>NC_133336.1:9159484-10359484 GCF_042186555.1 Aquarana catesbeiana
AATCTCTTCCCATCTCTTCTGTACGTACCACTATCCTGACTCTCTCTTTTCTACTTACTATTCCTCTTAAGATTATATCAATGGTAATATTAAATTCAAATAGCAAAAGGTCAACTAGAATTTGACTCTATACATGTTCGCTGACGAACCTTTTATGCGAATATATATATCCTTCGATAATGCTTTTGCTCTCTTTTTGTTGTTTTGTTTATTAGTTGTAAATGTAACAGTTATAACTATCCCGCAACCATCTCTGCGGAAATGTAAGTCTCTAGACTTCTGGTTTACGATATATTTCTGATATTTGATGTATACTTGATGACTCAGGAGAAAAATATGTATAAATCTCAATGTTAAATGATGCACAAATATTGCCTGTTGAATTTTATGTCTTCTTCTCAATAAAAATTTTTTGAACGGAAAAATTTAATTTGGGTGCAGTGTTGCATGACCGCGCAATTCTTACTGAAAGTGCAAGAGTGCTGAAAGCTGAAAATTGGCCTGGGAAAGAAAGAGGCGAAAGTGCCCAGTATTGAAGTGGTTAATGTGATTAGGGATGAGCCGAACACCCCCCGGTTCGGTTCGCACCAGAACCTGCGAACGGACCGAAAGTTCGCACGAACGTTAGAACCCCATTGACGTCTATGGGACTCGAACGTTCGAAATCAAAAGTGCTCATTTTAAAAACTAATTTGCATGATATTGTCCTAAAAAGGGTTTGGGGACCCGGGTCCTACCCCAGGGGACATGTATCAATGCAAAAAAACTTTTAAAAACGGCCGTTTTTTTGGGAGCAGTGATTTTAATGATGCTTAAAGTAAAAAAAAAAAAAAAAGTGAAATATTCCTTTAAATATCGTACCTGAGGGGTGTCTATAGTATGCCTGTAAAGTGACGCGTGTTTCCCGTGTTTAGAACAGTCCCTGCACCAAATGTCATTTTTAAAGGAAAAAATCTCATTTAAAACTGCTTGCGGGTTTAATGTAATGTCGGGTCCTGGCAATATGGATGAAAATCAGTGAGACAAACGGCATGGGTACCCCCCCAGTCCATTACCAGGCCCTTTGGGTCTTGTATGGATATTAAGGGGAACCCCATACCCAAATTAAAATAAGGAAAGGTGTGGGGCCACCAGGCCCTATATACTCTGAACAGCAGTATACAGGCGGTGCAAACAAGACAGGGACTGTAGGTTTGTTGTTAAGTAGAATCTCTTTGTAATTTTGAACGGGTACATTTTTAACGTGTTTAGCTCCAGCCAAAAAAATCTTTTTTAAGCTTTTTGGAAAACATAGGGAAGGGTTATCACCCCTGTGACATTTGTTTTGCTGTCTTTCCTCCTCTTCAGAAGATTTCACCTCACTTTTTGTCCCAATGGATTGGAAAGCATCAGTGGAAAGGAGAAATGTTTTTCCCATATTAACTCTTACAGGAGAGAATTTCCCTTCCTAGGGGTAGATTTCATCTCACTTCCTGTTGTCTCCTTCTGTTTGCAAGTAGGAGTCGTTTGTAAGTTAGTTGTTTGAAAGTAGGGTCCTGCCCTATATACTCAGCAGAAATTTGGGCCTTAGGTGTTGCTGTGGCCACAACACTGTAAGCCCTCACAGGGCCCTGCTGTGAAATATTAGATCAAGAATTGTAATTACATGCCCCTGTTGAACAGGAGCTGAAAAATTAGGAATTAGGCACTGGTGCTGGTGCCACAACACTGCAACCCCTCACAGACACTCTAGTTGGAACGCAGGAACGAGCCCTGCTGCAAAGTATTGCATCAAAAATTGTAATTACACGCCCCTGTTAAACAGGGGCAGAAAAAATGGGCCTTAGGCACTGGTGCTGGTGCCACAACACTGCAACCCCTCACAGACACTCTAGTTGGAACGAAGGAACGAGCCCTGCTGCAAAGTATTGCATCAAAAATTGTAATTACACGCCCCTGTTAAACAGGGGCAGAAAAAATGGGCCTTAGGCACTGGTGCTGGTGCCACAACACTGCAACCCCTCACAGACACTCTAGTTGGAACGCAGGAACGAGCCCTGATGCAAAGTATTGCATCAAAAATTGTAATTACACGCCCCTGTTAAACAGGGGCAGAAAAAATGGGCCTTAGGCACTGGTGCTGGTGCCACAACACTGCAACCCCTCACAGACACTCTAGTTGGAATGCAGGAACGAGCCCTGCTGCAAAGTATTACATCAAAAATTGTAATTACACGCCCCTGTTAAACAGGGGCTGAAAAATTGTGCCTTAGGCACTGGTGGTGGCGCCCAGAACCAAAAATGTTCTTACAAGCTATCAGCGTGATGATTGAGGAGGAAGAGGATAATTACTCAGGGATAGTCACTCAGCATCAGCATAGGCAGTCTTTGAAGGGATCTGAGATTTCAAAAAAAATTATTCGGTTACATCAGCATCAGGTGCTTGGTAGCTGGTGGTGATCCAAGACTGATTCATTTTTATGAAGGTCAGTCGATCGACCGAGTCAGTGGACAGACGCACCCTGTGATCGGTTACCACGCCTCCAGCAGCACTGAATGTGCGTTCCGAAAGAACGCTGGATGCAGGACAGGCCAGTAGCTCAATTGCATACTGTGCAAGCTCTGGCCAGTGATCCATCCTCAAGACCCAGTAACCCAGAGGATTTTCGGTGGGAAAGGTGTCCAAGTCTGATCTTGCCCCTAGGTATTCCTGCACCATGTAAAACAGACGTTCGCGATGGTTGCTGGAACTGATCATACCTTGGGGCTGCGGACCAAAAAATTGTCTGAACGCATCGGTCAGACGGCCACCTTCTCCACCGCTCCTTCTTTGACTGACCGAAGCCTCAGCAACACGTTGTCCAGAAACAGGAGTTTGTAACCTCCCAGTCTCTGGAAACGCGTTGCACAGACCTTTCTGCAAGGCCTCCCGAAGATGTTTCATCCTCTGCTCCCTCTGCGATGGCAAGATAAGGTCCGCAACCTTACCCTTGTAATGTGGATCAAGGAGGGTTGCCAGCCAGTATTGGTCCTTCTCCTTGATACCACGAATACGAGGATCCTTACGCAGGCTTTGCAGGATCAGGGAGGCCATGCAGCGTAGGTTTGCTGAGGCATTCGGTCCGGAGTCCTCTGGGTCACTAAGGACAACATGGTCCGCAGCCACCTCCTCCCAGCCACGTACAAGTCCATGTGTTTCTTGGGACTGATCCCTTAAAGACTGCTGCTGATGCTGAGTGCCAGGCTCCACCTCCATACTGACACAATCTTCCTCCTCCTCCTCCTCCTCCTCGTCCTCTTCCTGTGTGATCGGCGGGCACGCAGGAACACTGTCTGGATAAAGGGGGCCTTGAGAGCTAAGGAAGTCCTCCTATTCCTGCCTCTGTTCGGCCTCAAGTGCCCTGTCCATTATTCCACGCAGCGTGTGCTCCAACAGGTGGACAAGGGGGACAGTGTCACTGATGCATGCACTGTCACTGCTCACCATCCTCGTGGCCTCCTCAAATGGTGACAGGACAGTGCATGCATCCCTGATCATGGCCCACTGGCGTGGGGAAAAAAAACCAAGCTCTCCTGACCCTGTCCTGGTGCCATAGTCGCACAGGTACTCATTAATGGCCCTCTGCTGCGTGTGCAGCCGCTGCAGCATGGCCAACGTTGAGTTCCACCTGGTGGGCATGTCACAGATTAGGCGGTTCTTGGGCAGGTTAAACTCCTTTTGGAGGTCCGTCAGCCGAGCACTGGCATTATATGACCGGCGGAAATGCACACAGACTTTCCTGGCCTGCCTCAGGACATCCTGTAAGCCCGGGTACCTGCCCAAGAACCGCTGCTTCATTCCTCTCAGTGCAGGTCTCAGAGAGGACTGAAGGTCTAGTGGGGTTGGAAATCTCAGCTGATGAGGAGCAAGGAGAGGTCCTCTTTGTTCTTTGGTGTGGGTCTTTTAGATACGCTTGCCAACGAACTGCATGGCAGGTCAACATATGTCTGGTCAAGCATGTGGTACCCAAGCCGGAGATGTTTTGGCCACGCGAGATACGCTTGAGACATATGTTGCAAATAGCAGCGGTGCGATCTGATGCACTCGTCCCAAAAAAGGCCCACACCAAAGAAATTTTTGAATAACGCGCAGAGACTGCAGCGCCCTGCACATGTGGAGCTTTGGGGTGTGATGCAGTCAATGTGCTGCCCTTAGGCTGGCCCCTGGAGGGCATCCTGCCTCGTTGGTGATGTGCTGCCTCCTCCTCTCTCCTATCAGGCACCCACGTTGAGTCAGTGACCTCATCATCCCCTCCCTCCTCATCACTGGAGCAAACCTGGCAGTATGCTGCAGCAGGGGGAGCATGACTGCCAGATTGCTGTCCTTCTTGGGCTCCCCCTCTGTCCGTGCTCATGTTACTGCCTTCATCGAGCTCAGTATCATCATCAGAGCCTTCCAAACGCTGGGCATCCTCCTGGAGCATGTACCCAACACTGTGGTCAAACAGTTTGAGGGACTCCTCAGGAGGACATGGTGGGGCTAGGGAAGGAGTCACTGATGACATTGAGCCGAGGGAAGAGGCCGCTGCTTTGCCAGACAAAGTACCCTGGGCATGGGTGAGAGAGGATGAGGAGGATGAGGACGGCTTGGTCATCCACTCAACCAAGTCTTCCGCATGTTGCGGCTCAACATGGCCAGCTGCCGAAAAAAAGGCCAAGCGTGTCCCATGGCCACGTGCTGATGAGGATGCACCGTCTCCACGACCAGCACTAGACACAGAGCCTGCTTGCCCTCTCTTATTGGCTTGTGACTGTCTGCCTCTCCTTCTTGGCCTTCCAGACATACTAATGGCCTGTAGCTGCACTAAGCTGGGATATATATATATATATATATATATATATATATATATATATATATATATATATGTACTGATACTGCAGCTAGCAAAATCAACTGCCTGCCTGTAGTATGAGAACACCACCAACCTTCTACAGGTAGCTTTAGCTGAACACTGTGAGGTGGACGCACCCCACTAACTTGTAGGTTTAGCTGAACACTGTGAGCAGGACGCACTGCACTAACTGTAAATAGTCTAGCTGCCTGACTGTGGTACTAATAGGATCAAAAGAACACCAACAATGTTCTTCAGGTAGCTGTATTTACTGTAACAAGACAAGCCTGCCTGTCAGTAAGAAGATAACAGAAACGGATCTAGCTGAACACTGTGAGCAGGACGCACCCTCTAGCTTGTAGTTTTAGCTGAACACTGTGAGGTGGATGCACCCCACTAACTTGTAGGTTTAGCTGAACACTGTGAGCAGGACGCACCCCACTAACTTGTAGGTTTAGCAGAACACTGTGAGCAGGACGCACTGCACTAACTGTAAATAGTCTAGCTGCCTGACTGTGGTACTAATAGGATCAAAAGAACACCAGCAATTTTCTTCAGGTAGCTGTATTTACTGTAACAAGACAAGCCTGCCTGTCAGTAAGAAGATAACAGAAACAGATCTAGCTGAACACTGTGAGCAGGACGCACCCCACTAACTTGTAGGTTTAGCAGAACACTGTGAGCAGGACGCTCTGCACTAAATGTAAATAGTCTAGCTGCCTGACTGTGGTACTAATAGGATCAAAAGAACACCAGTAATTTTCTTCAAAATACTGTAACAAGACAAGCCTGCCTGTCAGTAAGAAGATAACAGGAACGGATCTAGCTGAACACTGTGAGCAGGACGCACTGCACTAAATGTAAATAGTCTAGAAGATAACAGGAACGGATCTAGCTAAACTGAATACAGTGTATGTATATATATATATATATATATGCAACACCTGGGATGCATATATATAGACAATACACTTTAAGTGCAGCTAACTGACTGACTGTCCTGCCTAATCTAGCTAACTCAAATGAAATGACACTGTCTCTCTCTCTCTCTATTTCTCAGCACACCGGAACACACTGCACAGGGCCGCCGTGCAGGCGGCCTTATATAGTGGGGGGCGTGTACTAAATCCCCTGAGCCATAATTGGCCAAATCCTCCTTGGCAATTACGGCTCTCTGCGGGTCATAGTGCATGCTTGGCCAATCATCAGCAAGCAATGCACTGCGATGCCGCAGTGAATTATGGGCCGTGATGCGCCACACGAATTTGGCGCGAACGGCCCATATCGTTCGCAATTCGACGAACGATCGAACAGCCGATGTTCGAGTCGAACATGGGTTCGACTTGAACACGAAGCTCATCCCTAAATGTGATGTATGCACAGTGGAGCAGATTGTATGAGAATAGTGCTGCACCATTTATGTATGGAATGGGCTGTTGCTGAAATAACTAAATAGACTGTTAATTCCCCTGGAGTGAATCAGCAGGAGCTGTATACAGGAACCAAGTGTGTGCAGGTGGAAGGAAGAAGAAGACCTTTGTAAATAGGAAAAATGTTGTCCCCTTTTGTCCTTGTTCTGGACATTTTCAAAATGGACAACCCATAATTCTCTCCCCCATCCAGTTATCATCCCCTTAATAAAACAACAACAAAAAAACTGTTTTCTGTGTTTGAGTGCATGAAGGAAATGCTGTGTGCCTGGCTCTGTAGTAGTGGGGGACCTTTTCAAATAATGTATTGAGAATAAAACAGTACAAGTTTACAATACTGGTTTTAAATTTCTGTAAGGTTACAAATTATGAGAAAAGGAACGTCTCAATAATTACTATTAGAACAATAATAATTAAGTTATCATGTAGAAATCAATAAGAAAATCTATTTTCCAGTATACATATCTGAAGTATATAGTTATAACAATTAATAAATCTATTGTAATTAGACATGTGCATTCGTTTTCGTCCGAATGCATTTTCGTCCGAATTTCAGGTATTTTCGTTATCGTTTTAACAAACGATAACGAAAGCGCAGATTCCGAAAAACGAAAGATCTGACATAAACAAATGCTTTATTTTTGTTTTCGTTGCGACAACAGTTCGATATAGATAGGAGATTCGACATGACGCTAACAATAACAATTTGTGTCTATCGAACCTGTGGTCGAATGTGCCTAACCTTAACTCTATAATCTATCCACCATAGTAGTCCAAGATTATTCGAAAAGATTCGACATAGAGAGAAGATTCGACATAGAGAGAGAAGATTCGACGTAGAGAGAAAAATTAAGTAAAATAAAAATAATGATGATGATGGTTATTATTGGTCAATTGTAACCAAAGAGGAGGGGCAGTAACATAGCTAGAACCGCATGTACAGCCAACTTAGTTTCACTTACGATTTGCTAGCAGAGAGAGACAGACACGCTGATTCATTTCAGAACAGTCAATCTTAGCTGGTCCGTTTGAATTCATTGTCACTTTATCAGAGATCCTGAACTATTTCATTTGAACATAAGCTAAGCACAGCAGCAGAATAGTAGTGAAGCAAGCTACATCTGTGTTGTGAACTTGATAGATAGACTAGTGATACTAGTGTTGCTGCTAGTATTGTGATAGCCTCAGAGGCTGCCCGTGTTGTGGTGGGGGGTGATTTATAGATTGAGATTCTATAAACCATATCTCCACTCCAGTCCATTTTCTGACTTGCAGTTGCTGTAAAGTTCAGAAATGTACCGTTCTAATGTAAAAGTGAAGGCTGGTAGAGGTAGTGGTCGTGGTCGTGGTCGCGGTGGACGCCTTGGTAAAAAAAGTGGCAAGGTCTCTGCTACTAGTGCCTCTGACACTTCTGCCGCCACCAACATGCCGTCCACAGCAGTGGGTGTCACCGCCAATGCCACCAGCAAAGCTAGTTCCACCACCCCCAGTTCTTCTAATATTAGTTTTCCTGCCAGACCACCAACATCTGCTGCCACTTCCACTGCCAGTGCAGCGCCTCCTTCCACTTCTACAGGTGTCATGGCTGCATATTTTTATGGAATAGGCAAGAAACCTAGTAAAGTGGAGTTGCCTTTACAGTCACCACCACCAATCACACTACCAGTGCCACTGCCCAGCTCCCCAAAGGAGCAATTGAGGGAGACAGCAGCAGAGACAGAGTGTGAGACTTTTTCTTCATTGGCCCAAGAAGATGATTTAGAATGTGATGCTCCTCTTTCCCCAAACACTGCAGATGTTTTATACAATCTTAGCCCACAGGACTTACAGCTTGACCTGGAGAAAGTGCAAGAGGGATATTCTGTGAGGAGTAGGACAGGTAGCAGTCCACTTTTTTCATCTGCTGCTAACTCCCCTTCTCCCTCTGTTATTATGGAAGAATCCTGTGATGATATCACCGACCTCCCAGTCCCCAGCACCCCTGCCATTAGCAGCACTAGTTCTAGTTCACCAAGTGTAACTGTAGTGGCAACAGCTTCCACCACTGGTGTGCTACCTGCTGCAGCTATATCAGCCCTAAATAGATATCCACAGGGTCATGGGGCTGCATCCCGCCGTAGCAACGTTTGGAAATACTTTCAAACATTGGAAGGCGGGTTCTTTGCCAAGTGTAAATTGTGTGGGAAGCAAGTAAGTAGGGGTAAAAAGTTAGGTCATTTAACCAATGCTGGTATGAACCTACACCTTAAAAATTACCACCACTCGGGGGGGCGCATGCGCGGCTTCAGGGAAGATGGACGCTTGAGTCTGTAGCTCCGCTCCGCTCGGGACTTTAACGGCTTCCGGAGGGCCACCTACAGCGTCAACAACCTTTATCTTAGCACCCCTCAAGCCAACAACTCACGGTGCATGCCTGCGAGGAAAAAGAAAACCGGAGAACCCTCTCAAAACACCCTAACCCACTATCTCCTCCGTACGAGGGAACGGCTCAGCATGTCTCAAGATGGCGCCGCCGGGAAAGGAAGATCTCCTGCTCCAGCCTCTCCGCCTCGACGCAGTCCCTCTCCCTCCGCAAACAGGACGGGTGAGTCCCATACTGCTCTCTCTAAGGCAGACTTGGATGTCAGCCTGGAGACCATGTATACCAGATTGGCCACAAAATTTCAAACAGAGCTGCATAAGACTTCCCACACGTTATCCCAGGAAATCGCGGCCTTAGGCTCACGCACTGAGCTCCTTGAAACAAAACATGACGAGCTGGCCTTAGCGTACAACGATCTCAGTTGTGAGCATGAATCCCTGACCCTGGCTCTGTCAGCCATCCAAACACAAGTCGAAGATCTCGACAATAGAAATAGGCGCAATAATTTGCGTCTGAGAGGTATCCCCGAGTCCGAAACCGATTTGATCCCAACCGTGATCAGACTGTTCAAATCACTTCTTCCAGAATGGGACTCTGCAGCGTTCAAATGTGACCGCATTCATAGGGCCCTACGCCCAAAACCTCCAGATGATAAACCCCCCAGGGATATTGTCCTCTGCATGAAGGACTTTCTCATCAAGGAGGAAATCTTAAGAGCTGCCCGGAATAAGCCCAGGATAACAATGGATGACCATCTTATCCAGATCTACCCGGACATTTCCCCAACAACCCTGGACAGAAGAAGAAGTCTGAAGGAAATCACCACTGCACTACAATCTGCTCATATCCGCTACAGATGGGGCTTTCCTTTTAAATTACAGTTCCCACATAATGGCACCACTTTCTCAGCCACCACCCTACATGAGGGCCATGAGATCCTAGTAAAGCTTGGTCTCCTAGATGCAGCTGCGATTCGACGCCCTCCTTCTACTCCCCGCCAAGCGCCCATCTGGCAAACACCACCTCCCAGAAGAGACAGAAGAAGGATTCGATATGACATCGGAGAGGATCCCGTCATCCCACCACGTTGAAGAATTGCTGACACACATATTCTCTGATCACCTTGCACCCACTCTGCTCCGCATCATTTTTAGTGCGACTGTCCCTCGGAGCTGTTCGATGTGTTCCCCTCCCAGCAAGAAAAGATCTTTTTATTTTTACAGTTTCACTGGGATCGAGACCTAGCTGTCTCGCTAGTTGCTGTTTTTTGTGTCAGGAAGAGTATTTTTTTTCCTTCTCTTCACCTGACCCAGTTTGGATGTGGTCCACCATATCCTTGTTTCATTTTCTTTGTTGTTATTTTTTCTTTCTTTTGTTTTGTTGGCTTTTGAGTATTAATAGCTCTTACTTTCTAGCTAGTCAGCTAATTCACAGCCTGAAATTTTTTTCCATCATATGGTACCCTCATGAAACTACCAAAACTGCTGTTGTTGTTTATCACATTTTTATGTATGCTTTCAGGGTAGATGGTTGGCCGGACGGGACCGTTGAGGTACCCCTGCTGGATGCGCGGTATCCTAACTTAAATATACAATTTCACCCCCTAGGATGGTACATTCTAAGCCCCCTCTCACCGGATAGGACCCAAATAATTGATAATGGCTATTACATGTATTTCACATAATGTGAAGGGATTCAATTCCCCTATAAAGAGACGTAAGGCTTTCGATATGTATGGGCAGATTGGTGCTAAGATTCTCCTGTTACAGGAGACACACTTTGCCCATACCTCCCACCCTAAATTCTTCCATAGAAACTTCCCCCAGTCGTTTTACTCCCTCTTCTCATCCAAAAGCAGGGGTGCCGCCATCTTCTTGCATGCTTCTCTCCCCATGGAGGTTAAACAATGTTTTAAAGACAAAGATAGCAGATTTGTGATTATAAAAGGTGTGTTACAAAATAGAGAAATAACTATCGCTAGTGTATACGCCCCGAATGACGCACCCGCCTCCTTTTTCAAATCATTTTTTGATAAATTGACCTGCTTGAATTCTCCTCATATCATAATAGGAGGAGACTTCAACCTAGTAGCTAATCCTACTCTCGATAGATCCTCTTCCACTAAGATCTCCAAAGCGTTCCCCAGGTCTCTTACCCAGGGCCTCTTGGATCACCAATTGGTTGATTCTTGGAGAACACACAATATAGGGCTCAAGGAATTCACCTTTTACTCGCACCCCCATAAGAGTTATGCCAGGTTAGATTACATATATACCACCCCTATTATATTGGCGAACTCCACCAAAGCTACGATTCACCCCTGTGCTTGGTCAGACCACCATGTGACATCTTTTACCACTGAATTTATAGGGTTGGCCCCAACACCATACATTTGGAGACTGAATGAGGCATTGCTGTCAGACGTCCTGGTCGAATCTGAGACGGCTAAATCAATAGAGGAATACTTCTCCCTTAACGCCCTCCCCGACACCCCCCTCCCCATTTTATGGACAGCCCATAAGGCCGTCATAAGGGGTAAATTAATCAGCATAGCCTCTTCCCACAATAAGAACCACAGACAAAAGATCTTGACTCTCACCATTGATCTGGATCGCATTTACAAAAACACTAATTTGTTAGGCTTAGAATCCACTAGGAAAATAATAGATCAAAAGCGCCTTGAATTAGATTCCCTTTTATCCTCTAAAATTGAAAAAGACCTCCGTTGGTCCAAAGCTAAAATTCTATTACACAACAACACCTCCTCCACCTTATTCGCAAGAAAGCTTAACCAGTCATTCCGCCCCATGCATGTATATAAACTCTCCTCAAGTACAGGTTCACCCACCTCTCATCCCAAAGAAGTTCTCCGAATATTTGAACAATTTTACTCCTCCCTCCTCTCTCCAAACCTAAACCCCCCTTCTCCTGCAGATGACGCATGGTTTCAAGACCTGCACATCCCCTCCCTCTCAGCTTCACAAGTTGAGAAGCTCAATGCCCCCATCACCCCCTCAGAGGTTCTCAACGTCATTAAATCCCTAAAATCTGGCTCTGCCCCGGGCCCTGATGGCTTTTCAGCCATTTATTACAAAAAATTTGCCACTTTTCTCTCCCCCGGCTTGGTCCAATTATTTAATTGGATTCTACAAGGAGGTGACTTCCCGGAGGAGATGTTACTGGCAAACATGTCCCTGATCCCCAAGCCTAACAAAAATCATTTACTCCCCCAAAATTATAGGCCAATTTCAGTCATGAACATTGATGTAAAAATCTTTAGTAGAATTCTTGCAGACAGGTTGGCTTCTATAATTTCCTCCCTTATCTCACCATTCCAGTCAGGTTTCATCCCCCACAGATTCATAACAGATAACATTAGATTGGCCTCTAACATCATCCAAGACTCCAACCTAAACTCCCGTCAATTATTTTTACTTAGCCTAGACATACATAAGGCGTTCGACAGCGTCTCCTGGAGCTATCTTAATACGCTTCTGCAACGAATGGGAATTTTTACAGGGGTTCCGTGCCCTCTACGTAAACCCAAAAACACGAATTAAAATCCCGGGATGTAGTTCCGAGTTCTTCCCCATTGGTAGAGGCACTCGCCAAGGTTGCCCACTTTCCCCACTAATTTTTGCCCTCGCCCTCGAACCCCTGGCCATTGCGATCCTAAACAATCAAAACATTTCAGGTTACACCAAGGGCCTATCTTCCCATAAGTTCTGTATGTACGCAGACGACGTCCTTCTGTTTCTAACGAATCCTCACATCTTCCTTCCAAACATCCTCCAAACTCTATCATACTTTGCGGGGATCTCCGGCCTTAAGATCAATGTCTCGAAATCGATCGCCCTCCCTCTGGGTTTTTCTCCAGCTGAGGTGCAACAATTTAAAAATACCTTTCACTTTGTGTGGAAGGAAACCTCTCTATCATACCTAGGCATTGATCTGGCGGGAGACTTCAGCAAACTTTTTGACTACAATTACCCCCCCATGATCTCTAAACTGAAGAAAACACTCCACTCATGGTCTCAGCTGCGTATCTCTTTTTTAGGCAGAATCACAGCCCTTAGAATGGTGATACTTCCCAGATTGTTGTACCTTTTTCGTTCCCTCCCTATTAGAGTTTCTAAATCTTACCTCCTCACCTTTCAAGCATATATGAACAAATTTATCTGGCAAGATAAACCCCCTAGATTTGCCAAGGAGGTTCTCTATCGCTCCCCTAAAAGGGGAGGCTTAGGAGTTCCCCGTATTTGGCTTTACTTTATTGCTTGCAGATTTGCACAACAAGCCCAATGGAACATCAGAAACTCCAGGATCCCTTGGGTAAAGTTCGAACAAGACTCTATCTCCCCATTATATCTACCGGGTGTGATGTGGTCTTCCTGCCCTCTCCTTACAGAAGTCTCTAACAAAAACCTAATAGTCGCAGTCAGTTTAGCACTCTGGAACACATATAAGAAAAAATACAATCTCATCTCCCAACCATCCCTGAGTGCCTCCTATATAGGTGACCCAAGATTCCCAACTGCCTTTACTCATCCGGAATTGTTTGAAGGATGGACCCAACACAACCTGATCACATTAAATGACTTTTTAGAAAACTCTAAACTTATTTCATTTGCTTCCTTTAAATCCCGTTTTCTTATCCCCGATAGGGAATTTTATCACTTCCTTCAGATAAGACATTTTTTTCAACACCACTACCCCTCCCCCCACTCAGAACACTCGACTCAGTATGAGGATGTGTGTCGTACTGCTCCTCGTCAAAGGGGCCTTATCTCACAGATCCATAGCTCCCTGGTCTCAATTGAAGACTCTTCAACCCTGAAATACAGATCACTATGGGAACAGGACCTAGCACTTGATCAAGATGTCATAGACTGGGATAAAGGATGGTTGAACATATGTAAATGTTCAAAATCCCTTTCTATAAAAGAAACAGCCATTAAACTCACAACAAGATGGTATCATACCCCTACACGCTTACAAAAAATCTTCCCGCAGTCCTCTCCCTACTGCTTCAGAGGTTGCACCAAGTTAGGCACATACATTCACACCTTTTGGGAATGTGAAAAATTACAACCCACCTGGAAGGAGGTTCTTAAACTGATTGACAAATTAGTGGGAAACCCTGTCAACCTCACCTTCCATCATTGCATCCTATTTCAAGATATTCCTGAGACTACCAAACCCCAGATGAGGTTAATTCACTCAATATGTATTGCTACGCTTTGGGGTATTGCTCTTCACTGGAAATCTTCCTCAATTCCTTTTGCACAAATTATTTCTCGTATAGATTCTATGAAGAAAACTGAGAAAATATTTCACACCCTACATGACTCTATACCTATTTTTGATGCTAAATGGAACCCATGGTTCCTTTTCAGGCTACAAGACTGACCATTAGGGATGAGCTTCGTGTTCGAGTCGAACCCATGTTCGACTCGAACATCGGCTGTTCGATCGTTCGCCGAATTGCGAACGTTATGGGCCGTTCGCGCTAAATTCGTGTGGCGCGTCACGGCCCATAATTCACTGCGGCATCGCAGTGCATTGCTGGCTGATGATTGGCCAAGCATGCACTATGACCCGCATGCTTGGCCAATCACAGCGCCGTCAGTAGAGAGAGCTGTAATTGGCCAAAGCCAGGGTGGCTTTGGCCAATTATGGCTCAGGGGATTTAGTACACACCCCACACTATATAAGGCCGCCTGCACGGCGGCCCTGTGTAGTGTGTGTTCCGGTGTGCTGAGAGATAGAGAGAGAGAGAGACAGTGTCATTTGATTTGAGTTAGATAGATTAGGCAGAACAGTCAGTCAGTTAGCTGCACTTACAGTGTATTGTGTATATATATGCATCCCAGGTGTTGCATATATATATATACACTGTATTCAGTTTAGCTAGATCCGTTCCTGTTATCTTCTATCTAGACTATTTACATTTAATGCAGTGCGTCCTGCTCACAGTGTTCAGCTAGATCCGTTCCTGCTATTTACATTTAGTGCAGTGCGTCCTGCTCACAGTGTTCAGCTAGATCCGTTCCTGTTATCTTCTAGACTATTTAAATTTAGTGCAGTGCGTCCTGCTCACAGTGTTCAGCTAGATCCGTTCCTGCAATTTACATTTAGTGCAGTGCGTCCTGCTCACAGTGTTCAGCTAGATCCGTTCCTGCTATTTACATTTAGTGCAGTGCGTCCTGCTCACAGTGTTCAGCTAGATCCGTTCCTGCTATTTACATTTAGTGCAGTGCGTCCTGCTCACAGTGTTCAGCTAGATCCGTTCCTGTTATCTTCTAGACTATTTACATTTAGTGCAGTGCGTCCTGCTCACAGTGTTCAGCTAGATCCGTTCCTGCAATTTACATTTAGTGCAGTGCGACCTGCTCACAGTGTTCAGCTAGATCTGTTCCTGCTATTTACATTTAGTGCAGTGCGTCCTGCTCACAGTGTTCAGCTAGATCCGTTCCTGCTATTTACATTTAGTGCAGTGCGTCCTGCTCACAGTGTTCAGCTAGATCCGTTCCTGCTATTTACATTTAGTGCAGTGCGTCCTGCTCACAGTGTTCAGCTAGATCCGTTCCTGCTATTTACATTTAGTGCAGTGCGTCCTGCTCACAGTGTTCAGCTAGATCCGTTCCTGTTAAATTCCTACTGACCGGCAGGCTTGTCTGGTTACAGTATATAAAGCTACCTGAAGAAAATTACAGGTGTTCTATTTGATCCTATTAGTACCACGGTCAGGCAGCTAGACTATTTACATTTAGTACAGTGCGTCCTGCTCACAGTGTTCAGCTAGATCCGTTCCTGTTATCTTCCTACTGACAGGCAGGCTTGTCTGGTTACAGTATATAAAGCTACCTGAAGAAAATTACAGGTGTTCTATTTGATCCTATTAGTACCACGGTCAGGCAGCTAGACTATTTACATTTAGTACAGTGCGTCCTGCTCACAGTGTACAGCTAGATCCGTTCCTGTTATCTTCCTACTGACAGGCAGGCTTGTCTGGTTACAGTATATAAAGCTACCTGAAGAAAATTACAGGTGTTCTATTTGATCCTATTAGTACCACGGTCAGGCAGCTAGACTATTTACATTTAGTACAGTGCGTCCTGCTCACAGTGTTCAGCTAGATCCGTTCCTGTTATCTTCCTACTGACAGGCAGGCTTGTCTGGTTACAGTATATAAAGCTACTTGAAGAAAATTACAGGTGTTCTATCCCAGCTTAGTGCAGCTACAGGCCATTAGTATGTCTGGAAGGCCAAGAAGGAGAGGCAGACAGTCACAAGCCAATAAGAGAGGGCAAGCAGGCTCTGTGTCTAGTGCTGGTCGTGGAGACGGTGCATCCTCATCAGCACGTGGCCATGGGACACGCTTGGCCTTTTTTTCGGCAGCTGGCCATGTTGAGCCGCAACATGCGGAAGACTTGGTCGAGTGGATGACCAAGCCGTCCTCATCCTCCTCATCCTCTCTCACCCATGCCCAGGGTGCTTTGTCTGGCAAAGCAGCGGCCTCTTCCCTCAGCTCAATGTCATCAGTGACTCCTTCCCTAGCTCCACCATGTCCTCATGAGGATTCCCTCGAACTGTTTGACCACAGTGTTGGGTACATGCTCCAGGAGGATGCCCAGCGTTTGGAAGGCTCTGATGACGATACTGAGCTCGATGAAGGCAGTAACATGAGCGCGGACAGAGGGGGTGCCCAAGAAGGACAGCAATCTGGCAGTCATGCTCCCCCTGCTGCAGCATACTGCCAGGTTTGCTCCAGTGATGAGGAGGGAGGGGATGATGAGGTCACTGACTCAACGTGGGTGCCTGATAGGAGAGAGGAGGAGGAGGAGGAGGAGGAGGAGGAGGCGGCAGCACATCACCAACGAGGCAGGATGCCCTCCAGGGGCCAGCCTAAGGGCAGCACATTGACTGCATCACACCCCAAAGCTCCACATGTGCAGGGCGCTGCAGTCTCTGCGCGTTATTCAAAAAGTTCTTTGGTGTGGGCCTTTTTTGAGACGAGTGCATCAGATCGCACCGCTGCTATTTGCAACATATGTCTCAAGCGTATCTCGCGTGGCCAAAATATCTCCCGCTTGGGTACCACATGCTTGACCAGACATATGTTGACCTGCCATGCAGTTCGTTGGCAAGCGTATCTAAAAGACCCACACCAAAGAACAAAGAGGATCTCTCCTTGCTCCTCATCAGCTGAGATTTCCAACCCCACTAGACCTTCAGTCCTCTCTGAGACCTGCAGTGAGAGGAATGAAGGTGTAGAATTAGGTGTGTCACAGCCAAGTACTTGTGGGCAATCTGCTTTTGGTACACCGACGTCAGATTGTACCAGGCAAATTTCCCTGCCCCAGCTGCTGCACCGCCGAAAGAAGTTTGCTCCCAGCCATCCACATGCCCAGCGGTTGAATGCTAGCTTGGCAAAATTGCTAGCACTTCAACTGCTGCCTTTTCAGTTGGTAGACTCTGCCCCCTTCCGTGAGTTTGTGGAATGTGCGGTTCCTCAGTGGCAGGTACCCAAACGCCACTTTTTCTCACGGAAGGCGATTCCGGCTCTCTACCGGCATGTGGAAGGCAATGTCCATGCCTCGCTGGACAGGGCGGTCAGCGGTAAGGTGCATATTACCGCTGACTCATGGTCCAGCAGGCATGGACAGGGACGTTACCTAAGTTTCACGGCGCATTGGGTGACTCTGCTGGCAGCTGGGAAGGATGCAGGACAAGGTGCAGTAGTGTTGGAGGTTGTTCCGCCACCACGCCTCCAAAATGCTGATTGTGACACACCTCTCTCCTCCACCCCCTCCTCTTCTTCTTCCTCCATGGCCTCTTCCTCGGAACCAGCGGTGCTCCGTAGGCGTTCAAGGGGCTACGCAAGTACGCAGGCCAAAAGATGCCATGCGGTGCTTGAGCTGGTGTGCTTGGGGGACAGGAGCCACACTGGGGCAGAGGTTCTGTCAGCTCTGCAGGGGCAGGTTCAGAGGTGGTTGACGCCACGCCAACTTAAGGCAGGAATGGTGGTTTGCGACAATGGCACCAACCTCCTCTCTGCCCTCCGACAGGGACAAATGACCCATGTGCCCTGTTTGGCTCACGTCCTTAACTTGGTGGTGCAGCGGTTCTTGGGCAGGTACCCGGGCTTACAGGATGTCCTGAGGCAGGCCAGGAAAGTCTGTGTGCATTTCCGCCGGTCATATAATGCCAGTGCTCGGCTGACGGACCTCCAAAAGGAGTTTAACCTGCCCAAGAACCGCCTAATCTGTGACATGCCCACCAGGTGGAACTCAACGTTGGCCATGCTGCAGCGGCTGCACATGCAGCAGAGGGCCATCAATGAGTACCTGTGCGACTATGGCACCAGGACAGGGTCAGGGGAGCTTGGTTTTTTTTCCCCACGCCAGTGGGCCATGATCAGGGATGCATGCACTGTCCTGTCACCATTCGAGGAGGCCACGAGGATGGTGAGCAGTGACAGTGCATGCATCAGTGACACTGTCCCCCTTGTCCACCTGTTGGAGCACACGCTGCATGGAATAATGGACAGGGCACTTGAGGCAGAACAGAGGCAGGAAGAGGAGGACTTCCTTAGCTCTCAAGGCCCCCTTTATCCAGACAGTGTTCCTGCGTGCCCGCCGATCACACAGGAAGAGGACGAGGAGGAAGAGGAGGAGGAGGAAGATTGTGTCAGTATGGAGGTGGAGCCTGGCACTCAGCATCAGCAGCAGTCTTTAAGGGATCAGTCCCAAGAAACACATGGACTTGTACGTGGCTGGGAGGAGGTGGCTGCGGACCATGTCGTTCTTAGTGACCCAGAGGACTCCGGACCGAATGCCTCAGCAAACCTACGCTGCATGGCCTCCCTGATCCTGCAAAGCCTGCGTAAGGATCCTCGTATTCGTGGTATCAAGGAGAAGGACCAATACTGGCTGGCAACCCTCCTTGATCCACGTTACAAGGGTAAGGTTGCGGACCTTATCTTGCCATCGCAGAGGGAGCAGAGGATGAAACATCTTCGGGAGGCCTTGCAGAAAGGTCTGTGCAACGCGTTCCCAGAGACTGGGAGGTTACAAACTCCTGTTTCTGGACAACGTGTTGCTGAGGCTTCGGTCAGTCAAAGAAGGAGCGGTGGAGAAGGTGGCCGTCTGACCGATGCGTTCAGACAATTTTTTGGTCCGCAGCCCCAAGGTATGATCGGTTCCAGCAACCATCGCCAGCGTCTGTTTTACATGGTGCAGGAATACCTAGGGGCAAGATCAGACTTGGACACCTTTCCCACCGAAAATCCTCTGGGTTACTGGGTCTTGAGGATGGATCACTGGCCAGAGCTTGCACAGTATGCAATTGAGCTACTGGCCTGTCCTGCATCCAGCGTTCTTTCGGAACGCACATTCAGTGCTGCTGGAGGCGTGGTAACCGATCACAGGGTGCGTCTGTCCACCGACTCGGTCGATCGGCTGACCTTCATAAAAATGAATGAGTCTTGGATCACCACCAGCTACCAAGC
Source organism: Aquarana catesbeiana (assembly GCF_042186555.1). Taxonomy (NCBI): domain Eukaryota; kingdom Metazoa; phylum Chordata; class Amphibia; order Anura; family Ranidae; genus Aquarana; species Aquarana catesbeiana. The sequence goes on from NC_133336.1 coordinate 9,178,640, forward strand.
ACCTGATGCTGATGTAACCGAATAATTTTTTTTGAAATCTCAGATCCCTTCAAAGACTGCCTATGCTGATGCTGAGTGACTATCCCTGAGTAATTATCCTCTTCCTCCTCAATCATCACGCTGATAGCTTGTAAGAACATTTTTGGTTCTGGGCGCCACCACCAGTGCCTAAGGCACAATTTTTCAGCCCCTGTTTAACAGGGGCGTGTAATTACAATTTTTGATGTAATACTTTGCAGCAGGGCTCGTTCCTGCATTCCAACTAGAGTGTCTGTGAGGGGTTGCAGTGTTGTGGCACCAGCACCAGTGCCTAGGGCCCAATTTTTCTGCCCCTGTCTAACAGGGGCGTGTAATTACAATTTTTGATGCAATACTTTGCAGCAGGGCTCGTTCCTGCGTTCCAACTAGAGTGTCTGTGAGGGGTTGCAGTGTTGTGGCACCAGCACCAGTGCCTAAGGCCCAATTTTTCTGCCCCTGTCTAACAGGGGCGTGTAATTACAATTTTTGAAGCAATAATTTGCAGCAGGGCTCGTTCCTGCGTTCCAACTAGAGTGTCTGTGAGGGGTTGCAGTGTTGTGGCACCAGCACCAGTGCCTAAGGCCTAATTTTTCAGCTCCTGTTCAACAGGGGCATGTAATTACAATTCTTGATCTAATATTTCACAGCAGGGCCCTGTGAGGGCTTACAGTGTTGTGGCCACAGCAACACCTAAGGCCCAAATTTCTGCTGAGTATATAGGGCAGGACCCTACTTTCAAACATCTAACTTACAAACGACTCATACTTGCAAACGGAAGGAGACAACAGGAAGTGAGATGAAATCTACCCCTAGGAAGGGAAATTCTCTCCTGTAAGAGTTAATATGGGAAAACAATTTCTCCTTTCCACTGATGCTTTCCAATCCTTGTTCCACAAAAAAACCCAAATTTTCAAAAAACATTTTTCATTGGGACAAAAAAGTGAGGTGAAATCTTCTGAAGAGGAGGAAAGACAGCAAAACAAATGTCACAGGGGTGATAACCCTTCCCTATGTTTTCCAAAAAGCTTAGAAAAGATTTTTTGGCTGGAGCTAAACACGTTAAAAATGTTCAAAATTACAAACAGATTCTACTTAACAACAAACCTACAGTCCCTGTCTTGTTTGCACCGCCTGTATACTGCTGTTCAGAGTATATAGGGCCTGGTGGCCCCACACCTTTCCTTATTTTAATTTGGGTGCGGGGTTCCCCTTAATATCCATACAAGACCCAAAGGGCCTGGTAATGGACTGGGGGGTACCCATGCCGTTTGTCTCACTGATTTTCATCCATATTGCCATGACCCGACATGACATTAAACCCGCAAGCAGTTTTAAATGAGATTTTTTCCTTTAAAAATGACATTTGGTGCAGGGACTGTTCTAAACATGGGAAACACGCGTCACTTTACAGGCATACTATAGACACCCCCCAGGTACGATATTTAAAGGAATATTTCACTTTTTTTTTTTTACTTTAAGCATCATTAAAATCACTGCTCCCGAAAAAACGGCCGTTTTTAAAAGTTTTTTTTGCATTGATACATGTCCCCTGGGGTAGGACCCGGGTCCCCAAACCCTTTTTAGGACAATACCATGCAAATTAGCCTTTAAAATGAGCACTTTTGATTTCGAACGTTCGAGTCCCATAGACGTCAATGGGGTTCTAACGTTCGTGCGAACTTTCGGTCCGTTCGCGGGTTCTGGTGCGAACCGAACCGGGGGGTGTTCGGCTCATCCCTACTGACCATGCTACATTTGACTTGACTAAGCTACATCTTATTTCCGTTATCCGGATTTGGTTCTCGATTTTATTGTTTTTCTTTTATCTGTTTTTTCTTTTTATTTAGTTTATGTTTAGTTTCTGGTCCCCTCCCCCTTGGTTTTATTATGTTGTTTTTGCTGAATTATGATATCCTACCAACACTGAATGTAATTCAATTTATTTCTGCTGTTATATATGCTGCTCATTGGTTTCACTGTGAATATACATTCTAGATCTGACTTACTGTGGTTGTCATGTTTCACTGTAGGATTTTGTTCCTAATGCAACCTTACATGTACGTGTTATCTTTTCAATAATCTCAATAAAAACCTTTAGAAAACAAAAAAAATTACCACCACTCTACTTTACTGCGGGCAGAGGCAGAAAAAGAAGATGGTAGCGCAGGAAGCAGCATAACGGACTCTGACTGTACTGGTGGTACCTCCTCAAGCACACCACTTACTCAGAGCACAGGAGGCAATAGAGAGGGTTCAATTAATACAACCCGCCCACGTGCAGTAGTTCCACTGCAGACCCAATCAGGCTCCTCATCCTCCCAAGGACATCATCAGCCTACCCTCGATAGTTTTGTTGGCTTTAGTTCCAAGGGCATGTCAAAACAGCAGGCCAACAAGATCACCCGCCTCATTGGCCAATTCATTGCTGTTGGAGGAGCCTCTTTTCACATGATTGAAGGGGAGCCGTTTAAACAGCTCATGCATGCCCTTGCTCCACGATACGTTGTTCCTGCACAAACAACTTTCAGCAGAAAGATTATTCCAGCACTATACCACTCATGCGTTGGATTATTGAAGGAAAAAATGGCCAAAGCCGAGGGTCAGACAATTCATTTGACAACTGATTTGTGGACAGCTCCCAGCGGTCAACACGCTTTCCTGTCTTTGACTGCACACTGGTGGCAGGCCACTGTGCCTGTTGGTGGTGGCGCTGGTGTAAGAGTTCAAACTCCATCAGGAAGCAGGTCTGCAGCGCAAGACCAGCAGGGTTATCAAGCTTTCCTGCTCCACACAGAAGTCCGTGATGACCAACACAGCTCTGCCAACATATTGCGGGCAATTAGATCAATGTTGGCCAATTGGTTTGGAGAGCAGGCAGTCACCAATGTCTCTGTTGGGTTCATTGTGACAGACGGAGGTTCAAACATGGTTAAAGCTCTCCAAGATGGATCTTTTGTCGGTGTGCGCTGTTCTGCACACATACTGCATTTAGTGGTCAAGGGTGCAATCCCAGTGGAGAAAACCAACAAGATTGCTCAAATCTTGGACCTTTGTAGAAAGATTGCAGGGCATTTCCACCGCAGTGTTGGGGCTAGTCAACTGTTGAGGGAGGAGCAAGAACAATCAGGGCTCCCCATACATCGCCTGAAACAAGATGTCAGCACCCGGTGGAACTATACCCTGGAAATGCTGGAACGCATTTTGGAGCAAAAGACAGCCATCCACAATCTATCATCCCGCCACAGCATTGGGATTGATTCCACACTGGGACGTGATGACTGGTGTATAACTGGGCAGCTCGTTTATGTCTTAAAACCCTTTCGGAATGTGACGGAAAACTTGAGTCAGAGCAATGCCAGCCTAGGACAGGTCATACCCTTGTTTACCTATCTCATAGTTAAGATGGGATTGTACCTAGAAAACAGTGAGCCTGTTTGTGGCAGCCCACTTCATGCCGATGTAGCGTCTTTCATCAGAAAGCTACAAGCTAACTTAAAAGATCAGCTAAATGACCGTGTCCGCAAAAGCCCTGAACTCATGCTGGCTTCCCTGTGTGATCCCAGGATCAAAGGTAAACTGGCACTCAGAGACAACAGCCTCTCCTACTGGAAACAAAAATTGATTGAAAGGGTCCGGAATTTGCAGCAACAGAGATGTACGACGGTTGAGGCCGGTTTGGAAGATTCACCTGCCATGTCTGCTATTCCAAGGCCTGGCAGCATCACTCAAAAACAACAGAGTGGAGCATGTGCATGTTGGGTAGAGGCACTTGACAATCTGGTGGATGCAGGTCAAGCAGCAGGTAATCGAGAGGAGAGCAGTGCCTCTGAAATGGTCAGGGCCTACCTATATGAAGCACCTTTGCTTCCTACAGAGGACCCTTTGACCTATTGGGATGGTAAGAAAAGTTTGTGGCCTGGTCTTTGCCTGGTTGCCCAGCAACTACTATCCTGTCCTCCAACCACTGTGCAAAGTGAGAGAGTTTTCTCTATTACTGGGAATATCCTTAATCCACACCGTTCACAACTAACACCCCATTTGATGGAACAAATAACTTTCCTCAAATTTAACCTCCCCAAGCTGGGTTACCCTACCCTTAATTTGTGAGACCTGAATCATTGTTACCATGTGAAGATAGATGGGACAAGAGTGACTTGATTGTGCGTGATTGCATGAATGAATGTTGTGTGAATGGACAGTGAAGATAGATGGGACTCAGAGGAACCATCCAAATGTTGAGGAAAATCATTTTTTTTATTTTCTTACCACTTGACACAATAGCAGTTGTCTACTTGACTTTGGTGTGACCCCAATATTTAAATAGAATTATATTGTTTTAAGCAATCCAAATTTTTCCCTTTATTCCTTCCATCACCCTTTTTTGTAATGAATGTTGTGTAGAGTGACTAGAGTGTGCTTGATTGCATGAATGAATGTTGTGTGAATGGACAGTAGCAAGGGTTGAAGCCTTGACGTGGCGCTACTGCTCACGTGTTGCTGTCTTTGTAAATACAAATAGCAACATGTGCTAATATTTAACCATTTTTGTTTGGTGGTCTGGAAATAAGAGACAATGATTAAAGATGACCTCAACAGCATGACAGTTCCTCTTGATGGAGAGACTGTCAACTCAAGGATCAGAATATGCTACCAACACAACATAGCACAAAGAAGCATACAGTTGGAAACGTGATTCTATGCAAGATATATTAGTTGGTCACTGCTGAGCTGCATCCAGATGCCCAGGACCCCTCCCATTTACCATCTCTGACCCTGGGGACACCAGGGCCCTCTCTGATCCTCCGCCTGTTTTATGACCATCTGCAATTGTCCATAGTCACTAGTGTGAGTGAGTAATCTACCCTGCTGCCATGTTACTCAAGCCCTGGAAATGATGACTGCCTGTCAGGTCACCTTGAGGCTAGGTGACAGATGCACTCTGTAGGAATCGGAAGTGCACCACTAGGTAGTGGATCCTAGGACTGACTGCTGTGGATTGAAACCTGGGAGGTTCAGGAAGCAGGTCTACTGGATCACTAACACAGATCCCACTGGGAGCTAGAGCATAGATTCTCCAGGGCGCGGAGTCTAAGAGCCAGTAGGTGTTCACCAGAGCCTCTAGTGGTGAGGATGGACTGCGCTGCAGTCTGGCTCCAGGTCGCAGCCCCCAGGGTCTCACATCTCATGCTCACGGTAGACTACAGGAGAAGAGGAAAGAGGCAGCAGGCTGGAACAACAAGGAAGTAAGGGACAAGCCAAGGTCGAGGCCACAAGCAGACAAGGACAACAGAGTACACGCCAAGGTTCAGGGTCACAGGCAAACAGGGATGGTCAGGGACACGCCAAAGGTCAGGGTCACGAGCAGACAGGAATAGTAGAGAACAGGCCAAAGTCAGTTAACTGGAATCAGACGTAGGAAACACAGCCAGTACACACGAAAGCTAACACACAATGGTTGATCAGCACTGCTGGCTTGCAGTGCACAGGTTAATATAGGGTTCCCTGATAGGAGCTGGGGTGGAGCCATGCTAGAGGAGAGCTTACAAAAGCAGTCAGGTGAGGGTCAGCTGGTCTCTAGAGATGAACACATGGAGACAGGTATGCTGACAGACAAACTCTATTGCATAACCATGACACTGCCCTTTGAACTGTTGCCCCTTGTAATTGCGTTAGCCTGTGAACCTCTGTCCGGTTAACTGTTGCCCTCATGATTGCAAGCCTGCAACCTATGTCCTGTGAACTGTTGAGGACTGTATAGAGTAACCCCTGCTCTAACTATCTGCTGTGTATTCTGGTGGAGGGAAAGCTGAACGGCGTGACTGGACACAATACATTGGATTACCCTTTGCACATTGAAATAGTGTAGAGAGAAATCTCATCAATTTTCTAAGTTCAGCCTGATGGTTAAATGTAGAAAAACTACAATTATAAGGCCTCTAGTAAGTTAGTAACAATATATGGACTAGTTCATTTAGATAAACATCACACAAATCTAACAAGGAAAGCAAAACTCAAGAAAACAATTATTTCTGAACAAAATTTTTGTATTTAACAGTTAACATAAACAAAACAAAAAAAAAAAAAAAAATTAGAGTACATTCTCCCCCAACCTGGTGACCAGTCACTGTAGGGACATATTAATCCCAGCCAACTGGTCACCAAGGTACCGCGTAGCCTCCAGGTGTCTCCTGAGGCTACGCTGGTACCTCTGCAGAGCCACAGAGTGACGGAGCTGCCGGTGATTGTGGAGGGCCAAAGATTGACGCAGCCTCCGGGTAACTGCAAAATGTCTCTTTTGGACCTCCACAATGCGCCGCAGATAATCCGTCACATGTGGCTCTGGAGGGTGGGGGATGTGTGCCTGTTCTGGAGCGGGTGAAGGATGCACTGGGGAGGCCAGGTGGGGAGATGTTGAAGGGTGGAGGACTGTAGAAACCACTGGGGACTCAGAAGGACAGCCAGTCCAACCAGACGCGGGCAGGTCCAGGTCTTCGTCCACAGGCTGCAGTTGCAGGATGAAGACTTCACCTGTGAAGAAAAGAAAATACATTAGATAGATAGATAATACAATACACATGGCTTCTTCACCCTAACATTATATAAAGGCAACGATCTCCCAGCCCTTGTAGACAATCCTGTAACATCTTGAGATGTTTTCACTTCCATCCATACCAGTTTTTGATATTTAGTGAGATGCACCTAATCAATTTGTGTGTAGGAGATAGTGGTGTCTGTGTCAATTCGCTGCGTCATACCAAGTTTGCAGAGCTATGCAGGAAGGTGTAGTACTACTTTACTGTACTCTGACCGGGGTGGAGCTGAGTGTCCTCCCCGGCCAGAGTACAAAGGGATTCCCCTCTACACATCGAGCAGTGTAAAGGGGAATCTCCCAAAGATTTTATCCGCTTGGTCGCACGGGCGGCTGGAGAAAATCTTAAGGTGTAATGGACGCCTAAGTGCTACTGCTAACTAATCTACCTCATCCAGACTGACTGACTTTGGCAAATATGGAGGATCAGTTGCACTTGCAGAAAAACATATCAGCTATACCAGCTTTTAACATTACACTCACCAAAGAGAAGCCATTCAAGCCATTGCATTTGGGATGACCTAATAAAAAGTTGTTTAATAAAATATAGCAGGCTATTTTTTAAAGTTGATAATTTTGTAAGGCCACTGATTGTTGAATAAATTAAGCCCCACTTCTGTTCTAGGCTAGGTAGGTTACTCACTCCTGGTCTAGGCTAGGAGGTATAACAGGTATAACATCATGAGAAAAGTGTTAATGCATGCATTAGGGGCATGCCAGAGATTGAACATGTCTAGGGACTGCCAGCCAATAGCTGGAGATTCTTTTCTGACACCCCCCCCCCCCCAGCCTGCTGTGTTATTCATAATGATTAACAGTGATTGGCTCAGACTGGGAATCTGAACTGCAGCAAGAAGGTGGCGTGATCAGGGACATTGGGGAAATATTAACAAGCACAGGTCACGCTAACAGGAAGACTGGAATCATCTGCAGAGGGGAACTAATATAATTAATAGTTCCAGCTAAACCGAAGCCTTGCAGAATAAATCACAAGCTATTCTAGACAAGGTATGCCATCAGCATTTCATATTTAAAATACTATATTTGCCTGTAAAATACAAAAAAAGTTATGCTTACTCCCTGGATCTGCCGCATCTGGCTGTTCCTCCGCATCCCCAGCAGCCTCTACAGGGCAGGTCTCCTCCACCTCCTGCTCAGCAGCTGTTGAGTAATGATAGAAAAGAACATTACAATCTGCAGTGTACAACAATCTCACACATTAGTACAAGAACATTGAAACATGTATGATCACTCAGCAGATACCAGCAAGATTATACTAACTTACATGTGGGCGTTGCTGCCTCAGCCTCCTCCTCAGTCTCCCCCTCTGATTGGATGACACCTATTTATAAAGGAGAAATGATGAACGTTAATAAACGTAAATAAATATACTGTAGTGTAAATAGATAAAATTAATTATCCATTAGCATGGCAATACAGGGCAGGTCACTATTGTTTATCTACAAGGCAGGGACATGCATTCACCATTTAGAAAAAATCATTTAAAAAAAAAACAATTACGAGGCACTTACCTGTCCTGGTTCCAGCAGCGTCGGTGAATGCTAGGTGCACCGCCACTGATAAGGCACCTCAGTTCAGAGCGGCCACGTTCTGTCAAATTACGTAAGTTACGCAATCGCTTGCGTTACCTGACAGAGCGTCGCAGAGGCTCTACCTGTCACTGCTTGAGCGAGAAACAATGACACTGGAATCAACAATGGAAGGCTGGACAAATGGAAAAGGAACCACTGTATTAGTGTCACTACTACAGTACTTACTGCATGATGACGTGGAGGACTCCTGCTCCTCTGCCCTCTGCCTCCGGCGGCGCTGGGCCTGGAGACGATCTTTAAATAAAATCAAACACATCATGGTAAATGACTATGTCGCGTCGCATGGTTGACAAAAAAAATTTCCTACACACAATGCAATGCTGACACCAACCCTGATGAGCCAGCAGTTTTTTTATCTCATCCTCCCCTACAGCTGCTAAGAGCTCCTTCTCATGGGGGAGGAGAGATACCTGCTTTCCTCTGCGCCCCGACTGCCTGCGTTTACGCACTATGGAACTGCAAAACAAAAAGAGAAGAGAAACGGGTTCCACAATTAAACTACAATTGTAATCTGAAAATGACATCAACACATGAAACACATGTAGAATGAACCCGTAGAATGAAACAATGCAAATGGAATTTTTTCATGTAGCACAAGGTTTGCACATTTATTTATTAACCAAATTTATTGTAAGAAAAACCTATGCTTTTTTGGTGCACAATAAATAATAAAAGGCAGGATAGGGATTGTGCTGAGTAAATGTCCATTGTGTCCACTCCAGTCCACCTTTCTATTACGCGCTTGTGTGAACTATGTATAGTGTAAAATTTCCTTCCTTGTTTCTTTTGCAAAGCATTAACCCACTTGCAGATGTGGACCCCCCCCCATAGTAACAAAAAATATGGCGGGTCCGCAAGCTGGTTAAGTCCAGCCACCGTAACACTTTTTTATATATATACATATATATATATATATATATATATATATATATAACTTTTTTATTTTTTAATAACAAAAAATGTAAAACCCAGCGGTGATCTAATGCCACCAATAAAAGCTCTATATATGGCGGGAGAAGAGCATAAATTTCATTTGGGTAATACATCACAGGAGCGTGCAGTTTAAAGCTGCAATGCGCTAAATAGCAAAATATGGCCTGGTCAGAAAGGGGACGCAACCTACAGGTGGTCAGGTCAAGTGGAACTTAAAAGCACTTACTGCTCAGTTTAGTGATAACTAACTAAGAACAAATAACGGCATGGAAATATTCCTCTTAAAATGATTGTGGCAATAATATATAACATGTGCAACTGCAAACTATGTGTAGGCTAGGCACACCTATGCGCAAATTTGGTTTTTCACAGGAGGGAGGATAAATTGAAAATTATTTATTCCTTTTTAAAAAAAAAATTCACCTAACTTTACTGACATCAAATTGTGATAGCAATAACATATGTTTATATGTGTGTGTGTAAAATCAGTGCATTTTTTGGAGCTTTTATCATTGTATAAATGACAATGGTCCCGAAATGGCATCAAAAGTGTCCGATGTGTCCGCCATAATGTCGCAGTCACAATAAAAATCGCTAATCGCCGCCATTACTAGTAAAAAAAATTGTTAATAAAAATGCCATAAAACTATCCCTATTTTGTAGACGCTAAAACTTTTGCACAAACCAATCAATAAACGCCTATTGCAATTTTTGTTACCAAAAATATGTAGAAGAATACATATCGGCCTAAACTGAGGAAAAAATTTGTTTTTTATATATTTGTTGGGGATACTTATATAGCAAAAAGCAAATAAAAACCGCAGAGGTGATCAAATACCACCAAAAGAAAGCTCTATTTGTGGGAAAAAAAGGACATCAATTTTGTTTGGGAGCAACGTCACACGAACGCGCAATTGTCAGTTAAAGCGTCGCAGTGCCGAATCGCACAAAGTGGCATGGTCATTTGGCAGCCATACCTCCGGGGCTGAAGTGGTTAAAATGTAAAAATAATCAGACACGTTACTTACCGTTTTATGTCGCTGAATTTTTTGCGACAGGCAGTCGGGTCACGCCGATGGCGATATGTCTCCTCCACCTTCCTGGAAATCTCCTCCCACTTTTCTCGCTTCCACTCCGTAGTGGTTTCCCTGGAGCGGGGGCCACACAGCTGCATCCAGCAAGGAAGCGTTTCCCTTACAAGGACCTGGGACTCAATAAGAGTCCACATTAGGTAACGCTTCCTGCTGGATGCAGCTTGTGTCCACCTCCTGCGCCCATTTTTGGATGCTGCCTTAGAAGGCCCAGGAACAGCCTCCTCCATGCTGCTAGTGCTGGAATGGGTTGCTGCTGGTGCTGTCATTGCCATTATCTCTAAGCCACACAGCGTCGGATTTTGCGGCTGCACTTCCGCACTTCCGATTGAGAAACGAATGTGAAAGTTTGGTTGGCTGACTGCTGGGGCAGAGTAGACCAATGCAATGAGCATGAACGATGAAGATTCGACACAGAAACGAAAACATGCAAACGTAAATGTGGCTTATGGTGTCTGTCAAAAGTTAGAAGATTCGACAGAGCAGCTAAACAAACTGTACGATGCTGCTATCGAACATTTCCGGTCAAATGCATCCCAGAAAATTCGACCGGAATGTACGATTGCGACGTCGTACAGTTTAGCTGCTCCGTCGAATCTACTTTGAACATTCGACAGACACCATAAGCCTTTAATGACCGATTCGACCTTAATTCATTTCGATTTTCGGACGAATGTAAGTTTTTAACGAAAAACGAAATAAAGAAAAACGAATTTCGGGAATAACTAAATAAATTTATATTTCGGACGAAAACGAAATTCCGAAACGAAATATTTCAGTGTGCACATGTCTAATTGTAATTGGAAAAATAAATAAATAAATAGATAAATAAATAGATAAAAAAAAATAACAATATGTCACAATAGTGAGTCATAAAAAATAGGATTTTTTATAACAGCTTACCTGTAAAATCCTTTTCTTTTGATGTACATCACGGGACACAGAGCCACAGTAATTACTGATGGGTTATATAGGGTATCACTAGGTAATTGGACACTGGTCACACCCTAAACAGGAAGTTCAACCCCCTATATAATCCCTCCCCTTACAGGGATACCTCAGTTTTGTAGCAAAGCAATATAAGTGTATTAGAAGAGGGGCGGGACCTCTGTGTCCCATGATGTACATCAAAAGAAAAGGATTTTACAGGTAAGCTGTTATAAGAAATCCTATTTTCTTTCTCGAACATCACGGGACACAGAGCCTCAGTAATTACTGATGGGATGTCCCAGAGCAATGCTATCTGAGGGGAGGGGAACCACAACCGAGTAGGGTGCAATCAGACCTGAGGACCTTGTACCACTGCCTGCAGCAAACTATGCCCAAAGGCGATATCCTCATGCCTTCTCACATCCACCTGATAGAATCTGGTGAATGTATGGACTGAAGACCAGTTTGCGGCCTTGCAGACTTGAGCCATAGAGGCCCGGTGATGCACTGCCCAAGAAGCACCAATAGCCCTTGTGGAGTGTGCCTTGATCTGAAACTGAGGAATCTTCTGTTTCAAACCGTAAGCTTGAATAATCATTTGTCGAATCCATTTAGAAATGGTAGATTTTGACACTGCCTGTCCTCTATTGGGACCTTCTGTCAGCACAAGCAAAACATCAGTTTTGCGAATTTGAGCAGTTGCTTCCAGATAGGCCTTGACTGCTCTTACTACATCCAAAGAATGTAGTGACCCTTCTTCCGAAGAACAGGGATCTGGAAAAAAGGAAGGCAGAACAATATCTTGGTTTAGATGAAAATCTGAAACCACGTTCGGTAAAAAACTAGGATGAGAGCGCAATACCACTCTATCCTTGTGTACAATCAAATAAGGCTCTTTACAGGAAAGAGCTGCTAATTCTGATACTCTTCTAGCAGAAGAAATGGCTACCAGAAGAATTAACCTTCTTGTCAACAAGACCAAAGGAATCTGATGTATTGGTTCAAAAGGCTGTTTCTGTAAAGCAGACAGAACCAACTTCAAGTCCCAGGGGTTTAGGGGCACCTTAACCGGAGGATTAAGATGCGTCACCCCCTGTATAAAGTTTCGGACCAAAGAATGTGAAGCAAGTGGCCGTTGAAATAATACTGATAAGGCCGAGACCTGGCCCTTGATAGTACTCAAGGCCAGCTTCATCTCTAATCCCAATTGTAGAAAATCAAGAATTCTACCTATCACATATTTTCTGGGATGCCAACCCCTGGATTCACACCAGGATACATAAGCTTTCCAGACTCTATGATAAATTACTCTGGAAGCTGGCTTCCTTGCATTGATCAAGGTAGATATCACAGGACTTGAAAGCCCACGATTCTTCAGAATGTGGGTTTCAATAGCCAAACCGTCAAATTTAGCGTTTGTAAGGCAGGATGGAACACTGGACCTTGAGGTAACAGGTCTGGGCGCTGGATGCAAAGAGATCTACATCTGGACCCCCCCATCTTTGGCATATGACCCAAAAGACATCAGGATGAAGAGACCATTCCCCTGGGAGTAACTGCTGGCGACTTAAATAGTCCGCCTGCCAGTTCTCTATCCCTGGAATGAAAACTGCCGATGTGCATGGCACATGCCTCTCTGCCCAGACTAAGATCTGGTTCACTTCTCTTTGAGCAGCCCGGCTCCTGGTGCCTCCCTGATGATTGATATAAGCCACTGCTGTGGCATTGTCAGACTGGATCCTGACTGGGCAACCGTGTAGCCTGAGAGTCCAGGCCTTTAGGGCTAGATACGCCACACGGATCTCCAGAATGTTGACGGGTAAGGTCCTCTCGGTTTTGGACCATACTCCTTGGACCCCAGACTGTTCCAGAACTGCTCCCCAACTTGAAAGACTGACATCCGTTGTTATCACCATCCAGGTAACCGGTAGAAAGGATTTTCCTTTCTGCAGGCTTTCGGGTATTAACCACCAATTGAGGCTCTGTGTAACAACACTCTGACACACTGCATGAGACAGGTGCATCAGAAAATCTAATGCCTGAACCCTCTTGTTCCAGGCTGACAGGATACTGTGTTGCAGCAGTCTTGAATGAAACTGAGCATAGGGAACTGCTTCGAATGAAGCTACCATCTTTCCCAGCAACCTCATACAAAGGCGGACAGAAGGACCCCCTTTTTGGTCCTGACCACCAGAATCAGCTCCCTTAAGGCAGTGATCTTTGCCTAAGGTAAAAATAGCTTTTCCTGGCTTGTATCTATGATCAGACTCAAATACTCCAGTCTTCTTATGCCGTGTACACACGAGCAGACTTTACGGCAGACTTTGCCCGGCGGACTTTTCGACGGACTTTACGACGGACTTTCTGAATGAACGGACTTGCCTACACACAATCAACCAAGGTACGTCGAATTCGTACGTGATGACGTACGACCGGACTAAAACAAGGAAGTTCATAGCCAGTAGCCAATAGCTGCCTAGCGTGGCTTTTTGTCCGTCGAACTAGCATACAGACGAGCGGACTTTTCGACCGGACTCGAGTCCGTTGGATAGATTTGAAACATGTTTCAAATCTAAGTCCGTCCAACTTTTGAGAAAACAAAGTCCGCTGGAGCCCACACACGATCAAATTGTCCGACGAAATCCCGTCCGCTGGGCAAAGTTTGCCGTAAAGTCTGCTTGTGTGTACGTGGCATTACTGGTTTTAGGAAAGATTTTTCTAGGTTGAGAATCCAACCTAGGTGTTCCAGATACTTGACTGTGGTCCTCAATTTCCCTTTCAAAGAGGCTATGGACCGGTCTATCAAGAGCAGGTCATCTAGGTATGCTATGACAGTTATACCTTGAGCCTTTAATCTGGCCAGAGGAGGAGCCAAGATCTTTGTGAACACTCAAGGTGCAGTGGCTAGCCCAAAAGGCAGAGCCACAAACTGTAAATGGCACCCTCCTATCTCGAAACGCAAAACATTTTGATGAGCAGGAAAAATGGGCACATGCAGATATGCATCTCTGATGTCTATCGATGCCAGAAATTCTCCTCCCTACAGGATGTAGACTACTGTCCGAATTGATTCCATGCGAAAGGACCGAATCCTTAGGAATCGATTCAGATCCCTTAGATCCAGAATGGGTCTGACATCCCCATTTGGCTTTTGGACCGTAAAGAGGTTGGAATAAAATCCCAATCCTTCATCCTTCGTGGGAACCACCATGATGACTTCTTGCGGCAAAAGCCACTCTAACGCTAGAAGGAGTGACTGCTTTTTCTCTGGATCCCTGGGGACATTTGATCTGAGGAAATGACGAGAGGGAAATTCTTGGAACTCCAGTTTGTAACCTAAGGTTACCATGGAGATTACCCATCTGTCCTGGAAGTCCTCCTGCCAGAGCTTTGAGAACTGTAGCAGTCTCCCCCCCACTCGAGCGAGCGGGGGCGCCCCTTCATAAAGAGGCCTTAGAGTCCTGTCTAGCAGGCTTCTTCCCCCAGGACTTCTTTTGTCCCTAGGGTTGACTCTTGTTCCTTGACCCAGACGGAGGAGGCCATCGTGACTGGCTGGAGGCTGATGCCCCTGGCACTGGGGAAAGAGTCCGTTTGAAAGAGGGACGCTTACTCCTCTTTTTAACAGGTAAGAGAGAGCTCTTCCCACTAGAGATCCTTTAGATATAATTATCCAAGTCTTCTCCGAACAACTTTGCACCACGAAATGGAAATCCAGCCAGAAGTTCCTTACATGGTGCTTCAGATGACCAATTTTTCAACCACAAGATTCTACGCATATGCACCAACCCAAGTGAAAGACGAGAGGTTTGCATGATAGAATCTCTGATGGCGTCAACAGCAAAACATAAGGCCGCTGGAAGGTTAGCTAACCCCTGGGCCTGCTGTTCAGGTAGAACTTTGATGACCTGCTTAACATGGTCTCTTAAGTATTGACAGACTCCGATCGCTGCCACTGCAGGTTGAGCTACAGAAGCTGCTAAGGAGAAAACATCTTTCAACAGGGACTCCATCTTTTTTATCCACAGGATCCCTGAGCATCTGAGCATTGTCTACAGGAAAAGTCAGACTTTTATTTACGGAGGAAATGGCGGCATCAACGTCCGGTATCCCTCACATTTTAATAAACTTTTCTTCGATAGGATAAAGTGTTGAAAACTTTTTTGGCGGAAAAAAATGTTTATCTGGGTGATCCCACTCAGAATAAATGAGCTTTTCAAGTAAATTATGAACAGGAAAAGCATGTGCTGTTTGAGGCGGCTTCAGTGACCCCAAAGAAGAAGAGGGTTCTTTAACTGATTCAGATACGGGCAACTTAAATGTGGAGCGGACCAATCCAGCAAGGATCTGTACTAAGACCTTCTCATTCTGAGAAGCCGAAGAGGGCCCTTCTCCACTTGATTCTTCAGAAGAGGAATCATCCGTCCCATCCCGATGCTCTGAAAGGGATTCTTTTCCCTTATCCCAGAGCCCCTCTGCCTGAGGGTGCTGGGTAACAGAGGAAGACCTAGTACGTTTTCTTCCACTGAGTGAAGATGCAATTACGGTCATTAATCTTTCTTCTAGACCATTAATGGTTGAGGAAAAAACTTCCTGCGTAATGTATACAGGGGCTGAAGTGCCAGAAGCAGGTGTAGCCCCTGACCCCAACGGCTCTCCCTGGCTAGCCATTCCTGGCCCTTCAGGGGGGAAGGTGCTGCAGAAAGGGGGTCCTCACGTGAAGGAGATCCCCTAGAGCCTCTGGTTCTTGGGGTATTTGAACCTCTTCTACCCATAGTGCAAAGCAACAAGGTGGAGGTATCACAAAAAAATGAATCACTGCTGAGCGATGTAGTCCAGCAACAGCCCTGCTACCAATGCCCAGTCTAGTGTTTCCTTAGTAAATGCTGCCTAGGAGAATGCCTGTGTCCCACCTTACATGCGACCGTTAGCTCTGTGTCCCTCCATAGGCTGTGTGCACCTGTAAAGTGTGCCTCCTATAGCCTTGCAGCCGGCAATGTGGGTGTCTAAGCATGCTGGACTCCGCGCTGATGCTAAACCCCCCCCTCTACCGCCACCCCTTTGTTTTTTAAAAAAACGTACGCTTCCCGCGTGTGCCGACCCTCTGGGACAAGCGTGGAGGAAAGGCTGGGGGTGAAGGAGGAAGGAGAGAGGCCGGCAGTGATGGGGCCTGCACATGGCAATGGCGGCGGCGGCAGCGGTGATAGTGCGGTATACTACCGCCTCACAGACCACCTGCGGCCCCCCTATTTTGGGGGGAATATCCCAGAGGAGAGTCCCCCATCCCATCCTACCTGGAGCTCGGCTGGAGGAGCTTGTGCAGCGTGAACATCGAGACAGACAATCAAGCATGGCGACAATAGGCATAGCATGCATTTACTTTAAAAGAGAAACCTACTAGAATTAAAAAATTCAGTGGAATCTCCCTTACCTTATCCAGCCGCAGGGTTCTGTTATACAGACCCAATCTTCACCTCTCACAGTGGGCTCCGTTTGGAAAAACCTTCAGAGACAGGGGCCCCCTACAGATAGGGGAATGCACAGTTCTGGGCCTGTAAAGCACCCGTCCAGAAATAAGGCTAGAAAAACCAAATTCTGAAATGCGGGGTCCAGCTCTCTAAAAAGAGGAAGCGTTACAGGTAAAACCTTGTTTCTTCGGACACGAGACCCGGGTACCATCCAATTCAGCCTAGAAAGGACACTTTGAAATGGATCCAGTTCGCCTGGCTTGCCCCAGTATAGGATATAGGATATTCCCTTTGGAGCTCAGCACAGAACATCTTTACACGTCCAACACCTAAGACACTGGCTGAAAAACTGAGGTAGCCCTGTAAGGGGAGGAATTATATAGGGGGTTGAACTTCCTGTTTAGGGTGTGACCAGTGTCCAATCACCTAGTGATACCCTATATAACCCATCAGTAATTACTGAGGCTCTGTGTCCCGTGATGTACGAGAAAGAAATACAACTATGTTAGATAAATCGGGTATTATTGAGATGACCTAGAGAGACACCCAAACAACCAGGGCCAAGGTCCGGCTATTTGGCCTGGCATATCCCGGATGAATGGGCGCCTCTCCAAAGCACCCCCGTCAAAGGTATAGTTTGTTTGTATCTGAAAAAGACATAGTTTGTCTAACCATATAGTAATTCAATATAAATAGGTAATGACATATTTTATTATTATACATCACTAAAAATAAAATCTAATAAGTGGGAATATGTGGTGGCATCTGAAAGGATTTTGGAGGGAATTAGGGGTCTCCAGAGAGAAACAAATGGTTAAATATATATGGGAACATATAATAATAGAGTCTGTAAAGGTGGTAGATCTCATTAGAGTAAAAGAAGTGAATAGTTTAAATCCTGTGGTAGTATGTGTGTTATCCATGGAAGCCAAAGAGATTCAAATTTGGCCAGTTTATCAAGTATGGCTGCCTCCATTTTAGCATGGATCATAGCTTGAGTTACACGTTGTTTTACTGATATTTCACAAAGCTTATTGGTTTTCCAGGCTTTTGCTATAGATTGTTTTGCAGCTGTTGTGACATATAGTAAGAGTTTAAATTGGCGTTGAGTTACGCTTAGTGGTTTATTATTTAGGAGGGCTACCAATGGATCAGGTTGTAAAGTGGTTTCAAACATTGTAGAGAGAATATGAAATATTTTTGTCCAATATGTTTGGACTATTGGACAAGTCCACCAAAAATGCAGATGTGTACCTATATCGCTGCATCCACGAAAACAATGAGGGGGGTATTGGGGAAGGAATTTTGATATTCGTGCTGGCACTAAGTACCACCTGGTAAGAACTTTATAATTTGTTTCAAGGGCTACTATGTTGGGTGTGGCTGATTTTGTAGTTTGCCAGATTTGTGACCAATCCAGTGAGTCTGGAGGAAGGTTTAAATCAGCTTCCCATTTGGAAGTATAAGACGGGGGAGAGGAGGTTGTTTGTGAAAGTAGTTGAGCATATAAGTCAGAGATAAGTCCTCGTCTGTGTGGATCTGACATACATGATCGTTCAAATGTAGTATATTCTGGAGTTGTCAAGTTTGTGGGGATGTTTTGGGATAAAAAGTTTTTAATTTGTAAGAATCTAAATGTTTCATTACTAGGTATGTTGTGTGACTTGCTTATTGTAGGGAATGAAATAAGTTTATCAGAGTCGTAGAAGTGATGAACTCGTGTAAGATCCACATTTATCCAAGCTTTAAAGGAGGAAGGTAAAGTCCAAGCTGGGTAGAAGGAGGGGTTGTTTAGAAAGGAGAGGAGAGGGTTTAGTGGAGATTGGAGACCAAAATGGAATTTAAGTCTATCCCAAATTGAGAGGCTATGTTTTGTGACTAGATTTGTTATTGAACGACGTTGGGGTGGTGAAAGCCATAATAGATTTGATATGGAAAGTGGGTCGCATTCCAACGATTCTATAGTTACCCAAAGAGGAATTTCTTTTGTAAACATGGTATTTAATTATTTGTGCTAATTGAGAAGCATAATAGTATTTTGAGAAATTTGGAACGCTCAAACCTCCACAGGTTCGGGGCATATGTAGGGTATTTTGTGGTAATCAGGGTTTAAGTTTACCCCAAATAAATTGGGCTGATTTAGGTTGCAGCATTCCGAAAAAATAAGCAGGAACGTTTATAGCAAGTACACGGAACAAGTATAAGATTTTAGGCAATATTGAAATTTTTACTACTGTGATTCTACCCATCCATGCTAACGGTAAAGAAGACCATTTTCTCATTAAGGTTGTTAATTGAGTTAGCATGGGTGGATAATTTGCAGAGTATAAGTCAGCTGGATTAGCCATTAGTGACATGCCTAAATATGGTATATGTGTTGTTGACCATGTAAATGGAAGGGAGTCTTGTAACTGTTTCTGTAAATCAGGTGATAACGATATATTTAGGGATTTTGATTTTTGGTGATTTATCCTAAGGCCAGATATTTTACCAAATTTTGTAAGTATTTCAATGAGGTTTGGAGCTGATAGTAGGGGCGAAGTAAGAAATACTAAGACGTCATCGGCAAATAAACATAACTTATGCTGGTGACCACCTAATTCAAGTCCTTTTATATTTATATTGGATCTAATAAGTTGAGCTAGGGGCTCAATAGCAAAGGAGAATAGAAGAGGGGATAATGGACATCCCTGCCTGGTTCCCCTTTCAATATTAAAGGGGTCCGAGCGGTAACCTGAATAGGAGATATAAGCTTTTGGATTTTGATAAAGAGAGGAAATCCATCCCTGGAACCGCTCACCAAATCCCCATTTATGAAGAATGGCTTTAAGATAAGACCATGACAGAGTGTCAAAAGCCTTTTGTATATCGATAGAGAGGAAACAGGCAGGGATTTTGCAAGACCTGGCAATATGAGCCAGTAGGGTAGCACAACGTATGTTATCACCTGTTTGTCTGGTAGGTATGAAACCCGTTTTGTCTATATGAATTAGGGTACCAATAATTGGATTAGGTCTATTAGATAGGATCTTTGCTAATATTTTTATGTCTATATTATGAATTGAGATTGGCCTATAATTGGACCATGATGTGTCATCTGTATGCGGTTTTGGAATCATGGATATTGAAGCTAGTAGGGATTCTGTGTTAAAGGAATATCCTTCTAAAAGAGAATTAAATGCGTTAGTCATAAGTGGGGCTAGTAGTGTAGTAAAGTGTTTATAAAATGTGGGTGAGTATCCATCAGGGCCTGGGCGTTTATGCAATTTTAGGGATTTTATTGCAGATATGACTTCCATATTAGTGATCTGTTTATCTAAAGTTTCTTGTTGGGTAACAGAGAGGGTTGGGAGAAGAATAGACGATAACAGTGGGTCTAATTTTGTTGAGTCGAATGTTTGTGTATTTTGGTACAAATCTTTGAGTTAAAAGCATCCTCTAATTTGTTTTGCATTTGCTGTTTCAATTTACATCGGTAAGATGTCTGGCTGATACAGA
Organism: Aquarana catesbeiana; assembly: GCF_042186555.1. NCBI lineage: Eukaryota > Metazoa > Chordata > Amphibia > Anura > Ranidae > Aquarana > Aquarana catesbeiana. Next base: position 9,198,777 of record NC_133336.1, read on the forward strand.
CTCCTCTAATGGAAGGTTTGAGAGCTTCCCATAAATTCAGTGGATTAGTATCTGTTGGTAAATTGTTAGCGATGTAATCTTGTATGGCTTTTTCTATTTTTAGGCGGTATGTTGGGTCAACTAATAAATTGTCATTTATAGTCTAGGATCTATGGTTAGGCCTTGGGATCAAGGATGAGAAGGACGTCATGACCGCATTGTGGTCTGACCATGCACATGGGATGATTAAGGAATTATGTATTTGTGGTAAAGTGCCAATGTGGACGAATTGGTGGTCAAAACGAAAAAACATTTTGTGGGGATGGGAATAGTATGTATATTGTTTTCTTTTAGGGTTTTGCTCACGCCAAGAGTCAATAAGAGGTGCTGTCTGAAATTAAGGTGTTGAGGTTGTAGTGGTGTAGGGGACTTGTCTAAAATTGGGTATATAACTTGATTTGAGTCTCCACACATTATGAGGGTACCCTTTTTATGAGATTCAACTACTGAGAACAAGTGTGAGAGGAAAGAAAGAGGATTTCTGTTGGGAGAATAGTAAGAAATTATAGTTATTTCATTATCTAACAGAAGGCCTGTAAGTATTATATAGCGATCCTCAGGATCTTTTATTTCCTTATGTAAAGTCAAGGGGGTTGTGTTATAAAATGCGGTCAGTTCTCCTCTTTGTTTTGTAAAGGCAGAGGCCATATAGACTTGTGGGTATTGGCGACTTATAAATTTAGGGGAAGACTGTGTTGAGAAGTGTGTTTCCTGCAGACATATTACATGTGCAGAAAGTGATGAAAAAGAATGAAAGGCTTTTGTTCGTTTTGGTGGTGAGTTGAGACCCTGGACATTAAGTGTTAGTACATTTAAAGACATTTTTTAAAGAAGGTATTAGGGATTATAAAAATGTCTTATTGTGGTAATGAGAAAGAAGGTTATGCTCTGGAGGTGAGAAAGAAAAAAACAATAAAAAAAGGGGGGAGGGGCAGGAAAGGATGGAAAAAAAAAGAATAAAAGGGATTAAATAGGAAAAGTAGAATAAGTAAAATTCCTGGTTTTAGAGCTGTAGATGAGAAGTTGTTTTTAAATAAAGAGGAAAGTAGCTCCTATATGGAGCTAGTATCCAAGGGGTGGTGAAATATCACCAACCGGTGGGTACAAGTGGTCCAAAGAGTGTCCAGTCAGTAAATCCGGCTACTCGAGGATCTATTGAGAGGCGCAGTGGGTTGTCTTCGGGACAAAGGCAGCCTTCTCGAAGGTTATACAAACAATAATAAAATAATATAAGTCACTAATAATATAATAGTTATTATTAGGATAATGTAATAGAAGTGTGTTTCTGCAACTTTGCATTACTTCATGCACTTATAAAAAAGGGCAGTGTACTAGCTAAACTAATTTTACAAAAGATTGATTAACTTCTGCATAAATGATATTATAAGAATAAAGATAATGACAGAGGAAGGATTATTTGATCCTTACTCTGAATTTACCTGAAATTGGTTACCATTAATATAGTAACAATAGGTAAAAGGTTTCAATTTAATAAAAGAACCATAGTGGATTTCAGTCCATTTGTTCTGCAGAATTAGGAGGTGGTGATGCAAAACGACTCCTTTTGCTGGTACTGGAGTGGGCTAGTTGAGTTGGGCTAGTTGAGTTGGGTTGTCTTGCTGAGCCTTGGGTGAGTTAGATGATGTTCTGCGTTTGGAGCCTTCTGTTGAATTATCTGGAATTGACAAACGAAGCTCCTGAATCGCAGTCAGTAGGTCGTCCAACTTCTTGCAGGTATATGTTGTATCTTTATGGGTGAATCGTAGGGTGAATGGAAAACTCCAACGATAGGTGATGTGGTGGTATTGGAGGATCTGTAGGTGAGGTTTCATCGCTTTTCTTCTGAAGAGAGTCTGTTGTGAGAGATCTTGGAATACTTGGTAGCGATGGCCTTGAAAGGTTAATGTATCTTTATTACGTGCCACTTCCATCAGTTGTTCCTTTGTTCTGAAATAGTGTAATTTTATTACAATGTCCCTGGGGGGACCATCTTCTTTTTTAGGGGCCAGAGTTCTATGAATTCTGTCCATCTCCAATCATTCAATGGGGATTGATGGGGCTAACTCCTGAAAAAGCGCTGTAATGGTTGATTGAAGATCTATTATAGTTTCAGGTATACCACGGAGTCGCAAGTTGGATCTACTGGCTCTGTTTTCAAAATCTTCCAAACGTGTGTGAAGAGAAAAATTTTCTTCTCTCAAGGCTTCCAACTCGTCTGTATGAGTATTAGTGATATAATTTATATCCTTCATTTTGTGTTCTAAGATTAAGCGGCGCCCTACCTCATGAATTTCCCTTGTCAGTTTTTCTGTTATTGTGTCTGAGGTATTTTGGAGGGCTTTTTGTAAAACACGTTCAAACTGACTAAGAATATACAAATTATTAGGGATATTCTGTAGTGTTATTGGTGTTAATCCATATTCAAGGTCAGAGTCAGCAAGTCTGTCTCTGAGGTAATGCAGAGCGGGAAGATTGCGCTGCCGTCATGTTAGGAGCATTTCTTGTCAGCCTTTCTTTGCCTGCTGGTTGCTTCAGTTTTGTCTTTTTCCCTTTAACCACTTGAGCCCAGGACTATTATGCTGCCTAAGGACCAAGGGTCTTTTTCCAATTTGGCACTGCGTCGCTTTAACTGCTAATTGCGCGGTCATGCAATGCTGTACCCAAACGAAATTTGCGTCCTTTTCTTCCCACAAATAGAGCTTTCTTTTGATGGTATTTGATCACCTCTGCAGTTTTTATTTTTTGCACTATAAACGGAAAAAAGACCGAAAATTTTGAAAAAAAATGATATTTTCTACTTTTTGTTATAAAAAAAATCCAATAAACTAAATTTTAGTCATACATTTAGGCCAAAATGTATTCGGCCACATGTCTTTGGTAAAAAAAATGTCAATAAGCATATATTTATTGGTTTGCGCAAAAGTTATAGCGTCTACAAACTAGGGTACATTTTCTGTAATTTACACAGCTTTTAGTTTATGACTGCCTATGTAATTTCTTGAGGTGCTAAAATGGCAGGGCAGTACAAACCCCCCCAAATGACCCCATTTTGGAAAGTAGACACCCCAAGGAAATTGCTGAGAGGCATGTTGAACCCATTGAATATTTATTTTTTTTGTCCCAAGTGATTGAATAATGACAAAAAAAAAAAAAAAAAAATATTTACAAAAAGTTGTCACTAAATGATATATTGCTCACACAGGCCATGGGCCTATGTGGAATTGCACCCCAAAATACATTCAGCTGCTTCTCCTGAGTATGGGGATACCACATGTGTGGGACTTTTTGGGAGCTTAGCCGCGTACGGGGCCCCGAAAACCAATCACCGCCTTCAGGATTTCTAAGGGTGTAAATTTTTGATTTCACTCTTCACTGCCTATCACAGTTTCGGAGGCCATGGAATGCCCAGGTGGCACAAAACCCCCTCAAATGACCCCATTTTGGAAAGTAGACACCCCAAGCTATTTGCTGAGAGGCATATTGAGTCCATGGAATATTTTATATTTTGACACAAGTTGCGGGAAAGTGACACTTTTTTTTTTTTTTGCACAAAGTTGTCACTAAATGATATATTGCTCACACAGGCCATGGGCATATGTGGAATTGCACCCCAAAATACATTTAGCTGCTTCTCCTGAGTATGGAGATACCACATGTGTGGGACTTTTTGGGAGCCTAGCCGCGTACGGGGCCCCGAAAACCAAGCACCGCCTTCAGGATTTCCAAGGGTGAAAATTTTTGATTTCACTCTTCACTGCCTATCACAGTTTCGGAGGCCATGGAATGCCCAGGTGGCACAAAACCCCCCCAAATGACCCCATTTTGGAAAGTAGACACTCCAAGCTATTTGATGAGAGGCATGGTGAGTATTTTGCAGCTCTCATTTGTTTTTGAAAATGAAGAAAGACAAGAAAAAACTTTTTTTTTTTTCTTTTTTCAATTTTCAAAACTTTGTGACAAAAAGTGAGGTCTGCAAAATACTCACTATACCTCTCAGCAAATAGCTTTGGGTGTCTACTTTCCAAAATGGGGTCATTTGGGGGGGTTTTGTGCCACCTGGGCTTTCCATGGCCTCCGAAACTGTGATAGGCAGTGAAGAGTGAAATCAAAAAATTCACGCCCTTAGAAAGCCTGAAGGCGGTGCTTGGTTTTCGGGGTCCCGTACGCGGCTAGGCTCCCAAAAAGTCTCACACATGTGGTATCCCCGTACTCAGGAGAAGCAGCAGAATGTATTTTGGGGTGTAATTTCACATATTCCCATGGCATGTTTGAGCAATATATCATTTAGTGACAACTTTGTGCAAAAAAAAAAAAAAAAAAAAAATTTGTCTCTTTCCCGCAACTTGTGTCGCAATATAAAATATTCCATGGACTCGACATGCCTCTCAGCAAATAGCTTGGGGTGTCTACTTTCCAAAATGGGGTCATTTGGGGGGGTTTTGAACTGTCCTGGCATTTTATGCACAACATTTAGAAGCTTATGTCACACATCACCAACTCTTCTAACCACTTGAAGACAAAGCCCTTTCTGACACTCATTGTTTACATGAAAAAGTTATTTTTTTTTGCAAAAAAATTACTTTGAACCCCCAAACATTATATATTTTTTAAAGCAAATGCCCTACAGATTAAAATGGTGGGTGTTTCATTTTTTCACACAGTATTTGCGCAGCGATTTTTCAAACGCATTTTTTTGGGAAAAAACACACTTTTTTAAATTTTAATGCACTAAAACACACTATATTGCCCAAATGTTTGATGAAATAAAAAAGATGATCTTAGGCCGAGTACATGGATACCAAACATGACATGCTTTAAAATTGCACACAAACGTGCAGTGGCAACAAAATAAATACATTTTTAAAAGCCTTTAAAAGCCTTTACAGGTTACCACTTTAGATTTACAGAGGAGGTCTACTGCAAAAATTACTGCCCTCGATCTGACCTTCGCGGCGATACCTCACATGCATGGTGCAATTGCTGTTTACGTTTGACGACAGACCGCCGCTTGCGTTCGCCTTAGCGCGAGAGCAGGGGGCGACAGGGGTGCTTTTTTTTTTTTTTTTTCTTTATTATTTTTTTGCTTTTTTATCTCATTTTTAAACTGTTCCTTTCATTTTTATTGTTATCTCGGGGAATGTAAATATCCCCTATGATAGCAATAGGTAGTGACAGGTACTCTTTTTTGAAAAAATTGGGGTCTATTAGACCCTAGATCTCTCCTCTGCCCTCAAAGCATCTGATGACACCAAGATCGGTGTGATAAAATGCTTCCCCAATTTCCCAATGGCGCTATTTACATCCGGCGAAATCTAAGTCATAAAATGCTCGTAGCTTCCGGTTTCTTAGGCCAAAGAGATGTTTGGAGCCACTCTGGTCTCTGATCAGCTCTATGGTCAGCTGGCTGAATCACCGGCTGCATTCTCAGGTTCCCTGTTGAGACAGGAGAGCCAGAGAAAAACACGGAAGACGGTGGGGGGGGCATTCCCTCCCACGGCTTGTAAAAGCAGTCTAGAGGCTAATTAGCCACTAGGATTGCTTTTACATGAAAGCCGACCGCTGGCTGAAAAGAATAATACCAAGATGATACCTAAACCTGCAGGCATCATTCTGGTATAACCATTCAAAGTCGTGAATGGCGTGCCTGAAGACAAAAAAATGGTTAACAATAAAGCACAGTAAACGGTAAAGTATAAAAAATTGCATACCTGAAAAGCAAACATGATAAAAGATAATAACAATAAAACATTGCAGAATAGAATACAGTGAAAAAGAGCAGAACAAGAGAGAGAGAATAGAGAGAGAGATAACAATAAAACGACAACTATTTTTTTTATATTATATATATTTTTTTTTACACTTTTTTTTGTAACTAACTTTTATAACGGTAACCGGTTCCAGGTTCGGGTCTCTCAAAATGCGATGGCATCTTGGGAGACCCTGTGAAAGTGTGTCTAACCTGTGCAATGCTGTACCCTACGCTAATACTCAACTAATGAATGGTAGCGTTCAAAACATTCACCAATGCAAAGACCAGGATTGTCAGGACAGGAGGGACAATAATAGCGGGTGTCACGTCTATATCCGCGCTTGCTGCAGACACAACATCTTTTTTGGGGGGGTTCGTTGGGTAGGGGTACTCGGGAGGACATAAAGAAAATGCCTCTCATGCAGCCGACTGCATTTGGTTGAGGATGTGAATGGGGGAAGTACGGGCGCTGCAGAAGCGGTGGGTTCCCAATTAGGATTGGCGAATGCAGCAGGAAGGGCACTATGGGCACGACGGGCCTGTGTTTGTCTTCTTGGTGGCAGCGGGACACTACTTGTGCTTGCCACCTCACCAGCTTGAACTGCACTTATGGGACTCGCCACGTCACCAAGTGTTACTGCAGCGCTGGTTTGACTACGACCAGGGTGTACTAGGTCGCTGGCGCTTGCCAGTTCAATAAAAAGCTACCAAAAAAACTGATCCGTTCAGATACTATACCACTAAGGGAGGTGTACGGTGCGTGCGTGGGTGTTAGCAGTACTGGCACTAATCTGACGCTGCTTGGGGCTGGTGCTTGCCAGTTCACCAAAATACTACCAAAAAAACTGTTAGCGATCGCAGGGATCAGGCCTGACTCTGCGAACGCTGCAGTTATGCATTTAGTGTTTTGTAAGTGTCAGTGATCGATCGATACTGCACTTGGGTGGGCTGGGCTGGGCCGGGCGGAGGGGCAAAACGCAGGTGCTAGCGGGTATCTGGGCTGATCCTGCTTACACTGCATTTTTGGGAACCCTAAACTGCTGGGGACGCTAGTATAGATCTGATCGGATCAGATATTGATCCGATCAGATACTATACCACTAAGGGAGGCGTATGCTGCGTGCGTGGGTGTTAGCGGTACTGGCGCTAATCTGACGCTGCCTGGGGCGACGCATATCACCGCCGGGCGATCAGGGGGCTAAACCTTTATTCGGTAATAAACGGCGGGTGCCCTGACACTATAAAAAATAAACAAACTAACCAGCGTCACCCGTAACGGTTATACGGTGATCAGTGGTGAAAGGGTTAAATAGGGGGCCATCAAGGGGTTAAAACATTTATTCGGTAGTATATGGGGGTCCCTGTCGCTATAAAACGCTGACGGCGAACCTAAATATTTACCTCACTAACTAGCATCACCAGCGACACTAATACAGCGATCAGAAAAATGATCGCTTAGTGACACTGGTGACAGGGGGTGATCAAGGGGTTAAAACTTTATTAGGGGGGTTGGGGGGGTATCCTAGACCAACAGGGGGGTAATACTAACTGTCCCAACACTGTAACTGTCACAAACTGACACCAATGCAGTAATCAGAAAAAAAAAAAAAAAAAAAAAAAAAAAAAAAAAAACAAAAAAACTGCTTGGTGTCAGTTTGTGACAGGGGGGGGTGATTGGGGGGGGATCGGGGGGGATCGGGGGGGAATGGGGGGGGGATCGGGGTGTTTTGTGTGCCTGGCATGTTCTACTGTGTGTGTGTAGTGTTGTGCACTCACATACCTGTCTTCTCCCCTCGGCGCCGGAACGGAAATTACCGAGCCAAGGAGAGATGACATCATTTCCTTTGCTGCTGTTTAGCATACAGCAGCAAAGGAATGATGTGATTGGCCGGCGGCGATCGCGAGGGGGGGCCACGAACGGATGGCCTCCCCCTCATCTCTGATCGCCGTGGGACAAAAGATGACCGCCTCGGGCACCGGGGGGAGTCCGATCGGACCCCCCACCCGCGGAAGGCAAATCACGTATATGTACGTGATTTTGCCTGTCCGTGCCACCTTGCCGACGTAAATCGGCGTGAGGCAGTCGTCAAGTAGTTAAACATTGTATATATTTGTGCCCTGTAGTCTTAATAGTAGGTGGGTTACCGTATAGTTGTGGTATTCGACCATGACTTGTCAATAAAAGGCCGTTTTTGTCCCGGTGACAGCGGAGCTCTAAGCATTCATGACTGCTCAGCAGCTTTGCGCATGCGCTCTGTATAGTAGTGGGGGACCTTATCTCAGCAGCTCCTAAGAGGGTGTGCTACACGTGTCTATGGACAACAAAACCACACCTGACTTGTCTATTTCCAGCTCAGTGTTTCTGTTCCTTACAGCATGCATTGCAGTGTTGAGGGTCGGGTGCTTTTTTCCCCTCTGTATGTGTTTTGGGGCGCCATTAAAAATAAATGGCAATGCACCCAATAGTGCCCACATCACATGTTGTACAAAGTGTAAGCCCGGGTTCACACTATAATGGGCTGTGGATCGCACAGGAGCGCTGTGTGTCCCTGTTCCCCGTTTCAGGGACGAATCATGCCTTATGCCTTAATGAATGATGCCTTAATTTGGCCCTGAAACGGAGCCAAAGACGCACAGAGTTTTTGTGCAGTGCGCTCCGCAGCCGCCCTGGAGATATGTGAACTGGCTCCATAGGGAGCCAGTCACATTCTCCTGCTATGCGAATTAGATGCGGGGAAATGCACATCTAATTCGCATAGGTGTGAACCCGGGCTAAAGGTGTAAAAAATGAAAACCCCCGTGAAAAGGTGCTAATTAGTGATTAGGCATGCCGCTGCTGTACATGACAAAAAAGGGTATAAATACCACAGCGCTGACAGGCCTAGATGAATACAATAAAGTGCAAATGCTGTGGCCACATGCTGAATATCAGTTTACACCATTTCATTGCACACAGGGGCGGGCTGGGCCGGGGGCAGGGATGCAATTTTCCCTCAGGCTGCTCTGATTCCCCGTAAAAAGGCCAATATGCTGCCAGCTGGGAACTGAGCATGTGCAGTTGGCCGAGTGTTACTGCTCGGGTGACTGCGGAGGGAGGTTGGCAGGGCTGGATAACAGCCCAGAAGCTGCAGGAACGTTTGTGCTGTGAGCGGACATCTGTCCTGTCACAGTGCTGTTCCCTGCTTCTGAGCTGACAGTCTGTGTCCCTTCAGAGCACAGCCGAACGGAAGAGGGCGGATCTGCTCTGCCTCCTCCAGCCCCCTCTCTCACTGTGCCCGCCCACACTCCGGGCAGCCTGTGTGCTGCTTCTGTGAATAGGATTTGTGGGCAGGAACGTTCAAACTGAGATCCGTCGGTGATCTGTATGGGACGCTCTGGAAGCTGATAATCGAGCCAGTGATCTGTGGCTGGCCTCTCCCCCTTCTCTCCCCTCTCTCCTAAATTCCTCTCCCCCCTCCCTCTGCAGATAAGGAAGTTTCTTTCAGCAGCCAGTGCAGTACCTGCTCCTATGTACTATGATGTGGGCTCACACTGGTCTGCTGGTGTGTACAAGGCTTTACTATGTTGATAAAGGAATCAAGCACAATTTTCTTGAGGAGTGGTCTATCTGTGTGGACAATTTTGAGCGATGCTGCTCTCTGTCAGTGGTGGCTGCTGCTCAAAATGTTTTTTTTTTTGGGGGGGTGCAAATTAAAAAACCCCTATCAATTGCAGCCTCACTCTGCCATTAAATGCAGCCACTGTGCCCATCAAATGCATCCAATGTTACCCCCCCGTCAGCATTTAACCAGCACCCCACCTTGCCCGCTGTCTGGCACTTACCCCATCTTGGTGGCGGGTCAGGCAGCGAGTGACGGTGGAGAGCTGTGGGACAGGCAGCGGCTCCTGTGTTCTCTATGCTTCCCCCCCACTAGTGAATGACTACAGGTCCCACTGTCCCAGCTTAAACCCCTTATAGCTGAGGATGTGTCACCCCCCAATTAGTGAAGGACTACAGGGTACAGCATGAACCCATGGGATCTAAGGGGACATATCCTTAGATCTCAGGGGTTAATGCTGGGACTTGTAGTTCTTCACTGGTTGCGGAGTTGGTCAGGTCCTCAGCTGATCCATCACTTTGCCACCACTGTTTCTATTGGCCACTTGACTGGACTTGCCCCCCAGGCCTAAGGCTGCCAGCCCTCCCCTGATTGCACAGTAGCACTTGCGGAAGGAATCTGTGAAAGGAACTTTCCAACTAGACCATTTATGATTATTTGCACGTTATTTTCAGGTTTTCACTGGCTACATGCTTCATAATTTTTGTATTATTGGATGTGTTTTTCACTTAATTTTTCATGCACAGAATTTGCACTTTATTGTATTGATCTAGGCCTGTCAGTGCTGTGGTATTTATACCCTTTTTTTCCCCAAAGTGTAAAGGTGGTCTTAGAGAATAACAGCATTGCTCTTTTCCTGGTGACAGATTGTTTCTCATAATTCTATACACATTTATTGAAATATATTATTATTGCAGGCTAATTAAAAGGGAAGATTTGGTCATACGTCTCGGTGGATGTAATGAACTGATTTCTGCTCCAGAGGAACGATCACAAATAAAATATGGCATGGATAAGATCTGTCTCCAGGACTAGGCCTATTCCTCCTCTGCAGGCCTCTATTGGTAAGCAGCAATTGTTACCTTGTATTTCTATCATCTTTATGGAGAAGTAAAGCTATATAACCTAACTTACATATATATTCAATTGTATTTTATGCTATAGTTAGGCTTAAAGTGATTGTATACCCTTACCTTGTAAAATAACCTACTCAGTGTAACCACTTCCAGACCACCCCATAGAAGATATACTGCTACAGGGCGGCCCTCCTGTACTCTATCATGTGGATATATACGTGATTCTGCACTTACGCCTACAGGGGGGGATGTATGCTGCCAGCGGGCCACTTCTGCTGTGATTAATCACAGCAGTAGCCAATCTGTGGGTGCCGGCACTGGATGTCCTCCGGCATCCACCAATCATCAGTAAAACACACAGAATGGAGCTCTGCCTGCATAAACTAGGCAGATCTCAGTTCTCACAGGGGGGAAGGGATGGTGTGACAGACTCACCCGGGACAGAGGTTTTTGGAGGGGACTGAATGTTAGCCTCTTGCCTACTGACTATGGGCCCTGCCATTTGAGGGAGCTACAAGCATCTAGGAAGATATTCTGTTATGTAATGCAAAAGGACATTATTAAGGAGGCCATGATGGTCTCTGCCAGCTTGGGACTCAGTGGGCAGATGTATGTGAAAGGAATGCTGATTAATGAGATCTGGTAAGCCAGGGTCTTTCACCTAATAGCTTATTATGCTCATTACTACACCTTTGTCTCCTAGAAAATTATTGGGGGATGTGTTTCTACTTATGCATACCTCCCAAGTCCCGTTGTGGGAGCTCTGTCCCACGTCCCGGGTACCTTCATTCCGGGACAATGTCCCAGAATTGCCCCCTTGGCCGATCTGATGCCCCCTAAAAAATGACGCTGCACCACCGCTGTCCCTCACTGCCCGCTGTACTAGTTCTGGCCGAGACCCGCTTTATTTCACCCCTAGACGCTGCCTGGCTCACTGCCGAAACAACTGGTTGCTAGACATGGCCCGCCTGGCGTCTAACAACTAGTGACGTCACAACGAGGAGGAGAGCAGGGCCCCAGTATTCAGAGCAAGCCGGAGGATTCCTCCTCCTCGCGCCATAAGCTCCACCCCGACTCCGCCCCTGACTCCGGGTCCTCCCTGAAGGCCATTCCTGCCACTGGAAGAAAAGTAGGAGAAATGATCCCTGCACACTTAAAACAGTCTTTGACTTGTGACAGTCCATCCACTGATAGCAGTCTCCAGATCCTAGGAAGAGGACGTGCAAACTGCTGCTGGCTGATCTGTTTCGAAGGTAACATCTTCTTCTTCAGATTTACTTCAGTGCACCGCCTACCAACAAGGGAGGGGCACTGTAGTCAATCTGATTTGTGCCTCCTAGATGAGCACATGTATTTAAGATGTCCCCTTACCGACTCCTAAGATCTCTTTTCAGGAGATCAAGCAGGCATATGGCTGTGTAACCCCAGCCTCGGGTACAGACCAAGAAGGTGACACTCATAAACTTCTAGGATGGGAATCCTCTGTGTGGCGAATGGTCACTCGGTAGTCATGTAAAAATAAGTAACAAAGGCTCCCATAGCGTAACAAGTTTAAACACTTTATTTAAAAAAAGTTAAAAGAATCACACTCACATTATAGCAGAAATCAAAATCGCATAATCAATTGCCAGCCGGCTGCACACTGCTGCCCGTGTCTTCAGGGATCAGCGAGGATCGTGGTGACGTCAGCACGTCGCTCCTCCCTACGCCGTTTCGTCAGAGGTGATGTCTAGTTCTTGGGGTTCCTATGGCCAGATCCATTGGACCCGTGTTCCAGGACTTAGGAAGCGGTATATGACGGAAGCACTCAAGCGGAGTGTGGGGCGTTCCGTGACAAGGATTATGGAGGCCACTGTGCTCTTAGCAACCTTAAGTGCAGCAGAATTTTTTTTTGTAACCTTGGCCAGATCTGTGCCTTGCCACAATTCTGTCTCTGAGCTCTTTAGGCAGTTCCTTTGACCTCATGATTCTCATTTGCTCTGACATGCACTGTGAGCTGCAAGGTCTTATATAGACAGGTGTGTGGCTTTCCTAATCAAGTCCAATCAGTATAATCAAACACAGCTGGACTCAAATGAAGGTGTAGAACCATCTCAAGGATGATCAGAAGAAATGGACAGCACCTGAGTTAAATATATGAGTGTCACAGCAAAGCGTCTGAATACTTAGGACCATGTGATATTTCAGTTTTTCTTTTTTATTAAATCTACAAAAATGTCAACAATTCTGTATTTTTCTGTCAATATGGGGTGCTGTGTGTACAATATGGGGCGCTGTGTGTACATTAATGAGGAAAAAAATGAACTTAAATGATTTTAGCAAATGGATGCAATATAACAAAGAGTAAAAAATGTAAGGGGGTCTAAATATTTTCCATCCCCGCTGTATATATTTTTGTGGCCCCAATGAATCCCTGAGTGCTGCTGGGGCCACAAAAGATATATACTGTATTTATCGGTGCCTCTGAGGGGACAGGGAGGGGGAGGGACAAGTGCCGACAGATTGCATACAGGAGAATTTCCTGTTTACTCTGCAGCCTCTAATAGGAAGTCCCATCTCCTGGGCTGCCATTGGACGAATGTTCTGTCTATCATAGGAGGCGGGACTTTGTATTTAAAAGGCCACAGAGAAAACTGGAGATTCTCCTGTATGTAATCTGTTGGAGCTCATCCCGTCCCCTCCCTGTCCCCTCCGAGGCTGCAGATGGGCATCGATCAGGCTGTACTGTTGGCAATGGTGAGGCTGCATTCAGGGCAATTGTGAGTTTACATTCATTCCAAAGGGGGGCTGCATTCATAGCAATGGAGAGGCTGCATTCATGGCAATGGTGAGTCTGCATTCATGGCAATGGTGAGTCTGCATTCATCCCAATGGTGAGTCTGCATTCATGGCAATGGGGGGGGGCTGCAGTAATGGCAATGGGGGGCCTGCATTCATGGCAATGGTGAGGCTGCAGAAGGGCACTGACCCTTATTTTGCTTCACAGTTCTTTTTTTTTAATTTAAGTTCTTTCCTGAAACTTTTCTCTTAAAGTGAAGGTGCGTGTTATACGCTGATAAATACGGTAAATACAGATAGCACACCCAAGCTCATCTCTTCACCACACACAGCCACAAACACAAGAAATTTCTTGTTGAGCAGTGTATTAGTGCTTGGATGAACACACTTAGACCAAATTTTAGTGGTTCAAGGAATGTCAGGCAAAATGGTCGGCCCTCACGCATGTTCACTTCATCAAATCTGGCCCTCTTCGGAAAAAGTTTGGACACCCCTGGCTTATAGCAATGCAATGCATCACTTCCCTAGAGTAGTACAATGTTATTACAATAACATTATATTGCTCTGGTCATGTGTTAAAAAAATCATTCAAAATGTAATAAAAAATTTAAAAAATAAAAATATATAATGCTTTTTTTTCATACTGTCACCAGTCAGTGTCCCTGATCACTGCCACACCAGTTATATGATGACACCGTACTGCACTGGTGGCAGTATGTAAAAAAATAATAATAAATTGTGAAAAATATTTTTTTAATTTCTTAATTTTCCAAAAAATTATGACAAAAAACAACTTTATAAAACTCTTCATGCCTCTTACTAAATACCTTGGACTGTCTACTTTTCAAAAAGAGGTGATTTGGGGGCTATTTGTACTGTCCTGGCATTTTTGGGCCTCAAGAAATGAGATTGGCCGTCAGTACATCAGGATTAATCGATTTTCAGATATATATCTCATAGTGTGTGGACTCTATAACTTTCCTACAGACTAAATAATATACACTGATTTGGTTTCCTTTCACCAAAGAAATGTAGCAGAATACATTTTGGGCTAAATTTATGAAGAACAATTATTTATTTGCAAAATTTTATAACAGAAACAAAGAAAAACATGTTTTTTTTTCAAAATTTTCGGTCTATTTTAAATTGTTTTAGCAAAAAATTAAAAACCCCAGTGGGGATTAAATACCACCAAAAGAAATCTCTATTTGTGTGAACAAAAGGATAAAAAAATTGCTTGGGTACAGTGTAGCATGACCGCGCAATTGTCATTCAAAGTGTGACAGCGCTGAAAGCTGAAAATTGGCCTCGGCAGGAACGAAGAGCCGGTATCAAAGTCATCATTGGACTTTAAAGCCCAATTGAATGTTCAATTAAAATTAGCTAAAATCATTAGAGGTGCGTCAAAAGAAAGGATTTCCAAAGTCTTATGCCGTGTACACACGGTTGGACTTTCCAACGGGAAATGTTGGATGTGAGCTTGTTGTCGGAAAGTCCGACCGTGTGTATGCTCCATCGAACATTTGCTGTCGGACTTTCCACCAACAAATGTTTGAGAGCAGGTTCTCAAATTTTCCACCAACAAAACGTTGTTGTTGGAAAGTCCGATCGTGTGTACACAAGTCCATCACACAAAAGTTCACGCATGCTTGGAATCAAGCAGAAGGAGCCGCACTGGCTATTTTTCTCGGCTTGTCGTACGTCTTCTACATCACCGCATTCTCGCGTTCGCAATTGTTGCCAACATTTGTGTGACCATGTGTATGCAAGACAAGTTTGAGCCAACAATCTTCGAACAAAAATCCATGGTTTTGTTGGTGGAAAGTCCGATCGTGTGTACGAGGCATAACAGTTGTTTTTTTTTAGAAAGTTGAAAGTCTGTCCCCTGCCAGAGAAGGATCCTTGCTCTCTGTGCGGAAGCAGTGGTCTCTTTGCAGAAGTACGGCATGCCACCTGCTGAGTCAGAACTAGAGCTTTCCAATCAGCAGGGAGAATGAGCTTTGCTGAGTGCAAGGTCTATCTTCAATGGTCTATCCCGCCCCCTACACAGTCACAACTACTTCTATCCAATCAGGGAGATCACACTCACTGCTGATTGGAGAGAAGTAGCTATGACTGTGCAGGGGGTTGTTTTCACATAGAGGGCAGAAGTCCTTGTCTTTACCCCGTGGCATAGACTCTCGCTTGGACTGGCATTAGAGCACAATTAAGAAAAGCAAAAATACATTTCAAATACAGTTTTTATTACTAGTGGATTAGCATTAGAAAAGATGTCTTGATATACAAGTGATATCTTGATATACAAGTAGCATCATGTCACAACTGAGTATAAAAGAGAAGAAAGGTGCCTCTAAGTGTAGCAACATGGTTACATTTAATGAAGGTACAACATTTAGCAACTCACATGGTTGATGCCGGCATCCAGGGTAAAGCTGTCCACATAGACCATCCCCCGCACCAGCATCAATGTAATCTCTTCCACGCTGTGCACCATGAGCGGTTCAAGCCTCGCTTTCAAATTGCTCTACTGCAGGGTAATCTTCCTGGTCACGATCGCAGACTGACAGCGGTGAGAGCCAGCAGTGCGGGGGATGGTCAACTTTACTCCGGATGCCGGCATACTTAGATGTGCCTCTTTTAATCATCAACCATATAAATGTACCTTCAATAAATGTAACCATATTGCTACACTTAAGGGCTCCTCTTTTCTCTTGTATACTCTGGAGCTCCTGCTGAATTTTGCTTCTTTTTTTTTTGAAAAATATTTATTGATTTTTTCAAAATATATTCATAGAAGACATTGTACAGAACAATTGTAAGGCATGAATATACATAATTATTCTTTATACAGAATGTACGTTCTATCTAAACATAAACATAGTTATAAGGAGCACTGGGGAGAGGGAGGGGAGAGGGGAGGGAGAGGGAGGTAAGCAATTCACATTTGCCAGCTTGTCACTAACATTGGGCAAGAAGTTGCCAAAAAGGGTTTATCCTACATTTTTGTACCTTTAGGGAATGGAGGCGACTTATGAACATATCTACCTAGATAACCTACAAATATGATCTGGTTAATACATTTTGTTTGGGTGAATATAGTCCCAGAGTGTAATAGCTGAAGTTGATGGATGCCAAGGAGCTTCAAGTGATTGTAGGCCGCTTATGGTGGTTTAAATGAAGAAGGATCAGAGGCTGGAGGAATTTTGAGTTTGCCGAGTGAGTTAGTGATGTCTCTCGTCAGGTACCATTCTGTATATCTAAATGGGTGCATTATGTCTTGGATGGTCTGGTGAGGAAATGTGGCTTCCAGAAACCTTCTCCAGCGTTTGAAAAATCGTGGGGTAAAGCGGAGATTTGACTTGATGAGGTCCAATCTTTCTAGATAAAATAATGAAGTCAAGGCTTTTATAACCGCAGGCAGACTGGGCGGAGCTGTCGTTATCCAGTGGGACATAATAGTCCTGCGGGCTACAAAAGGCAGATATGGGCCCAGTGCAGTATGTTTGGAAAGTCCAGTGCGGACGAGGAGGATGCTGAAGGTGTGATGCTAAACAGGCATAGTAGGCAGTCACTACGTAATCTGATATTGCAGATTTTATTAATGTAGGCTATCACATCGTTCCAGTAGCTGTTAATAGCAGAGCACTCCCAAAGCCTATGGAGCAGCGTAGGACGTGGTAGTAAACACCATGGACATAGAGCTTGAGACGGGTCTTCTTTGTTGAAACGAAATGGGAAGTATGCTCTGTGGATAATCTTAAATTGAGTTTCACGCCATGTTTCAGAGATCGTAAGTTTCCGGGTGAGCCTATATCCCTCAAGGATTTTGTCGGGTAGGTCCTCATCTCCCAGTATATGAGACCATTTTTGAAAAGGCATGAGGCGGTACTTACATGACTGGTGTTGAATGAGGTGGGAATAGATGTTGGAGATAGAGTATTCTTTGCTTTGCAGTAAGTTATCAATAAAAGATGGTTTAAAAGGATCAGTCTCAGGACCACAGCAGGATCTCAGATAATTTGTGAGTTGGTAATGGAAGAAGCTGTGAGTTGGTGGCAGGGAGAATTCCCGCATCAGGTTTTGGTATGGTTTGAGCTTACTTGTATTATTTTGGTATAACGAAGTTATCTTTACGAGTCCTCTGGATTGCCATTGGGTAGAGGCTTTATGCAAAGTGGAAGGTAAGAACATAGGGTTGCCTTGTATTTTGAGATGTTTCGAGATGTTAGAGGGCAGTCCGAGTAGTTTTCTGACCTCCCTCCAGGCGATGACGGTGTCCCTGAATAGTATGCTGGTTTTGAGGTGATGCGGCAGGTTGTTAGGGTTGGAGTGGAGGATGCCTGCAAGGTCGTATGGTGAAGCCATAGAGTCCTCTAGGGCAAAGTTGGAATATTTGGACCCTCCTGTTAACCAGTCTAGGCCCTGTCTAAGTAAGCAGGCTAAATTATAAAAACGAATGTTGGGGAGCCCCGCCCTCGCTCTTCGGGAGACATAGTTTTTGAAGTGCGATGCGTGTTTTTTTGCTAGACCATAGGAAAGCTGTTACAGCCTTCTGAAGTTTTTGCACATCTGAATGCCTCAATAAAAGAGGTATGGTTTGCATGGGATACAGTAGGCGTGCAAATTATACCATTTTAAAAAGATGGGCTCTCCCAAAAAGCGAGAGGGGAAGGGCACCGCAAGCCTCCAATTCCCGAGCAATTTTGGCCACCAAGGGAGGATAGTTGAGTATATATAAGGAAGATGGGTCTCGGCCTATATGTATTCCTAAATAAGTTATATGTTGAGGTGCAATGGTCAGTGGGGATAAATGTGTCCATTTAGTGGATAGTCGAGGGTGTAGTGTTAGGATTTCACTTTTATCAAAGTTTATACAAAAACCAGAGCAGAGTCGGAAGGTCGTAAATATTTGTTTAAGTCTGTCAAAGTCTGATACAGGGTCAGTAGAGAACAATAAAATATCGTCCGCAAATAGTGCAGAGCGGAGTATTTGGTTTCCCAAGGTGATGCCACTAACCCCTTCGGTTGAATTGAGGATTCTAGATAAGGGTTCAATCGCAATGTTGAATAACAACGGGGATAGGGGGCATCCCTGTCTCATTCCTTTCGCTAAGGGGATGGTGTCTGAAATAAAGTTTGGGGTGACAAGGCGTGCCATTGGTGAGGCGTACATTTGTGAGAGGAACCTTGTGATTGGACCTGAAAAGCCGAATTTTTCCATTACTGTGAAAAGCCATGAAATATCAATATTGTCAAAGGCTTTTTCGGCGTCTAGGGACATTATTGCTACATCTTGATCGGGGTGTGTTTTAGCAAATTCTAGCGCCATTAAGACCTTACGGATGTTTAGTGTGGCTGAACATCCTGAGACAAAACCTGATTGGGCTGGGTGTAAGAGGGACGGAAGTAAGAGAGCTAAACGTGATGCTACGATTTTAAACAGGATTTTTACGTCCACATTTATTAATGAAATTGGACGATAGGAGCCTGGAAGTAAGGGATCCTTCCCTTTCTTAGAGATTAATTTGATATGAGCTTGTGTCCCTGTGGGAAGGTATGGACCTCCGTCCCACATGGCTGCATATACATGCTTCAGTGTGTTGGGAATAAAATCGGCCGTTAATTTGAAGAATTCCGCAGTGTACCCGTCGGGACCCGGAGCTTTAGCAGAGGCCATAGATTTGATCGTCTGTTGTATGTCTTCTAGGGTGATAGGCGCATTAAGTGCCTCCAAGTGTGACGTTTGAAGCCTGGGCAGACGTATCTTGTCTAGCAGAGCTTCCACGGCAGGTTGATCTGCTGGGTCTGCTCGGTACAGATCAGTATAATAATCTGCAAGTAGTTTGCTGACTTCGGCAGGCGAGGTAACTAGCGAGCCGGAAGCATTTCTCAAGGTTGGGATATGTGTAGGACGTCTTGGTCCTGAACATAGTCTGGCAAGCAATCTGCCTGCCTTGTTGCCAAATTTGTGAAAGTGAAGAGTAGAGTACGAAGTTTTAGCAGCTTCGTGTTGTTCTGCCCAGAGATCAAAGGCGCACTTGGCCCGCTTCCATTCCTGTATATTAGCTAAGGTGCGGGTTTAGTGTTAGCTTGTCGTGAGCTAGACGTAGGGATTCACTTGCTTGCATATATTGTTGTCGGGTGTGTTTTTTAAATTGTATGGTGTACGAGATGATTTTACCTCGTAGGAAGGCTTTGCCTGCTTCCCAGAAGAGGTTTGGGTCAGAGATATGTGCTCCAGTTGTGGAGATATATTCTTCCCATGTTTGGTGCAATACGTGTCGGAAGTCTTCATTATCCGCCAGATATGAAGGGAAACGCCAGGTAGGGGAAGGAGTTGAGGGTGTGGATTGAGTCATATGGACTGCGATGGGGCTGTGGTCTGAGATTCTGGCATCGTAAATGTCTGGGGTGTTTATTACAGATACTAGGGCCGGGGAGGCAAAGAAGTAGTCTATACGAGAGAAGGTATTATGTGGGGGCGAGAAGAAAGTATATTCTCTGTCCGTTGGATGTGCCAGGCGCCAGATGTCTACAAAATGCATAGATTCAATGGAGTGTGCTAAGGGAGTCGAGTCTGGTGTATGGGAGGGACCGGGCCTTGTCTTTTGTTTAGGGAGATAAGTGCGGTCTGCCAGTGTGGACATGGCCGAGTTAAAGTCCCCGCCCACTAAATGCAATACCTCAGGGGCAGTGAGGACCCATTGAACCATGTCCTGGAAGAATGAAGTGTCTGGAGAGTTGGGAGCATAGATATTGGTGATAGCTACGGCTTTGTCGCCTATGGTCATATGTAAGGTCAGTTTGCGGCCTAAGGCGTCAGCCCTCACTTCTCTGACAGAGTGTCGTAGGTTTTTATGAATTAAAATAGCTACACCAGCCTTGCGGCCTAATGCAGGGGACCCGTATACAGAACCTACCCACATTTTTTTAAGGCGTTTTAAATCGTCTGCGGAGAGATGTGTCTCCTGTAATAGGGCCACATCTGCCCTAAGACGCCGTAGATGTCTAAGTATGGACATACGTTTATTCGGGGATCGGAGCCCCTTAACATTCCATGATATAAATTTCAGGTGATTCCCATTGGCTGAAAAAGACATGATTGGATATGATAGTTGTAATGAATGGGAGGCTGATCAGGGAGCCTCCTGATATGTACAGTTGCAACCATACAGGAATCACCCAAAAGTTGTAGGTCATATAAAATAAAAGGTACTAATAAGGCAAACATGAATTGCGAATGCATTAAGTAATAGTTATTGAGCCGTAACAAAGCAAGGTTACAGTTATAACGTAACAAACTACAAACAGTGTACTTCACTTTTTTCCACATGGGATACAACTACCCATAATGCCTCTCAGCGACCCGCTAGCTCCTAACATATGAGCATGATTTTGGCTAAGAGGAGTGGGATAGGGGAGGAAGAGATGAGAGAAATGGGGGAGGGAGGGGAGGGAGGGAGTGGTGGAAGGTAGGAGTTGGTATAGGGGGAGGATCAGGATATGGGATTAAGGGAAGTGCTGGTTGTATCTGTGTCAAAGAATAGGCTCAGCTAAGATAATAAAGTACAAAAAAGGGGGGGGCTTAGTCAAAGGGTCTGCCCCGTGAGGGGTCTATAACCATGGAGATCACCTGAGTTATTATGTTGACCTTTTGGGTAAACAAAGTGAGGGCGATGGGTGGTGGTAAACCAGGCTGGGAGGCATTATAACAGGACCTTTAGTTAATAGGTAATAGCAACCGTGTAAGACATTACACCTAAAACAGGCTAACATGTAAAATAGGAAGAAGTCAGGTTAGAGACAATGGGGGGTAATATTACCCATCCGAGGAAGTGTAGATGGTCAGATAAAGTTCCTGGAGTCCTTCATCGATTTGCAGAGCGGTCGTCTTGGTTAGTAAAGTGGCTGCGCTTGTATGGGGGTTTTGTGGGGCTGCGTTGATGCTTAGGTGGTACCTTCGCTGTCGACGGTGATGATGAAGGTGAATTCTCTTCAAGGTTGCTATGTTCCATTTCTGTGCCTCGGGTGGCGAGAAAATGTTCCGCCTCCTCAGGGGTATGAAACGTGAGGTGTTCTCCTTCATGTGTTTCGATGTGGAGGACAGCCGGATAGGCTAAGGAGAACCGGATTTGGTTATGATGAATGGTGGAGCAGATCGGTGAAAACGCTTTACGTTGCTTCATTACCTCTATGGAATAATCTGCAAAAAGTAGGAGTTTTGCGCCATCAACCATTAAAGACCGTGAACAACGAAACTTTTGCATTATGGCATTCTTGTCCGCGTAGTTGAGGTACTTTACAATAACGTGGCGGGGTTTGGCACGTGATTCTGAGAATTGACCAATGCGGTGCGCGCGTTCAATAGTGCAGGGAATGCGAAGGCCCAGTTGTTCTGGGATGATTTTTGTGCATATATTGGTTAGCTGTGGTGTGGAAACTGATTCAGGCAGACCAATGATGCGTAAATTGTTTCTCCTCAAACGATTTTCCAAATCATCGAGTTTGTCCCATATGTCCCTATTAGTAACTGTGAGACGTGCTACTGCTACAGATGAGGCTGTGAGTTCATCTTCCAGGGAGGAAATTCTATCCTCTACCTGATTGATTCTCTGTGCCTGTGCTTGTAGGTCAATATGTAACTGCTCTAACCCTCTATGAACTGCTGCATCCACTGTAGCTGTGAGAGTGGGGCCCAGCAGCGTGACTACAGCCTGTGCAATTCCAGCAGGGGAGGTAGGGTCCGTACCTGTCATGTCAGGAGCTGAGGGGAGCTGTGGTTGCGGCTGTGGCTGCGTGTGTGCCTGCTCCGTCATGCCTGGGGCGGCCGCCATCTTGGCTGTGTCCACCGCTGTATCTCCTCCGGTGGGGATCGTGGATGTGACCACCCGAGCATACGATCGCTCCACAAAGCGATCCATGGGAGCCCGCTGTATGTCCGCACTGCGATGGGGGGTCTCCTCGGAGCAATAGCTGGCTTGAGAGGCAGATTAGTGAGGAGCGCTGCGGGAGCTGGAGCTCGTTACCTTCTCCTCATGTGGCGCCGGAACCGGAAGTCTGAATTTTGCTTCTAATCCCCTTGTGGAGGCTTCCATTTGTAGATGGACATTTATGGTTACATAACTATAATCTTTTTATATGGACTATAAACTGAAGGATTTATGAATAAATAGTTGTGGAATGAATCATCTGAGTTTTCATTATTTCTTATGGGGATAATTGCTTTGATATACAAGTGCTTTGGATTACAAGCATGTTCCTGGAACAAATTATCCGAGGTATTACTGTGTTGCAAAGTAAGAGCCCTTTCACACTGGGGCGGCATCGGCGGTAAAACGCCGCTATTATTAGCGACGTTTTACCGTCGGTATGTATAGCCGCGCCGTCCCATTGATTTCAATGGGCAGGAGCGGTAAAGGAGCGGTATACACACCGCTCCTTCACCGCTCCGAAGATGCTGCTGGCAGGACTTTTTTTACCGTCCTGCCAGTGCATCGCTCCAGTGTGAAAGCCCTCGGGGCTTTCACACTGGATACACAGCAGCGGCACTTTTGGGTCGGTTTGCAGGCGCTATTATTAGCGCAATAGCGCCTGCAAACTGCCCCAGTGTGAAAGGGCTCTAAGACAAATCAAAGATTAAAAGATACAAAGAAATAGATTTCCCCAGTTCCTGAAAATATGAGATCTGAGTTGAATCCACAACCCTGTAAATCTATTTTCTGTGTTTCTATAGACCTCAAAGTGTTCCGCCGTCAGCTGTCTTCATATTCCGATTCATCACTGAGGATTATGTACGAGTATTACAAAGATGATCTGGCCTATATCTTGGAGAACATGGACACTGAGGCCCTCCTGAGAGAGATAAAATCTCGGAATATCTTAAACACAGATGTAAGGAAAAAATAATTCCAAATGAATTGTGATAAATGTCTATGTCAGAGATAATCACATGTGAATATCATTGTTGCTGAAGTTATGTGCAAACCTTGACTTTCTCTGTAAAGTCAAGGCAGGGCCGGTGCCAGCATAAGGCAGCTAAGGCAGCTGCCTGAGGGAGCCAGAAGAAGGGGGGCACCAAAGTCAGAGGGTCCCAAGAAGTGCTAATGCTGGCGCCGGCTTTCCTTTAATCTTTACCCAGCTCTTCAAAATGTGAAACAGAAAGGTGGCGCAGCACAACCTCGAGCGCTGCGAACTTCAGCCGCTGCCCCCTGGCTACACTGACTGCCATGGCTGCAGCTCCTCTCCCCGCCTAGGCCCCGCCTACTCCACCCCCCCTTCTCTCTGACAGATGCAGGACAGGAAGAGCCAGACGGTCTTCATCTGAGACACCCCATCGCCCTTCAACCCCCGAGCTTCGCTATGGCAGAAAAAATAACTTCCCTCCTCCCAGTGGTGTCGCTATGGGGGGGCGGAGGTGCGGCCCACACCCGGGTGACACATGGCCTGGACTGAACGCTGTGACTCCCTCTTTCCCTTCTGGAATCTCTGCTTTCCCCTCCACACGATGTGCGGGGAGGGTGGGGGAGGAAGGAGTGAGGCAGAGACACTGACAGACAGGGTGCCTGGGTCTGATAAATCCCTCCCACAATCGCTGCAGCCTGCACTATAGCTGCCGCCTCCTCCTTCTCGGCTCTGATGTTCTCGTACACAGGCCAGGAGGAAGAAACGGGAGGGGGGGCACCTTCCCTACAAGGTCTGTAATAACAACAGAAGCCTTACATGGTAATTGGGAGGGGGGGTTCTGGAGGGTCTGGGCAGGAAACATTTGTGCTGCCAGGAGTGATTTTAGAGAGGGGGTTTAACCGAGGATATGTGCTAGGGGGTGCTTTGTTTTGGATTAGAGAGGACTTGTGCTAGAAGGAGGGGGGCAGATTTGAAGTTTGACCCCCCAGCATAAGTTCTCTTCCCTCCCAAAGCACCCCAGAGCACATATGCCTTAACCCCCCTCCCCCAAATCAAAGATCCCATAGCAGCTCTATCCTCCCCCCACCCTATCAGAATCCTCCCCCCTGATCCAACTCTGGCTCCATCCATTCCCCATGATCCCATCCTGGCTCCATCCGTTCCCCCCAATCCCATCCTGGCTCCATCCACCACCCCAATCCCATCCCGGCTCCAACTGTCCACCCCTCTGATCCCATCCCGGCTCCATTCATTCCCCCAATCTCATTCCAGCTCCATCCATTACCCCGATCCCATCCCAGCTCAATCCATTCCCCCCGATCCCATCCCAGCTCCATCCACTCCCCCCCGATCCCATCCCAGCTCCATCCACTACCCCGATCCCATGCCAGCTCCATCCAACACCCCAATTCCATCCCAGATCACTGCATAAAGCAAGGTCCATAAAGACAGGGATGAGCGAGTTTGGGGTGGAAGAACTTGACTGGCCTGCACAGAGTCCTGACCTCAACCCTATAGAACACCTTTGGAATAAATTTGAGCGGAGACTACAAGCCAGGCCTTCTTGTCCAACATCAGTGCCTGACCTCACAAATGTGCTTCTGGAAAAATGGTCAAATATTCCCATAGACACACTCCTAAACCTTGTCGGCAGCCTTCCCAGAAGAGTTGAAGCTGTTATAGCTGCAAAGGGTGGGCCAACGCAATATTGAACCCTACGGACTAAGACTGGGATGTGTAAAGGCAGGTGTCCCAATACTTTTGGTAATATATATTGTGTGTGTGTATATATATATATATATATATATATATATATATATATATATATATATATATATATATATACACACACAGTATATCTCATAGTATTCAAACTATATTACATGAAGACCTTAGATAAAGATTTCTGATGAGACTTTATGTAAGACAAGCAAATCCTGGAATACAATTCAAGTAACACTGTACTTTTTCTGCCACTAGGGGGCACTGCAGGGGAAAGGCTCCAGTTTAGTTTTCTTGTGGGCTCCATCTTGTACCTCTTTTAGTTGGGTGATTGTTGGGATACAGTAGATGATGATAGTTTCTGCTTTAAATAATTCCTATTAATGTTCTCCACCATCACACCATAATGTTTCCTTATAGTCTGCTCAGTAAATGTTTTTTTTCTTTTCCTCCTCTCAGTAAAATGGAGAGACCAACATCTAGAGTTTGGAAACATTTCCACAGTGTGATTTCTGCTGAGAGCAAAGCTGCAATTTGCAAATATTGTGAAAAGAAATATTCTTTTCCAAATGCTATGAAGCTGACAAAACACACCCTGGCATGCCAGAGGGGCCCTAAAGACATAAAAATACTTTATGGAATGAAATGATGAGGACCAGAATAAAAGTGGGAAGAGCTTTCCCCTTCAGAGTTCTCATTCCAGAAACTCTCTAATCTCTGCTTCTGGATCATCGCAAAGTGTTTATTCACCAGCAGTGCCTTCCAGTACTACAGCCATGGCCAAAAGTTTTGGGAATGACACAAATATAAATGTTCACAAAGTCTGCTGCTTCAGTGTTTTTAGATCTTTCTGTCAGATGTTACTATGGGATACTGGGATTTCATAAGTGTCAACGGCTTTTATTGACAATGACATGAAGTTTATTCAAAGAGTCAATATTTGCAGCGCTGACCCTTCTTTATCAAGACCTCTGCAATTCGGTCTGACATGTTGTCAATCAACTTCTGGGCCACTAATGACAGCCCATTCTTGCATAATCAATGCTTGGAGTTTGTTAGAATTTGTGTTTTTTTTTGTTCACCCGCCTCTTAGGAATTATCACTTTTGCCTTACAGCAAGGTGCTCCATCATGCTGGAAAAGTCATTGTTCCCCACCAAACTGTTCTTGGATGGTTGGGAGAAGTTGCTCTTGGAGGATGTTTTTGTACCATTCTTTATTCATGGCTGTGTTCTTAGGAAAAATTGGGAGTGAGCCCACTCCCTTGTCTGAGAAGCAACCCCACACATGAATGGTCTCAGGATGCTTTACTGTTGGCATGACACAGGACTGGTGTTAGGGCTCACCTTTTCTTCTCCAGAGAAGAAAAGTTGAACCTTCTCCAAGGTTTTTTTTTGGATGTCCCAAACAATTGGAACGGGGATTCATCAGAGAAAATTTCCCCCAGTACTCAGCAGTCCAATCCCTGTACCTTTTGCAGAATATCAATCTGTCCCTGACGTTTTTCCTGGAGAGAAGTGGCTTCTTTGCTGCCCTTCTTGACACCAGGCCATCCTCCAAAAGTCTTCTTCTCACTGTGTGTGCCGATGTACTCACACCTGCCTGCTGCCATTCCTGAGCAAGCTCTGAACTGGTGGTGCCCCCATCCCCTCCTCTCCCCCTCTGCACTGGTGGTGCCCCCATCCCCTCCTCTCCCCCTCTGCACAGGTGGTGCCCCCATCCTCTCCTCTCCCCCTCTGCACTGGTGGTGCCCCCATCCCCTCCTCTCCCCCTCTGCACTGGTGGTGCCCCCATCCCTTTCTCTCCCCCTCTGCACTGGTAGTGCCCCCATCCCCTCCTCTCCCCCTCTGCACTGGTGGTGCCCCATGCCCTCCTCTCCCCCTCTGCACTGGTGGTGCCCTGATCCCGCAGCTGAATCAACTGTAGGAGACAATCCTGGCTCTTGCTGGACTTTCTTGGGCTCCCTGAAGCCTTCTTCACAAATGCAATGGAAATGTTTTTTGGGGGATTACGTTCATTTTCATGGCAAAAAGGGACTTTGCAATTTATTGGAATTCATCTGATCCCTCTTCATAACATTCTGGAGTATATGCAAATTGCCATCATTAAAACTGAGGCAGCAGACTTTGTGAAAATTTATATTTGTGTCATTCTCAAAACTTTTGGCCATGGCTGGACACAATCCCTTCATTTATAGAGACAATGACACCTCAGAATCAGGAGAACATGGATCAAGCTCTTCATAGAGCAATATATGCTTCTGGATCAGCATTATCAGTAACTGGAAATGTATATTGGCAGGAAGCTTTTATATTATTATGAGGGGAAAGGGGGGGGTACCTGTTCTTAACATATACAGTCCTTAAAAAAAAAAAAAACAATTTTAAAAAGCAAGCTTAGTTTGTTTATTAATAGAATTGTACTTTTATTTCACCTTCCCAGAAAATGACTTTCAACTTGTAAAACTACTCTACACTTTTTTTTTTTAAATGTAAATTTTTCCCAAAAAAAAAAAAATGGGAAAAAAGTGTTTTTTCCCATGGCTTCAAAATGTACAGAAATGTTACATCACTAGTTATGATCTGATCAGTGATGTATACATACTTTTGTCCCTACCTGTATGTGTGTTTCAGACCTCCCTGGTAAAAATAATATGTCTGTTTCAGAAATACCAGGCAATAAAAGAAGGATCGGGGGTCGCTTTCTTCTCTCACACCTTGTTACAAGATATTCAGGATCAGGGAAGAGAAGCGGTGCTTGGACTCTGGCAATGTCTCTATGCACTGAAGAAAAATCATCCTCATCCTAATTTATTGGCAGTTCTGGATGAGATAAGACAGACAGGTAACAGGACTTTGTGTTTGTAATAACATTTGGGTCAGTCATTGGTGTGTGCAGACTATTACATGGGGGTGTGCAGCCAAAAGCTTAAACACACATGCGTGTGTATGTGTGTGTGTATATGTGTGTGTATATATATATATATATATATATATATATATATATATATATATATATATAACATACACATATACATATACACTCACACATACACAGACAGACTCACGCTTATAAATGTAAACAAACATTTTAAAATGTATTAAAACATGGACGGTGTCAGTTGGGCAGTGGACAATATCAGTCGTTTTTTACGTTTGTTATTTTTTTACAGTATTTTTTATTTACAATTCTTTTAGGAGCTCTGTTGGGGGGGCTTTGTTGAAATATCAGGGGTCTGATGTCTCAATTTTGCAACAGAGAAAGGGGCTGAGGACAGAGATTCCCCACACTCTTTCTCTGTAGCCTTAGTTGCATTGTACAGTGAATGAATGGGAAGTGCTCTGTGCTGAGAGGCTTCCTGTTCATTCACAAGCTGAAGCCTAGTAAACACAAGTAAAAGTACCAGTCTGTGATCTGTAGCAATCACTCACTGTGCTCATTTAAAAAAGGAAGCAGCTGGTAAATGACATGAACCCCGGGCAGCAGGGGGAATCTACGCTGCACAGGGGGTGATTAGGGTGTGTCCAGCCACACCTGGCACACCCCTGCACACACCAATGGGGTCAATCCTGGGACACAGTACTGGCATATGTAGCTGGAGGGAGGAAGAACATTATGTAGCAGGGGAGAAGGCATCTGACACACCAGAAGTCTCCAACAGTTATAGCTTTTCCAAACACAGAGAGCAGGGTAGGTAAGTATTCGGGATAATTCACACCAGTGTACAGTGCAACCTTGGTGCATAGCACTATTCACTTTTTTAAATTAACTTTATTGAACTGTCACAAAGACATTTTGTTAAGTTAAACTGCCAGCCGGGCAATCGGGGACGAGGCATTTTTCCTTGTCATGTGGTGGGACTGTGCTGGAATAGCCGCCCATCCCATCATATCTGGTGTTAATTTAACCTTAATTATTTTTTGTGGGTGTAATTTATCTTTAATGTTTTATGTTTTTTGCCCCATTTATCAAAGCATGTTTGATGGCATTGTTTACCAGAATTACAGAGAAGCCGGTAGCAAACGACACAGGAATAGGCGCAGGGCTGACATGACAGGGTAGCAGGGCCAGCTAGCCAATTAAGGGTTAACTGGGTGTTTTGAATTGGTCAGAGTAGAGGGGGTGGCCAGAATAGTATGCAGCATAGTTAGGGAGGGGCCAGTGTCCGGTGGTCAGTCGGAGGTCACCAGACGAAGAAACAGCTCATCTGCTCCTGCCTGCTTTCTACACACCTGCCTGTGAGTAATATGGCTGAGATGGATGGCTTCCTGGCCCAACTAAAAGCAGCTGCTGCTCCTAAGGGCACTGCTTGGCTGCATCAGCAGATTGCCTCCCTGGCTAGAGGGGAGTCTGCAGCAGCCAGAGAGTCTGGGGGCTGACGTGCTCGGAGGTCTTGGCCTCCGGAGCGCCCCCCCCTCCACCCACCCGAGCTCAGCGCAAGGGATCCTCCAGCATCACCGGCTTGGCCATCCACCCAGACAGTTGGTGCCAGCGCTGGGTGGAACCCCCGACGGAGGCGGAGCTCGTCAGGCAGGGACCGCAGTGTGGTTTCCCCCCGGCCCCGCCTGCACAGCGAGGGAGACAGGAACGAGCGGTCATCTCTCCTGGTGATGTTCCGGCCAGGGAGGCCCGGCGAAGGAGAGACCACATGTCAGGCGCCAGTGTTGGCCATATTCCAACAGATGGCTGGGTCCTCAGGTCGGGGGGCGGAGCAGGGTGCGTTCCCCCTCTTGGATGGCCGAAATAACTGCTGGCACGAAGGTTTGTAGATTGAGGGGTGCAGTGGGAGCTGGAGCACAGCACACCCTGGGGGCTGGGACAGGCACTTCCGGATCTGGGGTTGGCGCCTCTGCGACTGTCATCCCTGCGGTGGCAGGGCGGCTTGATGCGGCATTCGAACGATCTGAGGGTGAGCTGTCCAGCTCAGTGGATGGCGGAGTGCCCGAACGAACGGTGGCGGGGGATTCGGGACGGGCGGCTGCGGGACCCTCTCCTGTACAGCCTGGTAAGTCCAGTACTAACCCCTTTTCTTCTTTGCAGGCAGTGTTGGGTAGTCTATTGGGCATGGGGGCTGGGGGTACAAGGGGTCTGGGAGTATCCCCCCCACCCACGGTATTGTTGCCTGCACCCACACCCAACTCAGCGGACCAGGCGTCTGCTGCGTTGGGCTCGGGAGGTGAGTTACAACAACAATTGACGGATTTGTGCACGTTAGTGCAACAGTTTATATGTAAGTGCTGTTTCTTCTTCCCCAGTCTCTGGGTGGGTTCCTGACCAGGCGGGGGTGGGGGCCTCATCCCAATTTGGAACAGGTACATTTTGTAAGTGTAGCTCCAGCCAAAAAAAAATCAATTTTTAAGCTTTTTGGATAACATAGGGAAGGGTTATCACCCCTGTAACATTTGTTTTGCTGTCTGTGCCCCTGTTCAGAAGATTTTACCTCACTTTCTGTCCCAATGAGAATTGGATTTTGAAAATTTTGGGTTATTGGGGTAACAAGGATTGATGATAAAGCATCAGTGGAGACACCTTTTTCCCATATTAACTCTTACAGGAGAGAATTTCCCTTCCTAAGGGTAGATTTCACTTCCTGTTGTCTCCCTCTGTTTGTAAGCAGGAGTCGTTTGTAAGTCGGTTGTTTGAAAGCAGGGGACCGCCTGTATATACTATACGGCCTGCCCTATATACTCTGCAGAAAATTAGGCCTTAGGTGTTGGTGGTACCAGAACACTGTAAGTCTTCACAGTTACTCTTGGTGGGCGCTGGAACGGGCCCTGCTGTGAAATATTATATCAAGAATTGTAATTATATGCCCCTGTTAAACAGGGGCAGAAAAATTGTGCCTTTGGTGGTGGTTAGGGATGAGCTTCGAGTTTGAGTCGGACTCATGTTCGACTCGAACATCGGCTGTTCGCCAGTTCTCCGAACAGCGAACAATTTGGGGTGTTTGCGGCAAATTCGAAAGCCGCGGAACACCCTTTAAAAGTCTATGGGAGAAATCAAAAGTGCTAATTTTCAAGGCTTATATGCAAGTTATTGTCATAAAAAGTGTTTGGGGACCCGGGTCCTGTCCCAGGGGACATGGATCAATGCAAAAAAAAGTTTTAAAAACGGCCGTTTTTTCGGGAGCAGTGATTTTAATAATGCTTAAAGTGAAACAATAAAAGTGTAATATTCCTTTAAATTTCGTACCTGGGGCGTGTCTATAGTATGCCTGTAAAGGGGCACATGTTTCCCGTGTTTAGAACAGTCTGACAGCAAAATGACATTTCAAAGTCATTTAAAACTACTTGCAGCTAAAAAGTACAAAAGTACCCCTACCATTTCACAAAAAAAGTGTCAGAAATGTTAAAAATGACAAGAGACAGTTTATTTCCTTTATTTAAATGCTTCTTCTATCTTCTTTCTTCTATCTTTTATCTTCCTTCGGTTTCTTCCTCCATCTTCTTCTTCTTCTGGTTCTTCTTGTTCTTCTGGTTCTTCCTCCGGTTTTTATCAATGAATGTTTATGTGTATTGTCGGACCGGCAATTCAATATTAGTCGCGACTCGTTCATTAATAAAAACGGCATGGGAATTCCCCACAGGGGAACGCCGAACCAAAATTAAAAAAAAAAAATGACGTGGGGGATCCCCCTAAATTTCATACCAGGCGCTTCAGGTCTGGTATGGATATAAAGGGAAACCCTGGCCAAAATGTTTTAAAAAATGGCGTGGGGTACCCCCAAAAATCCTTACCAGACCCTTATCCGAGCACGCAACATGGCAGGCTGCAGGAAAAGAGGGGGGACGAGAGAGCGCCCCCCTCCCCTCCTGAACCGTACCAGGCCAAATGCCCTCAACATTGAGAGGGTGCTTTGGTGTAGCCCCCCAAAACACCTTGTCCCCATATTGATGGGGACAAGGGCCTCATCCCCACAACCCTTGCCCCATGGTTGCGGGGGGCTTATCGGAATCTGGAAGCCCCCTTTAACAAGGGGACCCCCAGATCCCGGCCCTCCCCCCTGTGTGAAATGGTAAGGGGGTACAAAAGTACCCCTACCATTTCACAAAAAACTGTCAAAAATGTTAAAAATGACAAGAGACAGTTTTTGACAATTCCTTTAT
The DNA here is from genome assembly GCF_042186555.1 of Aquarana catesbeiana. Taxonomy (NCBI): domain Eukaryota; kingdom Metazoa; phylum Chordata; class Amphibia; order Anura; family Ranidae; genus Aquarana; species Aquarana catesbeiana. The sequence goes on from NC_133336.1 coordinate 9,230,748, forward strand.
TTAAATGCTTCTTCTTTCTTCCCAGGTACGAAATTTAAAGGAATATTACACTTTTATTGTTTCACTTTAAGCATTATTAAAATCACTGCTCCCGAAAAAACGGCCGTTTTTAAAACCTTTTTTTGCATTGATCCATGTCCCCTGGGGCAGGACCCGGGTCCCCAAACCCTTTTTATGACAATAACTTGCATATAAGCCTTTAAAATTAGCACTTTTGATTATTCATGTTCGTGTCCCATAGACTTTAACAGTGTTCGCGTGTTCGAACAAATTTCTTGCTTGTTCGCATGTTCTGGTGCGAACCGAACAGGGGGGGTGTTTGGCTCATCCCTAGTGGTAGTGGTGCCACAACACTGTAAGCCCGCACAGTTCCTCTTGGTAGGCGCAGGAACGGGCCCTGCTGTGAAATATTAAATCAAGAATTGTGATTACATGCCCCTGTTAAACATTGGCAGAAAAATTGGGCCTTTGGTGATGGTGGTGGTGCCACAGCAATGTAAGCCCTCACAGTTACTCTTGGTGGGCACAGGAACGGGCCCTACTGTGATATATTATAGCAAGAATTGTGATTACATGCCCCTGTTAAACAGGGGCAGAAAAATTGGGCCTTAGGCACTGGTGGTGGTGCCACAACACTGCAACCCCTCACAGATACTCTAGTTGAGCGCAAGAACAAGCCCTGCTGTGAAATATTACAGCAAAAATTGTAAAAACACGCCCCTGTTAAACAGGGGCAGAAAAATTGGGCCTTAGGCACTGGTGGTGGTGCCCTGAAACAAAAATGTTCTTAGAAGCTATCAACATGAACATTGAGGAGGAATAGGATAGTCACTCAGCATAACAGTATAGTCACTCAGCATAGGCAGTCTTCAAGGGATCTCATATTCATAGAAAAATTAATCGGTTACATTAGCATCTGCTTGGTAGCTGGTGATCCAAGACTGATTCATTTTTATGAAGGTGAGCCGATCAACTGAGTCTGTGGACACGCGCACTCTGTGATCGGTAACAAAGCCTCCAGCAGCACTGAATGTGCGTTCAGAAAGAACGCTGGATGCAGGACAGGCCAGTAGCTCAATTGCATATTGTGCAAGCTCTGGCCAGTGATCCATCCTCAACACCCAGTAACCCAGTGGATTTTCATTTGGAAAGGTCTCTAAGTCTGATCTTGCCCCTAGGTATTCCTGCACCATGTAAATCAGATGCTGGCGATGGTTGCTGGAACTGATCAGACCTTGGGGCTGCGGACTAAAGAATTTTCTGATCGGTCAGAGGGCCACCTTCTCCACTGCTCCTTCTGTGACTGACCGAAGCCTCAGCAACACGTTGTCCAGGAGGACCAGGAAATTGTAACCACCCAGGCTCTGGAAATGCATTGTACAAACCTTTCTGCAAGGCCTCCCGAAGATGTTTCATCCTCTGCTCCCTCTGCAAAGGCTGGATAAGTTCTGCAACCTTACCCTTGTAACGTGGATCAAGAAGGGTTGTCAGTCAGTAATGATCCCTCTCTTTGATACCACTAATCCGAGGGTCCTTTCGCAGGCTTTGCAGGATCAGGTAGGCCATGCAGCGAAGGTTTGCTGAGGCATTTGATCCGGAATCCTCTGGGTCACTAAGGATAACATGATCCACAGCCACCTCCTCCCAGCCACATACAAGTCCATGGGTTTCTGGGGACTGAGAACGATTCCTTGAAGACTGCTGCTGAAGAGTGCTAGGCTCCACCTCCATGCTGACACAATCCTCATCCTCCTCCTCCTCTTCCTGTGTGATCGGCAGGCCCGCAGGAATACTGTTTGGAAAAAGGGGGCCTTGAGAAGTAAGGAAGTCCTCCTCTTCCTCCCTCTGTTCTTCCTCAAGTGCCCTGTCCATTATTCCACAAAGCGTGTGGTCCAACAGAAAGACAAGAGGGACAGTATCACTGATGCATGCACTGTCACTGCTCACCATCCTCGTGTCCTCCTCAAATGGTGACAGGACAGTGCATGCATCCTTGATCAGTAGCCATTGGCTCCCCTGACCCTGTCCTGGTGCCATACTCCCACAGGTACTCATTGATGGCCCTCTGCTGTGTGTGCAGCCACTGCAGCATTGCCAACATTGAGTTCCACCTGGTGGGCATGCAACAAATGAGGCGGTTCTTGGCCAGGTTAAATCCTTTTTGAAGGTCAGCCAGCCGAGCACTGGCATTATATGACCGGCAGAAATGCCCACAGACTTTCCTGGCCTGCCTCAGGAGATCCTGTAAACCAGGGTACCTGCACAAGAACGGCTGCACCACCAAATTAAGGATGTGAGCCAAACAGGGAACATGGGTCAAGTGTCCCTGTCGGAGGGCAGAGAGGAGGCTGGTGCCATTGTTGCAAACCACCATTCCTGGCTGAAGCTGGCATGGCGTCAACCATCTCTGAGTCTGCCACTGCAGAGCTGACAGAATCTCTGCCCCAATGTGGCTCCTGTCCCCTAAGCAGACTAACTCAAGCAATGCATGGCATCTTTTTGCCTGAGTGCTTGCATAGCCCCTTGAATGTCTACGGAGCACCGCTGGTTCCGAGGACAAATCTGCACAGGAAGAGACCATAGAGGAAGAAGAAGAGGAGGGGGTGGAGGAGAGAGGTGTGGCAGAATCACCACTACTAGCATTTTGGAGACGTGGTGGCGGAACAAGCTCCAACAATATTGAACCCTGTCCTGCATCCTTCCCAGATGCCAGCAGAGTTACCCAGTGCGCCGTGAAAGAAAGGTGTGCCTGCTGGACCATGAGTCAGCAGTAATATGCCCCTTACCACTGACCGCCCTGTCCAACAAGGCCAAGACATTGCCTTCCACATGCCGGTAGAGAGCCGGAATGACCTTTGTGAAAAGAAATGGCATTTGGGAACCTGCCACTGCGGTACTGCACATTCCACAAATTCTAAAAAGGGGGCAGAGTCTACCAGCTGTAAAGGCAGCAGTTGGAGTGCTAGCATTCAGCCGCTGAGCATGTGGATGGCTGGGACCAAATTTCTTTCTATGATTTAGCAACTCTGTTAGGGAAATTTGCCTGCTACAGCCGGATGTTGGTGTAGCGATAGCAGATTGCCCGCAAGTACTTGGCACACCTAATTCTACACCTTCACTCCTCTCAGTATAGGGATAGTGGGGTTGGAGATCCCAGCTGATGAGGAGCAAGGAGAGGTCCGCCTTGTTCTTTGGAGTGGGTCTTTTAAGTACTGTTGCCAACGGACTGCATGGGAGGTCGACATATGTCTGGTCAAGCAGGTGGTGCTCAAGCGGCTGCTGTTTTGGCCACGCTTAATACGCATCAGACATATGTTGCAAACAACAACGGTGCGATCTGGTGCACACGTATCAAAAAAGGCCCACACCAAAGAACTTTTCAAAATACGCAGGAAGTCAGCAGTGCCCTGAAGATGCAGAGCTCTGCGGTGTGATGCAGTCGGGTGGCTGCCCTTAAGCTGGCCACTGGAGGGCATCATGCCTCATTGGAGATGTGCCTCCTCCTCCTTTCTTCTATCAGACACCCACGTAGAGTCAGTGACCTCATTATCCACTCCCTCCTCGTCACTGGAGCAAACCTGGCAGTATGCTGCAGCTGGGGGAACATGACTGCCAGTTTCTTGTCCTTCTTGGGCAGCCCCTCTCTCTGGGCTCACGTTACTGCCTTCCTCAACCTGAGTACCATCATCAGAGCCTTCAAAACGCTGCGTATCCTCCTGCAGCATGTACCCGACACCATGGTCGAACAGTTCGGGGGACTCCTACGTGCTTGATGGTGAGGCTAGGGAAGGAGTGACTGATGACTTTTCCTAGATTAGGGTCTGGAGACTCGGAGGCTTCAAAGAGATTTGGGTGGGAGAAGCCTCTACCCCTGTCCCCATTCTGTCCTGAACGAGGCCCTACTTCTGCCTGCTGCCTGTAGGAGTTACTGCCGTCATGCCTCTGTTTGTCACACTGACCACAGCACATGGACCTTGTTCCTGCCTACTACCAAGACCAATATTTTGGCACTGCTGACAATCTCTGCCTGCACTGACCCTGCACTGCACTGACCTATGGACAGTATCCCTGCCTGCTGCCTGTACTGACTATGGACAGTATTTCTGCCTGCTGCCTGAAAAATTGTGTTCGCTGTTGCTGACCAAGTCTCTGCCTGCTGCCTGGACCAGTGCTAGTGCCAGTGTGGACAACTGTACTACTAAAACCACAGGTAATCTTTTGTTTCTCTTTGCTCAGCATAATGTATTTTGGGGTGTAATTCTTGGTATATGCATGCTATGTGTCCCTGGAACACCTGATGGTGTTCCTTGCATGTTGGATCTCTGTATGTGGCCAGGCTGTGTAAAGGTCTCACACATGTGGTATTGCCATACTCAGAAGGAGTGGCAGAATGTATTTTGGGGTGTCATTTTTGCTATGTAAATGCTATGTGTTGGAAATATCCTATAAACAGACAACTTTGTGTAAAAAAAAAAGCGTTTTCATTTTTTTTACACATATTCCAAAAACTTCTGGAAAAAAATGAACCATTCAAAAGACTCATTATGCCTCATAGATTATACGTTGGGGTGTTAGCTTTCCAAAATGGGGTCATTTTGTGGGCGTTTCCATTGTCCTGGTGCTCCAGGGCCTAAAAAAGTGAAATAGGTGGGTGAGAAATGAGATGTGTAATTTATGCTCGTAGAAAGCCTGAAAGTGCTACTTCAATATTAGGCCTCTGTATGTGGTCAGGCTGTGTAAAAGACTCATGCATGTGGTATCGTTATACTCAGGAGGAGTAGCAGAATGTATTTTGGGGTGTTATTTTTGCTATGTAAATGCTGTGTTGGAAATATCTTATAAACAGACAACTTTGTGTAAAAAAAATGCGTTTTCATTTTTTTCCACATTTTCCAAAAACTTCTGGAAAAAAATGAACCATTCAAAAGACTCATTATGCCTCATAGATTATATGTTGGGGTGTTAGCTTTCCAAAATGGGGTCATTTTGTGGGCGTTTCCATTGTCCTGGTGTTCCAGGACCTTCAAAAGTGTAATAGGTATTAAACAAGTTAGATGGGTAATTTATGCTCCTTGAACACCTGATGATGCTCCCTGCATGTTGGGCCTCTGTATGTGGCCAGTTAGTGAAAAAGTCCCACACATGTGGTATTGTAATACTCAGGAGGAGTAGCCGAATGTATTTTGGGGTGTCATTTGTGGTATGCACATTCCATGTGAGAGAAATAAGCTTTTACAATGACAATTTTCTGAAAAAAATATAAAAAATAAAAAAAAACTTAATTTGCAAAGAATTGTGGGAAAAAATGACAACTTCAAAAAACTCACCATGCCTCTTACCAAATACCCTGGAATGTCTACTTTCCAAAAAGGGGTCATTTGGGGGGCATTTGTATATTCCTGGCTTGTTAGGGTCTCAAGAAATGAGATGGGCCTTAGTACATCAGGTGTGATCAGATGTGATCATTTTTTTATGATTTGTACCATAGCTTGTAGACTCTATAAATTTCACACAGACCACATAATATCCACTAATTTGGGTTATTTTTACCAAAGAAATGTAGCAGTATAAATTGTGGCCAACATTTATGAATAAAAATTGCTAATTTGCAAAATTTTATCACAGAAACGAAGAAAAAAGCATTTTTTTTCAAAATTTTCGTTTTTTTTTCATTTATAGCGCAAAAATTAAAAAACCCAGAGGTGATCAAATACCACCAAATGAAAGCTCTATTTGTATGAAAAAAAGGACAAAAAATCATTTGGGTACAGTGTTGCATGACTGAGTAATTGTCATTCAAAGTGTGAGAGCACTGAAAGCTGAAAATTGGTCTGGGCAGGAGGGGGGTTTAAGTGCCCAGTAAGCAAGTGGTTAAATATCGTACCTGGGGGGTGTCTATAGTATGCCTGTAAAGTGGCGCATGTTTCCCGTGCTTAGAACAGTCCCTGCACAAAATGACATTTTTAAAGGAATAAAAGTCATTTAAAACTGCTTGCGGCTTTAATGTAATGTCCGGTCCTGGCAATATGGATGAAAATCAGTGAGACAAATGGCATGGGTACCCCCCAGTCCATTGCCAGGCCCTTTGGGTCTTGTATGGATATTAAGGGGAACTCCGCACCCAAATAAAAAAAAAAGGTGTGGGGCCCCCAGGCCCTATATACTCTGAACAGCAATATACAGGCGGTGCCAACAAGACAGGGACTGTAGGTTTGTTGTTAAGTAGAATCTGTTTGTAATTTTGAACTGGTACATTTTTAACGTGTTGAGCTCCAGCCAAAACAACTATTTTAAGCTTTTTGGAAAACATAGGGAAGGGTTATCACCCCTGTGACATTTGTTTTGCTGTCTGTGCTCCTCTTCAGAAGATTTCACCTCGCTTTTTGTCCCAATGACAAATGATTTTTGAAAATTGGGGTTTTTTGGTGAAACAAGGATTGGTGATAAAGCATCAGTGGAAAGGAGAAAAGTTTTTCCCATATTAACTCTTACAGGAGAGAATTTCCCATCCTAGGGGTAGATTTCATCTCACTTCCTGTTGTCCCCCTTCATTTGCAAGTAGGAGTCGTTTGTAAGTTGGATGTTTGAAAGTAGGGGCCTGCCCTATATACTCAGCAGAAATTTGGGCCTTAGGTGTTGTTGTGGCCACAACACTGTAAGCCCTCACAGGGCCCTGCTGTGAAATATTAGATCAAGAATTGTAATTACATGCCCCTGTTCAACAGGGGCAGAAAAATTGGACCTTTGGTGATGGTGGGGGTGGTGGTGGTGGTGGTGGTGCCACAACACTGTAGGTCCTCACAGTTACTCTTGGTGGGCGCTGGAACGGGCCCTGCTGTGAAATATTAGATCAAGAATTCTAATTACATGTCCATGTTGAACAGGGGCTGAAAAATTGGGCCTTAGGCACTGGTGATGGTGCCACAACACTGCAACCCCTCACAGATACTCTAGTTGGAGCGCAGGAACTAGCCCTGCTGCAAAGAATTACATCAAAAATTGTAATTACACGCCCCTGTTAAACAGGGGCTGAAAAATTGGGCCTTAGACACTGGTGCTGGTGCCACAACACTGCAACCCCTCACAGATACTCTAGTTGGAGCACAGGAACTAGCCCTGCTGCAAAGAATTGCATCAAAAATTGTAATTACATAACCCTCTGAAACAGGGGCTGAAAAATGGGGCCTTAGGCACTGGTGGCAGGACTGGCAGCACCCAGAACCAAAAATGTTCTTACAAGCTATCATCATGATCATTGAGGAGGAAGAGGATAATTACTCAGTATAACAGGATAGTCACTCAGCATCAGCATAAGCAGTCTTTGAAGGGATCTGACATTTCAAAAAAATGTATTCGGTTACATCAGCATCAGGTGCTTGGTAGCTGGTGGTGATCCAAGACTGATTCATTTTTATGAAGGTCAGTCGATCGACCGAGTCAGTGGACAGACGCACCCTGTGATCAGTTACAAAGCCTCCAGCAGCACTGAATGTGCATTCCGAAAAAACGCTGGATGCAGAACAGGCCAGTAGCTCAATTGCATACTGTGCAAGCTCTGGCCAGTGATCCATCCTCAAGACCCAGTAACCCAGAGGATTTTCGGTGGGAAAGGTGTCCAAGTCAGATCTTGCCCCTAGGTATTCCTGCACCATGTAAAACAGACCCTGGCGATGGTTGCTGGAACTGATCTTACCTTGGGGCTAAAAAATTGTCTGAACACATCGGTCAGATGGCCACCTTCTCCAACACTCCTTCTTTGACTGACCGAAGCCTCAGCAACACGTTGTCCAGAAACAGGAGTTTGTAACCTCCCAGTCTCTGGGAAAGCGTTGCACAGACCTTTTTTGCAAGGCCTCCCGAAGATGTTTCATCCTCTGCTCCCTCTGCGACGGCAAGATAAGGTCCGCAACCTTACCCTTGTAACGCGGATCAAGGAGGGTTGCCAGCCAGTATTGTTCCTTCTCCTTGATACCACGAATATGCAGGATCAGGGAGGCCATGCAGCGTAGGTTTACTGAGGCATTCGGTCCGGAGTCCTCTGGGTCACCAAGGACGCCATGATCCGCAGCCACCTCCTCCCAGCCACGTACAAGTCCATGTGTTTCTTAGGACTGTAAATGATCCCTTAAAGACTGCTGCTGATGCTGAGTGCCAGGCTCCACCTCCATACTGACACATTCCTCCTCCTCCTCCTCCTCCTTCTACTCCTCTGTGATCGGCGGGCACGCAGGAACACTGTCTAGATAAAGGGGGCCTTGAGAGCTAAGGAAGTCCTCCTCTTCCTGCCTCTGTTCTGCCTCAAGTGCCCTGTCCATTATTTCACACAGCATGTGCTCCAACAGGTGGACAAGGGGGACAGTGTCACTGATGCATGCACTGTCACTGCTCACCATCCTCGTGGCCTCCTCAAATGGTGACAGGACAATGCATGCATCCCTAAACATGGCCTACTGGCATGGGGAAAAAAAAACAAGCTCCCCTGACCCTGTCCTGGTGCTTATTGATGGTCCTCTGCTGTGTGTGCAGCAGCTGCAGCATGGCCAACGTTGAGTTCCACCTGGTGGGCATGGCACAGATTAGGTGGTTCTTGGGCAGGTTAAATTCCTTTTGGAGGTCAGCCAGCTGAGCACTGGCATTATATGACCGACGGAAATGCACACAGACTTTCCTGGCCTGCCTCAGGACATCCTGTAAGCCCGGGTACCTGCCCAAGAACCGCTGCACCACCAAGTTACGGACGTGAGCCAAACAGGGCACATGGGTCATTTGTCCCTGTCGGAGGGTGGAGAGGAGGTTGGTGCCATTATCGCAAACCACCATTCCTGCCTTAAGTTGGCGTGGCGTCAACCACCTCTGAACCTGCCCCTGCAGAGCTGACAGAACCTCTGCCCCAGTGTGGCTCCTCTCCCCCAAGCACACCAGCTTAAGCACCGCATGGCATCTTTTGGCCTGCATACTTGCGTAGCCCCTTGAACGCCTACGGAGCACCGCTGGTTCCGAGGATAAAGCACAGGAAGAGGCCATGGAGGAAGAAGAAGAGGAGGGGTGGAGGAGAGAGGTGTGTCACAATCATTAGTAGTGGCATTTTGGAGGCGTGGTGGCGGAACAACCTCCAACCATCCTGCACCTTGTCCTGCATCCTTCCCAGCTGCCAGCAGAGTGACCCAATGCACCATGAAACTTAGGTAACGTCCCTGTCCATGCCTGCTGGACCATGAGTCAGCGGTAATATGCACCTTACCACTGACCGCCCTGTCCAGCGAGGCATGGACAATGCCTTCCACATGCCGGTAGAGAGCCAGAATCGCCTTACGTGAGAAAAAGTGGCGTTTGAGTACCTGCCACTGAGGAACCGCACATTCCACAAACTCACAGAAGGGGGCAGAGTCTACCAACTGAAAAGGTAGCAGTTAAAGTGCTAGCAATTTTGCCAAGCTAGCATTCAACCGCTGGGCATGTGGATGGCTGGGAGTAAACTTCTTTCGGTGGTGCAGGGGCAGGGAAATTTGCCTGGTACAATCTGACGTTGGTGTACCGAAAGCAGATTGCCCACAAGTACTTGGCTGTGACACACCTAAATCTACACCTTCATTCCTCTCAGTGCAGGTCTCAGAGAGGACAGAAGGTATAGTGGGGTTGGAGATCTCAGCTGATGAGGAGCAAGGAGAGGTCCTCTTTGTTCTTTGGTGTGGGTCTTTTAGGTACACTTGCCAATGAACTGCATGGCAGGTCAACATATGTCTGGTCAAGCATGTGGTTCCCAAGCGGGAGATGTTTTGGCCACGCGAGATACGCTTGAGACATATGTGGCAAATAGCAGCAGTGCAATCTGATGCACTCATCTCAAAAAAGCCCACACCAAAGAACTTTTGGAATAATGCACAGAGACAGCAGCGCCCTGCACATGCGGAGCTTTGCGGTGTGATGCAGTCAGTGTGCTGCCCTTAGGCTGGCCCCTGGAGGGCATCCTGCCTCGTTGGTGATGTGCCTCCTCCCCCTCCTCCTCTCTCCTGTCAGGCACCCACATTGAGTCAGTGACCTCATCATCCCTTCCCTCCTCATCACTGGAGCAAACCTGGCAGTATGCTGCAGCAGGGGGAGCATGACTGCCAGATTGCTGTCCTTCTTGGGCACCCCCTCTGTCCGTGCTCACATTACTGCCTTCGTCTAGCTCAGTATCATCATCAGAGCCTTCTAAACGCTGGGCATCCTCCTGGAGCATGTACCCAACACTGTGGTCAAACAGTTCGAGGGACTCCTCAGGAGGACATGGTGGGGCTAGGGAAGAAGTGACTGATGCCATTGAGCCGAGGGAAGAGGCCGCGTTGGCAGCTGCTTTGCCAGACAAAGTACCCTGAGCATGGGTGAGAGAGGATGAGGAGGATGAGGACAGCTTGGTCATCCACTCGACCAAGTTTTTTTGCATGTTGCGGCTCAACACGGCCAGCTGCCGAAAAAAAGGCCAAGCATGTCCCACGGCCACGTGCTGATGAGGATGCACCGTGTCCACGACCAGCACTGTTGCCTCTAGACACTCTTGCCCTCTTTTATTGGCTTGTGACTGTCTGCCTCTCCTTGTTGGCCTTCCAGACATACTAATGGCCTGCAGTGAGATGTAGCTGCACTAATCTGGGATATATAATATATATATATATATATATATATATATATATATATATATATATATACACACTGATACTGCAGCTAGCAAAATCAACTGCCTGCCTGTAGTATGAGAACACCACCAACCTTCTACAGGTAGTTTTAGCTGAACACTGTGCAGAGGTCACACTACGTGTAAATAATGTAAGTGCCTGCGGTAGTGATAGGATCAGGAAAATACGACCAACCTTCTACAGGTAGCTTTAGCTTTACACTGTGCAGAGGTCGCACTACACTAACATGTAAATAATGTAGGTGCCTGCGGTAGTGATAGGATCAAGAAAACACCAGCAACCTTCTACAGATAGCTTTAGCTGAACACTGTGAAGAGGACGCACTACACTAACGTTTAAATAATGTAGCTGCCTGCGGTAGTGATAGGATCAGGAAAACACCACCAACCTTCTACAGGTAGCTTTAGCTGAACACTGTGCAGAGGTCGCACTACACTAACTTGTAGCTTTAGCTGAACACTGTAAGGAGGACGCACTACACTAACTTGTAGCTTTAGCTGAACACTGTGCAGAGGTCGCACTACACTAACTTGTAGCTTTAGCTGAACACTGTGAGGAGGACGCACTACACTAACTTGTAGCTTTAGCTGAACACTGTGCAGAGGTCACACTACACTAACTTGTAGCTTTAGCTGAACGCTATGAGCAGGACGCACTACAATAACTTGTAGCTTTAGCTGAACACTGTGAGGAGGACGCACTACACTAACTTGTAGCTTTAGCTGAACACCGTGCAGAGGACGCACTACACTAACTTGTAGCTTTAGCTGAACACCGTGCAGAGGTCGCACTACACTAACTTGTAACTTTAGCTGAACACTGTGCAGAGAACGCACTACACTAACTTGTAGCTTTAGCTGAACACTGTGCAGAGGTCGCACTACACTAACTTGTAGCTTTAGCTGAACACTGTGCAGAGGTCCCACTACACTAACTTGTAGCTTTAGATGAACACTGTTCAAAGGACGCACTACACTAACTTGTAGCTTTAGCTGAACACTGTGCAGAGGTTGCACTACACTAACTTATAGCTTTAGCTGAACACTGTGCAGAGGACGCACTACACTAACTTCTAGCTTTAGCTGAACACTGTGCAGAGGTCTCACTACACTAACTTTTAGCTTTAGCTGAACACTGTGAGGAGGACGCACTACACTAACTTTTAGCTTTAGCTGAACACTGTGAGGAGGACGCACTACACTAACTTGTAGCTTTAGCTGAACACTGTGCAGAGGTTGCACTACACTAACTTGTAGCTTTAACTGAACACTGTGAGGAGGACGCACTACACAAACTTGGAGCTTTAGCTGAACACTGTTCAGAGGACGCACTACACTAACTTGTAGCTTTAGCTGAACACTGTGAGGAGGACGCACTACACTAACTTGTAGCTTTAGCTGAACACTGTGAGGAGGATGCTCTACACTAACTCGTAGCTTTAGCTGAACACTGTGCACTACACTAACTTGTAGCTTTAGCTGAACACTGTAAGGAGGACGCACTACACTAACTTGTAGCTTTGCTGAACACTGTGCAGAGGTCACACTAAACTACCTTGTAGCTTTAGCTGAACACTGTGAGGAGGACGCACTACAATAACTGTAAATAGTCTAGCTGCCTGACTGTGGTACTAATAGGATCAGAAGAACACCAGCAATTTTCTTCAGGTAGCTGTAAATATTGTAACAACACAAGCCTGCCTGTCAGTAGGAAGATAATAACAGGAACCGATCTAGCTAAACTGAATACAGTGTATATATATATATATATATATATATATATATATATATACACAACACCTGGGATGCATATATATATATATATATATATATATATATACAATACACTGTAAGTGCAGCTAACTGACTGACTGTCCTGCCTAATCTATCTAACTTAAATCAAATGACACTGTCTCTCAACGCCGGTACACACTACACAGGGCCGCCGTGCAGGCAGGCTTATATAGTGTGGGGCGTGTACTAAACCCCCTGAGCCATAATTGGCTAAAGCCACCCTGGCTTTGGTCAATTACAGCTCTCTGTACAGACGGCGCTGTGATTGCTTGGTCAATCATCAGCCAGCAATGCACTACAATGCTGCAGTGAATTATGGGCTGTGACGCGCCACACGAATTTGGCGCGAACGGCCCATATCATTCGCAATTCGGCGAACGATCGAACAGCCAATGTTCGAGTCGAACATGGGTTCGACTCGAACACGAAGCTCATCCCTAATCATGGCATATAGAAGGAAAAGAAACAAAAACAACATGAGTATATATACAGTGGGGACAGAAAGTATTCAGACCCCCTTACATTTTTTACTCTTTTTTATATTGCAACCATTTGCTAAAATCATTTAAGTTCATTTTTTTCCTCATTAATGTACACACAGCACCCCATATTGACAGAAAAACACAGAATTGTTGACATTTTTGCAGATTTATTAAAAAAGAAAAACTGAAATATTACATGTTCCTAAGTATTCAGACCCTTTGCTGTGACACTCATATATATAACTCAGGTGCTGTCCATTTCTTCTGATCATCCTTGAGATGGTTCTACACCTTCATTTGAGTCCAGCTATGTTTGATTATACTGATTGGACTTAAATAGGAAAGCCACACACCTGTCTATATAAGACCTTACAGCTCACAGTGCATGTCAGAGCAAATGAGAATCATGAGGTCAAAGGAACTGCCTGGAGAGCTCAGAGACAGAATTGTGGCAAGCACAGATCTGGCCAAGGTTACAAAAAATTTCTGCTGCACTTACGGTTCCTAAGAGCACAGTGGCCTCCATAATCCCCAAATGCAAGACATTTGGGATGACCAGAACCCTTCCTAGAGCTGGCCATCCGGCCAAACTGAGCTATCGGGGGAGAAGAGCCTTGGTGAGAGAGGTAAAGAAGAACCCAAAGATCACTGTGGCTGAGCTCCAAAGATGCAGTCGGGAGATGGGAGAAAGTTGTAGAAAGTCAAACATCACTACAGTCCTCCACCAGTCGGGGCTTTGAGGCAAAGCCTCTCCTCAGTGCAAGACACATGAAAGCCCGCATGGAGTTTGCTAAAAAACACCCGAAGGACTCCAAGATGGTGAGAAATAAGATTCTCTGGTCTGATGAGACCAAGATAGAACTTTTTGGCCTTAATTCTAAGCGGTATGTGTGGAGAAAACCAGGCACTGCTCATCACCTGTCCAATACAGTCCCAACAGTGAAGCATGGTGGTGGCAGCATCATGCTGTGGGGGTGTTTTTCAGCTGCAGGGACAGGACGACTGGTTGCAATTGAGGGAAAGATGAATGCGGCCAAGTACAGGGATATCCTGGACGAAGACCTTCTCCAGAGTGCTCAGGGCCTCAGACTGGGCCGAAGGTTTACCTTCCAACAAGACAATGACCCCAAGCACACAACTAAAATAACGTAGGAGTGGCTTCACAACAACTCCGTGACTGTTCTTGAATGGCCCAGCCAGAGCCCTGACCTAAACCCAATTAAGCATCTCTGGAGAGACCTAAAAATGGCTGTCCACCAATGTTTACCATCCAACCTGACAGAACTGGAGAGGATCTGCAAGGAGGAATGGCAGAGGATCCCCAAATCCAGGTGTGAAAAACTTGTTGCATCTTTCTCAAAAAGACTCATGGCTGTATTAGATCAAAAGGGGGCTTCTACTAAATACTGAGCAAAGGGTCTGAATACTTAGGACCATGTGATATTTCAGTTTTTCTTTTTTAATAAATCTGCAAAAATGTCAACAATTCTGTGTTTTTCTGTCAATATGGGGTGCTTTGTGTACATTAATGAGGAAAAAAATGAACTTAAAGGATTTTAGCAAATGGCTGCAATATAACAAAGAGTGAAAAAATTAAGGGGGTCCCAATACTTTCCGTCCCCACTGTATATACCCCTACTTCATTCAACTAGGATCCGCTGCAAAATAAAAATTAAATCCCCAACGATTCCCAAACCCTTAAAAAGGATTCCAACCTTCACTAGCTATAGCTCTGGCTTTGCCTTGCAGGGATCTAAACCTTATCCATATGGGCCTGAATTTTGTCACTGCTATCCCCGATCCAGATATAACAATCTTTACTTATGAATTCCTAGAAACCCCCTTGGACTGTGGGAACTTCCTTGTAGCTTCAACAGTTACATAAAAACATCCCATCCTCATGGATGAGAAATTGTTCAAGCGTTTCATAAGCTCAAGCCCCCACCATGTACAAGCAATTCCCTTCCAGCTGTCCCTGCCATTCTTACCTTCTTTCGCGCCATCAGATCCTCACGATCGGCTGCGACATAAGATGCTGGGACGAGTTTCACCAGCACACATGAACCTCTTGCCTTACGGAATTACCTTATAAGCTGTAGATCCGCATTAATACCAAACTACAGTTGAAGCACACTTGTGGGCTACCTAGTTATCCTGATACCAAAGCTGGCAAGAACCAGAGCTATTGTTAAAATTATAATTAATTTTATCCTCTAGAAATGTTTTGTTAAGTTCCTTTGACAGGTGTCTGTTTGGATTTTACTAGTCTGTCAAAACTCCTCACACCAATATGAACGTCACATATAGCATGTACCGCCGTCATTGCTGGGGCACTAGTACCCGACCATGTGTCCTGTTCTCTTTCTTAGCTAGTTGGAAAATACACTTTAAAAATATAAATAAACAAAGATACTCCTCTGCTCTTTGTGGTTGAGCCGCTTCTTGCAGTGGCTGGTGTGGTCTCATCCCTCAAGCTTCTTTACAATGACCCAGTCACCTGGTTGGAAAGAATGTAAACAGGTTATTGTGTCAGGGTCCAGGATGGACTCGTGTACCCTGTGGTGGACCTTTTGAAGTTCATGTTACAGTGATTGCACCTACCCCATCAGCTGAGAATGTAGGTGACAGCTAATGAGGATAGTACAACCCTGGTTTTGGTTGACCTTCAAACAAACCTCATATGACAATAAACCAGACATCAGGACTGTGGTCACTGCATAACCCGTGCGTGGCTTACCATCTGGGGTGTAATACCTGGAACCAATGACAAAAAGTTTCTTAGCATCTGGGATGGGAGCCTACTTCACCAGACTGCTGCTTGCTGATTCAAATTCTATCAAAGAAAGACAGTCTTGGCACAAACTTGGTTAGAATTACAAAGGTTAGTATTATCGGTTTGAAAAATTGTCATTCTCACCACTCTCATCCCCCCTTTTCTTCCCTCCTCATTACAAACTGGAGGAAGACATGTAGGGTTTAGAATGGTGCAGAACAAAACAGTGAAATAGCCTATGATACTTTTACCTTCTTATACACCTGTACACACACTTCCAGAAACTCTTTGGACCTGAAAAGATACTTATAAACAAAAGTTATTACTCTATCCTTCAAAGAATGGTAAACATAACAACATTCATGTACATTGGCAAATTGTCACTTGACATTCCACAAAACCGATAATAACTAAACCCTCTGTAAATCTTACTTTCACGTTTTTACTAAAATACAACAGCTGCGACACGCAAGAGGGCTGTCGCAGTAGGTTCAAACATCTTGTTACCACATACAAACAATGAGACAAACATTTAAATACAAATGTGGGGGAGATATTTCATAGTTCCAAAAAACGAAAATGAAAAAAATAAAAACGACCAGATGGAATGCTGCCTTCACTCTTTTAGCGATAGAAAAAGAATACAATTTTAAAAGCACGAGAGCATTTCAAAATCTTTGCATGGACCAGCCTCACAAAGTTTAAAAATAGGCCTGTATATTTTTAATCACACAAACATGTACTACACATCCATCAACTCACTCAACATTACAGATTTCTGAAGCCGCAGCTGAACTACTTCCAAGGTATTTTTATTCTGGGGTCTCGTACCTCCAGACATCAAAAGTACCTTCCAAAGAAATACACCTTACTGTACCCTCTGACCATATCTGCCAATCTTTAAGGGGTCTCATGTCCGGAGCCCCAAACCCAGATCTCCTGTGAAGTGCAGCTGTCTGACTGGTGTGGAGCCTCATTTTTTCCTCCAACACATGGACGGCACATTACCCATGACAGTGCTGTATCTTGGCCTAGGCCAACAAGGCCTAGGCCTAGGGCGGCACTTTGCGGGGGGGCGGCGGCTTTTATGTCGCCCCTGCACGAAACCCCCCCCGACCTGTCCTCCCCACGTCCTGCTCAGTTATAGCCTCCCGTGGCCAGCTTGCCTTGCTGTATATCGGCACTCAGCACTGGCAGTATGAGCGCGTATTTGGCCAGCGTGGGGGGGGCGGGGGAGCGACTTCCGCCCCCATAAAACGGACCATGACTGACTAGGTGTCACTGGCCAATGGCCATACCTGGTGCACTGGACATAAAACTTTACTGGTGGAGACGGAGGCGGAGGCGGAGCCTAATGCTCCACCTACCCACCTCCGTGCGGCATCAATGCATGCTCTCCAGCTCGGGGTGGAAGTCAGGACGGGTCTCTCTGTTACCAGAGGAGGAGGAGCGAAAGAGAGAAGGATGGCGGCGACGGCGGTGGGAACCCTCAGGTACAAATTGATGTGAGCGAGTGAATAGATATATACTAAAGCTGCCTGGGTATTCAAGTTTTTAAATTGGTCCTTAATCCTGGCTCGCTGTTTCAATCCATCTATATAATATAGATGGATTGAAACAGCGAGCCAGGAGTCAGGACCAATTAAAAAAATTATATACCCAGGCAGCTTTAGTAACGCAGCCACTGTGCCCATCAAATGCAACCAATGTGCCCATCAATTGCCACCACTGTGCCCATCAAACGCAGCCACTGTGCCATCAATTGTCACCACTGTGCCCATCAAAGGCAGTCACTGTGCCCATCAAACGCAGTCACTGTGCCCATCAAACGCAGCCACTGTGCCATCAATTGCCGCCACTGTGTTCATCAAACGCAGCCAATGTGCCCATCAAATGCAGCCACTGTGCCCATGAAAATGCAACCACTGTGCCCATCAAACACAGCCACTGTGCCCTCACTTGCCGCCACTGTGCCCATCAATTGCAGCCACTGTGCCCATCAATTGCCGCTACTGTGCCATCAATTGCCGCTATGTGCCTTCAAATGCAGCCACTGTGCCATCAATTGCCGCCACTGTGCCCATCAATTGCCGCCACTGTGCCCATCAAACGCAGCCACTGTGCCCATCAAACGCAGCCACTGTGCCCATCAATTGCTGCCACTGTGCCCATCAATTGCCGCCACTGTGCCCATCAAATGCAGCCACTGTGCCATCAATTGCCGCCACTGTGCCATCAAACGCAGCCACTGTGCCCATCAAAACGCAGCCATTGTGCCCATCAAAACGCAGCCACTGTGCCATCAAACGCAGCCACTGTGCCATCAATCGCAGCCACTGTGCCATCAAATGCAGCCACTGTGCCCATCAAACGCAGCCACTGTGCCCATCAAATGCAGCCACTGTCCCCATCAAACGCAGCCACTGTGTTATCAAACGCAGCCACTGTGCCCATCAATTGAAAGAGGAAGGGGTGTGGTTTACAGATGACAGGGCGTGTCTTAAATAGAAAGGGGTGTGGCCTTGACAGGAAGGGTGGGTCGTATTTAAATTAGGGGGTGCATGAGTTTAATCAGTTATTATGTTTAAGGTCCGCGCTTAGGAAAAAAACACAGAAGGACTGCAGCCTCCCCCTAATTAATTCCCAATGGGAGTTAATTGGATTTAAGTGGAAAAGAGGTTGGGGAAATTGGCGCTGCCCTATTAACCGTATTAAGTGCTTACAAACAAAGTGATAATAAAGGTGATTAAATTACACACACTGAAAGTGGTTGTGAAATACTATGCAAGTATCAGGCGACTATGCAATCTGGTGAACAAAGCTTGTGTGAGGGGAAGTGAACTTGTGATTTGATCCCTGGGTGAACAAACCCTTAGGCATGTGCTAAGGTAAATGCTGAGAACAGATAATTTGGGTTAAATTAAAGAATATATATATATATATATATATATATATATATATATATATATATATATATATATATATATATATATATATATATATAAACATGCAAATCCTCTGTGCTATATACGTGTGTGATAGATCTCATGTGTTCCAATAAGTGATATGGATTTACACTTGCCCATCTTGCAGTATAGAATTGTACATTTACAACACCTCAGCTTACAAGGTAAAATTATATGGTGGTGTACCACCCCCTATTTTGGGGCTACCAGCATCCGTGAAAAAAACATAAAGAATGGTTAAAACATATCAACAGCATGTGTAGTAACTAATGTGCACTGTGTGTAATAAGTAAACAATAAATTCCTGAGACCCTACGTTGTTATATGCTAGACCCCCTCAAGGCTCATATATGGTTAAAATAGAATCTAGACAGGCAATTGTATTAAAACAATATATATATATAAAATTCTCTATGATGAAACCAGGCAGAATTGAGTGTCTATTTAGAGAACCAGGAGTTCTATAGTTATATAGGGTTAGGACGCCGTCTTTGAGAACGTCAGATGATGAAACGCGTAAGGCGGACTCACGCTCACACGTCATACCCGGAAGATCTGGCTGGAACGCAAGGTGGGACGCACGCTCGGATTTACTTCCTGATCCCATCCTTGCTTACAGCCGTGTTTGTTTCGGAACAACTGCTTGTAGGAACTTTTATCTTTTGTCAATAAACTGGACATACTTCACTACGGAAGCCCCCTGTCTATTTCTTTACATGAGGAGGATATAGCAGAGCGGAGGTGGGGAGTTGTGAAGGAACCCAGGCCTGGATCACTAGGTGGGGACCCCTGAACTGGATCACCGGAGCGATCCCACGGAGCAACGGAGCCTAAGTGAAACATCTACAAGAGGCAGCCATCCTAAGACACCCACTCTTCTGCGCAGTACCCCTGCAGGGGTGACTGGTTCTGGTGAGTGGGGGAGCACGGGGGGGAGCACTTGGAGTCACCAGCCTGTACAAGCACGGAAGTCACCATTTATTATCCCTTGGCATCTATAACTGCATGCTGATTGATTCTGGGCTTCTATAGAACTCCTGGTTCTCTAAATAGACACTCAATTCTGCCTTGTTTCATCATAGAGACTTTTATATATATATTGTTTTAATACAATTGCCTGTCTAGATTCTATTTTAACCATATATGAGCCTTGAGGGGGTCTAGCATATAACAACGTAGGGTCTCAGGAATTTATTGTTTACTTATTACACACAGTGCACATTAGTTACTACACATGCTGTTGATATGTTTTAACCATTCTTTATGTTTTTTCCACGGATGCTGGTAGCCCCAAAATAGGGGGTGGTACACCACCATATAATTTTACCTTGTAAGCTGAGGTGTTGTAAATGTACAATTCTATACTGCAAGATGGGCAAGTGTAAATCCATATCACTTATTGGAACACATGAGATCTATCACACACGTATATAGCACAGAGGATTTGCATGTTTATATATATATATATATATTCTTTAATTTCACCCAAATTATCTGTTCTCAGCATTTACCTTAGCACATGCCTAAGGGTTTGTTCACCCAGGGAACAAATCACAAGTTCACTTCCCCTCACACAAGCTTTGTTCACCTGATTGCATAGTCGCCTGATACTTGCATAGTATTTCACGACCACTTTCAGTGTGTGTAATTTAATCACCTTTATTATCACTTTGTTTGTAAGCAATTAATACGGTTAATAGGGCAGCGCCAATTTCCCCAACCTCTTTTCCACTTAAATGAGTTTAATCAGGCCTAGGGCAGCACAAAACCTAAATACACCACTGACCCATGATTCGAATCTCTTTTCTGGCAAACTCTGCGTCCAGAGAACCCTGCGCTTTATTTTTGGAGCGATTATAGTTTGCGCCTTTATCACCATAATCGACCCCCGCATCCCGATTATCATACACGGCCTGAGCGGGGCTGTTAGCGTACTACTCCTCACGTTTACATGCTCTACAACCAATTATCGGCAGCCCTATAAATGTGTTTGTCAGACAAACTACAAAGCACCATGAAATCCTCCACTATTGAAAACAATATTATGGCTTCTATCTGTACCTAGATATTACAACAATAACTTGGATGCCTCCTGTTTGCTCTCTACTCAAAACTGTATTACAGTATAAATCTTAATTTAATTTAAAAATAAAAATTATTTCGTCCTTCCAGACACAAGTCAAAGGACTCCAAGCCCCTCCCACCAACTTCCTGTTGCACACCTGAGTAGGAAAAGGGAGGGGGAGGGGAAGCCTTGAATAGCTTCATATTTTGTCTATCAAGACATTAGAAAAATCTATGGCTAACATCAACAAATAAAAACATTTGTCCAGGAGTGGGTGGAATAAGCCCCCATATTGCAAATGGGAGGGAATCCCCCTTGACTCACATATCCCCTGGGAAGTCAAACCACAAGTTTTGAGACCGAAATACCACACAACAGTGTAACAAAAGCCAAAAACTGAAACTCCTGCAAAAAGACAGCTGAAGGAGGTCAACCAAAGTCTTTTCCCTTCCACTGCAGGTCACAAACAAAATGGCGCCATTAACACTTAAAATTTAGTTGTTGATCCCGCCAAAATCGAGATTTCTTCAGTAGAAACATAAACTTCTTTAAAACAACTGGAATAAAAACCTAAATGATTCTACAGGAAATGGAATTCAGTACAAAACCAGAGATATTTTGCTTAAGACTAAAATCAGCAAAAACAAAAAGGCAGTTGCAGCAATCGAAAATCGGTCCACGGCAAAATGGTGAATGAAACCTGGACTACAGAAAAATGGCCGACATTAACAAATGACAAGACAAACCAGGATTTCTCCCTACCAAAACTGACTATACAATTGAGACACCAATATTAACACTTATCCCTAGACAAACACTTTATGTCAATTAGGGCCTATACTGAAATATAGGCATATTTAACTAAACAATATTGGGTGGCACAGTGGTGTAGCGATCAGCACCCCCGCCAAGCAGCAAAAAGGGCCACTGGCTTGAATCCCACCCATGTCACCACCCGCCCGGTCTCTGCATGTTCTCCCTGCGCCAGCGTGGGTCTCCTCCGGCCACTCCGGTTTCCTCCCAAACCCCAAAGACACGCTGGCAGGCCAATTGGCCTCCATCCAAAATTGGCCCTAGTACATGAATGCAAACCGGGGACCCCGGACTGCGGGCTCCCCGAAGGCAGGGACCTACGTGAGCATGCGATGCACGTGTGAAGCCCTGCGCAAACCGATGGCGCTATATGGGTACCTTTAAACAAATATGAGCCTCTCAATGAGACACAATGCACAGGGACAACAGCAGACACACACCCACACTCACTCAGGCTGAACCGGATGGACTGGTGTCTCCACACAACCCCACCAACCATGCAATTATGTAATATATCCAAAACGCCAAAGTTACATAAAACATGAAATAAAACGTCCTAAACAATACACTCTTGTCGCAAATACAACAGGAAGTCCCAAAACTCGAGGGTTGGGCTTCCAACAGCCAAACACCTCTTACAAAGCTTGTGACCTCACAGGAAATGAACACAGGATGTGAATGACCATATAAGGATTTAACAACTAGACATGGCAGGATGAAAAAATTTGTTTAGTTTAGTTTAGTTTTGATTCGTTATTTAACTAAATTCGTTTAGTTAAATTCGTTGCATTCATTACATTCGTTTTCGGGATTCATTTAGTTTCGTATTCAAATTCGAAAAATTCACCCATATTCGAAAAAATTCTACCGCATTCGAAAAAAACTATCAAATTCGAAAAAAATTCTACCGCATTCAAAAAAATTTGACCGAATTTGAAAAAGTAAACTATATGTAACCATTTTGCGAAATTCGAAATTCGTATAGAATGAAAGTGAATTCGAATAGAATAGAAAATAATAGAAAAGAATAGCATAGAAAAACAATCAATAGAACAGAATAGAAAAAAATTATAATATATTCTATTCTAATCTTTTCTATTCGATTTCATTCTGTGGCAAATTCCAATTTCGGAAGATGATTTTATATATATATATATATATAAATATATATATATATTTTTTTTTTTTTTCTATTCTGTTCTATTGTTTTTTCTATTCTAGTCTTTTTTATTAGAATTTGATTTCATTCTATTTCTATATAACCATTTTCCAAAATTCGAATTTTGTGTAGAATGAATTCACATTCAAATAGAAGAGATTAGAATAAAATAGAAAAAAATGGAAAAGAATAGCATAAAAAAACAATAGACCAGCATAGAAAAAATATTATATATACATCTTCCAAAATTCGAATTTCGTATAGTATGAATTTGAATTCAAATAGAAAAGATTAGAATAGAAATTAATAGAAAAACAATGGAACAGAATAGAAAAAAATATTATATATATACATAAAACATCTTCAGAAATTCGAATTTCATGTAGACTGAAATCAAATTTGAATAGAAAAGATTGGAATATAATAGAAAATAATAGGACAGAATAGCATAGAAAAACAATAAAACAGAATAAAATAAAATATAATATATATTATATTGTATTCTATTCTGTTCTATTGTTTTTCCCGTCTATTCTTTTCTATTCTAATCTTTTCTATTCAAATTCAAATTCATTATATACGAAATTTAAATTTCAGAAGCCATCTTACGAAATTCGAATTTCGTATAGAATGAATTCAAATTCGAGTAGAAAAGTTTAGAATAGAATAGAAAAGAATGGCATAGAAAAATAATGGAACAGAATAGAAAAAAATATTATATATATATATATATATATATATATATATATATATATATATATATATATATATATATATATATATATATATATATATATATATATATATATATATATATATATATATATATATACATATACAGTCTCACAGGTGACTGGACCTGAACTAAGGGTAGAGCCATCAGCTAAGAATACTGCAAGACCCTGGGTCTTAGGTTGAAGAGGAATGCCATGATTATTGACAAAGGTTTGATCGATGAAACCACTGCATGCTCCAGAGTCAATAATGACCGACACTGGGATGTTCTTTCTGGGGAGCTGTAATACAACAGAGATAGTCAAATTACCAGGTTTGGGCAAAACAGATGCACAAGCAGAAGAAGACGTCAGACACTTACGTATCTTGTTAGGGCAGGTCCTCACAAAATGTCCTTGTTCCCCACAATACAGACATAGGTTGTGCGTACGTCTGCGCATCTTCTCTTCCGGGGTAAGGGATGGCCGGAGCAGACCAAGCTGCATGGGTTCGGGTGCTTCCGTGGCTGAAGTAGAGGAGAGAGGCAATTGGTTGGGGGAACTGGGAACTCTAGGGAGCATCCAAATAGGACGAGGGTGACCAGAGGACCTCTCAGAGCGTCTTTCTCTCAGACGTCGGTCAATTTGAATAGATAAGTTTATAAGTTCGTCCAGAGTCTGGGGTATCCCAACACGTGCCAGTTCATCCTTAAGGGGATCAGATAACCCCATCCGAAATTGATGACGCAAGGCAGCGTCGTTCCACTCTATATCAGAGCTCCAACGACAAAACTCAACTGCGTAGTCTTCGGCCGCTCTGCGGCCTTGCTGCAGGGAATGCAGGGCTGCCTCAACAGTAGTGGTAAGTTGAGGGTCCTCGTACAATTGGGACATTGCCAGGAAAAAAACGTCCAGGGTATCTAAGGATCTGGACTTCTGCTCCAGTAAATGATGAGCCCAAGTCTGGGGCTCGCCGGACAGCAGTGCAATGACAAATCCCACCTTAGTGGCATCCAGAGAGAACGTGCGAGGCTGTAGCACAAAGTAGAGCTCGCAGGCGTTACGGAAGGCCCGGTATTTGCGACGATCTCCAGTAAATTTCTCAGGTGTGGGTACCCTGGGTTCCGGAGGGAGCATTACTATGGAGGGTGCTGAGGAGAGTCCGGCAGATGGTGCTCCTTGGGGGGGAGGAGCAGCTGAGAGGGCTTGGACCTGACCCTCTAATCTGGTGTAGCCTTCTTGAAGGCTCTTGACTGCTTGGGTAAGGCCCGCGAGGTGCCTACAAAGTTTATCCATGGGGGAAGCCCCCTGCCCGGACTCGGTCATGGCTGCCTGATACTGTCAGGTCTCTCACTTACCAGACCGGAGAGTCCACTTGGGCAGAGGGTAGGCTCCCTTACGTATCCGACTCGCGGCCCCCTGGTAGAGCTCTGCGGCCTTGCTGCAGGGAATGCAGGGCTGCCTCAACAGTAGTGGTAAGTTGAGGGTCCTCGTACAATTGGGACATTGCCAGGAAAAAAGCGTCCAGGGTATCTAAGGATCTGGACTTCTGCTCCAGTAAATGATGAGCCCAAGTCTGGGGCTCGCCGGACAGCAGTGCAATGACAAATCCCACCTTAGTGGCATCCAGAGAGAACGTGCGAGGCTGTAGCACAAAGTAGAGCTCGCAGGCGTTACGGAAGGCCCGGGAATTTGCGACGATCTCCAGTAAATTTCTCAGGTGTGGGTACCCTGGGTTCCGGAGGGAGCATTACTACGGAGGGTGCTGAGGAGAGTCCGGCAGATGGTGCTCCTTGGGGGGGAGGAGCAGCTGAGAGGGCTTGGACCTGACCCTCTAATCTGGTGTAGCCTTCTTGAAGGCTCTTGACTGCTTGGGTAAGGCCCGCGAGGTGCCTACAAAGTTTATCCATGGGGGAAGCCCCCTGCCCGGACTCGGTCATGGCTGCCTGATACTGTCAGGTCTCTCACTTACCAGACCGGAGAGTCCACTTGGGCAGAGGGTAGGCTCCCTTACGTATCCGACTCGCGGCCCCCTGGTAGAGCAGACAGGAGGCCCACGAGTGCGGAGTGGTATGAGAGCCTGTGCAGGAGCCTGTGTTCCGGAGGTTAGCAGTCTTCAAACAGCAGATGATAGTCAGCGGCACAGACAACAGATGTGGAGCAGGAGCTGGAGACAGGTTAGTGCACAAGCTGGGTTTGGCAACAGGCGGGCAGCAGAGGTACACAAGGAGCAGGCAGAAGCGAAGTCAAAACAGGCCGGGGTCAAATGCAGGCAGAGGTCAGGAGAGTCCAAAAGGCAAGCTGGGTCGTCAACAGATCAGGAACACAGGAATCACAGGAACTAGGAACAGGAAACAGGAAACAGGAGCTAGGCACGGAGCTGTTGATCAGGCAGCACTGATCAGAGGGAGAAGCAAGCCTAAATAGGCTGATTGGTGCCAAACGCCGCGTTCGTGCGCGTGCGCCGTTACGCACAGGCGCCCGCACGCGCCCGAGCGCCCCCCCCGGACAGCAGCATGCACACCAGCGCCACCAGGCGAATGCATAGCAGCGCCCATAGGCGAACGCGCGCTAATGCGAACGCGCGTACACGCCCGGGCACCACCACGTCCGCCACGGCCAGCCGGCATGCCAACACCAGTGCCCATAGAAGCAGGCGCCCGAGCACCCGCAGGAAAGCGTGCACCAACGCGCCCCGGCGCACGACGACGCCCAATCAGGTAAGCTCTCTGACACTTTTCTATTAGAATTTAATTTCATTCTATTTCTATATAACCATTTTCCAAAATTCGAATTTTCGTATAGAATGAATTTGCATTCAAATAGAAAATATTAGAACAAAATAGAAAATAATAGAGAACAATAGCATAGAAAAACAGTAGACCAGCATAGAAAACATATATATTACATATTATATATATATATATATATATATAGGAAGGCCAGTATGGTGGCCTGAATTTATGGGAGGAGCCCGGGGGGTATTTAACCAGCCCACTCGCCTGTGGTACTTGTCGGTTTCCTGTGTGCGATATACGTCACTAGGCCGACTATTCGAATACCAGCGTCCGTGAGTTCTTGTCTCGCAAGTTCCCGCATTCGCAAATTTCCGTGCTCGAGAGTTTCGAGGTCCGTGTTACTGATTCGTATCGTACTACGCGTCTGGCTCGGCTGTCGCAGGTAGGGTTCCGACTGACGTTTTGTTTTCACGCATTGTTAGATATCATGTCACTAAACTGTGGTATCAAACTTACGAATCACTCACAATTTCACAACGTAACCGCAACGCATACTACTCGCACTATCGTTATGTTAGCTATTTTCATTATTTGTAACCACCACGACGTAGACGCCGCTTCATTTAGGCATGTCTAAACAATTGTTACCAGGCTTCATTAGACAAACCGTTATGATTCGCAAATTCGCAATTTTCTATCAGCTCGTGTCAGTTCGATACTAAGTCATTTCTCATTTCAGATACATTTCTAAGCATTTCAAACATTTCAAACCATTTCAAATCATTTTGTTCATTTCAGTCACGTATTGCGCTCCGATTCGAATTCGCTCTGGTGTGCCCCAGTTGCTTACAGCCTCATTTCAGTACATGCTCCAGAGTCAGATTCGTTGTCAGTCGCTCGTCACGACTCACCGATTCGCATCTCTGTCATGGCCAGCATTTCACTGTCACGTATCACGCTCCGATGCGAATCCAGTCGCATCAAAAACGCACCGATTCGTCTCAGCGTGCCCCAGGTATTTGCTACATTTCGGTACATGCTTCAGAGTCCGATTTGTAGTCAGTCGCAACTGCGGCATGATCGATTCGTGCCTCTGTCATGGCAAACAAACTACTCCACTGTCACTTACCACGCTCCGGTTCGAATCCAGTCGCATCTATGATGCACCGATTCATTACGGTGTGCCCCAGGGCTCGGCCTCATTTCAGTACATGCTCCAGAGTCCGGATCGTGGTTAGTCACAGATGCCGGGCGACCGATCCGCATCTCTGTCATGGGAATCAAATACCATTCATTTCACTCCCACATATCGCACTACCGTTGCGAATCTAGTCGCATCCGAGATGCACCGATTCGTTACAGAGTGCCCCTGTTGTTTCGGCTTATCCTATACCTGTACCAGAGCTCAGTTCATTGTCAGTCGCAGTGGCGGCACAATCGATTCCTGCCTTGGTCAGGGTAAAACATTTCAGTCATTTCGTACTGCGCTCCGATTCGAATCCAGTCGCATCTAAAGATGCACCGATTCGTTCCGGTGTGCACCAATGTTTTCTGTTGCCTCATTTCAGTACATGCTCCAGAGTCCAGTTCGTTGTCAGTCACAGCCGCGGCATGACCGACCCAGATCTCTGTCATGGCAAGATATTTCATTCATTTCATGATCAAGGCAAACATTTCATTCATTTCATTGTTGCTACACCGCACTTAAGATTCGAATCTTAAGCATTCGTAAGGTATCGATTCAATACATTAGGCCACAACAGTCCGGGCCTCATTTCATGCCAGATCCCACACTTCGACTCGTAGCTTGTCGCAGCATATCGATTTGTGCCACCATCAAGGCATTTACATTTCACTTAGTTGTTTCATTCCATGCACCTGTCGTTTAAATCACCATACAAGTACTACTTTAAGATTAGTTAGCAAACCCTTCACGAATTGTCACCTTTCATTTTCCCCCAGGCCAGTCAAAGTTCAGTAGGTCCACCCTGCACCAGGTTGGACGATTTCCCCCCAGGTAAAAAAAAAAAATGGAGCATAAGCTGGGTAAGTATGGCTTTAGGGAAAGGAAGCAAACTTAAAATTCATGTCACCCCCAACAGGTTCCAGTCAACCAAAACACGATCTCAAGGACAGGATATCTTATCTAGAGCAACCATGTCCCAGACCGGCAGCGAAGACCTCATGGCCCCTCTGTCACCTTCTCCGGTCTCAGAGAGCGGCAGTGTGCAGTCCCTCAGGGGATGGACTATTCCCAAGTTGACAGCAGAGCTGAGACGCAGAGGTGTGCCCTTCCCCACTACATCCAGGAAAGGCGAGCTCTTCAAGCTCCTCTTCCCCCCGCCAGCCGCAGCAGGACCCAGCACCCAGCAGGCATCTCTCCAGTCAATATCCTCTGCCATCTCACAACTCCACACTATGGTAGCATCCCTGTCTACCTCGGTCACGGACGTGCAAACCAGAGTAGCTCTCCTGGAGGCTCGGCCGGCCACGGCTATTCCTGACCCGACCGCAACCCAAGTTTTGACACCCCTTCCTGCAGGTACCACAGGGTGGAGCCCCATTGTCTACCCCTCCCATTTGGTTCCGGCCACTATCAGGAAGGACATTCTGGACGGCAAGGTTGTCAACCTTGCCTCTCTCCTCATTTCTGTCCATGATCTGGCGGAAAATAAGGCCTATACCTGGGGTGACGTGTCAGTGGTCCTTAAGGCCAAAGACCCCAGACTCAATCGGAAACTATCTGTCCCAGAATTCATATTGGCCTTTGGCATGCTGAGGGATGTCCTATGTTCAGCCGCCCCCAGCAGGAGGGAAGAGCTGGACTTATACCTCCATACCGTAGTAGATCTGGGCTACAAGTATGGAGGATTTTCATTTTATGACTATCATCGTTCTTTTTCTGCAAAGTCAGCAGCCAGACTCACACAGTTTCAAACGACCACAAATTGGAGCCTCATGGACACAGAGCTGTTCTGTTGCCACTTTGCCGGCTTGCGCTCACCACTGTGTGCAATTTGCCAGTCCTCCACTCACACCGCCATCTGGTGCACCAATGCGTCATTCAGACGCCCCTTCGAACTTTCCTCCACCTCCGGTGCACTTCAGGGTCAGTCGGCCCCTGCACAAAAAACTCAGGTGGACAAATTCGGATGCCCAGTCCGAACCGTGGGAGGGGCAGCCATCTGCAACAATTATAATTATGGGTCCTGCAACTTCAGTCAGTGCTGCCAGCTCCACATCTGCACCTTATGCCAAAGAGCGCATCTAAGAAACCTGTGAGAAGTCAAGCAAAAGAAGAGGGCATGACTAAGCCAAGTCAACGTCTTGTGGCTAGGGTTCTACCTCACCTCACACCCCACCCCCTCCCTTGCCACCTACCTTATCCAAGGTTTCTCAGAAGGGTTTCACACCGGCCTCATTTCACTGTCTCATACTACCTACGAATGTACGAATCTCCGCTCAGCGGCCACTGACGAGCAGGCCATAGACCAGCTCTTACAAACAGAGATAGATTGAGAGTTCATTATAGGCCCATTCACTCACCCCCCTTTTAGTATTTGGAGAGTCAGCCCTATTGGGCTTGTCAAGGGCAAGTTCTCAAATAAACTATGTTTGGTGTACGACCTGTCTGCACCTCATTCTTCTCACATGCCCAGTCTCAATTCCATAGTCCCCTCTGAAGAGTTCTCCCTAAAATATTCCTCCATGGATATGGCAATTCAAGCAATCATCAAAGCAGGTACAGGCGCTTGGCTCTCCAAAGCCGACATCTCGGACGTCTTCAAGCTCCTGCCTATCCACCCATCCCTTTGGGGCTGGCATGGCATCAAGTGGAAGGAGGCATATTATTTTGCCACGAAATTGACTTTCGGTTCTAAGAGTAGCCCTTGGCTCTTCGACACATTTGCTCAGTCCCTCGCCTGGATACTCTTGCACAAAGCTCAGTGTCAAGAGGTCATCTATTACTTGGATGACTTCTTACTAATAGAACCACCCAGCATGCCCCCAGGAGACCTCGACAAACTCAGAGTCATATTCAGAAATCTCAATGTTCCCATCACTGAGCATAAAGTCGACGGTCCAGCACACAACATCACCTTTCTTGGGGTCAGTTTAGACACTGGCACCATGCAGGCCAGTCTCCCCCTCGACAAACTAACCCGCATTAGGGTGGTCCTCCAAGAGTTCACCCACACTAGGGGGTGTACTAAAAAGCAGCTGCAATCTCTCCTAGGAATGCCTAATTTCGCCATGCGAATTATTCCACAAGGTTGCACCTTTGTGTCACGTCTGCTGGTATTTCTGTCACAAACTCAAGACCGCGATCAGATCCTAAATCTAGATACCGCAGCAATAGCGGACCTATCTATGTGGGAGACCTATCTATGTGGGAGGAATTCCTTTCCGCCTGGAATGGTATATCCCTATTTATACCTACGGTTTCGCCCCATTCACCCCAGGTGGTGACAGATGCTGCAGCTTCCACAGGCTTCGCGGCAATTTTTGTCCACCAATGGTTTTCAGGACCCTGGCCTCTGCAGATACTGTTGATACCTGGCTTCACCCGAACATCCTCCCTCTTCGAGCTCTATCCCATAGTGGCAACCGCACAGCTCTGGGGTCATCATTGGACAGGGCAAATGGTGGTCTTCACCACTGACAATCAGGCCAAGGCAGACAAGTCCAAGTCCCTAGCAGTCATGTCCTTCCTGCGCAGATTGGTACAATTGTCTTTGCAACATAAATTTAATATCCACTGCTCGTTTATTCCAGGCAAATACAACCTAGCTGCAGACGCACTGTCACGTTTTAATTACGCTCCTTTTTTCAAACAGGTTCCCGGAGCCGACCCCGTGTCGGCCCCTATCCCCTTTGGTCTCAGCTGACCCCGGACTAGTTCAACATTTACAAGGAACAATGCAGCTTATCAATCACTCACTCTCCCATAACACACTCAAAGCCTACCAGACAGCTTGGAGGGCGTTCAGAAAATTTCTGGCACCCTGCTTCGAGGGAACAACAGATGTCAAGCAAGTACTGGCCTTCATTTCATATTGCCACACTCAGCTGGCCTTATCCCATAATACTATTCGGCTATACCTAGCCGGCATATAACATTTCTTGTCTCTTCAAGACCCTGCAAAATCTTCACTGTTTTCATCCCACGCTATCCGAGCCATCCTACGTGGCACTCAGAAACACAAACTGGTAGTCAGTACCAAACGTTTACCCATTACGGCGCCCATCTTTAGGGATATGTCGACCATCCTGAATACTTCTCCATTCGGTCTTCTCTCCAGTACGGTCCTACAAGCAGCCATATACTTGGCCTACTATGGGTTCTTGCGACCTGGCGAGTTTACCTGTAACAACCCCGCAGTCCAAGTACTACGCAGACGGCACTTGGTTCGCTACCAAGACCACTTCGTCCTCCACCTAGAGGCTTCTAAAACCAAGCAGGCAGGCACAGGAGTGGACATTCACCTTTACAAAACCAATAATGACTGGTGTCCAGTCACCGTACTTAGTCAACTTCTGTCACTCCTGCCTGAACAACCGGACTCCAGTCCCCTTCTACCGTTTCCAATCAAACCCTTAAGCGCCTGTCAGTTTGTGAAACACATAAGGATACTTCTCCGCAACCTTCACCTTAACCCTAGTCAGTACTCCGGCCATTCCTTTCATATTGGAGCGGCCTCAGCAGCATCCCATCACGGGGTCCCAGACCACGTCATTAAAAGACTACGCAGGTGGAAGTCAGCCTGCTTCGCCCGGTATATCCCTAATTCTCAAGTGGAGATGGCACAGGCATTTTCAAAATTGGCTCAATGAATTACTTAATACCAATAAAATACTATACCCCTACCTGAATGTTTTTGCCCCCTTATTTTGGCATATCGTCCATCAGACCAAGGCACACTTTCAGGTCCATTTCATATGGTAAGTCCACACATCCAGGTTCATTTCATATGGTAAGTCTTATCTTAACTATAAAGGTTATCCATGTCCGTATCGACCATAGGGCTTCAACTATAAGTAGGAAGGCCAGTATGGTGGCCTGAATTTATGGGAGGAGCCCGGGGGGTATTTAACCAGCCCACTCGCCTGTGATACTTGTCGGTTTCCTTTGCGCGATACCCACCCTCCCATACCCCCTTTTCAGGGCATTTCTCAATTATTCATTTCTTTTTACAATTTAATCATTTCTTAAACTAGGGTATGCCCCCTTATTTTGGCATACCGTCCATCAGACCAAGGCACACTTTCAGGTCCATTTCATATGGTAAGTCCACACTTCCAGGTTCATTTCATATGGTAAGTCTTATCTTAACTACAAAGGTTATCCATGTCCGTATATGTATGTGTATATATATATATATATATATATATATATATATATATATATATATATCATCTTCCAAAATTCGAATTTCATATAGAGTGGATTTGAATTCAAAACATTAAGACAGTATAGAAAAGAATAGACTAGAAAAACAATAGAACAGAATAGAATAAAATATATATATTATATTCTGTCCTGTTCTATTGTTTTTCTAGTCTATTCTTTTCTATTATTTTCTATTCTAATCTTTTCTATTCAAATTCAAATTCATTCTATGCGAAATTCGAATTTCAGAAGCCATCTTCCAAAATTCAAATTTCACATTTCATATAGACTGAAATCAAATTTGAATAGAAAAGATTAGAATAGAATAGAAAATGTTAGAAAAGAATAGCATAGAAAAACAGAACAGAATAGAAAAATATTCTGGAGCACCATCTGCACCCTCAGTAGTTATGCTACCTCCGGAGATTCACTGGGGACCGCAGTAAATTCCGGGCCTTTCGCAATGCCTGCGAACTATACTTCGCCCTGCAACCTCACACCTTTTCCCTGGAGGCAACCAAGGTGGGCTACGTAATCTCCCTCTTATCTGGTGAACCACAGACCTGGGCTCACCGCCTCCTGGAGCAGAAATTTGGAGCACTGGACAACCTTGATGCTTTCTTTACCATCATGTCCTAGTTGTATGAGGACCCCCAGGTGACAGCGACTGCTGAAGCTGCCTTGCACGCCCTTCAACAGGGGCGTAGAGCCGCAGAGGACTATGTGGTGGAATTTAGGCGGTGGAGCTCCGACACTGGTTGGAATGATGCGGCTTTACGTTATCAATTTCACATGGGATTGTCTGATCCTTTGAAGGATGAGTTAGCATGGGTCGGTGTACCCCAAACCCTGGATGAACTCATCAATCTGTCTATCCAGATCGACCGACGCCTCAGAGAGCGTCGCTCTGAGAGGTCTACCAGCCAGTTCCACCCTACTTGGATGCTTCCCAAGGTTCCAAGCTCTCCCAGCCAGAGAGCTTGGAACCTGGCCGGGTGATGTAGACCACGCCCCCTAAAACGTCACAGTCCCAGCATGCCCAGGGACTGTGACATCATAAGGGGGCGGGGTCTCCACCTATATAAGTCACAACGGAGCCCGCAGAGAGCAGTCCAGCCGGAGAGAGCATCGTGTCAACATCTGGAGAAGAGAAGAGAAGACAAGAAGCCCAGAAGTCCGGACCTCTGCTGGCAAGAGAGCTACCTGAAGACAGCAGAGGAGCCGGCCGAAGAACTGGAACACCGGGAGAAGAGAGCGGAGAAGAACCAACCGGACGCCGGGAGAAGATGAACCGGAGGGACCCCCGAAACCGGAAGAAGACCCCCGAAGGCGGAGGAAGATCCAGAGCTGTTTAATAAATTATTTTAAAAACCTGTGTAGTGTGTTTTATTATTGACACTTTTCCCCTAGGTGAATGGGAAGGGGTACCATGTACCCCATACTCATTCACATAGGGTAAGGGGCCGGGATCTGGGGGCCCTCTTATTATAGGGTTGGCAACTCACCAAGTAGATAATAAATAAAATATGACAAAATGAAATAATAAATACACTATACATATAGCTGTGGATGTGAAAAGAACAAAAAAATGAAATAAATAAAATTGAAATATAAACCTTGCACAATTTGCTGTGTACTGAGTGAGATTGTGCACAAATGCACTGACAAACTGGGTGACTACAATGTAATAAAGAGCAAATCAGAAATAAATATGTATAAACAAGTGATGCGGTTTGGATGGATGATCCAAAAAAACACACAACCAAACACTATGCGACTATAAAGCGATAAAGTGTCGCTATACTGATGCAAAAAATATATATATATAATATATATGTGCTCCCATATATTCGTGATCATAAAATGAAGTGAACCTCTATGAGAAAATAAACACCAGATAATATATGAAACAAAAGAGTCATTTGAATCAAATTTTGCAAATTACAAATGACAGAGTATCTATTAGATCAAAAAAGTTCCTCCGCAAAAGGACAATCAGCAGACTTCAAACTTTTTCAACCATATGATAAATCAGGGCAAGAAGATATGCTGATGTTGATGATGGTTAGGAAACTTTTGGGACCACAAAGCTCGCGTTCCACCAAAAGAAAAGAAAAAACATATAGTATAAAACCTTATGATACCATGGGGTCACCTGCGCATATGGGACCGGCGTGCAGAGCAGGCATTCAGATACTTAGTCGGTGTTTCGCCGCTGAATGGCGTGCGTTCCACCAACTCCAAGAAGTGATGTCACTGGTTAACAGGCGTAGGCAGGATGTTGCGTCGACGCGTTTCGCCCCTCCCCCAGGACGTTATCAAAGACTCATCATCCTGCTCACGTAAAGAGTTATTTATACTGCGCTCGGTGAGTGACAGCCATTTGCGGCCAATGGGTGAAATAACACCCATTCCTTCCTATATCATCATATCCTGTTGCAATTGAAAAAACTTTAATCAGCGAAATCAAGTTTGACGCTAGCAGTCTTATACAAAAAATAAAGTATGTTACAACAGGATATCTAGACAAATACAAATTCTATATAGTATATGCTGAATGTCTTATTATACTTTATGGTAAAAATCAATATCTTTAATATAATATACGATAAAAAAGTTAAAAATGCATATAAAAATATAAGAATAAAAATATACATACCATAATACTTTACTGGTTGTTAAATCTTACGACAAGAAAAGTATGGTTATTATATTATATATATTTTGGTGAATATGGTATGGAAATATCCCAACAAATATTGAAGAAAAAATTATTTATATAGCAATACAGATAAAAATAAAAGATAAAAAAATATATAAAAAGGTGTAATGAAAATAAAAATAAAAATAAGATGAATACAACTACCAGTTGGATAAAAAACAGTTAAGATCCAGCTCAATATTCAGGCCCAAGGGGTTCAACGTACGTAATCTATGTATCCACTGGGTTTCATTTTGTGAAATATTTTGCCTAAGATTGGAACCTCGCCAGTGTTCCTCAACCCTATCAATCCCACAGAAGGTAAGTAAACTCGGGTCTTTGTTGTGAAATAACCTGAAATGGTTGGAAAGGCCATGAAACTTATATCCCTTTTTAATCCTATTTACATGTTCATGTTCTTTAAGTCTTATACCCAATTGCCTAGTAGTTCTTCCTACGTACTGGAGATTAGGGACAAGACAAGAGGAAAGTAACATGTGTGGTGCTACAGGTTATGAATTTTTTGATTTCATAAGATCTACCATCTACCAGAGAGCTAAAGTGGGTGGTTTTCCATTTACGGAATTTGGATGTCTTGCACATTACACACCTGCCACAGCTGTAAAACCCAACACTATCTAGAAAGGTGCATACCTTTCTAGGAGGGTCTATGACATTGTGTGCCAGCTGGAGCCTTAATGTGGGTGGTTTGGTGTAAATGAATTTGGGCTGTTTTGGCAACACCTTCTTAAGATCATTGTCCTGAAGAAGGAGGGGCCAATGTCTCTTGACAATTTTCTCTAAATCACGATATTGTCTGTTAAAACCAGTAAAAAAGGACAAATTAAAATTTTCTTCCCTTTTCTCTCTTGATTTAAACAGATCACTCCTATCCATTTCCCCAACCGTTTGTTTTATCCTCTCTAGATTTTCCAGACTGTAACCTTTTTCTTGGAATCTTTTCAGAATAATGTTAGCTTGTATATTGTAATCACTTAAGTTGCTACAGTTCCTTCTAATCCTGAGTAGCTGGCTTTTAGGGATGCCCCCTAGCCATCTCGGATGATGGCAGCTTGTCAGGGGGATATAGCCATTTCTATCGACATCCTTGAAGAAGGTACGAGTGAGTAGTTTGTTCCCCTCTTTGAATAATGTCAGATCTAAAAAATTAATTTGATGGTAACTGAAACATTCGGAAAAAGAGATACCAAACCGATTGGTCCCTATTCTGGCCAAAAATTCCAAAAAGGAATCGAGTGATCCTGCCCAGATGATTAGAATATCATCTATGTACCTTTTGTACAACCTGAGCTCCGGGATATTGGATTGGTAAATGGCTTCATCCTCCCAAAAGCTCATGAACAGGTTAGCCACTGAAGGTGCATACTTAGCACCCATTGCGACTCCCTTCTTTTGTCTATAGTACTCTTTTTGGTGCCAAAAATAGTTATGGCTCATTGCCAAGTCAAGAGCTTTTAAAATAAACTCCTTCTGTTTAGGTTTCATATCTGTGTTTCCCAAGGCCCATTCAACTGCTTGTAGTGCATGTTCTTGTTGGATATTTGTATAAAGCGAATTTACATCAATGCTTGCGAGTAGACAGTTTTCATCTATCGTTACGGTATTCATTAATTCAATAAGTTCTCTGCTATCTTTGAGATATGCAGGGTATTTCCTGGTGAGTGGTTGCAAAAAGCAGTCCAGGTATTCACCAAGTCTGGAAAAAAGGGATGCAATCCCGCTGACTATCGGTCAGCCTGGGGGCTTGGATCTGTTCTTGTGTATCTTAGGCAATTGGTATATCACAGGTACCCGTGGTGCGTCAGGGGTAAGGTATCTGGCCTCTTTTTTCTTCAGAATACCCTCTTCAGTTGCTGCTTGGATTAAATTCTTTAATTTAGCCTTAAATTTCCTAGTAGGGTTGTTCTTTAGCTTTTCGTAAGTTTCTTGATCTCCAACTAATCTGTTTAATTCTTCTAGGTAGTCAGTTTTATTGAGTATTACTACCCCCCCTCCTTTATCAGCTGACCTGATCACTATATTTTTATTTTTTATCAATGACTCCAAGCCTCTTTCTAAATCTTTTTTTCGTCTTTGGGGTTTGACAACAAGTTTATCTAAATCCTGTTCTACCAGAGATTTGAACACCCCGACAAAATGATTGTTATTGATCTGGGGGTTGAAGATCGAGTTGTTTTTCAAAGTTGTGTGTATGTATTCCTCTTCCGGGGAATTCGATGCGATTTCTTTATTGGAGAAATGCTTCTTTATATTGACTTTCCTGATGAATTTCTGCAAGTCAATAAACACATCAAATTTGTTGAGATTTTTTTCCATAGCATACTTTAAACCCAAATCTAATACTTTTAATTCTTCTTGAGAAAAAATGACATCACTTAAATTAAAAATTCCTTCCATTAGGCTACTCTTTTTCGCTTTCCTTTTCCCTCCTCTGCATCCTCTTGTTCTCCTCTTCTTTCTGAATTTGGTTGAGGGGTCATGGGGTACCATGGTCTCCATTCTTCTGGTAGACTCTGGTCTCTCCCCCAACCCCTGGGTGTTGCAGCACCTCTTCCTCTCATGATGGGTGGTCCCCCTGATCCTCTCCTCTGAAAATCCCCTCTTTGGTTGCTAGGATACCATCCTCTTCCCCGATTGGTTGGGGGATAATAGTCGGACTGATTGTAGGCCCAAGATTGTCCTCCATATCCTCCTCCTCTGTTGTTGTGTCCCCTTTGGTTGTGGGATCCTCTATGGTCGTAGCCCCTCTGCCATAGGATCCCCTTTGGGATGGATAGGGGTGTTCATAATCAAGGGGTTCAAACCGGTTATAGGTGGGTACACTGTACCCAGATGCTGATGCATTTATTTGCGAGCGCTGTTTTGTATATTTTTATATTTCACTAAAGCTAAAGAACAACCCTACTAGGAAATTTAAGGCTAAATTAAAGAATTTAATCAAAGCAGCAACTGAAGAGGGTATTCTGAAGAAAAAAGAGGCCAGATACCTTACCCCTGACGCACCACGGGTACCTGTGATATACCAATTGCCTAAGATACACAAGAACAGATCCAAGCCCCCAGGCCGACCGATAGTCAGCGGGATTGCATCCCTTTTTTCCAGACTTGGTGAATACCTGGACGGCTTTTTGCAACCACTCACCAGGAAATACCCTGCATATCTCAAAGATAGCAGAGAACTTATTGAATTAACGAATACTGTAACGATAGATGAAAACTGTCTACTCGCAAGCATTGATGTAAATTCGCTTTATACAAATATCCAACAAGAACATGCACTACAAGCAGTTGAATGGGCCTTGGGAAACACAGATATGAAACCTAAACAGAAGGAGTTTATTTTAAAAGCTCTTGACTTGGCAATGAGCCATAACTATTTTTGGCACCGAAAAGAGTACTATAGACAAACGAAGGGAGTCGCAATGGGTGCTAAGTATGCACCTTCAGTGGCTAACCTGTTCATGAGCTTTTGGGAGGATGAAGCCATTTACCAATCCAATATCCCGGAGCTCAGGTTGTACAAAAGGTACATAGATGATATTCTAATCATCTGGGCAGGATCACCCGATTCCTTTTTGGAATTTTTGGCCAGAATAGGGACCAATCGGTTTGGTATCTCTTTTTCCGAATGTTTCAGTTACCATCAATTTAATTTTTTAGATCTGACATTATTCAAAGAGGGGAACAAACTACTCACTCGTACCTTTTTCAAGGATGTCGATAGAAATGGCTATATCCCCCTGACAAGCTGCCATCATCCGAGATGGCTAGGGGGCATCCCTAAAAGCCAACTACTCAGGATTAGAAGGAACTGTAGCAACTTAAGTGATTACAATATACAAGCTAACATTATTCTGAAAAGATTCCAAGAAAAAGGTTACAGTCTGGAAAATCTAGAGAGGATAAAACAAATGGTTGGGGAAATGGATAGGAGTGATCTGTTTAAATCAAGAGAGAAAAGGGAAGAAAATTTTAATTTGTCCTTTTTTACTGGTTTTAACAGACAATATCGTGATTTAGAGAAAATTGTCAAGAGACATTGGCCCCTCCTTCTTCGGGACAATGATCTTAAGAAGGTGTTGCCAAAACAGCCCAAATTCATTTACACCAAACCACCCACATTAAGGCTCCAGCTGGCACACAATGTCATAGACCCTCCTAGAAAGGTATGCATCTTTCTAGATAGTGTTGGGTTTTACAGCTGTGGCAGGTGTGTAATGTGCAAGACATCCAAATTCCGTAAACGGAAAACCACCCACTTTAGCTCTGTTGCCTTATAAGTTTATGTGAAATATCCATTAATCGCTGTAAAATATTGTAATTAGAAATATATTTCAGTTAGAGGGAAATATATTTAAAATACTGAGTGTTGTGTTGGTGTTATTGTAATTAGTTCAACTTCAAAGGTTGGCC
This sequence comes from Aquarana catesbeiana, assembly GCF_042186555.1. NCBI lineage: Eukaryota > Metazoa > Chordata > Amphibia > Anura > Ranidae > Aquarana > Aquarana catesbeiana. The sequence goes on from NC_133336.1 coordinate 9,270,452, forward strand.
TTTTGTTCTCCCTGAGAACATCTTCCCTGGGTAGTAAACAATAGCCTTCTTTGACTCATCCAATCAGGCTGTGCCCAATATACATTTACTAGGTACAGTGACCAATTAGGGAGAATTATATTAGCCACACTACAGAAAGGAGGGGGGGGATATAATGCTTTGTGACCAAGCTTACTCACTTTTTGGTGTGGGAACAGACAGCAGTCACCATGGGCTGACCTGAAGTTAACAGGTAATCTAACATACTTGTATTTTATACTGTACTGTAAATATGGGTGTTGTGGGTAATTTGTAAATACCATGTAAGCCAGGAGACCTACACTGTACATTGTGTTGTAAATACTGTTGGGTGTGTACTTTGTATAGATTATGTAACCCTATTAATAAATGTGTATTGCGGAACGAACTACCTCTTTGTTGTAAGATCTCTCAGATCTAGATATGTATATGTCCATACTACTACAATGATTGAGGTGTATGCACAAAATACAGAACTAGTCAACAAAATGGCGACCACGAAGGGACAGAAAAATTTGGTGGTCTCTTTCAGCAATATCTCAAGGGGTTGCAATATCTACAAAAGGCACACTTTGAAAGGGTTCTTCATTTGAATGCTAAAAAAATGAACATTGGGTGCTCTATGTGCTCGATATAGAAATGGGCTATAAGAAATAGCGGTGTTCTACAGTGTGTAATTAATAGGGAGCCTACGAGGAACACATAACTTTTGTTAAAAGCTAAATATAATATAGAATTGGTACATGAAGAGTCCAGATGCATTAGAAGGAGATGAAAAGAGCTGTTGCCCAATGTTTCTATGCATGAAGATTCAGTCGATTTAAAAAAAAAAAAAGAGAGCTGTTTCCTGTATGTATGCATATCAACAGGAATTGAGAGCACAACACAAAAGATGGATAGGGAGGACAGACAGTCTTTAGAAAATGTGCTACTTGTAGCTAACAATATTGGCAAACTGTTGCCAGGAGTGCACATAACATTTCATGCAGATAATGTCTTGCAACGATGTAAATTGCTGGGAGTTGCCAACTCCAGAGATCAGGTTAAAGTTTTACTATTAACAGTTAACTTAGACACATGGTCTTCCCTACCAGACCATGTTAAAGAAGGAAGAGCAGATTACAATGAAACTGTAGATGAATTGCTAAAAATAATATATCCCTTTGACCTAGGCTTAAAAGCAGCGTATAGAACAAAACAGGAAAATAATGAGAATCCACTTCTTTATGCAAACAGGCTATGGTCAGCTTACTATGTAGGCAAACGGAGAAAGGTACACAGAGAGGACCCAGAGTACAAAACCCTCCTAATAGCTAATGCCCATCCAAAATTTAAAATTAAATGTGCATTTTTTATAAATCCCCTTAAAGATTCATATCAACGCATCATGGACTGTATGCACAAATTTTTTCATGTAGCCAGAAGGTCTAATTCTGTGAAATCAAAGATTTATCACCAGAGTGCAAACAACAAAACCTGTTTAGCAAGTCACACTACAGGAGAATTTGCCACCTTTTCAAACAGAAAGAGGCACCATTACAATTACAATGCCTCCAAAGATAAGATCTATAGGCATGGCCCCCCAGGTACTAGTCAAAGGCAAATAGCCTCATGCTCCCCTTTGAATGTAAATTCCATGGAAAGTGATCTCAGATTACAGCACAGGAAATCAGTTCTGAAAGAGGTTATGTTAATTAGCACAATTACTTCTCTTGAAAATGAGATTGAACTACTGAAGTCACATATTCATAATTGGGAAAATACCAATAAAATAATGGAAACATCACAACATGTTCTTAAGGTAAAATATGAAGCATGCCATGCAGATGTGGTACAGTGTAGGAAAGAACTGAAAGAAATAAAACAATCTTTTGATCAAATTGTTAAGGTCCCACAGAAAACCATCTGTTCCATTCAAACAGAAAATACTGGAGGGGGGGCCAACCTATCTATGCTATCTGCTAGGACTTCACCTTACTGGGAACAAACCTTAAATATAAGCAATTTAGAAAAAGCAAAAGAAATACCAGATCTAATGTGTCATTCAGATGTCTATGATCTGAGTCATTTGTTTTCACCAGATCCAAGGGTGAATGTCAGTGAACATATACCAATGTAAATATGTAAATGTAACAATGTGGCAGTGTTTGTTTTCTTTGTGTGAAAGAAAGGGAAAAGGGTAATAACTTTTGTCTAAGTTATATTTTCCAGGTGCAGGGAGCTCATGAAAAAGTATTTACATATTAATCAGGTGTATCAATATAGATGTATTTATACATAAATACATACACCTAAGGTAATGTATATTAGGCTAGGTATTCAAACATGGTTATTAGTAATACAGGTGTTTATCTTCCCCAAAGGATCAGAAGACTGCCATAAATATTCAAAGGTATAGGGTACAAGTAGTGTTTAGTACAGAAGCCTACTCTTGCTTCATTTTATATATTTTTTATTTATGTATTTGTTTTTGGTTGGTGTTCTTGGTTTTTGTTTGTTTTTTTTTGTTTCCTTTCTCCTGTTTGCGTAAACACATAACAATTCATTTGCGATTTATCAAAGCTCTATCCAGGATGTATGGGTTCAATCTAAATGAATGTGTGTGTCTGAGTGATGGAATGCATGGGTATGAACTGTCCATGTGTAAAGAAAGATTTTTTTTTTTTTTGTAGGGGCGTACATTGTTTTTATGGCCATCAATAAGTGTGATCACACTAATGCGCATGCTTTGTACTGTTTACGATTATTTTATTAATTTTTCTCATTTGTAATGAGCTCAATACTGGTACCAGTTTAAAATAATACTTTTTTTTTACAAGTTTATATGTATTCGCGAATAAATAACCTGTGCACAGATAAGAGATCTCGATCCCTATAGCTCTGAGAAACTGTAGGGATTTTGTTTTGATAATTTTTCCTTTCCTGTGGCTTAGAGTGAAGTTTCATTCACTCTGATACATGGAAAATACATAACAATGCATTGCTTTGCACCTTTGTGGCATCTTATGGATTCAGTAGGTCTGGTGTTTTGTTTTTCCTTCCAAATTGACGCATGTGCTGTTAATATGTGTAAAGGTTTTATGTCTACAGGTTGTCGTCTTAAACTTTAAGTACTTACAAACACACCAGGTTTTTCTATAACTTTTGTTTGTCAGAGTACAGATATGTGGGTGTGTCTGTACATTTTTGATGGTACTTACTGTGGATGGACGCATTATCTCAGCTGGAAGACTGTTCCGATCATCCACTACTAGTTTAGTCCATTATGAACCTCTCAGAGAGGTACAGTGAGGTGTTATTAATTTTTGAGTTTTGTATTTTAGGAGACATACACAGACAAGGACAAATGATTGGACCCAGACTGGACAAAGTACTTTGAAACACAGAGGACCTTGAAACATAATTTTTATATTTTTTTTGTTTTAAGGAGAAGCCTTGAATCCAATTAATTGCAGTCAGGCCCAACTAAATTCTAAAAAGAAAAACATTTAAACTTTTTTTTTAAAACAGAGATCCTGCTCTCTGTAATACAAGTTCTTGTGGCCTGATTGAATTGCAAATAGATTTGCACTGAGAGTCAATTAATATGTTAATCACCACCGACAGAGGGTGTTGCCTTTTGAATAGCTACAATGTTTGAAGGCAGTTTCAATGTTTTTTTTTTTGACAGAATACAGATTAAATTTTTTTTTAATTTGTTACATTTTTTTTTTCTCTCATTTTTATTCTTCTTTTTTCTTAACAGTCAATGTTTTTTTTTGACAGAATACAGATTCAATTTTTTTTTTTAAATTTGTTACATTTTTTTTCTTCTTTCATTTTTATTCTTTTTTTTTTCTTAACGGTAATTTTTTTTTGTTTACAAAAAAAAACAAAGGGGGGAAGAAAGATTTTTAATTTTTTTAATTATTAATTTTTTTTAATGTTTACTATTTGTTATTTTTCTTTTTTTCCTATAGTACCTTTATTTATTTTTTTATTTTATTTTTTTTGTATGGTGATTCTTAAGTTTGGTGTCACTAGGGTGAAATAAATAAATAAATAAAATTAAAAAAAAAAAAAGAGGGGAGTAGGGGGGAACATTATATGGAGAACATTTAAAATGGTTAGAAATGTTGATATAGAATATTAAAGCTTCCCTATAGCATTTTGGGGATGGACCAAGTTCCAACAGTTTTTCTTCCCTCTTTCGACATTGGATAATTGTTATATAAATGTATGTGATTGTAGCTATTACCAACTATGACAGTAACATCTGGGTGTTAGCAACAGTCATGTGACTATTTTCTGTGTATATGTGACATACAATCCTCTCTACAGTTCTAATATTGGGCAGTCATCATATGTGGTCATTGATCAAATTTTTTTTTTTTGTTTTTTGGTCAGTTTTCTTTTTTGTGCCATAACTAAGTTCAAAGAGCATTGCGTGAATATCATATAGATATACTGGGACTGGTGAGACTCATAGTGATTGGCAAATAGCAGGGAGTATAGTACAATTGTACTTAAGAGTAATTTAGTTTGATTGTTCCTGAAGCCACTAGTGACTGATGACATCACACTCATCCGTATTCCGAATTATTTTTGTCTGCGTAGGCGACACTGCCTAATCTCCACGGAGAACTCTTAAAGTGATGACCTCTTCTGTAGCCTGCTAAAGGCAGGACGGAGCTATATGCCCAAAGGTTGGGCACCAGCCAAGGTTGAACGGAACACAGTTTCAGTAAAAGGAGTTAGTGGTGAGTTGCGATGGCAACAAAACTCCCCGGAACACGTGAAGGGTCATACACGCACACACAACGTGGTATTCCACAGAAGGTGGGGCAGAGGTACTTGCAGGCATATGACAATGGAGGAAGAAAGATGGGGGGATGAAAATCAGACACCTGGCTGAAGGGCGTAACCATTCAAATAGTTACACATGTCACTGGGAAAGGGGTCTCATTAGTATGTCGCAGTATATCTATGACAATTCTAATCAAAAGGTCCTTACGGCTTAGACTTACCAGACAAGCATTCAGTTGAATGCATATGTTTTAAATGTACTTGTGTTTTTATTTCTCTACCTTTGTCCACATTAATAAAGTATAATCTTAGAAAGCCAGGAAAAGCTGGTCCCCAGGCTATTATTGTATGCTGTATCCACTTGGAATCACCAGTGAAGGCCGTCCCAGAAGCAAGGGCAACATGACCAGATTCGCCTTATGGACTTTCGTACTGTTATTATCGGACTATTGTTATTATTGGACTGTTGAGAACAAGGATCCTCATGTTTTTTTTTTGTTTTTGTTTTTTTTCCTTATTGTTTTGGTGCCGTTTCTCATGATTTCTATTTTGGACTTATGACATCCAGAACAAGTGATGACTACCAATACTGGGATCCAGAAGTGTGAACTGTAGAGATGGAGAGTTTAAAAAGTTTTTTTTTTCTTCTCAAAGAGTTTTATTTCATTTCAGAGGGTAAAGCCAAAAGTTACAAATATTAAAGGAGATTGCACATAAACCATTATTCTAGGTGTGGCCGAGTCTCATATTCTCAACTGGCCACAAGGGGCCATCTGTTGCCTTATAAGTTTATGTGAAATATCCATTAATCGCTGTAAAATATTGTAATTAGAAATATATTTCAGTTAGAGGGAAATATATTTAAAATACTGAGTGTTGTGTTGGTGTTATTGTAATTAGTTCAACTTCAAAGGTTGGCCTTTTGTTCTCCCTGAGAACATCTTCCCTGGGTAGTAAACAATAGCCTTCTTTGACTCATCCAATCAGGCTGTGCCCAATATACATTTACTAGGTACAGTGACCAATTAGGGAGAATTATATTAGCCACACTACAGAAAGGAGGGGGGGGATATAATGCTTTGTGACCAAGCTTACTCACTTTTTGGTGTGGGAACAGACAGCAGTCACCATGGGCTGACCTGAAGTTAACAGGTAATCTAACATACTTGTATTTTATACTGTACTGTAAATATGGGTGTTGTGGGTAATTTGTAAATACCATGTAAGCCAGGAGACCTACACTGTACATTGTGTTGTAAATACTGTTGGGTGTGTACTTTGTATAGATTATGTAACCCTATTAATAAATGTGTATTGCGGAACGAACTACCTCTTTGTTGTAAGATCTCTCAGATCTAGATATGTATATGTCCATACTACTACAATGATTGAGGTGTATGCACAAAATACAGAACTAGTCAACAGCTCTCTGGTAGATGGTAGATCTTATGAAATCAAAAAATTCATAACCTGTAGCACCACACATGTTACTTACCTCTTGTCTTGTCCCTGTAATCTCCAGTACGTAGGAAGAACTACTAGGCAATTGGGTATAAGACTTAAAGAACATGTAAATAGGATTAAAAAGGGATATAAGTTTCATGGCCTTTCCAACCATTTCAGGTTATTTCACAACAAAGACCCGAGTTTACTTACCTTCTGTGGGATTGATAGGGTTGAGGAACACTGGCGAGGTTCCACTCTTAGGCAAAATATTTCACAAAACGAAACCCAGTGGATACATAGATTACGTACGTTGAACCCCTTGGGCCTGAATATTGAGCTGGATCTTAACTGTTTTTTATCCAACTGGTAGTTGTATTCATCTTATTTTTATTTTTATTTTCATTACACCTTTTTATATATTTTTTTATCTTTTATTTTTATCAGTATTGCTATATAAATAATTTTTTCTTCAATATTTGTTGGGATATTCCCATACCATATTCACCAAAATATATATAATATAATAACCATACTTTTCTTGTCGTAAGATTTAACAACCAGTAAGGTATTATGGTATGTATCAAAATAATTTTGATCAATCATTACCAATTAGTTTTAATATTTTTGATATATTTATTTCTATTTTCACATTTCATATATTTTCATTCTTATATTTTTATATGCATTTTTAACTTTTTTATCGTATATTATATTAAAGATATTGATTTTTACCATAAAGTATAATAAGACATTTAGCATATACTATATAGAATTTGTATTTGTCTAGATATCCTGTTGTAACATACTTTATTTTTTGTATAAGACTGCTAGCGTCAAACTTGATTTCCTGTATAAGTGTCACAAGCATATACATCTGGTTATTGGAGATGTTGTGTCTCCGGTCGCTGATTAAAGTTTTTTCAATTGCAACAGGATATGATGATATAGGAAGGAATGGGTGTTATTTCACCCATTGGCCGTAAATGGCTGTCACTCACCGAGCGCAGTATAAATAACTATTTACGTGAGCAGGATGATGAGTCTTTGATAACGCCCTGGGGGAGGGGCGAAACGCGTCGACGCAACATCCTGCCTACGCCTGTTAACCAGTGACATCACTTCCTGGAGTTGGTGGAACGCACGCCGTTCAGCGGTGAAACACGACTAAGTATCTGAATGCCTGCTCTGCACGCCGGTCCCATATGCGCAGGTGACCCCATGGTATCATAAGGTTTTATACTATATGTTTTTTCTTTTCTTTTGGTGGAACGCGAGCTTTGTGGTCCCAAAAGTTTCCTAACCATCATCAACATCAGCATACCTTCTTGCCCTGATTTATCATATGGTTGAAAAAGTTTGAAGTCTGCTGATTGTCCTTTTGCGGAGGAACTTTTTTGATCTAATAGATACTCTGTCATTTGTAATTTGTAAAATTTGATTCAAATGACTCTTTTGTTTCATATATTATCTGGTGTTTATTTTCTCATAGAGGTTCACTTCATTTTATGATCACGAATATATGGGAGCACATATATATTATATATATATTTTTTGCATCAGTATAGCGACACTTTATCGCTTTATAGTCGCATAGTGTTTGGTTGTGTGTTTTTTTGGATCATCCATCCAAACCGCATCACTTGTTTATACATATTTATTTCTGATTTGCTCTTTATTACATTGTAGTCACCCAGTTTGTCAGTGTATTTGTGCACAATCTCACTCAGTACACAGCAAATTGTGCAAGGTTTATATTTCAATTTTATTTATTTCATTTTTTTGTTCTTTTCACATCCACAGCTATTTGTATAGTGTATTTATTATTTGATTTCGTCATATTTTATTTATTATCTACTTGGTGAGTTGCCAGCGCAGATTTTCGTTTATATATTACTAAAGTGCCAACACTTTTTATCTTGCAGCTGCAACAGGCTAGTTTAGAGTTTGAAGATCACTATTTTTATTTTTATTTGCGAGCTCTGTTTTGTATGTTTTTATCTCTTATTATAGGGGGCTCCTGGATTGCGATAAGCCCCCCGCCCGCAGACCCCGACAACCAACGGCCAGGGTTGTCGGGAAGAGGCCCTTGTCCTCATCAACATGGGGACAAGGTGCTTTGTGGTGGGGGGGCACCGCAGGGCGCCCCCTCCCCAAAGCACCCCCCCATGTTGAGGGCATGCGGCCTGGTATGGTTCAGGAGGGGGGGCGCTCACTCATCCCCACCCCCTTTCCTGACCGGCCGGGCTGCGTGCTCGGATCGGGGTCTGGTATGGATTTTGGGGGGACCCCCACACCGGTTTTTCGGCGTAGGGGGGTCCCCTTAAAGTTCCATACCAGACCTAAGGGCCTGGGATGCCTGCGACAGGGCTCGCAAGGTATCAATCTCGCCGATAGAAGCGGCGAGATTGACTTCCTTTTCTAGTCCCGTCGTACCCGAGTCACGTTCAAAATGAACGGACTTGTCCGTGTGTGGGAAAATCCGTTCATTCTGAAAGTCTGGCGGAAGTCCGTCGGGAAGACCGGATTCCGGAAAGTCCGGTCGTGTGTAGGCAAGTCCGTCCATTCAGAAAGTCCGGCGGTAGTCTGCCGGAAGTCTGGCGGCAAGTACGTCGGACCTAGTTCCCTAGAAAGTCCGACCGTGTGTACGCGGCATAAGGCACAATCTGCCTTCGAAAAACTCAAGGAGCTGTTCACTTCTGCTTCAATCTTAAAACACCCAGATCCTGCTCTACCATTCGTCCTCGAAGTGGACACTTCAGAGGTTGCTGTCGGAGCTGTTCTGTCCCAACGGCAAGGTCCAAATGCCCTTCTCTACCCAGTGGCCTTTTTCTCCTGCAAACTCTCTTCAGCAGAGAGAAATTACGATGTTGGTGATCGGGAGCTTCTGGCCATCAAGTCCGCTTTGGAGGAGTGGCGTTATTTACTGGAAGGTGCAGCACATCCCATTCTGGTCTATACGGATCATAAAAATCTGGAGTATCTCCGAACAGCCAAGAGACTGAAACCTCGGCAAGTAAGGTGGGCCCTATTTTTCTCCAGATTCCAGTTCCATATAACATACAGACCTGGTTCCAAAAATACCAAGCCGGATGCTCTTTCCTGTATGTTCCCTGATTCCGGCAAACCCGTGCATCCGGACACTATTCTCCCATCCATTAATTTTTTTTTACTCCAAGTGGATCTTCTATCCCGCATAAAACAAGCCTCTTCAAATTGGACTTCAACTTCCGGAGAGGAGGTGAGGGCCCAGGATGGCCTTTTTTGGCACAAGGGTAAAATCATGGTTCTTGAAGACTTGAGGGTGGCAGTGCTAGAGCTCTGCCATGATCACAAGATGGCTGGACATTTCGGTGTGCTAAAGACAACTGAGTTAGTGCAGCGCACATTTTGGTGGCCTCTGTTGACAAACAACTGCAAGAACTATGTAGAATTTTGTACTACCTGTGCTGGGAGCAAAAGTAGCCGGACTAGAGCCTGGGGTCTGCTAAAACCATTACCCGTCCCGGAAAGACCGTGGAAGATGATATCAATGGATTTTATTGTAGAGCTTCCCCAGGCAGAAGGCTTCTCTACCATCTTCGTCGTCGTAGACAGGTTAACCAAGATGGCTCACTTTCTGCCTATGAAGGGCACGCCTTTGGCCATGGAGATAGCAAGGGTCTTAATTAAAGAAATTGTCAGGCTGCACGGAGTCCCATCAAATATCATATCTGATCGTGGTGTTCAGTTCACCTCTCGGTTCTGGAAGGCTCTCTGTGATTCCCTGGAAATTGAGCTGGCACTCTCCTCTGCTTACCATCCCCAGACTAATAGGCAGACGGAGAGAAATAATCAAACTCTGGAGCAATACCTCCGTTGTTTTTCATCTTTCTCACAGGACGACTGGGTCTCTCTTCTGCCAATTGCTGAGTTCTCCTATAACAACTCCTTACATTCGGCCATTAAGCAAACACCTTTTTATGCCAATTACGGCTTCCACTCATCCTTTCTGCCCAGGTCTTTGCCCGAATGTGCGATCCCTGCGGTCTCTGAGACCATGGACTTCTTTCTTTCTAACAACAAACTCTTGCAGGAAACCATGGCTAAGACCCAAGAGTATAATAAGAAGATGTTTGACAGGAAGAGGCGGGGAGAGCTCATCCTGGAACCTGGCAACCAGGTTTGGTTGTCCATGACCAATGTAAGAATGGCCTGCCCTTCAAAGAAATTGGGCCCCAAATTCATGGGTCCGTTCTCAGTCAAAAAGAGGATTAACAATGTGGCCTACGAACTCAACCTACCTAGTACCCTAAAGATTCATCCGGTCTTTCACATTTCATTATTGAAACCTGTTATACCCAACACCTTTGCTGGCTGAAGTACTGACCCACCAGAACCCATAATTGTCGATAACAAAGAAGAATTCGAAGTGGAGGCTATCTTGGATTGCAGGAAGAGATGCAACCAGTTGCAGTACCTGTTCAAGTGAAGGGGGTACGGACCGGAAGATAACTTCTGGGAGCCAGAGGGCAACTTACATGCCGAAGAGCTTCTGAAGACTTTCAGGAGTACTCACGCCTCCAGATTGGCACAGTTGGACATCCGAAGGCTGCCCTTGAGGGGGGGCACTGTCAGAGAGCTCCCTTGGGCAGACGCGCTGTTGGTGGGCATCGTGGTGTGTTGGGGCACGACGGCACACGTGCGCGCGTTCCCGTGCGTGCCGCCGTGGGTGCCGGTGTGCGGGCGCGTGCGTGTGTGCGGGGGCGCGCTCCGGCGTGCGTCGGCGTGCACGCGCGCCCGGTGTTTGGCGCCAACCTGCCTATTTAGGCCGTCTGCACAGGGGGCTCGGTGCTGTCCGATCTTCAGCTCCCTGTATCCCTGCACCTGCTTCCTGTTTCCTGTTGTACCTGATCTCCTGACCACCGGCCTGTCTTTGATTCTCCTTGTTTGCTGCCTGCCACTGATCCCGGACTGTCCTGACTACGAATCTGCCTGCTCCTCTGTACTACATTGCCCGCCTGTTACCGACCTCTGCTTGTGACCCGACCTGCCTGCTCCACTCCTGCTCTGCATCTACTGCCTGTGCTTCAGTGACGGGTGATCTCTATAACCACCTTTACCGGAATCCTCCTGCAACTGACCCGCCAGGCTCTCATACCATTCTGTGCTCCCATGCCTCCTGTCCATACAATCAGGGGCCGGGAACCAGATACATAACCTGCTACATCGGGCTCACCTGTCTGCTACGTGGAAGTCTGACAGCCACATTTGCCCCAATGTTTTAAACAGGGAAAAGGCCATTCCAGAGATGCTTCGGGAAAAAGGGACGACTCCAGTGAAGGTGGAAAGGATGCTTCCTTTTCTAAATAGCTACCCGGATCGGGCGGCTGCGGATTTGGTGGTTTCACCATTGGGGGTGGTTCCCAAAAAAGAGCCCCACGAATTTCAATTGATTCATCACCTGTCCTTCCCGAAAGGAAGGTCTGTTAATGATGCGATCGACCCGGGTGCCTGTTCTGTAACGTATACATCCTTTGATGCCGCAGTGTTCTGGGTCCGGCATTATGGACAGGGTGCGCTCATGGCAAAAACTGATGTGGAAGCAGCTTTTCGGCTGCTGCCGGTGCACCCACAGAGTTGCAAAGTGGCAAGATGCCTTTTATGTGGACGAATGTCTGCCTACGGGCTTTTCGATCTCATGCTCCCTGTTTGAGGCCTTCAGTTCATTTATGGAATGGGTGGTGCGGGACGTGTTGGGTATCAATTCCATCATCCATTATCTGGACGATTTTTTATGCATGGGCCCTCCTTCCTTTAGGTTGTGTGGTATCTTGCTGGCCACTCTACAGCATATTTCGAAATGCTCTGGTATACCACAGGTGCCGGATAAGACTGTCAGCCCAGTGGTCGAGCTTAGCTTTCTGGGTATAGTTATAGATTCACAGGCGATGGAATGTCGGTTGCTGGATGACAAGTTGCTTGCCCTCCAGGCTGAGATCCGCATGGTGGTGGGTAAGTGCAAGATTCAACTGCGACAGCTACAGTCCCTGTTAGGGAAGTTGAACTTTGCGTGTAGGATGCCCATGAGGAGAGTGTTTTGCCGCCGATTATCGGCTGCGACAGCGGTTGTCTCTTCCCCGACACATTTCATTATGCTAACTAGGGATCACAAGGAGGACTTGCGCGTGTGGCATGTTTTCCTAGATTCCCTTAATGGCCGGTCACTGTGGATGGATGGGCCATTGAGTAATTTTGATCTGGAATTTTACACTTATGCGGCTGGGTCATCGGAATACGGGGCCTTTTTCGGGGGACGATGGATTGTAGAGAGCTGGTCAGAGGATTGGCTGGGGGGCGGGTTTCTCAAAAACCTGGTTCTGTTGGAACTATTTCCGGTGATTGTCACAGTGGAGATCTGGTGTGAGTTCTTTCGAGACCGGAAGATCCGCCTTTACTGTGACAATCTGGGGGTGATTCAGGTCAATAATCAAGTGGCAGCTTTCTCAGCTCCGGTGTTACGCTGTCTGCAATTAAATGTTTTTATGTATGCAGCGCATATTCCAGGAATGGTTACCACAGTAGCTGATTCTTTGCCTCGGTTTTAGTGGGACAGACTCTGGGAGTTGGCACCTGGAGCGGAGCAACAAGGGTATCCATGTCCCCAGGAGCTGTGGCAAATTGCATTGGAGTCGCCACAGGATTGATCTGGAATTCTGTGTGCAGCAGTACATGGGCGGCCTATGCTAAAGTTTGGCAGGAGTGGTTCGAGCTACTGGAGCGGGTGGGCAAAATTACGGGCGAAGGGTTAGTTACGGTCTTGCTGTATTTTATCAGCTTGAATTACTCAAAAGGAGTGTCTGTTTCAGCAATGGACCACAAGATAGCGAGTTTAGCTTTTTGGTTCAAACTAATGGGGGGGTTATGATTTTACAAAAGCCTTTATGGTTAGGAAGGCCTTGAAGGGGTATAGAAGGGGTAACAAGAAAAAGGACAGTCGGCACCCGGTCACTTTCTCTATGTTACAGCAGTTGATTATTCAGGCAAGTTTGGTATGTGATTCTAGCTAGGAAGCAAGTTTGTTTAAGGTGGCGTTCACACTGGCATTCTATGGGGCTTTTAGGGTGGGTGAATTGGTTAGCCCCTCTAGAGTGGCTCAAGGGGGACTTTTGGTAGGTGATGTGCACTGTGGAAGTACTTCAGTGGCGCTGTTTCTTCGCCGGTCCAAGACGGACCGGTTAGGGAGGAGTAAGTATGTTTATGTTTACGAGGTCCCTGGGTCTGCCATTTGCCAGTAGCTGCGGTTCGAGAGTATTTGGGCATCCGCCCAGCGATTGGGGGATCCTTTTTAGTGCACCAGGATGGGTTGTCTTTATCTGTGTTCCAGTTTGGCTCTGTGTTTTGCAGATGTTTGGGGGAGGCGGGTCATGACCCCCGGTCCTATTCTTCACATTCCTTCCATATCGGGGCTGCCACTGAGGCCACCCGGTGGGGATTGGAGACTTCAGTGATAAAGCGTATTGGGCGTTGGGAATCTCAAGCGTTCAAGCTTTATATACGCCCCATTTGGTGTAAGCCACGTAGATTTACAGTTTCTGCGTTATGTGCTGTCTTTACATGTTGGTTCTGTTATTTCTATGTTCTGCATTTTTTCTTTTCAGGTGATGCGGCCAGTCTCGTATGGATAATGGGACACTCTTATGTGTTTTGGGGGGCTAAATGGGCGGATGTTCGGCCCAATGGCCGCCAGTTGGGAGTCCCTAGGGAAGTGGCCATGGTCCATTTTGATTGGGGTCCCGAGTATGTTATGGAGCAGGGTTTTGCCAGAAATACTTAAATATGCGCGCCTGGATCGCGCCCCGGATATCTTGGTGTTGCACGTCGGGGGGGCAACGCTTTGGGAATTAGGTCAATTAGGTCAATTTGATTAGGGACATAACATTTGATGCCCTTCGCATTCACACATATTTTCCCCATACCCTCGTTGTGTGGTCAGATATGGTAGGCCGCACTGCTTGGCGCTGGGCTATGTCTATGGACAAGGTTAACAAAGCTTGCAAAAAGTTAATAAGGAGGTGGGCAGGTTCATTGCTCGCAACGGTGGATTCATGGTTAGGCACCGGGAGTTGGAGGTTGAGATCAGTCAGTACTTAAGAGGGGGCAGCGTACATCTTAACACAGTGGATATTGATTTGTGGTGCTTGGGGTTGCAGGACGGCATCCAAAGAGCCTTGCGTTTTTTGGGGCATCCACAGGTGTAAGGTTTCACACCTGCGGGCTGTGGCGGTTGAGATCTTTGGAGGTCTTCTAAATTAAGACCAGTATGGCATAGTGGGGAACCATCTTGGTATGGGATCCTCGGGAAGATGCCAGTTAAGCGAGGTTTAACTTTGTATTTGGATATGGGTATTAGCGTTGGAAGTTGAAGAGTTGGTATTGTCCCCGAGTCGGTGTGCTGCGACTGGGGACCTGGTGTGTCACGCTGATATGATATAAATTTGGGGTCTTTTCAGTGCCTTCAAAGATCTACAACATGGTTACGATTGATCTGAAAAAGAATGTTTGTAAATAATATGTTTATGGTTTATTGTTAATAAAATGGCTGGTACGGCTAAGTTTACTCCAAAAGGGTGTCGTCTGGTTATTTAAGGTGGTAAGGGTATAATAGTAGGGTATGTGCAAAGGTATCAGGCCAGCTTGCATCTGTCCTAAGGTTAATTTCAAGTTCACCATGTGTCAACAGTTTTTCATCCACTATACATATATCAAGTAACATGTTTTATTATACAGGATGACCCAAAAGTCTCCATACATGGGAAAAATTAATAAACTCATTAGAATGTATATGTTTAATTTTTTTTAATTAAATTATTATTAATATTTTGTAGAAAATTGTAATTCTTTTTTTTTTGTAAATAAAGGTATATTTAGCTACAATTTTAAATTTTCTGTATGTATGGTGACTTTAATAACAGCCTGTTTAGACAACTTTTTAATGCATATTTTTGTGTGTCTGCCTCTGATAGATGTGATCATGGCATATAGTAGATTTTTATTATATTTTAATTTATTTTCAATCTTAATTTTATTCGAAAATTATTATACAAATAGCAAATAGAAAAATATGCCTACATTAATGGCATAATTGTACCATCATTCAATTTACAAATACATTATACAAGCTTACATAACAAAACAAAAAAAAAAACAACAAAAATAAAAACAAAACAAAAAACAAAACAAATGGGGGAAAATGATGGCAACACATTAAGATCATGTTTTGAAAGATTATTATGTCTTATTTAGATACTGCTTAAATTCCCATAAATCATTCTAATTTCCTGATGACTCCCTATAAGTCCTCCAGGGGGCCCATACATGACGGCATTTTTCATATGTATCCAATTCGTGTGCCAGGAAGGTCTCCATCCTCCCAATATAATCTGTTTCCATTATCCATTCCTTCACTGATGGCCAATGTCCCGGAATAACCAATCTTGCAGCTGTTAACCAGTGTCTAAGTAGACCCTTTTTAATATTTTTATAGGAGCCTGGGAGAATTGATAGCAGAGTCATTTGTGATGTATTGGGGACTAGCTCTCCTGTAACTGTAGTGTGCAGCTGCATGATCCTGTCCCAACAATTATGAATTTGGGGGCATTCCCACCAAATGTGTATCAACGAACCCTTAGCAGAATGACACCGCCAACATATGTCAGATGCACCTGGGTATATACGCTGCAGGGATGCTGGACTACGATACCAACGAGAAACAAGCTTAGAGCTTGTTTCTTGGGCTTTAGTTGTCGGTGACAAGCAATGTGTGAGAATAAATGATTTCTCCCACTCTTCTGCTCCAATTTGAATGTTAAGATTGTATGCCCATTTATTTGTAAATTCTGGAGGCTCAGGATGTTTTTTTGCAATAAGAATCGTATATATTGCTGATAGAACATGTTTTGGTTTAGTACTTTGTAACAAAATAGACTCAAACTAATTTAGATCTCTATTAAAAGATTTAAGGGAGTAGGGGACAGGAATAAACATTACTTGCTGATATTCCAACCATTGCATAAGGCCCCTTTCACACTGGGGCGGGGGCGGCATCTGCGGTAAAGTGCCGCTATTGCTAGCGGCGCTTTACCGTCGGCATTCAGCCGCTAGCGGGGGGTTTTACCCCCCACTAGCGGCCGAGAAAGGGTTAAAAACCACCGCAAAGCGCCTCTGCAGAGGCGCTTTGCCGGCGGTATAGCCGCGGTGCCCCATTGATTTCAATGCCCAGGAGCGGTGAAGGAGCGGTTCCGAAGATGCTGCTAGCAGGACTTTTTTCCCATCCTGCCAGCACACCACTCCAGTGTGAAAGCCCCGAGGGAGACAAAGAGAGACAAAGCAGCGGCATTTTCAGGTCAGTTTGCAAGCGCTATTTTTAGTGCAATAGTGCCTGCAAACCGCCCCAGTGTGAAAGTAGCCTAAGTGAGGGCTGTTGTGTAGAAATTAAATTCATTATGGATGGAAGCTTGCCCTGACAAAGGATCTGGCTCACTCTTCCATGAGACTCTTTGTTCCATATTAAAAACTGTAACCAATCTACTGCAGGTGGAAATTGAGGATTGTCATGGGTCCTACTAGAAAGCACTAACCGCTAAATCATTTTATACCAAGTGCTACACATATGAGGTGTATGAAAAGGTAAAGAAGAGAGCATGTCTTGTTGAGTACCACATGAAGATAAGTTTAACCAAGGAAGTGCCTGAAGATCAAACTGATTCAACCCCTGTTCTATTGATACCCATTGTTTGGTATCCGAATGGTGAAACCAGTTCACTAATCTAGTCAGAACTGCGGCAACATAGTATAGATCCAGTACACCCGCTCCTCCTTTCACTTTAGGTAATGTTAATGTTTTCCTATTTAATCTAGGTCTCTTGTTCCCCCCAAATATACTTTGTAAAAGCAGATTATAAAATCGAGAAAAAAGATCTAGGAACAGGAACAGGGATAGTTTAAAAAAGGTACAGAAAGCGGAGTATTATGTCCATTTTCAGTGTGTTAATCCTCCCGAACCACGAATATAGATTAGAATCATATTTTTTAAGATCTTGAAGAGTACGTTGCATCCTCATCAGCACGTGACCGTGCGACATGCTTGTCCTTTTTTTCGGCAGCTGGCCGTGTTGAGCCGCAACATGCGGAAGACTTGGTAGAGAGGATGACCAAGCCGTCCTCATCCTCCTCATCCTCTCTCACCCAGGCTCAGGGTACTTTGTCTGGAAAAGCAGCTGCCAATGTGACCTCTTCCCTTGGCTCAATGGCATCAGTCACTCCTTCCCTAGCCCCACCATGTCCTCCTGAGGAGTCCCCCGAACGGTGTGACCACAGTGTTGGGTGCATGCTCCAGGAGGATGCCCAGAATTTTGAAGGCTCCGATGATGGTACCCAGCTAGAGGAAGGCAGTAACATGAGCCCAGAGAGAGGGGGTGCCCAAGAAGGACAGCAATCTGGTAGTCATGTTCCCCCAGCTGCAGCATACTGCCAGGTTTGCTCCAGTAATGAGGAGGGAAGGGATGATGAGGAAGTTACTGACTCCATGCGGGTGCATGATAGGAGAGAGGAGGAGGAGGCAAATCTCCAACGAGGCAGGATGCCCTCCAGGGGACAGCTTAAGGGCAGCACACCGACTGCATCACACCGCAGGGCTCCGCATGTGCGGGGCGCTGCTGTCTCTGCACGTTATTCAAAAAGTTCTTTGGTGTGGGCCTTTTTTGAGACGAGTGCATCAGATCGCACCACTGCTATTTGCGACATATGTCTCAAGTGTATCTCGCGTGGCCAAAACATCACCCACTTGGGCACCACATGCTTGACCAGATATATGTCGACCTGCCTTGCAGTTAGTTGGGAAGCGTACCTAAAAGACCCACACCAAAGAACAAAGCGGACCTCTCCTTGCTCCTATTCAGCTGGGATCTTCTACCCTACTATACCTTCAGTCCTCTCTGAAACCTGCACTGAGAGGAATGAAGGTGTAGAATTAGGTGTGTCACAGCCAAGTACTTGCGGGCAATCTGAAATCGGTACACCAACGTCAGATTGTACCAGGCAAATTTCCCTGCCCCAGCTGCTGCACCGTGGAAAGAAGTTCGCTCCCAGCCATCCACATGCCCAGCGGTTGAATGCTAGCTTGGCTAAATTGCTAGCACTTCAACTGCTGCCTTTTCAGTTGGTAGACTCTGCCCCCTTCCGTGAGTTTGTGGAATGTGCGTTTCCTCAGTGGCAGGTTCCCAAACGCCACTTTTTCTCACAGAAGGAGATTCCAGCTCTCTACCGGCATGTGGAAGGCAATGTCTTGGCCTCGCTGGACAGGGCGGTCAGCGGTAAGGTGCATATTACCGCTGACTCATGGTCCAGCAGGCATGGACAGGGACATTACCTATCTTTCACTGCGCACTGGGTGACACTTCTGGCAGCTGGGAAGGATGAAGGACAGGGTGCAGTGGTGTTGGAGGTTGTTCCGCCACCACGCCTCCAAAATTCTACTAGTGGTGATTCTGCCACACCTCTCTCCTCCACCCCCTCCTCTTCTTATTCCTCCATGGCCTCTTCCTGTGCTGATTTGTCCTCTAAACCAGCGGTGCACCATAGGCGTTCAAGGGGCTACGCAAGCACTCAGGCAAAAAGATGCCATGCGGTGCTTGAGCTGGTGTGCTTGGGGGACAGGAGCCACACTGGGGCAGAGGTTCTGTCAGCTCTGCAGGGGCAAGTTCAGAGGTGGTTGACGCCACGCCAGCTTAAGCAAGGAATGGTGGTTTGCGACAATGGCACCAACATCCTCTCCGCCCTCTGACAGGGACAACTGACCCATGTGCCCTGTTTGGCTCACGTCCTTAACTTGGTGGTGCAGCAGTTCCTGGGCAGGTACCCAGGCTTACAGGATGTCCTGAGGAAGGCCAGGAAAGTCTGTGTGCATTTCCGCCTGTCATATAATGCCAGTGCTCGGCTGGCTGACCTCCAAAAGGAATTTAACCTGCCCAAGAACCGCCTAATCTTTGACATGCCCACCAGGTGGAACTCAACGTTGGCCATGCTGCAGCAGCTGCACACGCAGCAGAGGGCCATCAATGAGTACCTATGTGACTATGGCACCAGCACAGGGTCAGGGGAGCTTGTTTTTTTTTCCCACGCCAGTGGGCTATGATCAGGGATGCATGCACTGTCCTGTCACCATTTGAGGAGGCCATGAGAATGGTGAACAGTGACAGTGCATGAATCAGTGACACTGTCCCTCTTGTCCACCTGTTGGAGCACACGCTGCATGGAATAATGGACAGGGCACTTGAGGCAGAACAGAGGGAGAAAGAGGAGGACTTCCTTACCTCTCAAGGCCCCCTTTATCCAGACAGTGTTCCTGTGTGCCCGCCGATAACACAGGAAAAGGACAAGGAGGAGGAGGATTGTGTCAGCATGGAGGTGGAGCCTGGCACTCAGCATCAGCAGCAGTATTTAAGGGATCATTTACAGTCTGAAGAAACCCATGGACTTGTACGTGGCTGGGAGGAGTCGGCTGCGGGTAAAAAGTCATCCTTAGTGACCCAGAGGACCCTGGACCGAATGCCTCAGCAAACCTACGCTGCATGGCCTCCCTGATCCTGCAAAGCCTGTGGAAGGATCCTTGTATTCGTGGTGTCAAGGGGATGGATCATTACTGGCTGGCAACCCTCCTTGATCCACGTTACAAGGGTAAGGTTGCGGACCTTATCTTGCCATTTCAGAGTGAGCAGAGGATGAAACATCTTCGGGAGGCATTGCAGAAAGGTTTGTGCAACGCGTTTCCAGAGCCTGGGAGGATACAATTTCCTGGTCCTCCTGGACAATGTGTTGCTGAGGCTTCGGTCAGTCACAGAAGGAGCAGTTGAGAAGGTGGCTGTCTGACCGATGCGTTCAGACAATTTTTTAGTCCGCAGCCCCAAGGTATGATCGGTTCCAGCAACCATCGCCAGCGTCTGATTCACATGGTGCAGGAATACCTAGGGGCAAGATCAGACTTGGACACCTTTCCCACTGAAAATCCTCTGGGTTACTGGGTCTTGAGGATAGATCACTGGCCAGAGCTTGCACAGTAATTGAGCTACTGGCCTGTCCTGCATCCAGCGTTCTTTCGGAACGCACATTCAGTGCTGCTGGGTGCACCTGTGCCTGTCGATCGGTTGATCGGCTGACCTTAATAAAAATAAATCAGTCTTGGATCACCAGCTACCAAGCACCTGATGCTGATGTAACTGAATATTTTTTTTTAATGTGAGATCCCTTCAAGACTGCCTATGCTGATGCTGAGTGACTATCCTGTTATGATGAGTGACAATCCTCTTCCTCCTCAATTTTCATGCCGATAGCTTGTAAGAACATTTTTGTTTCTGGGCACTGCCACCAGTGGCTAAGGCCCAATTTTTCTGCCCCTGTTTAACAGGGGCGTGTAATTACAATTTTTGATGCAATACTTTGCAGCAGGGCTCATTCCTGCGCTCCAACTATAGTATCTGTGAGGGTTTGCAGTGTTGTAGCACCAGTGCCCAAGGCCCAATTTTTCAGCCCCTCTTTAACAGGGGCGTATAATTATAATTTTTGATGCAATACTTTGCAGCAGGGCTCATTCCTGCTGTCAGGAAAGGTCCCCTCCACTGGTAATATTGACCATTTGGCGTGCAGTACTGAGGTCCACCAGCAGGTGTCTCCTGGCAGTTTGGAGCTATCAGAAGAGCTTTTCCCTACTGGCATTTTGTCACCTTTGGGCCGCAGTACTGGCATCCACCAGCGGAGCGATCCTGGCAGTAAGGAGCATGTATTACCCTTTGCAGACAGGCGTCACCTGACTTTAATTAGCAGCTGCAGTATAAATACCCGGCAAGTGCACACACGTCTTGCCTTGGTATTGTCCTTGAGCCCTGACCTGCAGCCTGCATCCTGTTTACCTGATTCCTGAAACCTGATTCCTGGAGCCTGTTGATCCTGTTCCCCGTCCCTCCTGTGATCCATCCATCCTCTCTTTGTCCTGTTTGTTTCCCTTCTCCAGCTGCTGACCTCCCGTTGATGACCCTGGCCTGGCTCTGTTTATGATCTCGGTATTTCCCTTACTTGTATAAATTTGTTCTGTTATTATTATTATTTGTGGGGTTCTGTTTTGCATTGGTTATGGTGCACTGAGTGATATTGGAGGTGGTTGTGTTATATTCATTCACTTATCTTTAATAAATCATTAATGTTTTCACTTATACACGTCTGGGTTTCTTCTGTTGCAGTCCACACAGTTCTGGTCTTATCCGGTACATGACAGAATACCAAAGCCATCCCAGACCAGAAGTGGCTGCACAGAGGAGCCATCTTGGTTCTGCCGGCTTTGCTGGAATGAATCCCAATGTGATCCCATATTATGCTCTGCTGGCGTCAGAAAGTGGCGAGTACGTGGAGACCTTGCAAAAAGACCTGAACAAATTAATGGGGTGGGCGACTACATGGCAAATGAGGTTCAATGTAGAAAAATGTAAAATAATGCATTTGGGTGGCAAAAATATGAATGCAATCTATACACTGGGGGGAGAACCTCTGGGGGAATCTAGGATGTAAAAGGACCTGGGGGTCCTAGTAGATGATAGGCTCAGCAATGGCAGGCAATGCCAAGCTGCTGCTAATAAAGCAAACAGAATATTGGCATGCATTAAAAGGGGGATCAACTCCAGAGATAAAACGATAATTCTCCCGCTCTACAAGACTCTGGTCCGGCCGCATCTAGAGTATGCGGTCCAGTTCTGGGCACCAGTCCTCAGGAAGGATGTACTGGAAATGGAGCGAGTACAAAGAAGGGCAACAAAGCTAATAAAGGGTCTGGAGGATCTTAGTTATGAGGAAAGGTTGCGAGCACTGAATTTATTCTCTCTGGAGAAGAGACGCTTGAGAGGGGATATGATTTCAATTTACAAATACCGGACTGGTGACCCCACAATAGGGTTAAAACTTTTTCGCAGAAGAGAGTTTAACAAGACTCGTGGCCACTCATTAAAATTAGAAGAAAAGAGGTTTAACCTTAAACTACGTAGAGGGTTCTTTACTGTAAGAGCGGCAAGGATGTGGAATTCCCTTCCACAGGCGGTGGTCTCAGCGGGGAGCATTGATAGCTTCAAGAAACTATTAGGTAAGCACTGAATGACCGCAACATACAGGGATATACAATGTAATACTGACACATAATCACACACATAGGTTGGACTTGATGGACTTGTGTCTTTTTTCAACCTCACCTACTATGTAACTATGTAACTATGTAACTATCTCCGCCAGTCACTAAAAGAGTGGACCAATGACCAGCTGCTTGAGATCATCCATTTGGCCCACTCCCTGGTTGATCAGGGCTGTATGTTGTTTGGAGATGTGCAGCCTTTGATCCAAATATGTGCTGAGCTAGCCCTGTCCTGTGTTCCTAAGACCAGTGGTGATTTTTCTCCCCCTTTCAGTGCTGATCAGGTGGAGTCTCTGGTGTGGCTGTTAGAGGATGATTCTGCATGCTTTTTTGAGCACTATTCCATCTGTTCTCAGCAGAAGCTTTTGGAGTGTATTCACTCAGTACAGACTCTTGTTAGACAGGCAGCATGTGATCCGTCCTTTGTCCAACCCATACTCTCAGCATGGTCTAATATGTTACAACCAGCCCCAACCAACCCACAACAAACCACCTCTGCCATCAGACACCTACCTGCCCACAAATCTGTCTCCCCATCACCCATGCCAAACTCAGTTGCAGCTCAGTATACATTGCTCCCAACCAGATACTCATATCCGGTCTCTGCTCCCTGTACCTATCCTGAATTCAACCCACCTGCCTCTTCTCAGCTGCCTACTAATCCACAAAAACTTACCCCAGCTACTGTTACCTCTTCTCTGCCATATCCCAATCCTCCTTTCCAGTCTGCTGCACCCCCCACCTACAGAGCCTCAGTGACTAAACCCCAAAAAAACTAAAGTTTTTTCCAACCAAGATGATCCTGCCATTAACCCAACCTGCCTCCACACACACCAATCTGTTCCAGCCTGAGTTGCCAGTGTTCCAGCCTGATTTGCCAGTGTTCCAGCCTGAAGAGCCAGTGCCTACTTTCCAGCCTGATGTGCCCGCTTTCCAGCCTGATGTGCCCGCTTTCCAGTCTGATGTTTCATTGCCCACTGCTCAGCTCGACGACCTGGAACCTGCTGCTCAGCCTGATGTGTTCCTGTCCGCTGCCCAGCCTGATGTGTTCCTATCCGCTGCCCAGCCTGGTGTGTTCCTATCCGCTGCCCAGCCTGGTGTGTTCCTGTCCGCTGCCCAGCCTGGTGTGTTCCTGTCCGCTGCCCAGCCTGGTGTGTTCCTGTCCACTGCCCAGCCTGGTGTGTTCCTGTCCGTTGCCCAGCCTGGTGTGTTCCTGACCGCTGCCCAGCCTGGTGTATTCCTGATCGCTGCCCAGCCTGGTGTGTTCCTGTCTGCTACCTGGCCAGATGTGCCACTGCCGCTGCCTAGCTTGAATGGCCAATGCCCAGCTTGAAGTGCCCGCTGCCCGGCTGGACGCCATGGACTTTCCCCAGCAACGGCTAGTTGGAGCGTCCGGAGGTCGCTCCTTCGAGGGGGGGTACTGTCAGGAAAGGTCCCCTCCGCTGGTAATATCGATCATTTGGTGTGCAGTACTGAGGTCCACCAGCAGGTCTCTCCTGGCAGTTTGGAGCTGTCAGAAGAGCTTTTCCCTGCTGGTATTTTGTCACCTTTGGGCCGCAGTACTGGTGTCCACCAGCGGAGGGATCCTGGCAGTATGGAGCAGGTATTACCCTTTGCAGACAGGCGTCACCTGACTTTAATTAGCAGCTCCAGTGCAGCTCCAGTGCCTGCATCCTGTTTACCTGATTTCTGCACCTGAAACCTGATTCCTGGAGCCTGTTGATCCTGTTCCCTGTCTGTTACCTGAACCCAGGACCCTGAGCCTTGTATCTGACCCGTCCCTCCTGTGATCCATCCATCCTCTCTTTGTCCTATTTGTTTCCCTTCCCCAACTGCTGACCTCCCATTGATGACCCTGGCCTGGCTCTGTTTAGGATCTCGGTATTTCCCTTACTTGTATATATTTGTTCTGTTATTATTATTTGTGGGGTTCTGTTGTGTATTGGTTATGGTGCACTGAGTGATTGTCACGTACCTGGTTGGAGGCCAAAATGCCGAGAGGGCTCCCCGTGCAGCTGAGTGCAGTACCCTCTTGAAGTTGGGTACAGAGGGTGTAGTGCCCAGAGAAGCACAGGTTGCCAGATGGATTCCGGAGAGAAGAGCTGATGGGCATCTGAAGGACACCGGGTAGTACAGGAAACAGCTGGGCTAAAGTCTATAAGAATCCTTGGTAATACTTGGCAAGGTGTGCACATGGAACAGTAGTGAAAGCCAGGCCAGGGGTCAAACACAGTAGATCCGGAAAGAGGAGGAGGCAGGTTGCAGAAACGGGGACAAGCCAAAGGTCTGGTATCAGGAAGCAGGCAGGAACAGGTAAATGTAGCAAAGTCCGTTATACAAGCCGGGATCAGGTACAGGAGAAGACAAGTCAGGTGAAGCAAGCCAGGGGGTCAAACCAGGAGAGCAGATCGGACATGTCAGGAACAAGCCGGGTCACAACAGGAATCCAAACAGTAATTTGCACAGAGGCTCAGGAACACAGGAAGACTGACAAACCAGCACCTGCAGACACTATCAGACTTCCTTATATAGGCCCATGTGACCTGCTGGTAGAGATACTGGGTCCTAGAGCCCTTCTCCTGCCAGAGATGCTGGGTCCTAAAGTCCTTCTCCTGCCATAAGTGCTGGTAAAGATGCTGGGACCTAGAGCCCTTCTCCTGCTGTTGGTGCCAGTTCTCCTATGGCCATTTCCCTGACAGTGCCCCCCCCAAGGGGCAGCCTCCGGATGCCCCCACAGGCCAATGCTTAGGGATGTCTGCTGTGAAAGTCCCGCACAAGTCTAGGAGCATGCACATTGTTTGCAGGCTCCCAGGAATTGTCTTCGGGAGGGTACCCCCTCCGTTTGATTAGATACTGGACTTGCCTACCCCCCCTCCGGCAATCCATAATGGCTTCAACCTCAAATTCTGTTTCCCCTTCTACCAAGACTGGAGGTGGAGGTGGCTCTTCTTATCCAGGGAAGGCACTGGGTACAGCTGGTTTAGGCAGGGAGATGTGGAACACTGGATGGATCTTGTAAGTATTGGGTAGTGCCAGCTCGAAAGCCACCGAATTTATCAATCTTTTGATTTCAAAGGGACCGATGAATTTGGGTCCAAGCTTCCGGGAGGGACATGAGAGCTTGAGGTTTACTGAAGAAAGCCATACCTTGTCCCCAATCTTAAAGACAGGATTCCCTCTTTTTCTTTTATCATGGAACTTTTTATAGTCTTCTTGGGCTTTTCGCATGGCCTCCTGAAGCAACTTGTAGTTGGATTGAATGAACCTTAATTGATCCTGGACAGCGGGAGTAGATGTTTCAGGTAAAGTATTTGGAAGGAAGGAGGGATGGAATCCATAGTTTGCCCAGAAAGGGGACTGATTGATTGCTGCATGCAAAGAGTTATTATATTCAAACTCAGCACAGGGAAGAAGGGAGATCCAGTCATCCTGCGAGCAGGTACAGAAACATTGAAGGTACTGTTCTAAGGTCTGGTTAGTCCTCTCTGTTTGACCATTGCTCTGAGGGTGGTAAGCTGAGGAAAGACACACTTCTATTGATAGAGACTTGCAGAGATCCCTCCAGAACCTGGAGGGGAACTGTACCCCTCTATCTAGGACAATACTATCCGGTAATCCATGTAATCTGACAATCTCTTTAATGAACATGTTTGCTGTGTCCGAAGCGGAGGGTGTGCCAATCATCGGAAGGAAGTGTGCCATTTTGGAAAGGCGGTCTACCAACACCATGATGGTGGTGCATCCCCCAGAGGGGGGCAGGTCTACTATAAAGTCCATGTATATTTACTTCCAGGGTTGTTCAGGAATGGGTAATGGCCTCAAAAGTCCCCATGGCTTGGCATTGGAACCCTTGTTGCGCTGGCAAATGGTGCAAGAGTTCACATACTTTCTACAGTCCTGTCTTAGGCTGGCCCACCAAAATGAGCGCTGAACAAGTTCAGTGGTTCTTCATATCCCAAAATGCCCGGCAAGTTTATGGTCATGTGACATCTTTAGAACCTGGAGTCTGACTGGCTGGGGAACAAAAATTTTATCCTGGTGCCACAGAAATCCATCTTGGTTTCTCAGTGAGGACACTTCTGATCCAGAGCACTGGGTTGAGGCTTGCTTGATTAAGGTCTTTAAGTCAGGTTGGATAAGCAAAAAATTCTGGGTGGATAGGATCGTACTTGGCTCTGTCCTTTCAGGGGTGTCCGGAAACATTCGGGAGAGTGCATCTGCCTTCCCATTCTTGGAACCTGGCCGATATGTGAGATTGAACCTGGAGAAGAACAGAGGAGAGCGGGCTTGTCGGGGTCTTAAACGTTTTGCTGTCCTGAGGTACTCCAGGTTCTTATGGTCTGTAAAAATCATAATGTAATGAGCGGCATCCTCCAATAAGTACCTCCATTCTTCTAAGGCAGATTTAATGGCCAGAAGTTCTCTATCTCCCACATCATAGTTTCTCTCTGGTGGGCTCATTTTTCAAGAGATAAAGGCTACGGGGTGAAGAAGAGCCTTAGGTCCCTGCCTTTGGGACAGGATTGCCCCTGTAGCTACTTCAGAGGCATCCACTTCCAACACATAAGGCAGGGTCGGATCTGGGTGCTGTAGGATTGGTGCGGAAGTGAACAGCTTCTTTAATTTGTCAAAGGCTGTCTGGGCTTTTGGAGACTACTGGAACCGGACCTTCTGGTGGGTTAACTGAGTGATGGGTGCTATGGTGGTAGAGAAATCCTTCACAAACCTCCTGTAAGAGTTGGAGAACCCCACGAAGCGCTGAACACCTTTCTTGTCCGAAGGAGCTGGCCAGTCTAGTATTGCTTCCACCTTCTTTGGGTCCATTGCAATTCCTTCTGTGGAGATGATGAGACCCAGGAATTGAATAGATGTTTTTTCAAAATAACATTTGTCTGCCTTGACATATAGTCCATGTTTTCTCAAGGTTGAGAGGACCTTTTTTACGTGAATTCGATGAAGCTCCAAAGAGGCAGAAAAGATGAGGATATCATCGAGGTATACGATTACAAAGTAATCAAGGAATACTTGAAAAATATCGTTCACTAGATGCTGGAACGTGGCTGGGGCGTTGCATAACCCGAATGGCATCACAAGGTATTCGAAGTGGCCAAACCGCGTCCGAAATGCTGTTTTCCACTCATCACCCTGCCGTATGCGGACAAGGTTATAAGCGCCCCTCAGATCCAATTTAATGAATATCCGGGCGGTTCGGAACCTTTGAAAGAGTTCAGGAACGAGAGGGAGTGGGTATCTGTTCTTTACAGTGATCTTATTGATTTCTCTGTTGTCTACACACGGCCGCAACGTGCCATCCTTCTTCTCCACAAAGAATATACCCGCCCCAGCAGGAGAAGAAGAGGGTCGGATAAACCCCTTTTCAAGGTTCTTGTGAATATATACTCGTAGGGTCTCAAGCTCGTTTTCAGATAGGGGGAAGATTCATCCAAACGGGATCTCGGCCCTCGGGAGCAGTTCGATAGGACAGTCATAAGGCCGGTGAGGTGGGAGGACATCGGCCTTTTTCTTGTTGAAAATGTCTATAAACTCATGATAAGCTGGAGGAACAAGCTGGAGATTACAGAGAGCAGGTTGCACCGCCAGACAGCTAACAGGCTTACTGGAGCTGGGAGTAAAGCAATGCTGCAGGCAATATGCTGAAGAAAGAGAGATTTCCTTCTTGGCCCAGTTGATTTGCGGGTTATGTGCCTGCAGCCATGGAATTCCCAGGATGATGGGAAACATGGGGGAACATAGGACGTCAAAGTGGACAAATTCTTGATGGCCGGTATCTGTAGTAGTGAAGATGGGCATGGTTTCCTGGGTGACAAGTCCAGAACTGGGCTGGGAACCATCGGCCAAAAGAACCTCAAGTCTTTGCTTTTTTTCACAGAGGGGCACACCAAGTTTTTTAGCCAGAGATAAGTCCATAAAACAACTACATGCCCCGGAATCAATGATTGCTTGTAGCCAGATCTCCCTTTCTGCCACTTGTAAGGAGATGGGAAGAACAAGGTAAGAATGGCAGGATCCAGAGACTTGGAGATATGTGGAACTTGGTGGGTAGACCTTACTGGGTCTTATGGGGCAGCTGCGTAAAAAATGTCTGGCCCCTCCACAGTACAGGCAGAGATTGGCCTGCTGGCGGCGTTGTCTCTCCTCAAGAGTAAGGGAGGAACGGGCCAGGCCAACTTGCTTTGGTTCCCTTTCCAGGATTGCAGGGCAAACAGACGTGGGTGCAACAGCAGGAGAAAAATTGGGTAGCATTCGTGTAGGCTGGAAGGATTGAGCACGTTCCGACCGCCGCTCCCGCAGGCGCCTGTCAAGCTGAATGGCTAGGTGAATAAGTCCATCAAGAGTGTCGGGAATAGCAACTCGAGCCAGTTCATCCTTAAGGATCTCAGACAGTCCTTGGCGGTACTGAAACCTGAGTGCTGCCTCATTCCAGCTTGTGTCGGAGGACCATCTGCGGAAATCCACGGTATAATCTTCCACTGGGCGTTTTCCTTGCCGTAGGGCAACTAAGGCAGATTCAGCGGAGGCCGCACACTGGGGGTCATCGTACAACAGTCATGGCCTCAAAGAAAGTGTCCATAGTATTCAAAGCAGAGTCTTTTTGTTCCAGCAGGTTATGAGCCCAGGCTTGGGTTTCCTCAGATAATAAAGAAATGGTAAATCCTACTTTCACAAACTCAGAAGCATAAGTTCTAGGTTGGAGGGCCAGGTACAGTAGGCAGGCATTCTTGAAGGCCCTGAACTTTTTCCGGTCACCGGAGAATCGGTCGGGTGTAGGTACCCGTGGTTCAGGAGGAGGCAAGGACACTGGAGCCGTGCTAGAGGAGGAAGAACTGGAGTCTACCAAGGCTGGAGCAACAGGCAAATGCTGCAGCCGATCCTCCAACCGGAAGTAGCCATCCTGGAGCTTCTTAACGGCTTGAGCAAGGGTGGTAACTTGTTGACACATCATCTTGAGCGGGGAAGCACCTCCTCATCATGGCTGGTTTGTACTGTCACTTACCTGGTTGGAGGCCGAAATGCCGAGAGGGCTCCCCTTGCGGCTGAGTGCAGTACACCCCTGAAGTTGGGTACAGAGGGTGTAGTGCCCAGAGAAGCACAGGTTGCCAGATGGATTCCGGAGAGAAGAGCTGATGGGCACCTGAAGGACACCGGGTAGTACAGGAAGCAGCTGGGCTAAAGTCTATAAGAATCCTCGGTAATACTTGGTAAGGTGTAAGAGAACTATTAGTTCCCGTTTGTTGCGCACTCGCGTGCATGCGCACACACACGGTCGGCTGCAGATGCGCATGCGCGTGCAAGGATGGCGTGCACGCGCAGGAGCGCACCCATAATGCCAGTTGGCGCCAGCCGGCCCATTTAAAGAAGTGCTCTGCCCTCAGCCCGGTGCTGACTGGTCTTCAGCTGTACCCTGATACCTGAACCCTGCTACTACCTGCTTGTTACCCATTGATGAACCTGGCTTCCTTGACTCTGCTTCTGGATCCTGTTTCTGCTCTGACTACCGGTTTCTGATCCTGGCTTCCCATTGGACTCTGTTTATGCCTGCTGCCTTGCACTGCACTGCTCGCCTGTTACCAGATCCAGCTATCCATGTGACTTCGCTCCTGCCTGCTGCCTTGTACCCTGCTGACCGCCTGTTACCAAACCTGGCTACCCTCAAGACCCTGCCTCTGGCGTTTCTCCTTGTTATCCTGCAAGTGCCTGCAATCA
Source organism: Aquarana catesbeiana (assembly GCF_042186555.1). Taxonomy (NCBI): domain Eukaryota; kingdom Metazoa; phylum Chordata; class Amphibia; order Anura; family Ranidae; genus Aquarana; species Aquarana catesbeiana. The sequence continues at coordinate 9,300,630 of NC_133336.1, forward strand.
CAGTCCTGCAACCTGCTGCGACTTCCTGCTGCAAGTATTCCAGGGACTTTACTTCACCTGACGTTCCAGCACCACAGTTCCTGCGGAGTGCCTCCTTAAGCCCAGCTGATCCTTGGCGCAGCACCACTTATCCTGATCTGATGGTTTATCTACTCTTCCAAGATCGCATCCTCAGCCACAAGTCTCCGGGTCCGCAGCTGCAGGCACTCGTGTCCCTCCTGGTCCTCGGCTCCCGCTGTTCCACTTCCAGCAGAACCTAGACTGCAGATACAAGAGAGGCCGACCTCATCATTTCAGTCTCCAACCAGGTACATGACAGTACCAGTCAGCCAGTAATGGAGTCTGAAAGGGAGGTCTCTCTTCTGTCAACCCTCTGCCGGACTGTTACCGTACTTTCTCATGCGGTACAAGGGTTGCATAAGGACTTTGTTCAACTCCACAACCAACTACAGTCAATATCCAGTCCGCTCTCCACCTCCAAGTCTACAAGAGTCATGGATTCTGCTGCACGAATCACTACTTGTAATCATGTGGGACTTTCTTACCCTCCTGAGCCTAGAGTACCTTTACCCGAGCGCTTCTCTGGCAACCGTAAAGGATTCAGAACTTTTCAGAATGCCTGTGAGCTTTATTTTTCTCTACTACCCCGCACCTTTTCTACCGAAGAAGTGAAGGTAGGCTTCCTCATCTTCTTGCTGCTGGGAGAACCCCAGGCCTGGGCTCACCAACTCCGGGAGCAACGTGATCCTGTCTTGGCTTCTGCAAGTTCCTTTTTGCCGCTATGGCCCAACTGTATGCTGATCCGTTCCGTCAACAGACTGCCAAAACCACCTTAAGGCATCTGCAACAGGGCCCCAGGCCTGTGGAGGATTATGTTTCGGACTTCCGATTATGGAGCGCTGATACCAAATAGAATAGTTCTGCACTACGTTTTCAGTTTCGTCTAGGCCTGTCAGAGGCTATTAAGGATGAACTGGCCAGGGTGGATGCACCCACCTCCTTGGATGACTTGATTCATCTCTGCATTCTGATTGATCGCTGCCTGCGTGAAAGACAGTCCGAGAGAACCAGAAGCCTTCATTTGTTACCTGCACAGCCCAAGGCCCAGTTACCTCCTTCCTCTGCAACTATGCCTAAAGACACAGCCAATGTTAAAAGGGTCAAACACACCAGCTTCCCGAGACCTCCTTTGTCCAAACAGGAGCGATCTCGTCGTCACCAGCTCAAACTCTGCCTTTACTGTGGCGATGAAGGACATTTTCTGCAACGTTTTCCCAGAAGACACCTTAGGAGATCATCTTCTCCACCTCATACAAAAAGAAAGAGAAAACCTGCGCTATCAAGCAAAAATTAATATAACTGCAGCTGCAACAAAACCACAAATATCAATGAGGTGAAAAATTACATACAAAGAAACAATTGTGCACTTGCATTAGATATTACTACATGATTATCATAAGTAGATAAACAAATAAATAAAAAATAAATAAAAAACACCATCAAAGTTAATTGTGAGTGAATTAGAAAGTCGCTGTGCTACAGAGCAAACAGCGACATGTAAGTCAAATACTAATATTGACCATTGCATACCTATAAACCAACAATAAAGTTATAAACTGGTGTGCAAAAAAGAAAAAACAAAAAAAGGTTATTCCACCCAAGTGCAAAGTCATAAGTGAAAAAGTTCAAAATTGCATCCTGAGTCGCAGGAAAAACGCATATCCAAAGTTCATGAATTGCATTCCTTAGTGTGTATAAACGAATAAGGGGACGTGAAGGGACCTCCAACCACCAGTGGATCCGAAGGTTGATAATAGATGTATCCTTACCAGACACGTTGGACCTCCTTTATAGCAAGGTCTTAGAAGCATGCAGATTTAGCCCTCTGCAGGGACAGTAGATGACAGCTCACCACACAGCTGGAGATGGTTCCGACACTTCCGCATTGATGTAAACACTCCCTCGTTTGGACTCGTAGGTAAAGAAGGGGAGAGAGAAAAACTCCAATGGTATAGTATGTAAAAAAGGGGAATTTTATTGCCTCAGACAACTAGGCATCTTTAAAACATCCAAAACATAAAAGCCGGCAAAATATAAAAACAACAGAGACGCCCGTGCTAGGTTACATGGGGCTCTATGGTGATCTGGCGTACACTGTGTAGCCACGCCCTACATGTTTCGTGAAAAGTCACGTCTTCAAAGGGGCACGGGCGACGCAGTGAACCATCGCCATTTATAGTACTTCCTTACATTCAAGCCTCGTTTTCATCTGAGTTTCAATTACAATCTGAGCATGTGCAAAGGATACCAAGCCTCGATATGGCTCCCATTATAATGCTTCCTCTCTATTCAAGCCTCGTTTTCGTCCAAAGAACGAATTACGATCTGAGCATGTGCAAAGGATACCAAGCCTCGACGTAGCTCGCATTATGAAACACAAACCAGGAAGCTTGTTCCTGAATGTCATTAGCACACTTTATATGGCCAAAATTTTGTTCTCATCTCAAACTAATATATGTCATCTCTTATAGGTCTAAGCAATTAGTTATTTTGGGGTCAAATCATCCCATTTTACATACTGTATAGTTTAAATAGAAAATGGTGCACTACCATATATGAGTGTAACAATGAACTTATACCCAGTTCACCACATCCCTATAATACATTGCAACAAATAATGATAAAAAGAAGGAAACCCTGGGATGGTACGGGTGAATGGGAAGGCAGTAAGCAATGGGTAAATCAAGGTAAAGGAAAAAGAAACATACTAAATATTGTAATTGGTATGAGGAATGCCCAGAAATAGTAAAAGAAAAAAATACTTTATTAGAATATACAAAACATGGTTATAAAAGTAATGACCAATGCATACAAAATACCTAAACCACGCAAATGTGTATACTGGTAAGGGAAAGCATCCACATGCGTGGTATAAAGGAGCCCAACATGTTTTGGATAGGAATAAAAATTCAGTTCCTTCTTCAGGGGTTTCCTGTAAGGATTTTTTGTATGATCTGGGGGAAGTATATTGATAAAACATACCAGTCATTAGTATATGTACATATATACACATACACATGCACATATATATCATGAGTATATCTCATAGGTATAGAGGGTGTAGAGGAGCAGAATTATTGGAGACAAAAAAGAAAAAAAAAACAAAAAAAACAAAAACATGTATATGAAATGAAAAGAGAATGATAAAGATGCAATACTAATAAAAACTCAAAATATGCCATAATTTTTCAAAATAGTATATAGCATTATAGGGACTTACTAGTTCAAACAATTAGCTGCATACAGAGCAACAGGCTATGGTCTGACAGTCTGCCAACAGGTACTTCAGGTCAACATCACCATGGTTCATTGCAGATTCAGATATGAGTAACACATGTGTGGATATATATAAAGTGGAGGTCTGAACTCTGAACATGCGTCATAGTAAATTTTAAGTTGAATTTGTTGCGATTAAGTATGGTTAAGAAATCGTGAAGTAAGTTGACTGGTCCCTCCCATAAGACGAGGATATCATCGATGCACCTGCACCACATGGTAATATGGCGCAGGTACATCGAGAGATCGTCATCGTTGAACAAGGTCTTTTCCCATTCCCCCAGGTACAGATTGGCGTAGCCAGGGGCACAGCAAGTGCCCCTGGCTACGCCCTGCACCTGGAGGAAATACTGTCCATGAAAACTAAAAACATTGTGTTGAAGAATATAATCCAATGACTGTAATATAAAGTCATTGAATGCTTTCTCAGAAGGGGTAGTTTGTGACAAAATGCGTTGAATGCACGCTAAGCCTGTGCTATGCGGTATCGAGCTGTACAATGTTTCAACGTCAATAGAGACCAAGATCGTATGGTCAGATACTTGGACTCCATTGATAGTTTGGAGTAGATGGATGGTGTCTCTTAAGTAAGATGGTAGGGCCGATACTAATGGTCTGAAATATTCATCAACAACCTTAGATAAGTTTTCAGTGATGGAGCCATTGCCCGACACGATGGGTCTGCCCGGTGGGTCTATGGAATTTTTATGAATTTTGGGGAGGGAATAGAATGTGGGAATCATGGGGAATGCAGTACGGATGTATTTCCACATTTGGTTGGAAATGATGTTATTATTTAATGCTCGGTCAACGAGAATGTAAAATTCCTCGTTGAATCGAGTAATTGTTTGGCATTCAATGGGTCTATACCAGTCTGTATTATTCAATATTTTCATACACATGGATATGTATTGCTCATTGTTCATCAGAACAATGTTACCGCCCTTATCTGAAGGTTTGATAACCAAGTCCGAATTTTGGGCTAGGTCATTCAGAGCTGTTCGTTCGTAGTTAGATTATCAACTACTTGGATTTGGTACTCATACTTTTAATCTCTTGGGTGATTAATTTTAGAAAAGTCGCTATCCCATGATTGGAAGATGGGGCGGGGTAGAGATCTGACTTTTTCTTTCATTTAGAAGCTTGTTGTGCCGTGGTAATCGGGTTAGTTGGTGTGTTTAAGCAAGACTCCAAATCGATGATATCGATGAGGTCTCGGGTGTCGCTCTCCTCTAAGAGTGAATTTAAATCTGCTAGTGCTTGGCGTTCTTTGGCTGTTTGAAAAGTGGTTAAGTTTGCATCACTTTTGCTAAACATGCTCTGAAGTTGGAGCTTGCGAGTAAACAGGTGTACATCTTTTATTATTTCAAATTTGTCAGTTTTTCGGTTAGGGCAAAATGTAAGGCCCTTGGATAATACAGAGGATTCATCCACTGTGAGAGAGGGTATGAAGAGAGATTAATTATGTTATATAATTGGGGTTCGGTGTGTTCTATGTTGGGATCGTGAAGGGGGTATTCAAGTTTTTTGGTTGAAACAAACTCGGAATTTTGATAGTGGTAGATGGAATTTCTTTGGTGATTGAACCGGTGGGATTTGGACCAGGATTATTATCAGGGAGGGTAGATTTTTTTAATGGGAGTTTTATATGTTCGGGTTCTTTGATTTCGTTTGGGCCTCCCCTCAGAGCTGTCCCCATCCCTTTGTCGTTTTTGTTTTTTTGTATGTCTATTGGTTTTAGGGAATGAGTGTGACACATTTGATGCTACGGATGAGGTATCGGAAGCATCTGATTGGTAGTCGTTTTGTTTGTAGCGACTTTGGCGATTTCTAGTGTTAGATTGTTGGTGCCACTTATAGGCCCTTCCTTCTTGGAAGGTCTGTTTGTCGCGTAGGAATTTGTTTTCCTTTTTAGCGAGAATATCCCTGTTGAAAGCCTCAATATGTGCCTTCAATTTCTCGTTAAGCTCTGGAAAAGAGGGGTGGGTGTTTAATGTGTTGATTTGGGAGTATAATTTGTCTATGTTTCTATCGATATCGATGAGTCGCTTTTTGTATTCTTCAATAAGGAGATTCATCATTTGATTAGAACATGATTTCAAGACATTTTCCCAGGCCATTTTAAAAGTAGAATCAATGTTGTCGAAAGAGGAAAAAATCTGGACCCTGAGACCCAAGGGGTTCAGATCCTCCCTGATATATTCCTGAAACGTCCTAGTGTGCCAGTAAAGAGAAGATTTCTTTTCTAGCCATTTAGTGAGGTTAAAGAAAAGGAAGGATAGTTCCGATTCTTTTGACTCCTTCTGCTCGTAGTCCTTCTGAAGGTTGTTTGCAAATGCAAGCCAAGCTTGACCTATGAATTCTGCCATAGTAGAGTTAGTGCTATATACCGAGTATGTAGATCATTGGTAGTCCACCAAGGCAGGGGTAATTTTAATGGGTATCTTCTACCCGAAAACAAGTTAGTTTAAATAGAAAATGGTGCACTACCATATATGAGTGTAACAATGAACTTATACCCAGTTCATCACATCCCTATAATACATTGCAACAAATAATGATAAAAAGAAGGAAACCCTGGGATGGTACGGGTGAATGGGAAGGCAGTAAGCAATGGGTAAATCAAGGTAAAGGAAAAAGAAACATACTAAATATTGTAATTGGTATGAGGAATGCCCAGAAATAGTAAAAGAAAAAAATACTTTATTAGACTAGAAAAGGTACAATTTCTGGGGAAATTGTGAAAAGTGTTCTTGCCTCTACATCTGGAGTGAGCGGAGTAACTGGGGGGAGTGCCTGGAGTAACTGTTGTGTGGTTGGAGTAACTGTGGAAAGGTTGAACTGGGCAGATGGGCAGAGTAACTGTGTGGAGTGTTTGTAGTGAGTAAAGATAGTAAACATTACACTAACCAATTGATTGATCAAATTTAAAAAGTGCACAAGTGCTAATGATGTAGAAGGTAGAAATATCGGTAAATGACTTTGTCGGACACAGACTTAAGGGTTACCAGGATTTATTCCGCCCCATCCAAAGCATAGCACCTGACGGACTCACGTCCCAAAATCAAGTGTGTCAAAAACAGTTTACACAGTGTACATATAATTTCAATATATTGCATCACAAGCGAACTGGCGGTATATTTCTGTTATACATTAACATTAACATTAACATTTTGAACAGTCAACTTTTTGAACTTTTTGGATACAAGGCAATTCATTAAAGCATATACTTTAAACCCTTACAAATTTTCAGTTTCTCTGCAGTTTTGCTCCTTGCTGTTTCTTTGTCTTACTAATCAGCAAGCAGGCTATAGCACAGGAAGGAGAGGGTGAGTGTGATGAGGACAGTGTGATAGGGCGAGCTGACGTGCTGCATCTACCGTCTGTAGGAGGGGTGATCGTTTTAGCCAGCCGGCTTCTTATGCTTATTTGAATCTGCTACACTGTAAGTGTTATTTTAATTCTTTTAATAAACCTCAAAACCAGGATTACGCTATGTTGTTTCCCTCTCTTTTCCCGGGGTACCCCTAAATGAGAACAACCCCCCAGCTAGGAGTCTTTTATTAATCTCCATGATAAGAGTGATTTCCTGTGACTTGGTGGACTAGTGGTATCATCACCCTTTGGCTGTATGAAGTGGCATGTCGTTTCCTAGAAGCCCATCCAATGAAAGGCCCTGACCGGGTTAAGGTCGCAAGCCCCCTTGTGCTTGCCGTTTGGTAAGCGCGCATTTTATTTTCAGCTACCACCGTGGTGCGGTGGAGGAATTTTTTCTATTTTACATTTCCTGCTTTAAAAAAATGGGGTCTGAGCCTATGTATTTTCACAACATTTATTTGGACTTTATTCACTGTGTTAGGACTGTCCAGTGAACACTTATTGATTTAGGTTTCAAGAACTGTGTTAGTTATTTAATTTGGGTTCTAACCAATTAGTCCTATTCAACACTGGTACTAGTATTTACTCCTATTTACAGCGCTGCTACATTTGTTATAATGTTGTATTAGTGTGTGTATCTCACATAGAGTGGCTGCTTTTGTTATTATGTAGTTTTTTTTAATTTTTTTTCACTAAGTTATTTTCATCACTATTTTGGTTATCCCCTATTTGGTCATTCACAATATTTCACGAACAGGTACCCTTTTTGGGTGCACTACAGCGCGGTATTCCTCTTACTATATGATGAGGACAGATGTCTGTGATGGATGGGGGGGAGTAAGTGAGTTCAGTGTCTAACAAGTACACCGAACATGAAATATAGAGAATGATGTTTAGCTAATTGTAAATGGTCCCACATAACTATGGCCACGTAAACTGACCCTCATTGCCACTTTATCTGTTTGATGACCACTGTCTCACAACCACTGTTTCCTGGCAACACTCATGCCCTGTTTATGCAGGCTCTAAGCGTGTTCACAACCACTGCTCAAAACACAATACACAGGATAATGGTAGCTGTAATAACTGTGCAGTACTCCTGACTGGAGACACTGCTGCACCCTGGAGATGTAAATGTGATCCAACAGTGTGTTTTTTTCTGTGGTGGCTGCCCAGACCAGTTGAGTATATCCTCTTGAGTGAAGAAGGTCAGATATTGGCTTCTTTTCTCTGCACAGAAAATCTTCATTGAAATCTCCACAGATTATTATAGGTTGGCAATCCATTATTTCCAAAGATTCCAAGAGGCCCAGCAGGTTAGTAAGGAATTGGCCAATACTGTAATCCGGTGGCCTGTAAACGACAGCGATCAAAGCTTGTACAGGGGACTCCAGTTTGACAACCAAGAACTCCAAGTCAGTCACATTGTGATGATACTGCTTTTCATAGGCCTTGAAATGGTTTCTGACATACAAGGCGACACCTCCGCCACTTTTACTTGCAATGTCAGGAAGGTTTGTGTACGAGAGGTGTCTGTTGCGTTTGAACAGGTTGTAGCCCTCCAGCTGGAGACTTTCAGCAACAGAAGAGCCTGAGAGATGAGTTTCAGTGAAACATAAAACATCTCCAAGTGTCAACTCATGGTGAGATTTGATATCTTCAATGTGAGCTGGTAATCCTTCCGTGTTGTGATGGATAATTGTTAATGTTTGCTGTTTGTCTGTTGTCTGTAGAAACTTTAAGAGGGGCATAACACTTTCCAGTGATGCATTCTTCATTGAATCCAGGGAAGCTGTGATTTCAGGATCAGCAAAGATCTTCTTCTCATCAAAGTCGGTTATGTACAGTCCTTGTAGTGTAGTCGTTCTACTCAGAGCAACATAGGCCATTCCCGGTTGGAAGACCCGTTTCAATGAGACCACTGCCGACTGTATCGACATCCCCTGACACTTATGAATCGTACATCCAAAAGCCAACTTCAGGGGGAACTGCCTGCGAACAACTCCTTTCTGTCTCAGGTTTTCCTCTACCCTTTCTATGTACACCAAGTTGTCAGCATCACAAGACAACTTGTTATGGTATCTCTGTCCTGCATTTGGATTGTCCAGCACAAGCCCAAGCTTGTTTACCGTAGTAGCACCATTCTCAGTCTGGATGATTATTCTTGCAATCTTGCCAAATGTCCCGTTAACAAGCCTTCTACATCAATGTTTCTTGTGATCATGATACGGGCACCTTCAGCTGCTTGCAGTGTGTCAATCAGATTGTCTTTGTGTCCTTTGAAAGGTTGGTGTTGCCTCAGCATCACTCCTGTCTTAGGGTCTTTTCTGTAATCGTCGGCATCTATGTTGGTGACGTTTGAATGGAGAACAGACACAGTTGCAGCATTATGTTTGTGAACCTCTTTGTTGGTGGCAAATATGTGTAGCACGTCATTAGGGCAGTGGGTGGGATCTGTAAAAGCCTGAGCAAGCAGAGCTTTGTCATCATTGCTTAAGGAGCCAGTCTTCTGCTTGACTCTGATTCTATTCAAAAGCTCAGCAAATGAAATGTCTTCCTTCTGTCGCATGATCTCTGTCAGCGTGATCATCTGAAAGTTGTCTTTCCAGACGTCATTGGTATTTTCCTCAAACACGCAGAGTGGCTTACTTTTTCCCAGCGGGGGGACCTGGTAAAAGTCTCCTACTGCTAGTACTGACATACCACCAAAAGGTTTCTTACTGCCTTTGATTTGCTGTAATCTCCAGTTGATGTAGGCAAACAGGGGCTTTGAAATCATTGACACCTCGTCAATAACAATGATCTCCGCATTTGACAGCTGTGCCCTCACTTCATCTATTAGATTTCCAAGTCCTTGGTAGGGTGGCTTCAAGCTTCTTGGCAACTTCAGCAGAGAATGCAATGTGTTGCCTGAAATGTTGAAAGCTGCTGTTCCTGTAAATGCAGTTAGTAAAACGCTGGGCATGGATATGTCTGCTTCCTCACGTAGTCTGGTAAGTTTACAGAGTATCTTTGTCGCCTCAGCATAGATGCACTTTATCAGGTGTGATTTGCCTGTCCCTGCACCACCAGTGACAAAGTAATAGAATGGGTCAGGATTTAGGCCACGCACACGGTTAGTGCACCAGTCACAAACTGAGTAGAATGTCTGAGCTTGTGTCCGGTTAAGGTTTCTGTACATTTTCCGAAGGAAATCAGGGCACATTTGTGGGGCTTTCACAGTAAGCGCAATTCCACCTGTTTGTTTGTGACGTGTATACTCCGGAACATCATCTTGTTCATTCTCATAAAGTGGCTCCCCTTCTTTGCGTTCCTCTACACATTCCAACCTATCCAACTCAGCTTCTGGGGCAAAGGTGTTCCAAGCATCTTCAACAGGTCCGTTTTTTACAAAGTCATCCAAGACTTGTTCCACAATTTTGTTGTGTTGTTCGAACTTCTTTTGGTTGCTGGTAACAATTGCAGACACTGCTTGGATTGCTTCTTCTCCTGGTAAGCTCACACAGGCGCCTTTGTAAAAATCCTGGTGTGTTGGGAACCTTACAGTTTTCAGTGATGACTCTGAACGGTGGGGGAGGTACAGTTTAAGCAGTCTGCCGTAGTAGTTCTCAGGGTCCTTCTTCTCTGAGAAGCGTGCGTACCTGATTGCAGGCTTCCCTCTCGTGCGTTTTTGAATCATTCCCATTTCATTCAATAGGCTGACACGCTTGCTGTCTTCCTTTTGCTTGCCATCTTCCTTCTGCTTGCCATAGACAACCCTGTAATGGGATGCAAAGTCTGCCAGACACATGGACTCAAACTGTTTCAGGTCTGGCTCTGTATTTGTCGACAAAACTCGTCATCCACACATTAAGAGAATCGGCTGGTTTGTTCTGCAATGCACTGAGCGGGAGACTCATTTTCAGTGCGTTGTCACCAGTTGGCAGAAAAACAACCTCACGTGAGCAAGACTTCATTTTCAGGCTGCACGTACGGGCCACAGACTCCTGGGCGCTGACCTCTCTGTGTTTTGAATAAGCCTGAAGAACCTCTTTCATTTCTTCTCGTTCTGTCGCTGTTTCTGGGCTCATTTCTTTGACTATTGTTTTGAGATAGTCACTCAGCTCCCGTTCTGGCTTGGATATGTAGGACAACATGTACATGATGCAACCATACTCATCAAGAATGTACTGGATGTCCATGTTGGCATTTTTAGGCCGTCAGCAAATGTGGATTATAGTTGTTCACCCAGCAGTCCTTGACATCACGCTTCATTAGAATCACGCTTGAGGAGGTCAATGCCTGAATGTAGGAGTTGTACTGATTCAAAGTCATATCACACTGTGCCAGTAGCTGTGACATGTCTTCAAGCTGCACTTTTGGGTTATTAAGCAAATCCCAGACTGGTTTCAGTTTGTTTTTGGCTGCTTGTGGTTTCATTGCACAATCTCCTTGTTCTTCTGGCATCGGGTAAGTTATCCTCGTTTTTCTAATAGGTGGCTTTGGAAATCCAAATCTGCATACTCTGTTACCTTTCTTGCATGATTTTGAATGAGATCTGCTGTGCATTTGAAGTTCTGTTACAAATCTGTGAAGTAAGGCCTGTTTGGCTTCATCACGCAGCTGGCATGAGATGTTATGATCTATAAAGGCACACACCTTGTCATCACTGTCTTGTCCAAATATAGGAGCTCCTGCTACCCAACAGAGACAATGTATATGAGGGCTCCCTCTCGCCTGAAATTCAACCCGGTAAAAGTAATCGATAACTTCACCAATTGGCTGTGCAGGACCCAACAGCAGCTCTTGCATCAGAGCATCAACCCATTTGTCAAACATGCGCATGGTGGTCACTGGGTTGCCTCGAAGAATGTCACACTTTTCAGCCCAGTCTAGCCCCGCAAAATCCACCTTTTGACCTTGTTGTGCCTTTATTGCCGTTATTACCTCTGGCCATCTGAATTCTGCAGCAGAGAAGGTAAGAAAAAATGTTGGCTTACCCAATTGTCTGACCATGGCTAGCAAATTCTTCAGATTTTTATCCCAGTAAGCTGGACTCCCTCTCAGTGGTTGCATGAACCTTGTGGCATCTCGGTTTCGCACCAACCTCTCAACCTCACACTTGTCCTGTAGCAGCTTGTTGGATATTTTCCGTCCATCCCTGGTATTGGGTTTTCCTTTCCTTAACTGGATGGACATGCTGCTTTTGGCCATGTGTGTTTCTGTGACAAACTGCGCAAAGAAGAGGTAGCTTGTGTCTCTTGCAAAACGAGTATCAACACAAAAAAGCCTTGCATTGAAATACATGCTCGGGGACAGTTTGACTTGTCTTGCCTGGTCCGATGTATTCTGTCCAGTAGGGAACTGAACAGGGAAAGCCATTGCCTCAAGCCTAGGAACTTTAAAGAAGCTGACAGGTGTGTTTCCTTGTGCAGGTGCAATGCTGAATATTCCATCACCGTGTGTCAGTGCTTCCTCTCCAAGGTCAGATGGCTGCAAACAACTGTCTAGGCCAATTCCAAGTCTTAGTGTATCCTTCTCATCCTCTGCATTGGGAGGTTGTTGGTCATGGCCTTCCTGTTGCTCAGAAGCAGCCGGTAAACATGCAGACTGTACCTCTGATGGATCACAATTTTCGATGCGTTCAAGTATCTCCATCATTTCAGTTTCGTCACAACTGTCGAGTTCCATCCCATCATCATTATCATCATCATCAGCGATTGTCTCATCCACTCTAATTGAAATGTCACTGTAGTCGGGGTGTGTGTCAATGAGTTTTGACAGACCTGCTACTACATTTCCCATGTTGACATAATGAAACAGCTGGTGGCCTTTGTAAGTCAGACGTCTTTTCAGCTTGACTCTGTGTAACTGGGATTTGCTGTGCGATCTTGGTAGAGTATTGACCGTGGTTTCCACCTCGGATGGCACACACACTACAGCGCCATGTATAGCTGCCTGTCGACCTTTGGGAAGTGTGATGATCTTGGCAAATGGCAGTATTTTGGCCAAAAGTTGTCTTTCCAGCACATTCAAATCGCAGAGCTCTGGGGGAATGGGCGCCAGCTCCATGTTGTTAGCTACAGCGATGGATGATTTGTGTCCTGCTTTTAAATGTAAATCACAGTTGTGACAAATCCATTCTTTGGTCCTTTCATCTGGTACGGTGCATTGTTCAGGTCCTTGACAGTGATTGTTGCACACATGGACATATTTCCCTGTCAAACAGGCAGCAACAATGTGTAGATTCTTCTTGTAATTGCTGTGAATGCAATGTTTCACTTGGTTAGGGAAAAGGGTGCGATGACACATCGTGCACACAAATGTTGGCCCAGCTTTAATGCATTCATGGAAAGTGGATATAGCTGTCTGCATTAGGCCGTTGTCCACTGGTTGACTGCATTCCCGCATGACACGAGTCCATCGTCTGTATTTCATTCTTATTTTGAAGGCACATTGCATCTTATGGGTTATGCGAAAATCTGCTTGAGTTTGACGCTTCATTTTCATGTAACTCATGCAATGTTGCAAGTGACGTTTTCTGAAAGCAGGATCATTATGATATTTTCTGGTGATGTATTGCTTCTGCTTCAACTTGAAATCGACATTTGTGGCATATTTTCTGGTGATGTATTGCTTCTTCTTCAAGTTGTAATCTGCATTTGTCGCATATTTTCTGGTGGTGTACTGCTTCTGTTTCAAGTTGAAATCTGCATTTGTTGCATATTTTCTGGTGATGTATTGCTTCTGCTTCAAGTTGAAATTGGCATCTGTTGCATATTTGCGAATGATATATTGCTTCTGCTTCAACTTAAAATCAGCATCTGCTCTGTATCGGCTGGTGATGTATGTCCTTTTCTTATTGGTGACAGACATCTTTGTAGCCTTGAAATCACGCCTTCTTTCATTTCTGTGTCTTGTCTTCAGTTTTTGTCGTCTCTGTGCATTTAATTTGGACAATGCCTTACTGTCCTTCCATATGCCCTGTGAGGATTTCGCATCAACTGACCGTGGAGAATGCTTGCTGGCTGGGAATCCAGTGTGTGTTACATCTTTGGTCATCTGTGTCACTTTGAAATGAGACTGGCATGAAGTCATACTGCAGTCCATCAATAGGGCCTCTGGTGTCTGTAAGGAGCAATTCATACAACTTATAAATCCTTGCCCCCATATCACTCAAATGTGTAAAAGTGATCATAACAGCTTTTCCTTTTCCAGTGGCAGGAAGTCCATCCTTATTTCGACTATGAGAATCAAACAGTCCATATCTCCCAGACTTGTCTCTGAACAATGCAATGCAATATGGCACTACTATAAAAAGTGCATGTGTAACATCTGCATTGAGGCACTGAAGTCTTGTGGAGAGGTCAACAAACCAACCTTGGTTGTCACCGTCTACCGTGTCTCTCATACATCCCGATAACACTGGAGATTTAACAACGTTATACTCATATTTGTCAGTGTTGACTCTGAGGGGCACTTCTTCCATTGTCAAGTGCTGATGCTGATAGACATTTCTTTGTTTTAGCTGTTTTATTGTTGAGCCATACAAGCTGTTGCCCTTCTTCAGTATTTGATCAAGATCACCCTTTCTCACATCATCAAGCTCACTGTGGTATGCCAAAAATGTCAGAGCCATGCATGTACACTGTTTGTTCCTTAACCTTCCATAGCCATGATGACCCTGATGAAATGATGCCTGCACAGAAATCTCACTTGGTACACATGGTTCTTGCATGCCATGGTTTTCAGAAGTGCCCATCACACTGTCACTGTGCTTTTGAACTTGACACTGAGTTGAACATGAAAATGACACCACAGGTTCACTATGTACCTCCTGGGCACATTCACTGTCACAAACCTCCATATCCACTATGCTGCTGTGGGGCTCCGGATCCAGTTTAGTCCAGCGTATCTTTGCAGCTTTAGATCTCTTTCCTTTAGATGGCATGATGATATTTGTGGAAGGAGCTATAATTCTCCTCAGAGCTTTGTTCGAAGAGCTATAATTCCCCTCAGAGTTGTGTTGGAGGAGGAGCTATAATTCGCCTCAGAGCTGTGTGGGAGGAGCTATAACTCCCCTCTGAGCTGTGTGGGAGGAGCAATAATGCTATAATTCCCCTCAGAGCTGTGTGGGAGGAGATACAATTCCCCTTAGTGTTGTGTGGGAGGAGCTATAATTCCCCTTAGAGCTGTGTGGGAGAAGCTATATTTCCCCTCAGAGCTGTGTGGGAGAAGCTACATTTCCCATCAGAGTTGTGTGGGAGAAGCTATAATTCCCCTCAGAGCTGTGTGGGAGAAGCTATAATTCCCCTCAGAGCTGTTTAAAAGGAGCTATAATTCCCCTCACAGCGGTGTGGAAGAAACTATAATTCCTCTCAGAGTTGTGTGGGAGGAGCTCTAATTCTCCTCAGCTGTGTGGGAGGAGCTATAATGCTAAGCTGTAATTCCCCTCAGAGCTGTGTAGGAGGAGCTATAATTCCCCTCACAGCGGTGTGGGAGAAACTATAATTCCCCTCAGAGTTGTGTGGGAGGAGCTATAATGCTAAGCTATAATGCTATAATTCCCCTTTGAGCTGTGTGGGAGGAGCTATAATTCCCCTCAAAGCTGTATTGGAGGAGCTATAACTTCCCTCCAAGCTGTGTGGGAGGAGCTATAATGCTATAATTGTCCTTAGAGCTGTGTGAGAGGAGCTATAATTCCCCTCAGAGCTTTGTGGTTTTTTTTTTTCAAAAATGATTTTGTTTTTTTGTTTTTTCAAAAATGATTTTTTTAAATGATTTTTTTTTTCAAAAATGAAATTTTTTTTTTCAAAAATGAATTTTGTTTTTTTTCAAAAATGATTTTTTTTTTAATTTTTTTTTTTTCAAAAGTAATTTTTTTTTTCAAAAATATATATTTTTTTCAAAAATATTTTTTTTTTC
Source organism: Aquarana catesbeiana (assembly GCF_042186555.1). NCBI lineage: Eukaryota > Metazoa > Chordata > Amphibia > Anura > Ranidae > Aquarana > Aquarana catesbeiana. The sequence goes on from NC_133336.1 coordinate 9,316,248, forward strand.
AAAAATTAATTTTTATTTTTTTCAAAAATATTTTTTTTTTTATATGGGGCGGTCATAATGTTTTGGCTGATCATGGGGTGGTCATAATGTTTTGGCTGATCATGGGGTTGTCAGCTTTTGTCACCTCCCACTCTAGTTTTGAACATTTCGCCATTCATTCCTATGGGACCAATTTTGCCGCAAAAACGACGATATTTCGTGGACCATTCGGCGAAACGTTCCACAAAGTAATAGCACACCAATCGGGAAAAATCCGCACGTTTCGGTATATTACTTGTCTCTGTAGTGTGGAAAATGTGGGAGGAGTCTACAAGCATTATCAAGTCTAGCAGATGAAGTCACATGCATTTGGGGTGTCTCAGCATCTTGTGTTTACAACCACTGTTTCCTAGCAACATTTCCTTTTGAACATTTTGCCATTCATTCCTATGGGACCAATTTCGCCGCAAAAACGACGATATTTCGTGGACCATTCGGCGAAACGTTCCACAAAGTGATAGCACACCAATCGGGAACAATCCGCTCGTTTCGGTATATTATTTGTCTCTGTAGTGTGAAAACTGTGGGAGGAGTCTACAAGCATTATCAAGTCTAGCAGATGAAGTCACATGCATTTGGGGTGTCTCAGCATCTTGTGTTTACAACCACTGTTTCATGCCCTGTTTATGCTTCCCAAATACTGCTTCATCAAAACTGCCCCATCAGAATTACCCCATCAAAACTGCCCCATCATATTCCTCTATTATAAATCAGTACATGGTGTGTCTGTCCCCTCCCCCGGGCTCTGTAATCAGCTGAGATGCTCCAGCCACCTTCCCCCCTGTGTATAACAGAAGCTTTGGTAACCATGGCAACAAAACAAACAGTACACTCTGATTAATGGCTAAAATTTCCTGAAATGACCTCTAAACAAATGGCCGTATTTTAAAAACTATACATCCTACAGCGAAGATCTTTATATTGTGAGAATCACAAGGCCCAGACCTAGATTTTGATGTATAGTATGTCTCTGAAATATTAAAAATGAAGGCACGGTCGCAGTTTAGAAATTGCCCTTCAAATTTGAAGGGGCTAGAGTTTAGTTTCAATGAATGTCAATGGACGGCGTGAGTTGCAAACAAATGGTCATATTGTGAAAACTATCAGGACTATGGCTTAGCCGTGGACATGTTTAGTGGCAGCAGGGATAGCTGAACGTTTTGATATAAGATTTGTGTAGGTGGGCTTGAAAATGAGGGAGTGGCGGCAGTTTAGAAATCATGTTCTGATTTTCCAGCTTTTGTCATCTCCCACTCTAGTTTCCCCATTCATTCCTATGGGACCAATTTCGCCGCAAAAACGACGATATTTCGTGAACCATTCGGCGAAACGTTCCACAAAGTAATAGCACACCATTCGGGAACAATCCGCACGTTTCGGTATATTACTTGTCTATGTAGTGTAAAAACTGTGGGAGGAGTTAGGGTGGTAAATTTGGCTATAATAATAAGAATAATATATATGTGAGATAACAGTAAGTGGTCTTGCTATGCAAGAACACTTAAATATACAAAACATGGTTATAAAAGTAATGACCAATGCATACAAAATACCTAAACCACGCAAATGTGTATACTGGTAAGGGAAAGCATCCACATGCGTGGTATAAAGGAGCCCAACATGTTTCGGATAGGAATAAAAATTCAGTTCCTTCTTCAGGGATTTCCTGTAAGGATTTTTTGTATGATCTGGGGGAAGTATATTGATAAAACATACCAGTCTTTAGTATATGTACATATATACACATACACATGCACATACATATCATGAGTATATCTCATAGGTATAGAGGGTGTAGAGGAGCAGAATTATTGGAGACAAAAAAGAAAAAAAGAAAAAAAAAACCAAAAAAACAAAAACATGTATATGAAATGAAAAGAGAATGATAAAGATGCAATACTAATAAAAACTCAAAATATGCCATAATTTTTCAAAATAGTATATAGCATTATAGGGACTTACTAGTTCAAACAATTAGCTGCATACAGAGCAACAGGCTATGGTCTGACAGTCTGCCAACAGGTACTTCAGGTCAACATCACCATGGTTTATTGCAGATTCAGATATGAGTAACACATGTGTGGATATATATAAAGTGGAGGTCTGAACTCAAAGATGGTATAGAGATTTGCTGATATATATCAGGAGGAGGTCATTGATGCCAATTAGGTACGGCGAGGTAGGTCAAACCACCAGCGTCCACGAGGAACAACCAATGCAAAGAGGGGAATGTACATCCCTACATAAAAAATAAAAAATAAAATAATATAATACTATTGGAGTATAGATGTCAAGGGTCCATAAAGTAACAATCCATACATAAATAAATATTAAATGTGCAATGGATGTAATGTAATAAGTTGTAGCAAGGAAGGGAAGAAAGGGGGGGGGAGGGGAAGGGGGGGGGAGGGGGGAAAATGGAAAGAGGGGAAAGGTTGGCCAAGATTGGGGCATATATATATATATATATATATATATATATATATATATATATATATATATATATATATATATATATATTTTAATATAATATGTAATGCATGAATGGATATATAGGAATGGCTAAATGCTAAATGGCATAGAAAATAAATCTTCTCTTTACTGGCACAGTAGGACGTTTCAGGAATATATCAGGGAGGATCTGAACCCCTTGGGTCTCAGGGTCCAGATTTTTCCCTCTTTCGACAACATTGATTCTACTTTTAAAATGGCCTGGAAAAATGTCTTGAAATCATGTTCTAATCAAATGATGAATCTCCTTATTGAAGAATACAAAAAGCGACTCATCGATATCGATAGAAACATAGACAAATTATACTCCCAAATCAACACATTAAACACCCACCCCTCTTTTCCAGAGCTTAACGAGAAATTGAAGGCACATATTGAGGCTTTCAACAGGGATATTCTCGCTAAAAAGGAAAACAAATTCCTACGCGACAAACAGGCCTTCCAAGAAGGAAGGGCCTATAAGTGGCACCAACAATCTAACACTAGAAATCGCCAAAGTCGCGACAAACAAAACGACTACCAATCAGATGCTTCCGATACCTCATCCGTAGCATCAAATGTGTCACACTCATTCCCTAAAACCAATAGACATACAAAAAAACAAAAACGACAAAGGGATGGGGACAGCTCTGAGGGGAGGCCCAAACGAAATCAAAGAACCCGAACATATAAAACTCCCATTAAAAAATCTACCCTCCCTGATAATACTCCTGGTCCAAATCCCGCCGGTTCAATCACCAAAGAAATTCCATCTACCACTATCAAAATTCCGAGTTTGTTTTAGCCAAAAAACTTGAATACCCCCTCCACGATCCCAACATAGAACACACCGAACCCCAATTATATAACATAATTAATCTCTCTTCATACCCTCTCACTGTAGATGAATCCTCTGTATTATCCAAGGGCCTTACATTTTGCCCTAACCGAAAAACTGACAAATTTGAAATAATAAAAGATGTACACCTGTTTACTCGCAAGCTCCAACTTCAGAGCATGTTTAGCAAAAGTGATGCAAACTTAACCACTTTTCAAACAGCCAAAGAACGCCAAGCACTAGCAGATTTAAATTCACTCTTAGAGGAGAGCGACACCCGAGACCTCATCGATATCATCGATTTGGAGTCTTGCTTAAACACACCAACTAACCCGATTACCACGGCACAATAAGCTTCTAAATTAAAGAAAAAGTCAGATCTCTACCCCGCCCCATCTTCCAATCATGGGATAGCGACTTTTCTAAAATTAATCACCCAAGAGATTAAAAGTATGAGTACCAACTCCCAAGTAGTTGATAATCTAACTACGAACGAACGAACAGCTCTGAATGACCTAGCCCAAAATTCGGACTTGGTTATCAAACCTTCAGATAAGGGCGGTAACATCGTTCTGACATCGTTATTGAATAATACAGACTGGTATAGACCCATTGAATTCCAAACAATTACTCGATTCAACGAGGAATTTTACATTCTCGTTGACCGAGCATTAAATAATAACATCATTTCCAACCAAATGTGGAAATACATCCGTACTGCATTCCCCATGATTCCCACATTCTATTCCCTCCCCAAAATTCATAAAAATTCCATAGACCCACCGGGCAGACTCATCGTGTCGGGCAATGGCTCCATCACTGAAAACTTATCTAAGGTTGTTGATGAATATTTCAGACCATTAGTATCGGCCCTACCATCTTATTTAAGAGACACCATCCATCTACTCCAAACTATCAATGGAGTCCAAGTATCTGACCATACGATCTTGGTCTCTATTGACGTTGAAACATTGTACAGCTCGATACCGCATAGCACAGGCTTAGCGTGCATTCAATGCATTTTGTCACAAACTACCCCTTCTGAGAAAGCATTCAATGACTTTATATTACAGTCATTGGATTATATTCTTCAACACAATGTTTTTAGTTTTCATGGACAGTATTTCCTCCAGGTGCAGGGCGTAGCCAGGGGCACTTGCTGTGCCCCTGGCTACGCCAATCTGTACCTGGGGGAATGGGAAAAGACCTTGTTCAACGATGACGGTCTCTCGATGTACCTGCGCCATATTACCATGTGGCGCAGGTGCATCGATGATATCCTCGTCTTATGGGAGGGACCAGTCAATTTACTTCACGATTTCTTAACCATACTTAATCGCAACGAATTCAGCTTAAAATTTACTATGACGCATAAATCATTTAAATACCTACAAAAGTAACTAAGGAAATGATATATATCTTTAATTTAGGTTTACGTGAACCCAATGTTTAATATTTGAAATTTCATGATATTTACCTATATAAACCCTACTGTAAAACAATGAGCTTACTTTATAGATCCTTGTAAACTTACTTTATGTATCTTTATAACATTGTATACTCAATAAACTTCTTTTGACAAGGAAAATTTACTATGACGCATGACCATACCTCAATCACCTTTCTGGACGTTGAGATATTCAAGAATACAAATAATCTTTTGGCTTGCAAACTTCACCGCAAACCCACATCTGGGAACACTATCCTACATTCGGATAGCTTCCATCCAAGACAATTAATTAACTCCATCCCATTCAGTCAATTCCTCAGAATAAAAAGAAATTGTTGTAACAATGGCGATTTCTTACGTGAGGCCAGAGCTCTAAAAAAATCGCCTCTTGGACAGAGGCTATAGCCACAAGAGTTTAAAACGAGCCTTTAACAAAGCTAATAGTTGGGACAGACAGGCATTAATACAACCACGCAACAGAGCCAATCGTGATAACAATCCTTATACCAGGATAATTACTACATTTTCCAATGAACATACAGAGATCAGGCAGATTTTTGCTAAATATTGGCATATACTAACCAATGACCCCTTGGTGGGCCCCTTTGTTTCCCCCAACCCCTTAATCACTTTTAGACGCAACACCTCGGTCGGAGATCGCTTGGTTAAGAGCGAGTTCAAGGGACGCACTCGTGGCGACCCATGCAATACATTTGGCACCTTTCCATGTGGGTCGTGTGGCTACTGCAGGTATATCAATACCAACATAAATCCGCGCCTCCCTAATGGGTGGACATTTTTCCCCAGACATTATGTTAATTGCCAGACCACACTCGTAGTGTATTTAATACTGTGCGAGTGTGGTTGTTTCTATGTTGGCAAAACTATTCAGAAACTTTGTTAGCGCCTATATCGACACATAGCGGCAATGAAATCAAAAGACCCCGATTCCCCATGGGGCCGACACATTAAGTTAGTCCATTGTAAACGCTTTCCCAGAATCTCAGTTACAGCCTTAGACCGTATCCATCAGACGTGTAGAGGTGGAGACCTTAATAAACTGCTCCTCCAACGAGAGATGAGATGGATTGCAAATTTAAATGCCACCTCACCCCCAGGCCTTAATGAAATATTAAGCTTTAAACCATTTTTACAAGGCTTTACGTCAGGGGGCTATGAGAGGGATCTATAACCACCTAATTTGATCTTATCAGCCGACCATTTAGCAAAAGTCTGCCTATCGCACTCAATCATACAGTACTTTATATATGTATGTTTAGATTATGTAAAAATTTTATTTATCTCTTTTCAAAAAGTCTTTTTCATTTATAATGAGGTTACATGATGTATGCGTTTTACATATGTATGCGTTTTGTTTGCTTTATGAGACACAATGCTACATTGATACCTGTAACTCCATCGGTATTTATATAATATGCCTCTGGTTATCTAATACATGACTGTATGTTGGGATCATTGTACAGATCAAATATACATTGTACATTGCATGTAGATGTTTGTATATATTGCTTATACATGATTGTATATTGCGCTTAATCTGACACTCTGCTGCTCCTCCCTTCGGTCTTACAGGATCACCTATCATATATTATACTAATCTTTATATGTGGATGGCCTGCCCTATTTTAGTATATTGCCGTGGGATCGGCCGTGGTGCGCTTATCGCCAGCATCATGTCCCCCGGCACAGGTAGGCTCCACATCCTTCGATAGTGGAGCCATACTTAGGACTCTCGGCCGCCCATTGGTTCGCCGCTTGCGCTTGCGCATAGCGGCTGCCATCCGGGGCGGCCTTACTGAGTCCTCCTTTCCTGTGTCGGCAGCGCTGCGACATCTGACGTTGCCGCGCCCATTGACGCGGTGTACACCGGACGCACATTACATCCTCTGCTGACACTGTTCAGCGGAGGGGGTTGACGCCGGGTCTTACTCACACCCAGTTTCACTAGCTAGTACCTTCAGTTGTCATTAATACACATTCCCCGCCCAACACAGGTGTTACCACTCCCTCCTCATTTGCTCTTTGCATTTAAAAAACCTCCAAATGCAAACACATTTGTGCTGCATATCCAGGTTTGGACGCCAGGCTGGAGGTTGTGATTCCATACATCCCACAATCTGTAAGTAAGCTTTACTCCCAATATTATTTCTTTTTGCCTATATCGTGACTGCATAGAGCAACGTGTACTGGGCATATCCTCACCTAACCTATCTTATCTACATTAAAAGTTTTTTGACTGTATGCTGCATACTATAGGACATGACTGTCGGGGATAAATATGCTTGCATTGGCCCTAGACACCCACTATTCCTATATATCCATTCATGCATTACATATTATATTAATATATATATATATATATATATATATATATATATATATATATATATATATATATATATATATATTTATATATATATATATATATATATATATATACCGTATTTATCGGCGTATAACATGCACTTTTTTCCCCTTAAAATCAGGGGAAAATCGCGGGTGCGTGTTATATGCCGATCCCCTGCGATCCTGACCTGTCAGAACTAAAAAATCGCTGACCGCGATTTGAAAATGGCGCCGCCGGCGCTGAAATACACAGTGCCGGTCCTCGGCTCTTCTCGGCGGCTTTCGGTTTCACTCGAGCGCCGCCCGAACCTAGCCGAGTATACTCGGCTAGTTTCGGATAGCTCCGCTCACCGTCCGAGTGGAACCGAAAGTAAACGAGAGCCGCCGAGAAGAGCCGAGGACCGGCTCTGTGTATTTCGGCGCCGGCGGTGCCATTTTCAAATCGCGGTCGGCGATTTTGAAGCTCACAGGCTTCAGCAAGACTGCACTGGGGCAAGGCTGAACTGGGGCAAGGCTGGACTGGACACTGGGGAAGGCTGCACTGACATGGCTGCACTGACATGGCTGCACTGGCAAGGCTGCACTGGCAAGGCTGCACTGACATGGCTGCACTGGCAAGGCTGCACTGACAAGGCTGCACTGACAAGGCTGCACTGGGCAAGGCTGGACTGGGCAAGGCTGCACTGATAAGGCTGCAATGATGGGCATTTAAATGTAAGTTTTTTTCCCTTCAACTTCCCTCCTAAAAGTTTTTTTTCCTTAAAATTCCCTCCTAAATTGAGGTGCGTGTTATACGCCGATAAATACGGTATATATATATATATATATATATATATATATATATATATATATCCCAACCTTTCCCCTCTTTCCATTTTCCCCCCTTCCCCCCCCCTTTCTTCCCTTCCTTGCTACAACTTATTACATTACATCCATTGCACATTTAATATTTATTTATGTATGGATTGTTACTTTATGGACCCTTGACATCTATACTCCAATAGTATTATATTATTTTATTTTTTATGTAGGGATGTACATTCCCCTCTTTGCATTGGTTGTTCCTCGTGGACGCTGGTGGTTTGACCTACCTCGCCGTACCTAATTGGCATCAATGACCTCCTCCTGATATATATCAGCAAATCTCTATACCATCTTTGAGTTCAGACCTCCACTTTATATATATATCCACACATGTGTTACTCATATCTGAATCTGCAATGAACCATGGTGATGTTGACCTGAAGTACCTGTTGGCAGACTGTCAGACCATAGCCTGTTGCTCTGTATGCAGCTAATTGTTTGAACTAGTAAGTTCCTATAATGCTATATACTATTTTGAAAAATGATGGCATATTTTGAGTTTTTATTAGTATTGCATCTTTATCATTCTCTTTTCATTTCATATACATGTTTTTGTTTTTTTTTGTTTTTTTTTTTTTTCTTTTTTGTCTCCAATAATTCTGCTCCTCTACACCCTCTATACCTATGAGATATACTCATGATATGCATGTGCATGTGTATGTACATATACTAATGACTGGTATGTTTTATCAATATACTTCCCCCAGATCATACAAAAAATCCTTACAGGAAACCCCTGAAGAATGAACTGAATTTTTATTCCTATCCGAAACATGTTGGGCTCCTTTATACCACACATGTGGATGCTTTCCCTTACCAGTATACACATTTGCGTGGTTTAGGTATTTTGTATGCATTGGTCATTACTTTTATAACCATGTTTTGTATATTCTAATAAAGTATTTTTTTCTTTTACTATTTCTGGGCATTCCTCATACCAATTACAATATTTAGTATGTTTCTTTTTCCTTTACCTTGATTTACCCATTGCTTACTCCCTTCCCATTCACCCGTACCATCCCAGGGTTTCCTTCTTTTTATCATTATTTGTTGCATTTTACATACTGTAGGACACTACTCCTACAGTAATAGACATTTAGCAACAAAAAAAAAAAAAACTGCTAAATCTAAACAATATTGCTTGTTCTTTCCTCAGACTACTGTATTATTGGAAAAAATCTCTATATTTGGGGGTTACATTACTAAGAATCGTCATACATTAGTCCTATATTTATGTGTATTACTACATTCAAAGGGCAGCCATATCTTGACATGGTATCCCCCTATATTTTTTACAAAACCGACAATATAACCACCCCTAGAAAAAGAGAAAGAGGGGGGGTGGAAGGGGGGGAGGTTAACAAAATCTTCTCCCAAGGTACCCATGAATCTCTCTGTGAATTTATGGAAAATCTAAATAGGAACGACAGGGGGATTGAATTTAAGTATGAGGCCAGTTTAAAATCTGTGAACTTCCTGGATCTTGTAATTAAGGGAGAGGGAGACTCTTTGCATACCTCTACCTATTTCAAGACCACAGACCGCAATTCTTTTATCCCCAGAGACAGTTGCCACCATAAAGTGTGGCTTGATTCAGTCCCTAAAAGTCAATACTTACGTATTAGACGTAATTGTTCTACCATCAATGACTTTAGAGTACAATCTAAGATACTTACTGAGAGGTTTTTGGAAAAAGGATATGAATTTCCTTTCCTTGAGGAAAAAATGAGAGAGGTGGAGTTGGTTGATAGAGAGTCACTCCTTAGAGATAAGAGTAGGGTGAAAATTCCTGAAAGGAAAGAGTCCATTTGTTCCTTTATAACAGGCTACTCTCATCAATATTCCTTGGTTAGGAAATTGATGTATAAGCACTGGAATATTATAAAAAATGACAATGTATTAGGCCCTCTACTTCCTGAGAAACCTTGTGTAATTTTCAGAGGAGTACCTTCTATCAGATCAGTGATAGTTCCCAGTGTCTGCGACCCTCCCATCAGGAAACCCATGTTCTTTCAGAACTTGGTTGGGTATTATAAATGTAAAAACTGTGCTGTTTGTACTATTAATGACATCAAAGATCGTAAAGTGAAACAGTTCCATTCTACCAGCACTTCGAGGATTTTTTCGATTAAATCCTTTATTATCTGTTCCACCACCCACGTAGTATACCTCTTAATCTGTCCATGCGGATTACAATACATGGGCCGTACAGTACGACCCCTTCAGGTCAGATTGAACGAGCACATTGGAAATATCCGAAGAGGGTTTATAGGCCACCCAGTATCCAAACAATATTTGGATGTACATGGGCGAGATCCTAGGGGTACAAAATTCATAGCCATAGATAGACTCAAGACACCATGGAGGGGTGGTCCGAAAAAACTAGCTATATCCAAGCTTGAAATGGAGTGGATATACAAATTGAAATGTTTAAAACCTTTTGGGCTCAATGTAGATGTCGAGATTAATGCGTTTATTGACAATGCTTAGACGATGTTGTGTGTGGACGCATTGATTTCGACACTTGGGAGAAGATTTTGTAAACCCCCCCCCCCTTCCACCCCCCCCCCTCTCTCTCTTTTTTAGGGGTGGTTATATTGTCGGTTTTGTAAAAAATATAGGGGGATACCATGTCAAGATATGGCTGCCCTTTGAATGTAGTAATACACATAAATATAGGACTAATGTATGACAATTTTTAGTAATGTAACCCCAAAACATAGAGATTTTTTCCAATAATACAGTAGTTGTAGAAAGAACAAGCAATATTGTTTAGATTTAGCATTTTTTTTTTTTGTTGTTGCTAAATGTCTATTACTGTAGGAGTAATGTCCTACAGTATGTAAACTGGGACGATTTGAGCCAAAAATAACTAATTGCTTAGACCTATAATAGATGACATATATTAGTTTGAGATGAGAACAAAATTTTGGCCATATAAAGTGTGCTAATGACATTCAGGAACAAGCTTCCTGGTTTGCGTTTCATAATGCGAGCTACGTCAAGGCTTGGTATCCTTTACACATGCTCAGATCGTAATTCGTTCTTTGGACAAAAACGAGGCTTGAATAGAGAGGAAGCATTATAATGGGAGCCATATCGAGGCTTGGTATCCTTTGCACATGCTCAGATTGTAATTGAAACTCAGATGAGAACGAGGCTTGAATGTAAGGAAGTACTATAAATGGCGATGGTTCACTGCGTCGCCCGTGCCCCTTTGAAGACGTGACTTATCACGAAACATGTAGGGCGTGGCTACGCAGTGTACGCCAGATCACCATAGAGCCCCATGTAACCTAGCACGGGCGTCTCTGTTGTTTTTATATTTTGCCGGCTTTTATGTTTTGGATGTTTTAAAGATGCCTAGTTGTCTGAGGCAATAAAATTCCCCTTTTTTACATACTATACCATTGGAGTTTTTCTCTCTCCCCTTCTTTACCTACGAGTCCAAACGAGGGAGTGTTTACATCAATGCGGAAGTGTCGGAACCATCTCCAGCTGTGTGGTGAGCTGTCATCTACTGTCCCTGCAGAGGGCTAAATCTGCATGCTTCTAAGACCTTGCTATAAAGGAGGTCCAACGTGTCTGGTAAGGATACATCTATTATCAACCTTCGGATCCACTGGTGGTTGGAGGTCCCTTCATGTCCCCTTATTCCTTTATACATACTAAGGAATGCAATTCATGAACTTTGGATATGCGTTTTTCCTGCGACTCAGGATGCAATTTTGAACTTTTTCACTTATGACTTTGCACTTGGGTGGAATAACCTTTGTTTTTTAGTTTTTTTCTTTTTTGCACACCAGTTTATAACTTTATTGTTGGTTTATATGTATGCAATGGTCAATATTAGTATTTGACTTACATGTCGCTGTTTGCTCTGTAGCACAGCGACTTTCTAATTCACTCACAATTAACTTTGATGGTGTTTTTTATTTATTTTTTTATTTATTTGTTTATCTACTTATGATAATCATGTAGTAATATCTAATGCAAGCGCACAATTGTTTCTTTGTATGTAAGTCTCCACCTCATACGGTTGCTTCCCTAAACCCTGGGCAGAACCACACCTTGCTGCCAATCTCTCTCCAGTATGCAGGAAAGACTCTCACAGTTTCTGCCATCGTGGACTCAGGGGCCTGTAGCTGTTTTGTGGACTCTTCTTTCGCAAATTATGCATGAATTACCTTTATGTACCAAGAAAAATAGCTTTTCGGTCCACCTAGCTGATGGTACGGCATTAAATCTGGACCTGTTACGGTAGAGACTGTACCTGTTTCCTGTTCTACCACTTCTGTTTTCAATTTCTCTTTATTAAATTTCATATAAAACAATCATTTACATCATAACATCCCATTTGAACAGTTTTACAGCATGTTCTCCATACTTCAGGTACATACATTTTTTTCCTTTTTACAAACTGTAATAACATACATATCCACACCTATTCGTCCTTAACCCTTAAAATCTAGCCCCCCCTACCCACCCCCCCAATACCTTTATTGACATCCATTTCTGTTCCATACAAAAAAAAAAAAAATTCAACCCTCATTCCTTCTATATATTATTATAGATATTCTAATATTTCTCTTGATGACCGAAAGTCATCCCATTTTTGCCAAATTTTTGGTAATTGATTTGTTATATATCCTTCGTCTCTTATCCGTTTTTCCATATATTGAATTTCGTTCATTTCACATATCCAATCTGCTATTGTTGGACTCCTTGTTTTTTCCAATTTCTTGCTATTATTGTTCTTGTTGGGGATGTCATATGATGTATGATATCTGTTTTAATTGTCTTTACTGATTTCGGTATCAGAGACAGTAACGAGATTTCCATACTTGGGGTAATTTCTACTCCTGATACCCTATAATAAATCTGGAATATCTCGTTCCAGAATCCTCTCACCAGGCAACATCCGTACCATATATGTTCCATTGTTCCGTTTTTCTATTTTACACCTCCAGCATAAATCTGTATTTCCTTTATTGAATAAGTTTAAGGTAACTGGACTCCTATACCATCTCATTACAATTTTGTAATTTCTCTCTTGATATTTATTTGCTATGGTTGTTCTATGTATTATTTCGAAAACCTTTTCCCATTCTTCCTCTAATAAGGACTTACCTATTTCTGCTTCCCACTTCTTTATGCTTGTTATCTCTTTGAGGGGGCATTCGGAATTAATTTGTCATATATATCTTTGATAGGTTCTTAACTGGAGTCTGTTCTCTCAGCAATAATTTTTCAAATTTAGTTAAAATACTTATTTATCTTAAGTATTTTGGGCTCTATAAACGTCCGTAATTGTTGGTACGGCAACCATTTATTTTCGTTTTCCAATCCCAGTTCCCGCAGCGTGGGTATTTTCCCATTCTCAAGAACTTGTACCAATCTTGTATATTCAGATCTATTCCGTTTTAGAAAGTTTTTAACCCCCATCGCTGGAGGGAACACGGGATTGAGAAACAGTGGAGTCATAGGTCCAATCATCGTGGAGAGCTTCCCCCCCTTTCACTATAACATCCCATATATTTAGTGTAGTGTTTACAAAGAGTGTTAGTTCATTTTTTTAGGTCTTAAGTGGGGCTCTATCCATGGAAGAACTTTTAATTGGGGCCCTATTATTTCTTCCTCCATACTAACCCATTGCTTCTTTTCCTTGTTATGATACCAATCTACTATTCTGGTCATTGATGCTGCCTGCAGATATTTTACGCAATCTGGTAGCGCAAGCCCTCCATTTATTTTTTTCCTAATTAGATTTTCTCTTTTTAATCTGGGGAGTTTTATGCGCCCATATAAACTCAACTATAGCTTTTTTGGGGGTTCCAATGGTATTGTTTGAAATATATATATAAAAGTTTTGGTAGTATGTTCATTTTTACTATGTTAACTCTTCCCGTCCAAGAATATATTAACTTATCATATTTCTGTAATAATTTAATAGCATTTCAAATTGCTTTCGCATAATTCATCCCCTGTAGTTGTTTCAAATCTTTTGTTATAAAGATTCCCAGATATTTTATTGCGACTTGCTTCCATTTGAATAGAAAATCTTTTTGCATAAGTGAATATATTTTTTCATTTATTGATATATTCAGTATTTCTGATTTATCGTAATTTACTTTGAAGTGACTTAATTCCCCGAATCTTCTAAATTCTTTCATCAGATTTGGGATAGTTATTATAGGGTTAGTTATATATATTAGCAGATTGTCTGCGTATGCCGCTTTCTTCTACTCTTTTCCTGTGCACCTTTATCCCCTTTATGTCTTTATTATTTCTGATTGCTATAATTAGGTGTTCCATTATTAGTACAAACAGTAAAGGGGAAAGGGGGCAGCCCTGGTGGGTTCCGTTTGTTATTTTTATATCCTTTGATAATATGCCACTTACTCTCACTTTTGCTTTCGAGTTGGAGTATAGAGCGGAGATCCTGCTACGCATTTTCGGACCCATGCCAAGTTGTACTAGTGTTTCTTCCAAGAAGTCCCACCCTATCCTATCAAATGCTTTTTCCGCATCTACAGCCATCATACATGTTTCAATGGCTTCTCTTTGGGCGTATTCCATCAGTGTACAAGTCTTTATGATATTATCCTTAGTTTCTCTACCTTTTGTAAATCCAGCTTGATCTAATTTTATGTAATTAGGTAGGATTGGTGTTATTCTATTCGCGATAATTTTAGAATATAGCCTTATATCTATGTTAGTTAAAGAAATGGGCCGATAGTTTTTATATAGCGTGTGATCCTTCTCTGGTTTTGGAATTAATGTGAGCTTCCGTGCTTTGTGGTACAAAGCCTTGTATGTTAGATATGGAGTTGCATGTTTTTTTCAATACGGGGGCAATTATATCCTGAAAATACTTGTAAAATCTAGTGGTATACCCGTCAGGTCCTGGACTTTTCCCTGGAGCTAATTCTGTAATCACTTGCTGGACCTCTTCTAATGAGATATCCTTTTCCAGGGCCTCGTTTATTTCTTTAGGGAGCCTCGGCAGGGCTGTTTCTTCAATGTATTTTTTGATTTTTTCCCTGTTCATTTCCTCCCTCTTATTCCCCCGTGATGTTTTAATATTATATAGATTAGAGTAATATGCATGAAATTCCTCCAGTATTTTTTTTGGGTTGTATGTATATACCCCGTCTGTTTTTAGTATTTTAATTATAGATGTTGTGGATTGTTGCTCTTTTAATGTTTTAGCCAGTATTTTCCCTGTCTTATTTCCATACTGATACCATTGTGCTCTTCTTCGATCCCTAGTCCTAAGAGATTCCTCATCAAGCATGGCTTGTAGTTCCATTCTTTTCCCTTTTAATTTTATTTTATGAGTTAAGGCTCTGTTTATGTTTATTATCTATTTCCTCTATTTCTTTTATTAGCTGGGATTTCTTTTGATCCTTTCTTTTTTTTAATCTTGAGCCGTGCTTGATGAATGTCCCCCTTATTACGCATTTTAATGTTTCCCATTGCATGGGTATTGATGTTTCATCCTTCTCATGAATCTCTAAAAATTCCCTTATTGTTTTGCGTATATCCTCTACATACTCTTTATCTTTTAACAAGTTATCATTTAACCCCCAGTTGCCTTTTATTTTTGCGCGTTCTATTACCTTAATTTCCAAAAACACTGGGGCATGGTCTGACCATAAAACCCCCCCTATATTTGATGATGGAGTAATTACCATTCCTGAGTGGTTAATAAAAAAGTAATCTATCCTGTGATAGGAATCGTGTATATTAGAATAATATGAATAATTTTTTTCCATTTGATGTTGGGCTCTCCAAATATCCACTAGATGGTACTTCGCTAATGTCTCTTTAAATTCCTCTATTTGACTTTTATTTCTATAAGCGTGGATATTAGTTGTATCCATTTTTGTATCCATAATAAAATTAAAGTCCCCACCCATTATCACTGAACCTTCCGCTTTCTCCATAGTGCTGTTTACGGCCCTTATTCCCATCCTTATTTGATCATAATTTGGTAAATATAGATTAATAATTGTGAAAGTTTTTCCGTATATCGTTACTTTTATAACCAAAGATCTACCATCTTTACCCATATATTTTTGTATTATTTGATGGGGTACATTCTTATGGAAAGTGATGGATACCCCTCTTGATTTAGAATGGGAAAATGTATCGTGTATCCAGTTATTATAGTTTAGATTATTACGTTTCGGTATGTGATTTGAACGAAAATGCGTCTCGTGGAACAATATGATATCCACCTTTTGTTTATTGAAAAAGTTTAAAATTTGATTTATTTTATTCGGAGAGTTAAGGCCCCTTGCATTGAAGGAACAAAGTTTGATCTCCCCCATTCAAGAGGGAGGAAAAAAAAAAAAATATTCCCAACCCCAAACCCAAACTCAATCACACTCCTCACTCGTTCAATCTACTCTACTTCTACTTGACTTAAAAAAACTAAGTCTGTCTTACTATCTAAAGTAAGTTCCCTACTATGGGGGATTTTGAGTCTGCTGACCAAGAACTGCCGCCCGATCGTTGGCCTCATGCTGCACTTTAAATGCTATTTTTCATTCCTTTATTATTCTTTCTTTTTTTCTCCATTCTTTCCCTTCTTTTACTCTTGCAATCTAACTTCCTTCTTCCATTTCTACTTTTCCGCCTTTATTCCATTATATTACCTTTTTGCCGCTACTGAACCCTCTATCCTTCTCTTTAGTTTGTTATTTTTCTATTTCCTTCCTACTTCCCCTTTTTCTTTTTCCCTTCCCCTTTCCTTCCCTACTTTCATATATCAAAAACTGTAGAGATGGGGGGGTGCAGGGTAAGGGGGGGGTCTTTGTATATTATGGGAAAAAAAAAAAACATTAAATAATCCTTAACCCTCCTATTAAATGCATCCTATACAATGTATAAAAGACATAGTTGTCTCTTCTATGCTTATTATTTCCCCTTATATAATATTATTCCATTTATGAATACCTCTGATTCAATATCCCAGTGCAAAAAACCTAAATATTGTCTCTTCTGTGATTTCTATTTCCCTTTATACATTACTTTTATACCGTGTACCACCCTTCACACACAAGAAAAAAAAAGAAAAAAAAAGAAAAATTAATCCCTTTTATTAAATTATTATATACCTCCATTTCAATGTCGCAGTGCATAAAACATTCATATTATCTCTTCTATACTTATTATTTCACCTTGGAAAAAAATTTTTTCATCTTTATGTCTTTTCTTTAGTGTTCTAGTTTAAATAATATTTTCACATATTTGAAGAAAAAAAAAATTGAATTATTCTCTCCTATTATTATATACCTCCATTTCAATGTCACAGTGCATAAAACATTCATATTATCTTCTATACTTATTATTTCACCTTGTGAAAGAGGAAAAAAAAAATCCCTCCTGTTGAATTATTATATACTTCCATTTCAATATCCCAGTGCATAATACATACATTTTATCTCTTCTATACTTAATTGTTTTCCCCTTGTGCATTGTTCTTATTATTATTCAAAAAAAAAAATTCATCTTTATGTCTTTTCTTTAGTGTTCTAATTTAAATAATATTTTCACATATTTGAAAAGAGAGAAAAAAAAAAAAAGGCAGTTAATCTCTCCTGTTAAATTATTATATACTTCTGTTTCAATATCGCAGTGCAAAAACATACATATTATCTCTTCTATACTTATTATTTCACATTGTGCATTGTAAAAGAAAAAAATAAAAATTATATTTTTTACCAAGTTTGACATCCCCCTCCCTCTATCCCAAACATCCCTCAACCCTTTTTATATTTTCTGGTATTTTAAGGATATCTAGAAACTCCGGCAAGTCCTCCAAGTCTCTAAATGATATAATATGTCCCTCTTTTTGAACTTGTAGTTGAAATGGAAATTTCCAGCTATATTGAAGATTATTCTTTATTAATTGCTCCACTAGGGGCTTTAGTGCTCTTCTACGATCCAACGTAAATTTTGATAGGTCTTGGAAGAATATGGGTTCTCCGTCATGTTGAATGTTTTTATTTTGACGGGCTGCGAGCATTATTTTATCTTTTATATGGGCAAAGTGCATTTTACAGATTACATCCCGGGGCTTTTTTGGATCTAACTTCCTCATTCCTGTTGCTCTGTGTGCTCGGTCTATGATTAAATCTTTTATATCAATATCTTGAGCAATTTCCTGAAAGATTTTTTGTAATGTTGTTGTGAGTTCTTTTGGGCTCACCTCTTCCTCCCCCGTTGGGGGAATCCTTTTACCTTTCAGTCCTTTTATTGTCCCCTCTGATTTTTGTCTGTTCCACAAATAGGATATAAACAGTTCTGTGCCTGAAATTGGTATACTGGGATTTCCTTTCCCTTTTCTTTTTTTTTTTTCTTCTTTCCCCTTCTGCTCCCTTCTCCCCTTCCACCAGTTATTTATCTCTATTTATTTTGGGCGTTATGTCCTCTTGTGTGTTTATCTCCGAGGATTAAGCAATTAAAGATACAGTCCTTTATAATATTTCCATGCCTGTTGCTCCGGTTTCGGTACGATTCCCCGTTTTTAGGAGATAAGTGTTGGTAGTATTATAGGCTGTTTGCTAGCTTTGTCCTTGAGATCCCTGGGTCCGTCTAATCCGCCTGATCACTGCCGTTCAGCTCACGAGCGTCTCCGCCGTAGGCTTCCACAGACCCGCAGAGGCTCCCGCCCGACTGCGCTCGCTGTCTTCTGGCTCTGCCCCGGCAATCCCGGCACCTCACAGGCTCGTCTCCTATTGGCTCTCCCAGATCTCCCCTTCCTCTTGGCTGCCTTTACCGCTTCGACCGCTCCTGCTCCCTCCACCACTCCAGCTCCGTTGCTCCACGGCAGGGCACCTCAGTAGGACAGACACCCAGAGAGAAGTCGGTAACACCTCAGGTATGTGTATCGGCTTTGCAGTCCTCCTGTATCCTCCTGTATCTGCAACTTGTCAGCGTATCTTCAGCTTTCAGCATGTCAGGCGCTCGATCTCCCTATGCGGCCATCTTGGTCAGCAGCTCCTCCCCCATGAGCTTTTCTGTTTGAAAATAACTCATTTCAAACTTCAAACTGTTCTACCACTTCTGGACATCGGGAGCACCTTTGTCTTGATGTCATCACATCCCCACTTTTGCCTGAGGGCGCATAATCCTCTCATCAATTGGTCATCCGAAGAAGTGTCTTTTTCCTCTGACTATTGCAAGGAGTCTGCTTCCCTCCTATACCCAGTTCCCGAGAGCCACTCCTCTGCATCAGTGCAGATTCTGAGATTGTTAAACTTGTGCCATCCGTTTATCATGAATACCTGGATGTTTTCAACAAGAAGAATGCTGACACTCTCCCCCCTCACAGACTGTATGACTGCCCTATTGAACTTTTGCCGGGCGCTGAAATTCCCTTTGGCAGAATCTTTCCTGTCTCTGAGCTTGAACTGGAGGAACTTCGAAAGTACATTAAAGAAAACCTTGATAAGGGCTTTATCCGGCCTTCCTCTTCCCCGCTGGAGCGGGAATTTTCTTTGTCGAAAAAAAGGATCACACACTCCGGCCTTGTGTTGATTACCGGGACTTAAATAAAGTAACAATTAAAAACCGATACTCCCTGCCACTTATCCCTGAACTATTTCAGAGACTGCGAGAAGCACGTGTTTTCTCTAAATTAGATCTAAGAGGGGCATATAACCTGATCAGAATTAAGGAAGGACAAGAATAAAAGACGGCCTTTAGGTCTCGTTTTGGGCACTTTGAATATTTAGTGATGCCCTTCAGACTCTGTAATGCACCAGCTACCTTCCAGCATTTTGTGAATGATGTTTTTCGGGACTTCCTTGATGTATTTACTATTGTCTACCTGGATGACATACTAATCTTCTCCTCCTCCCTTGAAGCACATCGAGTCCATGTCAAAAAGGTATTAGACAGACTAAGGAAACATCACCTTTATGCCAAAGCTGAAAAGTGTGAGTTCGAGAGACTTACTATCCAGTTCCTTGGCCTCATTATTTCCGCAGATGGGATTGCCATGGATCCACAGAAAGTATCTGCAGTACTCGACTGGCCGGCTCCCACTGATAAAAAGTCAGTGCAGTGATTTGTGGTATTTTCTAATTTCTACAGGAAATTTATCAAGAACTTCTCAGGTATCATATCCCCTATTACACAATTAACCAGATCATGCACAACTTTCACATGGATTGTAGAAGCTCAAGCTGCTTTTGAGAGGTTAAAGAGCCTTTTCACATCTGCACCCATTTTGAGACACCCTGACCCTACTTTGTCTTATGTTCTTGAGGTTGATGCCTCCGAGATTGCTGTGGGAGCGATACTGTCTCAGCAACAGGGGATAAAATCATTACTCCACCCTGTCGCCTTATTTTCCAGAAAACTAAGTGCCTCAGAAAGGAACTATGACGCGGGTGATCGGGAGTTACTGGCCATCAAATCTGCCTTGGAAGAATGGCGCTATCTTCTTGAAGGAGCAGCACATTCCATTCTTGTGTTTACCGACCACAAGAACCTTGAATATTTAAAAGCAGCCAAGAGACTAAGACCCCGCCAGGCCAGATGGGCCCCCTTTTTTTTGCAAGGTTCTGCTTCCATATTACCTATGGGCCTGGATCCAAGAATGGGAATCCTGACGCCCTTTCTTGTATGTTCCAAGACACTGAGGTTCCCTCTGAGCCCAATACCATTCTACCAGCTAAAAATTTTCTTCTGTTACAGATGGACCTCATTCCTCAAATTAAGTCAGCAGTTCAAAACCATTCTCCACCTCAAGATTTCCACCTTCGGCTGAAAGAGGGTCTCTACTTTCATGACGAACAGATCTTTGTTCCTGAGCAGTTACGGTCAGCAGTGCTTTACATGTGTCACGACCATCCCTTGGCAGGTCATTTCGGAGCACATAAGACATCAAATCTGGTCCTTCGCTCCTTCTGGTGACCAAACCTGGTGCAAGATTGCCGGGACTATAATAAATCCTGCACAACGTGTCTTCGGAACAAGACTGATAGAGCCAAAAATTTTAGAACCCCTTCCTGTCCCTGATAAATTATGGACCATGATTGCCATGGACTTTATTGTCGAACTACCCCCGTCAGAAGGCTTCACCACCATTTTTGTGCTCGTGGATAGATTGTCCAAAATGGCCCACTTTGTGCCCCTGAAAGGCACCCCTTCTGCTGCAGAGACTACCTGTTCTTTCATCAAGGAAGTTGTACGCCTTCACGGTATTCCTGCTAACATTACCTCTGACCGTGGGGTACAATTCACTTCCCGATTTTGGAAATCCTTATGTGAAGCTTTGGGCATTAAACACTGTTTGTCATCTGCATACCATCCACAGACTAACGGTCAAACAGAGAGGACAAACCAGTCCCTGGAGCAGTATTTACGTTGCTTTTCTTCATTTGCACAAGACAACTGGGTCTCTCTGTTGCCATTAGCGGAGTTTGCATACAATAACTCTATACACTCTGCAATCAAACTCCCTTTTTTGCAAACTATGGATTTCACCCATCTTTTTTGCCTGATGTTCCCCAGGAATCTTCCGTTCCGGCAGTACAAGATCGTTTACAGTTCTGGAGGTCCAACAACCAACTCCTACAAGAAACCATCACCAAGTCCCAGGAAAATAATAAGAGGTTCTATGACAGGAAGAGAAGGGGTAACCTGGACCTTAAACCAGGAGATAAGGTATGACTTTCCACCACGAACCTAAAGTTGGCTTGTCCCTCTAAAAAAGTGGACCAAGATATATTGGCCCATTCTCAGTAAAGAAGAGGATTAATGCTGTTGCCTTTGAGCTCAACCTGCCAGCAAATTTGAAGATTCACCCGATATTTCACGTATCTCTCTTAAAACGATCCATGGCTGATCACTTCCCTGATCGAGAACCTGAGATTCCTCCACCCTTGTTTGTTGAAGGTAACAAAGAGTTTGAGGTTGAGGCTGTTATGGATTGCAGGAAGAGAAGGGGCAAGACCCAGTTTTTAATTAAATGAAAGGGCTATGGTCCTGAAGATAATTTGTAGGAACCCTCTTCTAATGTACATGCTCCTCAATTGATCCAGGCTTATCTTCAGCTTCACCTGGAAAAGAGATCCCTAGTGGGCATCCGGAGGCTGCCCGTAAGGGAGGGGGGCAATGTAAGAGAACTATTAGTTCCCATTCGTTGCGCACTCACGTGCATGCACGCGCACACGGTCGGCTGCAGATGCCAATGCGCGTGCGCGGACGGCGTGCACGCGCAGGAGCGCGTCCATAATGCCAGTTGGTGCCAGCCGGCCTATTTAAAGAAGTGCTCTGCCGTCAAACCGGTGCTGACTGGTCTTCAGCTGTACCCTGATACCTGAACCCTGCTACTACCTGCTTGTTACCTATTGATGAACCTGGCTTCCCTGACTCTGCTTCTGGATCCTGTTTCTGCTCTGACTACCGGTTTCTGATCCTGGCTTCCCATTGGACTCTGTTTATGCCTGCTGCCTTGCACTGCACGGCTCGCCTGTTACCAGACCCGGCTATCCATGTGACTTCGCTCCTGCCTGCTGCCTTGTACCCTGCTGACCGCCTGTTACCGAAATTGGCTACCCTCAAGACCCTGCTCCTGCCTCTGGCGTTTCTCCTTGTTATCCTGCAAGTGCCTGCAATCACAGTCCTGCAACCTGCTGCAAGTATTCCAGGGACTTTACTTCACCTGACGTTCCAGCACCACAGTTCCTGCGGAGTGCCTCCTTAAGCTCAGCTGATCCTTGGCGCAGCACCGCTTATACTGATCTGACGGTTTATCTACTCATCCAAGATCGCATCCTCAGCCACAAGTCTCTGGGTCCGCAGCTGCAGGCACTCGTGTCCCTCCTGGTCCTCGGCTCCCGCTGTTCCACTTCCAGCGGAACCTGGACTGGAGATACAAGAGAGGCCGACCTCATCATTTCAGTCTCCAACCAGGTATGTGACACAAGGTGTGCACATGGAACAGTAGTGAAAGCCAGGCCAGAGGTCAAACACAGTAGATCCGGCAAGAAGAGGAGGCAGGTTGCAGAAACGGGGACAAGCCAAAGGTTTGGTATCAGGAAGCAGGCAGGAACAGGTAACTGTAGCAAAGTCCGTTATACAAGCCGGGATCAGGTACAGGAGAAGACAAGTCGGTGAAGCAAGCCAGGGGGTCAAACCAGGAGAGCAGATTGGACAGGTCAGGAACAAGCCGGGTCACAACAGGAATCCAAACAGTAATTTGCACAGAGGCTCAGGAACACAGGAAGACTGACAAACCAGCAACTGCAGACACTATCAGACTTCCTTATATAGGCCCATGTGACCTGCTGGTAAAGATGCTGGGTCCTAGAGCCCTTCTCCTGCTGTTGGTGCCAGTTCTCCTACTCCTCTCCTTGTGGCATCAGTGGCTAAGGCCCAATTTTTCTGACCCTGTTCAACAGGGACATGTAATTACAATTCTTGATCTAATATTTCACAGCAGGGCTTGCTCCTGCGCCCACCAAGAGTAACTGTGAGGGCTTACAGTGTTGTGGCAACACCAACACCTAAGGCCCTAATTTCTGCAGCGTATATAGGGCAGGCCCCTACTTTCAAACATCCAACTATCAAATGACTCCTACTTGCAAACGGAAGGAGACAACAGGAAGTGAGATGAAATCTTACCCTAGGAAGGGAAATTCTCTCCTGTAAGAGTTAATATGGGAAAAACGTGTCTCCTCTCCACTGATGCTTTATCACCAATCCTTGTTTCACTAAAACCCCCAAATTTTCAAAAAACATTTGTCATTGGGACATGACCAGTGTATTCCAAATGTCCCATACATTCAGTCACTGTAATCCCCCTTTCATACTCCAACCCAATACCTTAACCCACCTAAAATAATGAGACCACACCTTCTATTTGTTGGAGTAAAATGGCCATAACAGCCTCTTTTATTAAAACAATTCCAAATAAATAACTCCAATACATAACCAATAAACATAAACAATAACATAATAAGATAACCTGTTAACCCCAGTTTGATGGTCTCTGACGGTGACCCACCTTTTTCCAAATATAACCATGTATAACACCAACGCACTGCCGGACCTTTACCAAACTAATAGGCCTCCAGCTGTAGCAGCTCTGAGACAACCCCTTTCCGCAGCGCCACCAAATCCAGTATTCCATCCACCGTTCAGGAATACACCGGAGGGGCATATGTGAACGATGAGCCCCCCACCCCTTTTGATCCATTCTTTTACCGCCCCCGTCAAAGACCACCAGAGGAACACAGCCACAGCCCGAAAGTGTGACAACCTTACACTTGAGGGCACCTCCACACCCTCAGGGCCTGTTGTATCCCCTCCTGCAAACCCATGGACCATAAGTCAATCCCCACATTAAAGAGATGAACGCCATCTTTCCTCAAGTAGAGTCCCACATTCGTTTCCAGCTCTCTGTGCCGGATAACAATACCTCCATTCTACACAACAAACCTCCCCACTACTATAGTAATTCGTATACGGGTCTTATTAATGCTCACTACTGACCTAGCCCAAAGCCATGTTGTTCGAGCCACTATATCAGACCATACCAAAAGGGTGCCCGGGAATTTTAAGCGCAACTGCATAAAATCCGTTTTGATGTCTGCAAGCAGGTCCCTGACTGTCCGGATCCCCAAATCATTCCCATCCGCATGAATCACTAACACGTCAGGAGGTCTGTCCAACCTTACATACCTCTCCACTTCCACCATCACTCTACCCCACAACATCCCTGGTCTACCCAACCAGCGTATGTAAGCCTCCCTCCTGGAAATCCCCAATTTATCTGGACGTGCGTCACCTCTCCTAGCCCCCCAACAAACATAGGAGTGACCTATGATCCAGATGAGGTGTACTGAACCTCCATCTGAAATGAAAAACAAAAGCACAAAGATAGCAGCACACACATGTTCTTAACACAACAAACTGTTAACCCGCACTCACCCCCCATATTTTTTTTTTTTTTATTATTCCCCAACCAAGTTAGGTCTGATATAAGACCGGAATCTCCTAGACTCCCATCTCCCAATTCTGCATACAGCAGCCTCATCCAACCCGTATCTGGCAGCTTCTGTAGATGCCCCTATGTGGAAGGAGTGTGAAGCGTACTCCGCCTCTTCCAAACCAGCCCTTTTTAAACATTTCCTAAAAACCAATATAAATTAAAATTTTGACAAATAAGATCCATCATCATGCCTCAGGAATGGCCCTGCCCCATCCATCCTGACCGTCCTAAATTCACGCACCGCCTCCACCGGGCACACCCTTGATCCCGGTAAAGCAAATAAGGACACAGCCACCCCTTTCCCTTGCTGGTAAGTTTTTGACCTCCGCAGCCGCAAACACCTCCAACCTCACATCCTGCTCCAATAAACCTCCCACCAAATACTTGGATGGGCTAACCAACTCTCCTATCCGAAACGCCCCATAAAAAGGCCAGCAAAAACACCGCCGTAAACAGCAAAGTTTCATAATGCGATATACATATGTACCTCAACATCTCACATATGGACATCAGGTTCGCAAAAGTGACAAGCCGTCTCACATCCCTTTTCTTATGCTGTTTTCGATAACCTTTTAAAGCCTGCCGTACCCAAAAATTCTAATAGGGCGTACACACGGTCAGACTTTGTTCGGACATTCCGACAACAAAATCCTAGGATTTTTTCCGACGGATGTTGGCTCAAACTTGTCTTGCATACACACGGTCACACAAAGTTGTCGGAAAATCCGATCGTTCTGAACGCGGTGACGTAAAACACGTACGTCGGGACTATAAATGGGGCAGTGGCCAATAGCTTTCATCTCTATTTATTCTGAGCATGCGTGGCACTTTGTCCGTCGGATTTGTGTACACACGATCGGAATTTCCAACAACGGATTTTGTTGTCGGAAAATTTTATCTCCTGCTCTCCAACTTTGTGTGTCGGAAAATCCAATGGAAAATGTCCGATGGAGCCCACACACGGTCGGAATTTCCGACAACACGCTCCGATCGGACATTTTCCATCGGAAAATCAGACCGTGTGTACGGGGCATTAGTCCAGTCTCCCCCCCCATTAATTTGAACAGAAATGACAGGCCTGCCAATTTCCGATCAATAGAAGATACCGCACACCCCCTTTCCATGTTCCTAGCTACCAAGTACAAGACCAGTAATCGCCCTTCTGTGCTGATTGTCACAGCCCCAGCCTCCTGCACTAGAACCGACCATTCCTTCCATACCTTCCTGTAGGCTGTCCAAGTAGAATCACTTACTGACTGCCGAATCCATCCCGCGGTGACTCCAAGGGCAGCTCCCAAATCCAATCCAGGCAAGGAACTCCTTCTTTGTCTGCGCCCGGAGCCAGCTCCCTGAACTTGTCCCACTGAAACCGAGACAAGGAGTCAGCCAGCGAATTGTCAACACCTGGAATGTGAACCGCATAAATAAAAATATTCAAACGCAAGCACCTAAACACCAGCTGTCTCAGCAGCCGTATAACTGGCTGTGAAGATGCTGACATGCAGTTAACCACCTGCACTACACCCATGTTGTCACAATTTATCCTCAGCTTTAAATTCCTGCATGCCTCCCCCCATAGTTCCAAGGCCAGCACCACCGGAAACAGTTCCAGCAGCACCAAATTTCCGAGGAACCCCGCCCTCTCCCAGGACTGTGGCCAGGGTTCCGCGCTCCATCGCCCTTGAAAAAATGCGCCCGTGGAGCCCGCCGCATCTGTGGCCAATTCCACATCAAAATTGATCACCGGGCCAGACATCCACACTGCCCTCCCGTTGTACGTGGCTAAAAAACTCATACCAAACTCTAAAGTCCTCTCTGCGATCCCTTGTCAGGTGAATAAAGTGAGTCGGGACTTTTACTGCCCGCTGTAGCTGCCGACAGCCATCGGCAAAAAACCCACCCCACGGGGATAATTCTGCAGGCGAAAATCAACTTACCCAACAACGATTGCAGAGCTCGTAAGTGAACCTTCCGCAATCCGTGGATCTCCCAAATTTCCTTCTGCAAGTCCTCCAACTTACCTCTGGGCAAGCGACACTCCATTGCCATTGAGTCTATAACTATCCCCAAAAAAAACAATTTCCGATGTTGGGCCTTCCGTTTTCTCAGCCGCCAATGGCACTTCAAACCTGCCTGCGATGTGCTGCAATGTAGAAAGCAGAATCGCACACACAGCGGAAGCAGGGGGGCCTATACACAGAAAGTCATCTAGATAATGTATGACTGAGTCCAGGCCCGAAACCTCCTTAACCACTCCTTAACCACCCTAAAAATGAGCTAAATGCCTCAAACATGGCACATGAAACAGAACAGCCCATGGGCAAACATTTGTCAACATAAAACTGCTCCTGCCAGTGGCATCCCTGCAGCCGGAAGCTCTCCGGATGCACTTGCAACAAGCGGAAAGCTGATTCTATATCCGATTTAGCCATGCGTGCCCCTTGACCATACCTCCTCACCCACTTGACCGCCGCATCAAATGAAGTGTAGGACACTGTGCACTCTTCAGGGTCAATGAAATCATTGACTGAACCCCCCTTTGGAAAGGATAGGTGGTGTATCAATCGGAACTTGTTCGGTTTCTTCTTGGGCACCACCACCAAAGGTGACACCACTAAGTCTAGCCAAGGTTTGTTGGCAAATGGCACCCCCATGTGTCCCAATGCCACTTTGTGCAATTTTTCCATGACCACGTGCTGTTGTTTGCTGCTTGCTGTTTGTTTGCTGTTTGTTTGTTTGCTGTTTGTTTGCTGTTTGTTTGCTGGGTTGCATTTTTGGGGCTTTTCCTTTAAGTTTTTCATTTGCCTTTTGCTGTCACTTTTTAAATAGCTTTTTTTTTTCTCTGGTTCCATCAGTCTATCAATTAAGGGGGGTGGTTAATTGCTCACAGGTGCCTAATTAACTGGGTGTAGGACTCAGTCTGAGCGTGCTCAGTCTGAGGCTGTGGAACTTGGTGTAAGTGGAGCTGGTATAAGTGGGAGTTAAAAACCAGAGTTTAAAACAGGAGGTTATAACAGGGGTCATAGTACCTGTGTAGTGTGAGTATCTGAGTGTTGTCTGAGTAGTGTGTGTGGATCGTTAGTTCTTGTGTATTGTGTACTGTATACTTGAGTATTGCGAGTGCACACAGGTCTGCGACTGTTCTGCGATTGCACGTAGGTCTGTGAGTACCTGTGTATTGTCTTGTTGTGTACCTGTGTATTGTCTTGTTGTGTACCTGTGTATTGTCTTGAGTATTAGTGCCAGGAAGCTAGCTGTTAGGTAATTTGGACAGGGTAAAATCCCCAAATCCTCACTATATTTAATAGGTACGATGCCCGGCGGGTGTGGAGAGGCGACTCTTTGTATATCTTGCCACATGTATGCGTTCCTTGATCATCCGATCGAGGGCGAATACTGCTGTGCAAAATGTAAGCACATTGTTTCCCTGGAAGCCCAGGTTCTGAATCTGGGGAAGCAACTGTCAGCACTGAGAAGTCCCTCCATACTAAAGGTGAGCCAGGAACGTACACGGCAGGTGCCGGCAGGGGCCAGCACAGAGGCGGGTGGAGACAAAGAGGTGCAGGCACTAGCAAAGAGTAGATGGGTGACAGTCAGGAGGGGTAGAGGGGGAAGTGCTAGAGAGGCCGATCCAGGATTGGAGCATCCCAATAAGTACGCTCCATTGAGTGACATTGGTGAAACCAGTCAGGGACCAGCACTGCTGGAGATGAGGGACTCTCCTAGCTGCCAGGGGAAGAACTCCTCCAGTGAGAGTGGGGGGGCAGCAAAGGGAAAGGAAAGACAGATTCTGGTGGTAGGGAACTCAATTCTTAGAAGGACAGAGAGGGCAATCTGTAACCAAGACCTGAAGCGCCGAACGGTATGTTGTCTACCGGGCGCTCGGGTTCGGCACATCACGGATCTTGTGGACAGATTACTGGGAGGGGCTGGGGAAGACCCGGCTGTCATGGTGCACGTTGACACCAATGACAAAGTCAGAGGCAGATGGAGTGTCCTAAAGAACGATTTTAGGGACTTAGGTGCTAAATTGAGGAAAAGGACCTCCAAGGTAGTGTTCTCAGGAATACTACCGGTACATCGAGCCACACCAGAAAGGCAGAGGGAGATTAGGGAAGTAAACAAGTGGCTGAAGAGCTGGTGTAGTAAGGAGGGGTTTGGGTTCCTGGAGGACTGGGCCGACTTCTCAGTCGGTAACCGGTACTATAGAAGGGACGGACTGCACCTAAATGAGGAGGGTGAAGATCTGCTGGGAAGGAAGATGGCCAAAAAGTTAGAGGGGTTTTTAAACTAGGTGATGGGGGGAGGGTCCAGAGACAGTGATAGCCAGCGCGGAAGATATTCCAGAGGGTAGTATTGGGGGCATTAGTGGTAGGATAACCAAAGCACAAAAACACAAGGTGAGTATAGTAGCAAGTCCTAGTTGCAATCTTGAAACACCCAATGCGAGGACAATATGCGACCGGTCTAAACTATGTGGCATGTCTACCAATGCCAGGAGCATGGCGGACAAGATGGGTGAACTAGAGATACTGTTGTACAAGGAGGATTTGGATTTTGTGGGAATTTCAGAGACCTGGTTCAACAGCTCTCATGATTGGCTGGCAAACATTCAAGGGTATACCCTATACCGCCTATATATCAAGAATAATGTACAAGTGAATGTGAGAGATGACATTACTGAGGGAGCTAGTGAGGAGGTGGAATCCTTATGGGTAGAGCTCCAAAGGGATGAGGCTAAGGGGAAAATAATACTGGGAGTATGCTATAGGCCCCCTAACCTGAGGGAGGAAGTGGAGACGGATCTCCTATCAAAAATTGGATTAGCAGCAAGAATGGGAAGTGTTATCATAATGGGGGATTTTAATTATCCAGACATAGACTGGGCGGAGGGAACCGCGCATTCATTTAAGGCTCGCCAGTTCCTTAATGTCTTGCAGGACAATTTTATGGGTCAGATGGTAAACGCACCAACTAGAAATAAAACATTACTGGATCTACTGATTACCAAACAATACAGACCTGATCACAGATGTGGAAATACGGGGCAATTTAGGTAACAGTGATCATAGGTCAATTCGTTTCAGTATAAATCACACAAATAGGAAACATGAAGGGAACACAAAGACACTGAATTTCAAAAGAGCCAACTTCCCTAAACTACAAACCTTGCTAAAAGGCATAAATTGGGATAAAATATTAGGAACAAAGAATACGGAGGAGAGATTTGCTTTAAGAGTATATTACATAAGGGCATTAGGCAATGTATCCCATTGGGTAATAAATTTAAAAGAGCGAACAAAAACCCTGGATGGCTTAACTCCAATGTAAAAATGCATATAAAAGCAAAGGAGAAGGCCTTCAAAAAATACAAGGTTGAGGGATCATCCTCAGCATTCAGACTTTATAAAGAATGCAATAAGAAATGTAAGGGTGCAATTAGGACGGCTAAGATAGAACATGAAAGACACATAGCGGAGGAGAGCAAAAAAAATCCCAAGAAATTCTTTAAAGTATGTAAACAGTAAAAAAAGGGAGGACAGACCATATTGACCCCATTAAGAATGAGGAAAGACATCTGGTTACAAAGGATGGGGAGATGGCAAAGGTATTGAATTTATTCTTCTCCTCAGTATTCACGAGTGAATCGGGGGGCTTCAGTAACCAAAACTGCAGTGTTTATCCTCATGACACAACACAGGAAGCACCTCCATGGTTAACAGAGGACAGAATTAAAATTAGACTTGAGAAACTTAACATTAATAAATCACCGGGACCAGATGGCTTGCATCCGAGGGTACTTAGGGAACTCAGTCAGGTGATTGCCAGACCGTTGTTCCTAATTTTTACAGACAGTCTACTGACTGGAATGGTACCAGCTGATTGGAGAAAAGCCAATGTAGCACCAATATTTAAAAAGGGCCCAAAAAACATCCCTGGGAATTACAGACCAGTTAGCCTAACATCAATAGTATGTAAACTCTTGGAGGGTATGATAAGGGACTATATACAAGATTTTAGTAATAAGAATGATATCATTAGCAGTAAACAGCATGGATTCATGAAGAATCGTTCTTGCCAAACCAATCTATTAACCTTCTATGAGGAGGTGAGTTGCCATCTAGATAAAGGAAGGCCCGTAGACGTGGTGTATCTGGATTTTGCAAAAGCATTTGACACAGTTCCCCATAAACGTTTACTGTACAAAATAAGGTCCGTTGGCATGGACCATAGGGTGAGTACATGGATTGAAAACTGGCTACAAGGGCGTGTTCAGAGGGTGGTGATAAATGGGGAGTACTCAGAATGGTCAGGGGTGGGTAGTGGGGTTCCCCAGGGTTCTGTGCTGGGACCAATCCTATTTAGTTTGTTTATAAACGACCTGGAGGATGGGATAAACAGTTCAATCTCTGTATTTGCAGATGATACTAAGCTAAGCAGGGCAATAACTTCTCCGCAGGATGTGGAAATCTTGCAAAAAGACCTGAACAAATTAATGGGGTGGGCGACTACATGGCAAATGAGGTTCAATGTAGAAAAATGTAAATAATGCATTTGGGTGGCAAAAATATGAATGCAATCTATACACTGGGGGGAGAACCTCTGGGGGAATCTAGGATGGAAAAGGACCTGGGGGTCCTAGTAGATGATAGGCTCAGCAATGGCATGCAATGCCAAGCTGCTGCTAATAAAGCAAACAGAATATTGGCATGCATTAAAAGGGGGATCAACTCCAGAGATAAAACGATAATTCTCCCGCTCTACAAGACTCTGGTCCGGCCGCACCTGGAGTATGCTGTCAGTTCTGGGCACCAGTTCTCAGGAGGGATTACTGGAAATGGAGCGAGTACAAAGAAGGGCAAGAAAGCTAATAAAGGGTCTGGAAGATCTTAGTTATGAGGAAAGGTTGCGAGCACTGAACTTATTCTCTCTGGAGAAGAGACGCTTGAGAGGGGATATGATTTAAATTTACAAATACTGTACTGGTGACTCCACAATAGTGATAAAACTTTTTCGCAGAAGAGAGTTTAATAAGACTCGTGGCCACTCATTACAATTAGAAGAAAAGAGGTTTAACCTTAAACTACGTAGAGGGTTCTTTACTGTAAGAGCGGCAAGGATGTGGAATTCCCTTCCACAGGCGGTGGTCTCAGCGGGGAGCATTGATAGCTTCAAGAAACTATTAGATAATCACCTGAATGACCGCAACATACAGGGATATGTAATGAAATACTGACACATAATCACACACATAGGTTGGACTTGATGGACTTGTGTCTTTTTTCAACCTCACCTACTATGTAACTATGTAACTATGTAACGTCCTGATGCTGCATGGCAGATTTCAGATTCCTTGCCATTGGCGGAACCATCACCAATGAACATGGGATCCTAAAACCATCCGTAAACCCCACCGCCAACAACCTCGCTGCTCCCCGATCCGGATACTTACTTAGAAAAGGCAGCATCTTTTCCACCTTCACCGGCGTCGTGCCTCTTTTGAGCAGAGTCACTGGCACGCTTCCCTCTCTTGAAACATCTAGACAACGTATGGGCTCCCCCACACCCTGAGCACTCATGCTTGAACCTACAAGCCCCCCAAATTTACAGGAACCTTCATTATATTGCCAGCACACTCCCCACTTTTTTCCGTCCGGCAGTCCTGAGGAATTTGTACCCCCGCCCCCCCCTGAAAAAACTGAGGCGGGGCCCTCGCTGAAGACATAAGCCTCATCCAGAGGCTAATATCTTTATGATCCCAACGTAACCACGGGCGGACAGCTCTTAGCTGTCTGAACTGCTCGTCCTATCGCAGCCAAGCAGACCCACCGTACACCCTATGGGCTTCCCCAATAGCATCCATATAACAGAACAAAGCTGAGCAATGCTCTGGATTCTTTTCGCCAACCACGCTCGCTATTATGGCGAACGCTTGCAGCCAATTAACAAACGTACGCGGGATCAGCTGGTACCTCCTCATCCTCCTTCTTTGAATCTGCAGGTTTTACCCTATCCAAATTAAACTTTTCCAAAGGCAGTAGCGAAAATATCTCCACATACTCACCCTTGTGAATCTTGTCACGGACTTCCTGTTTCAGTTGGGCTCCCAAGGGGCCCTCGAAGCAGACGTAAACCTCACATTTTGCCGCGTCTGCAATCCTGACCACGTCAATCCTCTCAGTGGCCCCTTTTTCCCCTGCCGTCTCGGCTCCAGCCCCAGACTGGCCGGTGGCCTGACTCGCCGGAGACACCCCCACCCCGGCACCCCCATTACCCCCTTCTACCGAACCACTCACCGGTGCTGACTATGGGGCCACTTGAGGTGGCTGCCCCTGTCCCCCTTCAAATCTACCAAGTAATGCCCGCAGCCCCTTCAATAAATCTGACAGCTGCGTACCGGACCCCGCACTGGCAGGCATATTCCCCACCAATTGCTGGTCCAGCAGGATCTCTCCAGATTGCACCCCAGTACCCCCTGGCCCTACCGAACCCGCTGTAACCACCCCTAACAAATCCTGCAAAGCATCAGATAAAGACAAGTTAGTGTTTGACTTACCGGGCTGACCGGGAACTCGCCCCACAGCCGCCACACTGTTCTCCCTCGCCGGCACTTGTTGTTCTTCTGCATCAGACAATTCCCCTTCCGATTGTTCGTCCTGCTCCAGTATGGGTGGTGTTGCAAGCCTCCTGGCAGATGATGCCCCTTAGGCAGTAGTGTGGGATATTGGTGGGGCCCTCTTCACCCCCGAAACTCCACCTCCTGCAGACCGGCGACGCTGACCTGACCTGGCATCTTCCTGGCTGGTGATCTGAAGTCCCCTACCATCAGACAGGCGTCTCTTACCTGACCTGACGGCCTCCTGGCTGGCATGCATGTGTTCCTCTCCACCATCCTATCCTGCAGCATGCTGTGCCAGTAGGCCCCACCCCCTCCCGAGTCTTCTGGCCATCCTTGCTTCTCCTGCGACTGCGACCCAACCCACGATCCTCCGGCAGGGAACCGGCGCCATTACGGCCCGTGGCCCCAACCCCGAAGTAGGCCGGCGGCGTGTAGACCGCCCGGGGGCTAATGCTAGGTGCCGGTGCTGTCTCTTAGCCGGGGGACCGAACAATCCTCCTTCAGGCTTCTGGGGAGCCGCACGGGCCGAGGTGCAGGCCCTGGTGAGAAGCACGCCAGCGGTCGTGACCTCCGCACGCGATGGGACACCTCACCTGAAGTGGATCCGCCCGCTTCATCTGCGATGAGATCCCCGACTTGACTCTGCAGTCATTCTGGACCTTTTTCAGCTGCTGCCCTCCTCAGTCTCGCAAGGATCAGATCGATGTCTGCCATTGTGGAGGAGCAGTGAGAAAAACTGCCTCCTCCGTCCAAATCTTCCTCACACTGACCCCTTGCTCCCCCCTTCTTTCCAAAAGACTGCTTTCTTACCTCCCCTTTTCTTACCACCTTTTACTTCATCTATTAACCCCTTCAGTGTCTCCCTTAGCCACACTGTCTTGCCGGGCCCTACACTACCCCTCCTTGCAGTCATTTTCACTCCGGGCCTCACTGAAAGTGAGGTGAAATCTTCTGAAGAGGAGCACAGACAGCAAAACAAATGTTACAGGAGTGATAACCCTTCCCTATGTTTTCCAAAAAGCTTAAAATAGATTTTTTGGCTGGAGCTAAACACGTTAAAAATGTACCCGTTCAAAATCACAAACCGATTCTACTTAACAACAAACCTACAGTCCCTGTCTTGTTTGCACCGCCTGTATACTGCTGTTCAGAGTATATAGGGCCTGGGGGCCCCACACCTTTCCTTTTTTTAATTTGGGTGCAGGGTTCCCCTTAATATCCATACAAGACCCAAAGGGCCTGGTAATGGACGGGGGGGGGTACCCATGCTGTTTGTTTCACTGATTTTCATTCATATTGCCAGGACCCGACATTACATTAAAGCCGCAAGCAGTTTTAAATGACTTTTATTACTTTAAAAATGTCATTTTGTGCAGGGACTGTTCTAAGCACGGGAAACACGCGCCACTTTACAGGCATGTAACAGAAATAAATGTAGCGCTAATGATGGTAATAATAAACCAGTCAAAGGTAATATCCACTGAGACAGAAAAGTGAGTATAACTAATATAGCACAATGAATCAATAAAGTTCAGTGGTGCCCAAATAGGTAGCAATAGAGTGGTAGTCCCATAATGGAAAATGAATGGAATGAATCAGACCAGAATGGAGAATCTTCACATCTGCATGTCATTAGTTATACGATCTTGAATAGGAAATAGATGAAAT
Organism: Aquarana catesbeiana; assembly: GCF_042186555.1. NCBI lineage: Eukaryota > Metazoa > Chordata > Amphibia > Anura > Ranidae > Aquarana > Aquarana catesbeiana. Next base: position 9,351,601 of record NC_133336.1, read on the forward strand.
ACGCTTACCAGAGAAGGTGGATTCGGATGCCGATGACACCGAATCAAACAGGCTCAGAGATCTCAGATAGAAGTGGTTGGTTCAAGAAACCCCGGATCTCAAGGGGAATCCTCCCTCTGTTGTCCCAATCATGACTGCCAGTCCGGAAGGCTGAAGGGGAGTCCCAGCCACATGGAAGTCTCAGATGTACAGGTGATTCCCAAAAAATATATGAAAGCGCCAATAGTGCACATCAAATGATGTATTATTGGATGACACCAATAATCAACAAACAATTTAAAATAGCGTGATCACGTAAAAAGATAAAATCAAGTGTAGGGAAGAGTGTAGCTCGCCCGACGCGTTTCGTCCAAATGGACTTCAACTGGCCAACCACTTCCATCTGGGATCTCTGAGCCTGTTTGATTCGGTGTCATCGGCATCCGAATCCACCTTCTCTGGTAAGCGTATTTCATCTATTTCCTATTCAAGATCGTATAACTAATGACATGCAGATGTGAAGATTCTCCATTCTGGTCGGATTCATTCCATTCATTTTCCATTATGGGACTACCACTCTATTGCTACCTATTTGGGCACCACTGAACTTTATTGATTCATTGTGCTATATTTGTTATACTCACTTTTCTGTCTCAGTGGATATTACCTTTGACTGGTTTATTATTACCATCATTATCGCTACGTTTATTTCTGTTACATGTATAAGAATATTGGTCATATTTCTATGTAGCTGCTTTTTTCTATACATGGGGTTAGCGCAGTGTTATATACTTCTTTTTCAGTTCACTTTACAGGCATACTATAGACACCCCCCAGGTATGATATTTAAAGGAATATTTCACTTTTTTTTCACTTTAAGTATTATTAAAATCACTGCTCCCGAAAAAACAGATGTTTTTAAAACTTTTTTTTGCATTGATCCATGTCCCTTGGGGCAGGACCCGGGTCCCCAAAGCCTTTTTAGGACAATAACTTGCATATTAGCCTTTAAAATTGGCACTTTTGATTTTGAACGTTTGAGTCCCATAGACTTTAACGGGGTTCTAAAGTTCATGCGAACTTTCGGTCCATTCGCAGGTTCTGGTGCGAACCAAACAGGGGGGTGTTCGGCTCATCCCTAGTGCTAACTGTTTCCCACATGTATTCCCATATCTGTAACTACTTAAGGCACATCTATGTTGATATGAACTATGAGATGCTTCCAACAACTCTAATAGCGATGCCCTAGTAGACGATATTTTAGCTAGTATTTCTGTAGATTGTGAGGCTTTATGTAGAGTTTCTGGCGAATGAAGCTGTGATAAAGTATTTTCCTTGTCAAAAGAAGTTTATTGAGTATACAATGTTATAAAGATACATAAAGTAAGTTTACAAGGATCTATAAAGTAAGCTCATTGTTTTACAGTAGGGTTTATATAGGTAAATATCATGAAATTTCAAATATTAAACATTGGGTTCACGTAAACCTAAATTAAAGATATATATCATTTCCTTAGTTACTTTTGTAGGTATTTAAATGATTTATACCTACTATACATATTGTTTACAAGTAGAGTGTATATAGGTCAAATAAATTCTGATAATGAGCTTTAATCGTAAGGTGGAGAAAAGGAAAGAGAAAGAAGAAAAAGGGTTGAAAGGTAGAGGTATGGTCCACAAGGTTGTCCCGCTCGTCAGTTTATTATTCTTTTTAGTTCTCTTTGAAGCCTTAGAATGGGTGTCTCTGTAAGTCATTTAATCTGTTACCATGGCAACAGGACAGAGTCATTGAAGTTTGACAGGAACTGTTGTTTTATCCAAGGATGCCAAAGTTTTTCAAATTTTGGAATTTGATTTTGATCGATGGCTACCATCTTAGCATGGGACATTGTATTATTCATTCTGTGAATTGTTTCTGCTAGTACCAATGTAGGAGATTTCCATGCCTTGGCCACTGTTTGTTTTGCAGCCGTTATTAGTTGGATCATAAGTTTGAATTGAGAGAGTGTTAACCATTCCGGTTTTAGATTAAGTAAAGTTAAATATGGATCTGGTTGTATTATTTTTTTAAATATTTTAGATGCAATCACGAAGACTTCCTTCCAGAAGGTTTGGATTACTGGGCACGTCCACCATATGTGTAAATATGTGCCTATTTCTGGGCATCCTCGAAAACAAAGAGCTGAGGTATTAGGTGAATATTTTGCCACTCTAGCGGGTACAAGGTACCAGCGAGTTAGGACTTTATAATTTGTGTCCAGTGCTAAGATGTTGGGTGAGGATGACTTAGATGTGAGCCATATGTTAGACCAGTCCGTGTCTTTTAAAGTTCGTCCCAGGTCCTCCTCCCACCTCTGAACGTAAGAGGGTCTATTAAGATTTGCTACTCCATATAATTGATTATAAAGTGATGAAATTGTACCTTTAGCAAATGGATCTTTTGTACAGATTGATTCAAAAATGGATAATTGGGATAATGGTGTATCCCCCTTTAGGAATGTTGTATAGAAATTTTTGATTTGGAGATATCTGAATATCTCAGAGTTTGGTAGATCATATTTTTCTCTAAGCGATGGGAATGAAAGGAATGATTTAGATGCTATGAAGTCATTTAGTGTCTGAATGCCTGATGTTGTCCAAGCTTTAAAAGAATTTGGGTAGATCCATGCCGGATAAAAGGCCGGATTTCTGATAAAAGAAAGGAGAGGATTGTGTGGAGATTGTAACTGATATTTGGTTTTTAGTTTATCCCAGAGAGATAAGAAGTGTTTAGTTATGGGATTATGAATTTTAAAGCGGTCTTTAGGATCAAGCCATAATAAATTTGATATTAATAGAGGGTCGTTTTCTGAAGCCTCTATAAATACCCATAATGGGATTTCCTGTTTTGCATGGTATTTGGACAGACTGGTCAAATGTGCTGCTCTGTAGTAGTTAGTAAAATTAGGGTATCCCAGGCCTCCTTTATTTTTGGGAAGATGTAGTGTGTGTATAGGTATACGTGGTTTAGAAGAGCCCCATATAAACGAAGTTGCTCTTTTTTGTACTATTTTCAAAAAATAGGAAGGAATTGGAATAGGGAGGACTCTGAATAGATAAAGCAATTTGGGTAGAATAGTCATTTTGATTGCATTAATCTTCCCTATCCAGGATAAAGGAAGTTGCGACCATTGTTTTATTAGATTTGTGATCTGTCTTAATACAGGAGGATAATTGGTTGAGAATAAGTCAGAATGAGATGCTGTTAAATGAATTCCAAGATATGGGATTGATTTTTCTGCCCATGTGAATGGGAGTGCAGCCCTAGCCGGGATCAATTCCATGTTTGTGAGTGAAATATTAAGCACTAGGCATTTCTTAGGATTAATCATAAGGCCGGATAGGGCTGCAAATCCATCAAGAGCTGGTATTAAGTTAGGACCAGAGACCTGTGGTGATGATAGAAAAAGTAATATATCGTCTGCAAATATACATAATTTGTGTGTAATACCTCCTACTTCAATGCCAGTTATAGTTTGGTTTGTTCTGATGTATTGGGCCATGGGTTCGAGTATAAGGGCAAATAATAAGGGAGATAATGGGCAACCCTGTCGGGTGCCTCTTTCGATATTAAAGGCTTCAGATTTGTATCCAGCATATTTTATATAGGCTTTGGGTTTATTATACAATGCTTTGATCCATGTTAAAAAGTGGGGTCCAAAACCCCATTTTTGTAATGAATATTGCATATATTGCCAGGATACTGTGTCAAATGCCCTCTTAATATCGAGAGATAGAAAACATAAAGGGATTTTCCGTTTTTTAGCAATATGTGCCAATAACACTGCCCTGCGTATATTATCGCCTGCCTGTCTATTTGGCATGAAGCCTACTTGATCTCTATGTATTAATTTTCCTATAATGCTATTGAGGCGTTTTGCTATTATTTTTGCTAATAATTTAATATCGAGGTTTAACAGAGAGATAGGCCGATAATTCACACAGGAAGTATCATCAGAAAGGGGTTTTGGGATCATACAAACAATTGCCATTAGTGTTTCTTGCCGAAAAGAATGTCCATCTAGAAGTTTGTTAAAAGTTTCAGTGAGAATGGGAGAGAGTATTTCTGAGAATGTTTTATAGTATAAAGCCGAGTAGCCGTCTGGGCCTGGTCTTTTGTTAAGTTTTAGGTCTTTTATGGCGTTAGCAACTTCATCTATAGTTATAGGCTCATCCAAACTGCTTTTTTGATTCTGAGATAACTCAGGTAAGGTTATTTTTGAGAAGAAGGATTCAGCCTCTGTAGGATTAAATTCATTGTTTGTCTTGTATAAAGTTGCGAGATGTGAGTGAAATTTATGGACTATTTTAACTGGATTACAAGTGTAAACATTTTTTGATAATTTCAAACGTATTGGTTTGAAAGATTTGTTAGTTGAATTTAATGCCCGAGCCAAATATGTACCTGGTTTGTTTGTATTCATGTAGAAATTGTGTTTGGAGCGTTTGAGGGATTTATCAACTGACTCAGTGAGAAATAGATCGTATTCCAAGCTAGATTTTTCCAGATGAGATTTTGTACTCTGAGATAGATTATCTTGAAATGATATGTAGGCTGCATTAAAATTGAGTTCTAGTTTTTTTGCTAGATTTTTGCGTTCCCGTTTAAATAGTGCCATTTGTCTTTGTATTGTACCACGCAAGACAGGCTTATGAGCTTCCCACAGTGTTATTGGGGAAATGTCTGTTGTATTATTAATTGATATGTATTCTTTTAAAGCTTGTTCAATGGCCATCTGATGTAGTGGGTGTTTGAGCATTATGTCCGGTAAGTACCACGTTGGGTCATGCGCTTTTGGTATGGCTGAGGCTATAGTAGTGTATACTGCATTATGGTCAGACCACGGAATCGGAATTATATCTGATGCAATAATTTCTGGTATCATTCCTATTGTTAGAAAAATATGATCTATTCTGGTGAAGGTTTGATGAGGGTGCGAGAAATAAGTGAATTTCTTTTTCATTGGGTTACTTTCTCTCCATGAATCTACCAGATTGTATTTGGAAAGAAGTTGAGAAAAAGGTAATCTAGAGGTTATTTTGGATGGTGTAAAAGGTGATTTATCTAGAAATGGGAGGAGGACCTGGTTCGAATCCCCACACATTATCACTGTTCCTATTTTGTGTGTATTAATCACTTGTAATATATGTGAGAGGAATGGTGTAGGTTGTTTGTTAGGAGCGTAGTAGGAAATCACCGTGATTGCTGTATCCATTATATAACCCATGAGTATCAGGTATCTACCTTCTGGGTCTTTAATTTCTGATGATAAGGTGAATGGTGTGGATCGGTGAAATGCAATTAGAGTTCCCCTTTGCTTGGTACAGGCAGAAGCCGTGTAAATTTGTTGATAAAAAGGAGAAATATATTTTGGAGTAGAATCTTTGGTGAAGTGTGTTTCTTGGAGGCATACTATGTGAGCCTTCTTGTTATGGAAAGTACGGAAGGCTTTGGTCCTTTTTTGAGGGACATTTATTCCCTGAACATTCAGGGAAAGTATATTCAATGGTGCCATGGCAATAGATCAAATAGTTTTGACTTACTTTTTGTTATGCAGAGCTGACTGCGCAGATCAACCTGTGTGGACTGAAGAGATGAATAGATAGAAAAGAAACCAGTGAATTCTGGAGTAAAGAGTAAAACAAAAAACATATGAGATTAGATGATACATTGTATAAATTATTTTTTGCAAGTAATCACAATTTACCCGTGAAAGAGAATAAATATTTCTCTCAGGGGAATAAGTGCCTTCGTCACACTCCCACATAATATGGTTGGGAGAATGAGGAGGGCTAATGGGGGTACACGGATCTTCCGCTTACAGGAGAGAAGTGCTGCTATGTCAAAAGACATCAAAATGATGTTTCATTAATTGGAGTGCAGAATATAGTTTTTGTTGAAATTATTTATTCCAGGGTGGTTGTATATGGTTAGTCTTGCCCTAGGCTAAATAATTCAGTTAGAAAGGTACTGTTAATAACTTTGGTATTGATGAAGATAGTTTGAATTATTTTGGGATTTTAACCCTTTTAGAGTAAACAATTACATATTTTATTCATATGTAACTGTTTAGATATGTTAACTCATAAAATAGAGGTTGTATTGCTTCAGATTAGAATAAACAAAAACATAATTCTAGGAAATAGTTAGGTAATAATATATTTGTTTTAAGAAAAGAAAGAAAAAGCTTCCATTACTTCTGGATTATTGAACATATTTGTCCTAAAAAGTAATAAATCTATTGTGATTACTTGATAATATATAACTGAACAAGAATTTCTTTATTTCACTTATATATTCTAAGGCTATATGAATCAGAAGTAATAAGAAATATAACTGGAATGTAACATGATCCCACACAGTGTGTGACTATCAGAATGCAGTTACATTCAGTTATAAATATAGGTTTTTTTATAGAGAATCATCTCTTAGTATAATAAATGAAGAGATATCAGGAATTAGGATGTCAGTCCATTGAATCTTCTTGGTCCATGGATGATGTGGCATAACGGCCTCTTTTGTGAGAATGATGATTCCCATTTTGTTCTGAAATTTTCTGGGTGCTGCCTGAAGGTGAAGATGATGCCATTCTTCTGCGTGTGGGAGTGTTGCTGCTTGTGGGTTCTGTCAGATTTAATTTTAAAAGGGTTTGTTGTAGTTCATCTGCTGATCTGCTTCTGTAAATTGTACCTTGGTAGTTAAATCTGACTGAAAAGGGGAAGCCCCATTGATACATAATGTTGTGGCGTTGCAGTTCCATTAGTTGAGGTTTCATGGATCGTCTTTTAGTAATAGTAAGTTGGGATAGGTCAGCAAAAATTTGATAATTGTGTCCTTGAAAATTAAGTTCCTTTTTTTCTCTTGCAGCAATTAGTATTTGTTCTTTTGTTCTGTAATAATGAAATTTTGTGATTATATCACGTGGGGGTCCATCTTTCTTTTTGGCTGTGAGGGCTCTGTGTACTCTGTCCAGTTCTAAACGTTCAATAGGGATATCTGGCTTTAGTTCTTGTAATAGAGCAGTAATAGTAGATTGCAGGTCTGTCACAGTTTCAGGTATTCCCCTTATGCGCAAGTTTGAACGTCTGGCTCTATTTTCGTAATCTTCGAGCTTAGTTTGAAGTATTAAATTCTCTTTTTTAATTGTTCCAATTCTGTTATATTTTCTTGGGTTGTAATTTCAATTGCATCCATTTTTATTTCTAAGGCTGCGGTGCGGTTTCCCAGCTCTCTTATTTCTTTGGTTAGGCTTTTTGTTATTTGGTCTGAGGTTTGTTTTAAAGCCTTATGAAGCATCTTTTCAAATTGTAATAATATTACTGGGGATACTGAGGAGGCTTGTGGAGAAGTTTGTGAGAGGATTTGTTCTGTATCTGACTCAAATGGAGAGTCTTGCTGTGACATTTTCTGTCTGTGAGAGCGCCCTGATGCTGTATCTTGTGAGGTGACTGGAGCTGCTTCAGCTGCAGTGAGTGCCTGTGAGCTCTTTGTGAGGTGATTTTTATTTCTGCCACAGTTTCCTCCCAGTACCATATTTCCTGCCCAAACTTTCACAGTTTGTTCCCTGGGGCAAAAAGGTTCAAATGGATACCTTTTGAGCCTGCAGGCTCCGCTTTGTCCTTCTCTTCTCTCCTCAGCGGTGTGGAGCTCTAACAATGCATGTCTGCTCTGCTAGGCTCCGCCTCCTGCCCCTCCGTGATAAAGTATTTTCAATAACCATGGTTCTTTCTTTTTTGAGACGAGAACCATGTTGGATAAACAACCCTCGTAATACCGCTTTAAGAGCTTCCCATTTTAGTGGTAGCGCTGTTTCATCCTGTCCATGATCAGTGACAAAGTTGCCAATTGCCTCCACAATTGCTTTGTGACAAAGTGAGTCTGACATGAACGTATGATTCAAACGCCAGGAACAACTTGGGGGGGATATATTGATAAAAATACCGGTGAATGGTCAGACCAAATAAACGATCCTATTTCCAAAGAAGGCTTCCACTCCAAAACCTTTGGGCCCGATAAAAAATAGTCTAGTCTACTATAGGATTTATGGGCTGATGAAAAATATGTATAGTTACGATCTTTAGGCCATAAATCAAGTAACCTATGATCAAACAATTGTTTTTTGAGAGCTCTCAACCTGGAGTGAGGAATACTGGAACGCTGAGCAGAGGTGTCCAACTGGGGCTCTAAGGCTAAATTGAGATCTCCTCCTACAATAATGACACCTTCTGCAAAATCCGCTAGGAGCCGAAGATAACGAGAAATTCTTGTGGTCTGATAATGATTCGGAAAATAAAAATTAGCAGTTGTAAAAAGTTTATCCCACAACCGAAATTTAAGTAAAAGATATCTACAATTAGGAACGGCTATATGTTCCAACTGCTGAATCGGTAAATTTTGATGAAAAACAATGGAGACCCCTCTTGCCTTTGAATTAGGCATAGTGCTATGATACCACTGGGGAAAGTGTTTATTTGAACATACAGGAATGCCATCCGTATGAAAATGAGTCTCCTGAAGGAGTATGATGTTGTTCCTAGCTTTATGCAAACTATGTAAGATCTGACCTCTTTTTGACTCACTATTAAGGCCTTTGACATTATATAGACGTGCAATTTGTTTAGTTCCAAATTCGTTTTTTAACTCGTTTTTGACAAACTCGTTAATTCCGAAAATTCAGAATTTCCGAATTCTTCAATTTCCGAAATTACGAATTTCCGAAATTATGAATTTCCGAAATTATGAATTTCCGAAATTCCCGAATTTCCAAAATTCGTAATTTTCCGAAATCCGTAATTTCTGAATTTCTGAAATTACGAATTGGAAATTGGAAATTTAGAAATCCGAAAAATTCGAAATTCGGAAATCCGAAAATTCGAAATTCCGGGAATTTCCAAATTTCCGAAAAAAGCAAAAAAACTAATGAAACTAAAACGAAAACTAACAAATTTTTTGTCAGTGCACATGTCTGACATTAAAAGTACAAAATTTCAATGAAGATTCCAAAGTAGAACTTGTTGCTATCTTTATAAAAAAAAAAAAACACCACTTATAAATAAAGAGAGAGGATCCCTCTCTCAGGTCCCTGAGCTACTCAGGAGCCACAAGTGTGACAATAAATGGGGAAATAAATAAATAAAAATAAAATAAAACCCACACACAAAAATAAAAGGATATGGAATCTAACCAAAAAATAATTTTTCACCAAACCTTAAGCCAAAGAGGTAAAGTGGGTGAGCACAGGGGATGTCTCACAACCGAGACAAGGGACAAACAGAATATATATTTCTTATTCTCCACCTAAGTTATTGCCATCTTGCACTGGGGCCTAGAATTTCACCAAGATGGTCTGGGATGTGGGTCATATGGATGAACCATCAATGGAGAAAAAAAAATAAAATAAAAGATAAAAGTAAAAAAAAATGTTAAAAAAGGGGAGAGGGGAAGGGAAAATGCTTTATTATATTGCATAAACCTATATAGTCCAACAAGATATCCCTCACATAACTCAGCAGCAGCCCTCTCTGTGCCACCTGGAACTTTGAAGGGACCATTGAGATTGATAAAACTAACTGACCAGTTTGTTTGTCGCAAAGCGGACCATCATCTCTATCAGAAATCCGATAACATAGGTGAGAACGCCCATATAACTGGTTCCTGTGAGGTCATGGATAATTCCATGACCTTGATCTAAATGTGGTGTAAGCCATGCCCCACAAGCTTATGTGATCCACCTCTTGACGCACTGTCATCACCTGTGTTCCACACAAACACATAATTCAAACACATGCGACCAGTGCGATCAGTACCAACCACATGCGACAACATGCGATGTCCGACATTGTGACAACACAAGCCAGTCCACAATCTTAGAGACCAATAGGGATACGCAAATATGAGTAAATACAGTCAAATAGACATATATACCCATCTTTTATATATACTGTATAACACATGATGATAGCTATAAGGATAGATATAGACAATACAAATAATAAATATAGTCTCTTTACAACCAGATTTATCATGCAGATTGTAGTGCTCCTTGAGTCCTCTTCAAGTACTCATCAAATGCTCATCATGATATTCACCAAGGTTCATGGAGGTTAAATAAATGAATAGTTGACAGGCCTTAGTTTTGATCCCATCCTAAATAAATCGCACATGTTTGCATTCTGTACCCTGTAGATCGCAGATGTCTGCACTCTACACATTATAAATAGCACATATCTGCTTTCTACACCCTATAGATCACACATATATGCATACTACACATTGTAAATAGCATATATCTGCATTCTGCACCCCGTAGATTGCACGTCTGCCCCCCGCACCCTGCAAACCGCACATGTCCACATTCTGCACATTGCAAACAGCACACTTCTGCATTCCATACCCTGTGAATAGCACATGTCTGCATTCTACACACTGTGGGGTTTACTTACTAAAGGCAAAATTACTGTGCACTTAAAAAAGTGCAGTTGCCCTCTGCAAGTGCAGTTGCTCCAGAGCTTAGTAAGTGAGGTAAGGCTTCATGTTGCAAAGAGTACCCAATCACATGCAAGGGAAAATAAAAAAAAACAACATTTTTGCTTACACATGATTGGATGATGGAAATCAGCAGAGCTTCTGCTCATTTACTAAGCCCTGGAGCAACTGCACTTGCAGAGTGCAACTGCATTTTGCAAAGTGCACAGTCTATTTGCTTTTAGTAAATCAACCCCTGTAAATCTCACATGTCTGCATTCTACACATTGCAAACAGTCCATGTCTAGGGATGAGCCGAACACCCCTCGGTTCGGTTCGCACCAGAACTTGCGAACAGACCAAAACTTCACACGAACGTTAGAACCCCATTGAAGTCTATGGGACTCAAACATTTGAAATCAAAAGTGCTCATTTTAAACGCTAATTTGCATGGTATTGTCCTAAAAAGTGTTTGGGGACCCAGGTCCTGCCCCAGGTGACATGTATCAATGCAAAAAAAAGTTTTAAAAACGGCCATTTTTTCGGGAGCAGTGATTTTAATAATGCTTAAAGTCAAACAATAAAAATGTCATATTCCTTTAAATGTCGTACCTGGGGGGTGTCTATAGTATGCCTGTAAAGGGGCGCATGTTTCCCGTGTTTAGAACAGTCTGACAGCAAAATGACATTTCAAAGGAAAAAAAGTCATTTAAAACTACTCACGGCTATTGCATTGCCGGTCCGACAATACACATAAAAGTTCATTGATAAAAACTGCATGGGATTTCCCCACAGGGGAACCCCGAACCAAAATGTAAAAAAAAAAAACTGGCGTGGGGGTCCCTCTAAATTCCATACCAGGCCCTTCAGGTCTGGTATGGATATTAAGGGGAACCCTGTGCCAATTTTTTTTTTTTAAATGATGTAGGGTCCCCCTCAAAATTCATACCAGACCCTTCAAGTCTGGCATGGATTTTAAGGGGAACCCCGCCAAAATTTAAAAAAAAATTGGTGTGGGGTCCCCCAAAAATCCATACCAGACCCTCATCCGAGCACCCAACCTGGCAGGTCACAGGAAAAGAGGGGGGATGAGAGAGCACCCCCCTCCTGAACCATACCAGGCCACATGCCATCAACATTGGGAGGGTGCTTTGGGGTAGCCCACCAAAGCACCTTGTCCCCATGTTGATGAGGACAAGGGCCTTATCCCCACAACCCTTGGCCGGTGGTTGTGGGGGTCTGCGGGTGGGGGGCTTATCGGAATCTGGAAGCCCCCTTTAACAAGGGGACCCCCAGATCCCGCCCCCTCTGTGTGAAATGGTAGGGGGGTACAAAAGTACTCCTACCATTTCACAAAAAAAACTGTCAAAAATATTAAAAATGACAAGAGACAGTTTTTGACAATTCCTTTATTTAAATGCTTCTTTTTTCCATCTTCTATATTCTTTCTTCTATCCTCCTTCGGTTTCTTCCTCCATCTTCTTCTTCCTTCGATCCTCTGCTTCTTTCTCCGGTGTTCTCGTCCAGCATCTCCCTCCGCGGCATCTTCTTCTCTTCATCTTCTTTTCGGGCCGCTCCGCATCCATGATTGGATGGGAGGCTCCCGCTGTGTGACGCTTCTCCTCTTCTGACAGTTCTTATATAATGGAGGGCGGGGCCACCCGGTGACCCCGCCCCCCTCTGACATCACGGGGAATGCCACAGGGAAGTCCCCGTCAAGTCCCCGTGGGTCAGAGGGGGCGGGGTCACCGGGTGGCCCCGCCCTCCATTATTTAAGAACAGTCAGAAGACGAGAAGCAGAGCGGCCCAAAAAGAAGATGAAGACAAGAAGATGAAGAGAAAAAGAGAGAGAAAAAGATGAAGAGAAAAGCGTCACACAGTGGGAGCCTCCCATCCAATCATGGATGCGGAGCAGCCCGAAAAGAAGATTAAGAGAAGAAGATGAAGAGAAGATGCCGCGGAGGGAGATGCCGGATGAGAACACCGGAGAAAGAAGCAGAGGATCGGAGGAAGAAGAAGATGGAGGAAGAAGCCGAAGGAAGATAGAAGATAGAAGATGGAAAAAAGAAGACTTTAAATGAAGGAATTGTCAAAAACTGTCTCTTGTCATTTTTAACATTTTTGACAGTTTTTTTGTGAAATGGTAGGGGAACTTTTGTACCCCCTTACCATTTCACATGGGGGGTGGGATCTGGGGTCCCCTTGTTAAAGGGGGCTTCCAGATTCCGATAAGCCCCCCGCCCGCAGACCCCCACAACCACCGGCCAAGGGTTGTGGGGATGGGGCCCTTGTCCTCATCAACATGGGGACAAGGTGCTTTGGTGGGCTACCCAAAGCACCCTCCTAATGTTGAGGGCATGTGGCCTGGTACAGTTCAGGAGGGGGGCGCTCTCTCGTTCCCCCTCTTTTCTTGCAGCCTGCCAGGTTGTGTGCTCGGATAAGGGTCTGGTATGGATTTTTGGGGGGACCCCATGCCAATTTTTTTTTTAATTTTGGCGTGGGGTTCCCCTTAAATTCAGGTCTGGTATGAATTTTGAGGGGGACCCCTACATCATTTTTTTTTTATTTTGGCGCGGGGTTCCCCTTAATATCCATACCAGACCTGAAGGGCCTGGTATGGAATTTAGGGGGACCCCCACGCCAGTTTTATTTTACATTTTGGTTCAGGGTTCCCCTGTGGGGAAATCCCATGCAGTTTTTATCAATGAACTGTTATGTGTATTGTCGGACCGGCAATTCATTAACCACTTCAATACCAGGCACTTAGACACCTTCCCGCCCAGGCCAATTTTCAGCTTTCAGCGCTGTCGCAATTTGAATGATAATTGCGCGGTCATACAACACTGTACCCAAACAAATTTTTTATCATATTGTTTCCACAAATAGAGCTTTCTTTTGGTGGTATTTGATCACCTCTGCAGTTTTTATTTTTTGTGCAACAAATAAAAAAAGACCGAAAATTTTCAAAAAAAAAACCAAATTTTTCTTTGTTTCTGTTAAAATTTTTTGTAAATAAGTACGTTTTCTCCTTCAATGATGGGCACTGATATGGCTTCACTGATGGGCATCGATGAGGTGGCACCAATGAGGTGGCACTGATGAGGTGGCCCTGACGGGCACTGATGATGGGCACTGATAGGCGGCACTGATAGGTGGCACTGGTATGCGGCACTCATAGGTGGCACCGATGGGCACTCATAGGTGGCACTGATGGGTACTCGTAGGCGGCACTGATGGGCACTCATAGGTGGCATTGATTGGTACATATGGGTGGCACTGATGGGTACTTATGGGTGGCATTGATGTGTGGCACTGATGGGCACTGATAGGTGGGCACTGATAGGCACAGATGGGCACTGATGGGCACAGATGGGCACTGATGGGCACAGATGGGCACTGACAGGTGGCACCGATGGGCAATGACAGGTGGCACTGATAAAACATTGGGGGCATTGCTGGGCAGATCTTGGACATAATGGTGCCAATCAGTGCCCATTTGTGGGCACTGATTGGCACAGATTGGGCACATGTGGATGGCCATGGGGTACATACCTGGCCATCCACATGTTGCCCCTTCCCTGGTGGTCCTAGTGGCGATCCCTAATGGTCCAGCGTGGTGATCTGAGGGGGGGCTCTTTACCGGAGGCTCTTTACCAAGATCAGTGGAGCGGTGTGTCAGGCTGACACACCGCTCCACCGAGCACCGCGATGCGCGCCCCCGGGGGCACGCGGTGGCATGTTATCCTGCTGGATGTCATATGACGCCCGGTCAGGATAACAGAACCACTTCCCGGACGTAAATCCGCTATAGGGCGGACGGGAAGTGGTTAATAGCCGCGAGTGATTTTAAATGACTTTTTTTCCTTTGAAATGTCATTTTGCTGTCAGACTGTTCTAAACATGGGAAACATGCGCCCCTTTACAAGCATACTATAGACACCCCCCAGGTACGAAATTTAAAGGAATATTACACTTTTATTGTTTCATTTTAAGCATTATTAAAATCGCTGCTCTCGAAAAAACGGCCGTTTTTAAAAAAATTTTTTGCATTGATTCATGTCCCCTGGGGCAGGACCCAGGTCTCCAAACACTTTTTATGATAATAACTTGCATATAAGCCTTTAAAATTAGCACTTTTGATTTCTCCCATAGACTTTTAAAGGGTGTTCCGCAGCTTTCGAATTTGCCGCAAACACCCCAAATTGTTCGCTGTTCGGCAAACATGATTTCAACTCAAACTCGAAGCTCATCCCTATCCATGTCTGCCCATGTCTGCACCCCATAAATCACACATGTCTGCACGCTGCACCCTACAAATCACACATGTCCACATTCTGCACACCACAAACCACACATATCAGCAGCATTCCCCACTCTGCAAATCGCACACATCTGCATTCTGCACAATGCAAGCAGCAAACAGTAGATGTCTACATTCCGCACACTGCAAATCGCACGTCTGCATTCTGTACACTATAAGTCACACACGTCTGCACTTCGCACAAATAGCATGTCTGCATTCTCCATGACGTGCCCTGTAAGCCGCACTTATCTGCATTCTGCACACCGCAAATTGCACTGCAAATTGCACACGTCTGCACTCTGCATACTGCAAACAACAAGCAACACATGTCTGCATTCCGCACACTGTTAATAATACATGAATAACATATCTACAATCTACACCCTGTAGATGGCACATGTCTACATTCTGCACATTGTAAATAGCATAATGAAATAAATCATACATTTATATCTATTGATATCTATCCATCTCTCTATATCACTATAATGTACTATAATGCATACCCATAACACACTATACTAGAACTTCGTCCAGCATAAAAAATAAAAATAAAATAGACATTTAGGCCCGGTTCACACTAATGTGAGTTCATAACAAATGTGACGTGTCAAAAACACTTTAAATTCGCTTGTCATCCCTAAAGTCATTGTTTTCAATGACGGTCGTTCACATACATGCGTTGCGATTCCTCTACGAATGCGATTCAATAAGAAAAGGGTCTTGTGAGAATTTACTGCGTTGCGAATTTAGTCTCCATAGACATCAATATAAATCATTCTTGAATCACATTGACGGTTCACATATATGCAAATTCGTCACTTCCAGCTCCTCCTCCCAGTACTGCTCCCTCACTTCCTGTTTCCTGTCTCATGTCCATATGCAAACAGATAAGATGGCCCCCAGCCGTCGGAACAGCATCGACAATGAGGAGCTCATCAGACTTGTCCGTGAAAGGCCATATATATGGGACAGCCATATACCCGAATATAAAAATAATGCCCAGAAGAGCAAAGGCTGGGAAGAAATTTGTAAAACTTTGTATGCAGACTGGGAAGCCTTCACACCTCAAGTTCGCAAACATAACCGTAAGTACATATTTTTTCATCCCACTGTGTACCAATCCCTCTGACCACCAATGTAAGGGTATGCATCCCACTGACCACCAATGTAAGGGCATGCATCATACTGACCACCAATGTAAGGGCATGCATCCCACTGACCACCAATCCCTCTAACCACCAATGTAAGGGCATGCATCCCACTGACCACCAATGTAAGGGCATGCATCCCACTCAATCCCTCTGACCACCAAATGCAAGGGCATGCATTCCACTGACCACCAATCCCTCTGACCACCAATGTAATGGCATGTATCCCACTGACTACCAATGTAAGGGCATGTATCTCACTGATGATCAGTGTAAGGGCATGTATTCCACTGATGACCAATGTAAGGGCATGCATCCCACTGACCACAAATCCCACTGAACAGCAGTGTAAGAAGCATTGTTCCCACTGACCACCAATTAATTGTTTATGTTTTATTTGATTACAGAAGAACTCATACGTACTAGGTGGCGAAGCCTCAAGGATACACTTCAAAGACACCAGAGACTGGAGCGTGAAGCACGAAGTGGGTCTGGTGCCACCCCAAAGCGTCCCTTTGCCAGACACCTGGATTTTCTCAAGCCAGTTCTAGAATGAAGGAAGTAAGTTTTCATACAAGAATAGGTCTCTCTACCATCTCTCTCTAATTAACCTGTCCTCCCCTAACCTTCACTTCTGCCGCTATCATCCTTATACTTAGAATCAGATGTGACAATTTTTGTATTTCAGCACAGAAGCAAGTTGGGAAGAGGAGGAGGAAGAGGAAGAGGAGCATGCTGCTATTGTTGACGTAGATGAGGGAGTATCATTTGCTTGCACAAACCAAGAGGATTCATTATCTATGGAGGTAGAGGGTGACGCAATTGAGGTACATGAGTATTCTACTCAGGAGCAAGATAATGAGGATACTGACAAAGGCAAACATCTACCTCATGCTGGAAGCGAAGCAGCAGGGCAGCAGAACAGGTAGAAGACCCAGAAGAGACAAATAAATTACTAAACATAATGTCAGGGATCACTGAACAAATCGATGTCCAGCGATGCCCTCATACTATGTTTGCCCTAAGTTTGGTGCCTCTTCTCAAAGAGGTCTTGCCAGACCATTACTTCAACATGAGGATTGCAGTGCAACATTGCATACATTCCTTCACTATGCTATGTCATGTTTCAGTGCCAACGCACGAGAGTACTAGTACTCAAATAATTACTCCCATTTCTTCTGCCTCGAACCCTGCACCAAACCCTTATCCTTCTAGTTTTGCTGACTACTCAAGCATGTATGAGACCCCCAGATCAAGAATCCCATATCCCATTCCTTCACCAATTGCCTCCTTAATGACTCCCCCAACTAGAACCCCGGATATAAGAGCAATGGAATTAAAACCACACGACTCAACTCCTCACCATTTCCCACAAAAAATCAGACCACCACAGCTCTACAATCAAATGCCATCCATGCCAAACCACTATCCACCTGTGGAACAGCTTAAACCAATCATTCCAAGTCCTTATCCATATAGAAATCAGTAACTTGAAGTTAATTCAATCGTGCCTCCAACAAATTCACAATATGGGCCCTCGAGTGAACCACCGGATAGAGTGATATCCCCGCCTGTGCCTTTGAGGCAAGCAACGCCTGAGCAACAGAATGTTACAACATTTTTGAATTTATAGATGCATACCTGTTAAACTGCACTGCCACTTTCATGTTGTTAATCAATATTGGATTTGTTTACGTTATGTTTTATATTTTTTACTGACCAAAATGTAAGGGCATGCATCCTACTGACCACCAATCCCACTGACCACCAATGCAAGGGCATTTATCCCACTGACAACCAATCCCACTGACCACCAATGTCAGGACATGTATCCCACCTCTGACCAAAATGTAGGGTCATGTATCCTACTGACCACCAATCCCACTGACCCCCAATGTAAGGGCATTTAACCCACTGACAATCAATCCCACTGACTACCAATGTCAGGGCATGTATCCCACCTCTGAACAAAATGTAAATGGCTGTGGTGCGAATTTGCAATATGGGACCCTGAGTGAACCACCAGATAGAGTAATATCCCCACCTGTAACTTTGAAGCAAGCAACGACTGAACAACAGAGTGCATTTTTGAATTTATAGATATATATCTATATTGGATTTGTTTACGTAATGTAAAACTTTTTTTGGTCCATACCAACTTTTCAGGTCCATGTGGATTATGCAGTGGCATACATGTACGAAAGGAGGAGGAGTAAGAGAGAGAGTACGAGAGTGAGGTGGAGGTTTAGGTGCTTCTTTTTGTACAAGAAATGTGAAAATGTCCACTATTACCATGTGTGTTAAAGGGTAAAGAAACAGATAGGAAGTAGGACGGTCAGAGGAAGTAGGACGGTCAGAGGAAGTAGGACGGTCAGAGAAAGTAGGACGGTCAGAGAAAGTAGGACGGTCAGAGAAAGTAGGACGGTCAGAGAAAGTAGGACGGTCAGAGAAAGTAGGACGGTCAGAGAAAGTAGGACGGTCAGAGAAAGTAGGACGGTCAGAGAAAGTAGGACGGTCAGAGAAAGTAGGACGGTCAGAGAAAGTAGGACGGTCAGAGAAAGTAGGACGGTCAGAGAAAGTAGGACGGTCAGAGAAAGTAGGACGGTCAGAGAAAGTGAGAGGGTCAGAGAAAGTGAGAGGGTCAGAGAAAGTGAGAGGGTCAGAGGAAGTGAGAGGGTCAGAGGAAGTGAGAGGGTCAGAGGAAGTGAGAGGGTCAGAGGAAGTGAGAGGGTCAGAGGAAGTGAGAGGGTCAGAGGAAGTGAGAGGGTCAGAGGAAGTGAGAGGGTCAGAGGAAGTGAGAGGGTCAGAGGAAGTGAGAGGGTCAGAGGAAGTGAGAGGGTCAGAGGAAGTGAGAGGGTCTGAGGAAGTGAGAGGGTCATACTAAGTTAGACTTGAAGAAAGAGATCAGGTGAAGGGGAGAAAGCATGAAGGGTGAGAGAGGTGAGAGAAAGGGAAAGATAAAAGGAGACAGGGTATTGTATCCTCGTTATGTTGTTCTTTACAATGTTTGAAGTTTGATTGTTTCCTGAAAATGTAATTACATGAAGATTTCAAATTAAAAAAATAAAAAATATTTTTTTGAAGACAACTATGGTGTGATATCTGTCTGCATTGCTTCTATTGCTTACTTTTGCTTACTATGGTGCAAATCATCCATCTCATGTACCATGACCGGTACAGCTTACCTTCTGGAACCTATAAACAAAATTATAAGTATATTGCTTATCGATGTGTATTTGTCTATTGATGCACTGATTGTAGATGTGTCAGGGTTAGGGTTCATTTTACGGTTAGGGTTACAGAAAGTGTTAGGGTTAAGGTTATCTTTAATGAGGATATGGTATGGGAAGATCGATATGTGCACAACACACCCTGTAAAATAATAGCACTCACCTGAACAGTATCAAATTCATTTCTTTATTTTTACCTATAAAAATTGACACCATGCAAATATGTGAAGCAGAGTATAGCATTTTAACCTATTGCATCGAGCTACCACGATAGCTGCCCATTTGCTGACATAAAGTACTCTGAAGTCCTGGCGAACATTTTCCCCACTGTAGTTGCCACAGATTCTGATCCATGTTGGCTCTTCGAGGTCATGCATCAAAGAGTCCTCAAATAGGTACCCATGCACCAATGGCATGCTCCATACTAAGGCTGATGCCGTGTACACACGGCTGGACTTTGACTAAACTTGTCTGACGGAACGAATCCGTCGGACAATTCGACCATGTGTGGGCTTCATCGGACCTGCAGCGGACCTTTTCTGTCGAAAATGTGATGGACTTTAGATTTGGAACATGTTTCAAATCTTTCCAACGGACTCGAGTCCAGTCGAAAAATCAGTTTGTCTGTATGCTAGTCTGACTGACGAAAACCGACGCTAGGGCAGCTATTGGCTACTGGCTATGAACTTCCTTATTCTAGTCCGGTCATATGTCATCACGGTCGAATCCGTCGGACTTTGGTGTAATTGTGTCTAGACAAGTCCAATTCGACGGAAGTTTGTCGAAAAGTCTGTCTAAAAGTCCGACGTGATTCGGTCCATTGAAAGTCTGCTCATGTGTACACGGCATTATAAGTGAGTTCAGGAAACGCCACTTATTGGCAAGTATGCCAAAAGCACACTCCACTACACATCTTGCCCTTGACAGTCTGTAATTGAATACCCTCTTTGCAGTGGAAAGTCCCCTGTTTGCATATGGCTGTAGAAGGAGCTCAGAAATAGGGAATTCCTCATCCCCAACAAAGACATAAGGCTCCAGAGGTAGATTTGTTCCAGGATTGTCAGGAAGGTTCAGTGAGTTTTCTCGAAGCATCTTGCCAAAAGAAGAATGCGAGAAGATGCTGGAGCTACTTCCATATGATCCTACAGTATATCCACATAGGTAAAGGAATAATTGGCATCAGCCACTGTCATCAGGACAAATGAATAAATATGTTTTATAGTTAAAATACTTTGAGCCACTATGAATTGGGCTAATTATTCTGATGTGCTTTCCATCTATTGCACCTACACAATTTGGGAAATTGCACCGCTCCCAAAAAAATTTGGCAATTTTAGCACAGTCTTCCCTAGTCGGCTTCTTCATCACCAAATCCTTTAAAAGTAGCCAGATAGCTGCACAGGTTTTATGCACAATAGAACTCACAGTCAATTTGCCCAGCTTGAATTTGTATTGTAAACTGGCAAAAGAATTGCCGGTAGCCAGGTACCTGAGAGGAAGGAGATGGATAATTAATTGTGTGCTTACTTTTTTTCAGTTTTTGGTCTAAGTTAAGTAAAGACGAGGTGGCGTAGTCTACGCAACACCTACATCAAATACGTGGGGCCAAGAGTGGATCAGCTGCCATGACAAAAAAAAAAAAAAAAAAAAGCATACGCATTTGCTGGCTATCTGGCTTTTTATTAAATATGTTACCTTAAGGTGACAAGTAATCGCTCAGCTGCCTCCACACTATTTTGGAAAGTGGTGTTCTGATGCTCCACACTGCTGTAGATCAGTCGAAGCAATTCGTCGAAACTGAAAATTAAATATATACAGAGAAGAGGTAAGATAACATAGATAAGGGAAGAGGTATCAGATAGGAAGTGGGGTGAAATGGGGGAAAATTAGGTTAAGGGGGAGAAGTAAGTGGGCAGAGGTAGGTTGGATACAGAGCAGAGGAATGTATTGGGTTATGGAGGGTAAGGGATAGTGGGGGCGAGGGATAGATGTGTGAGGTATAGTGGGGGGAGGGATAGAGGTAGGAGAGATATTCGGATTCTGGTTACGGCTAAGGTTAGGGATGAAGGGGGGAGTGATGTAGGGTGAGGGATAGGGGGGGGGGGGGATGTAGGGTAAGGCAGGTATAGAGGAATGGGGAGAAAAAGTATAACTTTTACATAATTGCTCACCTGTCAACTGACATACGAGTGTAGTTGAAAATGTTTTCATTATGTTGATGTAGATCGTTGTAGATCATCATCTTGAACTGTCCTCTCTCCTCCCTATTTGCAATTACAGGGTGTACCCAGTATCTTCTGGTTGACAGCATCATCATCATCCTCCTTCTCCTCAGCCTGGCTTTCTTCTTTTTTATAATGACTGCAGCAGTAGCAGTAACTACTGCCTCTATAACCAAAGCCAATGAATGGTACATTTTGACACACTATCCCACGCTCCTCTCCTCACATTCCACAAAAACCAGGAAGAGAACAGGAAGTTTATACAGCTATTTTTTTTTTTTTTACGTCAGCATAACACTGGGTTCCATTGGACAGACATGAAATCGCAGTCACCTCCCAGAATGACAACTAATTCCAGTAGAATCACAGTATATTTGCAACAAACACGTAATGAATTCGCAAAGACATTTCGCAATGCAATCGGGTCAAAATCGCGCTAAATATGCAACGCATCACTGTGAACTGGGCCTTATGGATATTTAGTTCATATTTCGTTCATTACTATTCAAACCCACCAGATGCTATAAAGGGTATTACTCTACAAATATCAAGAAAAAAAAATATACATACATATACACACATATATATACAGACCCCCTTACATTTTTCACTCTTTGTTATATTGCAGCCATTTGCTAAAATCATTTAAGTTAATTTTTTCCTCATTAATGTACACACAGCAGCCCATATTGACAGAAAAACACAGAATTGTTGACATTTTTGCAGATTTATTAAAAAAGAAAAACTGAAATATCACATGGTCCTAAGTATTCAGACCCTTTGCTGTGTAACTCAGGTGCTGTCCATTTCTTCTGATCATCCTTGAGATGGTTCTACACCTTCATTTGAGTCCAGCTGTGTTTGATTATACTGATTGAACTTGATTAGGAAATCCACACACCTGTCTATATAAGACCTTACAGCTCACAGTGCATGTCAGAGCAAATGAGAATCATGAGGTCAAAGGAACTGCCTGGAGAGCTCAGAGACAGAATTGTGGCAAGGCATAGATCTGACCAACGTTACACAAAAAATTTCTGCTGCACTTAAGGTTCCTAAGAGCACAGTGGCCTCCATAATCCTTAAATGGAAGATGTTTGGGACGACCAGAACCCTTCCTAGAGCTGGCCGTCCGGCCAAACTGAGCTATCGGGGGAGAAGAGCCTTGGTGAGAGAGGTAAAGAAGAACCCAAAGATCACTGTGGCTTAGCTCCAGAGATGCAGTCGGGAACGAGTCCGACCGCTGACTGGGAAAAACTCAAGTATACCTTGCTGATCAGAAGTGGGTACAGACACAGAGCTAGCTGCTGTTGCTAGTTGCTGACTTAGTAAGTTAGATGCACGCTGCCTCCTCCTCCATCCCATGGAATCCGAAAAAAGGGTTTTTACATTTTTCCCATACATACAGTGCAATACCAATCATACAAATACAATATCCAACAATACAAATGTATTACCTATAAAATTTTATCCAATAAATTCTTAATTTTACTCATAAATATGTATAAAATATTTTATTTTCTGCAACACCTACATTTCGTAGATTATGAAAAAGAGAATAGAAAAAAAATCTTACACTATATATCTTCCTTCCTTATGATCTGCTACATATAATGTCCCTCTGGGGAAGCCCTGTAGTGTCCATCCATGGGCCCCATATTCTCTCAAACTTTTTTACACATCTCTTTTTGTATACACATATTTTTATTTTCTTATCGTATCATTTACTGCCTTTCCCCTTTCCCTATACTGAATGTTGATGGTGTTCGGAGTCAATCACCTCTGTGCAATCAACTTATGAACCTTAAATAAGCATCTAGTCCCTGCAGTCTGTACAGTGAATGGTAATGTGTCCCCATCCATATGGCCCAATATACACAGTGGCGTCTCCAGCTTTCATATTTAGGGGGGGGCACATGGGGGGACAGGGACAAAAATAGGGGGGCAATATAAAATGCAAATATATCTATAGATATATCTATATATCTATAGATATATCTATATCTATAAATGGGAGAACTATCAGGGTTGCAAAGGTTGTCTTGCCACCGGGCCCTGGTGTTCTGTCACTGTGGGGTTCCCCAGCCTCCTCTTGCTGTCCTGCCCCTGCTATTGACAGTGCTGGTCTGGCATTTCTTGGAATTTACAGGCTGGTTCTCCTGTCCTAAGGACGGGAGAAATCAGTCTGTTTTTTCAGTAACTGAGAGTCCTGGTGGAGTCCTTCCTGCAACTCGCTCTTCTCCCTGCCAATGAGGATGCAGGGGAAGGAGCAGATCGGGCGGCCATGGTTGTGTGAGCGCTCACATTATGCAGTGTCAGCGAGCAGAGGGAGGGGGGAGGAATCACCTGCAGGAGCTGACTGGGGACGTTCTCCCTCTCAATAGAGACTGTGTTACCCCAGCGGTGGCCTGAGTAAGATGCAGCACATCCGATATGAATACAAACAAAAAGAGATTGCCTTTTTGTAAAAAAAAAAAAAAAAAAATAATAATTTTTTTTGGGGGGGGGGGGGGCACATGGTGGGGCCCAGCATAATGTTGGGGGGGGTCAGGGCCCCCTCTGGCCCCCCCTAGGGTCGCCATTGAATATACATAGCATTGGGTCTAATCCAAACGCTTCACCAAATATGGAATTTACAGTACTAATAATTTCCTCCCAGTATCCATATAATTTTGGGCACCTCCCCAATGACATAGATGTTAATGATTTATTTCTCTATAGGTGAGGGTTTGGTGGATCAGATTCTGTTGGATGAACTCGGACACTTCCTGACTCCGGAGCTGAAAGGTAATAGATGAAAAATTGTAACAATTTTCTCCAAAAGTGCAGATCTGGTGGTACTATGTATTCTCTGAATTCAGACATTCCCCTTTAGGTCATACAATTTACACAACAAAATGCGTTAACCCTTTTGCTGCCAGAGCCATTTTGCATTTTTTGCATCTGTTAGAATGCACTTTTTTGGGAATATTTTCAGTGAAAAACACACTAGAGTTACTTTTAGTACACATAACTGCAATATATTACCCAATTATAAGATATATCTGAAATATAAAAAAAATAGCGTGCATTGAGTAAATAAATAGCCAACGTGTCAAGCCTTAAAATAAATGGCTTTCACCCGTGAAATGGCAACAAACTTCATACCCAAAATTGTTCACAGGTGATGCTTTAAAAGTTTTTACAGGTCATCAGTTTTAGAGTTACCTGTGAAAAATGCCCCCAGAATTATTACTTTCACTCTGATGTGTGTGACAATATGTAACATGTGTAGCTCACTCATTGTTTTCATATGTAGCTGGACATGAACATGCATACACTCGTGGGCGGGGGGAGGGGGTTAAACTTTTTTTCATTTTTTAGGTTATCTTTTCACTCAACTGTATTGCTATCCCTTAGACAGAGGCATTAGCCTCCTATGTGATAACATATAACATTTATACTATGACAGGTTCTCTTTATTGAGACATGAGGGGTCTCCCCTGCCCTCCACTGAAGAAGTGATGTAATACATGTGTAGCACCCTCTACCTGAAGGTAGGTGCTAGAGTAGGATTTTTAAATTCAGGATATGTGTAGGTAAATCTAGGCAGGCTTATGCTGAGTGCTGGGCCTGTCTGTTTTAATTTGGGACTGGGAGTGTCCAGTGCAGTGGTGGGTGTTGTCACCTGTGCTCTGACACAGAGATGCCTCCACTGCTTTCAGAGAGATGGTTCTGGAAGGGGGGGTTGGACCTTAGATCTGAGTGGTAGGCAGCTCATGTGAGGAGCTCTGACCAATTACCCTTTGGTATTGGCAGGGGGCAGGCCTCCCATATAAGCTGAGGTCACATGCTGCCAGGGAGGAGTTCTGGAGAGCAGAAAAAGACAGAATGGAGTATTGAGTTGCTGTTCCGGGCGTCCCCACATGGGGATTCGCCGAGCGAGGAGGGATGGAGGAACCACTAGGAGAGAGCTTTAGATAAAGATCTTCATCTCTGAAAAGGTGTCAAGCTGCTGTGACTGGGGAACACAGGACTTGTATGCTGGAGAAGATCAATACGGAGGAAGTAGCAGTAAAGCGGAGGAGAGTAGATCAGCGTTCTGTGGACGGGGACACAGAACTATCCTTTTGGAGAAGGCCAGTGTGAAAGAAACGGGAGAGGAGAATCTATCAACAATAGTGCAGAATGCTGTGGCTGGGGAACACAGCATTGACAGTAATGGACTGGCTGGGAACAGTAGTCTGCCTATTACCATGTGTCAGGCCATCGGGGGGAGGTACCGAGTGCCTCTGGTCTGGTTAGCACATTGGTAATACCTTCCAAAAGACTGTGTGGCTGTCTGATTCTTTGAGCCATCGGGGAGAGGCTGTGTAAGTCTCTGGCTCCTTGATTCGCTGGGACAATACCATCATGGTCTGCAAGGTGGAATTATTCATAGTTATTCGTTCTTGTCACAATGGAAGTGAAGAAATAGTATTTCAGTAGTTCTGCAGAGGAAGGAGACTGGGAATACTACATGTGCATCAATTTTCAAGCTAAGGCTGCTAAGTAGTGTCTTCCAAAATACTAAGTGCTATGGGCATCTCATATCTTCCTTAATCCCACCCAAGTTGTTATCTGCAATAAACGTAATAAAACTGCGCAAAAGACTGTTCATTGTCTTAACTGATAGATGGGGGTCAGGCAGCAGGGTAATTGGCGGATTGCTAGTAACTAGGGATGAGCTTCGAGTTTGAGTCGAACCCATGTTCGACTCGAACATCGTCTGTTCAACCATTCGCCGAATTGCGAACGTTATGGGCTGTTCATGCCAAATTCGAGTTGCGCGTCACAGCCCTTAATTCACTGCGGCATCGCAGTGCATTGCTGGCTGATGATTGCCCAAGCATGCACTATGACCCGCATGCTTTGCCAATCACAGCGCCGACTGCACAGAGAGCCGTAATTGGCATAGACAGAGAGAGAGACAGTGTCATTTGATTTAAGTTAGATAGAGTAGGCAGGCGAGTCAGTTAGCTGCACTTACAGTGTATTGTATATATATATATATATACACACACACTGTATTCAGTTTAGCTAGATCTGTTCCTGTTATTCTCTTTCTAATAGTTGCACCTATAGCTACCTGAAGACAAGTGCTGTTGTTCTTCTTCTGATCCTATTAATACCACAGGCAGGCAGCTTGAAGTATTTACAGTTAGTGTACTGTGTACCCCTGCACTGTTGCACCTATAGCTACCTGAAGACAAGTGCTGTTCTTCTTCTGATTAGGGATGAGCTTCGAGTTCGAACAATTTGGGGTGTTCGCAGCAAATTCGAAAGCCACGGAACACCCTTTAAAAGTCTATGAGAGAAATCAAAAGTGATAATTTTAAGGGCTTATATTAAAGGCTTGTTAAAGGCTTCTTCTGGAACCAGAAGAACCAGAAGAAGAAGATGGAGGAAGAAACCAAAGGAGGAGAGAAGATAGAAGAGAGAAGAAAGAAGATGAGAAGAAAGAAGATGAGAAGAAAGAAGCATTTAAATAAAGGAATTGTCAAAAACTGTCTCGTCATTTTTAACATTTTTGAAATTTTTTTGTGAAATGGTAGGGGTACTTTTGTACCCCCTTACCATTTCACATGGGGGGGCGGGATCTGGGGGGCCCCTTTTTAAACACCCCACGCCAATTTTTTTTTAAATTTTGGCACGGGGTTCCCCTTAAAATCCATACCAGACCTGAAGGGCCTGGTATGGAATTTAGGGGGACCCCAACACCAGTTTTTTTTTAATTTTGGTTCGGGGTTCCCTTGTGGGGAAATGCCATGCAGTTTTTATCAATGAACTTTTATGTGTATTGTCGGACCGGCAATTCATTAATAGCCGCAAGTAGTTTTAAATGACTTTTTTGCCTTTGAAATGTCATTTTGCTGTCAGACTGTTCTAAACACGGGAAACATGCGCCCCTTTACAGGCATACTATAGACACCCCCCAGGTACGAAATTTAAAGGAATATTACACTTTTATTGTTTCACTTTAAGCATTATTAAAATCACTGCTCCTGAAAAAACGTCCGTTTTTAAAACCGTTTTTTGCATTGATACATGTCCCCTGGGGCAGGACCCGGGTCCCCAAACCCTTTTTAGGACAATACCATGCAAATGCAGTTGCAGGGGGAGGATGTGGGGGGAGATGAGCACCTGGGATCAAGAGGCAATTAACTCCTATAAATAAAGGTGCAGCTTCCTGAGGATCTTCAGATGATTCCTGGATTTCTGCTGTGGGGTGGAGATGAGCACCTGCGACCAAGAGGCAATTAACTCCTATAAATAAAGGTGCAGCTTCCTGAGGATCTTGAGGTGATCCCTGGATGACTGCCAACACATGCAGGAAGGGTCAGAACCAACAAGTAAGTGCTTGTACTGGATGAGTCCTGCCACCCGCAACTCACACAGTATGGAATACATTCATATTTTTTATGATTTAGGTTTCTTAATACATCTATCACATTGACATCTTATACACATAAGCCCAATAATAAGTAATAACAGTATTATCATTTTAACCACCTGTTTATAAACTTGGATATTCCTTTATTAGGCACTTCACATTACTTCACCTTGTATAGATTGTTTTCACCATCACACATCATCAGCCTTCTTAGTTCTTTTCCCTTTTTCACATGTTTGTTATATATTCTTTTTTTTTTTACAAGTTTTTGTTTGTTTTTTGTTTTTGGCACACATTAACAACACTTTATCATGCTATATTTCATTACACAGACCCCATGCTTTTGGCACTGGTCAACAACATTTTATTTATGTCACACCTTATCACATAGATCCCTTCACTTAGTTTTTTTACACACACTACCCCACCACCCAGTATTATCACCTTTGTAAGGTGAGGCATGAAACTATAGAGCTTGTTTAAAGTGATTTTTTTTCATCAAGTACTCTATATACTTGGTTCAACCTATCATACATTCACATATCACAATTTAGATCCAAAAATTCTTAAAATATGAGCAAAGGGACAATATTAGTTGAGACCACTCTATTAATTGTTTTGAATATTAAGCAGTCTGGCTATATAGGACAATACGGAACACCCACCCGACACCCGCTGATTTTTACAAATATCAAATTACAGGTGCCTCACCCTACACCTTCCCCACTGGGTCCAAATGCGTGGCTCCTTGCAAGCCCCGTGGACTATGGACACGCCCAGAGGCGACAGAGGGAATGAGCAAACATTGTGGGACCACCGCACGCAACGGTTTTTAAAACTATGCGACACAAGCCCACTTTCCTATTCCCAAATGGTAAATACTTCGCCATATGTATGGAGATGTACTTTCAAAAACTTTCAAAATATTACGAAATGATCTGTTATGTTTTATATATTGTAGAAAATCCTAATGGAATTTTTTGATGTATCTCTTTAGAAGTTAAAACACCCCTGAAGAAGACCAGAAAAGGATAAAGGGTCGAAATGCATTGGGGTATTCATGGGGATTCATATTGATAGCATTGATACAATGTAACTGTACAATTAGAACTTTTTCAATGAATTGATTGCCATGGGAGATGGTCCTTTGTTGTTGCTGATGTCGACTACTGGAAATTTTATGTGATATTGATTGTATTTATGTAATGCATTCTATGTCTGAATTAAATAATATTTTTACTAAACATGGTTACTAAACATTGTTTCAGAAGTATTTTGCTGCTTAAAAGCCCCCTGGGGAAATTTTTCCACTACGGTAATTTTGCAATGCTTTTTGGGGTGTGCAGCTGTGTCAACTCTTGCATGTGTTACTTTACCTAATACCATGCAAATTAGCCTTTAAAATGGGCACTTTTGATTTTGAACGTTCGAGCCCCATAGACTTCAATAGGGTTCTAACGCTCGTGCAAAGTTTTGGTCTGTTCGCAAGTTTTGTGCAGCTACATCTCACTGCAGGCCATTAGTATGTCTGGAAGGCCAACAAGGAGAGGTAGACAGTCACAAGCCAATAAAAGAGGGCAAACAGCCTCTGTGTCTAGAGGCAACAGTGCTGGTCGTAGACACGGTGCCTCCTCATCAGCATGTGGCCGTGGGACACGCTTGTCCTTTTTTTCAGCAGCTGGCCATGTTGACATGTGGAAGAGTTGGTAGAGTGGATGACCAAGCCGCCCTCATCCTCCTCATCCTCTCACCCAGGCTCAGGGTACTTTGTCTGGCAAAGCAGCTGCCAACGCGGCCTCTTCCCTCGGCTCAATGGCATCAGTCACTCCTTCCCTAGGCCCACTATGTCCTCCTGAGGAGTCCCCCTATCTGTTTGACCACAGTGTTGGGTACATGCTCCAGGAGGATGCCCAGCGTTTTGAAGGCTCCGATGATGGTACCCAGCTGGAGGAAGGCAGTAACGTGAGCCCAGAGAGAGGGGGTGCCCAAGAAGGACAGCAATCTGGCAGTCATGTTCCCCCAGTTGCAGCATACTGCCAGGTTTGCTCCAGTGATGAGGAGGGAGGGGATGATGAGGTCACTAACTCCACGTGGGTGCCTGATAGGAAAGGGGAGGAGGAGGAGGAGGCACATCACCAGTGAGGGAGGATGCCTTCCAGGAGCTAGCTTAAGGGCAGCACATCGACTGCATCACACCGCAGAGCTCCGCATGTGCAGGGCGCTGCTGTCTCTGCACGTTATTCCAAAAGTTCTTTGGTGTGGGCCTTTTTTGAGAGGAGTGCATCAGATCACACCGCTGCTATTTGCAACATATCTCTCAAGCGTATCTCGTGTGGCCAAAACATCACCCGCTTGGGCACCACATGCTTGAGCAGACATATGTTGACCTGCTATGCAGTTCGTTGGCAAGCGCAACTAAAAGACCCACACCAAAGAACAAAGAGGATCTCTCCTTGCTCCTCATCAGCTGGAATCTCCAACCCCACTATACCTTCAGTCCTCTCTGAGACCTGCACTGAGAGGAATGAAGGTGTAGAATTGGGTGTGTCACAGCCAAGTACTTGCGTGCAATCTGCTATTGGTACACCAATGTCAGATTGTACCAGGCAAATTTCCCTACCCCAGCTGCTGCACCGCCGAAAGAAGTTCACTCCCAGCCATACACATTCCCAGCGGTTGAATGCTAGCTTGGCTAAATTGCTAGCACTTCAGCTGCTGCCTTTTCAGGTGGTAGACTCTGCCCCCTTCTGTGAGTTTGTGGAATGTGCAGTTCCTCAGTGGCAGGTTCCCAAACACCACTTTTTCTCATGGAAGGCGATTCTGGCTCTCTACCGGCATGTGGAAGGCAATGTCTTGGCCTCGCTGGACAGGGCGGTCAGCGGTAAGGTGCATATTACAGCTGACTCATGGTCCAGCAGGCATGGACAGGGACGTTACCTATCTTTTACGGCGCATTGGGTGACTCTGCTGGCAGCTGGGAAGGATGCAGAACAAGGTGCAGTAGTGTTGGAGGTTGTTCCGCCACCACACCTCCAAAATGCTTCTACTGGTGATTCTGCCACACCTCTCTCCTCCACCCCCTCCTTTTCTTCTTCCTCCATGGCCTCTTCCTGTGCTTTGTCCTCGGAACCAGTGGTGCTCCATAGGCATTCAAGGGACTACGCAAGTGCGCAGGCCAAAAAATGCCATGCGGTGCTTGAGCTGGTGTGCTTGAGGGACAGGAGACACTGGGGCAGAGATTCTGTCAGCTCTGCAGGGGCAGGCTCAGAGGTGGTTGACGCCACACCAGCTTAAGGCAGGAATGGTGGTTTGCGACAATGGCACCAACCTCCTCATCGCCCTCCGACAGGGACAACTGACCCATGTGTCCTGTTTGGCTCATGTCCTTAACTTGGTGGTGCAGCGGTTCTTGGGTAGGTACCCAGGCTTACAGGATGTCCTGAGGCAGGCCAGGAAAGTCTATGTGCATTTCCGCCGGTCATATAACGCCAGTGCTCGGCTGGCGGACCTCTGAAAGGAATTTAACCTGCCCAAGATCTGTGACATGCCCACCAGGTGGAACTCAACGTTGGCCATGCTGCAGCTGCTGCACACGCAGCAGAGGCTCATCAATGAGTACCTGTGCGACTATGGCACCAGGACGGGGTCAGGGGAGCTTGTTTTTTTTTCCCCACACCAGTGGGCCATGATCAGGGATGCATGCACTGTCCAGTCACCATTTGAGAAGGCCACGAGGATGGTGAGCAGTGACAGTGCATGCATCAGTGCCACTGTCCCCCTTGTCCGCCTGTTGGAGCACACGCTGCGTGGAATAATGGACATGGCACTTGAGGCAGAACAGAGGCAGGAAGAGGAAGACTTCCTTAGCTCTCAAGGCCCCCCTTTATCCAGACAGTGTTCCTGCATGTCCGCCGATCACACAGGCAGAGGATGAGGAGGAGGAGGAGGAGGAGGATTGTGTCAGCATGGAGGTGGAGCCTGGCACTCAGCATCAGCAGCAGTCTTCAAGGGATCATTTACAGTCCCAAGAAACCCATGGACTTGTACATGGCTGGGAGGAGGTGGCTGCGGATCATGTCATCCTTAATGACCCAGAGGACTCCGGACCGAATGCCTCAGCAAACCTACGCTGCGTGGCCTCACTGATCCTGCAAAGCCTGCGGAAGGATCCTCATATTCGTGGTGTCAAGGAGAGGAAACGTTACTGGCTGGCAACCCTCCTTGATCCACGTTACAAGGGTAAGGTTGCGGATCTTATCTTGGGAGAGGGAGCAGAGGATGAAACATTTTCGGGAGGCCTTGCAGAAAGGTCTGTGCAACGCGTTCCCAGACACTGGGAGGTTACAAACTCCTGTTTCTGGACAAAGTGTTGCTGAGGCTTCGGTCAGTAAAAGGAGCGGTGGAGAAGTTGGCCGTCTGACCGATGCGTTCAGACAATTTTTAGTCCGCAGCCCCAAGGTATGATCGGTTCCAGCAACCATCGCCAGCGTCTGTTTTACTTGGTGCAGGAATACCTAGGGGCAAGATCTGACTTGGACACCTTTCTCACCGAAAATCCTCTGGGTTACTGGGTCTTGAGGATGGATCACTGGCCAGAACTTGCACAGTATGCAATTGAGCTACTGGCCTGTCCTGCATCCAGCGTTCTTTCGGAATGCACATTCAGTGCTGCTGGAGGCGTGGTAACCGATCACAGGGTGCGCCTGTCCAGCGACTCGGTCGATCAACTGACCTTCATAAAAATGAATCAGTCTTGGATCACCACCAGATACCTGATGCTGATGTAACCAAATATTTTTTTTTTAAATGTCAGATCCCTTCAAGACTGCCTATGCTGATGCTGAGTGACTATCCTGTTATGCTGAGTGACTATCCTCTTCCTCCTCAATGATCATGCTGATAGCTTGTAAGAATATTTTTGGTTCTGGGCGCCGCCACCAGAGGCTAAGGCTCAATTTTTCAGCCCCTAGGGGCGTGTAATTACAATTTTTAATGCAATACTTTGCAGCAGGGCTCGTTCCTGCGCTCCAACTAGAGTATCTGTGAGGGGTTGCAGTGTTGTGGCACCAGCACCAGTGCCTAAGGCCCAATTTTTCAGCCCCTGTTTAACAGGGGCATGTAATTACAATTTTTGATGCCATATTTTGCAGGAGGGCTCATTCCTGCGCTCCAACTAGAGTATCTGAGGGGTTGCTTTTTCTGTCCCTGTTCAATGAGGACATGTAATTTCAATTCTTGATCTAATATTTCACAGCAGGGCCCGTTTCTGCGCCCACCAAGAGTAACTGTGAGGACTGACAGTGTTGTGGCACCACCACCAAAGGCCCAATTTTTCTGTCCCTGTTCAACAGGTGCATGTAATTACAATTCTTGATCTAATATTTCACAGCAGGGCCCGTTCCTGCGCCCACCAAGAGTAACTGTTAGGGCTTACAGTGTTGTGGCAACACCAACATCTAAGGCCCAAATTTCTGCAGAGTATATAAGGCAGGACCCTACTTTCAAACATCCAACTTACAAATGACTCCTACTTGCAAACGGAAGGAGACAACAGGAAGTGAGATGAAATCTACCCCTAGGAAGACAGCAAAACAAATGTTACAGGGGTGATAACCCTTCCCTATGTTTTCCAAAAAGCTTAAAAATTGATTTTTTGGCTGGAGCTACACTTTAAAAATGTACCAGTTCAAAATTACAAACAGATTCTACTTAACAACAAACCTACAGTCCCTTTCTTGTTTGCACCGCCTGTATACTGCTGTTCAGAGTATATAGGGCCTGTGGGCCCCACGCCTTTCCTTTTTTTAATTTGGGTGTGGGGTTCCCCTTAATATACATACAAGACCCAAAGGGCCTGGTAATATACTGGGGGGTACACATGCCGTTTGTCTCATTGATTTTCATCCATATTGCCGGGACCCGACATTACATTAAAGCCGCAAGCAGTTTAAAATTACTTTTATTTCTTTAAAAACGTAATTTTGTGCAGGGACTGTTCTAAACATGGGAAACGTGCCACTTTACAGGCATACTATAGACACCCCCCAGGTACGATATTTAAAGAAATATTTCACTTTTTTTTTTTTTTCACTTTAAGCATCATTAAAATCACTGCTCCCGAATAAACGGCCGTTTTAAAAACTTTTTTTGCATTGATACATGTCCGCTGGGGTAGGACCCGGGTCCCCAAACCCTTTTTAGGACAATAACTTGCATATTAGCCTTTAAAATTAGCACTTTTGATTTTGAACGTTCGAGTCCCATAGACTTTAACGGGGTTCTAAAGTTTGCGCAAATTTTCAGTCCGTTTGTAGGTTATGGTGCGAACCGAACCGGGGGGTGTTCGGCTCATCCCTACTAGTAACCAGGCGGATGAACCCACCGCTACACATGTCACTTCTATGTTCATTCTGTAGCCACCCTGTCCTAAACAAGGGCTTCTAGTCAAACATAGTTCTGCTGGGTGGTAGACAACCTAGCTGACTTATAGTCTACTTGTTTTCCCTCAAACTCTTTAACTGCCAATTGTGTGGTCATACAACACTGTACATAAATGAAATTTATATATTTTTTTCACACAAAGAGAGCTTTTGGTGTTATTTGATCACCACTGGATTTTTTTATTTGGAACAAAAACAATATAGGTTACCTTCTGCTATAAAACATCCAATTAAAGAAAAAATTGAATTTCTTCATAAATTTAGGCCAAAATGTATTCTGCTACTTGTTTTTGGTAAAAAAAAATCCCAAGAAGTGTATGTTGATTGGTTTGTGTGAAAGTTTTAGTGTCTACAAACTATGGTATATATACTTAAATCTCTATTATTTTTTATAGCACAGTAATGGAGTTGATCAGTGACTGACACTGGGTGAAAACTAACTAACACTGACATCACCAGTGACACTAATACAGTGATCGTTGATAATACTATACACTGTCACTGTACTAATGACACTGGCTGGGAAGGGGGGAACATCTCGGGGAATCAAGGGGTTAACTGTGTGCCTAACAATGTGTAATGTGTGTTATTTGCTGCTTTTACTAATCAATGTGGGTGTTCTTTTCTCACTGCAAAAAAACAGCCACATCATTGCTCTCTGTACAAAATCTTATGTTGTTAGTAAACACAGGGCTCTGAGCCAGTTGGCCAGTACCTTGGCAAGGTTGTTGTAGTTTACATTCAAGGGAGAGATAGGACACCAATTTTCCAAGTTGCATCTTTACCCCTTCTGCTTATACATGATTGCAATCAGGCCCGGACTGGCCATAGGGCCCTCCGGGCATTTGCCCAGTGGACCGGGGCCGCCGGGCTCAACCTCTGGGCCGCAATCCGATGCCTGTTGATGACCGGGCCGCACAGCAGGAGGTAAGTGGTGACCACAGCCTGGAGAGGGTTAACACAGGCCGCGGTCGCCTCTCACCTTCCTCTATGCGGCCGTGCCCGTGTCTCCTCTCCAGGCTCTCCTGCCCTGCTGTCAATGTCATCTATCAGCAAGGACGGGAGGAGCCAGAGATCTGTACACTGAACAGCTTGGGCAGCAGGTCGGATCCAAATAAAATAGCGATCGATGTTCATGGCCGGCAATAGCTAGGCAACGGGGGACGCTGCCAGGGCTGGGGCCGCTGATGTCATGGAAACGTATGATGTCAGGAGACCCCGCCCACCTAGGCAGATTACATCCATTCAAAAAACCAAGGGGAGTGAAGGAGACAGTAAACGCGAGAAGTGAAGCCATCAGATGACTGCAAGGGACACAATGGGGGGGCTGTGATTGTTAGGGGCACTGTGATGAAAAGGAAACTGCACTGTAAAGGAGGACTGTAATCATTAGTTTCCTTTACAGTGCACTCCCCTTTATATCACAGTGCCCAATTACATTACAGATTACCGACTCCGTGATTATCCCATCACCAACCGCTCTTACAAAGGGGCAGTTGCTGGAAAATTGGCTGCTCAGTCTAAATTGCCCGGGCCTATTTTTTGTCCCACTCCGGGTCTGATTGCAATCAAGTCCTACCTTAGAGAAGGAGGGATTCTGCCCTCCACTACCATCTCCTCATACAGCTCAAGCAGGTCTATGTCAGTGAGGACCCACAGCACTATATAGAGCTGGACTGGGAGACCATCACAGCCTGGAGTCCTGCCCCACCTAAAGGATGTGATGGAAGAGAGCAGCTCCTCCAGTGGCAAGAAAGAGTTTGTGGTGGACAAGCCTGCAGGATTAATAGTGTTAGCGATAGCCGACAAGATCCTGTCGGCTGCTGTTGTGTCCATTTCTTTCAAAGTAGAGGTTGGTGTAGAGGTCACTGACCACTTTCATCACATTCTTCTTCCCCTTCTGGAGTGCTCCAGTCTTATCACATTATAATTTTTTCCACATTCTCCACCTTAGTGTCATGGTTATGCAATTGAGTTCTCTGTCAGCTTACCTGTCTCCATGTGTTCATCTCTAAAGACTAGCTGCCTCTCATCTGACTGGTTTTATAACCTCTCCTCTAAGCATGGCCCCACCCCAGGCCCTATCAGGGAACCCTATATTAACCTGTGCACTGCAAGCCAGCAGTGCTGATCAACCATTGTGTGTTAGCCTCCGTGTGTACTTGCTGTGTTTCCTACGTCTGATTCCTGTTACCGACTTTGGCCTGTTCTCGACTCTCCCGGTCTGCTTGTTACCCTGACCTTTTGGCGTGTTAGGTTTATCCTTGTCTGCTAGTCGCCCTGATCTTTGGCTTACCCCTTACTTCCCTGTCGTTCCAGCCTGTTGCCTCCTTCCTCTTCTCCTGTAGTCTATGGTGAGCGTGAGCTGTGAGACCCTGGGGGCCACGACCTGGAGCCAGACTGCAGCGCAGTCCATCCTCACCACTAGAGGCTCTGGTGAACACCTGCTGGCTCTTAGACTCCGCGCCCTGGGGAATCTATGCTCTAGCTCCCACTGGGATCCATGTTAGTTATCCTGTAGACCTGCTTCCTGAACCTTACAGGGTTCAATCCGCAGCAGTCAGTCCTATGGTCCACTACCTTGCGGTGCACTTCCGACTCCTACAAAGTGCATCTGTCACCTGATCTCAGGTGACCTGACACTTAGAATGGAAGATGTGTCTGGATTCCCCCTTGAAATGTCCCTTCAGGCATATGTTGGTGTCCTCCAGGTTCTTCCTCATGTCCCAGCCACAGTGTGGAAGGTCCTGCAGTCTCCTGAGTTCCCTCCTCCTAGTACACACTTGCTGGCATCTTCTTGCCTGAAATAAGCTGTTTAACTTGACTTTCACAAACGCTCACCAGTCACATTTCTTAAGAATCTCTTCTTCTCCTGCCATGCGATATCGGTCTCCTTAGGTTCCACCAGCAAATCCTCTTTTTCCAGTTCAGCTTCAAGGATCCTGGGCCAGGCGTGTGCCCCTCACCTAGGTCCTCCTAAAAAGTGCGTGACTGTGTGGCCAGAGAAAAAGCAAGGTACCGTGAAGTGCCCACAATGCTTGACTGCCCTGGAGGCGAACACAAAATCAATCCTGGAATGCACAGATTTATCAGGACAGCACAGCAGATTAGTTCAGGGCTTCATTCCCTTTAAAACTCACATTTTCCTATAAGGAGGCCTCTGTGATCATTTCCCTGTTTATCCTAGATGTAGCATCAAGCTTGGCATACGTGCTGGAGTGACTATTCTCTGAAATTACCACCGAGAACTACTGCGCTAGTGGTGATGAGCGGGGACTGAAGGGTCTGTAAAAGCCCCAACCATGCACTCTTCTCCAGGAACTCATACACATCAATGGGCGTAATTGGCTTTCCTGCCCATGAACCATCTATACAGGCAGCCACAGATTAGCTCCTGGACAGATTTAACTATGAGATGGACACTCCTGACAAGATTTGCTACCCCTGTAGACTTGCAGTTATCACCTCCAGACCAGTAGGAGGGACTGTGGGTCTACTGGGAAGACAGAAGATCATACCTCCTACAAAAGGGTAGAGCACACTCCTGAAACATATAGACGTCACTCTGATGGGAAGAAAGAAAGGTCATCACAGCCCGCTTCCTAGATGTGTCTTTGATGCTCCTTACATTAATGAAAACACAGAGATCTTAGTCACCATGGACCGAGGTGTTCTATTGGATTTAGGTCAGGCGAGCGTGGAGGCCATTCAATGGTATCAATTGCTTTATCCTCCAATAATTGGCTGCATACTCTCGCCACATGAGACCGGGCATTGTCGTATCCCAAGGGGAACCCAAGACCCACTGCACCAGCGTAGGGTCTGACAATGGGTCCAAGGATTTCATCCTGATATCTAATGGCAGTCAGGGTGCCATTGTCTAGCCTGTAGAGGTCTGTGCGTCCCTCCATGGATATGCCTCCCCAGACCATCACTGACCCACCACCAAATTGGTCATGCTGAATGATGTTACAGGCAGCTTAACATTCTCCATGGCTTCTCCAGACCCTTTCACGTCTGTCACATGTGCTCAGGGTGAACCTGCTCTCATCTGTGAAAAGCACAGAGTGCCAGTGGTGGACCTGCAAATTCTGGTGTTCAATGACAAATGCCAATCGAGCTCCACATGCCGGACAGTGAGCACAGGGCCCACTAGAGGACGTCAGGCTCTCAGGTCACCCTCATGAAGTCTGTTTCTGATTGTTTGGTAAGAGACATTCACACCAGTGGCCTGCTGGAGGTCATTTTGTAGAGCCCTGGCAGTGCTCATACTTGCACAAAGGAGCAGATAACGGTCCTGCTGATGGCTTAAGGACCTTCTACGTCCCTGTCCAGCTCTCCTAGATAACTGCCTGTCTCCTGGAATCTCCTCCATGCTCCTGGGCCTGTGCTGGGAGACACAGCAAACCTTCTGGCAATGTCATGTATTGATGCGCCATCCTGGAGGAGTTGAGCTGCCTGTGCAACCTCTATAAGGTCCAGGTATCATCTCATGCAATCAATAGTGACACTGTCCCTAGCCAAATGCAAAACTAGTGAAAAACTGTGTGAAAAGAGGAGTAGGGAAAAAAATGTCAGTGGCCTCCACCTGTAAAACCATTCCTGTTTTGGAGGTCGTCTCATTGTTGCCCATCTAGTGCACCTGTTGGTAATTTCATTAACACCAAAGCAGCTGAAACTGATTAACAACCCCATCTGCTACTTACCAGACAAGATCAATATCCCAAGAGTCGAACTGGCTTGATTCTATACTCTGGTTAAAAAGTGTTTCTTTAATTTTTTTGAGCAGTGTATATTATACTGGAGGTGAGAACATGTAAATACCTTCTGTTATAAGAAGGTGATATTGAATATCATTGTTCAGGTACAAAAGACTGTTGATGTGATGTCTAAATCTCAAATGTAATTTAATGGGCGGCACAGTGGCTTAGTGGTTAGCACTTCTGCTTGCAGCACTGGCATCATCAATGTGAATCCCAGCCAGGGCACTACATGCAAGGAGTTTTTATGTTCTCCCTGTGCTTGTGTGGGTTTTCTCCGGATCCTCTGATTGCCCCTGAAACTCCAAAAAGTGGTTAATTGGTCCTGTCTAAAAAGATCTAAATTTGGCCCTAGTGTATGTATGTGTGCATGTCAAAAAGGGCCTTAGACTGTAAGTACCCTAAGGTTGGTTGTTGCTGTTGGTGCTATATAACTGCCTGTAATTAAAAAAAAAAAAAAAAAACTACAATCTGTTTGTTTATACAACTAATTTTGACTATGAAGTTACAATTTATTGTCACATAATATTGTCACATTCTGATAACCATGAGCCATTAAATTTTTCCATTTTATTCCCAGATATTCAGGAAAAGCACAAACAACATCTGATGGAGAAGACTGAGACTCTAGTGGAGCATAGACCCCCAGGATCTACTCTGGAACCACAAAGATTCCTCATCAATGAGCGTTATGTGAACCTTATTGTAGTTTCCGCTGATCATTTCAGGCAGCGTCCTCAGAATGAGCTAATACAGACCGGGGTAAAACATGAGGAAGGCTTGAAGGAAACACAAATTGGACTGGAACACATTTCCCTCAACAAGCTTTTCCACTGGAATCAGCAGTCACAATGTGTACCACATGCAGTAATGGTGAGCGGAGTGCCAGGAATAGGGAAGACCACAATGATGCAGAAATTTGTCAATGACTGGGTGACTGGAAAACACTACAAGAGATTTGCATTTGTCTTCTTCTTCAGATTCCGGGACCTTAATAGGCTGGAAGAGGTCAGCTTGGAGGAGATGATTCTTCTTCAATATCCATATCTGAAGAGTCAGATTGGAAATATTTTACAAGATCCAGAAAGACTTCTGTTTATAGTTGATGGCTTAGATGAAAGTATTTACCAAATGGATTTCAAATCTTGTAGACTCTTTGCTAACAAGACAATATCTGGAGAGATTGTGGTCAGTTTGGTGAGGCAGAGTCTTCTTAAGGGTTGCTCTGTACTGATAACCAGCCGCCCAACCAGACTGGCATCAGTTGATACCGGTGCTTTCCAGAGAATAGCTGAGATCATGGGATTTCTCCATGGAGACAGACTGACCTTCTTTTATAATTTCTTTGGAAATAAGGAATTGTCAGAAAAGGCTTTTCATTATGTGCAGGAGAATGACACGCTGTATACTTTCTGTTATATCCCATCATACTGCTGGATCATCTGTACAGTGTTATCAATGTGCTTCAGAGCCCAACCAACAATCACTGATCAGCTGATGACATCATTACCCAAAACAATGACACAACTCTTTGTGATATTTGTCTCCAACATTTTGGCCAACCACTGCCAAAATAAAGATGGTGACCACACTGTCCGGGAACTGCTGACATCTATTGGGTGGATGGCAGAACATGGAGTCATGAGTCACATGATTGAATTTGATGATCGTCATCTGGAGTCATTCCGTGTGAGAAATGACAAACATCTCTTTTCATGTTTCATGATGGAATCTGGTCAGCCTCCTGATGTGGATTACACCTTCTTACATCTCACTCTTCAGGAGTTTTTTGCTGCTTTAGTCCATTTTATTGCCTATAATCCTGACAGATTACAGAAAACACTCGATGAGGCAGAATCTCACAAAGACGGCCGTGCTGAAATACTCCTCCGTTTCCTCTGCGGTCTCTCAGACTCTTCTACTAGATCCATGTTACAGTCTCATGTGGGAGAATTGTCGTCTCAGGCCGCCAAACATGTCATCACCTGGATCCAGAAGAAAATTGCAGAAAAAGTACCTGACAAATCCCAAATAGTCAACAGAGAGCTTACTACTGAATTCTACTATCTCCATGAGAGCAGGAATAAGGCTCTGGTGTCACAATGTATTGGGTCAAATAAAGTTGGCTTTTCTGAAGTCCCCCTCAGCCCTCTGGACTGCTCTGTGCTGTCTTTTATCCTTCAATCCCTCAAAGAGACACAAGAAGTACATCTATATTCATGTAACATTCAGGATGAAGGATTGAAGAAACTTATACCAGCTCTTCACAACATGAAGAGTCTGAGGTAAGTAATAAATATGAATAATCACCATGCTGTATTAAATTGGTAATTGCAGGTGTTTTTCCCAGAGAAATTATTAATTATTGGTGTGATTTGTTTTCTATGATATGCAGATATGTACATATCTATTTATGTGAATACATCAGATAATACTTAAAGTGACTGTAAATAAAAGCAATTTCTTGCATTAAGGTAAAAAATTTGGATGAGCCGAACACCCCCAGTTCGGTTCGCACCAGAACTTGCGAACAGGCAAAAAATTCGGACGAACACCATTAAAGTCTATGGGACACGAACATGAAAAATCAAAAGCGCTCATTTTAAAGGCTTATATGCAAGTTATTGCCATAAAAAGTGTTTGGGGACCTGGGTCCTGCCCCAGGGGACATGGATCAATGCAAAAAAATGTTTTAAAAACTGACGTCTTTTCGGGAGCAGTGATTTTAATAATGCTTAAAGTGAAACAATAAAAATGAAATATTCCTTTAAATATCGTACCTGGGGGGTGTCTATAGTATGCCTGTAAAGTGGCGCATTTTTCCCGTGTTTAGAACAATACCACAGCAAAATTACATTTCTAAAGGAAAAAGGTCATTTAAAACTGATTGTGGCTGTAATGAATTGTCGGGTCTCGGCAAAATAGATAAAACTCATTGGGTTCCCCCCCAGTCCATTACCAGGCCCTTCAGGTCTGGTATAAATATTAGGGGGAATCCTGCACCAACTAAAAAAAAAAAAAAAAAATGGTGTAGGGGTCCCCCCAAAATCCATACCAGGCCCTTATCTGAGCATGCAACCTGGCAGGCTGCAGGAAAAGAGGGGGGACGAGAGAGCGCCCCCCCTCCTGAACAATACCAGGCCACATGCCCTCAACATGGGGGGGTGCTTTGGAGTAGCCCCCCAAAGCATCTTGTCCCCATGTTGATGGGGACAAAAGCCTCACCCCCACAACCCTTGCCTGGTTGAGGGGGTCTGCGGACGGGGAAAAATAAAAAAATAAAAATGTCCCACAATGTAGATCCATCTCACGCCGCCCGACGGACCGAAAAAAGAAAAAAAATGTAACAGCTCCGCCTCCATGGGAGGCTCCCGCAGAGTGATGCTTTTTCTTGGTGACATCTGTTGTTATATAGCTGAGGGCGGGGCCACTTAGTGACGTAAACGGTTGACCCCTCCCTCCCTGATGCCACGTGACGTCAGAGGAAGGTGGGGTCGCCCGTTTACATCACAGAGTGGCCCCGCCCTCAGCTATATAACAGCTGTCATCGAGAAGAAGCGTCACTCGGCAGGAGCCTCTCATGAAGGTGGAGCTGGTCCGGCTTTTTTTTTCCTTTTTTTCGGTCCATCGGGCGGCGCGAGATGGAGCTACATCGCGGGACATTTTTATTTTTTAATAAAGGACTTGTCCCAAAATGTCTCCTGTATTTTTTACTATTATTGACACTTTTTTTGTGAAATAGTAGGGGTACAATGTACCCGTTACCAATTCCCATAGGGTGGTGGCTGGGATCTAGGGGTCCCCTTGTTAAAGGGGGCTTCAAGATTCTGATAAGCCCCCTGCCCGCAGATCCCCACAACCACTGGGTGGCTACTCCAAAGCACCCTCCCCATGTTGAGGGCATGTGGCCAAGTACTGTTCAGGAGGGGGGCGCTCTCTCATCCCCCTCTTTTCCTGCAGCCTTCCAGGTTGCATGCATGAATAAGGGTCTGGTATGGATTTTGGGGGGACCCCTACGCCATTTTTCTTTTTTATTTGGCGCAGGGTTCCCCTTAATATCCATACCAGACCTGAAGGGCCTGGTATGGAACTTGGGGGGAACCCTGCGCAATTTCTTTTAAATTCTTGGTTCGGGGTTCCCCTTAATATTCATACCAGACCCAAAGGGCCTGGTAATGGACTGGGGGGATTCCATGCCGTTTTATCAATGAGTTTTATCCATATTGCCGAGACCGACAATTCATTACAGCCGTGATCAGTTTAAATGACTTTTTTTCCTTTAAAAATGTCATTTTGCTGTGGTACGGGAAAACTGTGCCACTTTACAGGCATACTATAAACACTCCCCCCGGTACAGGCCTTCTCTCTTCACTGAAGAAGAAAATAATTAACAAATTAATTACAAACCGCGCTCCCTTTGAAGTGCAAGTGCAAATAAGTACAAATAGTTATCAATGCAAATAAGTGAAATAGTGATCACAGATATGACTATGTCAATAGTGACAACCATAAAAAAACTCTTGTTTAAATCTGGTTATAAAGCAATAGAAATGATAAAAACATCAAAATAACAGTTCAAAATTCAAAAATCAAAACATTTTAATAAATAGTGTTCAGAATATTGTAAATATCAAAAATTTCTGGTTGAA
The DNA here is from genome assembly GCF_042186555.1 of Aquarana catesbeiana. NCBI lineage: Eukaryota > Metazoa > Chordata > Amphibia > Anura > Ranidae > Aquarana > Aquarana catesbeiana. The sequence continues at coordinate 9,395,251 of NC_133336.1, forward strand.
ATCCTCCTGGGGTTCAGCATAACATCAAGGAACAGTAATCCACCACCAACACCGGCCACACAGCCTACTCACCAGATTGTAGTGACTCCCATAACAGGAGTCAAACCCGCTTCAAGGGCAGCCAGAAGGCTTCACACTATAGCGGGTTTGACTCCTGTTATGGGATATTCTGAACACTATTTAAATTTTTTGATTTTTGAATTTTGAACTGTTAATTTGATGTTTTTACCGTTTCTATTGCTTTATAACCAGATTTAACCAAAAGTTTTTTACGGTTGTCACTATTGACATAGTCATATCTGTGATCACTATTTCACCTATTTGCATTGATAACTATTTGTACTTATTTGCACTTGCACTTCAAAGGGAGCGTGGTTTGTAATTAATTTGTTAATTATTTTCTTATTCCATTTACCCTTATAACGTGCTGCTCCCAAATTAATTTAAATCACCAGCTTCCAATTGTGCGGGTTGGTGGTTCCTACCATTTACCCTATATCTTCTCTCTTCACTACCTGGTCTCACAGGAGATTCAGACAGCAGCAGGAGCAATTGGCTATATATATATATATATATATATATATATAAAATACACACATATACAGTGAGGACGGAAAGTATTCAGACCCCCCTTACATTTTTCACTCTTTGTTATATTTCAGCCATTTGCTAAAATCATTTAAGTTCATTTTTTTCCTCATTAATGTACACACAGCACCCCATATTGTACACACAGCACCCCATATTGACAGAAAAACACAGAATTGTTGACATTTTTGCAGATTTATTAAAAAAGAAAAACTGAAATATCACATGGTCCTAAGTATTCAGACCCTTTGCTGTGACACTCATATATTTAACTCAGGTGCTGTCCATTTCTTCTGATCATCCTTGAGATGGTTCTACACCTTCATTTGAGTCCAGCTGTGTTTGATTATACTGATTGAACTTGATTAGGAAAGCCACACACCTGTCTATATAAGACCTTACAGCTCACAGTGCATGTCAGAGCAAATGAGAATCATGAGGTCAAAGGAACTGCCTGGAGAGCTCAGAGACAGAATTGTGGCAAAGCACAGATCTGACCAACGTTACACAAAAAATTTCTGCTGCACTTAAGGTTCCTAAGAGCACAGTGGCCTCCATAATCCTTAAATGGAAGACGTTTGGGACGACCAGAACCCTTCCTAGAGCTGGCCGTCCGGCCAAACTGAGCTATCGGGGAGAAGAGCCTTGGTGAGAGAGGTAAAGAAGAACCCAAAGATCACTGTGGCTGAGCTCCAGAGATGCAGTCGGGAGATGGGAGAAAGTAGTAGAAAGTCAACCATCACTGCAGCTCTCCACCAGTCGGGGCTTTATGGCAGAGTGGCCCGACGGAAGCCTCTCCTCAGTGCAAGACACAGGAAAGCCCGCATGGAGTTTGCTAAAAAACACCTGAAGGACTCCAAGATTTTAAAAAATAAGATTCTCTGGTCTGATGAGACTAAGATAGAACTTTTTGGTCTTAATTCTAAGGGGTATGTGTGGAGAAAACCAGGCACTGCTCATCACCTGTCCAATACAGTCCCAACAGTGAAGCATGGTGGTGGCAGCCTCATGCAGTGGGGGAGTTTTTCAGCTGCAGGGACAGGACGACTGGTTGCAATCGAGGGAAAGATGAATGCGGCCAAGTACAGGGATATCCTGGACGAAAACCTTCTCCAGAGTGCTCAGGACCTCAGACTGGGCCGAAGGTTTACCTTCCAATAAGACAACGACCCTAAGCACACAGCTAAAATAACGAAGGAGTGGCTTCACAACAACTCCGTGACTGTTCTTAAATGGCCAAGCCAGAGCCCTGACTTAAACCCAATTGAGCATCTCTGGAGAAACCTAAAAATGTCTGTCCACCAACGTTTACCATCCAACCTGACAGAACTGGAGAGGATCTGCAAGGAGGAATGGCAGAGGATCCCTTAATCCAGGAGTGAAAAACTTGTTGTATCTTTCCCAAAAAGACTCATCAAAAGGGGCTTCTACTAAATACTGAGCAAAGGGTCTGAATACTTAGGACCATGTGATATTTCAGTTTTTCTTTTTTAATAAATCTGCAAAAATGTCAACAATTCTGTGTTTTTCTGTCAATATGGGGTGCTGTGTGTACAATATGGGGTGCTGTGTGTACAATATGGGGTGCTGTGTGTACATTAACCACTTCCCAACTGGCGCACGCTGATGTACGCCGGCAGAATGGCACGGCTGGGCAAATGGGTGTACCCGTACGTCCCTTTAAATTTGCCGCCGTGCCATCGTGTGCGCGGCGGCGGCGGCACGCACCGGCTGGGAGCTCCGTGGGTCGGGTCGAGGGTACCATGGGCTCGATCGCCGTGGGGATACCCGTGATTGCCCCATGGAGAGGAAGAACGGGGAGATGGTAAGGTAAACAAGCATCTCCCCGTTCTGCCTAGTGACAGTGTCACAGATCTCTGCTCCCTGTGATTGGGAGCAGAGATCAGTGATGTGTCACACACAGCCCCCCCCCACAGTTAGAATCACTCCCCAGGACATACTTAACCCCTCCCCGCCCCCTAGTGGTTAACCCCTTCACTGCCAGTGTCATTTACACAGCAATCAGTGCATTTGTATAGCACTGATTGTTGTATAAACGACAATGGTCCCAAAAATGTGTCAAAAATGTCCGATGTGTCCGCCATAATGTCGCAGTCAAGATAAAAATAGTTGATCCCAGCCATTACTAGTAAAAAAAAAAAATATTAATAAAAATGCCATAAAACTATCCCCGATTTTGTTAACGCTATAACTTTTGCGCAAACCAATCAATAAACCCTTATTGCGATTTTTTTTTTTTTTTACCAAAAATATGTAGAAGAATACGATCGGCCTAAACTGAGGAAAAAAAATGTCTTTTATATATTTTTGGGGGATATTTATTATAGCAAAAAGTAAAAAATAATGCTTTTTTTTTTTAAATTGTCGTTCTTTTTTTGTTTATAGCGCAAAAAAATAAAAACCGTAGAGATGAGCAAATACCACCAAAAGAAAGCTTTTTGTGGGGAAAAAAAAAGGACATCAATTATGTTTGGGAGCCACGTTGCACGACCGCGCAATTGCCAGTTAAAGCGACGCAGTGCCGAATCGCAAAAAGTGCTCTGGTCAGGAAGGGGGGTAAAATCTTCCGGGGCTGAAGCGGTTAATGAGAAAAAAAAATGAACTTAAATGATTTTAGCAAATGACTGCAATATAACAAAGAGTGAAAAATTTAAGGGGGCCTGAATACTTTCCATCCCCACTGTATATACACACACAGTGTATACCATCTCCAATTTGGACATTTTCACTTAGGGGTGTACTGACTTTTGTTGCCAGCGGTTTAGACATTAATGGCTGTGTGTTGAGTTATTTTGAGGGGACAGCAAATTTACACTGTTATACAAGCTGTACACTCACTACTTTACATTGTAGCAAAGTGTCATTTCTTCAGTGTTGTCACATGAAAAGATAGAAGAAAAGATTTACACAAATGTCACTGAGGGGTGTACTCACTTTTGTATACATATTGTGATATTGGGGTGTTTTAGCTCAAGTGATAAATGAGTTTTTAGTGCAGTGAGTCCACCTCAGACAGGCGTTATAGTTAAGGGCCTGGTAGCCCACGTTTGATAAACAGAAAAACAAAATAAAAAAGGTCCATTCAGGATTCCCACGCAGGGGTTTAACTTCATTAAGCACTCCAAAAATAAGGAAACATACCAAGCCACCTGGCTCTCTTGTCAGCAGTTCCTCTGCTTGCTTTCACCAGATTTGGCAATTCTTTCCAGCCCCCTGGACTCACTGGCTTCCTCAGTCTCCCCGACTCTCAAGGCTGGCCAGCCTTTCCCAGTCCCTGGGCAAAGAATCCCCTTTACATGGGCTGCAGACTCCCACAGGGCAGACCACTCTCCAGACACAGGTCTGTCTTCACACAGCAGTAGCAGCAAGCTGCACACACTCCACCTTCCTCCACCCTCTGCTCTCACTAGCCCCTCGTTATATGGGCTTTGTGCACCTGGGCACACAACCTGCTGGCTGTCCAGAAGACGTGGACACAGGGTTAGAGATCCCACCCAAGTCTCTGCGGGATCTCCAAACTACAGAGCCCCATTGGAACATAGCAAAACCCGGAGAAAGCTGCCAACACAGTTTTCTCTCTTTCAAAGCTATGCTCTGTAGCTCTGCAGTCACCTGACATACAAACTCTGTGTCCATTTTCCATCCCTTTTCACAGTGACAGGGACTCTCACTATTACAATATATATATATATATATATATATATATATATATATATATATATATATATATATATATATATATATATATATATATATATATGGTAAAGTTAGGGGTTGTTTTAGCTGAAGGATAGAGCTACCAGTGAGCTGAGTCCATGCCAGTTGTGCCATTTAAGGGCTTGTTGGCCCACTTTTATTAAACAAAAGAAATGAACAGTCCATCCAGAATTCCCATGCCCCCTCTTTTCATTTTCAACTTCACAGTAATAACCACAAACGGAAAATACCGAGCCTCCTGGCTTATACTGTAGATACAGCCATGCGAATCAGGCCTTTCACTTCAGGCCTTTGTCTGTTTCCCACAGACCATTCCCTTGTCAGTTCATATAGATAACAGCTACTTGCTGCTCTGACCCTCAGGCTTGGGTTTCTGACTTTTCCAGTGCACACCTGTACTCTGAGTTCTCCTCTGCAAGCCTGGACTCCTCAGGAGGGTGGAGCCCAGAATCATGGTCCTGACTCTACTATCAGGCCCACACACACCTGAACAATCAGTGTGCCGGTGAGTCTCCAAACCCGGACTGAGGACTGGGGATTTCATCCCACCACTCTAAGAAATCCCCGGGCTCCACGTCCCAAAGTGGACTTTACTAAATAATGAGGAAACTGAAAAGTCAATTTCCTCCCAAACAAGCATATGCACTGGAGCCCCTCAACCTGCCTGGTTGTAAATCCTGGACCCATACCCTGGTGGGGTACCACACTACCACAATATATATATATTAGTCCATAGGGCTCAGTATTGAATTGACCAACGCTTTGCAGCTATAAAAGCTTCAAATCTTCTGGGAAGGCCGTCCACAAGGTTTAGGAGTGTGTCTATGGAAATGTTTGACCATTCTTCCAGAAGTGCATTTGTGAGGTTAGGCACTGATGTTGGACGAGAAGGCTTGGCTCGCAGTCTCTGCTCTAATTCATCCCAAAGATGTTCAATTATTGGGTTGAGATCAGAACTCTGTCCAGGCCAGTCAAGTTCCTCCACCCCAAACTCGCTCACCCACACTATATTGCCAAAAGTATCAGCCCACCCCTCAAAATCATTTGGTGGAGGGGGGATTATGGTGTGGGGTTGTTTTTCAGGGGTTGGGCTTGGCCACTTACGGAAGGGAACTTTTAAGGCAGAGGTAGGAAACCTCGGCCCTCCAGCTGTGGTGACACTACAAATCCCATCATGCCTCTGCCTCTAGGAGTCATGCCTGTGATTGTCAGGGTTTTGCAATGTCTCATGGGACTTGTAGTTTTAAAACAGATGGAGGGCGAGGTTGCCTACCCCTGTCTTAAGGTATCAGTATACCAAGACATTTTGGACAAATGTATGCCCCTAACTTTGTGGGAACAGTTTGGGGATTTGATTGGACACAGTGGGAGCCAATCAGCGGGTGTCTGCTGAGATCCGCTGATCATTCCCGAGAGAGAAAGAACGGCGGTCTGCCGATGTAGGAACAAGGATCTCTACCTTCCCACAGTGAAAGCACCTCCCCCACAGTTAGTAAGCGCTCCCTAGGAACACAGTTAACCCTTTGATCGCCCCTGATGTTAACCCCTTCCCAACCAGTGTCATTAGTACAGTGACAGTGTATATTTTTAGCACTGATCACTTTATTGGTGTCATGGGTCTCCAAAAAAGTGTCAAAAGTATTCAATTTGTCCACCGCAATGTCTCAGTCCCACTATCAGTCGCTGATCACCACCATTACCAGTAAAAAAAAAAAAAAAATTATGTAAATCTATCCCATAGTTTGTATAAGTTTTGTGCAAACCAATCAATATACGCTTATTGGGATTTTTTTTACCAAAAACGTAGCAGAATACATATTGGCCTAAATTAATGAAGAAATTTGATTTTTTCCATTTTTTTTATTGGATATGTTTTATAGCAGAAAATAAAAAAATATTATTTTTTCTTTTCAAAATTGCAAAAAATAAAAACTACAGAGGTGATCAAATACCACCAAAAGAAAGCTCTATTTGTGGGAGAAAAAGGACATCAATTTTATTTGTGTACATCGTCGTGCAATTGTCAGTTAAAGTAATGCTCAAAAATGGCCTGGTCATGAAGGGGGTAAATCTTCTGGAGCTGAAGAGGTTAAATTTCTTAAAACTAGCAAACAAATGCGTCTTGGTAGTTTTACTGCCATCTTTTACAAAATAAATGGTTCTCTTTGCTCAATACTGACATTAAGCTGCTGGCAAAAATTATAGCCATTAATTAAAATTCTAATATCTGATAGTCGCTAGTCTCATATCACCAGACTAAGTCAGTTTTATACCTGGCCATCAAGGCAGAGATAACATCTTCCACCTTCTCCATCTCTTAGGATTTTTGGGGATTTAACTAGATCTATCTCTATTATTGTCCTTTGATATTATAGTTACATAGATGGTGAGGTTGAATAAAGACAATAGACCATCCAGTTCAACCTGTGTGTGTGTGTCAGTGTCAATAATCATTTCCCATATCTATATATATACTGTATTGTGTTCACTAAGATGCACATCCAAGAGTCTTTAAAAAACTATCAATACATCCGACTGACACCACCAATTGTAGAAGAGTTCCACATTCGTGCTGCCCTGACAGTGAAAACCCCCCTGCGCAGTTTAAGATTCAACCATTTCTCCTCCAGTTTTATTGTGTGGCCCCGTGTCCTCTTACACTCCCTGAGACAAAATAGTTTTTTCCTTATGCTGGAATCACTATTGAGGTATTTGTGTATCGCTCTCATATCTCCTCTCATGTGTCTCTTCTCCAGGGAGAATACGTTTAATGATTGTAGTCCTTCCTCATAATTGAGGTCCTCCAGTCCCCTTATTAATTTTGTAAATAGAATGAACACACGTGTAAGAGATCAATGGATGTACACCCGACAAATAGCAATATGGGATAGTTCCCCAAGGATTTTTTTTAGCAGCCAAGTAAATAGATCAAAAAGTTGCAAATGTTTGTAAAAGTCTTTATTTTCCAAAAATAGGATACCAACACAGTATCATGTAGGTTAAAATATGAGCTCTGGTTATATAGTACAAAAACACATTCCATCATGTATGACGATAATAATACAGTAGAGCAACACATAGCATTAACAAATGCCAACCACATAGTTGCCCCAATGCATTTCGACTTGTACAGTCGTGGTCTTCCTCAGGGGGATTATTGCTCTAAAAAGATACATGTCAAAAACTCAGAATTCAATCTATGTACACAACAGTGGTATATTTACAGCTAGAAGATGGAATCTGAAAAAGAGATCCTATAACCAGAAATTTTAAAGAATTTAGATGATCTAGGAAGATCCATGGTCAGTCCTCGCCTCCCCCTACATGGAATCCAACCAAAAAAGCTACACTATTGACACTTCCAGAGGAAGAAAAAAGGGCACCTGTGTTATTTATATGTGTAATAATTATATATCTCACTTTTCTGAGACACTGTGTGTATGTATATATGTATATATATGTATATATATATATATATATATATATATATATAGCGCTGACAACTTTTGTTTCTAGTCATATGTGTTGTTGTAAAGGTAATAAGTTGATATAGTGCCATCGAGTGGCCAATTGCAAAAGTACAATACTTTTATTTTTCATCATTTTGAGAAGTGACATGGAAGTGATTGATTGTTTACTTCTGGACATCAACTATGACCTACCCACAATGCCCATGGACCATAGGAGAACTGAATTGCATTGTGGGAAGGATATAAAAGGGCTGGGAGCGGCCATCTTAAGTCTCTTGTTCCTGGGACGCGTGACCGGGCAGCAGAACTCTGTGGGTGTGTGTCCCACAGAGTTGCGGCCTACCTTGTGAGGGAGCGGAACAACAGCCAGCGATCCTGCCATTGATCACAGTGTGTTGAGCAGCAGAAGTGATCATTCCGGAGACCCGTAAGGAGGTAACCGAGGACTCCTGGTCGTCAGTAAACGGAGCAGCGTGACAGCGTGGTTGTAGCTTCATACCGACTGAGAACTGCAGAAATGGAGACAACCATCTGTCCAGATCCGGTACGGTGAGAGGGCTAACGCCCAGAAGTTTGTTCAACACTACACACAGTTAGAGTTATTACAGAGCATTACTGGAACTGATAGTTCCACGGAACAATTTAGTTGGAAAGCATTACATTTACACAGACTTCAACATCCAGGGATTGATACTAGATGTCTGTCTCCTTCAAGTAAGAATACTCAATCAATTTGCCTGATTATAATTACCTTTGTGCACCACCTTGCACTGCACAATACTCCAGAAGAACCCCTTTGTGGATTACAAATACTGATTTATAGCTAGCAGAAGACTTAAGACGACAGGACTATCTCTTCTATTGCAGGGCCCTGCGTTTAGTCATAAAGGATAGTGACTTTGCTGTTTAAAGCAGGGGGAGCTCCCTAGTATCTATATTGTGGGATATTCACATTCCTGTTTCTTTGCGCTTGCTACAGTGTGCTGGAGGTGGGAAGGTATCCAGAGTTAAGACAATTTCACTCTGAACACTGGTCCCACCTGGAAACGCACCAATAGGGGGACTGAAAAGGAAAGATCTGTGTATATATATATATATATGTCTGTGTATGTGTACAGAGACTGTTGTGAATATTTACTGTACTGTCACGCTACGTTGGTGTGATAGTATAGTCACTGTAATAACTTTTATATATATCATTTCAGTAAAAGAAGTCATTTTGGTTATCACAAATGTTTTGTGTGCAGTGTTGTTCTTCTGCAGGTGGAGCCACAATTACCCAGGTAGAGCTATATAAGTGTCATATATATATATATATATATATATATATATATATATATATATATATTGTGAGCTATAATTGGTATTAGTGTCACTACAACACTGCACTACAGATGTGTCAAGGGGCTTGAACAAGTTAAAGAGGGGTGTAAGAGATCAGCGAACAGGCCCGATCAAAATCAGCAGCTCCTAAGGGAGTATTGCTACATGTGGGAGCTCGTCCGGGATAACTGTCTCTCTGAAGAAAAGCACACCCTTAGGAACCATAGAATGGATCCCCCCACTGTGGCACAGTGGTGTGAGGTGGAAGGCACCCGCTCAGAAGCGAGCGTGGCAATGGAGCTCTGGGGGGATGTCTGGGAGAAAGAACACATTAATCGAGTGGTAAAAACGCTGTCCCCAGAACAAAGAGCCAAGGTGGTCGCTAGACATGTGCACACTGAAATATTTCATTTCGGAATTTCGTTTTCGTCCGAAAAATAAATTTATTTAGTTACTCCCGAAATTTTTTTTTATTCATTTCATTTTTCGTTAAGAATTACATTCGTCCGAAAATCCAAATTAAGGTTGAATCTGTCTTTGAAGGCTTATGGTGTCTGTCGAATGTTCAAAGAAGATTCGACGGAGCAGCTAAACTGCACGACGCCGTATAGTTTACCTGCTCCGTCAAATCTTCTTAGAACTTTCAACAGACACCATAAGCTGAAGTACGTGTGTTACTGCTCCTCCTCTTTGGTTACAATCAGCCAATAACATTCATCATCATCATTATTTTTATTTATCTTTTCTCCCCTACGTCGAATATTTTCTTCCCTAAGTCAAATCTTTTCTCTCTATGTCGAATCTTTTCTCTCTATGTCGAATCTTTTCTCTCTACGTCGAATCTTTTCTCTCTATGTAGAATAATCTTGGACTAATAGAGTTAAGGTTAGGCACATTTGACCACAGGTTTGATGGACACAGATTGTTATTGTCATCATCATGTCGAATCTCCTATCTAAATCGAACTGTTGTAGCAACGAAAATGAAAATAAAGCATTTATTTATGTCAGATCTTTCGTTTTTCGGATTCTGCACTTTCGTTATCGTTTGTTAAAACGATAACGAAAATAACTGAAATTCGGACGAAAATGCTTTTGGACGAAAACGAATGCACATGTCTAGTGGTCGCAGTCAGACCCAATCATGAGACATTCCGCACTTACACATTATTAGAATGGAGGAAGGGAGTTCAAGAAAATTTCAAGGGTACAAGTGTTGAACTTGCTGATAAGACCAAATTTTATCTGACATACCCAGGGGGACAAGGGGAGAGTCTTACCACCCTCCCACAGATGAGATCAGCGGAAGTTAAAGTTCCATCACAGTCAGTCCCGGCTGCAATTGAACCAGAACTCTTCACAGCCCTGGGGAACTTTGTATCCCAATGTCAAAAAGGAAACCCAACATACTCAGGGACTGGGTATCAAAAACTGGGCATTTTCTCGGGCCGACAGCCTGTACCCAAAGAGGAAGATACCTTCAAAAAGTGGTTAGAGCAGGCCACGCAAGCTTTGGATGAGTGGGACGTCCCTGAAGCGCACAAAAACAGTGGATTACTGAGAGTTTGAAAGGGCCTGCTTCAGAGGCTATCCGAAATTTGAAGCTCATCAAACAGAACTGTGTAGCCCAAGACTACTTAGATATCCTGCAAGATGTGTTCGTACGTACTGAAAAGGTTTCCAACCTCATTTATCAACTGGAACACACCTATCAAGATGCAGGGGATAAACTGTCAGAATATATGAGACAGTTGGACAAGGTCATTCACCAGATCTTGTTGAAGAAGGGGCTAGATCCTCGTGAGGTGGATAAAATTCGAGCCAAACAAGTTTTAAGAGGTGCCCAGCCTTTGGACCCCATCACGCTCCAGTTAAGAACTCGCCAGGAGGGAGGCATATTAAAGTATCCCGACCTGATTCGGATTGTACGGGAAGAGGAAGCTATCCTGGAAAGGAAGAAGGAAAAAACTCAAGAGCCGAAACACGCTGTTGGAGTCAGGACAGTTAGTGTGATAGATGATGATCCTCAGATTGAGCTCCTTAAAACTCAGGTGGCACAGTTAATGGAGATGATGGCTCTGCTGACCGCAAAATCCCTTATTCCACCCGATGGAGGGACTAAAAAAACTGAAAAGGTGTCAGACTTCACCCTTAGAAGGAAATCTGGGCTCTGTTTCAACTGTGGGGGGACTGGACATTATGGAAAAGTGTGCCCAAGCCCAAGGGCAGCAGTACAACGCCAAAAGCCGGCGGAAAACTTCAAAGGGCCCCAGTGAAGGAGTCAACTGGGTGCCCTGTAACATCCGCCAACTCCAACAAAACCCAGGCCCACCAAGTTCTGAGGGTGAAAGAAGGAACGAAGTTGAGTAAGCGCCCATGGAAATGAGGAGTCAAGATGCGCACTAGTAAGCAAATTAAGCCAAACACTCATGGTGGATTCCCTCCCAAGCTAGTAGGACCCTCTCCGATCATCCCAATCCAGGTGGAAGGAATCTACGCTAAAGCACTGCTGGATACCGGAGCCCAAGTGACTTTATTATACAAAGATTTCCATGAGAAGCATCTCAAACATCTGCCCCTACAAAAGTTGGAAGAATTAGAGATATGGGGCCTGGGTACCCAGAACTTCCCTTACGAGGGGTACATCCCTATCAAACTCACCTTTGACCAAAGTGTGGCTGAAAAGGCGGAGACTTTTGACACCCTGGCTGTAGTGTGTCCTCGGCCCCCTGGGGCTCACAGAAGTTCCCTTATCATAGGGACAAATACTGATCTGGTCAGAAGACTCCTGACACCGCTTGTATAAAAGGAAAGTGCCCCGGCCATGAAGGTGCACCCCATGTTAACCCAAGTGTACAAGAATATAGTACATGAACAAAAGGCCCCACCGGAAGGGGTGGGAAAGATTTGGTGTTTAGACCGAGGTGAGGAACTGCTACAACCGGGTGAAGTAATATGCTTGAGGGCCTCTGTCAAGTTGAGTTAGAGACAACCTGGTCCTTTTATTGTCTTGGAGACGGACACTCAAGAAGAAGATGTCGGTCTAGAGATAATCCCAAAAGTGTTATCAACCAAGGCGTTTAAGAGAAGCAGAGGGAGAGTCTCAGTCAGTGTTCGGAACACGACAGCTTTGCCTGTGAAGATACCAGCAAGGATGCTGCTTGGACAGGCAAATCAAGCGACCCCGGTCTCGCCATGTGATGTCAAAAGAGGTCCAGAGGGGGAGATTCCCATAGAAGACTTTTACCCGAAGAACACCTCCCTTACAATGGAGAGGGCCAAAGCCCAGCTCATGAGACGGAGAGAAACTTTTTCAAGAAGCAAGTTTTTTGTGGGGTATGCCAAGAGTGCTGAGCGCAAGATCCGGCTAGAGGAAGACAAACCTTTTCGAGAAAGGGTCAGGAGGATCCCACTGGGAGATCTTGAGGACCTCCGAGAACAGCTGGCTGAGCTGAAAAGGACTGGGATTATCAGGGAGTCCATACGCCTCCCCGATAGTAGTAGTAAGGAAAAAGAATGGGTTGCTAAGGCTGTTTATCAACTATAGGACCCTGAACCGACGGACCATTCCCGATCAATACACTACCCCTCGTATAGCAGATGCCTTACAGAGCCTGTCAGGGGCAAAGTGGTTCAGTGTATTAGACTTAAAGAGTGGTTATTACCAGATCCCCATGAGTCCTGAAGATAGGGAAAAGACTGCTTTTATCACCCCCCCGTGGGGTTCTATGAATTTAACCGGATGCCACAAGGTCTGTCTGGGGCTTCGGCAACTTTTCAGCGGCTAATGGAAAAAACGATAGGTGACATTAACTTGATTGAGGTCCTAGTATATTTGGACGATATCATAGTATTTGGCCGAACCCTCGAAGAGCATGAAGAGTGACTGGAAAAGGTCCTGAAGAGATTACATGATGAGGGCTTGAAGCTTTCAATGGAGAAGTGTCATTTCTATCAACCTTCAGTGAACAATTTGGGGCACATTGTGTCTGAAGAAGGGGTGGCAACAGACCCTGAAAAGTTGGAAGCTGTTACCTCTTGGCCCAGGTCCTTTCTGGGTTTCTGCTCCTACTATCGGAGGTTTATGGAGGGGTTTGCAAAGATAGCTCACCCACTTACGGAACTTTTGAAGAATCAAGAAGAGGTTGACGTGGATTCAGATAAACCTGGGAGGCGGAAAGAAGGGCCCAGAAAGAAGAAGGAGTCTATTCAGGATCAGTGGACTCTGCAATGTGAGGAGACATTCAGACGGTTGAAGTGGAGCCTTACTACTGCTCCAGTGTTAGCTTACACGGATCCTACCAAGCCCTATGAACTGCACGTGGATGCCAGCCGAGATGGGCTTGGTGGAGTGCTCTACCAAGAACATAATGGACAATTAAGGCCCATTGCCTATGTGAGCCGAAGTCTATCCCCTGCTGAGAAGAACTACCCCACTCATAAACTTGAGTTTCTGGCCTTGAAGTGGGTCGTGGTGGACAAGTTGAGAGATTACCTGTATGGTGCAGAATTTGTGGTCAAAACAGACAATTACCCCCTCACATACTTGCTCACCACCGCAAAGTTGGATGCCACAGGCCATAGGTGGTTGGCTGCTCTTTCAGCATTTTCCTTCAGTCTGAAATACAGACCAGGAGTAGGTAACAGAGATGCAGATGCGCTGTCGAGAAGACCCCACAGTCCCCTGAGCTCCCAAGAGGATTGGACTCAGCTTGCCCCCGAAGGGGTAAGAGCCCTTTGGGAAGGAGAAGGGTGGAGCCAGAGCTGAAGAGGTTGGAGTGACTACAGCAGGGGTGCCCAAGTGTTACTGTAATGTCTCTCAGATTGCAGCTGAAGGTCTACCTAAGTTATCAAGAAAAGACCTTAGGAGAGACCAACAGGAAGATCCACTCTATAGCTTGATATTGGAGGCTTTGGAGAATCAGCACCCCAACCTACTTCTCAAAAGTGCCCGGAGGGAAGCTCAGTTGTTGCATAAAGAGTGGAGTCGGTTGCAGTTGCAACAAGGGGTGGTCTACCGAAGGGGCCCCTCTGAAGATCTTGAGGAGAAGTGGCAACTGTTTCTGCCAGAGAAACATAGAAAGTGCTGATCGCCCTGCATGATTATCATGGCCATCTGGGGTCAGAGAGAACTCTTCAACTGATAAGGGATAGATTCTATTGGCCTTACATGAGGAAAGAAGTGGAGAGTCACTGTCACTCCTGCCATAGGTGTATCCAGAGAAAAACTTTGCCTCAATGACCTGCCCCAATGGGTCATTTATCAAGCCAAAGTCCCATGGATTTAGTTTGCATAGATTTCCTGTGTTTAGAATCCGACTTGAGTGGACAAGGAAATATCTTGGTAGTCACTGACCACTTTACCCGGTATGCTCAGGCTTTCTCCACTAAAGATCAGAAAGCAGTCACAGTGGTGAAGACGCTAGTGGAAAAGTTTTTCGTCCATTATGGCTTACCACAGAGGATTCATTCAGATCAGGGGAGAGACTTTGAGAGTACGCTCATCAGGAGATTGTTGAATCTATTGGGAATTCAGAAGTCTAGAACTACACCTTATCACCCACAAAGAGATCCTCAGCCGGAGAGATTTAATAGAACCCTTTCTCAATATGTTGGGGACACTGACCTCTGAGCAAAAGCCCAATTGGAGTAAGCATATCACTGCTTTAGTACATGTGTATAATAGCACCAAGAGTGACATCACAGGATATTCACCTTATCGGTTGATGTTTGGGCGAGAGGCCAGATTACCAGTTGACCTGGCTTTCGAAACTTCTCTGGACCACACCTCAGAGACCTCTCACCGAGGATATGCAAATAGGCTGCGGAAGAGTCTGAAGATTGCTTATGAGAAGGCTCGGGCTATGTCAACCAACAGAGGGAGTAGAAATAAGAGGAACTTTGACCTTAAAGTAAGGATTCAAGATCTACAACCTGGTGACCGAGTTCTATTAAGAAATCTGGGTATTCCTGGGAAACACAAGCTGGCTAATCGCTGGAGGTCACAGCCATACATTGTATGCAGACAGCTTCCAGTGTTTGAAATTAGACCAGAAGGAAGTGCTGGAGCAATTAAGACTTGGCATCAGGATCACCTTTTACCTCTCACTGATGCAGTCAGGATAATCCCTGAAGAGGAGTTATCATCTACATCCGATGTTACACATCAACCTGTAACTAGGTCTCAGTCTGGTTCTTTAACAACTGAAGATAATGTGGAGAGAGACATGGATATCAGCTGGTTGTGGTCGTCTGATACACCTGAAGCTGAAAGGAGTTTTTCATTCCAGACAAACAGAGAAGATAGTGAGGCCCTTAATCCAGAAGCTCCAGAGTTTGTACCACTGTCTGAACTGTCTGAAGAGTGTTTGTCCCTCACTGACTTGGAGGAACCAAGGTCTGTAATAGAAGAAGACAGTGTTTACCCAGAAATAGAGGACACACAAAGAGAACAAAGAAGAAAGAGGAACATTCGCCCACCCAAAAGACTAACATAGGATACACTGGGTGAGTGTTCTGAAGTAGCTAAAGTTACCAGTAAAAGCAATGTCGATGAGCCTAGTTCCTCCTCTGTCAATCTGGAAAACGAGAGCCCTGTTTCACCCCTTGACATATCTGTATCTGATACCAAGGTGACAGTTGTGGGTACACAGAAAAGCTTCCCAACACCTGAGAATTGGTGGGCGGCTCCTCTGTCGGTCCTGTGCATTCGTCTAGAGGCCAAAATGTGTAGCAGAAACAGGGTCTTGCATATCTTTGGGGACCAAAGATTTAAAGCAGGGGGAGTATGTAGCGCTGACAACTTTTGTTTCTAGTAATATGTGTTGTTGTAAAGGTAATAAGTTGATATAGTGCCATCTAGTGGCCAATTGCAAAGGTACAATACTTTTATTTTTCATCATTTTGAGAAGTGACATGGAAGTGATTGATTGTTTACTTCTGGACATCAACTATGACCTACCCACAATGCCCACGGACCAGAGGAGAACTAAATTGCATTGTGGGAAGGATATAAAAGGGCTGGGAGCGGCCATCTTAAGTCTCTTGTTCCTGGGACGTGTGGCCGGGCAGCAGATCTCTGTGGGTGTGTGTGTCCCACAGAGTTGCGGCCTACCTTGTGAAGGAGAGGAACAACAGCCAGCGATCCTGCCATTGATCACAGTGTGTTGGTGCAGCAGAAGTGATCGTTCCGGAGACTCGTGAGGAGGTAACTGAGGACTCCTGGTCGTCAGTAAACGGAGCAGCGTGACAGCGTGGTTGTAGCTTCATACCGACTGAGAACTGCCGAAACGTAGACATTCATCTGTCCGGATCCGGTGCAGTGAGAGGGCTAACGCCCAGAAGTTTGTTAAACACTACACACAGTAATGCCCCGTACACACGGTTGGATTTTCTGATGGAAAATGTCCGATCGGAGCGTGTTGTCGGAAATTCCGAACGTGTGTGGGGTCCATCGGACATTTTCCATCGGATTTTCCGACACACAAAGTTTGAGAGCAGGCCATAAAATTTTCCGACAACAAAATCCGATCGCGTAAATTCCGACCGTGTGTGGCCTGTTCCGACGCACAAAGTGCCATGCCTGCTCAGAAGAAATTCCGAGACGGAACAGCTCAGTCTGGTAAACTTAGAGTTCGCAATGGATACAACACTTTCGTCACGGTGCAATGCTAAAAATGGTTTAATACAGCGCACTCTCTTCTTCTTTATAATGTGAGAAGAATTAAGTAGTTTTGCTGCTCATATTCATACAGACTTCTCACAAACTTCTGTCTTTATTATTTAGCGGGATTCCCTTAATATATTTAGATTTGTCACATCTGACAACATTTTTTTTTGTGTTGGTATTTTTTGTTTTATTTTTAAGGCAGATTATTGTTTTTTTGGTTTGTCTTTTTTTCAAGGCTGATCTTTGTTTTATTGTATTTTTATTTTTACTCCAGAATATTTTTGTGTGTGTTTTGTGTGTCAAGTTACCACAACACCATTGATATCTTATATTATTTAATCTGTAGGAGATTGTTTGGTGTTGTTGTCTCTTGTTAATTTCACATTGTACTTTAGAAATTTACCAGAATCGTCACCAACAAACTGTCCTTTTTGGATGAAAACACACAGAGGAGAGTATAATTTTCCCAACAAATTCCTTTATTAAGGGCTCACAACTAAACAAAGAGGGAGGCAATGCTGGAGAAACAGCAGAAGTGGGTGAAGCCTTGGACCCCCAGGGCACACATCAAGTATTTTCAAGCAAAATTGGTGGCCTGAGGAGTCCTTATCTAACAGAGTGCAGTCTGGTCCAGAAGTCCCAGAGATCCGGAAAGCAGCAGATGACATCTGTGTCCCCAGGCTGTGGTCATACGAGAGACTGCATCTTTTGTCAGACCAGACTGAACCCAGGGCCATCACTCTCTTGTCTTCCTTCCACACTTCCTTCCACGCGGTGGCTCTGGTGGTGGAGTTTTGGCAGGAGGAGGAGGAGGAGGAGGATGGTCCAACTCAATCACATCGGTCTTGGGTGTTAGTTCCCCACTCACCCCCTTACTTAGGACTTTATAAAGCAGGTCCTCACATAGCTTGCGTTGACCCTCCTGCATGCCCTGCAGTTTTGTGGCAGCCATGCAGGCAAAGGCCTCTTCAGGACTGGGTAAGGCTCTGAGGGACGCAGAAGCCTCCTGAATAATCCTGCATGTGAGTCGCCTTCCTCGCTCTTTTGTATGGAAGATGGAGGGGAGGAACCTGCGATTCTGTCAGGCTGCGACTTGTCCCAGGCTTCTCCTGGCTGACACTTAGCCCCACCTCCTCCTGGCTGCCACTAACCTCCGCCTCCTCCTGGCTGCCACATTCCACAGCCTCCTCCTGGCTGAGGTCTTCCTGTGTATGAAAAAGGGACATAGTTTTAGTTTTTTCTTCATCAATCCCCCCCAAATTTTCACCTCCTGACTGTTGCAAATTGAATGTTAACAAATATAACTGACTATCATTCTGAGCCCAGCATTTTTCATTCTTGTCCCATTTTTGGGTGCCCACTACTGTCTATTGATATGTAAAACACTTTTTTCAATCAGCAATTAGTGATCAATAATAACATCTAATAAACATCATTTATTTATTGACCAGAAATCTGTAGAAGAATGCTATACCTGACTCCAGCTGGGCTCCTCCACTTCTTCCTGGCTGGAAGGCCCAGGTTGGACATCGGAAGCCTCAGCTGAGATGGAAGGAAGAGTGGAAGGAAGAGTGGAGAGGGATTCTCTGACTTCAGTCTGGTCTGACAGAAAACAAAGTCTCTCATTGTACCACAGCCTGGGGACATAAATGTCATCTGCTGCAGCTCTGGATCTCTGGGAATCCGTGACCTTCTTGCGCTCCCTAAGATAAGTGCTCCTCAGGCCACCAATTGTGGATTTTAAATAGGGGATGGTTGCTGTGGGGACCACTGGCTTCACCAAATCCAGCAGTGTCTCCAGCGCTGCCTGCCTCTTTTGTTTGTGATTATAATGCGGGTGTTTCACCTGCCACAGACAGGGCAGCTCCCTGTATTTGTCTATGAACAGGGGGAGGAAATTGTGGTCATTGAAGCCATCCATTTTCTCTGCAAGACACAACACAAGACAAACCCTAAGGTCAGGCCAAACTCTCCTAATCTTGTTACAATATAGGCTTCAATTTCAAAGCTGTATAGGCCCAAGTTTAGATCTTACCTTCGTTATCACGATCGGCGCCTCCGATGCTCCTTCCTCCACTCACAGATCGTACGTACTACGCACGCGTGTTACGTTTTATACACACTGCGCATGCGTGTAACTCCGCCCGCCCCTGACGTTCTTTCTAGTCTATTCCCCACCCCTTTTCGTTCGCCCCCCAGTGGGGGAAGAGCACATGGCGGATACACAGCAGGTGTGTGCTAATTATAGCAACGAGGAGGAGGAGGAAAGCCCGGAGCCGGAAACGTCCTAATCCAGAAGGAGACAATTTAAGGCCTCAAATATGTCCTTTGGGGAGATGTTGAAGATGGTCAACATCCTGAAGAAGGCCGACTATGATGGAAAGTATGGACCTTACCCCAACCACAATGTCAGAAAGGCCAAGATCATGGCGAAAGTGATCAGGAATTTCGGGGTATGACGATCGAAAGATCAGCTCAGGAAGCGGTGGTCGGACCTCAAATTAAGAGAGTATGAGCAGTACAGAAAGATCCGGAGAGTGCTGCAAAAAAGTAAGTAGTTGTCCTGTGTTCCTATTCTTTATGTTTATTACATTTGTGCTGCTCCATGTGCTTTTCTTACAAGTGTAAATTTTTAAATGGAAACTTTAATGTTCATGGGCACATTATTCGTTTGTATCAAACATTTTTCTTTCGGCCTATAAAACACCATTGTTTTGGCCATATGCATTTGGCCACATTTTTTACGCCCTACTTGTATGAAACTAATTTGGTTGTGTAGATGGGTTTGTTACTAGAATGAAATGCAAACTAGATTCTGTGTAAGGAGAGGACACTCAGCAGCAGTTTTCACATCTGGATGCTGGAGCACTAGTGTGGGACACAAGAACACCATTTTTATTAGGGGGCCACACAGGTGCTCCAGTGTATACTATAGGGGTGACTCCATTTGTGAAACTTGTACAAAACAGGTAAGTATTCAAGCTTCACAAAGGACACTGAAAATGCTACATTTTGGAACTCTGCCAAAATAGACAATTGTACCACACTTTCAAGCAATGTTTCCTATTTATAGTTCTGCCATCAAATATCTGTGTGCTAAGAATAGCATTTTTGTTTTACATAGGGGAGAAAAGACTCGGAGAACACCCCTCATCCGAGGAGACCACAGACCCCCCACGTCGGGAAGAAGGGGAAATACCCCCAACCCAGGAAGAGCAGGAGGAGGAGGAAGACGTGGTGGAAATTGTCACCACAACAGGTGAGTGTCTGCGACCACAGGCTCAGGTCAGAGATGGATGCCGGCATATTTTTGATACCTGTTTTTGTTTGGTTTCTCTCTTTTTTAGGTGATCGTGATGTTGTGGATCCAGATCCTTTCACATCAGAAAGTGCCCAGATCCTGATTGGGGAGATCATGGGGTGTAATTTAGAATTGGAAAACCTCAATAAAAACATCAATGATGTTATTAAAAAAAATAAAAACATCATTGATGTTTTGGGGCGAGTTTAAAACCCCTCCAAAAACCTTTGTTTTTTGTGTGCTACAATGTTAAAAATGTTTTAGCGATTTTTAGAAAAGCCAAATTTGGAGGATGCACACAGTGTGTCAACATGTGCTATCTGCCATCACGGGAGATCAATGTAGGCCTTTTGGGGGTGCAACCCCTTCCTCAATAATAAAGTAGCTGAGAGGAAGGGGTTTCTCCCCCAAAACACGTCCCTTGATCCCCCGTGATGGCAGCTAGCACATGTTGATATTGGGAAATTTGTGTGCATCTTCCAAATTTGGCTTTTCCAGGGGTGACTTCACCCTATCTGAACGCAATATCAAACACAGTTCCTAAATACTCATGTCTGATATTGCCTTCAAGTTCTACCAAATGTGAACTTTGTACGTTCTAGATTTGTGTCTTTCTTGTTGGTTTTACACATGCCTGTTTTATCTGAAATGGACATTTATCTTTTTTCTAATGCTACCCCAAAAATTGTTATACAACAAACATGTTGTTTTGTTTTAAAAACCTTTTCTAAATGCACATGTGATTGTGCAGGTATTAAAAAGATTGTTAATCAAGAATGTGTGGATTATTGTCTCAACGCTACAACACTTTTGTGGTGATGTAATTGCTGCTTTATGTGAAAATGGGGGTTATTTCCTAAGGGCAAATCCTCTTTGCACTACAAGTGCAGTTTCAGTGCAGTTTCAAGTGCACTTGTAGTGCAAAGTGTCTTTGCCTTTAGTAAATAACACCCAACAGTGCTTTGTAAGGTTACACAATCACGCCATTTTCAGGACTCCCCACATTGCTGTCAGGGTCAGCTAAAACAAACACAAGCAGTAAATGTCAACAAAGATTAGCTTTTTTTTGGTTTTTATTTGATAAAGGCTTCACAAATTTGCCGGCATATTGATGGCCCCCCTACCCGCAAAGAACTCAAGGTATCTTAACCGGACATCACGGGCACTCAGGTAGGGCAAGCCAGGACGGCCACTTTCAAGTGCCGTCAGGGTTGTTTCATGTATAATTCCAGCCTCAGGCCCAACTGAGCCAGCATAGTTGGCAGAATGTTGCTGTAAAAAGATATGTAGAACACAGCACGGCAGGATTATATGATTAAGTTTATACTCCGCCATATGGATGGGTGTAAGAAATAGGCGGAACCGGCTGGCCATGATTCCAAACGTGTTCTCCACCACTCTTCTGGCTCTGGCATTAATTAAAAACCCTCTGGTCCGGGTGAGGGTCCTCATCGGGAATGGCCGCATAAGATGGTTCCCCAGCGCAAAGGCTTCATCCGCAACGAAGACAAATGGGAGTCCTTCCACATTATCTTCTGGAGGTGGCAAGTCCAAGCTGCCATTCTGGAGACGCCTGTAAAACTCCGTCTGGGCGATGACTCCACCATCGGATATCCGGCCATTCGTCCCCACGTCCACATACAATAAGTCGTAATTAGCCGACACCACCGCCGACATCACAATACTATTGAACCCCTTGTTATTATAATAGTACCACCCCGAGTTGGGTGGTGGGACGATGTGGACATGTTTCCCATGAATTGCACCTCCGCAGTTAGGAAAGTCCCACAGCTGGGCAAAGTGGGAGGCCACAGTCTGCCATTCCTGTGGCATGGAAGGAAACTGTTGAGGAAAACCAAAAAAAAATAGTATTTTTGCACATAAACAGGGAAAGCAGATTAGACACTAACATTCTTGGCCAACATCCAGATAAAACATTTATTAAGAAGAATTTTACAACACCAAAGTATAAGGTACACCTATCATATCCCCCCCTCTCATGGCCCATTTCTAACATTATAGGGGGGGATCTTGGACGGGTAACCCTATTCACTTCATTGAGAGATGAATGCCTAAATAATGGGTATTACTTTGAACAGCCCCTCCTTAGTTACACTATTGGCAGCCCACTGAACAGGTAAGAAGTGTCATAATACAAAGATATAAATACACACTGTACACATTTGAGCACATTTGGACATTCTGCTCTTACCTATCAAGATAATAATAGGATACAAAAACTTTAAACAGTACCATTTGCACGTATACAGGCAGGCCCTACTACATGCTTTGGGGAATTCATCCATAAATCTCACCACTAAAGAGATGGGTATAGTGTGTATGGGTTTGGCTAAGTCAGCAGATAGATGATTGAGGATAGATAGATAGATAATTGGTATCAGCTGACTTAGCAGTTGGGGGGAGGGAGGGTTAATAAAAATTATTTGGGGACACTACAAAAAATGCCTCTGGCACTTTGCCTAAATTTAAAGCACAAATCACATGTAAAAACATTTTAGGGGGTGTTTGGGGTAAAGCACTACCATGGAGCTGATAAAATACATTGTTAAGTGACTACATGAGGTGAATATAGGGGCAGGAGAGCATGCTGGGGAGGTAAGTGAAGGCAAATATGTATGAAGGAGAAAAAAATGTATTATATAAAAATCCAGCATACATGAGGACAAAGGGGACATTCACAGCATATTACAATCATGGTAATTAGGGAATGAGGAAAGAAATACAATATATTATCAAACATTATATACAATAAAATGTGATGTTAAAGGATAAAAATCTTACCTTCATATTCTCCTTCTGCAGGACCTGGATGATGGCAGAACAGGTCTCTGGGATAATGATACCCAGAGCCTGGGGGGAGATGCCTGTCGAGAACTTCAAGTCCTGCAGGCTTCTCCCTGTCGCCAAGTACCGCAGGGTAGCGACGAGCCTCTGCTCCGGAGTGATGACTTGCCTCATGCAGGTATCCTGCCTGCTAATATAAGGGGTCAGCAAAGCCAACAGACGGTGAAACACGGGGTCCGTCATCCTGAGAAAGTTCCTGAAATCATCAGAATTATTCTCACGGATCTCACGGAGCAAAGGCATATGACAGAACTGGTCACGCTGAAGCAACCAATTCTTGGTCCATGAACTCCTCCCCACCCTGTTCATGGACTGGACTTGTGTCAAGGTCAGGACCCCAACACCAAGCCCCCACACAGCACAAACTCTACGAGGAGTACGTATACGCAACATGGCTAGAAAATGATCGGCTGCTCAGAACGAAGTAAAAGAACGCACTGAAGAACAGCAAGGCCTGTGAAGAGCGACCTGAAAAACAGTAACGAACGAACAAGAACACAATGACTAAGTCACGCGGAACTTGCTTGCACGCACTGAAGAGCAGATACAAACCCACAAGCACAAACTGAACCACAGAAAATGATCTGAAAGCCACGAGTCTGAAAAAGCGCAAATCGTCTCTCACCAAACTTTTACTAACACGAGATTAGCAAAAGGAGCCCAAAGGGTGCCGCGCTTGGTTCTGAACTGGCCTTTTCTAGTCTCGTCGTACGTGGTGTACGTGACCGCGTTGTTGGCGATTGGAAATTCCGACAACTTTGTGCGACGGTATGTACGCAAAACAAGTTTAAGCCAACATCCGTCTGAAAAAATCCTAGGATTTTGTTGTCGGAATGTCCGATCAATGTCCGACCGTGTGTACGGGGCATTAGAGTTATTGCAGAGCATTACTGGAACTGATAGTTCCATGGAACAATTTAGTTGGAAAGCATTACATTTACACAGACTTCAACATCCAGGGATTGATACTAGATGTCTGTCTCCTTCAAGTAAGAATACTCAATCAATTTGCCTGATTATAATCACCTTTGTGCACCACCTTGCACTGCACAATACTCCAGAAGAACCCCTTTGTGGATTACAAATACTGATTTATAGCTAGCAGAAGACTGAAGATGACAGGACTATCTCTTCTATTGCAGGGCCCTGCATTTAGTCATAAAGGATAGTGACTTTGCTGTTTAAAGCAGGGGGAGCTCCCTAGTATCTATATTGTGGGATATTCACATTCCTGTGTCTTTGCGCTTGCTACAGTGTGCTGGAGGTGGGAAGGTATCCAGAGTTAAGACAATTTCACTCTGAACACTGGTCCCACCTGGAAACGCACCAATAGGGGGACTGAAAAGGAAAGATCTGTGTATATATATATATATATATGTCTGTGTATGTGTACAGAGACCGTTGTGAATATTTACTGTACTGTCACGCTACGTTGGTGTGATAGTATAGTCACTGTAATAACTTTTATATATATATCATTTCAGTAAAAGAAGTAATTTTGTTTATCACAAAAGTTTTGTGTGCAGTGTTGTTCTTCTCCTGCAGGTGGAGCCACAAGTACCCAGGTAGAGGTATATATAAGTGTCATATATATATATATATATATATATATATATATATATATATATATATATATATATATATATATATATATATTGTGAACTATAATTGGTATTAGTGTCACTACAACACTGCACAACAGCTGTGTCAAGGGGCTTGAGCAAGTTAAAGAGGGGTGTAAGAGATCAGAGAACAGGCCCAATCAAAATCAGCAGCTCCTAAGGGAGTATTGCTACATATATATAAAGAAAAAAAGCATGAATGTGTGTAATGTGAATGTGAGTAACATGGCGTGAGGAAGATGTGTGCAAGGATAAACAACATTGAAGATGTATTGAAAGGTGGAATATATTACATGATACATAAAAAATAATAAGAATTACATTGCTCATAGGCAATGAATGTTTAAACTACAAAAGTGTATAATCATATCGTGGTTAATAAAGTGTGAAATTACATTGCGTAAAAACAATGGATATACCAAAATACAAAAATGTATGAAGGGGTGTAATACATGTCATGATTGGTGAAAATACAAATCACATTGCTAATAAGCAATGGGCAATGGGTATATAGTGAAATAAAGTGTTGACAGACTGATAATGTGACAATAACTAAGACACAAATAATAACCTGCTGAGAAGCAGGAATGTTTACAAAAGTGCAAAATGTGAAAATCAAAAAAAGACAAGAGCTTCATTACCTTAATGAATAAAATGACTGATGTAGACCATCAGTTGAATATAAGCTGATACATAACTCCTGAATGTAGTTGGAGTAATGTGCTCTAACAATAAACAACCAGAGCGAAGGAATCATATCACATACTCTTCCAATTCAATGTATTGTAGTAATTATAATTTTGTTTAACCATCAGGCAAACAATGAAAGATAGAAAAGTTTGGTCTGGTATTGCTGAAATCTATACTCACATCACACCATCAATATATGTTCACCATCTGTATTAGTGGAACCATCTCATGATTCACAAGGAGCACGGTACTTAAATACCGTATTTATCAGCGTATAACACGCGCCGGCGTATAACACGCACCCCAAGTTTAGGAGGGAATTTTAAGGAAAAAAAACATTTAGGAGGGAAGTTTAAGGAAAAAAAACTTACATTTAAATGCCCATCAATGCAGCCTTATCGTGTCCATCTGCAGCCTTGTCAGTGCAGCCTTGCCCCAGTGTCCAGTGCAGCCTTGTCAGTGCAGCTTTGCCCCAGTGCAGAATTGTCAGTGCAGCTTTGCCCCAGTGCAGCCTTGTCAGTGCAGCTTTGCCCCAGTGCAGTCTTGTCAGTGCAGCTTTGCCCCAGTGCAGCCTTGTCAGTGCAGCTTTGCCCCAGTGCAGCCTTGTCAGTGCAGCTTTGCCCCAGTGCAGCCTTGTCAGTGCAGCTTTGCCCCAGTGTAGCCTTGCCCCAGTGCAGCCTTGCCCCAGTGGTCAGTGCAGCTGATCGCCGCCGAGTCGTCGACATACACAAGTTTAGTTTGTATTTTTAAATATGGCGCCGCGGAGTTCGGAGGGACTCGGCGGCACTCGTTCAGCTGCACCAATAACACAGTGACTGGGCAGAGCCGAGATACACATAGCCGAGGGTTCTCGGCTCTTCTCGGCGCCGTTCATAGTCACGCTCAGTCCCTATGATGGACATAACACAGGTTCAATAGCGGGACTGGGCGTGACTGTGAACGGCGCCAAGAAGAGCCGAGAACCCTTGGCTATGTGTATCTCGGCTCCGTCCAGTCACTGTGTTCTCGGCGGCACTCGTTCAGCTGAACGAGCGCCGCCGAGTCCCTCCGAACTCAGCGGCGCCATATTTAAAAATACACGCTATGTGAATGTCAGCGGCGATCGCGGCGATCGCTCCGATAGATCACAAAATAGCGGGGATTGGCGTATAACATGCACCCACGATTTTCCCCTGATTTTATGGGGAAAAAAGTGCGTGTTATACGCCGATAAATACGGTAATCATTTCCTATAATCTAGGAGAGCTGATTGGTCAAACACAGGTGCCGCTGATTCCCCTCATTGGGATGTCCTGACCATGTAGTTACTGACGCATGGCTCCTTCAGCATCCCGGAAGGCCTAGGCCTCGGCCGCTGCCGTCACCTCTGTTGTATTCTCATGACATCACAGCATTACGTACACGCAGGGCATTAGGTCGCACATGCGCGTTACACCATTTGGCACGTCCGGAGGGATCAAGGGATGCCACTGGCACCGGAGTGCTCCCTCAACTCCTTTCTATGGTGGAAAAGCGGAAGCAATCCACATTCCCCTACCATGCCGGGAAGCTATGATGAGTCGAAGACCATGAGGGGGAACGCAAGTAGGGCCACGAATCCTCTGAGACCTATAACATAAAGCATAAAAATTATTGAAGAAATACAACATAAATCCATTTTATTTACAATGCATCTGAAATTCATACACATAATCCTGTATATGGTACAATACAGTATTCACATATAAACCTGTATTACGTGCCTTATGCTGCGTACACACGACCGGACTTTCCAGCAAAGACCGATGGTCTTCCCGATGGACTTTCGGCGGAGTTCCGACGGACTTTCTGAACCAACGGACTTGGCCACACACGATCAGACTAATGCCCCGTACACATGGTCGGACATTGATCGGACATTCCGACAACAAAATCCTAGGATTTTTCCGATGGATGTTGGCTCAAACTTGTCTTGCATACACACAGTCACACTAAGTTGTCGGAAAATCCGATCATTCTGAACGCGGTGATGTAAAACACGTACGTCGGGACTATAAACGGGGCAGTAGCCAATAGCTTGACTGCTGAGGTGCAATGAGCCCAGGTCCCGTACTATAACATCTCTGTAGCCAACTTTTATTCCTTACCCCTTCTTCCCATCAAATAAAAACCACTTACAACCATTAATGTTGGAAAGGGCAAGGCCACTGCTTTTATTAACTTAAACACATAACATCAGAATATTTCCAACACAATTCCAAAGGGGGGTGGAGGGAGATGAAGGAGGGGCCTGTCCTTACCATAAGTGCTGGACAGGCCACCTATCTCACAATTACCATCAAGGGCATAACCTATTACAGCCATTTATGCTGGCAAGGTCACAAAAACCGCAGCAAGCTGTGATATACCAACCAAAAATAGGGCGGGAGGGTGGACAGCTCTTCCAACTCTGCTTCCTGAAAGACCCAGAATCCCCTGGGGCACCACTTCTACCGAGCTCAGGCCCAACCCGTCCCCCCTAACAACCAATCCCCAGTGACCCCTTAGTCACCTTGATCCGCCCTGGCCATGCCCCAATCAGTCAGGGCTCTCTTTCCCTAAAGGGCTCAAGAGGCCTTCATTCATCTCTTTATTTATTCTGAGCATGCATGGCACTTTGTGCGTCGGATTTGTGTACACACGATCGGAAATTCCATCAACGGATTTTGTTGTCGGAAAATTTTATAGCCTGCTCTCAAACTTTGTGTCGGAAAATCCGATGGAAAATGTGTGATGGAGCCTACACACGGTCGGAATTTCCGACAACAAGGTCCTATCAAACATTTTCCGTCGGAAAATCCAACCGTGTGTACGGGGCATTAGTCCGTCCAAAAGTCCGGTCGGTTTGAACATGATGACGTAAACGGGACTAAAAAAGGAAGTTCAATAGCCAGTAGCCAATAGCTTCCCTTGCGTCGTATTTGGTCCGTCGGACCAGCACACAGACAAAAGGTTTTCCCGATTTTTAGCCCGTCGGACAGATTTGAAACATGTTCTATTTTTAGGTCCGTCGGATTTTAATCCCAAAAAACGATCGGACTAGCCCACACACTAATCCCGTCAGACCTAGTCTGCCGGAAAGTCCGGTCGTGTGTATGCGGCATTGCAGACACCTGTTAGGATTTTTATTTTAATCAGAGCTATAAGCTTAATCAATATTCTGTATTCTTTTGTAGTAACATGTAATGTTTACAATATATTAGCTATCTGTTTGTATATACCCCAAAATGAAGCTAGGGCCATTGGGTTTTCCCTGATGTAAACCCTTTCAGGAAAGGAGCATACGAGATGGACTCATTTAGGCCTGGGAAAGTAGTGGCATGTAATCTGAAAATCCATCTCTGCTCGTGTTGGAGCAATATTTTGTTCCAATCTCCACCTCGATCTAAATGTGTATCCGATCAAGGGCAGAGAAAGTAACTTTGGACTCTTTGTAGTCATGATTTAGTACCACATGCCTACCAACTGGGAGATAATGATTCCCAATTTGCATGCTGTATATATGTTTTGTGATGCGGCGCCAAATCTCTTGCTTCATTTTACCTATATAAAAGGCAAAGCATTCACATTCAATTAAATACAGCACACTTCATGTTTGACAGTTGACAAAGTGTGTAGGCTGAAAAATTTCCCCATTCTGAAGAAGAAAGGATTTCTCCTTTCTCATGAGGGGACAATAATTGCAATGTCCATGTGGCCCACATCCATGAAAGACAAACTAGTTCAAAGTGAGGACGAAAGGGAGTCCAGTAGAAAACACTGCCCAATATATGGTTCTTTTCCATGTGGACATTGCAATTATTGTCCCCTCATGGAAAAGGAGAAATCCTTTCTTCTTCCGAATGGGGAAATTGTTTCGGCCCACACACTTTGTCAACTGTCAAACATGAGGTGTAGTGTATTTAAAGGGGTTGTAAACCCTTGTGTTTTTTCACCTTAATGCATCCTATGCATTAAGGTGAAAAAACACCAGGCAGTGACTGGCCCCCCAGCCCCCCATTTTACTTGTTAAAATTGGGGTTGTGACCTATCCACTTATTTTTGTATATATGCACCAGCATGCCTCCATCCCATATTGTGCAAAAAAATTTTTTGGAGATAGAAAGCAGGACTTTGTGTGAGGCATGTTGGTGAATGAGTCCACATAACAAGAAATGTTGGGAGGGAATATCTGAGATAGATCCTATATTGAGTGATGATACCACAATATATATTACAAGAAAAATGATATATATTTTAATAAAAACAAATGAAAGACAAATTACAATGTAAAAAAATACATTTGAACTACAATGAGGCATGTTAACATACGTCAGTTTGCAGACATAATTGGAATATTAATTGTACATATACATGTCACAATGAGATGGTATATAATACAGTAGATAGAAGTATGCATCAATAGATGTTAACTCTACACGTTTCTTGGCTTGGAACCAATCGTCAGGAGTCTGATGCGGTATAGCTACATTGAAGAAATAACTGTGTGTCAATGAAAGTGTGGAAAAATGGACACCAAAAAATGCAAATATGTTTTGATATACTCACAAAAAATGCATGGGTGGATGATGTCCCATACATTGTGGTGCAATGTTGGCCCGGGTATACTGACTCTCCCCCGGGGTTGAGGCAGAGAGCACGCTCCACAAGACCATCGGCCCCGACCGACAAAATGGCCGGAGCACCTACAAGGGCCACCAAGAGGGAAGGTGACGAGGCCCAGGGAATGGGAAACACACTGGGAATGAAAAAGGGGATAATTGAGTGTCAGTGGCATAAGTGAGAGGTGAGTAGTGAAGGTAAAAAGAAGGACACGGGATAGGACCCAAAGTGTGCATGGATGTGGAAATGTGGGAAACCCAAGACCAAGGGGAGGGGTGTGTGGGGCAGAAAGTGAATGTGCAAAGTAGGAAGCCACTGTAGGTATCAGTGGAGGATTGTGAGAGTGTACAGGGGGAGTTACCTGTAGTGAAACTGCCGGGCCAGGTGACGTGCCCCAAGGAAACATGATGAGCGCTTGAGATGCCCGGCCAGTGACGGCCGTTTAAAAGCCGAGGGCTAGGGGCGCGCTCATGCCAACGTCATGAGCAGGCGTGATGACGTGAGGGGGGCGGGAAGCCAGAGACATCGTACGGCCAGCCTCCCAACCCCGCAACGCCAAAGCCATGGATGGTGATTCACCAAAAAGGCTCCGCCTCTGACAACCAGAGGCAGGACCTGGGAATCATGACGCCGATGCGTCGAGGCCAGGGCCCGCCCCCGTCAAGGTAGGACGGGTAGCGGGTCGTGGGCTGGACGCAACGCAACCCCGGAAGAGGACCAGATAGGTCCCGGGACCAACTACACCAAGGGGTAATGAAAACATAATATGCATAAGTGAGGAGAATAAAAATGTAAATATTATGAAAGAAGAAAGAAAATTGAATAATAATAATACAGTAAAAAGAAAAACCGAAGTATGCAAAATGAGCAAGCCTTATAAGGGCAAGTAATCTCCCCTTTTGTGGGCAGAGAAAGTAACAAAAAAGCCACAAAATCTTGCAATGAAGAAAATCATTGAGCAAGAGAGTGTGGACAAAATTAGCTATAGCTCTGAATAATCGTGAGATATGACTAAGGGGAAAACCGAAATAAAGGGTAAAAGTAAGGAACAATTGGGAAGCGGGTATAAAAAGATAAGAACATAAATAAACGCGAACAAAAAAGCAACAAACAAACAAACAAAACACAAAAGGCAACTTTAGCCCTGAATTAAATCGGTTTATATTGTCTGACTAAAGGAAGAAAAAACAAAAAACAAAAAACAAGAAAAAACCACTTTAGCCCTGAATTGAATCAGTAATTACCTAACTAAAGGGGGAACAATAGCAACATAAATTTTAGCCCTGAATTAAATCAGTATTATTGTAGCTAAAAAAGGGGGGGTATACTAACGGTATCGATAATAATGTTAATATAACTCTGGCACTGAAATAAATCAGTAGGCGAGAGGGGGACCATCGGTCTCTATAACAAGAAGGATACCAAGAAGAAAAGGAAGACAACAAAGACAAAACAATAATTAAGATGAGTGATAAAGGGGAGTAAAGGATGGGTAGAATGGAAATTGGGTGAGTAAGGCAAGAGAAATAAATAAGGTTATAAGGCTTAAACTAAACAGGTGGATTATCAGGTCACAGAGAACGGGTGTCTACCACCCAGGTAATTGTGTGTTAAAATTGGGGTTGTGACCTATCCACTTATTTTTGTATATATGCACCAGCATGCCTCCATCCCATATTGTGCAAAAAAATTTTTTGGAGATAGAAAGCAGGACTTTGTGTGAGGCATGTTGGTGAATGAGTCCACATAACAAGAAATGTTGGGAGGGAATATCTGAGATAGATCCTATATTGAGTGATGATACCACAATATATATTACAAGAAAAATGATATATATTTTAATAAAAACAAATGAAAGACAAATTACAATGTAAAAAAATACATTTGAACTACAATGAGGCATGTTAACATACGTCAGTTTGCAGACATAATTGGAATATTAATTGTACATATACATGTCACAATGAGATGGTATATAATACAGTAGATAGAAGTATGCATCAATAGATGTTAACTCTACGCGTTTCTTGGCTTGGAACCAATCGTCAGGAGTCTGATGCGGTATAGCTACATTGAAGAAATAACTGTGTGTCAATGAAAGTGTGGAAAAATGGACACCAAAAAATGCAAATATGTTTTGATATACTCACAAAAAATGCATGGGTGGATGATGTCCCATACATTGTGGTGCAATGTTGGCCCGGGTATACTGACTCTCCCCCGGGGTTGAGGCAGAGAGCACGCTCCACAAGACCATCGGCCCCGACCGACAAAATGGCCGGAGCACCTACAAGGGCCACCAAGAGGGAAGGTGACGAGGCCCAGGGAATGGGAAACACACTGGGAATGAAAAAGGGGATAATTGAGTGTCAGTGGCATAAGTGAGAGGTGAGTAGTGAAGGTAAAAAGAAGGACAGGGGATAGGACCCAAAGTGTGCATGGATGTGGAAATGTGGGAAACCCAAGACCAAGGGGAGGGGTGTGTGGGGCAGAAAGTGAATGTGCAAAGTAGGAAGCCACTGTAGGTATCAGTGGAGGATTGTGAGAGTGTACAGGGGGAGTTACCTGTAGTGAAACTGCCGGGCCAGGTGACGTGCCCCAAGGAAACATGATGAGCGCTTGAGGTGCCCGGCCAGTGACGGCCGTTTAAAAGCCGAGGGCTAGGGGCGCGCTCACGCCAACGTCATGAGCAGGCGTGATGACGTGAGGGGGCGGGAAGCCAGAGACATCGTACGGCCAGCCTCCCAACCCC
The DNA here is from genome assembly GCF_042186555.1 of Aquarana catesbeiana. Lineage (NCBI taxonomy): Eukaryota > Metazoa > Chordata > Amphibia > Anura > Ranidae > Aquarana > Aquarana catesbeiana. Next base: position 9,427,888 of record NC_133336.1, read on the forward strand.
GCAACGCCAAAGCCATGGATGGTGATTCACCAAAAAGGCTCCGCCTCTGACAACCAGAGGCAGGACCTGGGAATCATGACGCCGATGCGTCGAGGCCAGGGCCCGCCCCCGTCAAGGTAGGACGGGTAGCGGGTCGTGGGCTGGACGCAACGCAACCCCGGAAGAGGACCAGATAGGTCCCGGGACCAACTACACCAAGGGGTAATGAAAACATAATATGCATAAGTGAGGAGAATAAAAATGTAAATATTATGAAAGAAGAAAGAAAATTGAATAATAATAATACAGTAAAAAGAAAAACCGAAGTATGCAAAATGAGCAAGCCTTATAAGGGCAAGTAATCTCCCCTTTTGTGGGCAGAGAAAGTAACAAAAAAGCCACAAAATCTTGCAATGAAGAAAATCATTGAGCAAGAGAGTGTGGACAAAATTAGCTATAGCTCTGAATAATCGTGAGATATGACTAAGGGGAAAACCGAAATAAAGGGTAAAAGTAAGGAACAATTGGGAAGCGGGTATAAAAAGATAAGAACATAAATAAACGCGAACAAAAAAGCAACAAACAAACAAACAAAACACAAAAGGCAACTTTAGCCCTGAATTAAATCAGGGCTAAAGTTGCCTTTTGTGTTTTGTTCCTTACTTTTACCCTTTATTTCGGTTTTCCCCTTAGTCATATCTCACGATTATTCAGAGCTATAGCTAATTTTGTCCACACTCTCTTGCTCAATGATTTTCTTCATTGCAAGATTTTGTGGCTTTTTTGTTACTTTCTCTGCCCACAAAAAGGGAGATTACTTGCCCTTATAAGGCTTGCTCATTTTGCATACTTCGGTTTTTCTTTTTACTGTATTATTATTATTCAATTTTCTTTCTTCTTTCATAATATTTACATTTTTATTCTCCTCACTTATGCATATTATGTTTTCATTACCCCTTGGTGTAGTTGGTCCCGGGACCTATCTGGTCCTCTTCCGGGGTTGCGTTGCGTCCAGCCCACGACCCGCTACCCGTCCTAACTTGACGGGGGCGGGCCCTGGCCTCGACGCATCGGCGTCATGATTCCCAGGTCCTGCCTCTGGTTGTCAGAGGCGGAGCCTTTTTGGTGAATCACCATCCATGGCTTTGGCGTTGCGGGGTTGGGAGGCTGGCCGTACGATGTCTCTGGCTTCCCGCCCCCCTCACGTCATCACGCCTGCTCATGACGTTGGCGTGAGCGCGCCCCTAGCCCTCGGCTTTTAAACGGCCGTCACTGGCCGGGCACCTCAAGCGCTCATCATGTTTCCTTGGGGCACGTCACCTGGCCCGGCAGTTTCACTACAGGTAACTCCCCCTGTACACTCTCACAATCCTCCACTGATACCTACAGTGGCTTCCTACTTTGCACATTCACTTTCTGCCCCACACACCCCTCCCCTTGGTCTTGGGTTTCCCACATTTCCACATCCATGCACACTTTGGGTCCTATCCCCTGTCCTTCTTTTTACCTTCACTACTCACCTCTCACTTATGCCACTGACACTCAATTATCCCCTTTTTCATTCCCAGTGTGTTTCCCATTCCCTGGGCCTCGTCACCTTCCCTCTTGGTGGCCCTTGTAGGTGCTCCGGCCATTTTGTCGGTCGGGGCCGATGGTCTTGTGGAGCGTGCTCTCTGCCTCAACCCCGGGGGAGAGTCAGTATACCCGGGCCAACATTGCACCACAATGTATGGGACATCATCCACCCATGCATTTTTTGTGAGTATATCAAAACATATTTGCATTTTTTGGTGTCCATTTTTCCACACTTTCATTGACACACAGTTATTTCTTCAATGTAGCTATACCGCATCAGACTCCTGACGATTGGTTCCAAGCCAAGAAACGCGTAGAGTTAACATCTATTGATGCATACTTCTATCTACTGTATTATATACCATCTCATTGTGACATGTATATGTACAATTAATATTCCAATTATGTCTGCAAACTGACGTATGTTAACATGCCTCATTGTAGTTCAAATGTATTTTTTTACATTGTAATTTGTCTTTCATTTGTTTTTATTAAAATATATATCATTTTTCTTGTAATATATATTGTGGTATCATCACTCAATATAGGATCTATCTCAGATATTCCCTCCCAACATTTCTTGTTATGTGGACTCATTCACCAACATGCCTCACACAAAGTCCTGCTTTCTATCTCCAAAAAAAAAAAAAAAATTTTTTTCCCCATTTTACTTACCTGAGCCCTGGAACTTCACCCGGTGGAGACGCGCTGTCCATCTGCCCGGGGTTCTCGGCTCTTGATTGGACAGATTGATAGCAGTGCAGCCATTGTCTCCCGTTGTTGTCAATCAAATCCAATGACGCGGGCACCGGGGGGGGGCCGAGTCATACATTCGGCGGCTATGGGTGCTGAATGATGGACTCGGAAGTGTGCCTGCAAGGTAGCCCACCAGGAGAGCGCTTCTCCTAGGGGGTTATTTGATGTGGGGAGGAGCCGCGAGAGCCGCCAAGGGACCCCAGAGGACAGTGTTCAGTGCCACTCTGCGCAAAACGAGCTGCATGGTAGAGGTAAGTATGATGTTTAATTAATCAAAGCTTTACAATCACTTTAATGGAATGCGAATGCGGTTCCTTTTATATAGGTAAAACAAAGCAATAGATTTGGTGCCACATCACAAAACATATGCACAGCATGCAAATTGGAATACATTATCGCCTAGTTGGTAGGCATGTGGTACTGAATCACGACTACAAAGTGCCCAAAGTTATTTTCTCTGCCCTTGATCGGATGCACATTTCGGATCGGGGCAGAGATTGGAACAAAATATTACTCCAACACAAGCAGAGATGGATTTTCAGATTACAGGCCACTACTTTCCCAGGTCTGTGATGCTGATCCGTATACCCTGATCTGTGAGGCTGAGCTGTATACCCTGATCTGTATACCCTGGTCTGTGATGCTGATCTGTATACCCTGATCTGTATACCCTGGTCTGTGATGCTGATCTGTATAGCCTGATCTGTATACCCTGATCTGTGAGGCTGATCTCTATACCTGGTCTGTATACCCTGGTCTGTGATGCTGAGCTGTATACCCTGATCTGTATACCCTGATCTGTAAACCTTGGTCTGTGATGCTGAGCTGTATACCCTAATCTGTATATCCTGGTCTGTGATGCTGAGCTGTATACCCTGATCTGTATACCCTGCGAAGTATACCCTTATCTGTGAGGCTGAGCTGTATACCCTAATCTGTATACCCTGATCTGTATACCCTGGTCTGTGATGCTGATCTGTATACCCTGATCTGTATGCCCTGATCTGTGAGGCTGATCTGTATACCCTGGTCTGTCATGCTGAGCTGTATACCCTAATCTGTATACCCTGGTCTGTGATGCTGAGCTGTATACCCTTATCTGTATACCCTGAGATGTATACCCTTATCTGTGAGGCTGAGCTGTATACCCTGATCTGTATATCCTGATCTTTATACCCTGGTCTGTGATGCTGAGCTGTATACCCTGATCTGTATACCCTGAGATGTATACCATTTTCCTGGCCCATCCTCCCGTCAGCACATAACGGGTTAACACCTCCTTTGGACCCCTCAATGAGCACATGTTCCAAGCAGAATATAAAAGACAGCCCCTCCCTCCAACTAAGATGTTCTTTTTTTGGTCATGCTCCAGGCCACATGCTGATTGCAGTTGGTAAGTAATTTGTTTGCTGCAAACCTCCCTGCCAAACCTACCCGTCCATGTTTAGCCTCTCATGGAGTTGGAAGACCCAAAATGCTGAAAGTAAATTTTTCTAAAAACTGAGGTGCCTTGTGCCAAGGCTGCGGGCAAAATAATGCTTAGACAGCATTGATATATTGTACAGGTGTGGTATTATAAGAGCTCTGCAATGTCATCATTGCCTCTCTCTTTGGTTTTTTTCCTGTCTTTTTATATGCAGCGCACCGTACTGCTCTCCTGGCTTTATTGTCAGTCTGAGAGCGGCTGTGTATGGTGTCACAGAGGGTGGGGAGATGGGTAGCACAAGATGGGAACCGCCAGACACCATGCAATGGTGTAACTGATTTTAGAGGTCTGCAGTTGGGAGGGCTTCTCTCCCTCTCTCTCTGCAGTCCTGCCAGGTAAAGGACTTACCTCAGATTCTGGCTGAGTCTCCTGTCTGTCTTTGGATGTGCTGTCCTGTCTATCTTGCTATGCTGTGTACTTCTGTGGGTTTGACAGTCTGTCTGGTTTTTGTCTCTGACTCGGACTGTGTCTGATGTCTGCCTTTGGAAATGCTGCCTGAAGCTCACCTGCAGAGACTTCTGAGGTGAGTGGATGAAGGCAGATGGCTTATAAAGAGACAGGGTTCCATGTTTTTTGGTGAGAGGTAAGATGCTTTTCTCCATATATTTTGTGCAAATATGAGCTTGCCACACCTGTTAGTGGCACAGAAGTTTAGCAAAGGTAGGAGGGGGCAACGTGGGACATGGTTCTTAAAAGAGTGCCCAAGGAAAATATGCAAATTAAGGTGTTTTGCATTATTTTGGGAGCAGAAACCCTGAACGCAAACGCTCCAAAAAACATAAGACCCGCCAACGATCACAGGATGACGACACCTAACAGGTTGTCACATACATTAAGCATGTGATCAATACACTCATAAAGGAGTTGTTTCCAATTACCCTGTGAAGGGACAGAATCCAGGAAATTGGTACATGTGTTTATGCCAGCATGATAGAAGATGCCTTGCCAAGCTCAGGGTGCATTTTGGGCCTGCATGCAGTCTGCAGTGGCAGAGCAATGAAATTGCACAGGTTGCCTCACAAGGATGGGGGTTGTGCAAAACTCTAAGACCTATTAACGCGGCTATAGCAGAAAGTATGCTGCAAATATCCACACCACAAGCAACACTCATAACGATAGAGCGTAAATCCCTGGTTCATGAAGGATGGTCTTTTCCCATAACGTCAGAGCATAAATCGCTGATGGAGGATGAATTTTTCCCTTAATGGCAGAGCGTAAATCGCTCATGATGGAGGATGGGCTTTTCAGATAACGGCAGAGCGTAAATCACTCATGATTAGGGATGAGCTTCGAGTTCGAGTCGAACTCATGTTCGACTCGAACATTGGCTGTTCGCAAGTTCGTCGAACAGCGAACAATTTGGGGTGTTCGCGGCAAATTCGAATGCCGCGGAACACCCTTTAAAAGTCTATGGGAGAAATCAAAAGTGCTAATTTTAAAGGCTAATATGCAAGTTATTGTCATAAAAAGTGTTTGGGGACCCAGGTCCTGCCCCAGGGGACATGGATCAATGCAAAAAAAAGTTTTAAAAACGGCCGATTTTAATAATGCTTAAAGTCAAACAATAAAAGTGTAATATCCCTTTAAATTTCGTACCTGGGGGGTGTCTATAGTATGCCTATAAAGGGGCGCATGTTTCCTGTGTTTAGAACAGTCTGACAGCAAAATGACATTTTGAAGGAAAAAACTCATTTAAAACTACCCGCAGCTATTGCATTGCCGACAATACACATAGAAGTTCATTGATAAAAACGGCATGGGAATTCCCCAAAGGGGAACCCCGAACCAAAATTAAAAAAAAGAAATGACGTGGGAGTCCCCCTAAATTCCATACCAGGCCCTTCAGGTCTAGTATGGATATTAAGGGGAACCCCGGCCAAAATTTAAAAAAAAAAATGACGTGGGGTTCCCCCTAAATTCCATACCAGACCCTTCAGGTCTGGTATGGATTTTAAGGGGAACCCCGCGCCAAAAAAAAAAAAAAAAACGGCGTGGGGTCCCCCCAAAAATCCATACCAGACCCTTATCCGAGCACGCAACCTGGCAGGCCGCAGGAAAAGAGGGGGGGACGAGAGTGTGCCCCCCCCCTCCTGAACCATACCAGGCCACATGCCCTCAACATTGGGAGGGTGCTTTGGGGTAGCCCCCCAAAACACCTTGTCCCCATGTTGATGAGGACAAGGGCCTCATCCCCACAACCCTGGCCGGTGGTTGTGGGGGTCTGCGGGCGGGGGGCTTATCGGAATCTGGAAGCCCCCTTTAACAAGGGGACCCCCAGATCCCGGCCCCCCCCCTGTGTGAAATGGTAAGGGGGTACAAAAGTACCCCTACCATTTCACTAAAAAACTGTCAAAAATGTTAAAAATGACAAGAGACAGTTTTTGACAATTCCTTTATTTAAATACTTCTTCTTTCTTCTATCTTCCTTCATCTTCTGGTTCTTCTGGTTCTTCTGGCTCTTCTGGTTCTTCCTCCGTTGTTCTCGTCCAGCATCTCCTTCGCGGCGTCTTCTATCTTCTTCTCCTCAGGCCGCTCCACACCCATGGCATGGGGGGAGGCTCCCGCTCTTCTCTTCTTCTTCATCTTCTTCTCTTCTTCTTTTCTTCTCTTCTTCATTTTTTTCTCCAGGCCGCTTCTCACACATGCTAGCATGGCGGGAGGCTCCCGCTGTGTGACGGCGCTCCTCGTCTGACAGTTCTTAAATAACGGGGGCGGGGCCACCCGGTGACCCCGCCCCCCTCTGACGCACGGTGACTTGACGGGACTTCCCTGTGACGTCACGGGGAATGCCACAGGGAAGTCCCGTCATGTCCCGTGCGTCAGAGGGGGGTGGGGTCACCGGGTGGCCCCGCCCCTCGTTATTTAAGAACTGTCAGACGAGGAGCGCCGTCACACAGCGGGAGCCTCTCTCCATGCCAGCATGGATGCGGAGCGGCCCGGAGAAGAAAATGAAGAAGAGAAGAAGAGAAGAAGATGAAGAAGAAGAGAAGAGCGGGAGCCTCCCCCCATGCCATGGGTGCGGAGCGGCCCGAGGAGAAGAAGATAGAAGACGCCGCGGAGGAGATGCTGGACGAGAACGCCGGAGGAAGAACCAGAAGAGCCAGAAGAACCAGAAGATGAAGGAAGATAGAAGAAAGAAGAAGTATTTAAATAAAGGAATTGTCAAAAACTGTCTCTTGTCATTTTTAACATTTTTGACAGTTTTTTAGTGAAATGGCGTAAATCGCTCGTTGATGGAGGATGACAGAGACCTCGTCAGAAGACCAATTTACATTAACAGGTTCCCTAAGCTTTAGCCAGATAAAATGGCTGCTGTATGTTTATGCACTGCACTTCCAGGGGTGGATGCTGCCCTCTTGTGTCCGGTGCAGCAATTATAGGAGCATTAAAGGCAATTTGGTTGCCTTCAATGGACTTGTTCAAACCAGATGCAGTCCAGTGCATTTTTTTCTGCATCAAGAACGCATGGATAGTGTTTAACTTTGAATCCAATTGCTTAATTCACACCAGTACAGCGCATTCTAATGCCGTCAACAAGAGTAGAAGGTTGCATTGTTTCTTTATAGGAACACATCAGGAAAGTGGCAAAACGCATGTAGAATGCATCAAAAACACTCATGTAGAAACACATCTGGAATGCAGAAACTGTGGTGATCTGGCCATCAGGCTTGCACAAAATCTATACAATGACAGATTTTGCCTGCCAACCAGCAATAGAGTTAACCTTGATATATTAACTTCAGAAATGGCATACCTCCCAACATTTTGAGATAGGAATGAGGGACACCTACTAACAAACGTATGTAGGCATAGGACACGCCCCCTACCACACCCCCATAAAGGAGAATTAACAAAAAAAAAGGTTAATTAAATCCACAAGGACTTTTTTTACCACTACTATTCCTTTATATTGGCTTTTAAAATGTACAATTGCAGCAATTTAAAAATTGAATGAAAGGTTTAGCGCTGGGAAACACTTTTTGAAAGATAAAAAGTGCAATTTATATATGACTATATGGATCAGACCAAAAAGAGGGAGGGATGAGGAGGAATGAGGGACAGGGGGACATTGCTCCAAATCAGGGACAGTCCCTTGAAATCAGGGACATTTGGGAGCTATGGAAATGGCATTACATTCAACATTGGAAACTGCAAGATTTGGCACAGTTTCTGGAAAGAGTGGAACCTGGCAACTGACTTTTGGTTCATGCTTTTGATAGACCTAGTATAAGAGCTGGTGCACTCGGTCACTGCTATGAGAGCATTGTGGTTATGCCACTGAAGGGCAGGCGGAACTTCACAAGCCTTCGAAATTTCCTATAATGGGAGGTTATTGTTCGACCAAACGCTGAACAACGCAATTAAGCGAATGACAGGAGGAAAAGTCTGGACTGTAGCCACAGACTAGTAAGAGGAAGCCGCCATCCTTTACTCCGGAGGGTGCAGGAGGTCAAATCTTATAGAACAGGCTGCAGATTTAATAGATCACAATGGAGGTATCTCGAAGTTACTTTTGACATGAAATAAGTCCAGAGCAAACTGCTAAGATGGCTGGAAAGTCTCTTTTAAAGGTGCGTCCAACCAGTCTCTTCCAGTTGGGTCCAAAGCGAAGTAGATGATTGTAGCTTCCTTCTGGAGGGTTTGGACAACAATCACCAAAGACCAGTGGGTCCAGAAGACAGGAGGGTGGACAATGGAGAACAGATCTCAGAAGAGAAAATGTTTGCAAAATTGTTATACTGCTACAAGGCCATTAAGCTAGTGATGCCAAAAACATAGAATCATCTGGGGGCCTTTCTCCCCAGTTTTTCTCGTTCAATATTTTTATTGAGGTTTTTGCAATACAATAGTAACAATGACATTTCAAACAAAAAAGGAACTCCTCGTTGGTCGAGATAGCCCAAAGAGGTAAATGTATTATAAAAAAACGAGATATCTCTAACAGTGGTAATACCAAATTAATGCACTGGTATAGCTACAGGTATAATACTGTGATTCTAATTAGATACCCTACCATTTTGTGGCTAAAAAATTATAACTTGCAAGGAAGGAACATAAATCAGAGAGATAAAACAGAACCACAACTAAGGAGTACAATAACTCTCAGGGTATAATGCTTCCCAAAAACAGACTGTGTAATGCTAATACGTGTTAAGTAACTGAAAGTGGACTCCTTCGGATGTCTATGAGTTGCCAGACTATGGTGGGACAAGGCAATCTGTCCCTCCACGTCTGCTGCTAGGATTGATGGGTTGCTCGAGCGTTCTGCTGCAGACATTGGTCAGCATAAGAGAAATAGCGACATGGATGCCTCCCTAAGCAAGTCCCTGAGATCATCACCCCACCCCCATGGGTACAAACTGTGGAGTGAGAGAGCTCCAGGACCACTCCTGGCAGGAACAACCATCTATCTCCCATCAGCTCCTCCCGGAAGACGCATCCGCCAGGAAGCTCCCGGGCATTGCAACCCCCGGGATGGAGAAAATGGGTCCTTTTTCATGTGTGGAAGACCAAAAGTGATCAGCTGTGCCCTGTACTGTGTCATCTACCATACATCCGAGCAGGGGCGTTGCTAGGTCTGCAAAAGATCTGGGGCTAGAGCCCATAGCAGCGGTCGCCAACCTTTTTGCATGCCCACGCGGGGGGGGGATACCAGTGATAAGCAATTTGGTGTTGGCGCTTCAATCAGCATAGCATAATATTTGATATGGTGTCAGGGTGATTGAAATGCATTATTTCTATTGTTACATTCTAATATATAATGAAGTGGTTTAACTCACCATACTGCAGAATTAGTGGGAGCCCTTGGCATGTCACTTGCCACATCTCCTGCCACTAAATGCAGCGTGTCACTTGCCACCGTCGCCTGTCACCAAATGCAGCGTGTTACTTGCCACCATCACCTGCCACTAGATGAGAATTGTCACTTTCCACTTTCACCTGGCAGCAGATGTGGATTGTCACTTGCCAAGTCACCTGCCACAATTTGCAGATTGTCACTTGCCACGTCACCTGCCACCATTTGCAGATTGTCACTTGCCACGTCTCCTGTCACCATTTGCAGTTTGTCACTTGCCACCATTTGCAGATTCTCACTTCCCACGTCTCCTGGCAACATTTGCAGATTGCCACATCTCCTGCCACCATTTGCAGATTGTCACTTGTAACATCACCGGCCACCAGATGTGGGTTGTCACTTGCCAACTGATGTGGATTGTCACTTGCCATGCCAGCCAGTGCCACCAAATGTGGCGGGCAGTGAAAGATGATGACATCTCTCTGCTGCTCGCCACACCTCGCTCCCAAATTGAAGAGGCCTGGCTGTGAAGAGCTCTGATGTGGAGCAGGCGGAGAGAGATGTCATCTCTGCTCATCCGCCCGCTCGCTTCTCTTCTCTCCTCCGCCTCTCTCATGCAGCCAGCCTGCCTGCCACAGCAGCTGCAACCTGCTGGTTAGGCAATGACCCTGCAGCAAGAGAGTCGGGGCTATGGTCCCCAGATTGGGGGCTATAGCCCCAATAGCCACCCCCTAGCAACGCCTCTGCATCTGAGGATTATCCGTGTGGAGCCTACGGTATGGATTACAACCTGAAAATCCACTATCTGATGAAAGATAATAGGAGAGGAAGAAGTGACAGGATATAAAGAAAGAAATGAGAGAGGGGGAAGAGAAGAGGGTGGGATGGGGTGTAGGATAAAGGAGTGTGGTCTCGCCGGACCTTCCTTCACATTAGTAGGTGACCCGGGTAAAGTGGGATCCCGATATATGTGGCCCATGGGTCCCAGATCCCCTCAACGTGCTGTACTGTGTCCTGCAGTTTCGCCACTGTTTGTTCCTGTGACATGACTAAATACATTTTTCGCTTGGTGGCCAAAATTGATACTGTGGGAGTTTTCCAGGCTTTCGCTAATGTGATCTTGGCTCCCAAACACATAAAGAAAATGAGCTGTTGTGTGGTCTTAGGTGTGTTGTGCACTCTGCGGTTTAGTAGGATGTATGTGGGATCTTGAGGAACAGCAATCCCAGTGACCTTTCGTAGAAGGTGGAGAAACTTGTTCCAGTAGCTCCGTATGTGGGGGCACACCCACCAAATATAAAGCATTGTGCCCACATGTCCGCATCCTCTGTAGCAGAGGGGGGAGGCATCAGAAAATATCTTGGAGAGCCTGGCAGGGACATAGTACCACTTAGTGAAAACCTTAATGTTAGCTTCTATCAAAGCATTGTTTAAGATACCTTTAGATGATCTGCTGAAGGCTTGGAACCACATATCAGGGTCCAACTGGATGTCCAGATCCGACTCCCAGGATTGAGCATATGCTGGGGCATCTGTCTTATCTGCCAGGGAGGCATAAATAATAGAGATCCTGCCATTTTGAGGTCCTATATTAGAGCACCATTTCTCGTACATCGTGGCTTTAGGGATGATCAGTTTGTCAGTCCAGAGTGTGCTGAGGAAGTGCCTGATCTGTGACAGTCTAAATTTTTCCGAAGCTGGCATTTCTAGTGTACTCAGGCAGTGGCCTAAGGAAATAGGGCCATTAGGTGTAAAGAAATGGCCTATTCTGAAGGGGCCTTTGTTCAGCCACCAGTGAAACGCATGTATATTCATCCCTGGAGGGAAGTCAGGGTTATGAAATAGGTGTGTGAGTGGCTTTAGGGGAGATATCAAGTTCACATTTTTATGTAGCTGATCACAGAGCACTAGGGAGTGCGATAAAGTAGGGGCTAATATGACAGGTCTGTGTTTAGAAGGTCTCCAAGCTAAGAAGTCGATTGTGAAATGTGGTACCGCCTGCCTCTCGAGGGAAATCCAGTCAGGTCTGCGACTTTTTGCATATATGGCAGAGAACTGAGCCAGCTGTGCCGCCTGATAATAAAGACATAAGTTCGGCAGGCCTAAGCTGCCCTGAGTCTTAAGTTGGAACAGAAAATCCCTTGCAAAGCGATGACCACGGTCTCCCCAGACAAATCTTACCACCCCGGATTTAAAGTTTGACAGGATAGACTTTTTAATTGGGATAGGGAGGGAGCGGAACAAATATAAAAGACGGGGCAAGAGATTCATTTTGACTGCATTTAGCCTACCTAACCAGGAGAGGCCCTCCTTTGACCATTTATGTAGGTCCGCCTCTAGTGAGCGGAACATGGGGGGATAGTTGGCAGCGTAAAGGTTGCCAATGCAGTTAGTTAGTTTTATGCACAGATAGGGGATTGCGTCTCACACCCACGTGGAGTAAAAATGTTGTTTGAGTTGGTCGATGAGTGTCGTATGGACCGAAAACGCTGAGGGCTATAGATTTAGACACATTGACCTGAAGCCCCGAAATGGTTCCGAATTTCTGGAGAAGTCGGAAGACATTTAGAGTGGAGATTAGAGGCGCTGTCAGGAATAATAACATGTCATCGGTAGGGATGAGCCGAACACCCCCCGGTTCGGTTCGCACCAGAACCTGCGAACGGACCGAAAGTTCGCACGAACGTTAGAACCCCATTGACGTCTATGGGACTTGAACGTTCGAAATCAAAAGTGCTAATTTTAAAGGCTAATTTGCATGGTATTGTCCTAAAAAGGGTTTGGGGACCCGGGTCCTACCCAGGGGACATGCATCAATGCAAAAAAAACTTTTAAAAACAGACGTTTTTTCGGGAGCAGTGATTTTAATGATGCTTAAAGTAAAAAAAAAAAAAAGTGAAATATTCCTTTAAATATCGTACCTGGGGGGTGTCTATAGTATGCCTGTAAAGTGACGCGTGTTTCCCGTGTTTAGAACAGTCCCTGCACCAAATGTCATTTTTAAAGGAAAAAATCTCATTTAAAACTACTTGCGGGTTTAATGTAATGTCGGGTCCTGGCAATATGGATGAAAATCAGTGAGACAAATGGCATGGGTACCCTCCAGTCCATTACCAGGCCCTTTGGGTCTTGTATGGATATTAAGGGGAACCCTGCACCCAAATTAAAATAAGGAAAGGTGTGGGGCCACCAGGCCCTATATACTCTGAACAGCAGTATACAGGCGGTGCAAACAAGACAGGGACTGTAGGTTTGTTGTTAAGTAGAATCTGTTTGTAATTTTGAACGGGTACATTTTTAACGTGTTTAGCTCCAGCCAAAAAATCTTTTTTAAGCTTTTTGGAAAACATAGGGAAGGGTTATCACCCCTGTGACATTTGTTTTGCTGTCTTTCCTCCTCTTCAGAAGATTTCACCTCACTTTTTGTCCCAATGAAAAATGTTTTTTGAAAATTTGGGGTTTTTTGTGGAACAAGGATTGGAAAGCATCAGTGGAAAGGAGAAATGTTTTTCCCATATTAACTCTTACAGGAGAGAATTTCCCTTCCTAGGGGTAGATTTCATCTCACTTCCTGTTGTCTCCTTCCGTTTGCAAGTAGGAGTCGTTTGTAAGTTAGATGTTTGAAAGTAGGGTCCTGCCCTATATACTCAGCAGAAATTTGGGCCTTAGGTGTTGTTGTGGCCACAACATTGTAAGCCCTCACAGGGCCCTGCTGTGAAATATTAGATCAAGAATTGCAATTACACTCCCCTGTTAAACAAGGGCTGAAAAATTAGGCCTTAGGCACTGGTGCTGGTGCCACAACACTGCAACCCCTCACAGACACTCTAGTTGGAACGCAGGAACGAGCCCTGCTGCAAAGTATTGCATCAAAAATTGTAATTACATGCCCCTGTTAAACAGGGGCAGAAAAAATGGGCCTTAGGCACTGGTGCTGGTGCCACAACACTGCAACCCCTCACAGACACTCTAGATGGAACGCAGGAACGAGCCCTGCTGCAAAGTATTGCATCATTGTGCCTTAGGCACTGGTGGTGGCGCCCAGAACCAAAAATGTTCTTACAAGCTATCAGCGTGATGATTGAGAAGGAAGAGGATAATTACTCAGGGATAGTCACTCAGCATCAGCATAGGCAGTCTTTGAAGGGATCGGAGATTTAAAAAAAAATTATTCGGTTACATCAGCATCAGGTGCTTGGTAGCTGGTGGTGATCCAAGACTGATTCATTTTTATGAAGGTCAGTCGATCGACCGAGTCGGTGGACAGACGCACCCTGTGATCGGTTACCACGCCTCCAGCAGCACTGAATGTGCGTTCTGAAAGAACGCTGGATGCAGGACAGGCTAGTAGCTCAATTGCATACTGTGCTAGCTCTGGCCAGTGATCCATCCTCAAGACCCAGTAACCCAGAGGATTTTCGGTGGGAAAGGTGTCCAAGTCTGATCTTGCCCCTAGGTATTCCTGCACCATGTAAAACAGACGCTGGCGATGGTTGCTGGAACCGATCATACCTTGGGGCTGCGGACCAAAAAATTGTCTGAACGCATCGGTCAGATGGCCACCTTCTCCACCGCTCCTTCTTTGACTGACCGAAGCCTCAGCAACACGTTGTCCAGAAACAGGAGTTTGTAACCTCCCAGTCTCTGGGAATGCGTTGCATAGACCTTTCTGCAAGGCCTCCCGAAGATGTTTCATCCTTTGCTCCCTCTGCGATGGCAAGATAAGGTCCGCAACCTTACCCTTGTAACGTGGATCAAGGAGGGTTGCCAGCCAGTATTGGTCCTTCTCCTTGATACCACGAATACGAGGATCCTTACGCAGGCTTTGCAGGATCAGGGAGGCCATGCAGCGTAGGTTTGCTGAGGCATTCGGTCCGGAGTCCTCTGGGTCACTAAGGACGACATGGTCCGCAGCCACCTCCTCCCAGCCACGTACAAGTCCATGTGTTTCTTGGGACTGATCCCTTAAAGACTGCTGCTGATGCTGAGTGCCAGGCTCCACCTGCATACTGACACAATCTTCCTCCTCCTCCTCCTCGTCCTCTTCCTGTGTTATCGGCGGGCACGCAGGAACACTGTCTGGAAAAAGGGGGCTTTGAGAGCTAAGGAAGTCCTCCTCTTCCTGCCTCTGTTCTGCCTCAAGTGCCCTGTCCATTATTCCATGCAGCGTGTGCTCCAACAGGTGGACAAGGGGGATAGTGTCATTGATGCATGCACTGTCACTGCTCACCATCCTCGTGGCCTCCTCAAATGGTGACAGGACAGTGCATGCATCCCTGATCATGGCCCACTGGCGTGGGGGAAAAAAAAACAAGCTCCCCTGACCCTGTCCTGGTGCCATAGTCGCACAGGTACTCATTGATGGCCCTCTGCTGCGTGTGCAGCCGCTGCAGCATGGCCAACATTGAGTTCCACCTGGTGGGCATGTCACAGATTAGGCGGTTCTTGGGCAGGTTAAACTCCTTTTGGAGGTCCATCAGCCAAGCACTGGCATTATATGACCGGCGAAAATGCACACAGACTTTCCTGGCCTGCCTCAGGACATCCTGTAAGCCCGGGTACCTGCCCAAGAACCGCTGCACCACCAAGTTAAGGACGTGAGCCAAACAGGGCACATGGGTCATTTGTCCCTGTCGGAGGGCAGAGAGGAGGTTGGTGCCATTGTCGCAAACCACCATTCCTGCCTTAAGTTGGCGTGGCGTCAACCACCTCTGAACCTGCCCCTGCAGAGCTGACAGAACCTCTGCCCCAGTGTAGCTCCTGTTCCCCAAGCACACCAGCTCAAGCACCGCATGGTATCTTTTGGCCTGCGTACTTGCGTAGCCCCTTGAACGGCTACGGAGCACTGCTGGTTCCGAGGACAAAGCACAGGAAGAGGCCATGGAGGAAGAAGAAGAGGAGGGGGTGGAGGAGAGAGGTGTGTCACAATCATTAGCATTTTGGAGGCGTGGTGGCGGAACAACCTCCAACACTACTGCACCTTGTCCTGCATCCTTCCCAGCTGCCAGCAGAGTCACCCAATGCGCCGTGAAACTTAGGTAACGTCCCTGTCCATGCCTGCTGGACCAGGAGTCAGCGGTAATATGCACCTTACCGCTGACAGCCCTGTCCAGCGAGGCATGGACATTGCCTTCCACATGCCGGTAGAGAGCCGGAATCGCCTTCTGTGAGAAAAAGTGGCGTTTGGGTACCTGCCACTGAGGAACCGCACATTCCACAAACTCACGGAAGGGGGCAGAGTCTACCAACTGAAAAGGCAGCAGTTGAAGTGCTAGCAATTTTGCCAAGCTAGCATTCAACCGTTGCCTCGTTGGTGATGTGCCGCCTCCTCCTCCTCCTCCTCTCTCCTATCAGGCACCCACGTTGAGTCAGTGACCTCATCATCCCCTCCCTCCTCATCACTGGAGCAAACCTGGCAGTATGCTGCAGCAGGGTGAGCATGACTGCCAGATTGCTGTTCTTCTTGGGCACCCCCTCTGTCCGTGCTCATGTTACTGCCTTCATCGAGCTCAGTATCATCATCAGAGCCTTCCAAACGCTGGGCATCCTCCTGGAGCATGTACCCAACACTGTGGTCAAACAGTTTGAGGGACTCCTCAGGAGGACATGGTGGGGCTAGGGAAGGAGTCACTGATGACATTGAGCCAAGGGAAGAGGCCGCTGCTTTGCCAGACAAAGTACCCTGGGCATGGGTGAGAGAGGATGAGGAGGATGAGGACGACTTGGTCATCCACTCGACCAAGTCTTCCGCATGTTGCGGCTTAACACGGCCAGCTGCCGAAAAAAAGGCCAAGCGTGTCCCATGGCCACGTGCTGATGAGGATGCACCGTCTCTACGACCAGCACTAGACACAGAGCCTGCTTGCCCCCTCTTATTAGCCTGTGACTGTCTGCCTCTATATATATATATGTGTGTGTGTATGTACTGATACTGCAGCTAGCAAAATCAACTGCCTGCCTGTAGTATGAGAACACCACCAACCTTCTACAGGTAGCTTTAGCTGAACACTGTGAGGTGGACGCACCTCACTAACTTGTAGGTTTAGCTGAACACTGTGAGCAGGACGCACTGCACTAACTGTAAATAGTCTAGCTGCCTGACTGTGGTACTAATAGGATCAAAAGAACACCAGCAATTTTCTTCAGGTAGCTGTATTTACTGTAACAAGACAAGCCTGCCTGTCAGTAAGAAGATAACAGGAACGGATCTAGCTGAACACTGTGAGCAGGACGCACTGCACTAAATGTAAATAGTCTAGCTGCCTGACTGTGATACTAATAGGATCAAAAGAACACCAGTAATTTTCTTCAGGTAGCTGTAAATACTGTAACAAGACAAGCCTGCCTGTCAGTAGGAAGATAACAGGAACGGATCTAGCTGAACACTGTGAGCAGGACGCACTGCACTAAATGTAAATAGTCTAGCTGCCTGACTGTGGTACTAATAGGATCAAAAGAACACCAGTAATTTTCTTCAGGTAGCTGTAAATACTGTAACAAGACAAGCCTGCCTGTCAGTAGGAAGATAACAGGAACGGATCTAGCTGAACACTGTGAGCAGGACGCACTGCACTAAATGTAAATAGTCTAGCTGCCTGACTGTGGTACTAAAAGGATCAAAAGAACACCAGTAATTTTCTTCAGGTAGCTGTAAATACTGTAACAAGACAAGCCTGCCTGTCAGTAAGAAGATAACAGGAACGGATCTAGCTGAACACTGTGAGCAGGACGCACTGCACTAAATGTAAATAGTCTAGCTGCCTGACTGTGGTACTAAAAGGATCAAAAGAACACCAGTAATTTTCTTCAGGTAGCTGTAAATACTGTAACAAGACAAGCCTGCCTGTCAGTAGGAAGATAACAGGAACGGATCTAGCTAAACTGAATACAGTGTATATATATATATATATATATATATATATATATATATATATATATATATATATATATATATATATATATGCAACACCTGGGATGCATATATATACACATTACACTTTAAGTGCAGCTAACTGACTGACTGTCCTGCCTAATCTAGCTAACTCAAATGAAATGACACTGTCTCTCTCTCTCTCTCTCTCTATCTCTCAGCACACCGGAACACCATGCACAGGGCCGCCGTGCAGGCGGCCTTATATAGTGTGGGGCGTGTACTAAATCCCCTGAGCCTCCTTGGCTTTGGCCAATTACGGCTCTCTGTTCAGGCAGCGCTGTGATTGGCCAAGCATGCTGGTCATAGTGCATGCTTGGCCAATCATCAGCAAGCAATGCACTGCAATGCCACAGTGAATTATGGGCCGTGACGCGCCACACGAATTTGGCGCGAACGGCCCATATCGTTCGCAATTCGGCGAACGACCGAACAGCCGATGTTCGAGTTGAACATGGGTTCGACTCGAACACGAAGCTCATCCCTAGTCATCGGCAAAGAGGGCACACTTATGTTCCTCTAGGCCGCATTGAAAGCCTTTTGATGTTCTTATTTGCTCTTATGGCTATAGCCAGTGTCTCGATTGCAATTGCGAAAATCAAGGGCGAAAGAGGACAGCCCTGCCTGGTTCCTCTGTGAATGTCAAACGACTCGGAGTAGTGACCCATTAGTCGCACCTAAACTGTGGGTGATGAGTAAAGTGTGTGTATAATTTTAAGAAATCTGTCACCAAACCCCCAGTGTTCAAGCATATCAAAAAGGTAGGGCCATGACACAGAGTCAAAGGCCTTCCACAGGTCCAATGACAATAATTAGCCCACCTGGGCGGGGCCCCCATCCCACTGGGACCGCAGAAGGGATATTAGATCAATTGCTCTTCGAACCTGGTCCGGACCCAGTCTCCCCAGGATGAAGCCCACTTGGTCCCTGTGGATGTAACTAGCTATGAAGCTAGACATCCTATTAGCTAGTCATTTTTGTCATTATTTTGAGATCGTTACTGATTAACGAGATAGGGCGGTAGTTACCAACCTCACTTGGGTCTTTACCCTCTTTGGGTATGACCGATATAAAAGCTGGAGAGGGGCTCCATCCCGGAGGGAGTTGAAGAACCGGGCCATATAAGGAGCAAGTCGTGGGCCGAACTTATAATAACAGACCGAGAAACCATCTGATCCAGGAGCTGAGTCAGATTTCAAGAATTTAATGATGTCTAATATTTCCTCTGAGGAGAAGGGTGTGTCAAGAAGCTCTCGGTGTGATTGCGTCAGGTTAGGTAGAGTAAGATCTTGAAGGAACAGCCCTCTGGCATTGTGATGAGTATGAGGCATTTTCCAATAAAGGTGCGAGTAGAAATTATGAAACAAGTCCATAATGCCCATTGGGTTCTGTGTTAAAGTGCCCGTCGAGGTGCGGATTTTGGGGAAGACCGATGCGCGAATCCGTGGGCTTAGTTTGGCTGCTAGCTTGGAGCCTATTTTGTCCTTCTGATAATAGAAGCGTGCTCCTGTCCATCGCAAATATTTCTCAGCCGAAGTGGTGAGAGAAAGATTAAGTTTGACTCGTGCTGAGTCGAGTTTGGCCAGGCTGTCCGGGGTGGGGTTTTGTTTATGTCTCTTACTCAACAAACGGAGGTCCTCTGTGAGTTGTAAGACTTCTGCCCTGCTTTCCCTCTTAAGTTGAGATGAGAGTTGTAAGAGCCTGCCTCGCATCACCGCCTTGTGTGCTGCCCACAGAGAGACCGGCAAAATCGACCCAGTGTAATTTTCATCGAAGTACTCAGATAAGGCTATTTCTAGGAGTTTTGCAATGAGCCAGATTGCTGAAAAGCATTTAGTTGAGACGCCATCTAAAGGGACCTCTCTCACCCGACCCACCACTGAGAGTTAACATCATTATGGAATGGTCGGACAGGGGCGTGTCATATATTTTGGAAGATATTACCCTCAGGATTACGTGTGTTGGGACAAAGATGTGGTCTATCCTAGAAAAAGTATTGTGGGGTGCGGAGTAGTGTGTATAGTCTCTAGTTCAGGGGTTCATTTCCTTTCAGATATCGATCAGGCCAAACAACTGAACGGTCTGAGCTACTCGAAGGCTGCGTTTAGGGGGCCGTTTCGCTCTTAGCTTCAGGGGGTCAGGTTTGTCTGAGGAGGAATCGAAAGGAGTGTTGGAGTCTCCCCCCATTACCAGTGTGCCCACAAAATGGGATTTTAAGGTCTTTAGAGTAGTGTCAAAGAATAGGTCTTAATGTGTGTTTGGGGAATAATATGAGACAAACGTGTAAGTCTCTCCGTTATTCGTTCCCGGTGACCAGGATGTAATGGCCCTCAGGGTCTGTAATGCTTTTAGAGTGGGAAAAGTGAGTTCTGTTTGAGAAGCAAACCGCAACTCCTCTTGTTTTGTTGTCCGCATTAGCTAAGTGAAAATGCGTGAAGTTTTTATGGAGAAACTTGAGATGGTAGGTAGCAGGGAAATGAGTCTCTTGGAGCAGAGCTACATCTGCTTTAAGTGTATGTAACTGTTGCATTATTTTGCCTCTCTTCACGGGGGAGTTGAGGCCCTGCACGTTTCCCGGTCGTCTGTGTGGCGTCAGTCATGGGGTGAGAGATGGTTGCGTACTATGAGCGTGTGAACCATACCTGACCTTGTTGCTGTCCCTGGCAGGTATGTGATGACCCCGGCTGCACTGTGGACTGTGTTCTGGTAAAAAGGAGATCCAGCGAGACCCTGTATCTGAAGGGGAAGGAGGGAGAGAAGGGGAGGGAAGGGGAGAAGAGGGTGGAAAAGAGGGAGAATAGATAGATAGAGAGAGGAGTAAAAAAAAACGAAGCGTTAGTGCATCATAGAGCAGCGATCCCAGCCCACTCGGACCAGGGAGGGACCCATCCCTGCCTAGGCCGATACTCGAAAGAACTAGAGTTCGACTATCGGAGCCAGAGGGAGGCGCACTATGTCCACTCCGGTCAACTCCGCCTCATAGATTAACTGTAACGATATAAAAATCTTGCAGTCTAAGCCCTGCTAGCACATAAGAGAAATATTTACAAAGCCCTTTTATAACCGTCCCAGACCTCCCCATCCGGCAGCATGCGCCAGCCCAGTGAACATCGCTCTGGAACGAAAAATTAGATGTTGGCACCCGCTGCCCGTCACCCGGGACAAGAGAGCTGGTCCTCCTAGAGGGAGCTCAGTGACCTAAAAAAACGGGGGGGGGGGAAGGGGCAGGCGGAAAGGGGGATCTCCTAAAACAAATTAGGCTGATCCTTGAGCTCCACCATGGCATGGGGGGAGGGTACAGGCAAATTAACTATTGCGTGGAGCCAGGAATATAGATTAAAAAAATAGAATTAAAAAAAAAGGGGGGGTAAAAATAAGACAAAAAGGATGAAACCCTTAAGGATCTGTGGGGCAGTCCTGAAGATTACTCAGAGGAAGTAATTCGCCATTACTTTGGCAGCAGTCAGGTCACTGACTCGGTCCAAAAGGGAGTCAGTGCATAAATGAGGCCTGGACAGACCTTATTCTTGTTCATGTTGGGAAGGATTCCTTTGATAGTTTGGGAAGTTGTTTCTGCCACACTTGAGTAACGGGGCTCGTAGGTGATGGTCTTTTGGTAGAAGGTGCTCCTCTCTTCGGTGGGATTTCCTGAGCGATCAATCCGAGGTGTAGAAGAAGTTGTTCCCCGTCTTGGAAAGAGGAGAAGCTGTATGGTTTGTTGCGGTATGAGAAGTTTAAACGAAGCGGTAAGGCCCATCTATAGGTGATCTCTTTGCCTGACAGGATCTGCAGTAGCAGCTTCGGAGCCCGACGCTTTTGTACTGTGTATGGGGATAGATCAGCAAAAATCTAAATCTGGTGCCCCATGATCGTCAGCTTTTCTGTCACTCTGGAAAGTCTCATCACTTCCTCCTTGACCGCATAAAAATGGATGGATCCCTGGCCTGCGCATCCCACGGATCCGGGCTGTGGAGCAGATCCTGCTGCGGAGTGAGAGCTCCCCCTTCCAGTGTCCTCCCTATGAGAGATTCAGTTGTGGCAGGTGAAGGGGCCCCTGGAAGGGAGGTACTCACTGTGGCCTCGGAAGTTTGGGAGGACGTCCTGATCCTGGTCTGCTATGGATTCTGTCAGGCAGGGCAGGCCTCGTGAGGAGACAGCTGCCATCTTGGGATGGCCGGTCCACGCTGTAGTCTCATTCAGCGCGGGGATGAGGCTCCTCCTGGCAGAGACGGAGAACATCTGGTGGCTGAGGGATGTTTCCCTGGCCGGGGGATGAGCTTGCCGGGCTGGAACGAAGCTTAGACGGCTGCTGTGGCGGACGTTAGGCCGGAGTGGTGTGGAGCTTCCCGGTCTACGCGGCCATCTTGGACACCGCCGCGCATGCGCCTCCCTCTCCCCAGTTTTTCTAGTACCTAAGGCAGGAGCCTCCTGACCTAGTTCAGTTTGAAGGAATGGAATGTGTTCATATACATCAAGAGGTTCAAGATGGAGTCCATGTAGACAGTTACAGGTACAGTTCAGCAGGAGGACCAGTTGGAATCATTCGACTGGCCGACTCATACTTCCATGTACCGATCAATGCCAAACATTAGAGGCATGTAAGATTTGCCGTGGCCAGAGGTCACTTCCAGTTGTCTGCCTTTTACAGAATTGGCACAGCCCAAGGAATGTTTTTGAAGATCTTGTTGGCAGTAATGGTACCTTGGACCAGGTGGCACATGAGGACGTTTTAATTTGCTCCTTTTTGTGCCTATACAAATTCAACAAGAACTAAAATTTTGGACATCGCCACTGCGCTTCTTTCGGAGGCATGTCTCTCAGCCCAGGCGATAGCATGCTTCTGAAGCCTGACGCCAGACTCTGGGGCGGGGGAGTCCACCATCTGAAGCGACAAGTGCAAGGCCATTGGAGCACGGTGAAGCGCAGACTCTCCAAGTATCTTTTTATAGCATTGCAAGCCTTTCAATATTTTCAAGGGGTTGACAACAAGACAGTAGTAGCCTACATTGCCTAAAAAAGGAGACAAAAAAGTATTTTTATGATATTTGCAACAGGATACCAATGCAAAGACTTCGTCAGACAAGAGGTTCACAGTGCCATGGAATTCTCTGTTTGATCTTTGTCTCTGGCCAAATTAAATCCTTTTATGGCAAGGTCAGTAACTGCTCCCCAATCCAATAAGACAACTTTTAATAGCCTGGCTATGGAATAGACTACACTAGAGGTCCAGGGATTCTCATCTGAGGTTGTTCAGACCCTGGTGACCAGAAGATCTCCATGAACGCTACATAGGAGAGGATATGAAAGAAATCCTTGACATTTTACAGTCAGCGCTAGAGGTTGGTCTGGCATACAAACCCATTTAAGGTACAGATCGCTACCTTATCTTTTCACAGGCTGCAGATGGGTGCAAAAGCCAGTGACCAGATGATGCTTCCAGATGACGATCCATATGACCTTGACGGAAATCCTGGTTCCCTCTGTGGGACTTAGGCTTGGATCTGAGAGCACCCTTTTGCTCCAATAGGTTTCATTTCCATTGAAGTACCTCACTGTAAAACTCGTTCTGACAGCAACTACTTCAGACAGATATTGAAGATTGCAACACTTTCCGGCAAGGGCCCTTTGGTGGCTTTAACCCGTTATGTGCTGACGTGAGGATGGGCCAGGAAAGGAAAATTACGGTAAGTGATAACAATTTTCCATTATCTGTGAGGCTGAGCTGTATACCCTGATCTGTATACCCTGATCTGTGAGGCTGGTCTGTATACCCTGATCTGTGAGGCTGGTCTGTATACCCTGATCTGTGAGGCTGAGCTGTATACCCTGATCTGTGAGGCTGAGCTGTATGCCCTGATTTTTATACCCTGGTCTGTGATGCTGATCTGTATACCCTGATCTGTATGCCCTGATCTGTGAGGCTGATCTGTATACCCTGGTCTGTAATGCTGATCTGTATACCCTGATTTGTATACCCTGGTCTGTGATGCTGAGCTGTATACCCTGATCTGTATACCCTTTGGGTAGGTATGACCTTGGTGGTGTGGATGTGTCATTGCCATCATCCCATGTAAATCTATGGAAAAATATATAATACCTCTAACGGGATTTTTAAGGCAATGAATACAAAGAATATTTATAAAAATAAAATCAATTTATTTAATATTTTCAACGTTAAAAGTGTATAAATTTTTTAAATTTTTCACAAATGATCATATAGATCAGTAGACATAGAACAAAAAATAGAATAAATTCCAAAACATGTAGTAATTCTACAGATACATCCAATACAAAATGAATATAGAGAATTGCATGTGGAAAATGACTTGAGGAAGAATGTGATGTATCACACTACCCAGTGCGGTCACCCTGGATGGCCACCCTGATGTGAGGTAGTGAAATTCCAACGCGTTTCAACGTTTGAATCTTAACAGATACAAGTCTTCTTCAGGGAAAATACATCACAGTCTAAAAAATCAGAAACAATACCATTATGAACTGTACATATATATACCATATATATCCCCTGCAATGGTTATATTCTCATGTGACTTACGCTCTCCCAGGACAGCTCGGTTGGGGGGCTACACGCCCAAGGCCAGAAACATCCCACATCAGAAAAGCCTGGAATGTCCTAATACTCTACAAGGCGGCTGGATATAATAGACGATCCAAACGTTTGGCGTCCTTAGCCTCAAAGAAAAATTGATGGCTATCTGTGATGGGGCAAATAGTAAAAATGAGTGATATGTGTGGGCAAACCCCACAGCAAATCTCATATACAGAGAAGTACCCCCTTGGTCATATGTGTGGGACACCCATACCTCCCATGGAGTGGGGAGTCCCAAATATAAGGAATAGAACGCACTTACTTCTAGATAAATAGCTGGTCACCAGGTGAAGGGTCGGGGGGAAGTTTCCGTGATGCCAGAGGTTTTAAGCCTGCCCCATATGCATGGATGAATGTCCAGGGAAGAATGGCGCCATTTGCCGTCTTTGGCGTCCTATTTGTGGTGTGGGCCGGTGGATGGGCGGAGATATTTCCCATCCTAGAAAACATCTCCAAAGAACTAAAAAGGAACTGGGAGAGTAAACTCAATGACTGCTCGATGAACCTGATGCTACTACTCCAGAATGAATATAGACAACAACTGGATAGCATGAACATGGAAATCAAAACACTATATGACCGACTTACTCCACTAAAGACGCATGAGGAATATGCATCTTATGAGAAAAAACTTAAAGAACACCTGGAAAATTTCGGTAAAGCTATCCTTATCAAAAAGGAGAAAAAGTACTGGAGAGACAAAAATGCATTTAGGGAGGGCAGGGCCTACAGATGGAATACAGCTAATACCAACAATAAAAGAAATAGAAAAAGAAGAACTCCATATCAAGAAAATGCTAATCAATCCAATGACTATTCATCGGACACACCATCGAACTCCTCCTCATCAGCATCTTCACATACCGGCCAGTTCAGAGGCAAAAGAAAAGGACCTTTGGGAAGACAGCAGGAAACTGAAGGAGAGGTTAAACAATCCTATAAAAAACGCACCATGGAGCAGGAAACAAGGGAGCTACAATTGAGCAATAAATCAAACACGCATAAAGGCACAACGCAGGGGAATACACAAGGCCTTCTACCTAATTCAGGGAAAGCAAATCGGAAAGATCAAGGGGCCATTCCTAAAACGCAACAAACCCAACTTGATAGTTTTTTAGACAGAAACACAACACCATTACCAAGCCCCATGCCTCTCACGCAACTTCTGATGATAGCCACGGATCCACCGACTCTAAAGAGTTAAATGTCATCAACCTCTCCTCGCACCAGTTAACCGATGAGGAGAAGAAAGTGTTATCACTAGGCCTCTCCTTCTGTCCCAACCAAAGCATGGATACCTTCGAAACAACAAAGGATATTCACCTATTTGCCCGGAAATTGCTGTTGAAAAGCTTATATGCAAAACAAAAAGCTACACAATCGGAAGTAGCACCAAATCTAAAAACAGCAGATTTCAAGGCTCTCAGAGATTTAAACCTCCTACTGCAAGAGAGCAACTCTGCAGAAAACTTCTGGGAAGAATTGGGAGAAGGGGAAGGCAATGAAGAAGAGTCTGAAGATGAAACCACTAAACTTAACACAAAAATTGATAAAAAGTTCAAAAGAAAATCACACAAATTTCCTCCGCTCAATCTTAATCCAGCGATAGCGCTTTTTGTCAAACAGACAACTAAAGAAATTGAAAAACTAGACAGACGAAGAATCAAAAATAACCTTAATCCAGAATTGCGACATGCACTCAACACCTTGAAGAGCGACATAAACATCACAATCAAAGCATCGGACAAAGGTGGAAATATTGTCCTCATGGACAACGAGAATTACGTAAAAATGTGCCTTAAAGTTCTTAACAACACCGAATGTTACAAAAAAATATCCCCGGCAATGGTTGAGAGATACAATCAGGAATTCTATTGTCTAGTGGATGAATCGCTCAATGAAGGGGCCATCAACAAAGAAACGTGGGAGTTTATATGAACACAACATCCCAGGGTACCCACCTTCTACGCCCTGCCCAAGGTGCATAAAAGATTAGAAGATCCACCAGGGAGACCCATCATCTCAGGCAACGGGTCAATCACGGAAGGTATCAGCCAGGTAATAGATTACCATCTTAGACCCCACGTCATGGATTTACCATCCTACACCAAAGACACGATCCACCTGCTGCAGATTATTGATAATTTGACTATCCCCGACTCTGCCCTCCTAGTTACTATCGATGTGGAGTGTCTATATAATAGCATTCCACATGATGCAGGAGTAGCAGCGGTTGAACGAGTGTTGAGGCAAAGAACAACCACTGATTGGAAGTTCAATGCCTTCATACTCACAATGCTTGAATTTATTTTGAAACACAATGTGTTTCTATTTGAGGGCTCCCACTACCTCCAGGTACAGGGGGTGGCTATGGGGACATGCTGTGCTCCCTCATACGCCAACCTGTACCTGGGGGAGTGGGAGAAGACCTTCTTGCTGGGAGAGGGATCGTCTGTGTACTCTGACCACATACTTATGTGGCAGAGGTACATAGACGATATCTTCATCATTTGGGACGGTTCAGAAGACAGACTCAGGGAATGCCTGAGTTTCATGAACGCAAATTGTTTCAATCTTTTCTTTACTATGATTTATAATTTCCAGGGAGGTCAACTTCCTGGATATCACTATCTCCAAAGACCAAACAGGAGTACTCCATAGCAATCTTTACAGAAAAGAGACAGCGGGGAACACTCTGCTACATGCGGATAGTTTCCACCCTGAGCCATTGAAGAGATCCATTCCGTTCAGTCAATTCCTTAGACTCAAGAGGAATTGCAGTACATACGAAAACTTCCAGCAGGAATCCAACAAACTGACTGCCAGACTAAGAGAGAGAGGATACACCAAAACGGCTCTCAAAAAAGCGTTTAACCGTGTTAAGAACATGGACAGACGAAATCTGATCTTTAAAAAGAAAAACTTGATGAAGGAAGATAATTCAACCAGAATTATTATGAAATTTTCCAACGAACATCAACAAATAAGAAAAATTATTTCCAAACACTGGTCCATTCTTACAGAAGATTCCATCTTAGGCGGTCTGGTCACCCCTAGACCTCAAATTACTTATACAAAATCAGGTTCTATAGGAAATATGCTCACCCAGAGTGAGTACAAAGGAAGTGCTAGAGCGGACCCCTGCAAAACCTGGGGCACTTATCCCTGTGGAGCATGTGCTCAGTGTGGGGTTATAGGTAGGAGAACCATGATCACATTACCTAATGGGGAGAATTTTCAACTACGACACTTCGCGAACTGTAGAACGCGGGGAGTCGTTTATCTGATGCAATGTCAGTGCGGGGCCTTCTACGTGGGGAAAACCCGACAGGAACTCACCAAGAGGGTTGAGAAGCATATCAATAGTATGAGTATTGGCAACCTATATCTGCCACTGGGCAGGCATGTAGCAAAACAGCATGGGTACAGGATGCCTAAGGTTAACTTCACTGTGGTAGATAGATTACATATACCCACCAGGGGGGGTGACTGGAACAAGGCCCTGCTCCAGCACGAGATGCGCTGGATCAGGCGCCTTAGGGCCACCACTCCCCCAGGGCTCAACGAGACAGAGAGTTTTAGGCCCTTCCTAGAGGGCTTTAGATCAGGTAAAACTGACTAGGGGCATGCCCTCTCTTCCACGCCATGCATATTGAATTTAAATCATTCATCCCCTTACCTTCGTTTCCTCTTTCCCCTGGACCCTAAACACCAAAAAACCCCCTCCATTTTCTCTCCCCCCCTCCCTCTCTCTTTTCATCACATCTTTGACCCCTGAGATATCACTCGGACACTATCTGAAGATTGTTTAGCCTTTTGGGGGGTTTCTAATTTATTACATAACGCCAGCTTCATGTAGCTCACTAAGTTGACGACTCTACTACAGCTGGGTTGGGACCTGTATACATTACAACCCCCACCCAGTGGAATCATTTTATTAATGTATTGTTTATATCATTTCTATTATGCTTGTTTATTTGACTTTATTATTCTACCATGATTTCCGCTTAACATCACTGTAATAAATTTTGGTTTATCTCCTGTGATGAATTGCCCCCATAGGTGATACCTCGGGGGGGGCTAGTCATGCGGAGGCCTAGGACTCACCACCTGTCTCTCAGATACGCCGGGGTTGTCCTATACCTACCCGACACAGGGGGGCCCCACTGCTCTAGTTAGCTATGGGGCCTTTTTGCCCTGCCTTGCATATTTGCCAGGCGGGAATCCCTGTGTCGGTGGTTATCAGTCCTCCCTTCCCTCTCCAAAAGAAATTGGGGGGAACTTTTGTGGTATTTATCCAAAAGGCTCTGAGCGACTTATTTTTCATTATTACCCTTATTATTATTATCTTAAATATTCTTACTATCATATCTTTCCCCCCCCCACTGGCTCTCTCCCCCCTGGTCCTTCAGACCATGGGGGGGACATGCTACTGGGGGAATTATCAGGGGATCTACTGGACTGGCTGCATCCACTTTCGATGCAGCTCCATTTCCGAGCGTTTAGCTGCGGTGATACTTCGTTCGAGTGTGGGCACAGCCCTCCTTAAAGATGGCTGTTGGCGCTCACAGCATCATCCTTGACCCTCTCAGCCTTGCGTCAGGTGCGCCGTTACGTCGCGCATGTGCAGACCCATTTAGCGGAGTTGGTTGCCTAGGTAGCATTCGGCGTCCCTACGCAGAATGCTCCTGACAGTAGCGACCTCCACAAGCCGCACTGTTGGCCAGCGCGGCGTCTGGTCTCCGCCCATCCACCGGCCCACACCACAAATAGGATGCCAAAGACGGCAAATGGCGCCATTCTTCCCTGGACATTCATCCATGCATATGGGGCAGGCTTAAAACCTCTGGCATCACGGAAACTTCCCCCCGGCCCTTCACCTGGTGACCAGCTATTTATCTAGAAGTAAGTGCGTTCTATTCCTTATAGTTGGGACTCCCCACTCCATGGGAGGTATGGGTGTCCCACACATATGACCAAGGGGGTACTTCTCTGTATATGAGATTTGCTGTGGGGTTTGCCCACACATATCACTCATTTTTACTATTTGCCCCATCACAGATAGCCATCAATTTTTCTTTGAGGCTAAGGACGCCAAACGTTTGGATCGTCTATTATATCCAGCCGCCTTGTAGAGTATTAGGACATTCCAGGCTTTTCTGATGTGGGATGTTTCTGGCCTTGGGCGTGTAGCCCCCCAACCGAGCTGTCCTGGGAGAGCGTAAGTCACATGAGAATATAACCATTGCAGGGGATATATATGGTATATATGTACAGTTCATAATGGTATTGTTTCTGATTTTTTAGACTGTGATGTATTTTCCCTGAAGAAGACTTGTATCTGTTAAGATTCAAACGTTGAAACGCGTTAGAATTTCACTACCTCACATCAGGGTGGCCATCCAGGGTGACCGCACTGGGTAGTGTGATACATCACATTCTTCCTCAAGTCATTTTCCACATGCAATTCTCTATATTCATTTTGTATTGGATGTATCTGTAGAATTACTACATGTTTTGGAATTTATTCTATTTTTTGTTCTATGTCTACTGATCTATATGATCATTTGTGAAAAATTTAAAAGATTTATACACTTTTAACGTTGAAAATATTAAATAAATTGATTTTATTTTTATAAATATTCTTTGTATTCATTGCCTTAAAAATCCCGTTAGAGGTATTATATATTTTTCCATAGATCTGTATACCCTTAGATGTATTCCCTTATCTGTGAGGCTGAGCTGTATACCCTGATCTGTATATCTTGATCTGTATACCCTGGTCTGTGATGCTGAGCTTTTACCCTGATCTACATACCCTGAGATGTATACCCTTATCTGTGAGGCTGAGCTGTATACCCTGATCTGTAAACCCTGATCTGTGAGGCTGAGCTGTATACCCTGGTCTGTGATGCTGAGCTGTATACCCTGATCTGCATAGCTGGAGATGTATACCCTTATCTGTGAGGCAGAGTTCTATGCCTTGATCTGTATACCCTGGTCTGTGATGCTGAGTTGTATACCCTGATCTGTATACCCTGATCTGTGATGCTAAGCTGTATATCCTGGTCTGTAATGCTGATCTGTATACCCCGATCTGTGAGGCTGATCTCTATACCCTGGTCTGTGATGCTGAGCTGTATACCCTTATCTGTATACCCTGCGATGTATACCCTTATCTGTGAGGATGAGCTGTATACCCTAATCTGTATACCCTGGTCTGTAATGCTGATCTGTATGCCCTGATCTGTATGCCCTGATCTGTGAGGCTGATCTGTATACCCTGGTCTGTGATGTTGAGCTGTATACCCTGATCTGTATACCCTTGTCTGTGATGCTGAGCTGTATACCCTTATATGTATACCCTGAGATGTATACCCTTATCTGTGAGGCTGAGCTGTATACCCTGATCTGTATACCCTGATCTGTGAGGCTGAGCTGTATACCCTGATTTGTGAGGCTGAGCTGTATACCCTGATCTGTGAGGTTGAGCTTTATGCCCTGATCTGTATACCCTGGTCTGTGATGCTGAGCTGTATATCCTGATCTGTATACCCTGATCTGTGATGCTAAGCTGTATACCCTTATCTATATACCCTGGTCTGTGATGCTGATCTGTATACCCAGATCTGTGAGGCTGATCTCTATACCTTGGTCTGTATACCCTGGTCTGTGATGCTGAGCTGTATACCCTTATCTGTATACCCTGTGATGTATACCCTTATCTGTGAGGATGAGCTGTATACCCTAATCTGTATACCCTGATCTGTATACCCTGGTCTGTGATGCTGATCTATATACCCTGATCTGTATGCCCTGATCTGTGAGGCTGATCTGTATACCCTGGTCTGTGATGCTGAGCTGTATACCCTGATCTTTATACCCTGGTCTGTGATGCTGAGCTGTATACCCTTAGCTGTATACCCTGAGATGTACACCCTTATCTGTGAGGCTGAGCTGTATACCGTAATCTGTATACCCTGATCTGTATACCCTAGTCTGTAATGCTGATCTGTATACCCAGATCTGTATGCCCTGATCTGTGAGGCTGATCTGTATACCCTGGTCTGTGATGCTGAGCTGTATACCCTGATCTGTATACCCTGGTCTGTAATGCTGATCTGTATACCCTGATCTGTATGGCTAGATCTGTGAGGCTGATCTGTATACCCTGGTCTGTAATGCTGATCTGTATACCCAGATCTGTATGCCCTGATCTGTGAGGCTGATCTGTATACCCTGGTCTGTGATGCTGAGCTGTATACCCTGATCCTGTATACCCTGGTCTGTAATGCTGATCTGTATACCCTGCGATGTATACCCTTATCTGTGAGGATGAGCTGTATACCCTAATCTGTATACCCTGGTCTGTAATGCTGATCTGTATACCCTGATCTGTATGCCCTGATCTGTGAGGCTGATCTGTATACCCTTATATGTATACCCTGAGATGTATACCCTTATCTGTGAGGCTGAGCTGTATACCCTGATCTGTATACCTTGGTCTGTGATGCTGAGCTGTATTCCCTGATCTGTATACCCTGAGATGTATACCCTTATCTGTGAGGCTGAGCTGTATACCCTGATCTGTATACCCTGATCTGTGAGGCTGAGCTGTATACCCTGATCTGTGAGGCTGAGCTGTATACCCTGATCTGTGAGGCTGAGCTGTATACCCTGATCTGTATACCCTGATCTGTGATGCTGAGCTGTATACCCTGATCTGTATACCCTGATCTGTGAGGCCTAAGCTGTATACCCTGATCTGTGAGGCTGAGCTGTATACCCTGATCTGTGAGGCTGAGCTTTATGCCCTGATCTGTATACCCTGGTCTGTGATGCTGAGCTGTATACCCTAATCTGTATACCCTGATCTGTGATTGTAAGCTGTATACCCTTATCTATATACCCTGGTCTGTGATGCTGATCTGTATACCCAGATCTGTGAGGCTGATCTCTATACCTTGGTCTGTATACCCTGGTCTGTGATGCTGAGCTGTATACCCTTATCTGTATACCCTGTGATGTATACCCTTTCTGTGAGGATGAGCTGTATACCCTAATATGTATACCCTGATCTGTATACCCTGGTCTGTGATGCTGATCTGTATACCCTGATCTGTGAGGCTGATCTGTATACTCTGGTCTGTGATGCTGAGCTGTATACCCTGATCTTTATACCCTGGTCTGTGATGCTGAGCTGTATACCCTTATCTGTATACCCTGAGATGTACACCCTTATCTGTGAGGCTGAGCTGTATACCATAATCTGTATACCCTGATCTGTATACCCTGGTCTGTAATGCTGATCTGTATACCCAGATCTGTATGCCCTGATCTGTGAGGCTGATCTGTATACCCTGGTCTGTGATGCTGAGCTGTATACCCTGATCTGTATACCCTTGTCTGTGATGCTGAGCTGTATACCCTTATATATATACCCTGAGATGTATACCCTTATCTGTGAGGCTGAGCTGTATACCCTGAGCTGTATACCCTGGTCTGTGATGCTGAGCTGCATTCCCTGATCTGTATACCCTGAGATGTATACGCTTATCTGTGAGGCTGAGCTTTATACCCTGATCTGTATACCCTGATCTGTGAGGCTGAGCTGTATACCCTGATATGTGAGTCTGAGCTGTATGCCCTGATCTGTATACCCTGGTCAGTGATGCTGAACTGTATACCCTGATCTGTACACCCTGATCTGTATACCCTGGTCTGTGATGATAAGCTGTATACCCTTATCTGTATACCCTGATCTGTAAAGGCTGAGCTGTATACCCTGATCTGTGAGGCTGAGCTGTATACCCCGATCTGTGATGCTTAGCTGTATACCCTTAGCTGTATACCCTGAGCTGTGAGGCTGAGCTGTATACCCTGAGCTGTGAGGCTGAGCTGTATACCCAGATCTGTGATCCTGAGCTATATACCCTGATCTGTAATGCTGAGCTGTATACCCTGATCTGTGAGGCTGAGCTGTATACCCTAAGCTGTATACCCTGAGCTGTATACTCTAATCTGTGAGGCTGAGCTGTATACTCTGTCCTGTGATGCTGGAGCTTTATACTCCTGACACTATGGGTGGAAGCAAGTGGAATACAGGGGGTGGAGTGGGTGCATTCTATAAGGGATGGGGCTTATGAGAAGTGGCAGGGGTCAAAAAGGAAGGGCGGGGTCTGGCGCCCCCATCATAAAACTTCACCAACCGTCACTGCATATTACTTAAAAAGAATACAGAATATTGATTAAGCTTATAGCTCCTATTAAAATAAAAATCCTAACAAGTGTCTGTAAGGCACTTAATGCAGGTTTATATGTGAATACTGTATTGTACCGTATACAGGATTATATGTATGAATTTCAGATGCATTGTAAATAAAATGGATTTATGTTGTATTTTTTAAATAATTTTTATGCTTTATGTTATAGGTATCGGATGATTCGTGGCCCTCCTTGCATTCCCCCTCGTGGTTTTCGGCTCATCATAGCTTCCCGGCACGATAGGGGAATGTGGACTCCTTCTGCTTTTCCCCATAGATATGCTCTTATGGTGTCCAAAATACTTTCTGGCCACTTCAGGGAGCACTCCCGTGCCAGCGGCATCCCTTGATCCCCTCTGGATGTGCCAAGCGGCGGAACGCGCATGTGGAACCTAGTGCCCTGCGTGCATGCGTGCGACGCCATGACGACATGAGATTACAGTGGAGGTTATGGAAGCAGTCGAGGCCTAGAACTTTCGGCACGCTGAGGAAGCCATGCATCAGCTAACTACATGGCCAGGAAATACCAATGAGGGGAATCAGCGGCAGCTGTTTTTGACCAATCAGCTATAGAAAATTATTATTTAATTACTGTGCTCCTTGTGAATCATGAGATGGTTCCATGGACGCCAAAAATACAGATGGTCAACATATATTGATGATGTGATGTGAGTATAGATTTCAGCAATGCCAGACCAAACTTTTCTATATCTCTTTGCCTGATGGTTAAACAAAATTATCATTATCATAATACATTGGATTGGGAGAGTATGTGATATGATTCCTTCACTCTGGTTGTTTATTTTTAGAGCTCATTACCCCAACTACATTCAGAAGTTATGTATCAGCTTATATTCAACTGATAGTCTACATCAGTCATTTTATTCATTAAGGTAATGAAGCTCTTGTCTTTTTTTGATTTTCACATTTTTCACTTTTGTAAACATTCCTGCTTCTCAGCATGTGGAGAAAACATGAATGTAGAAAAATGTAAAAGAATGCATTAGGGTGGCAAAAATATAAATGCAATCTATACACTGGGGGGAGAACCTCTGGGGGAATCTAGGATGGAAAAGTACCTGGGGGTCCTAGTAGATGATAGGCTCAGCAATGGCATGCAATGCCAAGCTGCTGCTAACAAAGCAGACAGAATATTGGCATTAAATAGGTGATCAACTCCAGAGATAAAACGATAATTCTCCCGCTCTACAAGACTCTGGTCCGGCCGCACCTGGAGTATGCTGTCCATTTCTCTGCACCAGTCCTCAGGAAGGATGTACTGGAATTGGAGCGAGTACAAAGAAGGGCGACAAAGCTAATAAATGGTCTGGAGGACAATAGTTATGAGGAAATATTGTGAGCACTGAACTTATTCTCTCTGGAGAAGAGACGCTTGAGAGGGGATATGATTTCAATGTACAAATACCGTACTGGTGACCCCACAATAGGGATAAAACTTTTTTGCGGAAGGGTTTAACAAGACACGTGGCCACTCATTCAAATTAGAAGAAAAGAGGTTTAACCTTAAACTACGTAGAGAGTTCTTTACTGTAAGAGCGACAAGGATGTGGAATTCCCTTCCACAGGCGGTGGTATCAGCAGGGAGCATCAATAGTTTAAAAAACTATTAGATAAGCACCTGAATGATCGCAACATACAGGGATATACAATGTAATACTGACATATAATCACACACATAGGTTGGACTTGATGGACTTGTGTCTTTTTCAACCTTACCTACTATGTAACTAGGGATGAGCCGAACACCCCCCTGTTCGGTTCGCACCAGAACATGCGAACAGGAAAAAAGTTTGTTCGAACATGCGAACACCGTTAAAGTCTATGGGACACGAACATGAATAATCAAAAGTGCTCATTTTAAAGGCTTATATGCAAGTTATTGTCATAAAAAGTGTTTGGGGACCTGGGTCCTGCCCCAGGGGACATGGATCAATGCAAAAAAAAGTTTTAAAAACGGCCGTTTTTTCAGGAGCAGTGATTTTAATAATGCTTAAAGTCAAACAATAAAAGTGTAATATCCCTTTAAATTTCGTACCTGGGGAGTGTCTATAGTATGCCTGTAAAGGGGCGCATGTTTCCTGTGTTTAGAACAGTCTGACAGCAAAATGACATTTTGAAGGAAAAAACTCATTTAAAACTACCCGCGGCTATTGCCGACAATACACATAGAAGTTCATTGATAAAAACGGCATGGGAATTCCCCAAAGGGGAACCCCGAACCAAAATTTAAAAAAAAAAATGACGTGGGAGTCCTCCTAAATTCCATACCAGGCCCTTCAGGTCTGGTATGGATATTAAGGGGAACCCCGGCCAAAATTAAAAAAAAAAAATGACGTGGGGTTCCCCCTAAATTCCATACCAGACCCTTCAGGTCTGGTATGGATTTTAAGGGGAACCCCGCGCCAAAAAAAAAAAAAAAAACGGCGTGGGGTCCCCCCAAAAATCCATACCAGACCCTTATCCGAGCACGCAACCTGGCAGGCCGCAGGAAAAGAGGGGGGGACGAGAGTGCGGCCCCCCCTCCCTCCTGAACCGTACCAGGCCACATGCCCTCAACATTGGGAGGGTGCTTTGGGGTAGCCCCCCAAAACACCTTGTCCCCATGTTGATGAGGACAAGGGCCTCATCCCCACAACCCTGGCCGGTGGTTGTGGGGGTCTGCGGGGGGGGGCTTATCGGAATCTGGAAGCCCCCTTTAACAAGGTGACCCCCAGATCCCGGCCCCCCCCGTGTGAAATGGTAAGGGGGTACATAAGTACCCCTACCATTTCACGAAAAAAGTGTCAAAAATGTTAAAAATGACAAGAGACAGTTTTTGACAATTCCTTTATTTAAATGCTTCTTCTTTCTTCTATCGTCCTTCATCTTCTGGTTCTTCTGGCTCTTCTGGTTCTTCTGGTTCTTCCTCCGGCGTTCTCGTCCAGCATCTCCTCCGTGGCATCTTCTGTCTTCTTCTCCTCGGGCCGCTCCGCACCCATGGCATGGGAGGGAGGCTCCCGCTCTTCTCTTCTTCTCTTCTTCTCTTCTTCTCTTCTTCTCTTCTTCTCCGGGCCGCTCCGCAATCCATGCTGGCATGGAGGGAGGCTCCCGCTGTGTGACGGCGCTCCTCGTCTGACAGTTCTTAAATAACGGGGGGGGGCGGGGCCACCCGGTGACCCCGCCCCCCTCTGACGCACGGTGACTTGACGGGACTTCCCTGTGGCATTCCCCGTGACGTCACAGGGAAGTCCCGTCAAGTCACCGTGCGTCAGAGGGGGGCGGGGTCACCGGGTGGCCCCGCCCCCCGTTATTTAAGAACTGTCAGACGAGGAGCGCCGTCACACAGCGGGAGCCTCCCTCCATGCCAGCATGGATTGCGGAGCGGCCCGGAGAAGAAGAGAAGAAGAGAAGAAGAGAAGAAGAGAAGAAGAGAAGAGCGGGAGCCTCCCCCCCATGCCATGGGTGCGGAGCGGCCCGAGGAGAAGAAGACAGAAGACGCCGCGGAGGAGATGCTGGACGAGAACGCCGGAGGAAGAGCCAGAAGAACCAGAAGAGCCAGAAGAACCAGAAGATGAAGGACGATAGAAGAAGCATTTAAATAAAGGAATTGTCAAAAACTGTCTCTTGTCATTTTTAACATTTTTGACACTTTTTTCGTGAAATGGTAGGGGTACTTATGTACCCCCTTACCATTTCACACAGGGGGGGGGCCGGGATCTGGGGGTCACCTTGTTAAAGGGGGCTTCCAGATTCCGATAAGCCCCCCGCCTGCAGACCCCCACAACCACCGGCCAGGGTTGTGGGGATGAGGCCCTTGTCCTCATCAACATGGGGACAAGGTGTTTTGGGGGGCTAGGATAAGGGGCCGAGCTGCGTGCTCGGATAAGGGTCTGGTATGGATTTTTGGGGGGACCCCACGCCGTTTTTTTTTTTTTTTTGGCGCGGGGTTCCCCTTAAAATCCATACCAGACCTGAAGGGCCTGGTATGGAATTTAGGGGGAACCCCACGTCATTTTTTTTTTTAAATTTTGGCCGGGGTTCCCCTTAATATCCATACCAGACCTGAAGGGCCTGGTATGGAATTTAGGGGGACCCCCACGTCATTTTTTTTTTTTCATTTTGGTTCGGGTTTCCCCTTTGGGGAATTCCCATGCCGTTTTTATCAATGAACTTCTATGTGTATTGTCGGCAATGCAATAGCCGCGGGTAGTTTTAAATGAGTTTTTTCCTTCAAAATGTCATTTTGCTGTCAGACTGTTCTAAACACAGGAAACATGCGCCCCTTTACAGGCACACTATAGACACCCCCCAGGTACGAAATTTAAAGGGATATTACACTTTTATTGATTGACTTTAAGCATTATTAAAATCACTGCTCCTGAAAAAACGGCCGTTTTTAAAACTTTTTTTTGCATTGATCCATGTCCCCTGGGGCAGGACCCAGGTCCCCAAACACTTTTTATGACAATAACTTGCATATTAGCCTTTAAAATTAGCACTTTTGATTTCTCCCATAGACTTTTAAAGGGTGTTCCGCGGCATTCGAATTTGCCGCGAACACCCCAAATTGTTCGCTGTTCGGTGAACTTGCGAACAGCCAATGTTCGAGTCGAACATGAGTTCGACTCGAACTCGAAGCTCATCCCTATATGTAACTATGTAACCATATACTAAGGAGGAAGACCATGACTGTATGGGTCGAAACGCGTTGGGGCACCTATGTGTTTGGCATTTGTTAATGCTATGTTTTGCTCCACTGTATATTTATCATCATACTTGATGGAATGTGTTTTTGTACTATATAACCAGAGCTCATATTTTAACCTACATGATACTGTGTTATCCTATTTTTGAAAAATAAAGACTTTTACAAACAGTTACAGCTTTTTGATCTATTTACTTGACTGCTAAAAAAAACTACTTGGGGGAACGATCCCATATTCTTAATTTTGTTGCCCTTCTCTGGACTCTTTCAATTTCCAGCACCTCCTTCCTGAGAACTGGTGACCCAAACTGGACAGAATACTCCAGATGTGGCCGAACCAGAGTTTTATAAAGTGTCAGGATTATATCTCTGGAGTAAATCCCCTTTTTAATGCATGCTAATATTCTGCTGGCTTTGCTTGCTGCAGATTGGCATTGCATGCTATTGCTCACTCTGTCATTTACTAAGACCCTCAGGTCTTTCTCTATTCTGGATTCTACCAGAGGTTCCCCCCTATTGATTAACTTGCATTTATATTTTTTAGCCCCCGAGTGCATTATTATTATTATTATTATTCATAATTTATATAGTGCCAACAGTTTAGGCAGTGCTTTACAATGTGCATTACTTTACATTTATCAACAATAAACCTTATTTGCCATTTAGTTGCCCCTACCCCCATTATTTTATTCAGGTCTTCTTGTAAAGTCTCTATATCCTGCTGTAAAGTTATTGCCCTGATTAGCTTTGTATTGTCAGCAAACACTGAGATAGAGCTATTTTTCCCATGCTATATATCATTTATGAATAAATTAACCAGTGTTGGTCCTAGGACAGATCCTTGGAGTACCCCACTTACATAGTTACATAGTTAGTCAGATTAAAAAAAGCCACAAGTCCATCTAGTTCAACCAATAAAAGACCCCTTTCACACCCCGGGGCGGTTTTCAGGTGCTTTAGTGCTAAAAATAGCGCCTGTAAAGCACCTGAAAACTGCCTCCCCTGCATCCCCAGTGTAAAGCCTGTGTGCTTTCACACTGGGGCGGTGCGCTTGCAGGATGGGAAAAAAAAAGTCCTGCAAGCAGCATCTTTGGAGCGGCGCGGGAGTGGTGTATACAGTGCTCATAAACCGCCCCTGCCATTGAAATCAATGGGCAGCGCTGCCGAAGCACCTGCAAATCGCTTCAGCAGTGGTGCTTTTGGGGGGTTGAAAGCGCCGCTTAAATAGCAGTAAAGCACCGCTAAAGCTAGCAACGCTTTACCGCTGACGCATCACCGCCCCAGTGTGAAAGTAGCCAAAATGACCAGTCTGAGTTCTCGCTATTTATCACCACACTCTGGACACACCCCTGTAACCAGTTTTCTATCCAGGTACATATCCTATGGTCCATGCCGACAGACCTCAGTTTGTAAACATTTATGGGGAACTGTATCAAATGCTTTTGCAAAATCCAGATACACCACGTCTACAGGCCTTCCCTTATCTAGATGGCAACTCACCTCCTCATAGAAGGTTAACCACTTCAGCCCCGGTAGAATTTACCCCCTTCCTGACCAGAACACTTTTTGCGATTCAGCACTGCAAAGCTTTAACTGACAATTGCACGGTCGTGCGACGTGGCTCCCAAACAAAATTGATGTCCTTTTTTTCCCACAAATAGAGCTTTCTTTTGGTGGTATTTGATTTCTTGCGCTATAAACAAAATAAGAGCAACAATTTTGAAAAAAACACATTATTTTTTACATTTTGCTATAATAAATATCCCTCAAAATATAAAAAAAAAACATTTTTTCCCTCAGTTTAGGCCCATCCATATTCTTCTACATATTTTTGGTAAAAAAAAATCGCAATAAGCGTTTATTGATTGGTTTACGCAAAAGTTATAGCATTTACAAAATAGGGGATAGTTTTATGGCATTTTTATTAATATTTTTTTTTACTAGTAATGGCGGCGATCAGCGATTTTTATTGTGACAGTGACATTATGGCCGACATGTCGGCCATTTTTGACACATTTTTGGGACCATTGTCATTTATACAGCAATCAGTGCTATAAAAATGCATTGATTCCTGTGTAAATGACACTGGCAGTGAAGGGGTTAACCACTAGGGAGTGGGGAGGGGTTAAGTCAGTACTGGGGAGTGATTTCTAACTGTAGGGGGGATGGGCTAGCTGTGACATGTCACTGATCTCTGCTCCCGATGACAGGGAGCAGAGATCAGTGACACTTGTCACTAGGCAGAATGGGGAGATGCTTGTTTACATCAGCATCTCCCCGTTCATCCTCTCCGTGAGGCAATCGCGGGTATCCCCACGGCGATCGAGTCCGCGGGACCCGCGACCCGACTTACGGAGCTCCCAGCTGGCGTGCACGCAATGGCACGGTGGGAAATTCAAAGGGACGTACCTGTACGCCCATTTGCCCAGCCGTGCCATTCTTCCGACGTACATCAGCGTGTGCAGGTCGGGAAGGGGTTAATAGATTGATTTGGCAAGAACGACCTTTCATAGACCCATGCTGATTACTACTAATGATACTGTTTTCATCAGCAAATTCTTGGATATAGCCCCTAACCACTTGAATACTGGGCACTTTTACCCCCTTCCTGCCCAGGCCAATGTTGAGCTTTCAGCGCTGTCACACTTTGAAAGGCAATTGCGTTGTCATGCAACACTGTATCCAAATGACAATTGTATCATTTTGTTCACAGATAGAGATTTCTTTTGGTGGTATTTAATCCCCACTGGGTTATTTTTTGCTAAATAAGCAAAGAAAAAAACAACATTTTTGAAAAAAGACATGTAAATAATTGTTCTTTATAAAGTTTGCCCAAAATGTATTCTGCTACATTTTTTTGTGAAAATAACACAAATTAATGAAAATGATTTAATATATATATATATATATATATATATATATATATATATATATATATATATATATATATGAAAATTGATCTACCCTAATGTACTGACAGCCAATCTCATTATTTGAATGTATGTATGTATTTAAATGTATTTAGTAAAAGGCATGGCGGGTTTTTTAAAGTTGACTAGTGACAGTACAAAAAAAATGTTATAATTATATATATATATTTTTTTTTTCAGATTTTTTTTTTTGGGAGGTGGGGAATATTTATTGCAGATGTATATACAGGATATGAAATAACAGCAATGATACATCAAACTGTTAAACTATAGTAAGGAATATATTGCAAATAGGTGTATAAAGAAATATACTGTAAAAACAAGAGAGCAACTTCATAAACCCTTTACTTGGGCTATCTAAGGGGAATCACACCACTTTAACAGTTCAGCAGTCAGTAATAAACCCTCTTTTGCTGGCCCGCTTGTTAGGGCCCAATTGTTATGTCAGAGAGCTCAGGATAATGTCCCTGATGATGACACTGACTCTGTGTTACTTATGGTGTGCATAACCACCGATTTATCTCTTTTTTCATTCAGCCCACAGGCTGCATGAAAAAAAAGAACATTACAATATATGCCCAACAAGGACCAGCAATGTACTGATATGTTGCTGGACTTTGAGTGGTTATACCAGAATGATGCATGCAGGTTTAGGTATCATCTTGGTATCCATTTTTTTCAGCCAGCAGTTGGCTATTATGTAAAAGCAATCCTAGCAGCTAATTTGCCACTAGGGATGAGCTTTGTTGATGTTCTT
Source organism: Aquarana catesbeiana (assembly GCF_042186555.1). Lineage (NCBI taxonomy): Eukaryota > Metazoa > Chordata > Amphibia > Anura > Ranidae > Aquarana > Aquarana catesbeiana. The sequence goes on from NC_133336.1 coordinate 9,469,676, forward strand.
CTGATCCTATTAGTACCCCAGGCAGCTGTAGTATTTACAAGTTAGTGTAGTGTGTCCTCTGCACAGTGTGCACCTAAAGCTACCTGAAGAAAGTTGGTGGTGTTCTTCTGATCCTATTAGTACAGTACCGCAGGCAGCTGCAGTATTTACAAATTAGTGTAGTGCGTCCTCTGCACAATGTGCACCTAAAGCTACCTGAAGAAAATTGGTGGTGTTCTTCTGACCCTATTAGTACAGTACCGCAGGCAGCTGCAGTATTTACAAATTTGTGTAGTGTGTCCTCTGAACAGTGTGCACCTAAAGCTACCTGAAGAAAATTAGTGGTGTTCTTCTGATCCTATTAATACCACAGGCAGACAGCTACAGTATTTACAGTTAGTGTAGTGCGTCCTCTGCAAAGTGTGCACCTAAAGCTACCTGAATTAAATTGGTGGTGTTCTTCTGATCCTATTAGTACCACAGGCAGGCAGCTGCAGTATTTACAGTTAGTGTACTGTGTCCTCTACACAGTGTGCACCTAAAGCTACCTGAAGAAAATTGCTGTTGTTCTGCTCCTATTAATACCACAGGCAGGCAGCTACAGTATTTACAGGTATGCCCTGTACACACGGTCGAACATTGATTGGACATTCCGACAACAAAATCAATGAATTTTTTCCGACGGATGTTGGCTCGAACTTGTCTTGCATACACACGGTCACACAAAGTTGTCAGAAAATCTGATTGTTCTGAACGTGGTGAAGTAAAACACGTACATCGGGACTATAAATGGGGCAGTAGCCAATAGCTTTTGTTTCTCAATTTATTCTGAGCATGCGTGGCACTTTGTGTGTCCGATTTGTGTACACACTATCGGAATTTCCGACAACGGATTTTGTTGTCGGAAAATTTTATAGCAAGCTCTCAAACTTTGTGTGTCGGAAATTCCTATGGAAAATGTGTGATGGAGCCTACGCACGGTCAGAATTTCTGACAACAAGGTCCTATCACACATTTTCCATTGGAAAATCCTATCATGTGTACAGGGCAGTAGTGTACTGTGTCCACAGTGTGCACCTAAAGCTACCTGAATAAAATTGGTGGTATTCTTCTGATCCTATATTAATACCACAGGCAGGCAGCTACAGTATTTACAGTTAGTGTACTGCGTCCTCTGCACAGTTTGCACCTAAAGCTACCTGAATAAAATTGGTGGTGTTCTTCTGATCCTATATTAATACCACAGGCAGGCACCTAAAGCTACCTGAAGACAATTGCTGGTGTTCTCATACTAATAATACTACAGGCAGGCAGTTGATTCTGCCAGCTGCAGTATCAGTATATATATACATCCCAGCCTTGTGCAGCTACATCTCACTGCAGGCTATTAGTATGTCTGGAAGGCCAACAAGGAGAGGCAGACAGTCACAAGCCAATAAAAGAGGGCAAGCAGGCTCTGTGTCTAGAGGAAACAGTGCTGGTCGTGGAGATGGTGCATCCTCATCAGCACGTGGCCGTGGGACACACTTGTCCCTTTATTTGGCAGCTGGCTGCGTTGAGCCGCAACATGCAGAAAACTTGGTAGAGTGATTGACCAAGCTGTCCTCATCCTCCTCATCCTCTCTCACTCAGGCTCAGGGTACTTTGTCTGGCAAAGCAGCTGCCAACGCGGCCTCTTCCCTCGGCTCAATGGCATCAGTCACTCCTTCCCTAGCCCCACCATGTCCTCCTGAGGAGTCCTCTGAACTGTTTGACCACAGTGTTGGGTACATACTCCAGGAGGATGCCGAGTGTTTTGAAGGCTCTGGTGATGGTACCCAGCTAGAGGAAGGCAGTAAGGTGAGCCCAGAGAGAGGGGGTGCCTGAAAAGGAGAGCAATCAGGCAGTCACGGTCCCCCAGCTGCAGCATACTGCCAGCTTTGCTCCAGTAATGAGGAGGGAGGGGATGATGAGGTCACTGACTCCACGTGGGTGCCTGATAGGAGAGAGGAGGAGGAGGCACATCACCAATGAGGCAGGATGCCCTCCAGGGGCCAGCCTAAGGGCAGCACATCGCAGAGCTCCGCATGTGCAGGGCCCTGCTGTCTCTGCACGTTTTTCCAAAAGTTCTTTGGTGTGGGCCTTTTTTGAGACGAGTGCATCAGATCCCACCGCTGCTATCTGCAACATATGTCTCAAGCGTATTTCGCGTGGCCAAAACATCTCGCGCTTGGGCAGCACATGCTTGACCAGACATATGTTGACCTGCCATGCAGTTCATTGGCAAGCGTACCTAAAAGACAGACACCAAAGAACAAAGAGCACCTCTCCTTGCTCCTCATCAACTGGGATGTGTAACCCCACTATACCTTCAGTCCTCTCTGAGACCTGCACTGAGAGGAATGAAGGTGTACAATTAGGTGTGTCACAGCAAAGTACTTGGGGGCAATCTGCTATCGGTACACCGACGTCAGATTGTACCAGGCAAATTTCCCTGACCCAACTGCTGCACCACCGAAAGAAGTTCGCTCCCAGCCATCCACATGCCCAGTGGTTGAATGCTAGCTTGGCTAAATTGCTAGCACTTCAACTGCTGCCTTTTCAGTTGGTAGACTCTGCCCCCTCCCGTTAGTTTGTGGAATGTCCGGTTCCTCAGTGGCAGGTTCCCAAACGCCACTTTTTCTCACGGGGAAGGGGCTACACAAGCACGCAGGCCAAAGGATGCCATGCGGTGCTTGAGCTGGTGTGCTTGGGGGACAGGAGCCACACTGGGGCAGAGATTCTGTCAGATCTGCAGGGGCAGGTTCAGAGGTGGTTGACACCACGCCAGCTTAAGGCAGGTATGGTGGTTTGCGACAATGGCACCAACCTCCTCTCCGCTCTCGAACAGGGACAACTGACCCTTGTACCCTGTTTGGCTCATGTCCTTAACTTGGTGGTGCAGCGGTTCTTGGGCAGGTACCCGGGCTTACAGGATGTCCCGAGGCAGGCCAGGAAAGTCTGTGTGCATTTCCGCAGGTGATATATTGCCAGTGCTCGGCTGGCTGACCTCCAAAAGGAATTTAACCTGCCCAATAACCGCCTAATCTGTGACATGCCCACCAGGGGGAACTCAACGTTGGCCATGCTGCAGTGGCTGCACACGCAGCAGAGGGCCATCAATGAGTACCTGTGCGACTATGGCACCAAGACAGGGTCAGGGGAGCTTGTTTTTTTTCCCCACGACAGTGGACCATGATCAGGGATGCATGCACTCTCCTGTCACCATTTGAGGAGGCCACGAGGATGGTGAGCAGTGACAGTGCATGCATCAGTGACACTGTCCCCCTTGTTCACCTGTTAGAGCACACGCTGCGTGGAATAATGGACAGGGCACTTGAGGCAGAACAGAGGCAGGAAGAGGAGGACTTCCTTAGCTCTCAAGGCCCCCTTTATCCAGACAGTGTTCCTGCGTGCCCGCCGATCATACTGAAAGAGGACGAGGAGGAGGAGAAGCAAGAGGAGGATTGTGTCAGCATGGAGGTAGAGCCTGGCACTCAGCATCAGCAGAAGTCTTTAAGGGATCATTTACAGTCCCAAAAAACCCATGTACTTTTACGTGGCTGGGAGGAGGTGGCTGCGGATCATGTCATCCTTAGTGACCCAGAGGACTCCGGACCGAATGCCTCAGCATACCTACGCTGCATGGCCTCCCTGATCCTGCAAAGCCTGCGGAAGGATCCTCGTATTCGTAGTATCAAGGAGAGGGATCAATACTGGCTGGCAACCTTCCTTGATCCACGTTACAAGGGTAAGGTTGCGGACCTTAACTTGACATCGCAGAGGGAGCAGAGGATGAAACATCTTCGGGAGGCCTTGCAGAAAGGTCTGTGCAACGCGTTCCCAGAGACTGGGAGGTTACAAACTCCTGTTCCTGGACAACGTGTTGCTGAGGCCTCAGTCAGTCAAAGAAGGAGCGATGGAGAAGGTGGCCGTCTAACCGATGCGTTCAGACAATTTTTTAGTCCGCAGCCCGAAGGAATGATCGGTTCCAGCAACCATCGCCAGTGTCTGTTTTACATGGTGCAGGAATACCTAGGGGCAAGACTTGGACACCTTTCCCACCGAAAATCCTCTGGGTTACTGGGTCTTGAGGATGGATCACTGGCCAGTAGACATGTGCATTCGTTTTCGTCCGAATGCATTTTCGTCCGAATTTCAGGTATTTTCATTATCGTTTTAACAAACGATAACGAAAGTGCAGAATCCGAAAAACGAAAGATCCGACATAAACAAATGCTTTATTTTCGTTTTCGTTGCTACAATAGTTCGATATAGATAGGAGATTCGACATGATAATGACAATAACAATCTGTGTCCATCAAACCTGTGGTCGAATGTGCCTAACCTTAACTCTATTAGTCCAAGATTATTCTACATAGAGAGAAAAGATTCGACGTAGGGGAGAAAAGATTTGACGTAGGGGAGAAAAGATTCGATGTAGGGGAGAAAAGATAAATAAAAATAATGATGATGATGAATGTTATTGGCTGATTGTAACCAAAGAGGAGGAGCAGTAAAATAGATAGAACTAAGTACACACGTACTTAGGCTTATGGTGTCTGTTGAAAGTTCTAAGAAGATTCGACGGAGCAGGTAAACTATATGACGTCGTACAGTTTAGCTGCTCCATCAAATTTTCTTTGAACATTCGACAGGCACCATAAGCCTTCAATGACAGATTCAACCTTACTTTGGATTTTCGGACGAATGCAATTTTTAACGAAAAACAAAATGAATAAAAACGAATTTCGGGAGTAACTAAATAGACGAAAACAAAATTCCGAAACAAAATATTTCAGTGTGCACATGTCTACTGGCCAGAGCTTGCACAGTATGCAATTGAGCTACTGGCCTGTCCTGCATCCAGCGTTCTTTCAGAACGCACATTCAGTGATGCTGGAGGCTTTGTAACCGATCACAGGGTGCGCCTGTCCACTGATTCGGTCGATCGACTGACCTTCATGAAAATGAATCAGTCTTGGATCACCACCAGCTACCAAGCACCTGATGCTGATGTGGCCAAATATTTTTTTTTGAAATGTCAGATCCCTTCAAGACTGCCTATGCTGATGCTGAGTGACTATCCTGTTATGCTGAGTGACTATCCTCTGTTTAACAGGGGCATGTAATTACATTTTTTGATGCAATACTTTGCAGCAGGGCTTGTTCCTGCGCTCCAACTAGAGTATCTGTGAGGGGCTGCAGTGTTGTGGCACCAGTACAATTCTTAATCTAATATTTCACATCAGAACCCGTTTCTGCGCCCATGAAGGGTAACTGTGAGGGCTTACAGTGTTGTGGCAACACCAACACCTAAGGCCACAATTTCTGCAGAGTGTATAGGGCAGGCCCCTACTTTCAAACATCCAACTTACAAACGACTCCTACTTGCAAACGGAAGGAGACAACAGGAAGTGAAATGAAATCTACCCCTAGGAAGGGAAATTCTCTCCTGTAAGAGTTTAATATGGGAAAAATGTGTCTCCTCTCCACTGATGCTTTATCACCAATCCTTGTTTCACTAAAAAACCCAAATTGTCAAAAAACATTTGTCATTGGGACAGAAAGTGAGATGAAATCTTCTGAATGTCACAGGGGTGATAACCCTTCCCTATGTTTTCCAAAAAGCTTAAAAATAAATTTTTTGGCTGGAGCTACACTTTAAAAATGTACCCGTTCAAAATTACAAACAGATTCTACTTAACAACAAACCTACAGTCCCTGTCTTGTTTGCACCGCCTGTATACTGCTGTTCAGAGTATATAGGGCCTGGGGGCCCCATGCCTTTCCTTTTTTTTAATTTGGGTGCGGGGTTCCCCTTAATACCCATACAAGACCCAAAGGGCCTGGTAATGGACTGGGGGGTTCCCATGCCGTTTGTCTCACTGATTTTCATCCATATTGCCGGGACTCGACATTACATTAAAGCCCCAAGCAGTTTTAAATGACTTTTATTCCTTTAAAAATGACATTTGGTGCAGGGACTATTCTAAGCACGGGAAACACATGCCACTTTACAGGCATACTATATACACCCCCAGGTAAGATATTTAAAGGAATATTTCACTTTTTTTTCACTTTAAGCATTATTAAAATCACTGCTACCGAAAAAACTGCCTTTTTTAAAACTTTTTTTTGCATTGATACATGTCCCCTGGGGCAGGACCCGGGTCCCCAAACCCTTTTTAGGACAATACCATGCAAATTAGCCTTTAAATTTAGCACTTTTGTTTTTGAACAGTTGAGTCCCATAGACTTCAATGGGGTTATAAAGTTTACGCAAATTTTCGGTCCGTTTGCAGGTTCTGTTGCAAACCGAACCGGGGGGTGTTCGGCTCATCCCTATTAGCCACTAGACTGCTTTTACAAGCATTGGGATGGAATGTCCCCTTCCTCCATCTTCCATGGTTTTCTCAGGCTCTCCTGTCCCACCGGGGAACCTGAGAATGCAGCCGGTGGTTCTGCCACCTGATTAGGGATGAGCCGAACACCCCCCTGTTCGGTTCGCACCAGAACATGCGAACAGGAAAAAAGTTTGTTCGAACACGCGAACACCGTTAAAGTCTATGGGACACGAACATGAATAATCAAAAGTGCTAATTTTAAAGGCTAATATGCAAGTTATTGTCATAAAAAGTGTTTGGGGACCTGGGTCCTGCCCCAGGGGACATGGATCAATGCAAAAAAACGTTTTAAAAACGGCCGTTTTTTCAGGAGCAGTGATTTTAATAATGCTTAAAGTCAAACAATAAAAGTGTAATATCCCTTTAAATTTCATACCTGGGGGGTGTCTATAGTATGCCTGTAAAGGGGCGCATGTTTCCTGTGTTTAGAACAGTCTGACAGCAAAATGACATTTTGAAGGAAAAAACTAATTTAAAACTACCCGCGGCTATTGCATTGCCGACAATACACATAGAAGTTCATTGATAAAAACGGCATGGGAATTCCCCAAAGGGGAACCCCGAACCAAAATTAAAAAAAAAAAATGACGTGGGAGTCCCCCTAAATTCCATACCAGGCCCTTCAGGTCTGGTATGGATATTAAGGGGAACCCCGGCCAAAATTTAAAAAAAAAATGACATGGGGTTCCCCCTAAATTCCATACCAGACCCTTCAGGTCTGGTATGGATTTTAAGGGGAACCCTGCGCCAAAAAAAAAAAAAAAAACGGCGTGGGGTCCCCCCAAAAATCCATACCAGACCCTTATCCGAGCACGCAACCTGGCAGGCCGCAGGAAAAGAGGGGGGGACAAGAGTGCGCCCCCCCCTCCTGAACCGTACCAGGCCACATGCCCTCAACATTGGGAGGGTGCTTTGGGGTAGCCCCCCAAAACACCTTGTCCCCATGTTGATGAGGACAAGGGCCTCATCCCCACAACCCTGGCCGGTGGTTGTGGGGGTCTGCGGGCGGGGGGCTTATCGGAATTTGGAAGCCCCCTTTAACAAGGGGACCCCCAGATCCCGGCCCCCCCCGTGTGAAATGGTAAGGGGGTACAAAAGTACCCCTACCATTTCACTAAAAAAAGTCAAAAATGTTAAAAATGACAAGAGACAGTTTTTGACAATTCCTTTATTTAAATGCTTCCTCTTTCTTCTATCTTCCTTCATCTTCTGGTTCTTCTGGCTCTTCTGGTTCTTTCTCCGGCGTTCTCGTCCAGCATCTCCTCCGCGGCATCTTCTATCTTCTTCTCCTCGGGCCGCTCCGCACCCATGGCATGGGGGGAGGCTCCCGCTCTTCTCTTCTTCTTCATCTTCTTCTCTTCTTCTCTTCTTCTCTTCTTCATTTTCTTCTCCGGGCCGCTCCGCATCCATGCTGGCATGAAGGGAGGCTCCCGCTGTGTGATGGCGCTCCTCGTTTGACAGTTCTTAAATAACGGGGGGCGGGGCCACCCGGTGACCCCGCCCCCCCTCTGACGCACGGGACATGATGGGACTTCCCTGTGGCATTACCCGTGACGTCACAGGGAAGTCCCGTCAAGTCACCGTGCGTCAGAGGGGGGCGGGGTCACCGGGTGGCCCCGCCCCCCGTTATTTAAGAACTGTCAGACGAGGAGCGCCGTCACACAGCGGGAGCCTCCCGCCATGCTAGCATGTGTGAGGAGCGGCCTGGAGAAGAAAATGAAGAAGAGAAGAAAAGAAGAAGAGAAGAAGATGAAGAAGAAGAGAAGAGCGGGAGCCTCCCCCCATGCCATGGGTGCGGAGCGGCCCGAGGAGAAGAAGATAGAAGACGCCGCAGAGGAGATGCTGGACGAGAACGCCGGAGGAAGAACCAGAAGAGCCAGAAGAACCAGAAGAACCAGAAGATGAAGGAAGATAGAAGAAAGAAGAAGTATTTAAATAAAGGAATTGTCAAAAACTCTCTCTTGTCATTTTTAACATTTTTGACAGTTTTTTAGTGAAATGGTAGGGGTACCCCCTTACCATTTCACACAGGGGGGGGGCCGGGATCTGGGGGTCCCCTTGTTAAAGGGGGTTTCCAGATTCCGATAAGCCCCCCGCCCGCAGACCCCCACAACCACCGGCCAGGGTTGTGGGGATGAGGCCCTTGTCCTTATCAACATGGGGACAAGGTGTTTTGGGGGGCTACCCCAAAGCACCCTTCCAATGTTGAGGGCATGTGGCCTGGTACGGTTCAGGAGGGGGGGCGCACTCTCGTCCCCCCCTCTTTTCCTGCGGCCTGCCAGGTTGCGTGCTCGGATAAGGGTCTGGTATGGATTTTTGGGGGGACCCCACGCCGTTTTTTTTTTGGGCGCGGGGTTCCCCTTTAAAATCCATACCAGACCTGAAGGGTCTGGTATGGAATTTAGGGGGAACCCCACATCATTTTTTTTTTTAAATTTTGGCCGGGGTTCCCCTTAATATCCATACCAGACCTGAAGGGCCTGGTATGGAATTTAGGGGGACTCCCACGTCATTTTTTTTTTTTAATTTTGGTTCGGGGTTCCCCTTTGGGGAATTCCCATGCCGTTTTTATCAATGAACTTCTATGTGTATTGTCGGCAATGCAATAGCCGCGGGTAGTTTTAAATGAGTTTTTTCCTTCAAAATGTCATTTTGCTGTCAGACTGTTCTAAACACAGGAAACATGCGCCCCTTTACAGGCATACTATAGACACCCCCCAGGTACAAAATTTAAAGGGATATTACACTTTTATTGTTTGACTTTAAGCATTATTAAAATCACTGCTCCTGAAAAAACGGCCGTTTTTAAAACTTTTTTTTGCATTGATCCATGTCCCCTGGGGCAGGACCTGGGTCCCCAAACACTTTTTATGACAATAACTTGCATATTAGCCTTTAAAATTAGCACTTTTGATTTCTCCCATAGACTTTTAAAGGGTGTTCTGCGGCATTCGAATTTGCCGCGAACACCCCAAATTGTTCGCTGTTCGGCGAACTTGCGAACAGCCAATGTTCGAGTCGAACATGAGTTTGACTCGAACTCGAAGCTCATCCCTACACCTGATCATAGAGCTAATCAAAGACCAGAATGGCTCCAATCATCTCTATGTCTAAGAAACCGTAAGCTACGAGCATTTCATGACTTTGGTTTTGCCATATATAAACAGCGCCATTGGGAAATTAGGAAAGCATCTTATCACACTGATCTTGGTGTGGTCAGATGGTTTGAGGGCAGAGGAGAGATCTAGAGTCTAATAGATCCCAATTTTTTTAAAAAAAAGAGTACCTGTCAATACTTATTGCTATCATAGGGGATATTTACATTCCCTGTTATAACAATAAAAATGATTAAAAAAAAAAGAAGAACCGTGTAAAAATAAAATAAATACGCAACATAAATAATTAAAAAAATAAATAAAAAAAGCACCCCTGTCCCTCCGTGCTCGCGTGCAAAGGCTTTTAAAGGGTTTCAAAAATGTATGTAGTTTCTCGCCACTGCACGGTTGTGCGCAATTTTAAAGCATGTCGCATTTGGTATCTGTGTACTCAGCATAAGATCATCTTTTATATTTTACCAAACATTTGGGCAATATAGTGTGTTTTAGTGCATTGAAATTCAAAAAAGTGTTTTTTTTCCCAAAAAATTGCATTTGAATAATCGCTGCGCAAATACTGTGAAAAAATAAATTGCAACACCCACCATTTTAATCTTTAGGGCCTTTGCTTTAAAAAAAATATATGTTTGGGGGTTCAAATTAATTTTCTAGCAAAAAAAAATATTTTTCAAGTAAACAAAAAGTGTCAGAAAAGGCTTTGTCTTAAAGAGGAAGTAAACCCTGGTGGGTTTTACTTCCTCTTTATTTCCCTGCAATGGTAAAGCATAATGGGCTACTATGCATCGCATAGTAGCCCATTATGTGTCATTTACGAGAAATCGAAGCCTGCAAGGTCACCGCTGTTCCCACTAGCAGCGAGCGTCCATCTTCACCCTTCTTCCTTCCGGGGCCGCCAGTCACGGCATGACCCCTATTAGAAACGGCGCAATGTGCCCTTTCTAAAGTGCGCATGCGCCGTAGTCATCGGCGCATTGCTTTTTTGTAAATATCTCCTAAACCGTGGAGGTTTAGGAGATATTTCCAGCACCTACAGGTAAGCCTTAATATAGGCTTACCTGTAGGTAAAAGTGGTTGTACAGGGTGTACAACCACATTAAAGTGGTTAGAAGAGTGGTAGATGTGTGGCATAAGCTTCTAATGTTGTGCATAAAATGCCAGGACAGTTCAAAACCCCCCAAATGACCCCTTTTTGGAAAGTAGACACCCCAAGCTATTTTCTGATAGTCATGTTGAGTCCATTGAATATTTTATATTTTGCCACACGTTTTGGGAAAATTAAAATTTGTATTTATTTTTTACACAAAGTTGTCACTAAATTATATATTGCTCGAACGTGTCATGGGTATATGTGAAATTACACCCCAAAATACATTCTGCTGCTTCTCCTGAGTACGGGGATACCACATGTGTGAGACTTTTTGGGAGTCTAGCTGCGTACAGGATCCCCGAAAACAAAGCACAGTCTTCAGGCTTTCTAAGGGCGTAAAATTATGATTTTACTCCTCACTACCTATCACAGTTTCGGAGGCCCTGAAATGTCAAGATAGTACAACCCCCCCCCAAATGACATTTTCGAAAGTAGACACCCCAAGGTATTTGCTAAGAGGCATGCTGAGTATTTTGCAGCTCTTATTTGTTTTGGAAAATGAAGAAAGAAAAGGAAAAACATTTTTTTTCTTTTTTCAATTTTAAAAACTTTGTGACGAAAAGGCGAGATCTGCAAAATACTCAACATGCCTCTCAGAAAATACCTTGGGGTGTCTACTTTCTAAATTGGGGTCATTTGGAGTGGGGGGTTCTGCTATCTGGGCATTTCATGGCCTCCAAAACTGTGATAGGTAGTGAAGAGCAAAACAAAAAATTTATGCCCTTAGAAAGCCTGAAGGCGGTGATTAGTTTTTGAGGTCCTGTACGTGGCTAGACTGCCAAAAAGTCTCACACATGTGGTATCCCCATACTCAGGAGAAGCAGCAGAATGTATTTTTGTGGTGTAATTCCACATATGCCCATGGCATGTGTGAGCAATATATCATTTAGTGACAACTTTGTGAAAAAAAAAGAACATTTTTTTGTCATTTTGCCAAAACTTGTGTCAAAATAATAGGATTTTTGACTTACCGCAAAATCCCTTTCTCTGAGTTCATTGACAGACACAGCCTTCTTTATTCAGAACCATAGGGTTATATCGCCCCCTACAGGAGTAGAACAATAGGCAGACAAAAAGACTTGGCTACGCCCATGGGCAGTCATAGGTTATATACACCCCCCTCTCTGCTACAGGCCAGTTATGTAACAAGCAGTATCAGAAGTATTAAAAACCTCCATAGAGGGATGGGTGCTGTGTCTGTCAATGAACTCAGAGAAACAGATTTTACGGTAAGTCAAAAATCCTATTTTCTCTTTCGGTAATTGACAGACTTCTTTATTCAGAACCATAGGGATGTGCCAAACATGAGGGGTGGGGCAGCCAACAAAAACAAAAAAAACCCAGGCCAACCAGACAACCTGGAGCTTAGTGAAAACAACCTGGAGCCCACCTGACCAGAAAAAAACCCCTTCACGAGGGAAAAATCCCTCTAGACCGCAGCCTGCAGAACCTTGCGGCCAAAAGAAACATCCGCAGATGCCAGCACATCCACTTTGTAAAATTTTGTGAAAGTGTGCACCGACAACCAGGTGGCCACCTTGCAAACTTGCGTTACTGACGCCTGAAGACGGAAGACCCAGGAGGCACTCAGTGCCTTCACTGGGAAGGGAGGAACCTGACCCTTGATAAAATAGGCCTGAGTCACTGTCTGCCTGATCTATCTAGAGATGGTTGCTGAGGAAGCAGATAGCCCCTTTTTTGGCCTGTCTGTGATCACGAACAGAGAGTCTGACCTTCGAAAAGACTCAGTGGCTGCCAAATACACCCTGACTGCCCGTACCACATCTAAGGTGTGCAAAGCCAATTCCCTTGGATGTTGCGGCTGGGGACATAGAGAAGGCAACACAATGTCTTAATTTAAATGGAAATCAGAGACAACCTTTAGAAGAAAGAAGGACAAGGACGAAGCACCACCTTGTCCTCGTGAATCACTAGGTAGGGTGTGCGACAGGATAGCGCCGCCAACTCTGACACCCAGGGCCACTGATAGAAATCATGGGGCCCCATACAGCCTACCTGACAGGGCCCCCTTCAGCCCCACCCCTGGCCCCGCCCCTATACAGAGAGGCTAGGGTATACATAAAGGCTAAATTGTGGGTGTGGTTAATTTAAAAATTTAAAAATATGTGCCTCACAGAGCTGGAAAAGTGGTTAGTCTGTGGTTAGTCTAAGATGACTGTGTGTAGGATGCAGATGACACTGTGCTGCGTTCAAAACTGCACTGTCCAATTTGTCACAGTCAAACAGTTCTACATAAAAAAGAAGAAGATGCCATTTATGTCAGCTAAGCCCACTTTTTAAAAAAAAAGTTTTTTTCTAAACTTTTAATGAGAAGTAATATTATGTCTAAGGGCCAGTTCACACCATGTCTGCATCTGAATCGCGAAGGAATGTGCTGTGGATTCCGCTAAAATTCAACCTGCATGCAAAATGCACTGCTTTTGCGATCTGCAGCAGGTGTAAAAAAAAGTTAACACCTCAAACGCAGGTCGCAAATGTAGTGTGTTTGCCCTGCCAGCCCTGGATCACTGTGTGATCTGGTTGCAGTACATGTTAAAAAGTAGTGCAGGTGAATGTGTCCTTCGCGCTAAAATGAGTAATAGTAAAATGCAATATGACAAAAAGTAAAATGTGACAATAAAAATGGTGAAGTATAAAATATACAAAAGTTATAAAGGTATAAATATATATGTGTGGTGATGTCTACAAAGACAGCCGCAAAATCCAAAAGTGTTCACACTACACTTCAGTGACAATGTTAAGATAGGTGATCTCACGCATAAAAGTCTAATCACACATATGGCAATGTAGCAAATAAGATAACTTATATCGTGATAATCATACGGATGAAATAAAAATCACAATGACAGTGTAAATGAAACAAGGTATAAAGTGTTTATGGTCTGTATGTGAAAATAAAGTTCATAAAATGGACAAGGGGGTGGCTCTATCCTGGCCATGCATCTTCATAAAGTGACTATGTTTGGAATGAATGATAATTTGCCAAAGTTCATGCAGGTCCTTTTGGAAAATAACCGGATAACATAAGGCTCTCAGAACTCTCACCTTAGCAAAAGTTTAAACAAGCATCAATAGATATCTCTTGTATACTTCATCACAGTTATGTCCAAAGGTCCTCATCTATTCGTTCCTTTCCTCTCCACTCTTCATGCAAAGCATTTGCCTGTGAACATGCGTACCCCCAAGGCACAACCGGCCCGGTGGGAGAGAAAGGGAGAAAAGAAAGCCTCCAATGGTGTAGTATTTAGGGTGAACCAAATAAAACTTTATTACAGGGCTTCAAGGTGGTCTCTTACATTAAAAACATTAAAAACTAGCATATACAGGTGGAACGGCGTTTGGAGTGCCTCCTTACGTGACTTCCGGTTTGCGTCTGCTCTCCGCCACGCCCTACGCGACTGTCCCCAGATGAAGTCACAATCGATTTACCTATTGATACCTATTGATGCTTGTTTAAACTTTTGCTAAGGTGAGAGTTCTGAGAGCCTTATGTTATCCGGTTATTTTCCAAAAGGACCTGCATGAACTTTGGCAAATTATCATTCATTCCACACATAGTCACTTTATGAAGATGCATGGCCAGGATAGAGCCACCCTCTTGTAGACATGTGCACTCTGAAATATTTTGTTTCGGAATTTCATTTTCGTCCGAAAAATAAATTTATTTAGTTACTCCCGAAATTCGTTTTTATTTATTTTGTTTTTCGTTAAAAATTGCATTTGTCCGAAAATCCAAATTAAGGTCGAATTTGTCATTGAAGGCTTATGGTGTCTGTCGAATGTTCAAAGAAGATTCGACGGAGCAGCTAAACTGTACAATGTCGTATAGTTTACCTGCTCCGTTGAATCTTCTTAGAACTTTCAACAGACACCATAAGCCAAAGTACATGTGTACTTAGTTCTAGCTATTTTACCGCTCCTCCTCTTTGGTTACAATCAGCTAATAACATTTATCATCATCATTATTTTTATTTATCTTTTCTCCCCTACGTCGAATCTTTTCTCCCCTATGTCGAATCTTTTCTCCCCTACATCGAATCTTTTCTCTCTATGTCGAATCTTTTCTCTCTATGTAGAATAATCTTGGACTAATAGAGTTAAGGTTAGGCACATTCGACCACAGGTTTGATGAACACAGATTGTTATTGTCATCATCATGTCGAATCTCCTATCTATATCGAACTGTTGTAGCAACGAAAACGAAAAGAAAGCATTTGTTTATGTCGGATCTTTCGTTTTTCGGATTCTGCACTTTCGTTATCGTTTGATAAAACGATAACGAAAATACCTGAAATTCGCACAAAAATGCATTCGGACGAAAACGAATGCACATGTCTACCCTCTTGTCCATTTTATGAACTTTATTTTCACATACAGACCATAAGCACTTAATACCTTGTTTCATTTACACTGTCATTGTGATTTTTATTTCATCCGTATGATTATCACGATATAAGTTATCTTATTTGCTACATTGCCATATGTGTCATTAGATTTTTATGCACGAGATCACCTATCTTAACAAAAAGTAGTGCAGACTTCCGGTTCCAGCGCCACATGAGGAGGAGGTAGGAAACCTCAGCTCCCGCCACACTCCCCACATAACCGGGCACAAATACCCGCAAACGCCTTGGGGAGACTCCCCTTTTCACCTGCTACCTGGTGGGCACATATGGATCACTTTGTGGAGTGATCATATGTGCGAGCGGCATCCTCCACCCTAACACCCGTGGGAGGGACAGAGATGAGCGCAGCCAAAATGGCGGCTGCGATCTCATCAGCAGAACTGCTGTAGTCACCTCAACAGCTGCCTACACAGCCTCCCTCAACTCCGGAAACAATAGCCACTGACCCTGCTTCTCCTGAAGGCATAGCCCAAGCTGTAGTTGCACTGCTAGGCCCTACACTCGCTGCCACTGTGGACACAGCAGTTAACAGAGGGCTGGAGCTGTTACATATAGAAGTACAGGCACAGGCGCAGAGGCTTACACATACTGAGGAACGGATCTCATCTCTGGAAGAGGAAGCTGCTGCCACATCTGCTGCGGTGGCACACATCAACACCACACACAGAGAGATCTGGGACAAACTCGATGATTTGGAGAATCGTTCAAGAAGAAATAATTTATGGATAATAGGACTCCCAGAATCAATCACTACTCCCCATCTAACAAATATATGTGCAAAGATCATTCCCGAACAACTGGGTCTCCGCATACCGTGCACTATTGAAAGAGCGCACTGCATTGGACAGTACTCAGAAACCCGTGCCAAACCCCGTCACGTTATAGTCAAATATTTGAACTATGCTGACAAGAACGCCATCATGCAGAAGTTTCGCCACACATGCTCACTGACAGTAGATGGTGCAAAACTGCTATTATTCGCGGACTACTCAGTTGAGGTGATGAATAGGGGCAAGGCATTTTCTCCGATATGCTCCATTTTACACAACAACCAAATCAGATTCTCCTTAGCCTACCCGGCAACCCTCTGCATTCAAACACACGAAGGGAAACAACTCACTTTCACCACGCCTGATGAAGCGGAAAAATATGTCGCTACTCTGGGCACGGAGATGGAACACATGAACTCTACAGAGAGCTTTACTTCATCATCAATGATCTCTCCACTACACCTTCTAAACATCAACGTAGTCCAACCAAGCCCCCGTACAAATGCATCCGTATTACTCAAAAGGAGGATCGCTCGGGAAACCGCTGATGAACCGCAGGGACCAGATGTTGTTACACTTGCATGGGAGGCGGGTAGTATTACTCCCCCCATTTGCTCCCTCTCCCCCTTCCCTGTGTTATTTCTCTCACTTTTATACTCTGTATGCCTAAGCGACGTACCGCAGGTAGAGTTATAACACGCTGCTTTATCTAGGTATAGTTATGTTCGATCAATGTTTGATTCGTGAGCCATAGATACATGTGTCTGTTAATACCGTACTGTTTAATGGTTTAGTTTTATGATCACCACAGAGGCTTCCGTTACCAATCCGCTCCACTGATCCCCCCTTTTTTTAGACCTCAATCACAGGATATATTCTCACTCCTTGACACTTTCCCCTCGGTATGGAGTTGATACGCTCCATCTCTAACCTCAGTCCATCTGACTTACAAATTGCCCACATCCCCTCCCCCTTTCCCGTCCACCCCCCTCCCCCTGGCTTAATCCCTGCTACCGGGAGAGGAGTGGGAGATAGATGGAAGCCAAGATAGGTAGTCGAACCTCATGTGGAGAAAAGTGAAGTTTATAACAAATGTTTAAATTCCTCCCACCTAACCTTAGCCAAGCTGTTTTTCCTCTCCAATAACTATGTTTTTATGTCAAATGTATTCACCTGTTCAACACTTGTACCCTCAAGAGACTTTAGCGAATCCCAGATTGCCGATGCATTGTCTAAATGGGGGCTCTATTACAAACCTTCAACCCAATACGATTCTTTAAATCAGACATGGCCTCTTCAACCAGTGGGAATCACCTAAAGTTTATCTCATGGAACGTTAAGGGGCTTCACTCTCCATGTAAACGTATGGCCATCCTTAGACATCTGAAGCATCTCCAGACAGATGTGGCCCTACTTCAGAAGACACACTTGTCAGTAGGGATGAGCCGAACACCCCCCTGTTCGGTTCGCACCAGAACATGCGAACAGGAAAAAAGTTCGTTCGAACATGCGAACACCGTTAAAGTCTATGGGACACGAACATGAATAATCAAAAGTGCTAATTTTCAAGGCTTATATGCAAGTTTTTGTCATAAAAAGTGTTTGGGGACCTGGGTCCTGCCCCAGGGGACATGGATCAATGCAAAAAAAAGTTTTAAAAACGGCCGTTTTTTCAGGAGCAGTGATTTTAATAATGCTTAAAGTCAAACAATAAAAGTGTAATATCCCTTTAAATTTCGTACCTGGGGGGTGTCTATAGTGTGCCTGTAAAGGGGCGCATGTTTCCTGTGTTTAGAACAGTCTGACAGCAAAATGACATTTTGAAGGAAAAAACTCATTTAAAACTACCCGCGGCTATTGCCGACAATACACATAGAAGTTCATTGATAAAAACGGCATGGGAATTCCCCAAAGGGGAACCCCGAACCAAAATTAAAAAAAAAAAATGACGTGGGGGTCCCCCTAAATTCCATACCAGGCCCTTCAGGTCTGGTATGGATATTAAGGGGAACCCCGGCCAAAATTTAAAAAAAAAAATGACGTGGGGTTCCCCCTAAATTCCATACCAGACCCTTCAGGTCTGGTATGGATTTTAAGGGGAACCCCGCGCCAAAAAAAAAAAAAAAAACGGCGTGGGGTCCCCCCAAAAATCCATACCAGACCCTTATCCGAGCACGCAACCTGGCAGGCCGCAGGAAAAGAGGGGGGGACGAGAGTGCGGCCCCCCCTCCCTCCTGAACCGTACCAGGCCACATGCCCTCAACATTGGGAGGGTGCTTTGGGGTAGCCCCCCAAAACACCTTGTCCCCATGTTGATGAGGACAAGGGCCTCATCCCCACAACCCTGGCTGGTGGTTGTGGGGGTCTGCGGGCGGGGGGCTTATCGGAATCTGGAAGCCCTCTTTAACAAGGTGACCCCCAGATCCCGGCCCCCCCCCTGTGTGAAATGGTAAGGGGGTACATAAGTACCCCTACCATTTCACGAAAAAAGTGTCAAAAATGTTAAAAATGACAAGAGACAGTTTTTGACAATTCCTTTATTTAAATGCTTCTTCTTTCTTCTATCTTCCTTCATCTTCTGGTTCTTCTGGCTCTTCTGGTTCTT
The DNA here is from genome assembly GCF_042186555.1 of Aquarana catesbeiana. Lineage (NCBI taxonomy): Eukaryota > Metazoa > Chordata > Amphibia > Anura > Ranidae > Aquarana > Aquarana catesbeiana. The sequence continues at coordinate 9,488,145 of NC_133336.1, forward strand.
CTGGTTCTTCCTCCGGCGTTCTCGTCCAGCATCTCCTCCGCGGCGTCTTCTGTCTTCTTCTCCTCGGGCCGCTCCGCACCCATGGCATGGGGGGGAGGCTCCCGCTCTTCTCTTCTTCTTTTCTTCTTTTCTTCTTTTCTTCTTTTCTTCTTTTCTTCTCTTCTTCTCTTCTTCTTCATTTTCTTCTCCGGGCCGCTCCGCAATCCATGCTGGCATGGAGGGAGGCTCCCGCTGTGTGACGGCGCTCCTCGTCTGACAGTTCTTAAATAACGGGGGGGGCGGGGCCACCCGGTGACCCCGCCCCCCTCTGACGCACGGTGACTTGACGGGACTTCCCTGTGACGTCACGGGGAATGCCACAGGGAAGTCCCGTCAAGTCACCGTGCGTCAGAGGGGGGCGGGGTCACCGGGTGGCCCCGCCCCCCCGTTATTTAAGAACTGTCAGCCGAGGAGCGCCGTCACACAGCGGGAGCCTCCCTCCATGCCAGCATGGATTGCGGAGCGGCCCGGAGAAGAAAATGAAGAAGAAGAGAAGAAGAGAAGAAAAGAAGAAAAGAAGAAAAGAAGAAGAGAAGAAGAGAAGAGCGGGAGCCTCCCCCCCATGCCATGGGTGCGGAGCGGCCCGAGGAGAAGAAGACAGAAGACGCCGCGGAGGAGATGCTGGACGAGAACGCCGGAGGAAGAACCAGAAGAACCAGAAGAGCCAGAAGAACCAGAAGATGAAGGAAGAAAGAAGAAGCATTTAAATAAAGGAATTGTCAAAAACTGTCTCTTGTCATTTTTAACATTTTTGACACTTTTTTCGTGAAATGGTAGGGGTACTTATGTACCCCCTTACCATTTCACACAGGGGGGGGCCGGGATCTGGGGGTCACCTTGTTAAAGGGGGCTTCCAGATTCCGATAAGCCCCCCGCCCGCAGACCCCCACAACCACCGGCCAGGGTTGTGGGGATGAGGCCCTTGTCCTCATCAACATGGGGACAAGGTGTTTTGGGGGGCTACCCCAAAGCACCCTCCCAATGTTGAGGGCATGTGGCCTGGTACGGTTCAGGAGGGAGGGGGGGCCGCACTCTTGTCCCCCCCTCTTTTCCTGCGGCCTGCCAGGTTGCGTGCTCGGATAAGGGTCTGGTATGGATTTTTGGGGGGACCCCACGCCGTTTTTTTTTTGGCGCGGGGTTCCCCTTAAAATCCATACCAGACCTGAAGGGTCTGGTATGGAATTTAGGGGGAACCCCACGTCATTTTTTTTTTTTAAATTTTGGCCGGGGTTCCCCTTAATATCCATACCAGACCTGAAGGGCCTGGTATGGAATTTAGGGGGACCCCCACGTCATTTTTTTTTTTAAATTTTGGTTCGGGGTTCCCCTTTGGGGAATTCCCATGCCGTTTTTATCAATGAACTTCTATGTGTATTGTCGGCAATAGCCGCGGGTAGTTTTAAATGAGTTTTTTCCTTCAAAATGTCATTTTGCTGTCAGACTGTTCTAAACACAGGAAACATGCGCCCCTTTACAGGCACACTATAGACACCCCCCAGGTACGAAATTTAAAGGGATATTACACTTTTATTGATTGACTTTAAGTATTATTAAAATCACTGCTCCTGAAAAAACGGCCGTTTTTAAAACTTTTTTTTGCATTGATCCATGTCCCCTGGGGCAGGACCCAGGTCCCCAAACACTTTTTATGACAATAACTTGCATATTAGCCTTTAAAATTAGCACTTTTGATTTCTCCCATAGACTTTTAAAGGGTGTTCCGCGGCATTCGAATTTGCCGCGAACACCCCAAATTGTTCGCTGTTCGGTGAACTTGCAAACAGCCAATGTTCGAGTCGAACATGAGTTCGACTCGAACTCGAAGCTCATCCCTACTTGTCAGCAGACGATCTAAAACATTTACGCAAACTATGGGTGGGCACGGTGTACGGTTCGCCAGCAATTGGTCGCAAAGCTGGTGTGGCTATCCTGCTACACGAGAATTTAAAGCACACGGTAAGAGATGTTAAGATTGATTCGACAGGCCGCAAAATCACTCTACACATGACTTTAGACACCAGGCATGTGGCTATCACTAACATTTATGCTCCTAACTCGCCAGACATCTCCTTCTTTCAAGACATGGTACAGTGGATACTCTCCACTCCTGAAACCATGCATCTAGTAGGCGGAGATTTCAATTCGGTCTTGTCCACACTAGCAGACTACACAAAAGACCCAACCCGCCGAACACATAACTCAGTTCCCCCAACACCCGACTCTACTCCTCTAGCACAAACCATTTCTTCCATGCAATATGTGGATACTTGGCGACTAACCCACCCGACTGATCAGTAATATACATTTTTCTCTCCCCCACATAACTCCTTTTCCCACATTGACTACTTCTTTGCCTCCCCTGCACTAATGACCGCCTTATGTGAATCAGAGATTTTAGACGCCAGGCTTTCCGATCATAGCTCCATCACAGTACACCTGATACAGACTGCACCTTCCTCCCCCTCACCCATGTGGCGCTTTCCGTCATACTTGATGGACAATGAAGACTTTCGCCACACACTATACACAGCTTGAAACGACTATATTTCCACAAACGGAGCTCATATCACCGAACCCAACCTCTTCTGGGAAGCTGGTAAGGCTTTCATGAGAGGAAATATCATCTCTTATACCACCCAATTTAATAAACACACCAGGCAGCAATACAACAAGGCCAGTGAAGCCCTACGTACAGCCCATGAACGACTAACTCTAAGCCGCACGCTTGATAATATACAAACGTGGAGGCAGGCTAAGTGCACATTTGATCTTTGGGCAGAACAACAGGAGGCAGCTAAAATGTCATACTCTAAATTACATTTTTTCACAGGTATGGTAATAAGGCGGGCAAACTACTGGCTAAACTATGCTCAGGACCGAGACGACCCACTCGCATCTCTACTCTGATGGATCCCTGGCCACGTCAACTGACGTAATCAGTAATATACTTACAAAATACTACACAGATTTATATTCAGCTGACCAAACTGATCAAGCCACTGCTGAAGCTCTCCTATCCAAAGTACATATGCCCAAACTTCAAAGTACGCACTTAGAGACACTCAATGCTCCTATCACAACTGACGATATCCGTCAAACAATCAAAAATATGTCATCAGCTAAAGCCCCGGGCCCAGACGGATACACGGCCGAAATCTACAAAATGACCAATGACTTTCTTCCTGACATCCTACAACATGTATACGCAGCAATGTGGGATGGGGGGCCATATCTTCCTACGGGGACACAGGCCCACATCAAACTGATATACAAAAAAGGGAAAGACCCCCAAATACCAGGCTCTTATCGCCCAATCTCCCTAATAAATGTGGATGTCAAAATCCTCTCTAAAATCATTGCGTCACGCTTGGCCCCCCTACTCCCTTCCCTACTACACTCGGCCCAATCTGGCTTCGTTCCAGGTCGATCAGCCACTTTAAATATATGAAAAGTGCTAATGGCACTACACTACGCTAAAACACACCCTGATCAAGACGTCGCTATTATATCGCTCGATGCCGAAAAAGCTTTCGACAATGTCAGTTTGTCCTGGCTATTTCGAGTGATGCAACAGTTTGGCTTCACTGGTCCAATGTTGAGATTTCTTCAACAAATGTACGCATCTCCAACAGCGCGCCTTGTAACCCCTGACTTTATATCTGGCTTGATACCCCTAACTAAGGGAACGAGGCAGGGCTGCCCCCTTTCCCCCCTACTTTTCAACTTGGCCATCAAGCCCTTATTCAGAATACTTAATTCCCACAATGGAGTTAGTGGGATCGTAATAGGGGACCAAGTTCTCCAATCCGCTTTATTTGCAGATGACATACTGTTGTTTTCCACTGATCCCCTTTCAGACTTTGACAGACTACGAGAGCTTTTTGCGGCCTTTCGACTAAGCTCGGGCTTTCGAATAAACTTTGACAAAAGTGAACTTTTACCACTTCACCCACGATTATCTGCTAAATGGAAACATCTATCTCCATTCGCCCTAGCGACCTGATATATCACTTACCTAGGTATACATATAGGCTGTGAACCTTCCTCTCTCTATGTACTTAACTACCCCCCTTTAATAACTAAGATTGTACAGGAGTTGGAAGCTTGGGTGTCCCTCCCCCTCTCCCTCTTTGGGAGATGCCACCTATTTAAAATGGTATCATTTGCACGCTTACTCTACCCAATGCAGACCATACATTTGTTACTAAAACATTCTGATGTGCACAAAATTCATAAAGAATTAACATCTTTTTTTTTTTTCAAATATAAATTTTATTCAACCACTGGAGAGGGCACATCAATTCAACATGTTATATAAAGGCAGATGAAAAGAGGCGAGGACGCAGCCTCTAACAGTAGAAGAGATAATGAGGCCTCTGTCATTGTATCACTTCAAAATCTTACATTTGAGCCTTTATAACATTCCTACATGAACACGTTATCCTGTAGTTTGGTGCTATATAAACCACTAGTACCCTCCCACTCCATTTTCCAAAACAAACAACAAAATTCAAAAAGACTACTTGAAAAAACACAAAGAAAAGGTAGATACCGAAAGATAGAATGAAATAGAGAACTTAAGGTATAGTGATAGTCGGGAATCATAGGGGGAAAAAAGATGTGGGAAATTAAGAGAAAAAAGTGGGGAAGCAGAAGAAGGAGGAGAGAGGAAGGAAGGGGGGAGAGAAAGGGGGGAGAGAGAGAGAGAGAGGAGGGTGCATGAAGGCAGCAAACGCACCCACTTCAACCACCGAGACCCCTCTGTATCCTCCATTAACGTCTATTTAAGAAGAAACATGGCTAGATGGGAGGACCACCTCCCAGGAGGTTCTGTCCCTCATCTGAGAATATGAACATGTTCCATCCGGCCCAAGTCCTGGAGAACCGCTCATTTTGGTGTCTGGCCGTGAGAACAAGGTCCGATATTTTTTTAATATCCTCCACTTTTCTCACCCACATGCTAACAGTAGGAGGTTGTGTAGATTTCCATAATAAAGGGATACACGCCTTGGCAGCGTCAAACAAGTGTCGCGTGAGCGATTTTTTGTAGGCCTCGCGCTGGGTACGTGGGAGGCGTGAAGTAAGAAAATCGCTGGGTCAGACGCTATAGGTCGCTCAGTGAATCTCTGCACTGTACTTTGAACGGTCCTCCAGAATTGCTCCAATTTGGGGCAGGTCCAAAAGATATGGAGAAGAGTTCCCCGTTCGCTCTGACATCTCCAACAGAGATCTGAAGCAGATGGGAAGATCCTATGTAATTTTGCAGGGGTGTTATACCATCTGGTAAGAATTTTATAATTAGTCTCCTGCGTTTTTGTTCATATCGAGGATCTATAAGTGAAATGTATGATGTTTTGTTTTTGACGGGGCGTAAATGTAGATCGCAGGTCCCGTTCCCACGCCTCTATACACTGTAAACTAGAGCCCTCTAGTGGTGTGATCAGTAATTGGTATGTAGCAGAGAGGGTATGTGGCATTGGGCCCTCTTCCGAACAGTACGTTTCTTAAGTGGTCAGTGTTGGGGAGAAACTGTTAGGAGCAGGGAGCGACTTAAGAAAGTGATTGAGTTGGCATGCTCTCCAGTAGTCCAGCCTGAACTGGCCTTCCGAGCTCATGAGTTCAGCTATGGTGGGCCAGCAACCCTGTTTGAGGAAGTGGGAGGCTTGGAAACAGTTAGAGTTTCTTAGAGAGTTGAAAATTTGATCTGTACAGCCTGGAGCCAACTCTGGTGTGCCCAGTATCGGGCGAATCTGGGAATTGAATGATGAAAGTCGGAAACGTGTAAATAAGGAAGCGCATGTACTCACTGTCAGGCCTATCAAGGGATGATTTTTGAGTGTTCTAGGCAAAAGATGGAATATCCATGGTGTTCTGTTCAGGGGTATGTTACTCTGAGATTGTTCCAATCTGGTCCACTGCTTAGAGGACTGATGACGGTTCCAGTTGATAAGTCTGGTCTGGTGGGTTGCATAAAAGTATTTGCGGAGATCAGGTACCGCCAGGCCTCCAAATAATTTAGGTAACATAAGTTGTCGTCGGTTAAGTCTGGGGCATTTTCGAGCCCAGATGAATTTTAAAAAAAGGGCGCTGGCTTGGGCGAAATAAGAGGAAGGGATGTGGATCGGCAAGGCCTGCATGAGGTACAGGAATTTAGGAAGAATACACATCTTCAATATGTTACATCTGCCAAACCATGAATGAAACCCTGTAGTCCATTTGGCAAGTAGGGCCCGAACTGTAGCTAGTAACGGGGGGAAATTTAATGCAAATATCTGCAAAATTTTAGGGGGAATTAATGTACCCAGATATTTGAGAGCCGTTGTGGTCCATTTAAATTTAAAACTGTCTCTAAGTGTTGAGAGTAATTGTGGGGGGATACCTACCCCCATTGCTTCAGACTTGTCGAAATTAATCTTCATATTAGATAGACTACCATACGTCCTAAACTCCTGCAGGAGGTTTGGAAGGGATATCACCGGGTTAGTAAGAGCAAACAGCATGTCATCCGCATAGGCAGCAATCTTCTGCTGAATACCTCCCACAGCTACCCCAGATATGTCCGGATTAGAGCGTACCATGCATAAGAAGGGTTCCAACGACAGGGCAAACAGGAGTGGGGATAAAGGACACCCCTGACGAGTACCGTTCCTGATCACGAAGGCATCCGACAAGACGCCGTTGACTCGTACCCGAGCAGTGGGTTCAGTGTAAAGAGAATTTATCCAGGTCAGCATCCTATCGCCAATGCCCACATGACTCAAGACGGAGATCACAAATTGCCAATTCACCCTGTCGAAGGCCTTCTCCGCATCTGTGCTTAAGAAGATACACGGGTTCTTGTTTTGATTGACTATATGTAATAAGTTAAGGACCTGGTAGTATTATCTCTGGCCTCTCTAGCTGGGATAAATCCCACTTGGTCTTGGTGGATCAAGGACGGGAGATATTGTTGGATTCTATTGGCTAAAATTTTTGTAAAAAATTTTAGATCTATGTTGAGGAGAGAGATTGGCCTATAACTCCCACAGGCAGTGGCATCCTTCCCTTCCTTGTGTATTACTGCAATATGTGCTGATAGAGTATCCCGGGGAATGTTCCCTCCCAAACCTAGCGAGTAGGGATGAGCCGAACACCCCCCGGTTCGGTTCGCACAAGAACCCGCGAACGGACCGAAAGTTCGCACGAACGTTAGAACCCCATTGACGTCTATGGGACTCGAACGTTCGAAATCAAAAGTGCTCATTTTAAAGGCTAATTTGCATGGTATTGTCCTAAAAAGGGTTTGGGGACCCGGGTCCTACCCCAGGGGACATGTATCAATGCAAAAAAAACTTTTAAAAACGGCCGTTTTTTCGGGAGCAGTGATTTTAATGATGCTTAAAGTAAAAAAAAAAAAGTGAAATATTCCTTTAAATATCGTACCTGGGGGGTGTCTATAGTATGCCTGTAAAGTGACGCGTGTTTCCCATGTTTAGAACAGTCCCTGCACCAAATGTCATTTTTAAAGGAAAAAATCTCATTTAAAACTGCTTGCGGGTTTAATGTCATGTCGGGTCATGGCAATATGGATGAAAATCAGTGAGACAAACGGCATGGGTACCCCCCAGTCCATTACCAGTCCCTTTGGGTCTTGTATGGATATTAAGGGGAACCCCGCACCCAAATTAAAATAAGGAAAGGTGTGGGGCCACCAGGCCCTATATACTCTGAACAGCAGTATACAGGCGGTGCAAACAAGACAGGGACTGTAGGTTTGTTGTTAAGTAGAATCTGTTTGTAATTTTGAACATTTTTAACGTGTTTAGCTCCAGCCAAAAAATCTTTTCTAAGCTTTTTGGAAAACATAGGGAAGGGTTATCACCCCTGTGACATTTGTTTTGCTGTCTTTCCTCCTCTTCAGAAGATTTCACCTCACTTTTTTGTCCCAATGAAAAATGTTTTTTGAAAATTTGGGTTTTTTTGTGGAACAAGGATTGGAAAGCATCAGTGGAAAGGAGAACTTGTTTTCCCATATTAACTCTTACAGGAGAGAATTTCCCTTCCTAGGGGTAGATTTCATCTCACTTCCTGTTGTCTCCTTCCGTTTGCAAGTAGGAGTCGTTTGTAAGTTAGATGTTTGAAAGTAGGGTCCTGCCCTATATACTCAGCAGAAATTTGGGCCTTAGGTGTTGCTGTGGCCACAACACTGTAAGCCCTCACAGGGCCCTGCTGTGAAATATTAGATCAAGAATTGTAATTACATGCCCCTGTTGAACAGGAGCTGAAAAATTAGGCCTTAGGCACTGGTGCTGGTGCCACAACACTGCAACCCCTCACAGACACTCTAGTTGGAACGCAGGAACGAGCCCTGCTGCAAATTATTGCTTCAAAAATTGTAATTACACGCCCCTGTTAGACAGGGGCAGAAAAATTGGGCCTTAGGCACTGGTGCTGGTGCCACAACACTGCAACCCCTCACAGACACTCTAGTTGGAACGCAGGAACGAGCCCTGCTGCAAATTATTGCTTCAAAAATTGTAATTACACGCCCCTGTTAGACAGGGGCAGAAAAATTGGGCCTTAGGCACTGGTGCTGGTGCCACAACACTGCAACCCCTCACAGACACTCTAGTTGGAACGCAGGAACGAGCCCTGCTGCAAAGTATTGCATCAAAAATTGTAATTACACGCCCCTGTTAGACAGGGGCAGAAAAATTGGGCCTTAGGCACTGGTGCTGGTGCCACAACACTGCAACAAGCTATCAGCGTGATGATTGAGGAGGAAGAGGATAATTACTCAGGGATAGTCACTCAGCATCAGCATAGGCAGTCTTTGAAGGGATCTGAGATTTCAAAAAAAATTATTCGGTTACATCAGCATCAGGTGCTTGGTAGCTGGTGGTGATCCAAGACTCATTCATTTTTATGAAGGTCAGCCGATCGACCGAGTCGGTGGACAGACGCACCCTGTGATCGGTTACCACGCCTCCAGCAGCACTGAATGTGCGTTCCGAAAGAACGCTGGATGCAGGACAGGCCAGTAGCTCAATTGCATACTGTGCAAGCTCTGGCCAGTGATCCATCCTCAAGACCCAGTAACCCAGAGGATTTTCGGTGGGAAAGGTGTCCAAGTCTGATCTTGCCCCTAGGTATTCCTGCACCATGTAAAACAGACGCTGGCGATGGTTGCTGGAACCGATCATACCTTGGGGCTGCGGACCAAAAAATTGTCTGAACGCATCGGTCAGACGGCCACCTTCTCCACCGCTCCTTCTTTGACTGACCGAAGCCTCAGCAACACGTTGTCCAGAAACAGGAGTTTGTAACCTCCCAGTCTCTGGGAACGCGTTGCACAGACCTTTCTGCAAGGCCTCCCGAAGATGTTTCATCCTCTGCTCCCTCTGCGATGGCAAGATAAGGTCCGCAACCTTACCCTTGTAACGTGGATCAAGGAGGGTTGCCAGCCAGTATTGGTCCTTCTCCTTGATACCACGAATACGAGGATCCTTACGCAGGCTTTGCAGGATCAGGGAGGCCATGCAGCGTAGGTTTGCTGAGGCATTCGGTCCGGAGTCCTCTGGGTCACTAAGAACGACATGGTCCGCAGCCACCTCCTCCCAGCCACGTACAAGTCCATGTGTTTCTTGGGACTGATCCCTTAAAGACTGCTGCTGATGCTGAGTGCCAGGCTCCACCTCCATACTGACACAATCTTCCTCCTCCTCCTCTTCCTCCTCGTCCTCTTCCTGTGTGATCGGCGGGCACGCAGGAACACTGTCTGGATAAAGGGGGCCTTGAGAGCTAAGGAAGTCCTCCTCTTCCTGCCTCTGTTCTGCCTCAAGTGCCCTGTCCATTATTCCACGCAGCGTGTGCTCCAACAGGTGGACAAGGGGGACAGTGTCACTGATGCATGCACTGTCACTGCTCACCATCCTCGTGGCCTCCTCGAATGGTGACAGGACAGTGCATGCATCCCTGATCATGGCCCACTGGCGTGGGGAAAAAAAACCAAGCTCCCCTGACCCTGTCCTGGTGCCATAGTCGCACAGGTACTCATTTATGGCCCTCTGCTGCGTGTGCAGCCGCTGCAGCATGGCCAACGTTGAGTTCCACCTGGTGGGCATGTCACAGATTAGGCGGTTCTTGGGCAGGTTAAACTCCTTTTGGAGGTCCGTCAGCCGAGCACTGGCATTATATGACCGGCGGAAATGCACACAGACTTTCCTGGCCTGCCTCAGGACATCCTGTAAGCCCGGGTACCTGCCCAAGAACCGCTGCACCACCAAGTTAAGGACGTGAGCCAAACAGGGCACATGGGTCATTTGTCCCTGTCGGAGGGCAGAGAGGAGGTTGGTGCCATTGTCGCAAACCACCATTCCTGCCTTAAGTTGGCGTGGCGTCAACCACCTCTGAACCTGCCCCTGCAGAGCTGACAGAACCTCTGCCCCAGTGTGGCTCCTGTCCCCCAAGCACACCAGCTCAAGCACCGCATGGCATCTTTTGGCCTGCGTACTTGCGTAGCCCCTTGAACGCCTACGGAGCACCGCTGGTTCCGAGGAAGAGGCCATGGAGGAAGAAGAAGAGGAGGGGGTGGAGGAGAGAGGTGTGTCACAATCAGCATTTTGGAGGCGTGGTGGCGGAACAACCTCCAACACTACTGCACCTTGTCCTGCATCCTTCCCAGCTGCCAGCAGAGTCACCCAATGCGCCGTGAAACTTAGGTAACGTCCCTGTCCATGCCTGCTGGACCATGAGTCAGCGGTAATATGCACCTTACCGCTGACCGCCCTGTCCAGCGAGGCATGGACATTGCCTTCCACATGCCGGTAGAGAGCCGGAATCGCCTTCCGTGAGAAAAAGTGGCGTTTGGGTACCTGCCACTGAGGAACCGCACATTCCACAAACTCACGGAAGGGGGCAGAGTCTACCAACTGAAAAGGCAGCAGTTGAAGTGCTAGCAATTTTGCCAAGCTAGCATTCAACCGCTGGGCATGTGGATGGCTGGGAGCAAACTTCTTTCGGCGGTGCAGCAGCTGGGGCAGGGAAATTTGCCTGGTACAATCTGACGTCGGTGTACCAAAAGCAGATTGCCCACAAGTACTTGGCTGTGACACACCTAATTCTACACCTTCATTCCTCTCACTGCAGGTCTCAGAGAGGACTGAAGGTCTAGTGGGGTTGGAAATCTCAGCTGATGAGGAGCAAGGAGAGATCCTCTTTGTTCTTTGGTGTGGGTCTTTTAGATACGCTTGCCAACGAACTGCATGGCAGGTCAACATATGTCTGGTCAAGCATGTGGTACCCAAGCGGGAGATATTTTGGCCACGCGAGATACGCTTGAGACATATGTTGCAAATAGCAGCGGTGCGATCTGATGCACTCGTCTCAAAAAAGGCCCACACCAAAGAACTTTTTGAATAACGCGCAGAGACTGCAGCGCCCTGCACATGTGGAGCTTTGGGGTGTGATGCAGTCAATGTGCTGCCCTTAGGCTGGCCCCTGGAGGGCATCCTGCCTCGTTGGTGATGTGCTGCCGCCTCCTCCTCCTCCTCCTCCTCCTCCTCCTCCTCCTCTCTCCTATCAGGCACCCACGTTGAGTCAGTGACCTCATCATCCCCTCCCTCCTCATCACTGGAGCAAACCTGGCAGTATGCTGCAGCAGGGGGAGCATGACTGCCAGATTGCTGTCCTTCTTGGGCACCCCCTCTGTCCGCGCTCATGTTACTGCCTTCATCGAGCTCAGTATCGTCATCAGAGCCTTCCAAACGCTGGGCATCCTCCTGGAGCATGTACCCAACACTGTGGTCAAACAGTTCGAGGGAATCCTCATGAGGACATGGTGGAGCTAGGGAAGGAGTCACTGATGACATTGAGCTGAGGGAAGAGGCCGCTGCTTTGCCAGACAAAGCACCCTGGGCATGGGTGAGAGAGGATGAGGAGGATGAGGACGGCTTGGTCATCCACTCGACCAAGTCTTCCGCATGTTGCGGCTCAACATGGCCAGCTGCCGAAAAAAAGGCCAAGCGTGTCCCATGGCCACGTGCTGATGAGGATGCACCGTCTCCACGACCAGCACTAGACACAGAGCCTGCTTGCCCTCTCTTATTGGCTTGTGACTGTCTGCCTCTCCTTCTTGGCCTTCCAGACATACTAATGGCCTGTAGCTGCACTAAGCTGGGATAGAACACCTGTAATTTTCTTCAAGTAGCTTTATATACTGTAACCAGACAAGCCTGCCTGTCAGTAGGAAGATAAGAGGAACGGATCTAGCTGAACACTGTGAGCAGGACGCACTGTACTAAATGTAAATAGTCTAGCTGCCTGACCGTGGTACTAATAGGATCAAATAGAACACCTGTAATTTTCTTCAGGTAGCTTTATATACTGTAACCAGACAAGCCTGCCTGTCATTAGGAAGATAACAGGAACGGATCTAGCTGTACACTGTGAGCAGGACGCACTGTACTAAATGTAAATAGTCTAGCTGCCTGACCGTGGTACTAATAGGATCAAATAGAACACCTGTAATTTTCTTCAGGTAGCTTTATATACTGTAACCAGACAAGCCTGCCTGTCAGTAGGAAGATAACAGGAACGGATCTAGCTGTACACTGTGAGCAGGACGCACTGTACTAAATGTAAATAGTCTAGCTGCCTGACCGTGGTACTAATAGGATCAAATAGAACACCTGTAATTTTCTTCAGGTAGCTTTATATACTGTAACCAGACAAGCCTGCCTGTCAGTAGGAAGATAACAGGAACGGATCTAGCTGTACACTGTGAGCAGGACGCACTGTACTAAATGTAAATAGTCTAGCTGCCTGACCGTGGTACTAATAGGATCAAATAGAACACCTGTAATTTTCTTCAGGTAGCTTTATATACTGTAACCAGACAAGCCTGCCTGTCAGTAGGAAGATAACAGGAACGGATCTAGCTGAACACTGTGAGCAGGACGCACTGTACTAAATGTAAATAGTCTAGCTGCCTGACCGTGGTACTAATAGGATCAAATAGAACACCTGTAATTTTCTTCAGGTAGCTTTATATACTGTAACCAGACAAGCCTGCCGGTCAGTAGGAATTTAACAGGAACGGATCTAGCTGAACACTGTGAGCAGGACGCACTGCATTAAATGTAAATAGTCTAGATAGAAGATAACAGGAACAGATCTAGCTAAACTGAATACAGTGTATATATATATATGCAACACCTGGGATGCATATATATACACAATACACTGTAAGTGCAGCTAACTGACTGACTGTTCTGCCTAATCTATCTAACTCAAATCAAATGACACTGTCTCTCTCTCTCTCTATCTCTCAGCACACCGGAACACACACTACACAGGGCCGCCGTGCAGGCGGCCTTATATAGTGTGGGGTGTGTACTAAATCCCCTGAGCCATAATTGGCCAAAGCCACCCTGGCTTTGGCCAATTACAGCTCTCTCTACTGACAGCGCTGTGATTGGCCAAGCATGCGGGTCATAGTGCATGCTTGGCCAATCATCAGCCAGCAATGCACTGCGATGCCGCAGTGAATTATGGGCCGTGACGCGCCACACGAATTTAGCGCGAACGGCCCATAACGTTCGCAATTCGGCGAACGATCGAACAGCCGATGTTCGAGTCGAACATGGGTTCGACTCGAACACGAAGCTCATCCCTACTAGCGAGTTGAAAAATTTGTGGAGGTGTTCTCCGAGGTATGGTAACATGGTCTTGTAGTATTGGGCTGTGTATCCGTCTGGACCCGGAGCTTTCCCCAATTTAATAGCACCAATCACTGATTTTATTTCATCTACGGATATGGGTTCATCCAGCAAAGTACTGGCTTCATCAGGTAATTTGGGCAAGCCTGACTTACACAGGTATGTCTGTATTTGGGATCGTGAGGTGGCTGGCATTTGTAAGTTGTAAAGGGAGGCATAGAAATCTTTAAATTCCCGAGCTATTTTACGAGGGAGTATGGTTTTCTGTCCTGATGATGACATGATGTGCGGGATGTAGCTCGCTAGTTTCTGCTCTTTCAGGGAGTTGGCTAGGAGTCTGCCACACTTATTCCCTGATTCATGGGACACGCGCCTGCAGACCTGTATCGCCGCTTTAGCTCGAAACTGCATTATATCAGTGATTTTGGCGCGTAAAAGCAGGAGTTCCGCATCTCCCTCAGGGGTTTGAGCGTGTTTATGTCTAGCTTCTGCTTTATGTAGGTCATCAAGAAGTAATGACAGTTGTATCGAATGCTGTCTCTTAATACGTGCGCCATGTTTAATTAAGACACCGCGTATCACCGCCTTGTGGGCTTCCCACACTAACCCGGGGTTACTGTCAGGAATGTCGTTAGTCTTAAAGTAATACTCCACCTCCTTTACTACATCCTTGAGAGTCTCTTCGTCCTGTAAGAGGCTTTCGTTTAGTCTCCAAGTCCGCTCTCTGGTAATGAAACAGTCTGTTAGGGCATAGGCGAGAAGGACCGGAGCGTGGTCAGACCATGTGATAGATCCAATCGAGGCACTTCGTACAGCGTGTAATTAGGCATGGGGATTAGGAAATAGTCGATTCTAGAATATTGCCTGTGTGGAGTCGAATAGAAGGTGTAGTCTCGTTCAGTCGGATGTAAGAGTCTCCATACGTCAATCAGTTGTGAATTGTGTAATGAACGAGCTATGCGTTTCCTAACTGTCGGTGTGATTGAGGAAGTTCCAGATGAAGTGTATTCTGAAGGAATCAGTGAGATATTAAAATCACCTCCAATAATCAACTGACCCTTGGTGAAGCTCTTTAGTGTCTTTTTTATTTTATTTTTTTCAAAATTGTATTTTTATTAGTTTTTTTTTTGTTTTTTTTTAACATTGTAGAATGAACAGGTACAGCAGTAATGTTGTACAATATAGAATATAAAATATAAAGTTTTTGAGAACATCTTTATAACAAAACAAGGTAAGTACATAGGAACAGAGTTCACAATTACAGAGCACAAACCGCTCTGTACTTTTTGTCCAGGATACAGAAAAAGAGTATTCCTAAAATAGAAGTGCAGGATCAAAGATGTAAGTTAGTTACATAAAAGAGAGGAACATAGATTCTATGAAGGATATGTGGTATGTAATAATAAGTTCTAAATAGCACATGTGAAAATGGGGCAAGTGGGGGGGGGGATGGGATTTCATGATCATATGGGACGCCCATGCCAGTATAAAACAAAAAAGCTTAAAGAACGGTGTTTGGCATAGGAGTCCCAAATTCTGACTTATCCCAGGGTTCCCACAATTTTTCAAATTGGGGGATAATATCATGTACTGAGGCCGTTAGATATTCCATCCTTCGGATATCAGTTACTAACTGTAAAAATTTGGGCCAAGGGGGAGGGGCACCGGACAGCCAACACAGGGGGATAAGACGTTTGGCAGCCAATAGTATATAAGAAAGAAGCCGGTTAGCTCTTTTGGTTAAGCCAGGGAAAGGAAGGCCCAACAAATAGTGTAATGGGTCTAATGGGAGAGATTTATCCAGCACTTTCTGTATCAGGAGCCCCACCTCACCCCAGAAAGGTTGTATCCTTGAACACTGCCAAAATATATGGAATAAGGAACCCGTATCAATCCCACAACGCCAACAGCGCGGCGAGACTGAGGGGTCGTACTTATGAATAACATCAGGGGTTCTATACCAAAACATAAGAATTTTCAAATAAGTCTCCCGTTGGGTCACACACTTAGAGGACTTGGAGACAGAAGACCAAATCTTGTCCCATAACTGAATTGAGATAGCTCTGCCTAACAAATGGGACCACTTTCCCATATAATGATGCATGGTCTCAGTCAGAGGTGTCGACTCATGAAGGATACGATGGATGGAAGATATTAAGTGTAACTGGTGGGGTCCCTGAGCGCATATGTATTCGAAATTAGTTGGACTTTCGAGGGATAATGATGAAGATTTAGAGAGGAAAAAGTGTCTGACCTGCAGGTAGAAGTAAAAAAGTTGGTGAGGGATATTAAATTTCTCACGTAAGGTGTCAAAGGGATGTAGTTTTCGCGTAACTGGGTTTACTAAATTTCGAAGTTGAAAAAGGGAGGCGTTAAGCCATGGGAAGATCCTGCTCAAGGACAAACTGTCTGGTATGAGTGGGTTAAACAGTACATTGATGAGCGGGGAGCAGGGTGAGGCGAGTTGGTATTTTTTAAAACATTTACGCCAAATAGTTATAGTAAAATTCATTGGGCCAGTGCACTGGTGTCTAAAAGTGGGATCTATAGGAAAGGAATCATCCCAAACCAAGGTACATGGGTGAACCGGGTATATCACACCCTTCTCAATAGCGGACCATTGATTTGGAGCAAACAGGGATGACCAGTAGGGATGAGCCGAACACCCCCCTGTTCGGTTCGCACCAGAACATGCGAACAGGAAAAAAGTTCGTTCGAACATGCGAACACCGTTAAAGTCTATGGGACACGAACATGAATAATCAAAAGTGCTAATTTTAAAGGCTTATATGAAAGTTATTGTCATAAAAAGTGTTTGGGGACCTGGGTCCTGCCCCAGGGGACATGGATCAATGCAAAAAAAAGTTTTAAAAACGGCCGTTTTTTCAGGAGCAGTGATTTTAATAATGCTTAAAGTCAATAAATAAAAGTGTAATATCCCTTTAAATTTCGTACCTGGGGGGTGTCTATAGTATGCCTGTAAAGGGGCGCATGTTTCCTGTGTTTAGAACAGTCTGACAGCAAAATGACATTTTGAAGGAAAAAACTCATTTAAAACTACCCGCGGCTATTGCATTGCCGACAATACACATAGAAGTTCATTGATAAAAACGGCATGGGAATTCCCCAAAGGGGAACCCCGAACCAAAATTTTTAAAAAAAAAATGACGTGGGAGTCCTCCTAAATTCCATACCAGGCCCTTCAGGTCTGGTATGGATATTAAGGGGAACCCCGGCCAAAATAAAAAAAAAAAAATGACGTGGGGTTCCCCCTAAATTCCATACCAGACCCTTCAGGTCTGGTATGGATTTTAAGGGGAACCCCGCGCCAAAAAAAAAAAAAAAAACGGCGTGGGGTCCCCCCAAAAATCCATACCAGACCCTTATCCGAGCACACAACCTGGCAGGCCGCAGGAAAAGAGGGGGGGACGAGAGTGCGGCCCCCCCTCCCTCCTGAACCGTACCAGGCCACATGCCCTCAACATTGGGAGGGTGCTTTGGGGTAGCCCCCCAAAACACCTTGTCCCCATGTTGATGAGGACAAGGGCCTCATCCCCACAACCCTGGCCGGTGGTTGTGGGGGTCTGCGGGCGGGGGGCTTATCGGAATCTGGAAGCCCACTTTAACAAGGTGACCCCCAGATCCCGGCCCCCCCTGTGTGAAATGGTAAGGGGGTACATAAGTACCCCTACCATTTCACGAAGAAAGTGTCAAAAATGTTAAAAATGACAAGAGACAGTTTTTGACAATTCCTTTATTTAAATGCTTCTTCTTTCTTCTATCTTCCTTCATCTTCTGGTTCTTCTGGTTCTTCTGGCTCTTCTGGTTCTTCCTCCGGCGTTCTCGTCCAGCATCTCCTCCGCGGCGTCTTCTGTCTTCTTCTCCTCGGGACGCTCCGCACCCATGGCATGGGGGGGAGGCTCCCGCTCTTCTCTTCTTCTTTTCTTCTCTTCTTCTCTTCTTCATTTTCTTCTCCGGGCCGCTCCGCAATCCATGCTGGCATGGAGGGAGGCTCCCGCTGTGTGACGGCGCTCCTCGTCTGACAGTTCTTAAATAACGGGGGGCGGGGCCACCCGGTGACCCCGCCCCCCTCTGACGCACGGTGACTTGACGGGACTTCCCTGTGGCATTCCCCGTGACGTCACAGGGAAGTCCCGTCAAGTCACCGTGCGTCAGAGGGGGGCGGGGTCACAGGGTGGCCCCGCCCCCCCGTTATATAAGAACTGTCAGACGAGGAGCGCCGTCACACAGCGGGAGCCTCCCTCCATGCCAGCATGGATTGCGGAGCGGCCCGGAGAAGAAAAGAAGAAGAGAAGAAGAGAAGAAAAGAAGAAGAGAAGAGCGGGAGCCTCCCCCCATGCCATGGGTGCGGAGCGGCCCGAGGAGAAGAAGATAGAAGACGCCGCGGAGGAGATGCTGGACGAGAACGCCGGAGGAAGAACCAGAAGAGCCAGAAGAACCAGAAGAACCAGAAGATGAAGGAAGATAGAAGAAAGAAGAAGCATTTAAATAAAGGAATTGTCAAAAACTGTCTCTTGTAATTTTTAACATTTTTGACACTTTTTTTGTGAAATGGTAGGGGTACTTATGTACCCCCTTACCATTTCACACAGGGGGGGGGCCGGGATCTGGGGGTCACCTTGTTAAAGGGGGCTTCCAGATTCCGATAAGCCCCCCGCCCGCAGACCCCCACAACCACCGGCCAGGGTTGTGGGGATGAGGCCCTTGTCCTCATCAACATGGGGACAAGGTGTTTTGGGGGGCTACCCCAAAGCACCCTCCCAATGTTGAGGGCATGTGGCCTGGTAAGGTTCAGGAGGGAGGGGGGGCCGCACTCTCGTCCCCCCCTCTTTTCCTGCGGCCTGCCAGGTTGCGTGCTCGGATAATGGTCTGGTATGGATTTTTGGGGGGACCCCACGCCGTTTTTTTTTTTTTTTTGGCGCGGGGTTCCCCTTAAAATCCATACCAGACCTGAAGGATCTGGTATGGAATTTAGGGGGAACCCCACGTCATTTTTTTTTTTTAATTTTGGCCGGGGTTCCCCTTAATATCCATACCAGACCTGAAGGGCCTGGTATGGAATTTAGGGGGACTCCCACGTCATTTTTTTTTTTAATTTTGGTTCGGGGTTCCCCTTTGGGGAATTCCCATGCCATTTTTATCAATGAACTTCTATGTGTATTGTCGGCAATGCAATAGCCGCGGGTAGTTTTAAATGAGTTTTTTCCTTCAAAATGTCATTTTGCTGTCAGACTGTTCTAAACACAGGAAACATGCGCCCCTTTACAGGCACACTATAGACACCCCCCCAGGTACGAAATTTAAAGGGATATTACACTTTTATTTATTGACTTTAAGCATTATTAAAATCACTGCTCCTGAAAAAACGGCCGTTTTTAAAACTTTTTTTTGCATTGATCCATGTCCCCTGGGGCAGGACCCAGGTCCCCAAACACTTTTTATGACAATAACTTGCATATTAGCCTTTAAAATTAGCACTTTTGATTTCTCCCATAGACTTTTAAAGGGTGTTCCGCGGCATTCGATTTTGCCGCGAACACCCCAAATTGTTCGCTGTTCGGTGAACTTGCGAACAGCCAATGTTCGAGTCGAACATGAGTTCGACTCGAACTCGAAGCTCATCCCTAATGAACAGGAAATAATAGGCCTTAAATGTGAGGCATAATAATATTTGAAAATGTCCGGTGCACCCATTCCACCCCTGGACCTCGGAGCAAACACCACTGAACTGGCTATACGGTGAGCCCTATCGCCCCATATAAACTTTAGAAAGTTACGTTGAAGTGTCTTTAATTGGGATGAGGGTAAAGCAATAGGTAACGTTTCAAAATAGAATAACAGTCTAGGTAAAATAGACATTTTTAAAACGTTTATCCTGCCCAATAAGGATAACGGATACTTAGTCCAAGACCTCAAGGATTTATTGATTTCCAAAACTAAGGGAGGAAAGTTAGCAGAGTATAGAGAAGAGTAGGATGGGGTGAGAAGAATACCTAAATATTTGAGAGAGGTTTTACACCATTTATAGGGATAGGACTCTTTGAGTTGTGATAATATGGGTAATGGGATATGTATGGGCAGAGCTTCAGTTTTAGACGTGTTAACCTTATAGCCCGAAATGGCCCCAAAGGAAGACAACAATTTGTGTAGGGAGGAGAGAGAAATCATTGGATTAGTGATCGTGAGCAAGATGTCATCCGCGAAGAGTGATAGTTTATATTCCCCTTGTCGCATTACCACCCCCCGAATATCTGGATTTGTGTGGATGGACTCGGCCAGGGGTTCCAGGCAGAGAATAAAAAGCAATGGCGACAAAGGACAGCCCTGCCGAGTACCATTAGTCATGGGGAAGCTTGGTGACAAGAAGGATGACATCTGTACTTGAGCTGTGATTGTTGAATATATAGCCTTCAAAGCCTTCAGATAAGGACCCCTAAAGCCATACATCTCTAAAACATTGAACATATAGGGCCAGCTTAACCTATCAAATGCCTTTTGTGCATCTAAACTCAAGATCAACGCCTGTCTAGAGGTTCTATCTAAAAGATCTATCAGGTTTATTGTACGACGGGTGTTGTCCCCCGCGTGTCTACCAGGCACAAAACCTACTTGGTCCCTATGAATCAATTTGGGGATAATCCTAGATAACCTGGATGCAAGAATTTTTGTAAAAATCTTATAATCTGAATTTAGAAGAGCTATTGGCCTATAATTATCTGGGGTAGAGGGATCCTTACCCGGCTTCGGAATGACAGAGATAAATGAATGAGAGAATTGTGAGATAGGAGATATACCTTTAAGCAGGGATTCATAGAGGGTTAGCATATGTGGAGATAGAATATCAAAAAAAGATTTGTAATAAAAATAGGGTAAACCATCAGGGCCGGGCGATTTGTGTAATGGGAGTTTCTTAACTATGGACAAAAGTTCTTCAGTCGTTATATCTATATTCAAACTGTCCAAGTCTTCAGAAGTCAGCTTCGGGAGTTTTATATTAGAAAAAAATGTTTTAAATTTTTCCTGAGCAAAGTTAAAACCATGCTCAGGAGTGAGACAATTATATAATTTATGGTAAAATTTGCCGAAGGCGCTAGACATTCCACGGGGACAGTAAACTCTAGACCCATCTGTCTGCTGAAGGAAATCAGGGAATGAGTTGAAAGGACGTAGACGGAGTTTATTAACTAGCATTCTATGCGGTTTGTTTGAGTACTCGTAAAACTTCTGTTTTGTCCATAGCAAAGATCTGACTGCCCTACCCAGATGAAGTGATTTGATTTGCTCCCTAAGAGAGGTTACCCTTCGTAGTTTTGAAACTGTAGGGCCTCTCAACAATCTCCGTTCCACAGCAACCAAAGCAGCGGTAAGAGATTGTAAAAGACTATTTCTATCTTCCTTTATCCTGGAGCTTTCGGCTATGCAGGCGCCGCGAAAGACAGTTGTATGTGCTTCCCAAAGTGTGGAGAAATCTGAGACTTATCCTATGTTATGTTGAAAAAATTCTTCTAAGTTTTTTGCCAGTATATTATGTGAGACCTCAGATTGTAGTAGATGGTCGTTTAGGCGCCAATGACATGACTTAGGGTAGGCCTGGGAAAGCACAAGATGTAACATAATGGGAGTATGGTCCGACCATGTAATAGGTGATATATCAACCTCAGCCACATAAGATATGAGTGGGGCCGATATAAAGAAGTGGTCAAGGCGTGAGTACATTTTGTGGGCCGAGGAATAGAAGGTGAACTGTTTAGAGGAGGGATGTCTGATCCTCCATGAGTCAAACAACCTATGAAATCTTATACATTTGCGAAAAGAGTTAGCTTGGGATGAAATCTTTTTAGAAGGCATGGTATTAAAAAGTAATAAATTATAAAGAGTGGGTATAATATGCCCGAAACATTATTGCTGTATTTTCTGTGCTATTATTTCTAGCTGTATATATATGCAAGCTTTAGTTTTTATTTGTGGCATTTGAGTAGAGTGGCATAACGTGTATGCATTGTATGGTAGTCAAACCTGTATTAAGCTATCTTGAGGTCGTATTCTTACGCTTGATATGGTTACAGATTTAATACAGGAATACAGCATATGGTATATGGTCCAATAAATGCACTCTAGGGAATATAGCCTCTGGCTTCATTACCAGATGCTGTAGGACCAATTTATTTTGTGCGACATCTGTGTGTTTGTTACATATCCACAGCATAAATTCAGCTGCACACACTTATTTGGTGTATCGACATTCTTAACATAAGGGGAAATACTTTCCTATATGTTCAACATCTTATAAACTACGCATAAGGAGCCGCTAAAACTTTAGGCTGTCCCAGTTTAAAACTTAGAGGTAGCGCCATTATACCCACTCTTTATAATTTATTATGTTTTGCAAAGAACCCTATTAGGGACTTTGTGGAAGGGAGGCAGCAACCTTTGGCTTCTGACCCCACAGACGTGTCCTAAGCGCAGTTTCTTTTTTGACTAATATGGTATTAAAAAGGGTTTGTCTGTCTCTACTGGGGGACATAACCAGATTGAAATCCCCTCCTATAATCATGAAAGGTTGCGATGGATAGTGAGGAGAATCAAATAATGTGTTAAGGAATTCAATCTGGCCTGTATTAGGAGCATAAACATTAATGAGAGAAAACGATGTAGTCACATAATCACAATCCAGAATGAGATATCTACCGAGAGGGTCAGCATAAGATCTTTTTACCTTAATAGGACATGACTTCCTAATCAAAATCGCCACTCCCGCCCTGCCCGAGTGATCCGAGGCAAGGAAGGAAGTGGGGAAATACCTTGAGGCAAATTTAAGCGTACCAGTAGACTTAAAATGGGTCTCTTGAACCATTACCACATCTGCGTCAGAGGCCCTGAAATCCTTCAGGGCCATCCAGCGCTTACGGACGGAACCCAGACCTTTGACATTATACGACATAATTTTTAAAGCCATATGTATAGACCCAATAGATTCGCTTTTGTAAGATTGCAGACACTAAGGGATAAAGAAACATACCCACATATCAGCAGATTTAACCTATAGTAAAACTGCATTTGGTTAGAAAGGTAGGAATAAAACATTTGTATCCTTAGCACCAGAGTGATATCCTTGAACATAGAAAACAAAAGAAAAAAAACAAGAACCAACTGGAAAAACAATAAAAACAAAAACAAAAATTCTCTAAGGCCTGAGAGGCAATTGCTCTCAGGAGGCCTTGAACAAATGTCAAGGCCAGGTAGGGGCGTATACGGACTTCCATCAGGAGACTCCAGGTAGAGAACTGGGAAGTACCCGCCGCTCACCTTATGAGCTTGTTAGCATAAAAGTAGATTCTGCCATTACAAAAGTGATTAGCAAATCAGCGAGGTGTATTAAATGGTCTGTCAACTGAGTCACTCATGACCGGGAAGAAGAATGGGCATTAGCTATAAGACTACGCAGATTAAGAAAAAAACAAAACCAAAAGGAGCAGAGTGGGTGCCCAAAAAAGAAAAGTTATAATAGGTCAGAGTATTAATTTCTACCACTCTAAAAACATGTAAAATGTTCCGAGTAGTACAATGTGTATGGATCCATGGAAACAGGTGTTGAGCTTTCAAGGAAGTTGCTTGGAGTTACGAAGTCGCTGAGGTGTGGAGAGGTGTTTCCTGGATCTGTCTCTCACTGGGGTCCAGATGCGACTAGGTGTATTGGGAGGGGGACGAGCCTGATTATTTGGAGGGATTAAATCCTCTTCCGGGAGTGGCGGTAGGCCTAGACTTTTCAAAAATGCCTCACCTTCCAATAACTCACGTAGAGTATGCTGTACACCATCTTTAGATACGGTGAGGCGAAATGGAAAGCCCCAGTAATATGGGATCTTGTGATGTTGTAGATGGAGTGTGATTGGGCGTAGGCTCCTACGTTTGGCAAGGGTAATGGGAGACAGGTCGCTGAAAATTTGAAGTTTTGCCCCCTTGTATGTAAGTTGGGATTTGTTGCAGGTGGCAATAATGAGTGCTTCTTTGCTTTCGAAATAATGAAATTTCACTATGACATCTCTGGGTCTGGTTCCCGCCTGGGGGCCAGAGACCGATGTGCCCTATCAAGGCGCCAATCAATATCCACCACTGTAGGGGCCAGAGTATTAAAGAGACCCAGAAGGTAGGTACGTAGATCTGAGTCTCCCACCGTCTCCGGGATACCTCGAAAGCGTAAGTTTTGTCTCCTTTCTCTATTTTCCAAATCCTCCTGCTGTAACTGCAATTGAGAGACTGATAGACGCAAGTTGTGGTTTTCCTCTTCAATTGCTTGCACATAATTTATCATCTCATCAAATTTATTTTCGAGAGTATTAGTGCGTTCACCGATTTGATCGATCTCTCCTCTTAGTTCTGTAGCTAACTTATTTACCTCTAACGAGACATTATTTGTAATTTGTTGTAACAAGAGCTGTAACTTGGCATCAAGCTTGGCGTCTAGTATGTCTGGGGTAAGAATCTCACGTGGGGTGGAAGAGTCGATATTTGGACCTTGAGCTATAGTAGATAAGTTTACAGTGTTTTCTGCTCCCATGGATGTGTCCATCACCACAAAGGGATCTGTGGGGGTGTTTGAGGTCATAAGTTGTGGTCTGGTGACATAGCGTTCCATATTTGAACCTTCACGTGACCCAAATAGGGGTTTATAGGTTCGCTGTTGTTGGCCGACTTTGCCCATATAATAAACAGGAATTGTGGCAGGGAATCTGGCTTACCTCTGAATCTATAGGTGCTTAATATGGCGTAGCAGAGGTCTTGGTGAGCAAACGGGCCTCCAAGCTCATTTAGTGCACATAGTTCATTCTCAGCGGAACTGCCACCATTCATTCGTTAATTACATCTGCTTGAGACACTGTAGGGTGGGGTGTTTGAGGCACTGTGGTGTAAGGTGGGCTCAGATCACCGATCAAATAGTGCAGGGGTATATTGCGGGCAGAGCAAGAGGGGTGAGGTGTGTATATAATCCCGTCCCCACACGGGCCTCTTAAGATTTTGTAAATATCCAGATTTAGATTAACAACAGAAGATATATATAGCCCAGCTGTATGTATGGAGAATCTTGCTGAAGGATGAGTGCAGTGGGGGAGTTTTAATGATTCAATGGAGCAGAGAGGCTGGAGGAGTACCTGGAGTACCAAGATGGCCGCCGCCCTCCAGAAGTAGGCCGAAGCCGGGGACTTTCCTAACGGCTGTAACCGGCCGGGTGAGCGCCGCTGTTAAAGGGTGTGGAGTGAGTGAGGGGGGGGACTGCTACTCACTGTGGCTCAATGAGGGACAGATCCGCTGTATGCCGGCTCCCAGAATGTAGATGTAGATCGGAGGCTTCTGGAGGCTTTTGATAAGCAGCAGGCAGCAGGATCGTAAATAGGTTTGAATAAAAGCCCTGGAAACCTTCCGACACCAGAACCGGGACAATCACCCCCTGGAGCGACAGGCCTTGTACCGCACCCTGGAGGGCTAACAAGCGGTCTGTAGACAGATGCAGATTGGACGGAAAAAATCTGCTTGGGGACAAGTCTGGAACTCGATCTTGTAACCAGACAGATTCACTTCATGGACCTACTTGTCGTTTATCAGAGAGATCCACGGGCCTGGAAACCAGCAAAGACATCCCCCCACCCAGGCTGTGGGTGAGGGCACCTCTTCATGCCAAAGGAGCCCTATCTGGGGGTCTGGAGAAACCCGCTCTTGGTTTGCCCGACCAGGGCTGCTTTGAACTTGAACTTGAAGGGCTTGAAAGACTTTGAGCCTTTGTCAGTGGATCCTGAGGGACGAAAAAACGTTCTGTGTGCTGAGAAGGAAGGGCCACGCTTGCAACTTGGCTCCTTCCCTTTTTTTTGACTGTGGAAGAAAAGTACTCTTCCCCCTGTGACATTCTTAATGATATCATCCAGAGTGGCCACGAATAAACGATCGCCTTGAAAAGGCAGATCAGCTAGGGCCTTCTTTGAGGCCTGGTCCACAGTCCAACATTTCAGCCACAATACCCATCAAGGCATTACCGCTGAAACAGACACCTTAGAAAGCAAGGGAGCTGCGTCCAAAAAGGGCATTGCAGACAAACTGCAGCCCCTGGACCAGTTGGTCCGCTAATTCTGTGAAGGCAGGTGGAAACTGGTCTCCTTCCAGGTCACGGCGCAACAGCTTCACCCACTCTGTCAGCGTTTGCGACACCAGAGCGATAGCTAAAATCGGCCGAAGCGCCGAACCCGCAATAGAGAACATAGTGCTGCTCAGAGACTCTGCCTTCCTGTCAGCTGGGTCTTTAAAGGCCGGAGAGTCCTCAACAGGAATCATAGTGGTTTTGTTCAACCGGAAAATCGGGGGATCCACCACAGGCGGAGTTGACCATTTTTTGAGCAGACTTTCCTCAAAGGGATAACCCCAAGCGAAACACTTTGGGATCACAAAGGGGCGTTTTGGACGCTCCCAGTCTTTATAGACACACTTTTCAAAAAAGGAGGGATAAGGGAACACTTTTGCCACGCGAAGTGGCTTGTGAGTGCCAAAAGGGACCGGCACCTCCACCTCAGCCGTGGCTGCATCCTCCATCTTTTAGTTTCCCGCACAGAAGCAATCAGTGCATTCACCAGCTCCTTCTCATGTGCATCCTCACTGTCCGAGAGATCTAGGAGCGCGGCCGCAGACCCTGCAGGGTGGGCCCCATCCACGGCAGCCGAATCAGTTTCAGGATCTGACGAGACAGATGAAGCAGGGGAAGGCAGGGGACGCTTCCTGCTAGTCTGCCGCCCAAGAGCCACCTCCACCCAGGACTCAAAGGACTCCAGGGCTGCCGTCAGTGCGTCAACGATGACTCGGACCCAGAGGGACCTGCAGCCTCTGAAAGGGGGTCAGATGGCGAAACATGCTCCTGAGACTCCATAAGAGAGAAAAAATGAGAGCCCCACACCAAGAGTGACCACTACAATGGGACACCCCCCACACTGGTAGTGATACCGGACCACCAAGACACCCCACAGCCTGCAGCAGAGAGAGGAGGGATCCCCCAGACTCACCACCCCACTAGCTTAGCACTTGCTGCCTCAGATGTCGACCTGCACATACGTGGCATCCCAGGGAGAAGAAAGCACAGGAGTCAGTGTCGTGTTAAAAAGAGGGGCTTCCGTCTGCAAAAAAACAGCGTCCTGGGCTACATAGTAATGGCTGCCATTGCCTGAGCCAAAAATACACCATATCATGGCCGCCAAGCTACACAAACATGGCTGCCAGCCATAGGAAGTCATCAGGCACTAGGAAAAAGGACGCCGGCTACGGCAAAATGGCCGCCGGCCATAGGAAGTCCTCAGGCACTAGGGAAGAGGACACCGGCTGCGGCAAAATGACCGCCAGCCATGCTACACGAGTCTTCCACAGATGTAGGAGAACCCTGTAGCCTCCTAGGATGAGAGAGAGAGGATCTGGGCACCAGACCCAGTGCCCCCCCGGGTAAGCACAGCACCTAGACGGTGCACACCCCCAGCATTCAACCCCATCCCCCAAGACCCCTCCACAGGCACACTACCTCATATGGAGGGGGGAGGGGAAGAGGGGGGTTCCAAGCGACCTCCAGTGCTAGGAAAAGAGGGTGCAGGAATAGAGGGGACCCGCAGGACCAGCTAACCGGGGGAGGGGCTCGCATCCGCCACAAAAAAACCCCTAAGGGGAGAGGGGGACCTTTACTCACCATACCAGGACCAAGCAGGCATCACTCCAGACAGAACCTCCTCACCACCGAAGTGGGGGGCTATCGCAGAGCTAGCCCCTGTCCAGTGGGTCTATGTCGCAGCCTTCTTAGCGCATAGCTGCGGTCTGCACGCGATCTCTGGCCAGACTGAGGTGACCACTGGATCGAATGTCCAGCCCGTCGCCCAACGAGGCAGTTGATTGTAGATCTCACCAGAAAAATCCAGGGATAAATAAATAAATAAATAAATAAAATTGCCAGGACAAGAGATCCCAACAGGGAACTAGGTCCTTACTCCTGACTAGGCAGAAAAAAACTGAAGGCCTGTAGCAGATAGACATGTGCATTCGTTTTCGTCCAAATGCATTTTCTTCCAAATTTCAGGTATTTTTGTTATCGTTTTAACAAACGATAACGAAAGTGCAGAATCCGAAAAACGTAAGATCCAACATAAACAAATGCTTTATTTTCGTTTTTGTTGCTACAACAGTTCGATATAGATGGGAGATTCGACATGATGCTGACAATAACAATCTGTGTTCATCAAACCTGTGGTCGAATGTGCCTAACCTTACCTCTATTAGTCCAAGATTATTCTACATAGAGAGAAAAGATTTGACGTAGAGAGAAAAGATTTGACGTAGGGGAGAAAAGATCGCTGCTGGAATTGGGTGGGGGAAGTAAAATAAAAATAATGATGATGATGAATGTTATTGGCTGATTGTAACCAAAGAGGAGGGGCAGTAAAATAGCTAGAACTAAGTACACACGTACAGCCAACTTACTTTCATTTACGATTATGGTGTCTGTTGAAAGTTCTAAGAAGTTTCGACGGAGCAGCTAAACTATACGGTGTTGTACAGTTTAGCTGCTCCATCGAATCTTCTTTGAACATTCGACAGACACCATAAGCCTTCAATGACAGATTCGACCTGACCTTAATTAATTTGGATTTTTGGACGAATGCAAGATTTTAACGAAAAACGAAATAAAGAAAAACCAATTTCGAGAGTAACTAAATAAATGTATTTTTTGACGAAAACTAAATTCTGAAACAAAATATTTCAGTGTGCACATGTCTAGTAGCACCATGGGTGTAGCCAAGTCTTTTTGTCTGCATAGTGTCCTACTCTTGTAGGGGGCGATATAACCCTATGGTTCTGAATAAAGAAGGCTGTGTCTGTCAATGAAGGAAAGAGAAATAAAATATTCCATGGACTTAAAATGTGATAGATAGTGAGGGGGGAAATCACCTCTTTACGTCCTTAGAAATCCTGAATACGGTGCTTGGTTTTCGGGGTCCTGTAAGCAGCTAGGCTCCCAAAAAGTCCCACATATGGTATCCCCGTACTCAAGAGAAGCAGCAGAATGTATTTTGGGGTGTCATTTCACATATATCCATGGCATGTGTGAGCAATATATAATTTCAGTGACAACTTTGTGTAATTTTTCTTTTGTCATTTTTCAATCGCTTGTGACAAAAGAAAAAAATATTCAATGTGCTCAGCAAGCCTCTCAGCAAATTGCTTGGGGTGTCTACTTTCCAAAATGGGGTTATTTGGGAGTGGGGGGGTTTACTGCCCTGCTATTATAGCACCTCAAGAAATGAGATAGGCAGTCATAAACTAAAAGCTGCAAAAATTGCAGAAAATGTACCCTAGTTTGCAGACGCTACAAACCAATAAATATACACTTATTGATTTTTTTTTTTTACCCCAGACATGTGGCTGAATACATTTTGGCCTAAATGAATGACTAAAATTGAGTTTATTGTATTTTTTATATAACAAAAAGTAGAAAATAATTTTTTTTTCAAAATTTGCAGTCTTTTTTCTTTTATAAAGCAAAAAATTAAAAAACGCAGAGGTGATCAAATACCACCAAAAGAAAGCTCTATTTGTGGGAAAAAAGGATGCAAATTTTGTTTGGGTACAGCATTGCATGACCGCGCAATTACCAGTTAAAGCAACGCAGTGCCAAATTGTAAAAAGTGCTCTGGTCAGGAAGGGGGTAAAATCTTCTGGGGTTGAAGTGGGTAAAATATAGGTACCACATTGGCTCTACGCCAATCTAGTGGTACTATTCCAGTCATTAATTAGTTCATAAAAATGAGAAACAATGGCTGTGAAATGACAGAGCTCAATTCTTTTAGGACATGTGGGTGGATGCCATCTGGTCCAGGTGCTTTATCCACCTTTATTCTGTCTAAATATTTCTGGACCAGATCACTTATGAGCCATTGCGGATCATTTGGGGCTGTGTCACTACTAGGGATGAGCCGAACACTCCCTGGTTCAGTTTGCAGCAGAACATGCGAACAGGCAAAAAATTTGTTCGAACACGCGAACACTGTTAATGTCTATGGGACATGAACGTGAAAAATAAGAAGTGCTAATTTTAAGGATTAATATACAAGTTATTGTCATAAAAAGTGTTTGGGGAACTGGGTCCTGCCCCAGGGGACAATGCAAAAAAGTTTTAAAAAGTCCATTTTTTTCGGGAGCAGTGATTTTAATAATGCCTAAAGTGAAACAATAAAAGTGAAATATTCCTTTAAATTTTGTACCTAGGGGGGTGTCTATAGTATGCCTGTAAAGTGGTGCGTTTTTCCCGTGTTGAGAACAGTCCCTGCACAAAATGAATACATGAATGATTTTTATAGCGCTGCAAATGCGAACTGAATCGCCTCAAGGCGCTTGATCCGTGCTGTTAGTCCTGTTCCTTAGAAGAGATGGGTCTTGAGTTTCTTTTCTGAAGGCCCGATGGTTTTCTTCAGGAAGTCATCAGGCGCTAGGAAAAAGGACGCCGGAAAAAAGCCATTTAAAACTACTCGCGGCTATAATGAATTGTCGTGTCTCGGCAATACAGATAAAAGTCATTGAAAAAAACGGCATGGGTTCCCCCCAGTCCATTACCAGGCCCTTTGGGTCAGGTATGAATATTAAGGGGAACCCCGAACCAAAATGTAAAAAAAAATTGCGTTGGGGTCCCCCCAAATTCCATACCAGATCCCTCAGGTCTGGCATTGATATTAAGGGGAACCCTGCACCAAATAAAAAAAAAATTGCGTAGGGATCCCCCTCAAAATTCATACCAGACCCCTTCAGGTCTGGTATGGTTTTTAAGGGGAACCCCGGGCCAAAATAAAAAAAATGGCGTGGGGGTCCCCCCAAAAATCAATACCAGACCCTTATCTGAGCACGCAACCTGGCAGGCTGCAGAAAAAGAGGGGGGACGAGAGAGCACCCCCCCTCCTGAACCATACCAGGCCACATGGCCTCAACATGGGGAGGGTGCTTTGAAGTAGCCCCCCCAAAGCACCTTTTCCCCAGACAAGGGCCTCATCCCCACAACCCTTGTCCAGTGGTTGCGGGGGTCTGCGGGCGGGGGGCTTATCGGAATCTGGAAGCCCCCTTTAACAAGTAGACCCAAGATCCCGGCCCCCCTGTGTGAAATGGTAACGGGAACATTGTACCCGTACCATTTCACCAAAAAAGTGTCAAAATGTTAAAAAAAACAAGACACACCTTGGGACAAGTCCTTTATTAAAAAATAAAAAAATAAAAATGTCTGACGAAGTCCATTCATCTTCTTCTATGGCTCCACCGACGGACCGAAAAATAAAATAAAAACCCGCCACCGATCCGCCTCCATGGGAGGCACCCGCCATATGACGCTTCAGCGCAGATGACAGTTCTTTTATAACTAAAGGCGGGGTCACGCGGTGACGTACCCAGGAGACCCCGCCCCCCTCTGACGCACCAGGACCTCCCAATGGCTTCTGCGTGGCGTCAGAGGGGGCCACCTGTTTACGTACCCAGGGGGCCCAGCCCCCTCTGACGCCACCGGGAAGCCATTGGGAAGTTCCCATGCATCAGAGGGGGGGCGAGGTCACCCAGGTACATCACCGTGTGGCCCCACCCTCAGTCAACATGGGGACAAGGTGCTTTGGGGGGGCTACCTCAAAGCACCCTCCCCATGTTGAGGGCATGTGGTCTGATATGGTTCAGAAGGGGGGGCGCTCTCTCGTCCTCCTCTTTTCCTACCACCTGCCAGGTTGCGTGCTCAAATAAGGGTCTGGTATGGATTTTTGGGGGGACCCCACGCCATTTTTCTTTTAATTTTGGTGCCGGGTTCCTCTTAAAATCCATACCAGACCTGAAGGGTCTGGTATGGATTTTGAGGTGGACCCCACGCCATTTAAAAAAAAATGGCACAGAGTTCCCCTTAATATTGATACCAGTTCAGGTCTGGCATGGAATTTGTGGGGACCCCCACGCAATTTTTTTTAAATTTTGGTTCGGGGTTCCCCTTAATATTCATACTAGACCCAAAGGGCCTGGTAATGGACTGAGGGGGAAGTTTTTTGGCTGTTTTTTTCAATGACTTTTATCTGTATTGCCAGGACCCGACAATTCATTGAAGCCGCAAGTAGTTTTAAATGACTTTTTTCCTTTAGAAATGTCATTTTGTGCAGGGACAGCGGGAAAAATGCACCACTTTACAAGCATAATATAGACACCCCCCAGGTACAAAATCTAAATGAATATTTCACTTTTATTGTTTCACTTTAAGCATTATTAAAATCACTGCTCCTGAAAAAACGGCCCCTGGAGCAGGACCCAGGTCCCCAAACACTTTTTATGACAATACCAAGCATATAAGCCTTTAAAATTAGCACCTTTGATTTCTCCCATAGGGATTTCTCCCATAGACTTTTAAAGGGTGTTCAGCAGCTTTTGAATTTGCCGCAAACACCCCAAATTGTTTGCTATTCGATGAACAGGCGAACACCCGATGTTCGAGTTGAACTTACATTCGACTCGAACATCGGGCTCATCCATAGTCACTACCACCCCCATTATGGACATGAGCCCCCCATGCTCCTTTGTATACACAGAGCTGAAGAATTTATTTAATAAAAATGCCTTTTCTTTGTCCCCAGTCACCCAACTCTAGATTATAATATTTTTCTGATTAAATTCTATTCTCTGGAGTTTTATATAAATGATCTGATATAAACGATTCCAATGAAGAGAAATGAGCTCAATTCATGTAGAGAATAGTTACATTCATTCCTGGGAGAGAAATACAGAATACCACTGACATGACTCATATTGTGCTATAATCTCCTTGTGTATGGAGCATGAATGGTATCAGCAGACAGTGTAAGGCCGGGATCAGCATTGCTAGAGATTGATCAGAATAGTCAGGTGACAGGAAGCTCATATGGAGATATCACTGTCTCCACACATGGATGATAATATTAGGGTGTCTACTCCATTATAATATTTTTCTTATAAAATTCTATTTCCTGGAGTGTTATAAAGTGATCTGATATAAATGATTTCAGTAAAGAGAAATGAGTTCCATTCATGTAGAGAATAGTTACATTCATTCCTGGGGGAGAAATTCATTTTCTTCTGGTAACATTCTTCTCTTCTAGATTGGTGTCTAATCAACTGACAGACAATTCCTGCCCCCACCTGGCATCTGTAATAAGAAATAACCGGACACTGAGGACACTGAACCTGTCTAGGAACAATCTGGAGGGTCCTCATTTCAGGGATCTGATGGAAGCTCTGACAACAAGCCAGATAGAGGAATTAGAGTGAGTATAACAGGACTGACTGAGACAATTATATTCTGGGTCAGTTTTATATCTAAACAACATAAATAATATATAAATATGATAATAAATTATAATATAATGTAATTATATGGTTCTCCTTTTTGACACAGTAAATAGCTAATCCTGGAATGTTGGGTAATTGTTGAATCTTATCACTCTATTAGCCATGAAATAATTGTTTAGTAAAACCTGATATTCTGTTTTGTTTGGTAACTGAAATAGATGAGATTATAGGAGGTCATACACGAGGGAATCTGTACTTACTGCAATCACCAATCAGAGCCTCATATGACCTTCCTGTTCCTGACCATTTTATTAAATATTTATTACATAAAAAAAATGTATATAGCTCTTTACACACATATTACACATTCATATCAGTCCCTGCCTTCAAGGAGCTTACAATCTAATGTCCCTAACTCACATTCATACACATAATAGGACCAATTACTTCCCAGCATGTCTTTTGGCACGGGGAGAACATACAACCTCCAGGCAGGTAGTGCTGTGGTTGGGATTCAAACCGATGACCCCAGTGCTGCCAGGTGGAAGTGAAAACCACTTTGCTATTAGATTGCACATCTGCTATTCAGTCTTGATCGATCTCCTCTATACTTCCTTCTTATCAGCAGAGAATATCAGATAAAAAAAACATCTGGTCCAATCTCTAGCAATGCTTATTCCAGCCTCACACTGTCTGCTGATATCATTCATGCTCCATACACAAGGAGATTATAGCACAATGCGAGTCATTAGACATTTGCAATTTGTTTCATTCCGAATTAGTTTTACAAACAAAATTCCACAAATTTGTTAATTCAGAAATATTCAAATTAACAAAAACGCTTTTGATGCATTTTTTGAAAATTCGAAAATCGAAAATTCAGAAATTTGAAGATTTGGAAATTCGGAATTCCAAAAATTCGAAAATAAGAACGAAAATCCGAAAATTAGAAATCCCAAAAATTCTAAAATCTGAAATAATAACTAATGATAACTATTACTAACTATTAAATTATAGGTATTGGAATTTCCTACAAATTTGGCTGTTAATGAACGTAACAAATATGAATTTATCTGAAGATACGAATTATCAAAAAAAATGGATGCCGCATCTAAACGAATAGAACCTAATGAATTAATAATAAAAACTTTAAAAAAAAAATTTATTTTTTTATTATAAATTTGTTACGTTCCATTTGTTTAGATGCGGCATGCGTTATTTCAGATAATTCATAACTTTGCATAAATTCGTATTCACTAAGTTCACTAACAGCCAAATTTGAAAGGAAATTCCAATATCTATAATTGAATAGTTAGTTATTGTTAGTTAGTTGTTATTTTGGATTTTTTAATTTTCAAATTTTCGGATTTTGAATTTACGAATTTCTGAATTTTCAAATTTTTACATTTACGAATTTTTACAGTTACGAATTTTCGAATTTTTTCAAAATAATGAATTTTGATCATAAGGAATGATATGAAAAAAAAAAAAAAAAATTAAACAAAGACAAACAAATTTTTTGGCCGTGCACATGTCTACGAGTCTTGTCAGTGGTATTCTGTGGTCATCCTGTGTATGGAGATATCACCGTCTCTACACATGGATGATAATATAATATTTTTCTTATAAAATGCTATCTCCTGAAGTGTCATAAAGTGATCTGATATAAATGATTCCAATAAAGAGAAATTAATTCCATTCATGTAGAGAATAGTTACATCCATTCCTGGGGGAGAAATTCATTTTCTTCTGGTAACATTCTTCTCTTCTACAGATTGGATAATAATCACCTGACAGACAGTTCCTGCCCCCACCTGGCATCTGGAATAAGAAATAACCGGACACTGAAGACACTGAACCTGTCTGGGAACAATCTGGGGGGTCGTCATTTCAGGGATCTGATGGAAGCTCTGACAACAGGCCAGATAGAGATATTACAGTGAGTATAACAGGACTGACTAAGACAATAATATTCTGGGGCAGTCTTAAATCTAAACCAAATAATAATATTAATAATTAGGGATGAGCCGAACACCCCCTGGTTTGGTTTGCACCAGAACCTGCGAACGGACCGAAAAAACGTTAGAACCCCATTGACGTCTATGGGACTCGAACGTTCGAAATCAAAAGTGCTCATTTTAAAGGCTAATTTGCATGGTATTGTCCTAAAAAGGGTTTGGGGACCCGGGTCCTGCCCCAGGGGACATGTATCAATGCAAAAAAAAACGCTTTTTCGGGAGCAGTGATTTTAATGATGCTTAAAGTAAAAAAAAAAGTGAAATATTCCTTTAAATATTCCTTTAAATATCGTACATGGGGTGTGTCTATAGTATGCCTGTAAGTTTCCCGTGTTTAGAACAGTCCCTGCACAAAATGTCATTTTTAAAGGAAAAAATCTCATTTAAAACTGCTTGCGGGTTTAATGTAATGTCGGGTCCTGGCAATATGGATGAAAATCAGTGAGACAAACGGCATGGGTACCCCCCAGTCCATTACCAGGCCCTTTGGGTCTTGTATGGATATTAAGGGGAACCCCGCACCCAAATTAAAATAAGGAAAGGTGTGGGGCCACCAGGCCCTATATACTCTGAACAGCAGTATACAGGCGGTGCAAACAAGACAGGGACTGTAGGTTTGTTGTTAAGTAGAATCTGTTTGTAATTTTGAACGGGTACATTTTCAACGTGTTTAGCTCCAGCCAAAAAATCTTTTTTAAGCTTTTTGGAAAACATAGGGAAGGGTTATCACCCCTGTGACATTTGTTTTGCTGTCTGTCCTCCTCTTCAGAAGATTTCACCTCACTTTTTGTCCCAATGACAAATGTTTTTTGAAAATTTGGGGTTTTTTGTGGAACAAGGATTGGAAAGCATCAGTGGAAAGGAGAAATGTTTTTCCCATATTAACTCTTACAGGAGAGAATTTCCCTTCCTAGGGGTAGATTTCATCTCACTTCCTGTTGTCTCCTTCCGTTTGCAAGTAGGAGTCGTTTGTAAGTTAGATGTTTGAAAGTAGGGGCCTGCCCTATATACTCAGCAGAAATTTGGGCCTTAGGTGTTGTTGTGGCCACAACAATGTAAGCCCTCACAGGGCCCTGCTGTGAAATATTAGATAAAGAATTGTAATTACATGCCCCTGTTGAACAGGGGCAAAAAAATTGGGCCTGTGGTGGTGGTGCTGGTGCCACAACACTTTAAGTCCTCACTCGCTCTTGGTGGGCGTAGAAATGGGCCCTGATGTGAAATATTAGATCAAGAATTGTAATTACATGCCCCTGTTGAACAAGGGCAGAAAAATTGGGCCTTTGGTGGTGGTTCTGGTGCCACAACACTGTAAGTCTTCACTCGCTCTTGGTGGGTGCAAAAATGGGCCCTGCTGTGAAATATTAGATCAAGAAAAGTAATTACATGCCCCTGTTGAACAGGGGCTGAAAAATTAGGCTTTAGGCACTGGTGCTGGTGCCACAACACTGCAACCCCTCACAGACACTCTAGTTGGAACGCAGGAACGAGCCCTGCTGCAAAGTATTGCATCAAAAATTGTAATTACACGCCCCTGTTAAACAGAGGCTGAAAAATTGGGCCTTAGGCACTGGTGCTGGTGCCACAACACTGCAACCCCTCACAAATATTCTAGTTGGAACGCAGAAATGAGCCCTGCTGCAAAGTATTGCATCAAAAATTGTAAATACATGCCCCTGTTAAACAAGGGCTGAAAAATTGGGCCTTAGGCACTGGTGCTGGTGCCACAACACTGCAACCCCTCACAAATATTCTAGTTGGAACGCAGAAATGAGCCCTGCTGCAAAGTATTGCATCAAAAATTGTAAATACATGCCCCTGTTAAACAAGGGCTGAAAAATTGGGCCTTAGGCACTGGTGCTAGTGCCACAACATTGCAACCCCTCACAGATACTCTAGTTGGAACGCAGAAACGAGTCCTGCTGCAAAGTATTGCATCAAAAATTTTAATTAAATGCCCCTGTTAAACAGGGGCGGAAAAAAATTGGTGTTAGGCACTGGTGCTGGTGCCACAACACTGCAACCCCTCACAGATACTATAGTTGGAATGCAGAAATGAGCCCTGCTGCAAAGTATTGAATCAAAAATTGTAATTACACGCCCCTGTTAAACAGGGGCTGAAAAATTGGGCCTTAGGCACTGGTGGTGGCGCCCAGAACCAAAAATGTTACAAGCTATCAGCATGATCATTGAGGAGGAAGAGGATAATTACTCAGGGATAGTCACTCAGCATCAGCATAGGCAGTCTTTGAAGGGATCTGAAAAAAATTATTCGGTTACATCAGCATCAGGTGCTTGGTAGCTGGGGTTGATCCAAGACTGATTCATTTTTATGAAGGTCAGTCGATCGACCGAGTCGGTGGACAGACGCACCCTGTGATCGGTTACAAAGCTTCCAGCAGCACTGAATGTGCGTTCCGAAAGAACGCTGGATGCAGGACAGGCCAGTAGCTCAATTGCATACTGTGCAAGCTCTGGCCAGTGATCCATCCTCAAGACCCAGTAACCCACAGGATTTTCGGTGGGAAAGGTGTCCAAGTCAGATCTTGCCCCTAGGTATTTCTGCACCATGTAAAACAGACGCTGGCGATGGTTGCTGGAACCGATCATACCTTGGGGCTGCGGACCAAAAAATTGTCTGAACGCATCGGTCAGACGGCCACCTTCTCCACCGCTCCTTCTTTGACTGACCGAAGCCTCAGCAACATGTTGTCCAGAAACAGGAGTTTGTAACCTCCCAGTCTCTGGGAACGCGTTGCACAGACCTTTCTGCAAGGCCTCCCGAAGATGTTTCATCCTCTGCTCCCTCTGCGATGGCAAGATAAGGTCCGCAACCTTACCCTTGTAACGTGGATCAAGGAGGGTTGCCAGCCAGTATTGGTCCTTCTCCTTGATACCACGAATACGAGGATCCTTACGCAGGCTTTGCAGGATCAGGGAGGCCATGCAGCATAGGTTTGCTGAGGCATTCGGTCCGGAGTCCTCTGGGTCATTAAGGACGACATGGTCCGCAGCCACCTCCTCCCAGCCACGTACAAGTCCATGTGTTTCTTGGGACTGATCCCTTAAGGACTGCTGCTGATGCTGTGTGCCAGGCTCCACCTCCATACTGACACAATCTTCCTCCTCCTCCTCCTATTCGTCCTCTTCCTGTATGATCGGCGGGCACGCAGGAACACTGTCTGGATAAAGGGGGCCTTGAGAGCTAAGGAAGTCCTCCTCTTCCAGCCTCTGCTCTGCCTCAAGTGCCCTGTCCATTATTCCACGCAGCGTGTGCTCCAAAAGGTGGACAAGGGGGACAGTGTCACTGATGCATGCACTGTCACTGCTCACCATCCTCGTGGCCTCCTCAAATAGTGGCAGGACAGCGCATGCATCCCTGATCAAGGCCCACTGGCGTGGGGAAAAAAAACAAGCTCCCCTGACCCTGTCCTGGTGCCATAGTAGCACAGGTACTCATTGATGGCCCTCTGCTGCGTGTGCAGCCGCTGCAGCATGGCCAACGTTGAGTTCCACCTGGTGGGCATGTCACAGATTAGGCGGTTCTTGGGCAGGTTAAAATCCTTTTGGAGGTCCGCCAGCCGAGCACTGGCATTATATGACCGGCGGAAATGCACACAGACTTTCCTGGCCTGCCTCAGGACATCCTGTAAGCCCAGGTACCTGCCCAAGAACTGCTGCACCACCAAGTTAAGGACGTGAGCCAAACAGGGCACATGGGTCATTTGTCCCTGTCGGAGGGCAGAGAGGAGGTTGGTGCCATTGTCGCAAACCACCATTCCTGCCTTAAGTTGGCGTGGCGTCAACCACCTCTGAACCTGCCCCTGCAGAGCTGACAGAACCTTTGCCCTAGTGTTGCTCCTGTCCCCCAAGCACACCAGCTCAAGCACCGCATGGCATGTTTTGGCCTGCGTACTTGCGTAGCCCCTTGAACGGCTACGGAGCACCGCTGGTTCCGAGGACAAAGCACAGGAAGAGGCCATGGAGGAAGAAGAAGAGGAGGGGGTGGAGGAGAGAGGTGTGTCACAATCATTAGTAGTGGCATTTTGGAGGCGTGGTGGCGGAACAACCTCCAACACTACTGCACCCTGTCCTGCATCCTTACCAGCTGCCAGCAGAGTCACCCAATGCGCCGTGAAACTTAGGTAACAACCCTGTCCATGCCTGCTGGACCATGAGTCAGCGGTAATATGCACCTTACCGCTGACCGCCCTGTCCAGCGAGGCATGGACATTGCCTTCCACATGCCGGTAGAGAGCCGAAATCGCCTTCCATGAGAAAAAGTGGCGTTTGGGACCCTGACACTGAGGAACCGCACATTCCACAAACTCACGGAAGGGGGCAGAGTCTACCAACTGAAAAGGCAGCAGTTGAAGTGCTAGCAATTTTGTCAAGCTAGCATTCAACCGCTAGGCATGTGGATGACTGGGAGCAAACTTCTTTCGGCGGTGGAGCAGCTGGGGCAAGGAAATTTGCCTGGTACAATCTGACGTTGGTGTACCAAAAGCAGATTGCCCACAAGTACTTGGCTGTGACACACCTAATTCTACACCTTCATTCCTCTCAGTGCAGGTCTCAGAGAGGACTGAAGGTATAGTGGGGTTGGAGATCTCAGCTGATGAGGAGCAAGGAGAGGTCCTCTTTGCTCTTTGGTGTGGGTCTTTTAGATACGCTTGCCAACGAACTGCATGGCAGGTCAACATATGTCTGGTCAAGCATGTGGTACCCAAGCGAGAGATGTTTTGGCCACGCGAGATACGCTTGAGACATATGTTGCAAATAGCAGCGGTGCGATCTGATGCACTCATCTCAAAAAAAGCCCACACCAAAGAACTTTTTGAATAACGCACAGAGACTGCAGCGCCCTGCACATGTGGAGCTTTGGGGTGTGATGCAGTCAATGTGCTGCCCTTAGGCTGGCCCCTGGAGGGCATCCTGCCTCGTTGGTGATGTGCCGCCTCCTCCTCCTCCTCCTCCTCCTCTTCTCTCCTATCAGGCACCCACGTTGAGTCAGTGACCTCATCATCCCCTCCCTCATCACTGGAGCAAACCTGGCAGTATGCTGCAGCAGGGGGAGCATGACTGCCAGATTGCTGTCCTTCTTGGGCACCCCCTCTGTCCGTGCTCATGTTACTGCCTTCATCGAGCTCAGTATCATCATCAGAGCCTTCCAAACGCTGGGCATCCTCCTGGAGCATGTACCCAACACTGTGGTCAAACAGTTCGAGGGACTCCTCGGGAGGACATGGTGGGGCTAGGGAAGGAGTCACTGATGACATTGAGCCGAGGGAAGAGACCGCTACTTTGCCAGACAAAGTACCCTGAGCATGGGTGAGAGAGGATGAGGAGGATGAGGATGGCTTGGTCATCCACTCGACCAAGTCTTCCGCATGTTGTGGCTCAACACGGCCAGCTGCCGAAAAAAAGGCCAAGCGTGTCCCACGGCCACGTGCTGATGAGGATGCACCGTCTCCACGACCAGCACTAGACACAGAGCCTGCTTGCCCTTTCTTATTGGCTTGTGACTGTCTGTCTCTCCTTCTTGGCCTTCCAGACATACTAATGGCCTGTAGCTGCACTAAGCTGGGATATATATATATATATATATATATATATATATATATATATATATATATATGTACTGATACTGCAGCTAGCAAAATCAACTGCCTGCCTGTAGTATGAGAACACCACCAACCTTCTACAGGTAGCTTTAGCTGAACACTGTGCAGAGCTTGCAAAAAACTAACTTGTAGCTTTTTTAGCTGCCTGCGGTAGTGATAGGATCAGGAAAACACCACCAACCTTCTACAGGTAGCTTTAGCTGAAAACTGTGCAGAGCTCTCAAAAAAATAACTTGTAGGCTTAGCTGAACACTGTGAGGAGGACGCACAGCACTAATTTGTAGTTTTAGCTGAACACTGTCAGTAGGACGCACTGCACTAACTTGTAGCTTTAGATGAACACTGTGCAGAGCTCGCAAAAAAATAACTTGTATGTTTAGCTGAACGCTGTGAGGAGGACGCACCACACTAACTTGTAGTTTTAGCTGAACACTGTGAGCAGGACGCACTGCACTAACTTGTAGCTTTAGATGAACAATGTGCAGACGTCTCACTACACTAACTTGTAGTTTTAGCTGAACACTGTGAGCAGGACGCACTGCACTAACTTGTAGCTTTAGATGAACACTGTGCAGAGGTCTCACTACACTAACTTGTAGTTTTAGCTGAACACTGTGAGCAGGACGCACTGCACTAACTTGTAGTTTTAGCTGAACACTGTGAGGAGGACGCACCACACTAACTTGTAGTTTTAGCTGAACACTGTGAGCAGGACGCACTGCACTAACTTGTAGTTTTAGCTGAACACTGTGAGGAGGACGCACCACACTAACTTGTAGTTTTAGCTGAACACTGTGAGCAGGACGCATTGCACTAACTTGTAGCTTTAGATGAACACTGTGCAGAGGTCTCACTACACTAACTTGTAGTTTTAGCTGAACACTGTGAGCTGGACGCACTGCACTAACTTGTAGTTTTAGCTGAACACTGTGAGGAGGACGCACCACACTAACTTGTAGTTTTAGCTGAACACTGTGAGCAGGACGCACTGCACTAACTTGTAGCTTTAGATGAACACTGTGCAGAGCTCACAAAAAAATAACTTGTAGGTTTAGCTGAACACTGTGAGCAGGACGCACCACACTAACTTGTAGTTTTAGCTGAACACTGTGAGCAGGACGCACTGCACTAACTGTAAATAATCTAGCTGCCTGACTGTGGTACTAATAGGATCAAAAGAACACCAGCAATTTTCTTCAGGTAGCTGTAAATACTGTAATAAGACAAGCCTGCCTGTTAGTAAGAAGATAACAGGAACGGATCTAGCTAAACTGAATACAGTGTATATATATATATGCAACACCTGGGATGCATATTTACACACAATACACTGTAAGTGCAGCTAACTCACTGATTGTCCTGCCTAATCTATTTAACTCAAATGAAATGACACTGTCTCTCTGTCTATCTATCTCTCTTTCAACGCCGGAACACACACTACACACTTATATAGTGTGGGGCGTGTTCTAAACCCCCTGAGCCATATTTGGCCAAAGCCACCCTGGCTTTGGCCAATTACAGCTCTCTCTACCGACGGCGCTGTGATTGGCCAAGCATGCAGGTCATAGTGCATGCTTGGCCAATCATCAGCCAGCAATGCACTGCGATGCCGCAGTGAATTATGGGCCGTGACGCACCACACGAATTTGGCGCGAACGGCCCATAACGTTCGGAATTCGGCGAACGACCGAACAGCCAATGTTCGAGTCGAACATGGGTTCGACTCGAACACGAAGCTCATCCCTATTAATAATAATAATGCAATTATATGGATTTCCCTTTTGTCTCAGTATTAGGGATGAGCTTCGAGTTCGAGTCGAACCCATGTTCGACCGTTCGCCGAATTGCGAACGTTATGGGTCGTTCGCGCCAAATTCGAGTGGCGGGTCATGGCCCATAATTCACTGTGGCATTGCAGTGCATTGCTGGCTGATGATTGGCCAAGCATGCACTATGACCCGCATGCTTGGCCAATCACAGCGCCGTCTGCACAGAGAGCCGTAATTGGCCAAAGCCAGGGTGGCTTTGGCCAATTATGGCTCAGGGGGTTTAGTACACACCCCACACTATATAAGGCCGCCTGCTTGGTGGCCTTGTGTAGTGTGTTGCTGCAGCGGGGAGAGATAGACTGAGAGAGAGACAGTGTCATGTGATTTAAGTTAGATAGAGTAGGCAGGCGAGTCAGTTAGCTGCACTTAGAGTGTATTGTGTATATATATGCATCCCAGGTGTTCTATGTATATATATATATATATATATATATATATATATATATATATATATATATATATATATATATACACACACTGTATTCAGTTTGGCTATATCCGATCCTGTTATTCTCTTTCTAATATACTGACAGGCAGGCAGGTATTTTTACAGTATTTACAGTTAGTGTACTGTGTACCCTGCACAGTTGCACCTATAGCTACCTGAAGACAAGTGGTGTTGTTTTTCTTCTGATCCTATTAATACCACAGGCAGGCAGCTTGAAGTATTTACAGTTAGTGTACTGTGTACCCCTGCACAGTTGCACCTATAGCTACCTGAAGACAAGTGCTGTTGTTCTTCTTCTGATCCTATTAATACCACAGGCAGGCAGCTTGAAGTATTTACAGTTAGTGTACTGTGTACCCTTGCACAGTTGCACCTATAGTTACCTGAAGACAAGTGCTGTTGTTCTTCTGATCCTATTAATACCACAGGCAGGCAGCTTGAAGTACCGTATTTATCGGCGTATAACACGCGCCGGCGTATAACACGCACCCCAAGTTTAGGAGGGAATTTTAAGGAAAAAAACTTTTAGGAGGGAAGTTTAAGGAAAAAAAACTTACATTAAATGGCCATCAATGCAGCCTCATCAGTGTTCATCTGCAGCCTTTCCCCAGTGTCCAGTGCAGCCTTGTCAGTGCAGCTTTGCCCCAGTGCAGCCTTGTCAGTGCAGCTTTGCCCCAGTGCAGCCTTGTCAGTGCAGCTTTGCCCCAGTGCAGCCTTGTCAGTGCAGCTTTGCCCCAGTGCAGCCTTGCCCCAGTGCAGCTTTGCCCCAGTGGTCAGTGCAGCCTTATCGCCGCCGACATACAAACGTTTAGTTTGTATTTTTAAACATGGCGCCGCGGAATTCGGAGGGACTCGGCGGTGATCGTTCAGCTGAACGAGCGCCGCTGAGGACACAGTGACTGGGCGGAGCGGAGATACACATAGCCGAGGGTTCTCGGCTCTTCTCGGCGCCGTTCACAGTCACGCCCAGTCCCTATGATGGACATAACACAGGTCCAATGGCGGGACTGGGCGTGACTGTGAACGGCGCCGAGAAAAGCTGAGAACCCTCGGCTATGTGAATCTCGGTTCCGCCCAGTCACTGTGTCCTCGGCGGTGCTCGTTCAGCTGAACGAGCGCCGCAGAGTCCCTCCGAACTCCACGGCGCCATGTTTAAAAATACAAGCTATGTGAATGTCGGCGGTGATAGCGGCGATCGCGGCGATCGCTCCAACAGATCACAAAATAGTGGGGATCGGCGTATAACACACACCC
The DNA here is from genome assembly GCF_042186555.1 of Aquarana catesbeiana. Taxonomy (NCBI): domain Eukaryota; kingdom Metazoa; phylum Chordata; class Amphibia; order Anura; family Ranidae; genus Aquarana; species Aquarana catesbeiana. The sequence continues at coordinate 9,532,419 of NC_133336.1, forward strand.
ACGATTTTCCCCTTATTTTAAGGGGAAAAAAGTGCGTGTTATACGCCGATAAATAGGGTATTTACAGTTAGTGTACTGTGTACACTGCACAGTTGCACCTACAACTACCTGAAGACAAGTGCTGTTGTGCTTCTTCTGATCCTATTAATACCACAGGCAGGCAGCTTGAAGTATTTACAGTTAGTGTACTGTGTACCCTGCACGGTTGCACCTATAGCTACCTGAAGACAAGTGCTGTTGTTCTTCTTCTGATCCTATTAATACCACAGGCAGGCAGCTTGAAGTATTTACAGTTAGTGTACTGTGTACCCTGCACAGTTGCACCTATAGCTACCTGAAGGCAAGTGCTGTTGTTCTTCTTTTGATCCTATTAATACCACAGGCAGGCAGCTTGAAGTATTTACAGTTAGTGTACTGTGTACCCTGCACAGCTGCACCTATAGCTACCTGAACACAATGCTGTTGTTCTTCTTCTGATCCTATTAATACCACAGGCAGACATTCTGCTAGCTGCAGTATAATCAGTATATATATACATCCCAGTTTTGTGCAGCTACATCTCACTGCAGGCCATTAGTATGTCTGGAAGGCCAACAACGAGAGGCAGACAGTCACAAGCCAATAAAAGAGGGCAAGCAGGCTCTGTGTCTAGAGGCAACAGTGCTGGTCATGGACACGGTGCATCCTCATCAGCACGTGGCTGTGGGACACGCTTGTCCTTTTTTTCAGCAGCTGGCCATGTTGAGCCACAACATGCGGAAGACTTGGTAGAGTGGATGACCAAACCGTCCTCATCCTCCTCATCCTCTCTCACCAAGGCTCAGGGTACTTTGTCTGGCAAAGCAGCTGCCAACACGGCCTCTTCCCTTGGCTCAATGGCATCAGTCACTCCTTCCCTAGCCCCACCATGTCCTCCTGAGGAGTCCCCTGAACTGTTTGACCACAGTGTTGGGTACATGCTCCAGGAGGATGCCCAGCGTTTTGAAGGCTTCGATTAGGGTACCCAGCTAGAGGAAGGCAGTAACGTGAGCCCAGAGAGAGGGGTGCCTAAGAAGGACAGAAATCTGGCAGTCATGTTCCCCCAGCTGCAGCATACTGCCAGGTTTGCTCCAGTCACTGACTCCACGTGGGTGCCTGATAGGAGAGAGGAGGAGGAGGAAGAGGAGGAGGAGGCACATCACCAACAAGGCAGGATGCCCTCCAGGGGCCAGCTTAAGGGCAGCACACCGACTGCATCACACCGCAGAGCTCTGCATGTGCAGGGCGCTGCTGTCTCTGCGCGTTATTCCAAAAGTTCTTTGGTGTGGGCCTTTTTTGAGACGAGTGCATCAGATCGCACCGCTGCAATTTGCAACATATGTCTCAAGCGTATCTCGCGTGGCCAAAACATCACCAGCTTGGGCGCCACATGCTTGACCAGACATATGTTGACCTGCCATGCAGTTAGTTTGTAAGCGTACCTAAAAGACCCCCACCAAAGAACAAAGAGGTTCTCTCCTTGCTCCTCATCAGCTGGGATCTCTAACCCCACTATACCTTCAGTCTTCTCTGAGACCTGCACTGAGAGGAATGAACTTGTAGAATTAGGTGTGTCACAGCCAAGTACTTGCGGGCAATCTGCTATTGGTACACCAACGTCAGATTGTACCAGGCAGATTTCCCTGCCCCAGCTGCTGCACCACCGAAAGAAGTTCGCTCCCAGCCATCCACATGCCCAGCGGTTGAATGCTAGTTTGGCTAAATTGCTAGCACTTCAACTGCTGCCTTTTCAGTTGGTAAACTCTGCCCCCTACCGTGAGTTTGTGGAATGTGCGGTTCCTCAGTGGCAGGTTCCCAAAAGCCACTTTTTCTCATGGAAGGTGATTCCGGCTCTCTACCAGCGTGTGGAAGGCAATGTCTTGGCCTCGCTGGACAGGGCGGTGCATATTACCGCTGACTATTGGTCCAGCAGGCATGGACAGGGATGTTACCTATCTTTCACGGTGCATTGGGTGAATCTGCTGGCAGCTGGGAAGGATGCAGGACAAGGTGCAGTAGTGTTGGAGGTTGTTCCACCACCACGCCTCCAAAATGCTACTACTGGTGATTCTGACACACCTCTCTCCTCCACCCCCTCCTCTTCTTCTCCCTCCAGGACCTCTTCCTGTGCTTTGTCCTCAGAACCAGTGGTGCTCCTTAGGCGTTCAAGGGGCTACGCAAGTATGCAGGCCAAAAGATGCCATGCGGTGCTTGTGCTGGTGTGCTTGGGGGACAGGAGCCACTCTGGGGCAGAGATTCTGTCAGCTCTGTAGGGGCAAGCTCAGAGGTGGTTGATGCCACTCCAGCTTAAGGCAGGAATGGTGGTTTGCGACAATGGCACCAACCTCCTCTCTGCCCTCCGACAGGGACAACTGACCCATGTGCCCTGTTTCGCTCACGTCCTTAACTTGGTGGTGCAGCGGTTCTTGGGCAGGTACCCAGGCTTACAGGATGTCCTGAGGCAGGCCAGGAAAGTCTGTGTGCATTTCTGCCGGTCATATAATGCCAGTGCTCGGCTGGCTGACCTCCAAAAGGAATTTAACCTGCCCAAGAACCGCTAATCTGTGACATGCCCACCAGGTGGAACTCAATGTTGGCCATGCTGCAGCAGCTGCACACGCAGCAGAGGGCCATCAATGAGTACCTGTGCGACTATGGCACCAGGACAGGGTCAGGGGAGCTTGGTTTTTTCCCCATGCCAGTGGGCCATGATCAGGGATGCATACACTGCCCTGTCACCATTTGAGGAGGCCACAAGGATGGTGAGCAGTGACAGTGCATGCATCAGTGACACTGTCTCCCTTGTCCACCTGTTGGAGCACACGCTGCGTGGAATAATGGACAGGGCACTTGAGGCAGAACAGAGGCAGGAAGAGGAGGATTCCTTAGCTCTCAAGGCCCCCTTTATCCAGACTGAGTTCCTGTGTGCCCGTCGATCACACAGGAAAAGGACGAGGAGGATTGTGTCGGCATGAAGGTGGAACCTGGCACTCAGCATCAGCAGCAGTTTTTAAGGGATCATTTACAGTCCCAAAGAAACACATGGATTTGTATGTGGCTGGGAGGAGGTGGCTGCGGACCATGTCATCCTTAGTGACCCAGAGGACTCCGGACCGAATGCCTCAGCAAACCTACGCTGCATTGCCTCCCTGATCCTGCAAACCTACGCTGCATTGCCTCCCTGATCCTCCCTGATCCTGCGGAAGGATTCCTCATATTCGTGGTATCAAGGAGAGGGATCATTACTGGCTGGCACCCCTCGTTGATTCAAATTACAAGGGTAAGGTTGCGGACCTTATCTTGCCATCGTAGAGGGAGCAGAGGATGAAAAATCTTCTGGAGGCCTTGCAGAAAGGTCTGTGCAACGCGTTCCCAGAGACAGGGAGGTTACAAACTCCTGTTCCTGGACAACGTGTTGCTGAGGCTTCGGTCAGTCAAATAAGGAGCGGCGGAGAAGGTGGCCGTCTGAATTATGCGTTCAGATAATTTTTTAGTCCGCAGCCCCAAGATATGATTGGTTCCAGCAACCATTGCCAGTGTCTGTTTTACATGGTGCAGGAATACCTAGGGGCAAGATCTGACTTGTACACCTTTCCCTCTGAAAATCCTCTGACTTACTGGGTCTTGAGGATGGATCACTGGCCAGAACATGCACAGTATGCAATTGAGCTACTGGCCTGTCCTGCATCCAGCGTTCTTTCGGAACGCACATTCAGTGCTGCTGGAGGCTTTGTAATCGATCACAGGGTCCGCCTGTCCACCGACTCGGTTGATTGGCTGACCTTCATAAAAATGAATCAGTCTTGGATCACCACCAGATACCAAGCACCTGATGCTGATGTAACCGAATTTTTTTTTTTGAAATGTCAGATCCTTTCAAGACTGCCTATGCTGATGCTGAATGACTATCTTGTTATGCTAGTGGCTAGTGAATATTTTTTGTTCTGGGCGCCACCAGTGGCTAAGGCCCAATTTTTCAGCCCTTGTTAACCAGGGGCGTGTAATTACAATTTTTGATGTAATATTTTGCAGGAGGTATCGTTGCTGCGCTCAACTAGGGTATTTGCGAGGGGTTGCAGTGTTGTGGCACCAGCATCAGTGCCTAAGGCCCAATTTTTCAGCCCCTGTTTAACAGGGGCATGTAATTACAATTTTGATGAAATACTTTGAAGCAGGGCTCGTTCCTGCACTCCAACTAGAGTATCTGTGAGGGGTTGCAGTGTTGTGGCACCAGCACCAGTGCCTAAGGCCCAATTTTTCAGCCCCTGTTTAACAGGGGCATGTAATTACAATTTTTGATGCCTTATTTTGCAGGAGGGCTAATTCCTGCGCTCCAACTAGAGTATCTGTGAGGGGTTGCAGTGTTGTGGCACCAGTGCCTAAAGCCCAATTTTTCTGCCCCTGTTCAACAGGGACATGTAATTCTTGATCTAATATTTCACAGCAGGTCCCATTCCGGCACCCACCAAGAGTAACTGTGAGGACTTACAGTGTTGTGGCAACACCACCACCACCATCAAAGGCCTAATTTTTCTGCTCCTGTTCAACAGGTGCATGTAATTACAATTCTTGATCTAATATTTCACAGCAGGGCCCATTCCAGCGCCCACCAAGAGTAACTGTGAGGACTTACAGTGTTGTGGCAACACCACCACCACCAAAGGCCCAATTTTTCTGCCCCTGTTCAACAGGTGCATGTAATTACAATTCTTGATCTAATATTTCACAGCAGGGCCCGTTCCAGCGCCCACCAGGAGTAACTGTGAGGACTTACAGTGTTGTGGCACCAGCACCACCACCCCCACCACCCCCACCACCAAAGGCCCAATTTTTCACAGCAGGGTCCTGTGAGGGCTTACAGTGTTGTGGCAACACCAATGTCTAAGGCCCAAATTTCTGCAGAGTATACAGGGCAGGACCCGACTTTCAAACATCCAACTTACAAACGACTCCTACTTGCAAATGGAAAGAGACAACAGGAAGTGAGATGAAATCTACCTCTAGGAAGGGAAATTCTCACCTGTAAGAGTTAATATGGGAAAAACGTGTCTCCTCTCCACTAATGCTTTATCACCAATCCTTGTTTCACAAAAAAAAACAAATTTTCAAAAAACATTTGTCATTGGGACAGAAAGTGAGTTAAAATCTTTTGAACAGGTGCACAGACAGCAAAACAAATGTTACAGGGGTGATAACCCTTCCCTATGTTTTCCAAAAAGCTTAAAAATAGATTTTTTGGCTGGAGCTAAACACGTTAAAAATGTACCAGTTCAAAATTACAAACATATTCTACTTAACAACAAACCTACAGTCCCTGTCTTGTTTGCACCGCCTGTATACTGCTGTTCAGAGTATATAGGGACTGGGGGCCCCACACCTTTCCTCTTTTTAATTTGGGTGCGGGGTTCCCCTTAATATCCATACAAGACCCAAAGGGCTTGGTAATGGACTGGGGGGTGCCCATGCCATTTGTCTCACTGATTTTCATTCATATTACCAGGACCCGATATTACATTAAAGCCGCAAGCAGTTTTAAATGACTTATTCCTTTAAAGATGTCATTTTGTGCAGGGACTGTTCTAAACATGGGAAACACGCGCCACTTTACAGGCACACTATAGACGCCCCCCAGGTACGATATTTTAAGGAATATTTCACTTTTATTTTTCACTTTAAGCATCATTAAAATCACTGCTCCCGAAAAAACAGCCATTTTTAAAACTTTTTTTTGCATTGATACATGTCCCCTGGGGCAGGACCCAGGTCCCCAAACCCTTTTTAGGACAAATCTTCCATATTAGTCTTTAAAATTAGCACTTTTGATTTTGAACGTTTGAGTCCCATAGACTTTATTGGGGTTCTAAAGTTCGCACAAATTTTTTGTCCGTTCGCAGGTTCTGGTGCGAATCGAACCGGGGGTGTTTGGCTCATCCCTACTCAGTATATAGCCAATCCTGGACTGTTATCTAATTCTTGGATCTTATCACAATCTGTTATCAGCCATGAAAGAGGCACTTCCTTCATAAAACCTACTTAAAAATCTGATATTCTCTTTGGTTTGGTAGCTAGTAAAATAGATGAGATTATAGGAGGACATACACAGGGAATCAGATCTCACTGCAATCACCAATCAAAGCCTCATATGAGCTTCCTGTCACCTGACTATTCTGATCAATCACTAGCAATGCCTATTCCGGCCTCACACTGATTGCGGATACCATTCTTGCTTCATACACAAGGAGTTTATAGCACAATACGAGTCATGTCAGTGGTATTCTGTGCTCATCCTGTGTATGGAGATATCACCATCTCTATTATCACATGGATGATAATATTGGGGGGTCTACTCCAGTGGCAGCTGGTGCATAATTTTATTGGGGGGAGGGGGGCCGCCCACTGCCCCCCCAACAAGCCACCCCCTTCCCCCAGCCAGCCAACTAATCCCCACCTCCCATCGATTGATCAATCAATGCTCCCCCATTGCTTGATCGATTGCCACTCTGCTTGCCTGTCAGGCCCCCCGCCAGCCTTGCAGTTACCCCATCCAGGTTGCAGCTTTGGTGACTTCCCCCCTGCATCTCCTCCCGAGTCCTGGCAGTTTCTTCTTCTCCTCCTGGCCAATCAGGACTTAGGACTCGTGGCCAATGGGGTCTTAGAACTCCTGGCCAATCAGGACCTGCTTCCTGATTGGCTGGGAGGAAAAGCAGGAAGACATTGGCGAATATTATTTCGCTATTGTCACACAACCGGGTGGGCTCTGCGCCCCAAGCCCACCCTTTTTGTAGCCAATTAAAGCCTCAGGCTCTGATCATGTGCTTCAAAAAAATAAAAATAAACCCCATTGAAAGCCATGCATCTGGTGCCTTGGCACCAGATTAGGGGGCGGCACCCCTGCGCTGGTCTACTTCATTATAACATTTTTCTTATAAAATTCGATTTCCTGGAGTGTTAAAAGTAATCTGATATAAATGATTCCAATAAAGAGAAATGAGTTCCATTCATGTAGAGCAGGGGTCTCAAGCTCAAATTGCCAGAGGGCCACATGACAAGTTTTCATATCCCATGGGGGCCACATGCAAACTTTCAAAACTTCAAAAAACAATAAACTATACCAACAATAATATACTATACCCAGCATTAATGTCAACATACACATTAAAAACCCAGCACTGATGTCAGAAAATGCATTATTAACGCCCAGCACTGGTGTCAGCAAATGCATTATTAACCCAGCACTGGTGTCAGCAAACGCATTATTAATCCAGCACTGATGTCAGCAAACGCATTAATAACCCCCAGCACTGATGTTAGCAAACGCATTATTAAGACCAGCACTGATGTCAGCAAATGCATTATTAACCCCCAACACTGGTGTCAGCAAACGTATTGTTAACCCAGAACTGATGTCAGCAAACGCATTATTAACCCCAGCACTGGTGTCAGCAAATGCATTATTAACCCCAACACTGGTGTCAGCAAACGTATTAACCCAGCACTGATGTCAGCAAACGCATAATTAACCCAGCACTGATGTCAGCAAATGCATTATTAACACCCAGCACTGGTGTCAGCAAATGCATTATTAACCCAGCACTGGTGTCAGCAAACGCATTATTAACCCAGCACTGATGTCAGCAAACGCATTATTAACCCCCAGCACTGATGTCAGCAAACGCATTATTAACCCCAGCACTGATGTCAGCAAATGCATTATTAACCCCCAACACTGGTGTCAGCAAATGCATTATTAACCCTCAACACTGGTGTCAGCAAACGTATTATTAACCCAGCACTGATGTCAGCAAATGCATTATTAACCCAGCACTGATGTCAGCAAGCACATCATTAACCCAGCACTGATGTCAGCAAATGCATTATTAACCCCCAACACTGATGTCAGCAAACACATTATTAATCCCCAACACTGATGTCAGCAAACACATTATTAACCCTCAGCACTGGTGTCAGCAAATGCATTATTAACCCCAACACTGGTGTCAGCAAACGTATTATTAACCCAGCACTGATGTCAGCAAACGCATTATTAACCCAGCACTGATGTCAGCAAATGAATTATTAACCCCCAACACTGATGTCAGCAAATGCATTATTAACCCAGCACTGATGTCAGCAAACGCATTATTAACCCCCAACACTGGTGTCAGCAAATGCATTATTAACCCTCAACACTGGTGTCAGCAAACGTATTATTAACCCAGCACTGATGTCAGCAAATGCATTATTAACCCAGCACTGATGTCAGCAAGCACATCATTAACCCAGCACTGATGTCAGCAAATGCATTATTAACCCCCAACACTGATGTCAGCAAACACATTATTAATCCCCAACACTGATGTCAGCAAACACATTATTAACCCTCAGCACTGGTGTCAGCAAATGCATTATTAACCCCAACACTGGTGTCAGCAAACGTATTATTAACCCAGCACTGATGTCAGCAAACGCATTATTAACCCAGCACTGATGTCAGCAAATGAATTATTAACCCCCAACACTGATGTTAGCAAATGCATTATTAACCCAGCACTGATGTCAGCAAACGCATTATTAACCCAGCACTGATGTCAGCAAACGCATTATTAACCCCCAGCACTAGTGTCAGCAAACGCATTATTAACCCCCAACACTGGTGTCAGCAAACGCATTATTAACCCAGCACTGATGTCAGCAAACGCATTATTAACCCAGCACTGATGTCAGCAAACGCATTATTAACCCCCAACACTGATGTCAGCAAATGCATTATTAAACCCAGCACTGGTGTCAGCAAACGCATTATTAACCCCCAGCACTAGTGTCAGCAAACGCATTATTATCCCCAACACTGGTGTCAGCAAACACATTATTAACCCAGCACTGATGTCAGCAAACACATTATTAACCCAGCACTGATGTCAGCAAACGCATTATTAACCCCCAACACTGATGTCAGCAAATGCATTATTAAACCCAGCACTGGTGTCAGCAAACGCATTATTAACCCCCAGCACTAGTGTCAGCAAACGCATTATTAACCCCCAACACTGATGTCAGAAAACGCATTATTAACCCCCAGCACTGGTGTCAGCAAACACATTATTAACTCCCAGCACTGATGTTAGCAAACACATTATTAACCCCCAACACTGGTGTCAGCACTCACTTTATTAACCCAGCACTGATGTCAGCAAACACATTATTAACCCCCAATACTGATGTCAGCAAATGCATTATTAACCCCCAGCACTGGTGTCAACAAACGTATTATTAACCCCCCAGCACTGATGTCAGCAAATGCATTATTAACCCCCAGCACTGATGTCAGCAAACGCATTATTAACCTAGCACTGATGTCAGCAAACGCATTAATAACCCCCAACACTGGTGTCAGCAAATGCATTATTAACCCCCAGCACTTGTGTCAGCAAACGCATTATTAACCCCCAACACTGGTGTCAGCAAATGCATTATTAACCCCCAACACTGGTGTCAGCAAATGCATTATTACCCCCAGCACTGGTGTCAGCAAACGCATTATTAACCCCCAACACTGGTGTCAGCAAATGCATTATTAACCCAGCACTGATGTCAGCAAACACATTATTAACCCCCAGCACTGGTGTCAGCAAATGCATTATTAACCCAGCACTGATGTCAGAAAATGCATTATTAAACCCCAATACTGATGTCAGCAAACGCATTATTAAACCCAGCACTGATGTCAGCAAATGCATTATTAGCCCAGCACTGGTGTCAGCAAATGCATTATTAACCCCCAGCATTACCCCCACACTGCACAAATCCCCCACACTCCATAAAATACCCCTTACACTGCACACATTTCTACCCCAGTCACCCCACTAAGGACTTTGCCTCAGTGTGATGGCTCACTCACCTCTCCTGGCAGTCAGGATCATCTGCCTCCCAAGTCCTCTACTCCTGGCTTCCACACTTGCCTAGTGACAGGGGACCCAGAGAACACAATCTCCCACCCTGAGGTCAGTGCCTAGGTGGGCAGTGCGATGGGCGGATCCTTCCTCCGCTCTGTTCTCTCTCTGGGCTGCAGCAGTGTGCAGCAGAGAGGACAGAGCAGATGGAGAGGTAAAGCTCTTCAGAGCCTCCCCCTCTGCAGTGCAGTACAAAAAAGATGTCCTGGATCAGCCCTGCCTGCGGGCCATTCTTAACCAGTCCGCAGGCCGCAAATGGCCCGCAGGCTGGTACTTTGAGACCCCTGATGTAGAGAATAGTTACATTCATTCCTGGGAGAGAAATTCATTTTCTTCTGGTAACATTCTTCTATTCTACAGATTGGATAATAATCATCTGACACACAGTTCCTGCCCCCACCTGGAATCTGGAATAAGAAATAACCAGACACTGAGGACACTGGACCTGTCTGTGAACAATCTGGAGGGTCCTCATTTCAGGGATCTCATGAAAGCTCTGACAACAAGCCGGATAGAGGAATTACTGTGAGTATAACAGGACTGACTGAGATAATAATATTCTGGGACAGTTTTATATCTAAACCACATAAATAATATATAAATATGAAAATAAATAATATAATGTAATTATATGGTTCTCCTTTTTGTTTCAGTAAATAACTAATCCTGGAATGTTGGGTAATTCTTGAACCTTATCACTCTATTAGCCATGAAATAATTGTTTCATAAAACCTGATATTCTGTTTTGTCTGGTAACTGAAATAGATGAGATTATAGGAGGTCATACACGGGGGAATCTGAACTTACTGCAATCACCAATCAGAGCCTCATATGACCTTCCTGTCATGACCATTTTATTTAATATGTATTACAAGTATTTATATATTGTCAAAAACGTATACAGCACTTTACACACATATTATACATTCATATCAGTCCCTGCCTTCAAGGAGCTTACAATCTAATGTCTCTAACTTACATTCATACACATAATAGGACCAATTACCTCCCAGCATGTCTTTTGGAGTGTGAGAGGAAACCCACAGAGGCACAGGGAGAACATACAACCTCCAGGCAGGTAGTGCCATAGTTGCGATTCAAACCGATGACCCCAGTGCTGCCAGGTGGAAGTGATAACCACTTTGCTATTGTGATGCACATCTGCTATTCAGTCTTGAGGGAACTCCTCCATACTTCCTTTTTATCAGCAAAGAACAAAACCATCTCTACCAATCTCTAGCAATGCTGATTCTGGCCTTACACTGTCTACTGATACCATTCATGCTCCATACACAAGGAGATTATAGCACAATGCGAGTCATTAGACATGTGCAATTTGTTTCATTCCAAATTAGTTTTTCAAACAAAATTCCACAAATGTGATAATTCAGAAATATTCAAATTAACAAAAACCCTTTGAATGAATTTGTTTACGAGTCATGTCAGTGGTTTTCTCTGGTCATCCTGTGTATGGAGATATCACCGATTTACACATGGATGATAATATTGGGGTGTCTACTCCAGTATAATATTTTTCTATTAAAATTCTATTTCCAGGAGTGTTATAAAGTGATATGATATAAATGATTCCAATAAAGAGAAATGAGTTCCATTCATGTAGAGAATAGTTACATTCATACCTGGGGGAGAAATTCATTTCTTCTAGCAACATTCTTCTCTTCTAGATTGATGTCTAATCACCTGACACACAGTTCCTGCCCCTACCTGGCATCTGTAATGGCCCGTACACACGGTTGGATTTTCCGACGGAAAATGTGCGATCGGAGCGTGTTGTCGGAAATTCCGACCGTGTGTGGGCTCCATCGGACATTTTCCATTGGATTTTCCGTCACACAAAGTTTAGAGCAGGCTATAAAATTTTCCGACAACAAAATCTGATTGCGTCAATTCTGACCGTGTGTGGACAATTCCGACGCACAAAGTGCCATGCATGCTCAGAAGAAATTCCGAGACGGAACAGCTCGGTCTGGTAAAATTAGCGTTCGGAATGGATAGAGCACTTTCGTCACGCTGCAATGTAAAAAATGGTTTGATACAGCGCACTCTCTTCTTCATAATGTGAGAAGAATGAAGTAGTTTTGCTGCTCATATTCACACAGACTTCTCACAAACTTCTTTCTTTATTATTTATCGGGATTCCCTCAATATATTTTGATTTGTCACATCTGACCAAGTTTCTTTTTTGTTGTTTTATTTTTGTTTTTTGTTTTTTCAAGTCTGATTTTTTTTGGGGGGGTTTATATTTTTTTCAAGGATGATTTTTTTTTTTTTTGGGGTTTTACTCCATAATATTTTTGTGTGTGTTTTGTGTGTCAAGTTACCACAACACCATTGATATCTTGTATTATTTAATCTCAAGGAGATTGCTTGGTGTAGGTGTCCCTTATTAATTTCACATTGTATTTTTGAATTGTACCTAATTCCTCACAAACAAACTGTCCTTTTTGAAGGAAAACACACATAGGAAAGTATAATTGAAACAAAAATTCCTTTATTAAGGGCTCAGAACCAAACAAAGAGGGAGACAACGCTGGAGAAACAGCAGAAATTGGCGAAGCCTTGGACCCCCGGGGCACACATCAATTATTTTACTGCAAAATTGGTGGCCTGAGGAGTTCATATCTAAGGGAGTGCAGTCTGGTCCAGAAGTCCCAGAGATCATGAAATCAGCAGATGACATCTGTGTCCCCAGGCTGTGGTACTACAAGAGCCTGCATCTTTTGCCAGACCAGACTGAGCCCAGGGCCATCACTCTCTGGTCTTCTTTTCACGCTTCCTTCCAGGCTGTGGCTCTGGTGTTGGAGATGTGGCAGGAGGAGGAGTAGGACCTGGAGGAGGAGGAGGAGTAGGACCTGGAGGAGGAGGACTATGTGTGAGGTCACAAAAGTGGGTAGCACATGTTATTTGGCTCCTCAACCCCTTATTGAGAGCTTCCAAAATTAAGGACTCACACAGGAGTCGTTGGCCCTCCTCCATCTGCATCATTTTGCAGGCAGTTATGCCAGCAAAGTCCTACTCCACACTGTGGGGGGTTCTCATGGCCTCTGTAGCCTTCCAAAAGAGGCCTATGGCAGCCTCCTCCAGGTTACTCCTCTTCCTGCCACTTTGTCTTTGAAGGTGTAGGGGAGGGACCTGGGTATCAGGCAGCCTGCTTGGCCCGGCCACCTCCTGGCTGAGACTTCCCTGTGTATGAAAAAGGGACATGGTTTTAGTTTTTGCATCATCAATCACAATCATAAATTAGTACTCCAAACTAACATCTAGTTAACATCATTGATTGGACAACCATGACGATTTAGAGGAATGTTATACCTGTTTTAAGCTGGGCTCCTCCACATGTTGCTGCCTGGAAGGCCCAGGTTGGGCGTCAGAAGCCTCAGCTGGGGGGAAGGAAGACTGGAGAGTGCTGGCCTGGGTTCAGTCTGACCTGCCAGAAAATGTAGTCTGTCATAGTACCACAGCCTGGGGACATAAATGTCATCTGCAGCTCCTGATCTCTGGGAATCCTGGACCTTCTTGTGCTTCCTTAGATAAGTACTCCTCAGGCCACCAATTAGGATCTTCAAATAGGTGATATCTGCCGTGGGGATCACCGTCTTCACAAATTCCAACAAATTATCCAGCGCCGTCTTCCTCTTTGTTTGGTTCTTATATTCAGGGTGGTTTATCTCCCATAGACAGGGCAGCTCCCTGAACATATCAATGAAGATTGGCATAAAGTCCTTATCTTTCAAGATATCCATTTTCACTGCAAGACACAACACAAGACAAACCCTAATGTCAGCCTAAAGTCTTCTAAACTTGTGCAAATACAGGCCTCTATCTAAAAGCAGTATAGGCCCAGTGTTAAATCTTACCTTCGCAATCACGATCGGCACCTCCGTTACTCCTTCCTCCGCTCACAGATCGTACCTACTACGCACGTGTGTTACGCTTTATAGACACTGCGCATGCATGAAACCCCACCCCTGACGTTCTTTCTAGTCTATTCCCCGCCCCTTCTCATTCGTCATAGTGGGGAAGAGCACATGGCGGAGACACAGCAGGTGTCAGATAATTACACCAACGAGGAGGAGGAGGAAAGCCCGGAGCCAGAAACGTCCCGATCCAGAAGGAGACGATTTAAGGCATCAAATATGTCCTTTGGGGAGATGTTGGAGATGGTGGACATCCTGAAGAGGGCCGACTATGATGGGAAGTATGGACCTTACCCCAACCTCAATGTCCGAAAGGCCAAGATCATGGCAAAAGTGGTCAAAAGTCTGCACCGGAATTTCGGGGTACATCGATCGAAAGATCAGCTCAGGAAACAGTGGTCGGACCTCAAATTAAGAGAGCATGAGCAGTACAGAAAGATCCAGAGAGTGCTGCAAAAAAGGAGGTATTTGTGCTGTGTTCCTATTATTTTTATGTTTATTACTTTTGTGCTGCTCCATGTGCTTTTCTTAACTGTTATCCAGTTTAAAATGTCAACTTTCATGTTCATGGGCACATTATTTGTTCGTATCAAACATTTTTCTTTCGGCCTAGAAAACACCATTGTTTTGGCCATATGCATTTGCCCACATTTTTTAGGGCCTACTTGTCTGTAATTTGGTTGTGTAGATGGGTTTGTTACTAGAATGAAATGCAAACTAGATTCTGTGTAAGGAGAGGACACTCAGCAGCTGTTTACACATCTGGACGCTGGAGCACTAGTGTGGGACACAAGAACACCCTTTTTATTAGGGGGCCCACACAGGTGCTCCAGTGTATACTATAGAGGTGTCTCGATCTGTGAAGCTTGTACAAAACAGGTAAAGTATTGAAGCTTGACAAAGGACAAGAAAAATGCAACATCTTGGAACTCTGCCAAAACAGACAGTTGTACCCCACTTCCAAGCAATGTTTCATATTTATAGTTCAGCCATCAAATATCTGTGTGCTAAGTATACCTATTTCTTTTCACATGGGGGATAAAAGACTCGGAGGACACCCCTCATCCGAGGAGACCAGAGACCCCCCACCTCTGGAAGAAGGGGAAATCCACCCAAGACAAGCAGAGCAGGAGGAGGAAGACGTGGTGAAAATTGGCACCACAACAGGTGAGTGTCTGCGACCACAGGCTCAGGTAAGAGATGGATGCCGGCATATTTATAATACATGGTGTTTTTTGGTTTCTATCTTTTTAGGTGATCTTAATGTTGTGGATACAGATCCTTTCACCTCGGAAAGTGCACAGATCCTGATCGTGGAGATCATGGGGTGTAATAGGGACTTGGAAAACATCTAGAAAAACATCAATGATGTTCAACAAAAAATGAAGAACATCATTGATGTTTTAGGGAGAGTTTAAAACCCCTCCAAATTCCTTAGGTTTTTTTGTGTGCTAAAAATTATTGACATTTTGTGACAAATTTGAGAAAAGCCAAATTTTGAAGATGCACACAGTGTGTCAACATGTGCTATCTGCCATCACGGGAGATCAATGTAGGCGTTTTGGGGGTGCAACCCCTTCCTCAATAATAAATTAGCTGTGAGGAAGGGGTTGCACCCCCAAAACACGTTCCTTGATCCCCTGTGATAACAGGTAGCACATGTTGACATTCGTAAATTTGTGTGCATCTTCAAAATTTGGCTTTTCCTGGGGTGACTTCACCCCATCTGAACGCAATATCAAACACAGTTTGTAAATACTCATATCTGATATTGCCTTCAAGTTCTACCAAATGTGAACTTTGTAAGTTCAAGATTTGTGTCTTTCTTGTTGGTTTTAAACATGCCTGTTTTTTCTTAAATGGACATTTTTACTTTTTCTAATGTGACCCCAAAAATTGTTATACAACAAACATGTTGGTTTGTTTTAAAATCATTTTCTAAATGCACATATGATTGTGCTTGGTATTAAAAAGATTGTTAATCAAGAATGTGTGGATCATTGTTTCAATGTTCCAACACTTTTGGTGTTTTCTGTGACAATGGGTGTTATTTCCTAAGGGCAAATCCACTTTGCACTACAAGTGCAGTTTCAAGTGCACTTGTAGTACAAAGTGTCTTTGCCTTTAGTAAATAACACCCAACAGTGCTTTGTAATGTTACACAATCACGCCATTTTCAGGACTCACCACATTTCTGTCAGGGTCAGCTAAAACAAACACAAGCAGTAAATGTCACCAAAGATTTGAGTGGTTATTTGTTTTTTTATTTGAAAAAGGTTTCAGACATTGTCTGGCATATTGATAGCCCCCTACCCGCAAAGAATTCAAGGTACCTTAGCCGGACATCACAGGCACTCGGGGGGGGCAAGCCAGGACGGCCACTTTCAAGCACCATCAGGGTTGTTTCATTTTGAATTCCAGCCTCAGGCCCAACTGAGACAGCATAGTTGGCAGAATGTTGCCGTAAAAAGTTGTGTAGAACACAGCACGCCAGGATTATATGATTCAGTTTATACTCCGCCATATGTATGGGTGTAAAAAATAGGCAGAACCATCTGGCCATGATTCTAAACGTGTTCTCCACCACTCTTCTGGCTCTGGCCAGCCGGTAATTAAAAACCCTCTGGTCCGGGGTGAGGGTCCTCATCGGGAATGGCTGCATAAGTTGGTCCCCCAGCGCAAGCGCTTCATCCGCAATGAATACGAATGGGAGTCCTTCCACATTGTCTTCTGGAGGTGGCAAGTCCAAGCTGCCATTCTGGAGACGCCTGTAGAACTCCATCTAGGCGATGACTCCACCATCGGACATCCGGCCATTCTTCCCCACGTCCACATACAGGAACTCATAAGTAAAATGATTCGGGGACCCCCCAAAAAAAGCCTCTGGCACTCTGCCTGGATTTAAAGCACAAATCACATTTAAAAAATTTTAGGGGGTGTTTGGGGTAAAGCACTACTATGGAGCTGATAAAATACATTGTTAAGTGACTACATGAGGTTAATTATAGAGTCAGGAGACCATGCTGGGGAGGTAATTGAAGGCAAATATGTATGAAGAAGAAAAAAAAATAATTACAGAAAAATCAAGCATGCATGAGAACAAAGGGGACATTTACAGCATATTACAAACATGGTAACTAGGGAATGAGGAAAGAAATACAATATATTATAAAACATTAAATACAATAAAATGTGATATTAAAGGATAAAAATCTTACCTTAATATAATCCTTCTGCAGGACCTGAATTATAGCAGAACAGGTCTCTGGGATAATGATCCCCAGAGCCTGGGGGGAGATGCCTGTCGAGAACTTGAGGTCCTGCAGGCTTCTCCCCGTCACCAAGTACCGCAGGGTGGCAACGAGCCTCTGCTCCGGAGTGATGGCTTGCCTCATGCAGGTATCCTGCCTGCTTATATAAGGGGTCAGCAAAGCCAACAAACGGCTGAAATACGAGGTCCGTCATCCGGAGAAAGTTCCTGAAATCATCAGGATTATTCTCACGGATCTCACAGAGTAAAGGCATATGACAGAACTGGTCACGCTGAAGCAACCAATTCTTGGTCAATGAACTCCCCCCCACCCTGTTCATGGACTGGACTTGTGTCAAGGTAAGGACCCCAACAACAAGCCCCCGCACAGCACGAACTCTATGAGGAGTACGTATACGCAACATGGCTAGAAAACGGACAGCTGCTCAGAACAAAGTAACAGAATGCACTGAAGAACAGCAAGGCCTGTGAAGAGCGACCTGAAAAACAGTAATGAGCAGACAAGATCGCGCTGAATAGTACAATACGAACTGACTGCACGCACTGAAGAGCAGATAACAACCCACAAGCACAAACTGAACAGCAGAAAACGATCTGAAAACCACGAGTCTGAAAAAGCGTGAATCGTCTCTCACCAAACTTTTACTAACACGAGATTAGCAGAAGGAGCCCAAAGGGTGCCGTGCTTGGTTCTGAACTGGCCTTTTCTAGTCTTGTCGTACGTGGTGTACAGCAACGCATTCTGGCGATCGGAAATTCCGACAACTTTGTGCGACCGTGTGTACGCAAAACAAGTTTGAGCCAACATCCGTCGGAAAAATCCATGGATTTTGTTGTCGGAATGTCCGATCAATGTCCGATTGTGTGTACGGGGCATAATAAGAAATAACCAGACACTGAGGAGACTGGACCTGTATGAAAACAATCTGGAGGGTCCTCATTTCAGGGATCTGATGGAAGCACTGACAACAAGCCAGATAGAGAAATTACAGTGAGTATAACAGGACTGACTGAGACAATAATATTCTGGAACAGTTTTATATCTAATCCAAATAAGAATAATAATAATAATAATAATAAAAATAATAACAATAATGCAATTATATGGATTTCCCTTTTGTCTCAGTATTTAGCCAATCCTGGACTGTTGTCTAATTCTTGGATCTTATCACAATCTGTTATCAGCCATTATAGAGGCACTTCATAAAACCTACATAAAAATCTGATATTCTCTTCGGTCTGGTAGCTAGTAAAATAGATGAGATTATAGGAGGACATACACAGGGGAATCAGATCTCACTGCAATCACCAATCAGAGCCTCATATGATCTTCCTGTCACCTGACTATTCTGATCAATCACTAGCAATACTGATCCCAGCATCACACTGTCTGCTGATACCATTCATGCTCCATACACAAGGAGATTATAGCACAATACCAGTCATGTCAGTGGTATTCTGTGCTCATTAGGGATGAGCTCAATGTTTGGGTCGAACATAGGTTCAACTCGAACATTGGGTGTTCGCCCGTGCACCGAAGAACAAACTTTATGGGGTGTTCACAGCAAATCTGAGCGCTGTGGAACGCCCCATAATGCACTGCGAGATCGCAGTGCATTGCTGTATGATGATTGGCCAAAGCATGCACCTGGCCTGCATGCTTTGGCCAATCCCAGTGCCCTCTGCTAAGAGAGCCATAATTGGCTAAAGGCAGGGTGCCTTTGGCCAATCATGGCTCAGGGGGACTAAATTCACGCCCCTGTGTAGTGTTGTTGGTGTGGACGGAGAGATAGCTTGATTTAGCAGGCAGGTTATTCAGTTAGTGGCAGTGAATTTCCGGTGGTGTACACAGTACACAATACAGTGCAGCCATAGTGCAGTTGCTACTACTTTTTTGGTGGTGTACACAGTACACAATACAGTGCAGTTGCTACTACTTTTCTGTTGGTGTACACATTACACAATACAGTGCAGCTGTAGTGTAGTTGCTACTACACTTTTGGTGGTGTACACAGTACACAATACAGTGTAGTGTGGTGTTTCAAAACAAAATATACATCATGGCCGGAAGGCCATCAAGGAGAGGCAGATGCTCATAGGCAACTAAAAGAGGGCAGGCAGCCTATGTGTCTACAGTCAACAGTGCTGGTCATGGACATGGTGCATCCTCTGCAGGTGGCCGTGGGGCATTCTTGTCCTTTTTTTCTGCTGCTGGGGCAGGGGCATAACATTTGGGCCCTTGGTGGTGGCGCCACAACACTGTAACCCCTCACAGATACTCTTGTTGGGCGCAGGAACTGGCCCTGCTGTGAAATATTAGATCAAAAATTGTAATTACATGCCCCAGTTAAACAGAAAAATTGGGCCTTAGGCAGTGGTGGTGGTGCCCTAAACCAAAAGTATTGTTGGAAGATAGCATCATCAAGATTGAGAAGACTAGGTCACTCAGTAGAGGCAGTCTTCGAGGGATCCCACATCCATAGAAAAATCAATCAGTTACATCAGCATCAGGTGCTTGATAGCTGCTGATCCAAGACTGATTAATTTTTATGAATGTGAGCCTATCAATGGAGTCTGTGGACAGGCGCACTCTATGATCCGTTACAAACCCTCCAGCAGCACTGAATGTGCGTTCAAAAAGAACACTGAATGCAGGACAGGCCAGTAGCTATATTGCATATTGAACAAGTTCTGGGGAGTTGTCCATCCTCAAGACTCAGTAACCCAGTGGATGGTAGTGGATGTAATGCAGACACCGGCGATGGTTACTTGAACTGATCAGACCTTGGTGCTAAGGACTAAAAAATTGTCTAAAGGCATCGGTCAGCCTGCCACCTTCTCCACCGCTCTTCCTCTGACTGAACGAAGTCTCAGCAACACGTTGTCCAGCACCAGTAAATTGTAACCTCCCAGGGTCTGGAAATGCACTGCACAAACCTTTCTTCAAGGCCTCCTGAAGATGTTTTATCCTCTGCTCCCTCTGCAAAGGCAGAATGAGTCCTGCAACCTTAAGCTTGTAACGTGGATCAAGAAGGGTTGCCAGCCAGTAATGATCCCTCTCCTTGATACCACGAATCCGAGGGTCCTTTCGCAGGCTTTGCAGAATCAGGGAGGCCATGCAGTGTAAGTTTGCAGAGGCATTTGATTCTGAGTCTTCTGAGTCACTAAGAATCACATGATCTGTAACAACCTCCTCCCAGCCACATACAACTCCTTGGGTTTCTGGGGACTGAAAACCATCCCTTGAAGACTGCTGCTGAGTGTTATCCTCCACGTCCATGCTGACACAATCCTCCTTCTCCTCTTCTTCCTGTGTGTTTGGCGGGCCCGCAGGAATACTATCTGGATAAAGGGGGCCTTGAGAGGTAAGGAAGTCCTCCTCTTCCTCCCGTTTTTCTGCCTCAAGTGCCCTGCCCATTCTTCCATGAAGCGTGTGCTCCAACAGGAAGACAAGAGGGACAGTATCACTGATGCATGCATTGTTGCTATTCACCATCCTCGTGGCCTCCTCAAATGGTGACAGGACAGTGCATGCATCCTTGATCAGTAGCCACTGGCATGGTGAAAAGAAGCCAAGCTCCCCTGACCCTGTCTTGGTGCAATACTCACACAGGTACTCATTAATGGCCCTCTACTGTGTGTGCAGCCACTGCTGCATTGCCAACATTGAGTTCCACCTGGTGGGCATGTCACAAATGAGGTGGTTGGTGGGCAGGTTGCATTCCCTTTGAATGTCAGCCAGCCGAGCACTGGCATTGTATGACCGGCGGAAATGACCACATGACTCGACGGAAATGACTTTTCTGGCCTGCCTCAGGAGATCCTGTAAGCCTGGGTACCTGCTCAAGAACCGCTGCACCACCAAATTCAGGACGTGTGCCAAACATGGAACATGGGTCAAGAGTCCCTGTCAGAGGGCGGAGAGAAGGTTAGTGCCATTGTTGCATACAACCATTCCTGGCTGAAGCTGCAATGGTGTCAACCACCTCTGAGCCTGCCCCTGCAGAGCTGACAGAATCTCTGCCCTAGTGTGGCTCCTGTCCCCTAAGCAGACAAACTCAAGCACCGCATGGCATCTTTTTGCCTGAGTGCTTGCGTAGCCCCTTGAATGCTTACGGAGCACCGCTGGTTCAGAGGACAAATCTGCAGAAGGGTCCATCGAGGTAGAAGAAGAGGAGGGGGGTGGAGGAGAGAGCTGTGGCAGAATCACCACTAGCATTTTGGAGGCATGGTTGCGGAACAAGCTCCAACAATACTGAACCCTGTCCTTCATCCTTCCCAGCTGCCAGCAGAGTTACCCAGAGCACCGTGAAGGAAAGGTAACATCCATGCCCATGCCTGCTAGACCATGAGTCAGCGGTAAAATGCCCCTTACTGATGACCGCCCTGTCCAACGAGGCCAAAACATTGCCTTCCACATGCCGGTAGAGAGCTAGAATGGCCTTCCGTTAAAAGAAATGGCGTTTTGGAACCTGCCACTAAGGTACAGCACATTCCACTAATTCACGAAAGGGGGCAGTGTCTACCAGCTGAAAAGGCAGCAGTTGCAGTGCTAGCAAACTGGCCAAGCTAGCATTCAGACGCTGAGCATGTGGATGGCTGGGAAAGAATTTCTTTTTACGGTTTAGCAACTGGGGTAGCGAAATTTGCCTACTAAAATCAGATGGTGGTGTACAGCTAGCAGATTGGCTGCAAGTACTTGGGACACCTATTGCTATACCTTCATTCCTCTCAGTGCAGGTTTTTGAGAGGACTGGAGGTATAGTGGGGTTGGAGATCCCAGATGAGGAGCAAGGAGAAGTCTGCCTTTTTCTTTGATGTGAGTCTTTCAAGTGTTGTTGCCAATGGACTGCATGGGAGGTCGTCATATGTCTGGTCAAGCATGTGGTGCCAAAGCGGCTGCTGTTCTGGCCACGCTTGACCCGCTTTAGACATAGGTTGCAAACAGCAATGGTGCGATCTGCTGCACACGTGTCAAAAAAGGCCCACACCAAGGAATTTTTCAAAATCAGCGGGGAGTCAGCAGACCCTGTGCCCTTAAGCTTCCCCCTAGAGGACATCTTGTCTCGTTGGAGTTGTGCCACCTCCTCCTCCTTCTCCTCTCTTCTATCAGGCACCCAAGTAGAGTCAGTGACCTCATCATCCCCTCCCTCCTTGTCACTGGAGCAAACTTGGCAGTATGCTGCAGTTGGGGGAACATGACTGGCAGTTTCTTGTCTTTCTTGGGCACCCCCTCTCTCTAGGTTCACGTTACTCCCTTCCTCAACCTGGGAACCAACAACGGAGACTTCAAATCGCTGCGCATCCTCCAGCAGCATGTACCCGACACTGTGGTAGAATAGTTCGGGGGACTCCTCCGTGCATGATGGTGGGGCTACGGAAGGAGTGACTGTGGACAAGGAGCCGGTGCAATAGGCTGCTTTGGCAGCTGCATTGGAAGGCAAACTACTCTGAGCCTAGGTGACAGAGGATGAGGAGGATGAGGATGGCTTTGTTATTCACTCCACCAACTCTTCTGCATGTTCTGGCTCAATAACACGGCCAGCAGCAGAAAAAAGGACAAGCGTGCCCCACGACCACCTGCAGAGGATGCACCATGTCCACGACCAGCACTATTGACTGTAGACACAGAGACTGCTTGCCCTCTTTTAGTAGCCTGTGAATGTCTGCCTCTCCTTGGTGGCCTTTCCGGACATGATGTATATATTGTTTTGCAACACCACACTACACTGTATTGTGTACTGTGTACACCACCAGAAGTGTAGTAGCAACTGCACTACGGCTGCACCGTATTGTGTACTGTGTACACCACCAGAAAAGTAGTAGCAACTGCACTACGGCTGCACCACATTGTAATTAAAATTTTTGATCTAATATATCACAGCAGGGCCCATTCCTGCACCCACCAAGAGTAACTGTGAGGGCTTACAGTGTTGTGGCACCACCACCATCACCAAAGGCCCAAATTTTCTGCCCCTGTTTAACAGGGGCATGTATTTACAATTCTTGATCTAATATTTCATAGCAGGGCCCATTCCTGCACTCACCAAGAGTAACTGTGAGGGCTTACAGTGTTCTGGTACCTCCAACAACTAAGGCCCAATTTTCTGCAGAGTATATAGGGCAGGCCATATAGTATATATACTTCTGTTCAGAGTATATAGTACACGCCATTTTTTTTTTAATTTGGGTGCAGGGTTCCCCCTTAATATCCATACCAGACTCAAAGAGCCTGATAATGGGCTGGGGGGGAACCCGTGCCGTTTCTCGCAATGATTTTCATCTATATTGCCGGGACCCGACAATACATTACAGCCGCAAGCAGTGTTAAATTACTTTTTTCCTTTAGAAATGTACTTTTGCTGTGGTATTGTTCTAAACACAGGAAAACTGCGCCACTTTACAGGCATACTATACACACCAACCAGGCATGATATTTAAAGGAATATTTCATTTTTATTGTTTCACTTTAAGCATTATTAAAATCACTGCTCCTGAAAAAACTGCCGTTTTTAAAACTTTTTTTTCATTGATACATGTCCCCTGGGGCAGTACCCAGGTCCCCAAACACTTTTTATGGAAATAACTTTAAAATTAGCACTTTTGTTTTTTCACGTTCGTGTCCCATAGACTTTAATGGCGTTTGCGTGTTTGAACGAACTTCTTGCATGTTCACATGTTCTGCTGCAAACCGAACCGGGGGGGTGTTTGGCTCATCCCTAGTGCTCATCCTCTGTATGGAGATATCACCATCTCTACACATGGATAATAATATTGGGGGGTCTACTCTAGTGGCAGCTGATGTATAATTTTCTTGGGGGGAGAGGGGCGACCCACGGCCCCCACCAAACAAGCCAACCCCCTTCCCCCAGTCAGCCAACAACCCCCCACCTCCCATTGATTGATCAATAAATACTTCCCTCATTGCTCGATCGATCACCACTCAGTTTGCCTGTCAGGCCCCCCACCAGCCTTGCAGTTACCCCATCCAGGTTGCGGCATTGGTGACTTTTCCCTCACATCTCCTCCCGAGTCCTGGCAGTTTCTTCTCCTTCTGGCCAATCAGGACTTAGGACTCACAGTCAATGGGGTCTTAGGACTCCTAGGCCAATCAGTACCTGCTTCCTGATTGGCCGGAAGGAAAAGCAGGAAGACATTAGTGAATATTATTATTGACACACAACTGGGTGATCTCTGCGCCCTGAGCCCACCCTTTGTGAAGCCAAAAGGAGCCTCAGGCTCTAAACATGTGCTTCTGGTGACTTGCATGTAGATTAGGGGCCGGGCGCATGGATTAGGGTGTGGTGCCCCTGTGCCCTGCGCTGGTCTACTTCATTATAAAAGATTTCTTAAAAGATTTTATGCCCTGGAGTGTTATAAAGTGATATAATATAAATGATTCCAATAAAGAGAAATGAGTTCCCTTCATGTAGAAAATAGTTACATTCATTCCTGGCGGAGAAATTAATTTTGTTCTGGTAACATTCTTCTCTTCTACAGATTGATGTCTAATCACCTGACAGAGAGTTCCTGCCCCCACCTGGCATCTGGAATAAGAAATAACCAGACACTGAGGACACTGAACCTGTCTAGCAACAATCTGGAGGGTCCTCTTTTCAAGGATCTGATGGAAGCTCTGATAACAAGCCGGATAGAGGAATTACAGTGAGTATAACAGGACTGACTGAGACAATAATATTCTGGGACAGTTGATATCTAAAACACATAAATAATATATAAATATGATGATGTAAACCCATCTTTAGACTCTATACATATCCAATCATAGACTGTTTTCTATTTCTTGGAACTTATCACACTGTTATCAGCTATGAAATAACCCTTCACACCCACTAACTCTATATACAGGAAATGTCCTTCCTAGTGCCCGGAGCTGGGAGAACATTTATAAACATTTATACTTTGCAGCTGCAGCGCCCTCTGGGGATTGATCTGATCTCTTTGAGTGGGCTGGAAGATTGATCAGTAGTGGTGGTGGTGGTGCTTAGTGAACCCCTTTACTGTCAACACTGTTTGGTGGTGCAGTGAATAGATAAAAACAGATCTGTGGCCGTGGATTTGTTTTTATTCATGCTGCAGCATGTATAGATTCCTGTAGAATGGATCTAAGTGGCTGTACAATTACCTGATCATTTATACTGTACATGCGTCTGGGCAGGTGATCAGTGACTTCACTCCCCTGTGAAACATCCCCCACATCCTGGTTCCTGGGCTCACCCTGGTCCATTTTTAGAACTGGATATTTGCAGACATTCAGAATGTAAGAGAACATGTTGAGAGTGAACCCGGAAGTCCTCAGCTCAGAACACTTTTGGGTTTAGAGCTGTGTTATGGGTTGTGTCAAGGAAAGGCCTAGTCAATTAATTTGTGTTCATTTTAGCCAGTCCAGAATCCTTTGCAATAACTCAACCAGTCGATGTGAATATAATATTTATTCAATAAGTCATATATACACTATAAATAGTTTGGATTGATAGGCAGACACAGAAAATATAATAAAACTCCAAAATTGTCTGTAACAATAGAATCTATATATTGTGACAGTAGGAGATGCTGTCACTGTAAAATTGATAGTTGGGGGACACAGGGTGTGCACATTTGCTTGGTGCAAGACTGCAGAGCATAGATGTGGACTGGAGAAGACTGCTTTCACAGCTTTCTACAGGTTTTGGTATTCCAGCATGGGGCTCTGTAGTTTGGAGATTACATAGTGTCTTGGGTGGGATGGGATCTCCAACCCTGTGTCCAGACTTTGTAGATTACGAGCAGGGTGTGTGCTCAGGTGAGCACAGCCCTTATAATGAGAGTATGGGAAGACCTCATGGCTCCCAGTTGGAGACTGCTCCACACCCAGAAAGACAGGATGTCTCCAGGAGTCAGAGGGGCTGCAGAAGGCAGCCAGAACATGTGACTGCAAGAGGCAGAGAAACAATGCAAACAAAATAAGGTGAATTAAGTGCACTGTGGGTGAGGATGCAATGTGTAGGATGACAGACATGTTATTATATAAAGTCCATAGTACAACGTCCATAAAAACAATAAGAGAACTGGTATAACAGAAGGCTGCCTGCTTGCAGATAGAAGTGGATCTGGAACAAGACAGGAAAAAAAGCGGCGCCTTCTAAGCGTAGTAGGTTCAAATTTAATAGATTCAATGTAAAATATAACAGATACACTCACAAACGGATGATGGGAACAGGCATGTATCATAGAAGTCATCCGTTCTTGTCCAGAGGGAGCAGACTGTGACCGGTGTATGCCAAGAAGCCGTCCCTGGTAATTAACGCAATAGTGGAGTCCAAGGCTATCAGTATCCGGAGAAGAGGATCTGTGGACACCGGAACGTCATGCTGTGATGTTGTCACTTCCGGATGCAAGGTCAGCGGGAGGGTGCACGAGTTCGAAGCACGCATGCCTCAAACGCACGCACCCTCCTGCTGGCCTTGCATCCGGAAGTGATGAAATCACAGCATGACTTTCTGGTGCCCACAGATCCTCTTCCCCGGATACTGATAGCCTTGGACTCCACCATTGCGTTCATTACCAGGAACGGCTTCTTGGCATACACCGGTCACAGTCTGCTCCCTCTGGACAAGTGCGGATGACTTCTATGATACATGCCTGTTCCCATCATCCATTTGTGAGTGTATCTGTTATATTTTACATTGAATCTATGAAAATTTTAACCTCCTACGCTAAGAAGGCACCACTTTTTTTCCTGTCTAGAGGCAGAGAAATGGCCTGAGGACTAGGGCTGTGGGCGCTGAAGTGAAGCCGTCCACATTGAGGAGTCCAGTGGTCTGGGTGACCAGGATAAAGTGCAGAAGTACTGCTACAGAGAGCCAGGTGGGCTAGCATTTTCTGTTCTGTGTATTCGCTGGAGAAGAACCCCTGCGTGGGAAACCTTTGTTACAGACTTTTATTTTCCTGTTTTAATAAACATGGGCTACCACGCCCTCAAACCTGATAACTGACTGCTGTGGACTCTCTGAAAAAACGCATCTATCACTGAGCTAAACACCCCAATGTTACTATATATATATATATATATATATATATATATATATATATATTATATCAAAATAACCACTGAACCAATTATCAGACAATAGTCTGTGTTTTATGGAATTTAGCGGTTATTCCCCTGCAGAAGGAAAAAGCGCCAAACAAAATGCTGCGCCACCATGGCCGAAGAACAGAAAAATGATTAAAAAAATAATAATGTAGCGATACCTCTGAGGGGGCTCCTTAACCACTTCAACACAAAACACTTATACAACCTTCCTTCCCAGACCAATTTTCAGCTTTCAGCGCTCTCGCATTTTCAATGCCAATTACTTAGTCATGCTACACTGTACCCAAACAAAATTTTCATCATTTTTTTCTCACAAATTGAGCTTTTATTTGGTGGTATTTAATCAACACTGGGTTTTTCATTTTTTTGTGACATAAGTAAAAAGAGAGTGAAGATTGAAAAAAAACAACACTTTTTTTAGTTTCTATGATAAAATTTTGCAAAAAAGTAATTTTTGTTCATAAATTTGGGCCAAAATTTATACTGCTAAATATCTTTGGTAAAAATAACCCAAATAAGTGTAAATTATTTGGTCTGTGTGAGAGTTATAGAGTCTACAATGTCTCATCCATTGAGGCCCTGAAATGTCAGGAAAGTACAAATACCCCCCAAATGACCCCTTTTTGGAAAGTAGACAGTCCAATGTATTTAGTAAGAGGCATGGCAAGTTTTTTGAAGTTGTATTTTTTCCCACAATTCTTGTAAAATAAAGAAATTATTTTTTTACACAAAATTGTTATAATAACAAGTTGTTTCTCACACACAGCATATGTCTACTTCAAATTACACCTCAAAATACATTCTGCTACTCCTCCCGAGTATGGCAATACCACATGTGTGAGACTTTTTCAGAGCCTGGCCACATAGAGAGGTCCAACATGAAGGGAGCACAAATTAAATATTACATTTCCTAACGACCTACCACATTTTTGAAGGCCTTGGAGCATCAAGACAATTGAATTACCCACAAAATGGCCCCATTTTGGAAAGAAAGCACCCCAACGTATATTCTATAAGGCAATATGAGTCTTTTGAACCGTTCATTTTTTTCCAAAAGTCTTCAAAAAACATGGAAAGAAAATTAAACGTATTTTTTTTTTAAACAAAGTATCAATTTATAAGCTATTTCTAACACATAGCATGTACATAGCAAAAATTACACCCCAAAATAGATTCTGCTACTCATCCCAAGTATGGCGATACCACATTTGTGGGACTTTTACACAGCCTGGACACATAGAGAGGTCCAACATCAGGGAGCACCATCAGGTGTTCTAGGGGCATAAATTACACATAAAATTTCCAAATGACCTATTACACTTTTGAAGGCCCTGGAGCACCAGGACAATGTAATTACCTCCAAAATGACCCTATTTTGGAAAGCAAACACCCAAACATATATTCTATGAGGCATAATGAGTCTTTTGAATGGTTCATTGTTTTCCACAAGTCTTCAGAAAACGTGGAAAGAAAATGAAAACGTATTTGTTTTTACAGAAAGTGGTCAATTTATATGATATTTATAACACATAGCATGTACATAGCAAAAATGACACCCAAAATAGATTCTGCTACTCTTTGACACAGCCTGGCCACATAGAGAGGTCAAACATTGAAGTAGTACCTTCAGGCATTCTAGGACCATAAATTACACATCTAATTTTATTCCTTCCTAGCACGCTTTTGAAGGTGCTAGGAGCACCAGGACAGTGGTATTACCCACAAAATGACTCAATTTTGGAAAGCAAACATGGGCTGCAGATAGGTACTCGGGTAATCTAAAGGGCTGGAGACAGGTGCTTTGGTAATCTGATGGGGTGGAGACAGGTATGCGGGTACTCTGATGGGCTGGAGACAGGTACTTGGGTACTCTGATGGGCTGGTGACAGGTACTATGATGGGTAGGTGACAGGTACTTGGGTACTCTGATGGGCTGGTGACAGGTACTTGGGTACTCAGATGGGCTGATGACAGGTACTTGGGTACTCAGATGGGTTGGTGACAGGTAATCGGGGTACTCAGATGGGCTGGTGACAGGTACTCTGGTATTCAGATGGGCTGGTGACAGGTACTCGGGTACTCAGATGGGCTGGTGACAGGTACTCGGGGTACTCAGATGGGCTTGTGACAGGTACTCGGGTACTATGATGGGCTGGTGACAGGTACTCGAGAACTCTGATGGGCTAGTTACAGGTACTCTGGTACTCTGATGGGCTACCAAGAGTAACTGTGAGGGCTTACAGTGTTGTGGCACCACCACAATCACCAAAGGCCCAAATTTTCTGCCCCTGTTTAACAGGGGCATGTAATTACATTTCTTGATCTAATATTTCATAGCAGGGCCCATTCCTGCACTCACCAAGAGTAACTGTGAGGGCTTACAGTGTTCTGGTACCTCTAACAACTAAGGCCCAATTTTCTGCAGAGTATATAGGGCAGGCCATATAGTATATATACTTCTGTTCAGAGTATATAGTACACGCCATTTTTTTTAAATTTTGGTGCAGGGTTCCCCCTTAATATCCATACCAGACTCAAAGAGCCTGGTAATGGGCTGGGGGGGAACCCATGCCGTTTCTCGCAATGATTTTCATCCATATTGCCGGGACCCGACAATACATTACAGCCGCAAGCAGTGTTAAATTACTTTTTTCCTTTAGAAATGTACTTTTGCTGTGGTATTGTTCTAAACACGGGAAAACTGCGCCACTTTACAGGCATACTATACACACCAACCAGGCATGATATTTAAAGGAATATTTCATTTTTATTGTTTCACTTTAAGCATTATTAAAATCACTGCTCCTGAAAAAACTGCCGTTTTTAAAACTTTTTTTGCATTGATACATGTCCCCTGGGGCAGTACCCAGGTCCCCAAACACTTTTTATGGAAATAACTTTAAAATTAGCACTTTTGTTTTTTCACGTTCGTGTCCCATAGACTTTAATGGCGTTTGCGTGTTTGAACGAACTTCTTGCATGTTCACATGTTCTGCTGCAAACCGAACCGGGGGGGGTGTTTGGCTCATCCCTAGTGCTCATCCTCTGTATGGAGATATCACCATCTCTACACATGGATAATAATATTGGGGGGTCTACTCTAGTGGCAGCTGATGTATAATTTTCTTGGGGGGAGGGGGGCGACCCACGGCCCCCACCAAACAAGCCAACCCCCTTCCCCCAGCCAGCCAACAACCCCCCACCTCCCATTGATTGATCAATAAATACTTCCCTCATTGCTCGATCAATCACCACTCAGTTTGCCTGTCAGGCCCCCCACCAGCCTTGCAGTTACCCCATCCAGGTTGCGGCATTGGTGACTTTTCCCTCACATCTCCTCCCGAGTCCTGGCAGTTTCTTCTCCTTCTGGCCAATCAGGACTTAGGACTCACAGTCAATGGGGTCTTAGGACTCCTAGGCCAATCAGGACCTGCTTCCTGATTGGCCGGAAGGAAAAGCAGGAAGACATTAGTGAATATTAATTCGCTATTGACACACAACTGGGTGATCTCTGCGCCCTGAGCCTACCCTTTGTGAAGCCAAAAGGAGCCTCAGGCTCTAAACATGTGCTTCAAAATAACAAAAATAAACCCCATTGAAATCCATGCGTCTGGTGACTTGCATGTAGATTAGGGGGCGGGCGCATGGATTAGGGTGTGGTGCCCCTGTGCCCTGCGCTGGTCTACTTCATTATAAAAGATTTCTTAAAAGATTTTATGCCCTGGAGTGTTATAAAGTGATATAATATAAATGATTCCAATAAAGAGAAATGAGTTCCCTTCATGTAGAAAATAGTTACATTCATTCCTGGGGGGAAATTAATTTTGTTCTGGTAACATTCTTCTCTTCTACAGATTGATGTCTAATCACCTGACAGAGAGTTCCTGCCCCCACCTGGCATCTGGAATAAGAAATAACCAGACACTGAGGACACTGAACCTGTCTAGCAATAATCTGGAGGGTCCTCTTTTCAAGGATCTGATGGAAGCTCTGATAACAAGCCGGATAGAGGAATTACAGTGAGTATAACAGGACTGACTGAGACAATAATATTCTGGGACAGTTGGTATCTAAAACACATGATTAATATATAAATATGATGATGTAAACCCATCTTTAGACTCCATACATATCCAATCATAGACTGTTTTCTATTTCTTGGAACTTATCACACTGTTATCAGCTATGAAATAACCCTTCACACCCACTAACTCTATATACAGGAAATGTCCTTCCTAGTGCCCAGAGCTGGGAGAACATTCATAAACATTTATACTTTGCAGCTGCAGCGCCCTCTGGGGATTGATCTGATCTGTTTGGGTCAGCTGGAAGATTGATCAGTAGTGGTGGTGGTGGTGCTTAGTGAACCCCTTTACTGTCAACACTGTTTGGTGGTGCAGTGAATAGATAAAAACAGATCTGTGGCCGTGGATTTGTTTTTATTAATGCTGCAGCATGTATAGATTCCTGTAGAATGGATCTAAGTGGCTGTACAGTCACCTGATCATTTATACTGTACATGCGTCTGGGGAGGTGATCAGTGACTTCACTCCCCTGTGAAACATCCCCCACATCCTGGTTCCTGGGCTCACCCTGGTCCATTTTTAGAACTGGATATTTGCAGACATTCAGAATGTAAGAGAACATGTTGAGAGTGAACCCGGAAGTCCTCAGCTCAGAACACTTTTGGGTTTAGAGCTGTGTTATGGGTTGTGTCAAGGAAAGGCCTAGTCAATTAATTTGTGTTCATTTTAGCCAGTCCAGAATCCTTTGCAATAACTCAACCAGTCGATGTGAATATAATATTTATTCAATAAGTCATATATACACTATAAATAGTTTGGATTGATAGGCAGACACAGAAAATATAATAAATTTCCAAAATTGTCTGTAACAATAGAATCTATATATTGTGACAGTAGGAGATGCTGTCACTGTAAAATTGATAGTTGGGGGACACAGGGTGTGCACATTTGCTTGGTGCAAGACTGCAGAGCATAGATGTGGACTGGAGAAGACTGCTTTCACAGCTTTCTACAGGTTTTGGTATTCCAGCATGGGGCTCTGTAGTTTGGAGATTACATAGTGTCTTGGGTGGGATGGGATCTCCAACCCTGTGTCCAGACTTTGTAGATTACGAGCAGGGTGTGTGCTCAGGTGAGCACAGCCCTTATAATGAGAGTATGGGAAGACCTCATGGCTCCCAGTTGGAGACTGCTCCACACCCAGAAAGACAGGATGTCTCCAGGAGTCAGAGGGGCTGCAGAAGGCAGCCAGAACATGTGACTGCAAGAGGCAGAGAAACAATGCAAACAAAATAAGGTGAGTTAAGTGCACTGTGGGTGAGGCTGCAATGTGTAGGATGACAGACATGTTATTATATAAAGTCCATAGTACAACATCCATAAAAACAATAAGAGAACTGGTATAACAGAAGGCTGCCTGCTTGCAGATAGAAGTGGATCTGGAACAAGACAGGAAAAAAAGCGGCGCCTTCTAAGCGTAGTAGGTTCAAATTTAATAGATTCAATGTAAAATATAACAGATACACTCACAAACGGATGATGGGAACAGGCATGTATCATAGAAGTCATCCGTTCTTGTCCAGAGGGAGCAGACTGTGACCGGTGTATGCAAAGAAGCCGTCCCTGGTAATTAACGCAATAGTAGAGTCCAAGGCTATCAGTATCCGGAGAAGAGGATCTGTGGACACTGGAACGTCATGTTGTGATGTTGTCACTTCCGGATGCAAGGTCAGCGGGAGGGTGCACGAGTTCGAAGCACGCATGCCTCGAACGCACGCACCCTCCCGCTGGCCTTGCATCCGGAAGTGATGACATCACAGCATGACTTTCTGGTGTCCACAGATCCTCTTCCCCGGATACTGATAGCCTTGGACTCCACCATTGCGTTCATTACCAGGAACGGCTTCTTGGCATACACCGGTCACAGTCTGCTCCCTCTGGACAAGTGCGGATGACTTCTATGATACATGCCTGTTCCCATCATCCATTTGTGAGTGTATCTGTTATATTTTACATTGAATCTATGAAAATTTTAACCTCCTACGCTTAGAAGGCACCACTTTTTTTTCCTGTCTAGAGGCAGAGAAATGGCCTGAGGACTAGGGCTGTGGGCGCTGAAGTGAAGCCGTCCACATTGAGGAGTCCAGTGGTCTGGGTGACCAGGATAAAGTGCAGAAGTACTGCTACAGAGAGCCAGGTGGGCTAGCATTTTCTGTTCTGTGTATTCGCCGGAGAAGAACCCCTGCGTGGGAAACCTTTGTTACAGACTTTTATTTTCCTGTTTTAATAAACATGGGCTACCACGCCCTCAAACCTGATAACTGACTGCTGTGGACTCGCTGAAAAAACGCATCTACCACTGAGCTAAACACCCCAATGTTACTATATATATATATATATATATATATATATATATATATATCAAAATAACCACTGAACCAATTATCAGACAATAGTCTGTGTTTTATGGAATTTAGCGGTTATTCCCCTGCAGAAGGAATAAGCGTCAAACAAAATGCTGCGCCACCATGGCCGAAGAACAGAAAAATGATTAAAAAAATAATAATGTAGCGATACCTCTGAGGGGGCTTCTTAACCACTTCAACACAAAACACTTATACAACCTTCCTGCCCAGACCAATTTTCAGCTTTCAGCGCTCTCGCATTTTCAATGCCAATTACTCAGTCATGCTAAACTGTACCCAAACAAAATTTTCATCATTTTTTTCTCACAAATTGAGCTTTCTTTTGGTGGTATTTAATCAACACTGGGTTTTTCATTTTTTTGTGACATAAGTAAAAAGAGAGTGAAGATTGAAAAAAAACAACACTTTTTTTAGTTTCTATGATAAAATTTTGCAAAAAAGTAATTTTTGTTCATAAATTTGGGCCAAAATTTATACTGCTAAATATCTTTGGTAAAAATAACCCAAATAAGTGTAAATTATTTGGTCTGTGTGAGAGTTATAGAGTCTACAATGTCTCATCCATTGAGGCCCTGAAATGTCAGGAAAGTACAAATACCCCCCAAATGACCCCATTTTGGAAAGTAGACAGTCCAAGGTATTTAGTAAGAGGCATGGCAAGTTTTTTGAAGTTGTATTTTTTCCCACAATTCTTGTAAATTGAAGAAATTATTTTTTTAGACAAAATTGTTATAATAACAAGTTGTTTCTCACACACAGCATATGTCTACTTCAAATTACACCTCAAAATACATTCTGCTACTCCTCCCGAGTATGGCAATACCACATGTGTGAGACTTTTTCAGAGCCTGGCCACATAGAGAGGTCCAACATGAAGGGAGCACAAATTAAATATTACATTTCCTAACGACCTACCACATTTTTGAAGGCCTTGGAGCATCAAAACAATTGAATTACCCACAAAATGGCCCCATTTTGGAAAGAAAACACCCCAACGTATATTCTATGAGGCAATATGAGTCTTTTGAACCGTTCATTTTTTTCCAAAAGTCTTCAAAAACATGGAAAGAAAATTAAACACTTTTACACAGCCTGGACACATAGAGAGGTCCAACATCAGGGAGCACCATCAGGTGTTCTAGGGGCATAAATTACACATAAAATTTCCAAATGACCTATTACACTTTTGAAGGCCCTGGAGCACCAGGACAATGTAATTACCTCCAAAATGACCCTATTTTGGAAAGCAAACACCCAAACATATATTCTATGAGGCATAATGAGTCTTTTGAATGGTTCATTGTTTTCCACAAGTCTTCGGAAAACGTGGAAGGAAAATGAAAACGTATTTGTTTTTACAGAAAGTGGTCAATTTATATGATATTTATAACACATAGCATGTACATAGCAAAAAATGACACCCAAAATAGATTCTGCTACTCTTTGACACAGCCTGGCCACATAGAGAGGTCAAACATTGAAGTAGTACCTTCAGGCATTCTAGGACCATAAATTACACATCTAATTTTATTCCTTCCTAGCACGCTTTTGAAGGTGCTAGGAGCACCAGGACAGTGGTATTACCCACAAAATGACTCAATTTTGGAAAGCAAACATGGGCTGCAGATAGGTACTCGGATAATCTAAAGGGCTGGAGACAGGTGCTTGGGTAATCTGATGGGGTGGAGACAGGTACTCGGGTAATCTGATGGGCTGGTGACAGGTACTATGATGGGCTGGAGACAGGTACTTGGGTACTCTGATGGGCTGGTGACAGGTACTATGATGGGCAGGTGACAGGTACTTGGGTACTCTGATGGGCTAGTGACAGGTACTCTGGTACTCTGATGGGCTGGTGACAGGTACTCGGGGTACTCAGATGGGCTGGTGACAGGTACTCGGGGTACTCAGATGGGCTGGTGACAGGTACTCAGGGTACTCAGATGGGCTGGTGACAGGTACTTGGGTACTCAGATGGGCTGGTGACAGGTACTCGGGGTACTCAGATGGGCTGGTGACAGGTACTCAGGTACTCAGATGGGCTGATGACAGGTACTTGGGTACTCAGATGGGTTGGTGACAGGTAATCGGGGTACTCAGATGGGCTGGTGACAGGTACTCGGGTACTCAGATGGGCTTGTGACAGGTACTCGGGTACTATGATGGGCTGGTGACAGGTACTTGAGAACTCTGATGGGCTAGTTACAGGTACTCTGGTACTCTGATGGGCTGGTGGCAGGTACTCGGGGTACTCAGATGGGCTGGTGACAGGGTACTCGGGGTACTCAGATGGGCTGTGACAGGTACTTGGGTACTTAGATGGGCTGGTGACAGGTACTCGGGTACTCAGATGGGCCGGAGACAGGTGCTCAGGGTACTCAAATGGGCTGGTGACAGGTACTCTGGGACTCAGATGGGCTAATGACAGGTACACGGGTACTCAGATGGGCTGGTGACAGGTACTCGGGTACTCAGATGGGCTAGTTACAGGTACTCTGATGGGCTGGTGACAGGTACTCAGGTACTCAGATGGGCTGGTGGCAGGTACTCGGGGTACTCAGATGGGCTGGTGACAGGGTACTCGGGGTACTCAGATGGGCTGGTGACAGGTACTTGGGGTATTTAGATGGGCTGGAGACAGGTGCTCGGGGTACTCAAATGGGCTGGTGACAGGTACTCAGGGTACTCAGTTGAGCTGGTGACAGGGTATTTGGGGTACTCAGATGGGCTGGTGACAGGTACTTGGGTACTTAGATGGGCTGGTGACAGGTACTCGGGTACTCAGATGGGCTGGAGACAGGTACTCGGGGTACTCAGATGGACTGGAGACAGGTACTCGGGGTACTAAGATGGGCTGGTGACAGGTACTCGGGAACTCAGATGGGCTAATGACAGGTACTCGGGTACTCAGATGGGCTGGTGACAGGTACTCGGGTACTCAGATGGGCTAGTTACAGCTCCTCCGGTACTTTGATGGGCTGGTGACAGGTACTCAGGTACTCAGATGCGCTGGTGACAGGTACTCGGATACTCTGATGGACTAGTAACAGGTACTCCAGTACTCTGATGGGCTGGTGACAGGTACTTCAATGGGTGGTTACAGGTCCTCTTTATTGAATGGGGCAATCAGTGTGATTTGTGTGCACTGTAAGCTTTAACAAGCTGTTACCACAATATCTTCCTCACACACGATAGCCGTGCTGCGGGCGCCTGGGGGCCCACAGGAGGGGCGAATAGCAGAGAACGTCATATGACTCCCGCCCAGGATGGGAGAGTGCTCCTGCGGACGTCATATGACTATGGGTCGGTAGGGAAGTGGTTAAGTATGTTCAGTCCGTTACTCTGCCTCTCAACCCTAATAACAGCCTCAGCCCCCTCTGGCACACCTGGCAATAGTGTAATTGCAAGGACCAATGAGAAACACACACGTTATGATAAAACACAGAAATTGTCTTTACTGCAATATTTCTGTGGAAGGATAACAGACAGTAACAATATATAATCAAGTAATCAACTAGAGATCAATAACTGAGATTTAAGAGCAATATAGCTCTCAATCCTATGTTCAAGCTGTTCAGGGGATTCCAAACCTGAGAATGTCCCCAAGAGTAGAGACACACTTAAATGGTAAATAAAGCAAAATACAGAGGGTACCCTAGTTACAAACATCCGACTTACAAACGACTCCTACTTACAAACGGAGGGAGACAACAGGAAGTGAGAGGAAATCTACCCCTAGGAAGGGAATTTCACTCCTGTAAGAGCTATTATGGGGAAAAGGTACCTCCACTGATGCTTTATCACCAATCCTCGTTTCCACAACAACCCAAAATTTTCAAAATCCAATTGTCATTGGGACAGAAAGTGAGGTGAAATCTTCTGAACAGGGGCACACACAGCAAAACAAATGTTACAGGGGTGTTAACCCTTCCCTATGCTATCCAAAAAGCTTAAAAATAGTTTTTTTGGCTGGAGCTACACTTAAAAAATGTACCTGTTCCGACTTACAAACAGATTCAACTTAAGAACAAACCTACAGTCCCTAACTTGTTTGTAACCCGGGGACCCCCTGTATGGCACCTCAAATTAGATTGGTTACTGTGACGGGAGGGCCCGTAGAACTCAGAATCTCTTGGAAAGTAGGGGATGCCCTTGTTTCAGATCCCCATACACCTCTTATGTCTAAGTCACCCTGTGCTATCCTGGCACAGGGTGAGTGAGAAAATATATCATGGACTACTTAAAATGGGACAGTAATATTTGTCCACAATATCTCCCAGGATGTATGTAGAGACTATTATTGGTTTGTTTGATTCTGAACTCAACATGTTAATTGTATGAGCTGATCACATTGGCCTCCAGGACTGGCTATTAGATGAACAGTCTACTCCTACTATAGTTTGTTGATGACTAGGCTGAGGAGGGGGGAGATAGTTGTTTGTATTGTTAATTGTAATTAGCTCCTGCTATTGTGTTTATACTACTGTGTGAAGCTCGGTGACCACAAGTCTGTGTCCTACAGGTCATGTCTCTAAATCATCTGGTCTGGGTAAATGATTTAGTAAACTAGCTCATGTTAATTAGGTTAATTAGGTTACAGGTGTATTGTTAGAGTAATATGAGCAGGAGGGGGGACCTCCCCTTCTACTGTATATAAGACTGTATTCTGGTTCTAATAAAAACAGTCCATGTTAGCATCTAAGCAAGTCTCACTTTGTTTTGTTCTTGGGAGCAGTTGGAATATCTGATATCTGAGACCAGACTGGGAGGAAGTGGTATACTGACGGAAGCACTCAAGCGGAGTGTGGGACGTTCCGTGACATTGGTGGCAAGCAGCGGGACGCTTCCTGCAGTCTGGGACATCCAAACTTCCATCTGGATCCAAGGTCCAGATAGCATGAGAGGAGAGGAGAGGTACAGATACCAGCCGCCATGGAAGAGGAATTTAGAAGGAGGTCGCGAGAGATGCAGATACAGCACAGAGGACCAGTATCAGAGCAGGTCCTGCTGGGATGGTGTGATTCTATTCGCTGCAAACTCTGGAAAGAAGCGCTAGCCTGTGAGCAGCGACACCAGGGAAAAGTTCTCCCCTCCATCTAGGAAAGGTACTGGTCTCAGTACAGACTGCCGGTGCAGTTTTTGGGAGAAGACAGCTGAATTAAGCAGCCTGGTCTGGGCAGAGATTAAGCTGGATGAGAGCTACAGAGCCCTCCGGTGGCATGTATCCCAAGCATGTCCCTGGATAGCGGATGACAGCCCAACAGAAGGCTTAAGCTACGGCGGCTTGGGACTGTTGTATGTGAAGCTGACAGGGGACTCTAACTTTGGGAGTGATTTGGAGTGGCAGTTGGATGAAATAATGGATTTCAGAGAAGGGCTACTGAACATCTCGGAAGTGCACTGGGCACTGCAAGATATAGAGTTTCTGGCTGTTCAGGAATGGGAGCTGGAGATTGCCTACAGATGGCTGCTAGATGTTGCTCAGTGCCAGGGCTGGGCTCCCTTTGCCCGGGACTATCAGGAATTACCAGTTGACAACTCTGAAATCCTGGCTGAAGAGTCGGCAATGTGGCAGAGTAATAGTGTGCTTTGCCAACCTGCCCCAGCAGCTATAGAAGGGAAGGTCTTATGGCGGATGCAGCAAGTGCTGACTGACCTTGATGATCCTGTTTCTGCATGGGATTATCTTGGATGGAGGAATGTGCCTGTCCAGCAGCATGCCAGAAAATTGGCACTGGAAAATGTGGAGATTGCCATCCCCAAAGCTGAAGTGCTGACAACAGGGCAGAGCTTTGCTAACCTCTGCCCAGCACTGATAGAATCTTCTGAGCTCCATGGACAGAAGATGGTGAATCTCTATCCCCAGACCCCCAGACACCAGTTGCAGAGACAGGGGATTTGATAGACTTTTCTGCTGAGGAAGAACAACCTGATGAGCCTCCAGCAGAAGAGCTGGTATTGGGGCCAAACTTCACTGTGTTCTGTCCAGCACCAACAGTAGTATCTGTGGAGTTACAAGGAACTTCCCCAGTTGAAGCACTGGCAACCGGGCAGAGTGCTACCAACCTCTGCTCAGCATCGGCAACAACGCCAGAGTTCAAGGGAGGCGGGGCAGTCAGCCTCCCTCCCCAATAGTTAGCCGGAGCAGATGGTGTGGGGTTTCCAGCAGAAGGGCTGGCAACAGGGCTGAGTACTGTTGGACTCTGCCCTCAACTAGCAGAGGATGGATTTTCTGTGAAGGTGGATGGGACTTCAGTCTCCACCTGTCTACCCCAGGGATGCTGGGCAACAGCATGACGGAGTGAGCCCAGTCACCCTGTCTTCTCTCCAGCGGCAGAAAGGACTCCAGGGAGAAGGGCTAGTCCAGGCCTCTCCCCAGCGGCAGATATGTTCTCTGAGAGAGGCAGAGGTTGGCTGGGTGAGTAATGCTTTGTTTGGAACAATTTATTTGGGGTACAGTGTGGGTACAGGCATTAGAGGACTGGAACTACTGACTAACTTCGGAGTCAACTGGTCTGGGGTCTCCTTCTGTGTTAGTCTTCTGCCGAAAGGGGAGAGATGTGATGGGAGGGCCCGTGGAACTCAGAATTCCTTGGAAAGTAGGGGATGCCCTTGTTTCAGCTCCCCATACACCTCTTATGTCTTTGTCACCCTGTGCTATCCTGGCACAGGGTGAGTGAGAAAATATATCTTGGACTACTTA
The DNA here is from genome assembly GCF_042186555.1 of Aquarana catesbeiana. Taxonomy (NCBI): domain Eukaryota; kingdom Metazoa; phylum Chordata; class Amphibia; order Anura; family Ranidae; genus Aquarana; species Aquarana catesbeiana. Next base: position 9,572,846 of record NC_133336.1, read on the forward strand.
AATTGGGACAGTAATATTTGTCCACAATATCTCCCAGGATGTATGTAGAGACTATTATTGGTTTGTTTGATTCTGAACTCAACATGTTAATTGTGTGAGCTGATCACATTGGCCTCCAGGACTGGCTAGGAGACGAACAATCTACTATAGTTTGTTGATGACTAGGCTGAGGAGGGGGGAGATTGTTGTTTGTATTGTTAATTGTAATTAGCTCCTGCTATTGTGTTTATACTACTGTGTAAAGCTCGGTGATCACAAGTCTGTGTCCTACAAGTCATGTCTCTGAGTCATCTGGTCTGGGTAAATGATTTAGTAAACTAGCTCATGTTAATTAGGTTAATTAGGTTACAGGTGTATTGTTAGAGTAATATGAGCAGGAAGGGGGACCTCCCTTTCTACTGTATATAAGACTGTATTCTGGTTCTAATAAAAATAGTCCATGTTAGCATCTAAGCAAGTCTCGCCTTGTTTTGTTCTTGGGAGCAGTTTGAATATCTGATATCTGAGTCCAAACTGGGAGGAAGTGGTATACTGATGGAAGCACTCAAGCGAAGTGTGGGACGTTCCGTGACAGTTACCTTTACACAGATTGAGAGATTGAGCAAAAGAATGACTCCCTTTGTGTTAGGCCTCTCTCTACTGTCCCCTGACACCACAGGCCTAACTTTACACACCTATTCAAGTCAACAAGTAATGCTTTAACTTCATAGATAAACTGTCCCACACACCCAATACATATGCAGAGCCCTGAATTTGTGTGTGCGGATCCACATGGCTCTAACAGCTTCAGTCCATTTTGAAGCAAAGATAAGCTTTGGTGTCTTCAGCTAGCTACTTTCGTTGGTACACTTTGACTCCTGGGTAGCAGGGCAAACAATATAACTGGCCTAGATTATCAAGTGAAACAGACAGGATTTTGTTCAACATGGTGAGAGGATAATGATGTCTGTATACAGTGTCCCAGAAATGGATAGTCTTATCCTTTATCCCTGTAGTACTACAAGTGTCAGCAAGGTGATTACCAGCAACGATTTCTGTATACAGTGTTCAAATAACTCCTTCTGTAGTGCAGTGTCTCTGTTCCCTGCAGATGGGCAGACATTCCCTCTTACCAATTCCTGCGATCAGGGCCCAAGCGAATGTCCTGGAACAGGCAGGCTTTCATGGCAACCCGACCGGTCCCCTCACACTGGAACGGTTCACCGTTGGTGGAGATGCGCCTCAATAATAACTTGGGATCTCCCTCTCTCAGGCTGGACGTCCCAACTCATGGTGGAGGCCTGAATCATGCAGGGAGATCATCTGAGAGACAGAACCTCTCTCTCAGGTCTGGTCTCTTTACTCCCTCATGGCTTACTGACTTTTATCTCAGGACACAAAATGGAGTCTTTTACTTTCCTGTCATCAAAGCCTGCTGGGATTTGTATTTCTCCCTGTATACCAGTCTATGGGGTCATTTTGCGTGGGCCCTGCATGTCCCAAAATCTATTGCAGCTCTCCCTGCAGTTCAGTACAGTCTCTCCCATTGGCTGTAGTAACTTTGCCTTTAATTGGTTTGCTTCTTCCGGCCAATAGGTGCACAAGAGAGGCTGCTGAATGCACAGCTCTTTGAGTCAGTTCAAATTACATTAATTCAGTCGGTGAAAACAGGAAGAAGGAGGGGGTGAAAAATCCCCCTTGCTCAGGCTGGCAGGCAGCTCTCCTTAACTCAAACTGGAAAGCCTGTGTACATTGTTCCGGCCAGCTTGGCGGGATTGCGGGTTATAAAGTGAGACACCCACTACAATGACTTGAATGGTTATGTTATCAGGGGGAGAGAGCGATTAAGTTACCAAAAGAAATATAGAAGTAGGTTTATCAATCTAAGCAAGTAAATCAGCAGAAGATAAACTATTATCACTCTTTTAAAATGGCTGCTGGTATAACATGGTCGCTACCAGACTCTCCTAAGATGGCTGCCAATTACTGGTCTTAGTTGCCTTCCCAAAATGGTGTCTAGCTATGCTGGAGTGGTGTCCTGGTGTCACTGAGGGGTCAGATGATGGGACGTCTCAGAGTACCTCTTTCTTATGTTCAGATGATGTGTCATGATGTATCTGATAATTAGGGATGAGCTTTATGTTCGGGTCGAACATGAGTTCGACTCAAACATCGGGTGTTCGCCCGTTCATCGAAAAACGAACATTATGGGGCGTTCACGCCAAATTTGAGCATCGTGTAACGCCCCATAATGCACTGCAAGAGCGCAGTGCATTACTGTATGATGATTGGCCAAAGCATGCACCATGACCTGCATGCTTTGGCCAATTCCAGCGCCCTCGGCTAAGAGAACCATAATCGGCCAAAGGCAGGGTGCCTTTGGCCGATCATGGCTCAGGGGGACTAAGTCCATGCCCCACACTATATAAGGCTGTCTGCACATCGGCCCCGTGTAGTGTGTTGTTGGCGTGGACAAAGAGAGAGTGTAATTTAGATTGAGCAGGTAGGTTATTCAGTTAGCTGCAGTGTAATATATATATATATATATATATATATATATATATATATATATATATACTGCATCCAGTTTAGCTATATCTGACTGCAGGCCATTACTGGTGTACTTTTTCTAATATACTTCAGGCAGGCAGGTTATTCAGTTAGCTGCAGTGTATTTAATATATAAAAATAGAAAAAGTGATCTCGCGTGACAGTAAATAAGTCCTACATAAAGCATGAACAATGTGAACCAAAGGTTGGTGTAAGCAAGCGGGTGATAAATAAAGGTGATAAATACAAAACCAATAATGGTATATCAAACAAAGTTCCGGGACAATAAAATGGTAGTGACTAATGGAAAAAGTTTATATAATATGTAAGTCCTCTTCTTATTGGGCAATCAGCTCGGCGAAGATAGTCCCAAAGTGTAGTGATGGTACATACATAATAGCCCACAAAATTAAATAAGGAAGAGGAGAAATGTAAGATATCCACAAATGAGCTCACAGAACTCTCACCTCAAACCCATGGACAATCAGCATATAAGTAGTTGGTTGCTTCTCTGCTGTATTAGATGATGACCACCAGGGTGTACTCCATCACAGTATAGATGATAATCATACAGATATCTTTTATCCGGATCTATACACTTCCACAATTAATGTATCATACAAGGGGAGAGGGAGAAGAAAAACCTCCGATGGTGTAGTATACTAACATATTGAACCAATTTATTAAACAAATTCAACTCTTACATAAAAACAAAGATAAAAAAGCAGGATTTCAAACAATGTGGCGTTTGGCGCCGTTCTCACGTCACTTCCGGTATCGAGTAACGTCCACTCCCGCCCACTCCCTTCGCGTTACGTCATCCACGTGACTTCATCAGTGCAGAACCACGACCACAAGGAAGGAGGCAAAGGAGGGCAGCTTGACTCCTCCTACAATTTTATGCAGCCTGACTCCTCCTACAATTACAGGCTGACCTGCGGTCAGCCTTACACTTGTTATTACACTTCTGTTGGTGTACACAGTACTGTGCACCCATAGTGCAGTTGCTACTACTTTTCTGGTGGTGTACACAGTACACAATACATACAGTGCACCCATAGTTGCTATTAGACTTCTGGTGGTGTACGCAACACCGTGCACCCCTAGTGCAGTTGCTACTACTTTTCTGGTGGTGTACACAATACATACAGTGCACCCATAGTTGTTATTACACTTCTGTTGGTGTACACAGTACTGTGCACCCATAGTGCAGTTGCTACTACTTTTTTGGTGGTGTACACAGTACACAATACATACAGTTCACTCATAGTTGCTATTAGAGTTCTGGTGGTGTACACAGTACCGTGCACCCCTAGTGCAGTTGCTACTACTTTTCTGGTGGTGCACACAGTACACAATACATACAGTGCACCCATAGTTGCCATTAGACTTCTGTTGGTGTACACAATACATACAGTGCACCCATAGTTGTTATTACACTCCTGTTGGTGTAAACAGTACTGTGCACCCATAGTGCAGTTGCTACTACTTTTCTGGTGGTGTACACAGTACACAATACATACAGTGCACCCATTGTTGTTATTACACTTCTGTTGGTGTACACAGTACCGTGCACCCATAGTGCTGTTGCTACTACTTTTCTGGGGGTTTACACAGTACACAATACATACAGTGCACCCATAGTTGCTATTAGACTTCTGGTGGTGTACACAATACCGTGCACCCCTAGTGCAGTTGCTACTACTTTTCTGGTGGTGTACACAGTACACAATACATACAGCCCACCCATAGTTGCTATTAGACTTCTGGTGGTGTACACAATACTGTGCACCCCTAGTGCAGTTGCTTCTACTTTTATGGTGGTGTACACAGTACACAATACAGTGTACCCATAGTTGTTATTAAACTTCTGTTGGTGTACACAATACTGTGCACTCCTAGTGCAGTTGCTACTACTTTTCTGGTGGTGTACACAGTACACAATACAGTGTAGTGTAGTTTTGCTAAACAAAATTTACAGCATGTCCGGAAGGCCACCAAGGAGAGGCAGATGCTCACAGGCCACTAAAAGAGGTCAAGCAGGCTCTGTGTCTACAGTCAACAGTGCTGGTCGCGGACACGGTGCATGCTCAGCACATGGCCGCGGGGCACGCTTGTCCTTTTTTTCTGGAGCTGGCCGTGTTATTGAGCCACAACATGCAGAAGAGTTGGAATGGATAACAAATCCGTCCTCATCCTCCTCATCCTCTGTCACCCAGGCTCAGAGTAGTTTGCCTGCCAATGCAGCTGCCAAAGCAGCCTATTCCATTGGCTCCATGTCAACAGTCACTCCTTCCGAAGCCCCACCATCATGCACTTAGGAGTCCCCCAAACGATTCAACCACAGTGTCGGGTACATGCTGCTGGAGGATGCGCAGCGATTTGAAGGCTCCGATGATGGTACCCAGGTTACGGAAGGGAGTAACGTGAGCCTACATAGAGTGGGTGCCCAAGAAGGATAAGAAACTGTCAGTCATGTTCCCCCAGCTGCAGCATACTGCCAAGTTTGCTCCAGTGATGAGGAGGGAGGGGATGATGAGGTCATTGACTCTACTTGGGTGCCTGATAGAAGAGAGGAGGAGGAGGAGGTAAATCTCCAACGAGGCAGGATGCCCTCCAGGAGGCAGCTTAAGGGCAGCCACCCTATTGCATCACACTGCAGAGCTAAGCAGTTGCAGGGCGCTGCTGACTCCCCACATATTTTTAAAAGTTCTTTGGTGTGGGCCTTTTTTGACACATGTGCAGCAGATCTCACCGTTGCTGTTTGCAACATATGTCTGAAGCATATCAAGAGTGGCCAAAACAGCAGCCGCATGGGCACCACATGCTTGACCAGACATATGACAACCTCCCATGCAGTCCGTTGGCAACAGCACTTAAAAGACCCACTTTAAAGAACAAGGCAGACCTCTCCTTGCTCCTCATCAGCTGGGATCTCCAACCCCACTATACCTCCAGTCCTCTCAGAAACCTGCACTAAGAGGAATGAAGGTATAGAAACAGGTGTCCGAAGTACTTGCGGCCAATCTGCTAGCGGTACACCAACATCCGATTTTAGCAGACAAATTTCCCTACCCCAGTTGCTAAACCATCAAAAGAAATTCAGTCCCAGCCATCCACATGCTCAGCATCTGAATGCTAGCTTGGCCAAATTGATAGCACTGCAACTGCTGCCTTTTCAGCTGGTAGACTCTGCCCCCTTTCGTAAATTTGTGGAATGTGCGGTACCTCAGTGACAGGTTCCCAAATGCCATTTCTTTTCATGGAAGGCCATTCCGGCTCTCTATCAGCATGTGGAAGGCAATGTCTTGGCCTCGTTGGACAGGGCGGTTAACAGTAAGGTGCATATTACCGCTGACTTATGGTCCAGCAGGCATGGACGGGGATGCTACCTTTCTTTCACGGTGCACTGGGTAACTCTGCTGGCAGCTGGGAAGGATGAAGGACAGGGTTCAGTATTGTTGGAGCTTGTTCCGCAACCACGCCTCCAAAATGCTAGTGGTGATTCTTCCAAAGCTCTCTCCTCCACCCCCTCCTCTTATTCTTCCTCTGTGGCCTCGTCCTCTGCAGATTTGTCCTCTGAACCAGTGGTGCTCCGTAGGCGTTCAAGGGGCTATGCAAGCACTCAGGCAAAAAGATGCCATGCGGTGCTTGAGTTGGTCTGCTTAGGGGACAGGAGCCACACTGGGGCAGAGATTCTGTCAGCTCTGCAGGGGCAGGTTCAGAGGTGGTTGATGCCACGCCAACTTCAGCCAGGAATGGTTGTATGCGATAATGGCACCAACCTCCTCTCCGCCCTCTGACAGGGACACTTGACCCATGTTCCCTGTTTGGCCCAAGTCCTGAATTTGTTGGTGCAGCAGTCCTTGAGCAGGTACCCAGGCTTACAGGATCTCCTGAGGCAGGCCAGGAAAGTCTGTGGTCATTTCCGCCAGTCATATAATGCCAGTGCTTGGCTGGCTGACCTTCAAAGGGAATGCAACCTGCCCAAAAACTGCCTCATTTGTGACATGCCCACCAGGTGGAACTCAACGTTGGCAATGCTGCAGCGGCTGCACATGCAGCAGAGGGCCATCAACGAGTACCTGTGTGAGTATGGCACCAGGACAGGGTCAGGGGAGCTTAGCTTTTTTCACCATGCCAGTGGCTACTGATCAAGGATGCATGCACTGTCCTGTCACCATTTGAGGAGGCCACGAGGATGGTGAGCAGTGACAGTGCATGCACCAGTGATACTGCCCCTCTTGTCTTCCTGTTGGAGCACATGCTTCATGGAATAATGGACAGGGCACTTGAGGCAGAACAGCGGGAGGAAGAGGAGGACTTCCTTACCTCTCCAGATAATATTACTGCGGGCCTGCCCATCACACAGGAAGAATAAGAGGAGGAGGATTGTGTCAGCATGGAGGTGGAGGATAACACTCAGCATCAGCAGCAGTCTTCAAGGGATCGTTTTCAGTCCCCAGAAACCCATGGAGTTGTACGTGGCTGGGAGGAGGTGGTTGAGGATCATGTGATCCTTAGTGACCAGAGGACTCAGGATCGAATGCCTCTGCAAACTTACACTGCATGGCCTCCCTGATCCAGCAAAGCCTGTGAAAGGACCCTAGGATTTGTGGTATCAAGGAGAGGGACCATTACTGGCTGGCAAACCTTCTTGATCCACGTTACAAGGGTAAGGTTGCAGAACTTATCCAGCCTTCGCAGACGGAGCAGAGGATGAAACATCTTCAGGAGGCCTTGCAGAAAGGTTTGTGCAATGCGTTTCCAGAGCCTGGGAGGTTACAACTTCCTGGTGCTGGACAACGTGTTGCTGAGGCTTCATTCAGTCACAAAAAGAGCGGTGGAGAAGGTGGCTGGCTGACCGATTCTTCAGTCCTCGACGCCGAGGTCTGATCGGTTCCAGCAACCATCGCCAGCGTCTGAATTACATGGTGCAGGAATATCTAGGGGCAAGATCAGACTTGGAAACCTTTCCAACAGAACATCCACTGGGTTACTGGGTCTTGAAGATGGACCACTGGCCAGAGCTTGCATCCAGTGTTCTTTCTGAACGCACATTAAGTGCTGCTGGAGGCTTTGTAACCGATCACAGAGTGCGCCTGTCCACAGACTCTGTTGATCGGCTACCAAGCACCTGATGCTGATGTAACCGATTGATTTTACTATGGATGTGGGATCCCTTGAAGACTGCATATGCTGAGTGACTATCCTATTATGCTGAGTGACTATCCTATTCCTCCTCAATCTTCATGATGATAGCTTCTAAGAATATTTTTGGTTCAGGGCACCACCACCACTGCCTAAGGTCCAATTTTTTTGCCTGTGTTTAACAGGGGCGCGTAATTACAATTTTTGATCTAATATTTCACAGCAGGGCCCATTTCTGCACTCAACAAGAGAATCTGTGAGGGGTTACAGTGTTGTGCCATCACCACCACTGCCTAAGGCCCAATTTTTCTGCCCCTGTTGAACAGGGGCATGTAATTACAATTTTTGCTCTAATATTTCACAGCAGGGCCCGTTCTTGCACTCAACAAGAGTATTTGTGAGGCTTTACAGTGTTGTGCCACCACCAGCAGCACCGCCTAAGGCCCGATTTTTCTGCTCCTGTTTAACAGGGGCATGTAATTACAATTCTTGATATAATATTTCACAGCAAGGGGCACATGCGTGGCGCGGAACTGGCAGGAAGCTAAGTGAAGGAGCTTTGAGGGTAATGGAGACCTCATCGCACTCCCCAGGGCCAATTATCACACAAATTTTTCTTTGGTCAGCTCTACTCCCCTGTGGGACCTGTGGTGCATGCCGACAGCAAGGAATAACAAACAAAAATCCGCACAGTGGTCTCTTACAAGATACCTGCTCCGGGTCCGTGAACAGACAGAGATGTCCCAAAATTGCGCCCACCCAAAACACACCATGCCGGAGGTCCCTGACACAGCGGCTTTACCTACAGCCTCATCGGAACAAAGTGAGATCTCACCCTAACTCACCAAGGCAGACCTGGAAGACTGCTTATCCACCATGTACGACAGGCTGGCCCGCAAATTAACCAGCACTCTGTCACAGGAGATCGCATCACTAGGAGGCCGGACGGACATCTTGGAAATCAAGCATGACGAGCTACACCTAGCATACGTTGATTTCCATAAAGATCATGAACTACTCTCAGATACCGTACTCCAACTGAAAAACCACCTGGAAGATTTGGACAACCGTAACAGGAGAAATAACATTAGGGTACGTGGGGTTCCGGAGATAGTCACGGATCTGTCCGATGCCATTAGGAGACTTTTCCTCTCCCTCCTCCCAGAGCAGCCTGAGGATTCATTCATCTGTGACAGGCTCCACAGAGCATTGAGACCTAAACCTCCACCTGAGAAACCCCCCAGGGACATCGTGATGTGCCTCAATGATTATCCGGTGAAGGAAGAAATCCTCTGTGCCTCCCGCAATTCGCCCCGCCAAACCTGGAAAAGTGAAGATGAATGAAGAAGATCACTTTGGTTCTTCAATCAGCACAGATTCGCTATAGATGGGGTTTTCCGTTCAAACTCACTATACCCCACAATGGCACTACCTACACTGCCACCACGGTGACCGAGGGTAAGGAAATCTTAGTGAAACTGGCTCTCCTTGAACTACGATAAGTGCCGAGACTTCCCTCCACTCCATGTCCCTCACCGCTCTGGGCTACTCCATCACCCCAACATGATCGTAGATCTTGCCGACTCCCTAATCATTCGGAGCCCTGATCGCTGCCTAGGCTGAACTGACTGTGCCACTTGTTCCTACACATCCCCACTCAAGTTATTTACATTTTAGGCATGTTATTATGCCTCTAGGTCTCTCACCCTCAGACTAATGCCTTTTTCTCACCTGTTTGCTCTACCCCCTTCCACATTAGCTATCTCCAGAATCCACAATCCTCCCCCACTCCTTCTTTTATTGGGAGAGGTCCGACACTGTACTTTTATTTCTCTCCCCCTTTTCCCCCACATTAGGGGGCCCCTGAGAGCACCTGGATGCTTGGACTGGATAGTCCACCCTATTTAGATTTGCAGGTCCAGAAGGCCTCACCAGCCTGACCCCATAGAGTTTGGTTCTGTTCAGATTGTTTAAGTTTTTGTTTATGTTGCTGTTTTTTTATTTTTTATTTATAATGTCTTGTAAAGTTGCCTACTCCATACTCATTTCTTCTCGACATCCCACCCTAACTTCTTCAATAAATCTTATAAATTACACTATTTTACCACCTTTGAGTCCAAGGCTAGGGGAGTTGCTATTTTTATTAGAAATAATGTTCTATTTGATGTCAAACATGTATACAAGGACTCAGCTAGCAGGTTTGTGATCTTACAGGGTGAGATACAAGGTAGGGCCCTAACAATTGCAAATGTATACGCCCCCAATAATGCGCAGAACACTTTCTTCAATCATTCTTCCAAGTATTGGAAAGATATGTCTCTACCCATTTGATTGCGGCCGGGGATTTTAACTTGGTGGCCCACCCATCATTGGACAGAAGCAAAGTTGGACACTCAGCAAACTCATTCCCAAAATCTCTCACGAGATCCTTAGAAATGCACCAACTTATTAACACTTGGAGGGCACTAAACACAGGTGTGAGAGAATACACACACTATTCGTGCCCGCACAATAGTTATACCAGGCTCGATTATATTTTCGGCACACCTATCCTTCTTGCCAACTCAGCTTTGGTTACAATTAACACATGTCCCTGGTCTGACCACCAGGTGGTCTCCTTTCACACAACACACATAAGACTCCCCTATGACAGCCTCTTGGAGATTAAATGACTCCTTGTTAGCAGACCCTGAGATAACCTCACGTGTATCTGACCAACTAACCGAATACTTTATTAAAAAACACCAAGAGGCAGCCAAAATCAAGGCCCTCACCCTAGAATTTAACAAATTGTACCACATACACACCCAAGCTCACTCAGTGACATTGCTAGGGGGGTGCGGGGGGTGCAGTCCGCACCCGGGTGACACCCGCTAGAGGGGTGACACCATCCCAACTCTCCCGAGGGTGAGGATATCCCTGGCATTTTTTTTTGCAGCTGACCCCGCTGGAACAACACCTCCAGCGCCGCGGCCGCGCCTGGTGTTCTTCCTCCTCCCTACTGAGCCAGTGAGCCTGTCACATCTCACAGACGATGATGTCACACACTATCTCCACCCCCACGCTGTCCTCGTCTCCTCTCCAGCTGCCGCCCGTCGCCCGGAAGTATGAGTACAGTAAGGCACCTGGTCCCTGGTAGCATGCGAGGGGGTGTCCACCGCCGCCCCAAACCAGAGGTAAGGTGTCATAGGTGGGGGGCTTGCCCTTGTCATGGTACCGGCACACCACCTGAAAGCTGGTGTGGAACAGTGGGAGGATTCAGTGTCTGGCGCCCTCTGTGCTAGTCTGATAACGAAGGGGGGGTTGTGCAAGGTGATCTGCTAGACACAGCTTTATAATATATATATATATATATATATATATATATATATATATATATATATATATATATATATATATATATATATATATATATATATATATATACATATATATATATATATATATATATATATATATATATATATATATATATTAGCTGTGTCCAGCCGCCCCCCCCACCAGACCACCAGACCAGCTCACTCAGCTACTGTGCCTATATCTAATATAATATAGCTGTGTCCAGCAGCACCCCCTCCCCTCCTGGCCCTGTGCCATGCTAGCCTGCCATGTGCCACCCCAGCCTGCCCTGTGCCACCCCAGCCTGCCATGTGCCACCCCAGCCTGCCCTGTGCCACCCACCCTGCCATGTGCCACCCCAACCTGCCCTGTGCCACCCCAAACTGCCCTATACCACCCCAACTTACCCTGTGCCACCCCAACCTGCCCTATACTACCCCAGCCTGCCCTGGACCAGCCCAGCCTGCCCTGTACCACCCAGCCTGCCATGTGCCACCCCAGCCTGCCATGTGCAACCCCAGCCTGCTCTGTACCACCAAGCCTGCCCTGTGCCACCCCAACCTGCCCTGTGCCACCCCAACCTGCTCTATACCACCCCAGCCTGCCCTGGACCAGCCCAATCTGCATTGTGCCACCCCAAGCTGCACTATACCACCCCAGCTGCCCTGGACCAGCCCAATCTGCCCTGTGCCACCCCAACCTGCCCTATACCACCCCAGCCTGCCCTGGACCAGCCCAACCTGCCCTATACAACCCCAGCCTGCCCTGTACCACCCCAGCCTGCCCTGTGCCACCTCAACCTGCCATATACCATCCAGCCTGCCCTGTGCCACCCCAACCTGCCCTATACCACCCTAACTTGCCCTGTGTCACCCCAACCTGCCCTATACCACCCTAACTTGCCCTATACCACCCAACCTGCCCTGTGCCACCCTAACTTACCCTGTACCACCCCAGCCTGCCCTGTACCACCCCATCCTGCCTTGTACCACCCCAACCTGCCATATACCACCCTGCCTGCCCTGTGTCACCCCAACCTGTCATATACCACCCTGCCTGCCCTGTACCACCCCAACCTGCCATATACCACCCTGCCTGCCCTGTACCACCCCAACCTGCCCTATACCACCCCAGCCTGCCTGTACCACCCCAACCTGCCCTGTACCACCCCAGCCTGCCCTGTACCACCCTAACCTGCTCTGTGCCACCCCAGCCTGCCTTGTACCACCACAACCTGTCCTGTGCCACTCCAGCCTTCCCTACACCACCCCAGCCTGCCCTGTGCCACTTCAACCTGCCCTGTGCCACCCTAACTTGCCCTATACCACCACAACCTGCTCTATACCACCCAATACCACCTTAACCTGCCCTGTACCACCCTAACCTGTCATATACCACCCCAACCTGCCACTATACCACCCTATACTATCATTTACAGGGGCTAGTTTGGGGTGCGCCTCGTGACCGTGCGCTACCTGAATGGTGCTGGGCAGCCTAGACAGGGGGGGAGTGACACCATGTTTTACCGCACCAGGTGACACCAACCCTAGTGACACCACTGAGCTCACTCCCCTGATATATTAAAGCAAATAGATCAAAAAAGAGTAGAATTGGATATGATCCTCTCCAACCAGACGGAGAAATCTATCCACCGGTCTAAAGCGAGATTCCTCCTACATAGCAATGCTGCATCTATGTTCACATGTAAACTACATCATTCAATTCAACCTACCCATGTTTACAAGCTACGGAATGGGTCAGGCCAACTAGTCTCCCATCCTAAAGAGGTCCTTCAAATTTTCACCTCTTTCCATCGATCCCTTCTATCCCCTCCAGAGTCACCATCCCAGGAAGGACTTGACTCATGGCTTGATTCATTACACCTCCCTTTGCTATCAGAGGATCAATTGCAGAGTTTAAACCCCCCTTGCACAGAGCAAGAAATCCTATCCATTATTAAATTGTTAAAAACATCCACTGCTCCAGGCCCAGACAGATATACCTCTCTATATTATAAAAAATGTACTGGCATGCTAGCTCCTAAACTGTCTGAAGTAATTAATCACATTTTATAAGGCCATAAACTTCCAGATGACAAGCTCTTTGTGAACATGACACATATCCCCAAACCCAACAAAGATAACTCCCTTCCACAAAATTACAGACCAATTTCGGTACTCAATAATGATATTAAAATCCTGGGTAGAGTGTTAGCTGATAGACTAGCCCCCATCATCTCGACCTTGACAGGCCCTGAACAGACTGGCTTTATACCTACAAGACAGATCACGGATAATATCCGCCTGGCATTCAATATTATCCAGGATGCTGATCTCTTTGCCCGCAAGGTCCTTATCCTCGGTTTAGATATACATAAAGCCTTTGATAGCGTCCTCTGGCCATATTTAGATGCGGTCCTAACTAAATTTGGATTTGCTGGAGAATTTGTGGACGGCTTCAAAGTCCTATACCATAACCCATACACCCGTATTAAACTATCCAGCTGCTCCTCTGAATACTTCTCCCTCAGCAGGGGCACTCACCAGGGCTGCCCCCTCTCCTCTCTGGTTTTTGCCCTGCCTATATAGCCGTTGGCCAGGGCAATTATCACAAACGTGAACATCAAAGGATATCAGGAGGGTGAAGAGGAATTTAAGCTGAGTCTATATGCAGACAATGTGCTTATGTTTCTACCTGACCCAATAGTCTCTCTCCCTAACTTACTTAACACACTAAAATTATTCCATACCTTTTTGGGACTTGGCGTTAATTTAGCAAAATGTTCGGCTCTTCCTATCAACACACCTTCACAAATCTCCTCTAACCTTAAAGACAAGTTTGGCTTCTCTCTCTCAAGTAACACCCTCCAATACCTAGGGGTGTGTTTGGCCCCCTCCCTCCGTGAAATATACAATGTCAATTACCCACGAGCTTTCACTAATGTCAAACAATGGCTACGACTCTGGTCCTCATTTCATATTTCATTATTAGGAAGGGTCACAGCTATCAAAATGTCCATACTCCCGAAATTATTGTACCTCTTCAGGGCCCTTCCCTTTTATGTGTCAGGTCAAACCTTAGTTCTGATCCAACGAGACATCAATAAATTTATTTGGAATAACAAACACCTCAGGTATGGTAAGCTTCTCACACAAAGACCTATGCCTCGGGGAGGCCTTGGTCTGCCCAATATATGGCTCTACTACCTATCAGCCAGATTGGCACAAATAGCCCAATGGCATGCTAATCCAGATAGGATCCCCTGGCTTCAATTTAAGATCACCTCTGTCCTCCCTTTCCACATCCTAGGTAGGGATGAGCCGAACATCCCCCGGTTCGGTTCGCACCAGAACCTGCGAACGGACCGAAAATTCGCACGAACTTTAGAACCCCATTGACGTCTATGGGACTCGAACGTTCGAAATCAAAAGTGCTCATTTTAAAGGCTAATTTGCATGGTATTGTCCTAAAAAGGGTTTGGGGACCCGGGTCCTGCCCCAGGTGACATGTATCAATGCAAAAAAAACTTTTTAAAACAGCCGCTTTTTCGGGAGCAGTGATTTTAATGATGCTTAAAGTAAAAAAAAAAAGTGAAATATTCCTTTAAATATCATACCTGGGGTGTGTCTATAGTATGCCTGTAAAGTGGCACAAGTTTCCCGTGTTTAGAACAGTCCCTGCACAAAATGTCATTTTTAAAGGAAAAAATCTCATTTAAAACTGCTTGCGGGTTTAATGTAATGTTGGGTCCTGGCAATATGGATGAAAATCAGAGAGACAAACGGCATGGGTACCCCCCAGTCCATTACCAGGCCCTTTGGGTCTTGTATGGATATTAAGGGGAACCCCGCACCCAAATTAAAATAAGGAAAGGTGTGGGGCCACCAGGCCCTATATACTCTGAACAGCAGTATACAGGCGGTGCAAACAAGACAGGGACTGTAGGTTTGTTGTTAAGTAGAATCTGTTTGTAATTTTGAACGGGTACATTTTTAACGTGTTTAGCTCCAGCCATCACCCCTGTGACATTTGTTTTGCTGTCTGTCCTCCTCTTTAGAAGATTTCACCTCACTTTTTGTCCCAATGACAAATGTTTTTTGAAAATTTGGGGTTTTTTGTGGAACAAGGATTGGAAAGCATCAGTGGAAAGGAGAAATGTTTTTCCCATATTAACTCTTACAGGAGAGAATTTCCCTTCCTAGGGGTAGATTTCATCTCACTTCCTGTTGTCTCCTTCCGTTTGCAAGTAGGAATCGTTTGTAAGTTAGATGTTTGAAAGTAGGGGCCTGCCCTATATACTCAGCAGAAATTTGGGCCTTAGGTGTTGTTGTGGCCACAACACTGTAAGCCCTCACAGGGCTCTGCTGTGAAATATTACATCAAGAATTGTAATTACATGCCCCCGTTGAACAGGGGCAGAAAAATTGGGCCTTTGGTGCTGGTGGTGGTGCTGGTGCCACAACACTGTAAGTCCTCACTCGCTCTTGGTGGGCGCAGAAAATGGGCCCTACTGTGAAATATTAGATCAAGAATTGTAATTACATGCCCCTGTTGAACAAGGGCAGAAAAATTGGGCCTTTGGTGGTGGTGGTTCTGGTGCCACAACACTGCAACCCCTCATAGATACTCTAGTTGGAACGCAGAAATGAGCCCTGCTGCAAAGTATTGCATCAAAAATTGTAATTACACGCCCCTGTTAAACAGGGGCTGAAAAATTGGGCTTTAGGCACTGGTGGTGGCGCCCAGAACCAAAAATGTTCTTACAAGCTATCAGCGTGATGATTGAGGAGGAAGAGGATAATTACTCAGGGATAGTCACTCAGCATCAGCATAGGCAGTCTTTGAAGGGATCTGAGATTTCAAAAAAAATTATTCGGTTACATCAGCATCAGGTGTTTGGTAGCTGGTGGTGATCCAAGACTGATTCATTTTTATGAAGGTCAGTTGATCGACCGAGTCGGTGGACAGGCGCACCCTGTGATCGGTTACAAAGCCTCCAGCAGCACTGAATGTTCGTTCCGAAAGAACGCTGGATGCAGGACAGGCCAGTAGCTCAATTGCGTACTGTGCAAGCTCTGGCCAGTGATCTATCCTCAAGACCCAGTAACCCAGAGGATTTTCGGTGGGAAAGGTGTCCAAGTCAGATCTTGCCCCTAGGTATTCCTGCACCATGTAAAACAGACGCTGGCGATGGTTGCTGGAACCGATCATACCTTGGGGCTGCGGACCAAAAAATTGTCTGAACGCATCGGTCAGACAGCCACCTTCTCCACCGCTCCTTCTTTGACTGACCGAAGCCTCAGCAACACGTTGTCCAGAAACAGGAGTTTGTAACCTCCCAGTCTCTGGGAACGCGTTGCACAGACCTTTCTGCAAGGCCTCCCAAAGATGTTTCATCCTCTGCTCCCTCTGCGATGGCAAGATAAGGTCCGCAACCTTACCCTTGTAACGTGGATCAAGGAGGGTTGCCAGCCAGTATTGGTCCTTCTCCTTGATACCACGAATACAAGGATCCTTACACAGGCTTTGCAGGATCAGGGAGGCCATGCAGCGTAGGTTTGCTGAGGCATTCGGTCCGGAGTCCTCTGGGTCACTAAGGACGACATGGTCCGCAGCCACCTCCTCCCAGCCACGTACAAGTCCATGTGTTTCTTGGGACTGATCCCTTAAAGACTGCTGCTGATGCTGAGTGCCAGGCTCCACCTCCATACTGACCCAATCTTCCTCCTCCTCCTCCTTGTCCTCTTCCTGTGTGATTGGCAGGCACGCAGGAACACTGTCTGGATAAAGGGGGCCTTGAGAGCTAAGGAAGGCCTCCTCTTCCTGCCTCTGTTCTGCCTCAAGTGTCCATTATTCCACGCAGCGTGTGCTCCAACAGGTGGACAAGGGGACAGTGTCACTGATGCATGCACTGTCACTGCTCACCATCCTCGTGGCCTCCTCAAATGGTGACAGGACAGTGCATGCATCCCTGATCATGGCCCACTGGCGTGGGAAAAAAAACAAGCTCCCCTGACCCTGTCCTGGTGCCATAGTGGCACAGGTACTCATTGATGGCCCTCTGCTGCGTGTGCAGCCGCTGCAGCATGGCCAGCGTTGAGTTCCACCTGGTGGGCATGTCACAGATTAGGCGGTTCTTGGGCAGGTTAAACTCCTTTTGGAGGTCCGCCAGCCGAGCACTGGCATTATATGACCGACGGAAATGCACACAGACTTTCCTGGCCTGCCTCAGGACATCCTGTAAGCCCGGGTACCTGCCCAAGAACCGCTGCACCACCAAGTTAAGGACGTGAGCCAAACAGGGCACATGGGTCATTTGTCCCTGTCGGAGGGCAGAGAGGAGGTTGGTGCCATTGTCGCAAACCACCATTCCTGCCTTAAGTTGGCGTGGCGTCAACCACCTCTGAACCTGCCCCTGCAGAGCTGACAGAACCTCTGCCCCAGTGTGGCTCCTGTCCCCCAAGCACACCAGCTCAAGCACCGCATGGCATCTTGAACGGCTACGGAGAACCGCTGGTTCTGAGGACAAAGCACAGGAAGAGGCCATGGAGGAAGAAGAAGAGGAGGGGGTGGAGGAGAGAGGTGTGTCACAATCATTAGCATTTTGGAGGCGTGGTGGCGGAACAACCTCCAACACTACTGCACCTTGTCCTGCATCCTTCCCAGCTGCCAGCAGAGTCACCCAATGCGCCGTGAAACTTAGGTAACGTCCCTGTCCATGCCTGCTGGACAATGAGTCAGTGGTAATATGCACCTTACCGCTGACCGCCCTGTCCAGCGAGGCATGGACATTGCCTTCCACATGCCGGTAGAGAGCCGGAATCGCCTTCCGTGAGAAAAAGTGGCGTTTGGGTACCTGCCACTGAGGAACCGCACATTCCACAAACTCACGGAAGGGGGCAGAGTCTACCAACTGAAAAGGCAGCAGTTGAAGTGCTAGCAATTTTGCCAAGCTAGCATTCAACCGCTGGGTATGTGGATGGCTGGGAGCAAACTTCTTTCAGCGGTGCAGCAGCTGGGGCAGGGAAATTTGCCTGGTACAATCTGACATTGGTGTACCAAAAGCAGATTGCCCACAAGTACTTGGCTGTGACACACCTAATTCTACACCTTCATTCCTCTCAGTGCAGGTCTCAGAGAGTACTGAAGGTATAGTGGGGTTGGAGATCTCAGCTGATGAGGAGCAAGGAGAGGTCCTCTTTGTTCTTTGGTGTGGGTCTTTTAGATACGCTTGCCAACGAACTGCATGGCAGGTCAACATATGTCTGGTCAAGCATGTGGTACCCAAGCGGGAGATGTTTTGGCCACGCGAGATACGCTTGAGACATATGTTGCAAATAGCAGCGGTGCGATCTGATGCACTTGTCTCAAAAAAGGCCCACACCAAAGAACTTTTTGAATAACGCGCAGACTGCAGCGCCCTGCACATGTGGAGCTTTGGGGTGTGATGCAGTCAATGTGCTGCCCTTAGGCTGGCCCCTGGAGGGCATCCTGCCTCGTTGGTGATGTGCCGCCTCCTCCTCCTCCTCCTCTCTCCTATCAGGCACCCACGTTGAGTCAGTGACCTCATCAACCCCTCCCTCCTCATCACTGGAGCAAACCTGGCAGTATGCTGCAGCAGGGGGAGCATGACTGCCAGATTGCTGCCCTTCTTGGGCAGCCCCTCTGTGCGTGCTCATGTTACTGCCTTCATCGAGCTCAGTATCATCACCAGAGCCTTCCAAACGCTGGGCATCCTCCTGGAGCATGTACCCAACACTGTGGTCAAACAGTTCGAGGGACTCCTCAGGAGGACATGGTGGGGCTAGGGAAGGAGTCACTGATGACATTGAGCCAAGGGAAGAGGCCGCTGCTTTGCCAGACAAAGTACCCTGGGCATGGGTGAGAGAGGATGAGGAGGATGAGGACGGCTTGGTCATCCACTCGACCAAGTCTTCCGCATGTTGCGGCTCAACACGGCCAGCTGCCGAAAAAAAGGCCAAGCGTGTCCCACGGCCACGTGCTGATGAGGATGCACCGTCTCCATGACCAGCACTAGACACAGAGCCTGCTTGCCCTCTCTTATTGGCTTGTGACTGTCTGCCTCTCCTTCTTGGCCTTCCAGACATACTAATGGCCTGTAGCTGCACTAAGCTGGGATATATATATATATATATATATATATATATATATATATATATATATATATGTACTGATACTGCAGCTAGCAAAATCAACTGCCTGCCTGTAGTATAAGAACAACACCAACCTTCTACAGGTAGCTTTAGCTGAACACTGTGTAGAGCTCGCAAAAAAATAACTTGTAGCTTTTTTAGCTGCCTGCGGTAGTGATAGGATCAGGAAAACACCACCAACCTTCTACAGGTAGCTTTAGCTGAACACTGTGCAGAGCAAGCAAAAAAATAACTTGTAGGTTTAGTTGAACACTGTGAGGTGGACGCACCACACTAACTTGTAGTTTTAGCTGAACACTGTGAGCAGGACGCACAGCACTAACTTGTAGTTTTAGCTGAACACTGTGAGCAGGATGCACAGCAATAACTTGTAGTTTTAGCTGAACACTGTGAGCAGGACGCACAGCACTAACTTGTAGTTTTAGCTGAACACTGTGAGCAGGACGCACCCCACTAACTTGTAGTTTTAGCTGAACACTGTGAGCAGGACACAGCCCACTAACTTGTAGGTTTAGCTGAACACTGTGAGGTGGACGCACCACACTAACTTGTAGTTTTAGCTGAACACTGTGAGCAGGACGCACAGCACTAACTTGTAGTTTTAACTGAACACTGTGAGCAGGACGCACTACACTAACTTGTAGCTTTAGATGAACACTGTGCAGAGGTCTCACTACACTAACTTGTAGGTTTAGCTGAACACTGTGAGGTGGACGAACCACACTAACTTGTAGTTTTAGCTGAACACTGTGAGCAGGACGCACCCCACTAACTTGTAGTTTTAGCTGAACACTGTGAGCAGGACGCACTGCACTAACTTGTAGTTTTAGCTGAACACTGTGAGCAGGACGCACCCGACTAACTTGTAATTTTAGCTGAACACTGAGGTGGACGCACCCCACTAACTTGTAGGTTTAGCTGAACATTGCGAGGTGGACGCACCCCACTAACTTGTAGGTTTAGCTGAACACTGTGAGGTGGACGCACCACACTGACTTGTAGTTTTAGCTGAACACTGTGAGCAGGACGCACAGCACTAACTTGTAGTTTTAGCTGAACACTGTGAGTGGGACGCACAGCACTAACTTGTAGTTTTAGCTGAACACTGTGAGCAGGACGCACCCCACTTACTTGTAGTTTTAGCTGAACACTGTGAGCAGGACGCACCACACTAACTTGTAGTTTTAGCTGAACACTGTGAGCAGGACGCACAGCACTAACTTGTAGTTTTAGCTGAACACTGTGAGCAGGATGCACTGCACTAACTTGTAGCTTTAGATGAACACTGTGCAGAGGTCTCACTACACTAACTTGTAGGTTTAGCTGAACACTGTGAGGTGGACGCACCACACTAACTTGTAGTTTTAGCTGAACACTGTGAGCAGGACGCACCCCACTTACTTGTAGTTTTAGCTGAACACTGTGAGCAGGACGCACTACACTAACTTGTAGTTTTAGCTGAACACTGTGAGCAGGACGCACAGCACTAACTTGTAGTTTTAGCTGAACACTGTGAGCAGGACGCACCACACTAACTTGTAGTTTTAGCTGAACACTGTGAGCAGGACGCACAGCACTAACTTGTAGTTTTAGCTGAACACTGTGAGCAGGACGCACTGCACTAACTTGTAGCTTTAGATGAACACTGTGCAGAGGTCTCACTACACTAACTTGTAGGTTTAGCTGAACACTGTGAGCAGGACGCACCCCACTTACTTGTAGTTTTAGCTGAACACTGTGAGCAGGACGCACTACACTAACTTGTAGTTTTAGCTGAACACTGTGAGCAGGACGCACTGCACTAACTTTTAGCTTTAGATGAACACTGTGCAGAGGTCTCACTACACTAACTTGTAGTTTTAGCTGAACACTGTGAGCAGCACGCACCCCACTTACTTGTAGTTTTAGCTGAACACTGTGAGCAGGACGCACCCCACTTACTTGTAGTTTTAGCTGAACACTGTGAGCAGGACGCACCCCACTTACTTGTAGTTTTAGCTGAACACTGTGAGCAGGACGCACCCCACTTACTTGTAGTTTTAGCTGAACACTGTGAGCAGGACGCACCCCACTTACTTGTAGTTTTAGCTGAACACTGTGAGCAGGACGCACTACACTAACTTGTAGTTTTAGCTGAACACTGTGAGCAGGACGCACTGCACTAACTTTTAGCTTTAGATGAACACTGTGCAGAGGTCTCACTACACTAACTTGTAGTTTTAGCTGAACACTGTGAGCAGCACGCACCCCACTTACTTGTAGTTTTAGCTGAACACTGTGAGCAGGACGCACCCCACTAACTTGTAGGTTTAGCTGAACACTGTGAGCAGGACGCACCCCACTTACTTGTAGTTTTAGCTGAACACTGTGAGCAGGACGCACAGCACTAACTTGTAGTTTTAGCTGAACACTGTGAGCAGGACGCACCCCACTTACTTGTAGTTTTAGCTGAACACTGTGAGCAGGACGCACCACACTAACTTGTAGTTTTAGCTGAACACTGTGAGCAGGATGCACCGCACTAACTTGTAGTTTTAGCTGAACACTGTGAGCAGGACGCACCGCACTAACTTGTTGTTTTAGCTGAACAGTGTGAGCAGGACGCACTGCACTAACTTGTAGTTTTAGCTGAACACTGTGAGCAGGACTTACCCCACTAACTTGTAGTTTTAGCTGAACACTGTGAGCAGGACGCACTGCACTAACTTGTAGTTTTAGCTGAACACTGTGAGCAGGACGCACTGCACTAACTTGTAGTTTTATCTGAACACTGTGAGCAGGACGCACCCCACTAACTTGTAGTTTTAGCTGAACACTGTGAGGTGGATGCACCGCACTAACTTGTAGTTTTAGCTGAACACTGTGAGCAGGACGCACTGCACTAACTTGTAGTTTTAGCTGAACACTGTGAGCAGGACGCACTGCACTAACTTGTAGTTTTAGCTGAACACTGTGAGCAGGACGCACTGCACTAACTGTAAATAGTCTGGTTGCCTGACTGTGGTACTAATAGGATCAAAAGAACACCAGCAATTTTCTTCAAGTAGCTGTAAATACTGTAACAAGACAAGCCTGCCTGTCAGTAGGAAGATAACAGGAACGGATCTAGCTAAACTGAATACAGTATATATATATATATATATATATATATATATATATATATATATATATATGCAACACCTGGGATGCATATATATACACAATACACTGTAAGTGCAGCTAACTGACTGACTGTTCTGCCTAATCTATCTAACTCAAATCAAATGACACTGTCTCTCTGTCTATCTCTTTCAACGCCAGAACACACACTACACAGGGCCGCCGTGCAGGCGGCCTTATATAGTGTGGGGCGTGTACTAAATCCCCTGAGCCATAATTGGCCAAAGCCTCCTTGGCTTTGGCCAATTACGGCTCTCTGTTCAGATGGCGCTGTGATTGGCCAAGCATGCGGGTCATAGTGCATGCTTGGCCAATCATCAGCCAGCAATGAACTGCGATGCCGCAGTGAATTATAGGCCGTGACGCGCCACACGAATTTGGCGCAAACGGCCCATATCGTTCGCAATTCGACGAACGGGCGAACAGACGATGTTCGAGTCGAACATGGGTTCGACTCGAACACGAAGCTCATCCCTAATCCTGGGTCTTCTATGGCAGGTAAATCCCAACCCTAGAGAGCTAGGAACACTTAACAACATTGTAGGCCAAACTATTCATTTATGGTCTCTTTACCACCAAAAATTCAAACTTCGTTCACATAGACCCCCCTGACTTAATTTATGGGAGACAGGAGATTCCCTCCAGCTTTTGATTCACCCAGAAAATTTCTTTGTCGGGATCAAAAGTCTCTGACCACAATTAATGCACTAACACATGGCACATCATTCTACTCCTTTACTCAACTCCAGGAGCAGTTTGACATCTCAAGAGAAGAGTTTTACAAATTTCTTCAAATCAGACACTTCTTTGAATCCCTATACACGCTTAATGCCATTCCCATTCTAACCCTGTATGAATCAATATGTCAAAACAGTTCTAGAGAGAAAGGAACTATCTCTACTATCTACAAATACCTTAATAACTTACATTTACCAGAGAAATCTTCAGCAATGACCCAGTGGGAAACTGACTTAGGCACAGATTATTCATCAGAGGAATGCTTAGATATGCTGCAAAACATGAACAAATGTACCCGCTCCATAGCTATGAAAGAAATGGTTGTGAAATTACACACACGGTGGTATCTCACCCCTGACAGGGTGCACAAATTTTACCCCGGTGTTCCAGGTATGTGCTTTAGGGGAAGCCAGAGTTCTGGCACCTTGCTTCACACGTTCTGGAGCTGCCTTCATCTTTTTTTTTCATCATTAGATTTTTATTGATTTTTGCAAAGAGTATATAACAATACAATGTGCACATTGTATATTGGGTACAGTACAATCGTTTAGTTGTGTACAAAGAAACATATTATCTGGATAGTGTTATAACATATAGCAGAGAACTGTCATAATACCGCTTCCGATATCGGAGATTAATTATGGTCTGAGTAGCACCACCCCAGGTGCCCTAATGGGAACACTTTTCACCCGGGGGGGTGGCACTCTGTGTGGACAGTCTCCGGTTTGTATATATCATAGGTAAAATAGAGTCTATAAACAGAAGCAGTAGGAATATGCAAGAGAGGGGAAAGAAAAAAGATCTTATCAAGAAAAGGCGGTAACGCTATGTTGCTTATCATGAAAATAAGAAAGGTTTCTGGATCATCAGGTGAATGGTTATGAAAGGAATGATGCAGCTCCGGTCCACAACTCCCATGGCCTCCATTTATATTTCACAGTGTGTGTGAGGCCTGAACTAGAGGCCATCATCATTTCAAAGCTGTAGTGGAGGTTTACCGTATCTAGAGTATGTTCAACGGAGGGGGCAGCATCCGTTTTCCATAGTCTTGCGATACATAATCTTGCAGCTAACAGGATATGGGTCACTGTGTGTCTGTAAGGTGTAGGTATTGTTTCAATAGTGAGGTTCAGCACAGCTAGATCAGGTGATGGGTGTAAATTTTGGTGTATAACGTCAGATATTATTTGGAAGATCTTGTTCCAGTAGTTACGCAAACGTGGGCATGTCCAGAAGATGTGAAGGAGATCACCCCTGACTGAACACCCGCGCCAGCATTGATCACTAATAGAAGGATTGAATTTAGCAATTCTGGATGGGGTTAAGTACCACCTGAGATGTATTTTTTGGGTGTTTTCCCAGAGCGTGGCGCATTTTGTGGATTTATAGATTGACTGGATCGCTTTTTGCCATTGGTGTTCCGAGTAGGTCTGACCTAAGTCATGTTCCCAGTGAATATGTGGGGGTGTCTTGTTAAACTGCTGTTTCTGGTGTAGGATATTATAGAATAGGGATATTCCCTTGCGTTTGGGGATGGAGGACGTTAGAAAATCCCATGCTTTAGGATGTATAGTGTATAACTGAAGGTGGGAGTTTTTAAGGCAGTGCGTGATTCGGAGGTAGGTGAAGAGTTCTGTTTGGGGTAGGTTATATTCTTGTTTCAAGAGGGTAAAAGACTTGGGTTTGTCTTTGAGTAGAATGTGTTGTATGTTTCGGATACCGTTCTTGGTCCAGTGGTTTAAATTTAAGTCTGGAGAGAGGTGATGGAGAGCTTCAATAGGGATAGGAGTGGGGGGAGTGTCGGGTGTAACACCGCTGTTGTGTATTAGTTTTTTCCATGCTGAGGTTGCCGCCACCATGGTGGGAGGTGTTGCCGTCGACAGTTTTGGACCCCAGGGTGCGCTCATCAACCAAGATTGTAGGTTTGGGCGAAGCAGGTGGGAATGTTCTATTGAGCTCCAGAGTTTGGTAGGTTTTGTACTGAACCACTCGCCGAGCTGGTCTAGTATTGCTGCTGTGTGATAGTCTTCGAAGTCTATTGTCCCTGAACCTCCCGCCAGTCTGTGATTTCTAAGTGTCGAATGTGCGCATCTAGGTCTGGATTCATTCCATATGGTTTTGTTAAGTATGGTTTGCAATGATTTAAAGTAGTATTTAGGTAGGGGTATGGGTAGAGTTCTGAATAGGTATAGGATTTGGGGCAGGTGTAGCATTTTGAATGCAGCCAGCCTACCAGACCAAGAAAGGTTGTGTTTGGTTATGGTCTGTGCATCTATTTTTAAGGTGGCGAGGAGAGGTTTGAAATTGGCTGCAAATAGGTGTTTAACTGATTTCGTGAGGTGGATTCCTAAGTATGGGATGCTTTGGTCGGCCCAAGCAAAGGGGAATTGTGCTTGTAGCAGGTTTCGAGAAGTAGCGTCCAGTTTAAGGTCTAGAATATGGGACTTAGTTACGTTAAGCTTGTAGTATGATACGCGACCGAACCAGTCCAATAATTTTTGGGCTTCAGGAAGGGAGGAATTTGGATTGGTGAGCACTAGTATGACATCGTCAGCAAAGAGGCTGATTTTATGTGACGTATTCCTTATTGTGACTCCTGTGAGTAGGGGGTTTGAGCGAACATGTTCCGCGAGTGGCTCTATGAGCATGTTAAAAATTAGTGGGGACAATGGACAACCCTGGCGAGTGCCATTTGTGATGTGAAAGGTTTGTGAAAGCATATCTGCGGAGTATACCTTCGCAGTTGGGACAGTATATAGAGCTAAGATAGCGTTGTATATGAGACCTTTAAATCCGAGTTTAGTTAGTACTGCTCTGAGGTATGACCAGTGTACTCTATCGAACGCCTTCTCTGCGTCCAAAGAGAGGAGCAGAGAAGGCGTTCCACTGGACTCAATATGGTGTATTATGTTTACAATCCTTCTTGTGGCATCAGGGGCTTGCCTGCCTCTAATGAATCCTGATTGGTCTGTGTGTATGAGATCAGGCATAACAGCCATAAGGCGTCTGGCAATCGTTTTGGCATATATTTTTACGTCAAGATTCAATAGGGAGATAGGGCGGTAGTTTTGGGGGGAGGTAGGAGCTTTACCTGGTTTCGGGATAGTAATGATAAGAGCGTTTAGTGATTCATCAGGGAATGTTGAGGAGGAGGCAGCAATGTTGAAGAATTCTGTCATTTGGGGAAGTAAGTGTCTAGAAAACCTTTTATAGTATTCTCCCGTGAGACCATCTGGTCCTGGGGCTTTGCCCGTTGGTAGGGAGGATATCGTATCAAGAATTTCCCTGTCTGAGAATGGTTCGTTGAGGGAGGTCAGTTGAGAGTCAGTCAGCTTTGGTAGTTTAATTTGTTGAAGAAAGTTGTTGATATCTTCATGGGATGGTTGGTAAGTAGCGTGGTCATGTTTGATGTTGTAGAGCTTACTATAGTAGTCGCTGAATGCGTTCGCTATGTCCTGGGGGTTAGTCAGAGTGTCGGTTGAGTGTGGGTAGGATAATGTCGTGATTTTGGATTTGATCCTTCGTCCTTTGATGCGTTGCGCTAGTCTTTTACCTGCTTTATTGGACGTGGAGTATGTGGTAGCTTTAAGCTTGCGCTGGATTAGTTCATAGGAGTGGAGAAGAAGTGAGCGCAGATCACGTCTTAGGGTCAATAATTGGGCTTGGGTGTTCGGGTCAGGGTTAGTCTTATGTTGGGATTCAAGAGTCGCAATTTGGGAGGTAAGGGTGTCTATTTGCTGCGTCCTCTTCTTTTTACACACAGAGCTCAGTTTCATGACAATACCTCTGATAACCGCTTTGTGCGCGTTCCACACCGTCACGGGATCCCCCACTGACCCTTTGTTTAAATCAAAATAATCACTTATATGTTTTTCTATATCTAAGGAGTAGGTGGGGTGCTGTAAGATATAATTGTTCGCTCGCCAGAGGAACGTATTCCGCTGGGGCGGCATGTCGTTGATGGAAATAGAGATTGGGGCGTGGTCTGACCACGTCACGGTGTGGATTACAGATGCGCTGATGTTTTGTAGTAGCCATTTGTCTGTGAGGAACAAATCAATCCTAGAATAGGAAGTGTGGCGGGGGGAAAAATAGGTAAAATCTTTTTCGGACCCATGATGGCATCTCCACACGTCAAACATGTCGTGTGACGTGAGGAGCCGCCCCAGGGGTGACTCTCTTCTTTTTGCAGGAGAAGTAGTGTCCATATGAATATCGGGAACTAAGTTGAAGTCTCCGCAGACTATCAAGTGTCCCTTGCATTCCGCTCTAACCTTAGTGAAGGCTTTCTTCAGGAAACTGATCTGGCGGGTGTTGGGGGCGTAGATATTCATTAAGGTATAACTCACTTTGTTGAGGGTGAAGGATAGAATGAGATATCTACCGTTGGGGTCAGAGGTTTGTTGTAGCAGTTGGAAGTCCAGTCCTTGTTTGATCGCTATGAGAACTCCTCTTTTCTTGGAGCTATAAGTGGCATGGTATATTTGGGGGTACTGCCGATTATGACAAAGGGTTGTTGCCGCAGGGAGCAGGTGGGTTTCTTGGACACAGAGGATGTCACAGTCCAATTTTGCCGCAGTGTGCCATAGAGAATGCCGTTTTGCCGGGTGGTTGAGGCCCTTGGCATTGAGGGACACAATGTTGCAGGGCATGATCAAGGGATGTTGGGTGGAGTGTGTTTAGTGTAGAAGAGTCACTTACAGTTAGTTGCTTGTAGCTTGCAGGATGTTGGCGATGGTGTCGTGGTTAAGTTACTGGATGGATGGTCACTTGCGTTGTGTTGGAGATCTGTACCGGAAGCCGCAGGAGGGAACTGGAAGAAGGCAACAAATTAAAAGGCTGGAAGAACCAACAATTAGAACAAGAATTGGTAATAGATTCAACTTTCTACTGCAATCTCGCTGTATAGGAAACGTGGCGGCGTAAATAACAAAGAGCTTATGAGAAGCTATGCCGCAGTTGGGGGAAAACAGTTAGTGTTCAAAAGGAAAGAAATAGAACAATTAGGAACATTGCTCAAGACAGCGAGGGAGAAATGAGCTGTAGATATTATGGCCCAACTTATTCAGGTATTCGTGTGGGTATGGTGGATCTTGGGGTTCTGGTTGTTGCGCCTGTGGGAAGAATTTCGTTGTGGCAGAGGGGAGATCCCGTCCGTTGGGGGATCCAGGATGATGCCCCATTCGTGGAGAAGGTGCAGCCCCTTCATTAGGTCATTGACAGCGTGGGTAGTGCCATTTTTCAGGATGAGGATGGTCGCTGGATATCTCCATTTATATGGGATTTTATGGTTGGAGAGGCCTTTTGTGATGGGATTTAGCTTCCTCCTCATTTGCAGGGTGAACTTGGAAAGATCTGGAAAGATCTGTATTGCCTCGTAGGGTCTGGGCAGGGGAGCTTTGGCTCTGGCTTCTGACATCATTTTTTCTTTTATGTGGAAAAAATGAATTCGCATGAGTACATCTCTTGGTACTGATGCTGCTAGATGAGACGGTTTGGCGATCCTGTGAATTCTATCGATGACGATATCTCTGGGAGCTGCGTCGGGTAAAATAGTGTGTATGAGGTCCTTGGCATATTTGGGGAGATCATTCGGGGGTATGGACTCAGGGACCCCTCGCAGTTTGACGTTGTTACGTCGAGAGCGATCTTCCAAATCGGCCAGCTTGGCCCGGACCCAGTGCTGCTCATCTTTAATGTCATCTACCGCATCTATAATGTCATTCACTGTGGCTGTGCATTCTGTCATTCCCCTTTCCATATTAGAGATTCTATTGTCCATAGAGTGCATCTCTGTGGAGATTTTACTGAATAGGGAAGATAAATCTGTCATCAGAGAGGTTTGTAGGGACATCAGCATCTCTTTTAGGGTTGTGTCTATTACTGGCTGGCCTGAGGTGGGGAAAGATGCCATGGAGTTATGCAGCGCCTGGTTAGACTGAAAGGGGTTGAAGGCTTGGGCCTGTACTGCAGCGCTGGTATGAGGAGAATGTGATTGCGGTATATCCATCCGCATCCGAGCTTTAGCAGGGCTGGAAGTGAGGGGATCAGATCTAGGGTCCTGGGTAGGGGATAGAGGCAGAGGAGCCGTG
The DNA here is from genome assembly GCF_042186555.1 of Aquarana catesbeiana. NCBI lineage: Eukaryota > Metazoa > Chordata > Amphibia > Anura > Ranidae > Aquarana > Aquarana catesbeiana. The sequence continues at coordinate 9,602,028 of NC_133336.1, forward strand.
CCCATTTCACTGTGGATGGCGTCAGGGAGGTCTGTGTAAGCCTCACTGGTGTCTGTCAGGCCGCCGGCGCCATCTTGGATAGTACTGACCTTGTCCTGAGGAAACAGGAACGTAGTGAGTTTTCTGATTCCCCTCTCTCCCATCCGTTTGCGGGACATTGTCGGTCGGCACTGCGGGAAGCTGTGTAGCGATTTTGGGGTGAATCGGTCCGGTCTGTCAGGCGTAATTCGTTCCGGTGTACTCCCTCGCTGTGGAGCTATGAGGTTAAGCAGCCATCTTCAGCGCCGGCTAGCCACGCCCGAGCTGCCTTCATCTTCAACACATATGGAACCAAGCAGCCTCCAGAGTAGCGCAGATTACTGGTTCTATGATCACACTAACAGCACCAAGATGTCTATTATTCACACAGATCCCAGAATTACCACCCCCTACCCAGAAACTGGTTAACACCCTGTTTGTTGCTATTCAGTGGGCCATAGCCTTAAATTGGCGATCTCAGTCAGTACCCTGGCCCCAGGTGCTGCAGAGGATGGAGATTATCATGGAACGAATCCACCACACGATTATGGATACTATGCACATATTCTCCAACAAATGGGAGATAATAATAATTGGTCCTCTTATGGGGAGCTGCTTTAAACGTGGGGACCCGTTATATTTGCTTTTCACCTCTCCCCTCCCTAAGGTCCTTGAGATGCCCCACCCTTAGAGATATTGTAGCCTACGAGGTGGATCAAATCGTTATTAAAGAAAAAATATGATGTTGGCAACTTTCCCTACCTTACCCAGCTAACTAGATTTAACTCTAGCAACACACGGAACTGGGAATTTGCACTACTGTTCTGGTTTGGTTTTGTTTTTTTTTTCTTTTCTATTTTTCTTTGTTATATTTCTCTATTACATTTTAGTTTCAATGCAAAAGCTGAAAGGACACTCCAGATGTTAATTCTTTTCAGTACAGTTATTCTTGCACAGATAATTGTAAGCTGTAATCCATTTCTATATTTTATTTTGTACCCTGAATTTGCTTACTCTTGGGTTGCATCCCAAAGGCTAATGTATGTGTTTTTCTTCATTCTTAATAAAAAAACGTTTGTATTAATAATATTTCACAGCAGGGCCTGTTCCAGCGCCCACCAAGAGTAACTGTGATGGCTTACTGTGTTATGGTACCACCAACACCTAAGACCCTATTTTCCACAGAATATATAGGGCAGGCCCTATAGTATATACAGGCAGTCCCCTACTTTCAAGCATCCAACTTACAAACAAATTCTACTTACAAACAGAGGGAGACAACAGAAAGTGAGAGGAAATCTACCTCTAGGAAGGGAAATTCTCTCCTGTAAGAGTTAATATGGGAAAAAGGTGTCTCCACTGGTACTTTATCACCAATCCTTGTTTCCCTAATAACCCAAAATGTTCAAAATCCAATTGTCATTGGAACAGAAAGTGAGGAGAAATCTTCTGAACAGGGGCACAGAAAGCAAAACAAATGTTACAGGGGTGATAACCCTTCCCTATGTTATCCAAAAAGCTTAACAAATGGACTTTTTGGCTGGAGCTACACTTTAAAAATGTACCTGTTCCAAATTACAAACAGATTCAACTTAGGAACAAACCTATAGTCCCTGTCTTGTTTGTAACCCGGGGACTGCCTGTATACTGCTGTTCAGAGTATTGGGGGCCCCACGCCTTTTTTTTTAATTTGCATGCAGGGTTCCCCTTATTATCCATACCAGACCCAAAGGGCCTAGTAATGGACTGGGGGGTACCCATGCCATTTTTCTCAATGATTTTCATCTATAATGCCGGGACCCGACATTACATTACAGCCGCAAGCAGTTTTGAATGACTTTTATTCCTTTAGAAATGTCATTTTGTGCAGGGACTGTTCTAAACACGGGAAAAATGCACCACTTTACAGGCACACTATAGTCACCCCCCAGCACAATATTTAAAGGAATATTTCACTTTTATTGTTTCACTTTAAGCATTATTAAAATCACTGCTCCTGGAAAAACTAACGTTTTTAAACTTTTTTTGAATTGATACATGTCCCCATGACCCAGGTCCCCAAACACTTTTTATGACAATAACTTGCATATTAGCCTTTAAAATTAGCACTTTTGATTTTTCACGTTCGTGTTCCATAGACTTTAACGGTGTTCGCATGAATTTTTTACCTGTCCGCATGTTCTGCCGCGAACCGGACTGGGGGGTGTTCGGCTCATCCATAGTTGTGATGGAGGTGAAGGGGGTGCTGTAAGCTGTGATGGAGGTGAAAAAAGGGTGCTGTAAGCTGTGATGGAGTTGAAAAAGGGTGCTGTGATGAAGGGGGTGCTGTGATGAAGTGGGTGCCTGGTGTTTGTTCTGAGCTATCACAACTGGGTTAGAACGGCACATAGCTGTAGTTCTAATCCCGGAGCATCGGCTGACCGAACAATCAGAAGTTGCGATCTGCAATCTGATTCTATAGCAGCAGAGGAGTGTCGGGAGAGTGGAATCGAGCGAGCAGGGGCTCGTTACAGGGGGTGCTGTGATGAAGGGGTGCTGTGATAAAGGGGGGTGCTGTGATGAAGGTGAAGGGGGTGCTGTAAACTGTGATGGAGTTAAAAGGGGTTGCTGTGATGAAGGTGTAGTGGGGTGCTGTGATAGAGGGGAAGGGGGTGCTGTGATGGAGGTGAAGGGGGGGTGCTGTAAGCAGTGATGGAGGTAATGGGGGGTTCTTTGATGGTGATGGAGGTGAAGGGGGTGCTGTGATGGAGGTGAAGGGTAGTGCTGTGATGAAGGTAAAGGGGGTGCTTTGATGTAGGTGAAGGGGGTGCTGTGATGGAGGTGAAGGGGGATGCTGTAAGCTGTGATGGAGGTGAAGGGGGTGCTGTGATGGAGGTTAAGGGGGGTGCTATGATGAAGGTGAAGGGGGTGCTGTGATGGAGGTGAAGGGGTGCTCTGATCGAAGTGAAGGGGGTGCTGTAAGCTGTGGTGGAGGTGAAGGGGGGTGCTGTGATAGAGGTAAAGGAGGGTGCTGTAAGCTGTGATGGAGGTGAAAGGCGGTGCTGTCATTGATGTGAAAGGGGTGCTGAGATGGAGGTGAAGGGGTGCTGTAAGCTGTGATGGGGGTGAAGGGGGGTGATGTGATGGAGGTGAAGGGTGCTGTGATGAAAGTGAAGGGGAGTGCTGTAAGCTGTGGTGGAGGTGAAGGGGGGGTGGTGGGATGGATGTGAATGGTGTGCTGTGATGGAAGTGAAGGGGGGTGCTGTAAGCTGTGATGGAGGTGAAAGGGGGTGCTGTCATTGAGGTGAAAGGGGGGTGCTGTGATGGAGGTGAAGGGGGTGCTGTAAGCTGTGATGGAGGTGAAGGGGGTGCTGTAATCTGTGCTGGATGTGAAGGGGGTGCTGTGATGGAGGTGAAGGGGGTGCTGTAAGCTGTGATAGAGGTGAAGGGGGGTACTGTGATAGAGGTGAAGGGGGGTGCTGTGATGGAGGTGAATGGGGGTGCTATGAGCTGTGATGGAGGTGATGGGGGTGCTGTAAGCTGTGATAAAGGTGAAGGGGGGTGCTGTGATAGAGGTGAAGGGGGGTGCTGTGATGGAGTTGAACAGGGGTGCTGTAAGCTGTGATGGAGTTGAAGGGGGGTGCTGTGATGAGGGGGGTGCTGTGATGGAGGTGAAGGGGGGGTGCTATGATGGAGGTGAAGTGGGGTGCTGTTATGGAGGTGTAGGGGGGTGCTGTGATGGAGGTGAAGGGGGTGATGTGATGGAGGTGAAGGGGGTGCTGTGATGGAGGTGAAGAGGGGTGCTGTGTCATCGAGTTGAAGGGGGGTGCTGTAAGCTGTGATGGAGTTGAAGGGGGGTGCTATAATCTGTCATTGAGTTGAAGGGGGGTGCTGTTATGAAGGGGGTGCTGTGATGAAAGGGGGTGCTGTGATGGAGTTGAAGGGGGGTGCTGTCATTGAGGTTAAAGGGGGTTCTGTGATGGAGGTGAAGTGGGGTGCTGTAAGCTGTGATGGAGGTGAAGGAGGGTGCTGTAAGCTGTGATGGAGGTGAAGGAGGGTGCTGTAATCTGTGATGGATGTGAAGGGTAGGGATGAGCTTCGTGTTCGAGTTGAACCCATGTTCGACTCGAACATTGTCTGTTCGTCTGTTCACAGAATTGCAAACGATATGGGCCGTTCGCACCAAATTCGTGTGGCGCGTCACAGCCCATAATTCACTGCGGCATCGCAGTGCATTGCTGGCAGATGATTGGCCAAGCATGGACTATGACCCTATCACAGCGCCGTCTGTAGGGAGAGCTGTAATTGGCCAAAGCCAGGGTGGCTTTGGCCAATTATGGCTCGGGGTTTAGTACATGCCCCACACTATATAAGGCTGCCTGCACGGCGGCCCTGTGTAGTGTGTTCCGGTGTTGAGAGACAGAGACAGAGAAACAGTGTCATTTGATTTAAGTTAGATACATTAGGCAGGACAGTCAGTGAGTTAGCTGCACTTACAGTGTATTGTGTATATACAGTCAGGTCCATAAATATTGGCACATCAATACAAGTCTAATCTTTTTGGCTGTATACACCACCACAATGGATTTGAAATTAAACGAACAAGATGTGCTTTAACTGCAGACTTTCAGCTTTAATTTGAGGGTATTTACATCCAAGTCAGGTGAACGGTGTAGGAATTACAACAGTTTGTATACTGTATGTGCTTCCCACTTTTTAAGGGACCAAAAGTAATGGGACAGATTGACAATCATCCATCAAGAGAGAAAAAGAGGAGAAGTTAGTGGGACTTTGAATGAGGTAACAGTGGTCGTTCAAATCCCATCCTCCGTCCTGATTTGGCACATAAAAAATGAGAGAACAAAGGCGGGACTTTGCATGAAGCACACGGAGGCAGGAAAAATTCATTTAACATAAAAACATCTTTAATTTTGATTTCAAATTATCATGGAATTTTTATTTATTAACTCATTGCATTATGCCCAATATCCAGGTATAAACAGTTCATGAGGACCACATAATTCATTTTCGTTACTATTTCAACACAGAGTTATTATATGTTGAGCAGAAACACAGAATAGCTGATACATGATTATACACATAGTAAAGAATACCTATTACAGGTCATTGATGCACTAAAGCGTAGCTTGAAATAGGTAAAAAAAAGAAAATCTTTATATACAAAAGAGAAAATACCTGTTACAGGTTATTAAGGCACTAAAGCATAGCTTAAAACAGGTAAAAAAGGAAATAGTTATACACATAGTAGGATATTCCTGTTACAGGTTATTAACGCATTGAAGCGTAGCTTAAAACAGGTAAGGAAATAAAAAAACATGAAATAGGAACGACCATAGAGAATTCATGAATATATACAAACAACTCGGTAGTTCTTAGCTCTACGTGTTTCGAGGCCTTATAGCCACTCGTCAGGAGCAATACCCTGTATGTAATCTAGGATAAGAAAAAAGTCATAATGAGATCTGTTCTAAAGGGATCATGTGGGCAAATATACAATATGGGGGAACCCCCCACATGGCTATTCAACCCACATACTTACTGGTGAATCTGCGCAATGGTAGCACGGCCATGGAGAGTCCCAAACCAGCCAGAAGGGCCCCCTGCCGCTTTTTTACTTAGGCTCCCCACTTTTGGGGCCACCCCATCCAACCTCCTTTGGTGCTATTCTACACTTGGCCCACTCGGGGTGCAGCCTGTTGAGTTGCTGGCGCCCTTCACGGCCCCTCGGCTCCCGGCGGGGGCCCTTCTGGCTGGTTTGGGACTCTCCATGGCCGTGCTACCATTGCGCAGATTCACCAGTATGTATGTGGGTTGAATAGCCATGTGGGGGGTTCCCCCATATTGTATATTTGCCCACATGATCCCTTTAGAACAGATCTCATTATGACTTTTTTCTTATCCTAGATTACATACACGGTATTGCTCCTGACGAGTGGCTATAAGGCCTCGAAACGCGTAGAGCTAAGAACTACCGAGTTGTGTGTATATATTCATGAATTCTCTATGGTCGTTCCTATTTCATGTTTTTTATTTCCTTACCTGTTTTAAGCTACGCTTCAATGCGTTAATAACGTGTAACAGGAATAGAATAGAATAGAAGATTTTCTTCTTTTACCTGTTTCAAGCTACGCTTTAGTGCATCAATGACCTGTAATAGGTATTCTTTACTATGTGTATAATCATGTATCAGCTATTCTGTGTTTCTGCTCAACATGTAATAACTCTGTGTTGAAATACTAATGAAAATGAATTATATGGTCCTCATGAACTGTTTATACCTGGATATTGGGCATAATGCAATGAGTTAATAAATAAAAATTCCATGATAATTTGAAATCAAAATTAAAGATGTTTTTATGTTAAATGAATTTTTCCTGCCTCCGTGTGCTTCATGTCAAGTCCTGCCTTTGTTCTCTCATTTTTTATGAATCATCCATCGAACTTTCACTTTTTAATACTTGGTTGCAAATCCTTTGCAGTCAATTACAGCCTGAAGTCTGGAAGGCATAGACATCACCAGACGCTGGGTTTCATCCCTGCTGATGCTCTGCCAAGCCTTTTACTGCAACTGTCTTCAGTTCCTGCTTGTTCTTGGAGCATTTTCCCTTCAGTTTTGTCTTCAGCAAGTGAAATGCATGCTCAATTGGATTCAGGTCAGGTGATTGAACTGTGAAGGCTTTTTCAGATGTTTGGAAAACTCTAATCTGGCCTTCCTGTTTTTGAGGCTCGCCAATGGTTTACATCTTGTGGTAAACCCTCTGTATTCACTCTGGTGAAGTCTTCTCTTGATTGTTGACTTTGACACACATACACCTACCTCCTGGAGAGTGTTCTTGATCTGGCCAACTGTTGTAAAGGGTGTTTTCTTCACCAGGGAAAGAATTCTTTAGTCATCCACCACAGTTGTTTTCAATGGTATTCTGGGTCTTTTGGTGTTGCAGAGCTCACCGGTGAGTTCTTTCTTTTTAAGGAAGTTCCAAACAGTTGATTTGGCCATGCCTAATGTTTTTGCTATCTCTCTGATGGGTTTGTTTCGTTTTCTCAGCCTAATGATGGCTTGCTTCACTGATAGTGACAGGTCTTTGGATCTCATATTGAGAGTTGACAGCAACAGATTCCACATACAAATAGCACACTTGAAATGAACTCTGGACCTTTTATCTGCGCCTTGTAAATGGGATAATGAGGGAATAACACACACCTGGCCATGGAACAGCTGAGCAGCCAATTGTCCCATTACTTTTGGTCCCTTAAAAAGTGGGAGGCACATATACAAACTGTTGTAATTCCTACACTGTTCACCTGATTTGGATGTAAATTAAAAAATTAAAGCTGAAAGTCTGCAGTTAAAGCACATCTTGTCTGTTTCATTTCAAATCCATTGTGGTGGTGTATAGAGCCAAAAAGATTAGGATTGTGTCGATGTCCCAATATTTATGGACCTGACTGTAAATGCATCCCAGGTATTGTGTATATATATATATATATATATATATATATATATATATACACTGTATTCAGTTTAGCTACATCCATTCCTGTTATATTCTTCCTACTGACAGGCAGGCTTGTGTTGTTACAGTATTTACAGCTACCTGAAGAAAATTGCTGGTGTTCTTCTGATCCTATTAGTAGCTCAGTCAGGCAGCTAGACTATTTACAGTTAGTGTAGTGCGTCCTCCTCACAGTGTTCAGCTAAAGCTACAAGTTAGTTTAGTTTGACCTCTGCACAGTGTTCAGCTAAAGCTACAAGTTAGTGTAGTGCGTCCTCCTCACAGTGTTCAGCTAAAGCTACAAGTTAGTGTAGTGCGTCCTCCTCACAGTGTTCAGCTAAAGCTACAAGTTAGTGTAGTGCGTCCTCCTCACAGTGTAAAGCTAAAGCTACAAGTTAGTGTAGTGCACAGTGTTCAGCTAAAGCTACAAGTTAGTGTAGTGCATCCTCCTCACAGTGTTCAGCTAAAGCTACAAGTTAGTGTAGTGCGTCCTCCTCACAGTGTTCAGCTAAAGCTACAAGTTAGTGTAGTGCGTCCTCCTCACAGTGTTCAGCTAAAGCTACAAGTTAGTGTAGTGCGTGCTCCTCACAGTGCTCAGCTAAAGCTACAAGTTAGTGTAGTGCGACCTCTGCACAGTGTTCAGCTAAAGCTACAAGTCAGTGCAGTGCGTCCTCTGAACAGTGTTCAGCTTAAGCTACAAGTTAGTGTAGTGTGTCCTCCTCACAGTGTTCAGCTGAAGCTACAAGTTAGTGTAGTGAGACCTCTGCACAGTGTTCAGCTAAAGCTACAGGTTAGTGTAGTGCATCCTCTGAACAGTGTTCAGCTAAAGCTACAAGTTAGTGTAATGCGTCCTCCTCACAGTGTTCAGCTAAAGCTACAAATTAGTGCAGTGCGACCTCTGCACAGTGTTCAGCTAAAGCTACAAGTTAGTGTAGTGCGTCCTCTGAACAGTTCATCTAAAGCTACAAGTTAGTGTAGTGAACAGTGATCAGCTAAAGCTACAAGTTAGTGTAGTGCGTCCTCTGCACAGTGTTCAGCTAAAGCTACAAGTTAGTGTAGTGCACAGTGTTCAGCTAAAGCTACAAGTTAGTGTAGTGCGTCCTCCTCACAGTGTTCAGCTAAAGCTACAAGTTAGTGCAGTGCGTCCTCCTCACAGTGTTCAGCTAAAGCTACAAGTTAGTGTAGTGCGTCCTCCTCACAGTGTTCAGCTAAAGCTACAAGTTAGTGTAGTGCGTCCTCCTCACAGTGTTCAGCTAAAGCTACAAGTTAGTGTAGTGCGTCCTCCTCACAGTGTTCAGCTAAAGCTACAAGTTAGTGTAGTGCGTCCTCCTCACAGTGTTCAGCTAAAGCTACAAGTTAGTGTAGTGCGTCCTCCTCACAGTGTAAAGCTAAAGCTACAAGTTAGTGTAGTGCACAGTGTTCAGCTAAAGCTACAAGTTAGTGTAGTGCGTCCTCCTCACAGTGTTCAGCTAAAGCTACAAGTTAGTGTAGTGCGTTCTCCTCACAGTGTTCAGCTAAAGCTACAAGTTAGTGTAGTGCGTGCTCCTCACAGTGCTCAGCTAAAGCTACAAGTTAGTGTAGTGCGATCTCTGCACAGTGTTCAGCTAAAGCTACAAGTCAGTGCAGTGCGTCCTCTGAACAGTGTTCAGCTTAAGCTACAAGTTAGTGTAGTGTGTTCTCCTCACAGTGTTCAGCTGAAGCTACAAGTTAGTGTAGTGAGACCTCTGCACAGTGTTCAGCTAAAGCTACAGGTTAGTGTAGTGCATCCTCTGAACAGTGTTCAGCTAAAGCTACAAGTTAGTGTAATGCGTCCTCCTCACAGTGTTCAGCTAAAGCTACAAATTAGTGCAGTGCGACCTCTGCACAGTGTTCAGCTAAAGCTACAAGTTAGTGTAGTGCGTCCTCTGAACAGTTCATCTAAAGCTACAAGTTAGTGTAGTGCACAGTGATCAGCTAAAGCTACAAGTTAGTGTAGTGCGTCCTCTGCACAGTGTTCAGCTAAAGCTACAAGTTAGTGTAGTGCACAGTGTTCAGCTAAAGCTACAAGTTAGTGTAGTGCGTCCTCCTCACAGTGTTCAGCTAAAGCTACAAGTTAGTGTAGTGCGTCCTCCTCACAGTGTTCAGCTAAAGCTACAAGTTAGTGTAGTGCGTCCTCCTCACAGTGTTCAGCTAAAGCTACAAGTTAGTGTAGTGCGTCCTCCTCACAGTGTTCAGCTAAAGCTACAAGTTAGTGTAGTGCGTCCTCCTCACAATGTTCAGCTAAAGCTACAAGTTAGTGTAGTGCGTGCTCCTCACAGTGCTCAGCTAAAGCTACAAGTCAGTGCAGTGCGCCCTCTGAACAGTGTTCAGCTTAAGCTACAAGTTAGTGTAGTGTGTCCTCCTCACAGTGTTCAGCTAAAGCTACAAGTTAGTGTAGTGAGACCTCTGCACTGTGTTCAGCTAAAGCTACAATTTAGTGTAGTGCGTCCTCTGCACAGTGTTCAGCTAAAGCTACAAGTTAGTGTAGTGCACAGTGTTCAGCTAAAGCTACAAGTTAGTGTAGTGCGTCCTCTGAACAGTGTTCAGCTAAAGCTACAAGTTTGTGTAGTGCGTCCTCCTCACAGTGTTCAGCTAAAGCTACAAGTTAGTGGAGTGCAACCTCTGCACAGTGTTCAGCTAAAGCTACAAGTTAGTGTACTGCGTCCTCTGAACAGTGTTCAGCTAAAGCTACAAGTTAGTGTGATGCAACCTCTGCACAGTGTTCAGCTAAAGCTACCTGTAGAAGGTTGGTGGTGTTTTCCTGATCCTATCACTACCGCAGGCAGCTACATTATTTTTACGTTAGTGTAGTGTGTCCTCTCCACAGTGTTCAGCTAAAGCTATCTGTAGAAGGTTGGTGGTGTTTTCCTGATCCTATCACTACCGCAGGCAGCTACATTATTTTAACGTTAGTGTAGTGCGTCCTCTTCACAGTGTTATGCTGAAGCTATCTGTAGAAGATTGGTGGTGTTTTCCTGATCCTATCACTACCGCAGGCAGCTGCATTATTTACACGTTAGTGCGACCTCTGCACAGTGTTCAGCTAAAGCTACCTGTAGAAGGTTGGTGGTGTTTTCCTGATCCTATCACTACCGCAGGCAGCTACATTATTTTAACGTTAGTGTAGTGCATCCTCTTCACAGTGTTATGCTGAAGCTATCTGTAGAAAGTTGGTGGTGTTTTCCTGATCCTATCACTACCGCAGGCAGCTACATTATTTACACGTTAGTCTAGTGCGACCTCTGCACAGTGTTCAGCTAAAGCTACAAGTTAGTGTAGTGCACAGTGTTCAGCTAAAGCTACAAGTTAGTGTAGTGCGTCCTCCTCACAGTGTTCAGTTAAAGCTACAAGTTAGTGGAGTGCAACCTCTGCATAGTGTTCAGCTAAAGCCACCTGTAGAAGGTTGGTGGTTTGTTTCCTGATCCTATCACTACCGCAGGCAGCTACATTATTTACACGTTAGTCCAGTGCGACCTCTGCACAGTGTTCAGCTAAAGCTACCTGTAGAAGGTTGGTGGTGTTTTCCTGATTAGGGATGAGCTTCGTGTTCGAGTCGAACCCATGTTCCACTCGAACATCGGCTGTTCGGTCGTTCGCCGAATTGCGAACGATATGGGCCGTTCACGCCAAATTCGTGTGGCGCGTCACGGCCCATAATTCACTGCGGCATCGCAGTGCATTGCTGGCTGATGATTGGCCAAGCATGCACTATGACCCGCATGCTTGGCCAATCACAGAGAGCCAAGGAGGCTTTGGCCAATTATGGCTCAGGGGATTTAGTACACACCCCACACTATTTAAGGCCACCTGCACGGCAGCCCTGTGTAGTGTGTGTTCCGGCGTTCATTGAGAGAGAGAGAAAGAGAGAGAGAGACACAGACAGTGACATTTGATTTGCGTTAGATAGATTAGGCAGAACAGTCAGTCAGTTAGCTGCACTTACAATGTATTGTGTATATATATATGCATCCCAGGTGTTGCATATATATATATATATATATATATATATATATATATATATACACACTGTATTCAGTTTAGCTAGATCCGTTCCTGTTATCTTCCTACTGACAGGCAGGCTTGTCTTGTTACAGTATTTAAAGCTACCTGAAGAAAATTACTGGTGTTCTTTTGATCCTATTAGTACCACAGTCAGGTAGCTAGACTATTTACAGTTAGTGCAGTGCGTCCTGCTCACAGTGTTCAGCTAGATCCGTTCCTGTTATCTTCTTACTGACAGGCAGGCTTGTCTTGTTACAGTATATACAGCTACCTGAAGAAAACTGCTGGTGTTCTTTTGATCCTATTAGTACCACAGTCAGGCAGCTAGACTATTTACAGTTAGTGCAGTGCGTCCTGCTCACAGTGTTCAGCTAGATCTGTTCCTGTTATCTTCTTACTGACAGGCAGGCTTGTCTTGTTACAGTATATACAGCTAACTGAAGAAAATTACTGGTGTTCTTTTGATCCTATTAGTACCACAGTCAGGCAGCTAGACTATTTACAGTTAGTGCAGTGCATCCTGCTCACAGTGTTCTGCTAAACCTACAAGTTAGTGGGGTGCGTCCTGCTCACAGTGTTCAGCTAAACCTACAAGTTAGTGGGGTGCGTCCTGCTCACAGTGTTCAGCTAAACCTACAAGTTAGTGGGGTGCGTCCTGCTCACGGTGTTCAGCTAAACCTACAAGTTAGTAGGGTGCGTCCTGCTCACAGTGTTCAGCTAGATCCGTTCCTGTTATCTTCTTACTGACAGGCAGGCTTGTCTTGTTACAGTATATACAGCTAACTGAAGAAAATTACTGGTGTTCTTTTGATCCTATTAGTACCACAGTCAGGCAGCTAGACTATTTACAGTTAGTGCAGTGCATCCTGCTCACAGTGTTCTGCTAAACCTACAAGTTAGTGGGGTGCGTCCTGCTCACAGTGTTCAGCTAAACCTACAAGTTAGTGGGGTGCGTCCTGCTCACAGTGTTCAGCTAAAACTACAAGTTAGTGCTGTGCGTCCTGCTCACAGTGTTCAGCTAAAACTACAAGTTAGTGCTGTGCGTCCTGCTCACAGTGTTCAGCTAAAACTACAAGTTAGTGCTGTGCGTCCTGCTCACAGTGTTCAGCTAAAACTACAAGTTAGTGTGGTGCGTCCACCTCAGTTTTCAGCTAAACCTAGAAAGTTATTTTTTTGCGAGCTCTGCACAGTGTTCAGCTAAAGCTACCTGTAGAAGGTTGGTGGTGTTCTCATACTACAGGCAGGCAGTTGATTTTGCTAGCTGCAGTATCAGTACATATATATATATATATATATATATATATATATATATATATATATATATATCCCAGCTTAGTGCAGCTACAGGCCATTAGTATGTCTGGAAGGCCAAGAAGGAGAGGCAGACAGTCACAAGCCAATAAGAGAGGGCAAGCAGGCTCTGTGTCTAGTGCTGGTCATGGAGACGGTGCATCCTCATCAGCATGTGGCCGTGGGACACGCTTGGCCTTTTTTTAGGCAGCTGGCCGCGTTGAGCCGCAACATGCAGAAGACTTGGTTGAGTGGATGACCAAGCCGTCCTCATCCTCCTCATCCTCTCTCACCCATGACCAGGGTACTTTGTCTGGCAAAGCAGCGGCCTCTTCCCTTGGCTCAATGTTCTCCTGAGGAGTCCCTCGAACTGTTTGACCACAGTGTTGGGTACATGCTCCAGGAGGATGCCCAGCGTTTGGAAGGCTCTGATGATGATACTGAGCTTGATGAAGGCAGTAACATGAGCACAGACAGAGGGGCTGCCCAAGAAGGACAGCAATCTGGCAGTCATGCTCCCCCTGCTGCAGCATACTGCCAGGTTTGCTCCAGTGATGAGGAGGGAGGGGATGATGAGGTCACTGACTCAACGTGCGTGCCTGATAGGAGAGAGGAGGAGGAGGAGGCGGCACATCACCAACGAGGCAGGATGCCTTCCAGGGGCCAGCCTAAGGGCAGCACATTGACTGCATCACACCCCAAAGCTCCACATGTGCAGGGCCCTGCAGTCTCTGCGCGTTATTCAAAAAGTTCTTTGGTGTGGGCCTTTTTTGAGACGAGTGCATCAGATCGCACTGCTGCTATTTGCAACATATGTCTCAAGCGTATCTCGCGTGGCCAAAACATCTCCCGCTTGGGTACCACATGCTTGACCAGACATATGTTGACCTGCCATGCAGTTCATTGCCAAGCGTATCTAAAAGACCCACACCAAAGAACAAAGAGGACCTCTCCCTGCTCCTCATCAGCTGAGATTTCCAACCCCACTAGACTTTCAGTCCTCTCTGAGACTTGCACTGAGAGGAATGAAGGTGTAGAATTAGGTGTGTCACAGCCAAGTACTTTTGGGCAATCTGCTTTTGGTACACCGACATCAGATTGTACCAGGCAAATTTCCCTGCCCCAGCTGCTGCACCGCCAAAAGAAGTTTGCTCCCAGCCATCCACATGCCCAGCGGTTGAATGCTAGCTTGGCAAAATTGCTAGCACTTCAACTGCTGCCTTTTCAGTTGGTAGACTCTGCCCCCTTCCGTGAGTTTGTGGAATGTGCGGTTCCTCAGTGGCAGGTACCCAAACACCACTTTTTCTCACGGAAGGCGATTCCGGCTCTCTACCGGCATGTGGAAGGCAATGTCCATGCCTCGCTGGACAGGGCGGTCAGCGGTAAGGTGCATATTACAGCTGACTCATGGTCCAGCAGGCATGGACGTTACCTAAGTTTCACGGCGCATTGGGTGACTCTGCTGGCAGCTGGGAAGGATGCAGGACAAGGTGCAGTAGTGTTGGAGGTTGTTCCGCCACCACGCCTCCAAAATGCTAATGATTGTGACACACCTCTCTCCTCCACCCCCTCCTCTTCTTCTTCCTCCATGGCCTCTTCCTGTGCTTTGTCCTCGGAACCAGCCGTGCTCCGTAGTCGTTCAAGGGGCTACTCAAGTACGCAGGCCAAAAGATGCCATGCGGTGCTTGAGCTGGTGTGCTTGGGGGACAGGAGCCACACTGGGGCAGAGGTTCTGTCAGCTCTGCAGGGGCAGGTTCAGAGGTGGTTGACGCCACGCCAACTTAAGGCAGGAATGGTGGTTTGTGACAATGGCACCAACCTCCTCTCTGCCCTCCGACAGGAACAAATGACCCATGTGCCCTGTTTGGCTCACGTCCTTAACTTGGTGGTGCAGCGGTTCTTGGGCAGGTACCCGGGCTTACAGGATGTCCTGAGGCAGGCCAGGAAAGTCTGTGTGCATTTCCGCCGGTCATATAATGCCAGTGCTCGGCTGACGGACCTCCAAAAGGAGTTTAACCTGCCCAAGAACCGCCTAATCTGTGACATGTCCACCAGGTGGAACTCAACGTTGGTCATGCTGCAGCAGCTGCACATGCAGCAGAGGGCCATCAATGAGTACCTGTGCGACTATGGCACCAGGACAGGGTCAGGGGAGCTTGTTTTTTTTCCCCACGCCAGTGGGCCATGATCAGGGATGCATGCACTGTCCTGTCACCATTTGAGGAGGCCACGAGGATGGTGAGCAGTGACAGTGCATGCATCAGTGACACTGTCCCCCTTGAACACCTGTTGGAGCACACGCTGCGTGGAATAATGGACAGGGCACTTGAGGCAGAACAGAGGCAGAAAGAGGAGGACTTCCTTAGCTCTCAAGGCCCCCTTTATCCAGTGTTCCTGCGTGCCCGCCCATCACACAGGAAGAGGACGAGGAGGGGGAGGAGGAGGAGGAGGAGGAAGATTGTGTCAGTATGGAGGTGGAGCCTGGCACTCAGCATCAGCAGCAGTCTTTAAGGGATCAGTCCCAAGAAACACATGGACTTGTACGTGGCTGGGAGGAGGTGGCTGCGGACCATGTCGTCCTTAATGACCCAGAGGACTCTGGACCGAATGCCTCAGCAAACCTACGCTGCATGGCCTCCCTGATCCTGCAAAGCCTGCGTAAGGATCCTCGTATTCGCGGTATCAAGGAGAAGGACCAATACTGGCTGGCAACCCTCCTTGATCCACGTTACAAGGGTAAGGTTGCGGACCTTATCTTGCCATTGCAGAGGGAGCAGAGGATGAAACATCTTCGGGAGGCCTTGCAGAAAGGTCTGTGCAACGTGTTCCCAGAGACTGGGAGGTTACAAACTCCTGTTTCTGGACAACGTGTTGCTGAGGCTTCGGTCAGTCAAAGAAGGAGCGGTGGAGAAGGTGGCCGTCTGACCGACGCATTCAGACAATTTTTTGGTCCGCAGCCCCAAGGTATGATCGGTTCCAGCAACCATCGCCAGCGTCTGTTTTACATGGTGCAGGAATACCTAAGGGCAAGATCAGATTTGGACACCTTTCCCACCGAAAATCCTCTGGGTTACTGGGTCTTGAGGATGGATCACTGGCCAGAGCTTGCACAGTATGCAATTGAGCTACTGGCCTGTCCTGCATCCAGCGTTCTTTCGGAACGCACATTCAGTGCTGCTGGAGGCGTGGTAACCAATCACAGGGTGCGTCTGTCCACCGACTCGGTCGATCAACTGACCTTCATAAAAATGAATCAGTCTTGGATCACCACCAGCTACCAAGCACCTGATGCTTATGTAACCGAATAATTTTTTTTGAAATCTCAGATCCCTTCAAAGACTGCCTATGCTGATGCTGAGTGACTATCCCTGAGTAATTATCCTCTTCCTTCTCAATCATCACGCTGATAGCTTGTAAGAACATTTTTGGTTCTGGGCGCCACCACCAGTGCCTAAGGCACAATTTTTCAGTTAAACAGGGGCGTGTAATTACAATTTTTGATGCAATACTTTGCAGCAGGGCTCGTTCCTGCGTTCCAACTAGAGTGTCTGTGAGGGGTTGCAGTTTTGTGACACCAGTGCCTAAGGCCCAATTTTTCTGCCCCTGTTTAACAGGGGCATGTAATTATAATTTTTGATGCAATACTTTGCAGCAGGGCTCGTTCCTGCGTTCCAACTAGAGTGTCTGTGAGGGGTTGCAGTGTTGTGGCACCAGCACCAGTGCCTAAGGCCCAATTTTTCTGCCCCTGTTTAACAGGGGCATGTAATTACAATTTTTGATGCAATACTTTGCAACAGGGCTCATTCCTGCGTTCCAACTAGAGTGTCTGTGAGGGGTTGCAGTGTTGTGGCACCAGCACCAGTGCCTAAGGCCCAATTTTTCTGCCCCTGTTTAACAGGGGCGTGTAATTACAATTTTTGATGCAATACTTTGCAGCAGGGCTCGTTCCTGCGTTCCAACTAGAGTGTCTGTGAGGGGTTGCAGTGTTGTGGCACCAGCACCAGTGCCTAAGGCCTAATTTTTCAGCTCCTGTTCAACAGGGGCATGTAATTACAATTCTTGATCTAATATTTCACAGCAGGGCCCATTTCTGCACCCACCAAGAGCGAGTGAGGACTTACAGTGTTGTGGCACCAGCACCACCACCAAAGGCCCAGTTTTTCTGCCCCTGTTCAACAGGGGCATGTAATTACAATTCTTGATCTAATATTTCACAGCAGGGCCCTGTGAGGGCTTACAGTGTTGTGGCCACAACAACACCTAAGGCCCAAATTTCTGAGTATATAGGGCAGGCCCCTACTTTCAAACATCTAACTTACAAACGACTCCTACATGCAAACGGAAGGAGACAACAGGAAGTGAGATGAAATCTACCCCTAGGAAGGGAAATTCTCTCCTGTAAGAGTTAATATGGGAAAAACATTTCTCCTTTCCACTGATGCTTTCCAATCCTTGTTCCACAAAAAACCCCAAATTTTCAAAAAACATTTGTCATTGGGACAAAAGTGAGGTGAAATCTTCTGAAGAGGAGGAAGGACAGCAAAACAAATGTCACAGGGGTGATAACCCTTCCCTATGTTTTCCAAAAAGCTTAAAAAAGATTTTTTGGCTGGAGCTAAACACGTTAAAAATGTACCCATTCAAAATTACAAACAGATTCTACTTAACAACAAACCTACAGTCCCTGTCTTGTTTACACTGCCTGTATAATGCTGTTCAGAGTATATTGTGCCTGGTGGCCCCACACCTTTCCTTATTTTAATTTGGGTGCGGGGTTCCCCTTAATATCCATACAAGACCCAAAGGGCCTGGTAATGGACTGGGGGGTACCCATGCCGTTTGTCTCACTGATTTTCATCCATATTGCCAGGACCCGACATTACATTAAACCCGCAAGCAGGTTTAAATGAGATTTTTCCTTTAAAAATGACATTTGGTGCAGGGACTGTTCTAAACACGGGAAGCACGCGCCACTTTACAGGCATACTATAGACACCCCCCAGGTACGATATTTAAAGGAATATTTCACTTTTTTTTTACTTTAAGCATCATTAAATTCACTGCTTCCGAAAAAATGGTCGTTTTTAAAAGTTTTTTTTTGCATTGATACATGTCCCCTGGGGTAGGACCCAGGTCCCCAAACCCTTTTTAGGACAATACCATGCAAATTAGCCTTTAAAATGAGCACTTTTGATTTTGAACGTTCAAGTCCCATAGACGTCAATGGAGTTCTAACGTTCGTGCAAATTTTCGGTCCATTCGCAGGTTCTGGTGCGAACCGAACTGGGGGGTGTTCGGCTCATCCCTATTCCTGATCCTTTCACTACGGCAGGCAGCTACATTATTTTAACATTAGTGTAGTGTGTTCTCTTCACAGTGTTCAGCTAAAGCTAACTGTAGAAGGTTGGTGGTGTTTTCCTGATCCTATCACTACCGCAGGCAGCTAAATTATTTACACGTTAGTCTAGTGCGACCACTGCATAGTGTTCAGCTAAAGCTACAAGTTAGTGGAATGCATCCTCCTCACAGTGTTCAGCTAAAGCTACAAGTTAGTGTAGTGCTTCCTACTCACAGTGTTCAGCTAAAGCTACAAGTTAGTGTAGTGCGTTCTCCTCACAGTGTTCAGCTAAAGCTACAAGTTAGTGTAGTGCGTCCTCCTAACAGTGTTCAGCTCAAGCTACAAGTTAGTGTAGTGCGTCCTCCTCACAGTGTTCAGCTAAAGCTACAAGTTAGTGTAGTGTGTGCTGCTCACAGTGTTCAGCTAAAGCTACAAGTTAGTGTAGTGCGACCTCTGCACAGTGTTCAGCTAAAGCTACAAGTTAGTGCAGTGCATCCTCTGAACAGTGTTCAGCTAAAGCTACAAGTTAGTGTAGTGTGTCCTCCTCACAGTGTTCAGCTAAAGCTACAAGTTAGTGTAGTGAGACCTCTGCACAGTGTTCAGCTAAAGCTACAAGTTAGTGTAGTGTGTCCTCCTCACAGTGTTCAGCTAAAGCTACAAGTTAGTGTAGTGAGACCTCTGCACAGTGTTCAGTTAAAGCTACAAGTTAGTGTAGTGCGTCCTCTGAACAGTTCATCTAAAGCTAAAAGTTAGTGTAGTGCACAGTGTTCAGCTAAAGCTACAAGTTAGTGTAGTGCGTCCTCTGCACAGTGTTCAGCTAAAGCTACAAGTTAGTGTAGTAGTCCTCTGAACAGTGTTCAGCTAAAGCTACAAGTTTGTGTAGTGCGTCCTCCTCACAGTGTTCAGCTAAAGCTACAAGTTAGTGGAGTGCAACCTCTGCACAGTGTTCAGCTAAAGCTACAAGTTAGTGTACTGCGTCCTCTGAACAGTGTTCAGCTAAAGCTACAAGTTAGTGTAATGCGACCTCTGCACAGTGTTCAGCTGAAGCTACCTGTAGAAGGTTGGTGGTGTTTTCCTGATCCTATCACTACCGCAGGCAGCTACATTATTTACACGTTAGTCTAGTGCGACCACTGCACAGTGTTCAGCTAAAGCTACCTGTAGAAGGTTGGTGGTATTTTCCTGATCCTATCACTACCGCAGGCAGCTACATTATTTTAACGTTAGTGTAGTGCGTCCTCTTCACAGTGTTCAGCTAAAGCTATCTGTAGAAGGTGTTTTCCTGATCCTATCACTAACGCAGGCAGCTACATTATTTACACGTTAGTCTAGTGCGACCTCTGCACAGTGTTCAGCTAAAGCTATCTGTAGAAGGTTGGTGGTGTTTTCCTGATCCTATCACTACCACAGGCAGCTACATTATTTTAACGTTAGTGTAGTGCGTCCTCTTCACAGTGTTACGCTGAAGCTATCTGTAGAAGGTTGGTGGTGTTTTCCTGATCCTATCACTACCGCAGGCAGATACATTATTTTAACGTTAGTGTAGTGTGTCCTCTTCACAGTGTTCAGCTAAAGCTATCTGTAGAAGGTTGGTGGTGTTTTCCTGATCCTATCACTAACGCAGGCAGCTACATTATTTACACGTTAGTCTAGTGCAACCTCTGCACAGTGTTCAGCTAAAGCTACCTGTAGAAGTTTGGTGGTGTTTTCCTGATCCTATCACTACCGCAGGCAGCTACATTATTTTTACGTTAGTGTAGTGCGTCCTCTTCACAGTGTTCAGCTAAAGCTATCTGTAGAAGGTTGGTGGTGTTTTCCTGATCCTATCACTACCGCAGGCAGCTACTTTATTTACACGTTAGTCTAGTGCGACCTCTGCACAGTGTTTAGCTAAAGCTACAAGTTAGTGTAGTGCACAGTGTTCAGCTAAAGCTACAAGTTAGTGTAGTGCGTCCTCCTCACAGTGTTCAGCTAAAGCTACAAGTTAGTGGAATGCGTCCTCCTCACAGTGTTCAGCTAAAGCTACAAGTTAGTGTAGTGCGTCCTACTCACAGTGTTCAGCTAAAGCTACAAGTTAGTGTAGTGCGTCCTCCTCACAGTGTTCAGCTAAAGCTACAAGTTAGTGGAATGTGTCCTCCTCACAGTGTTCAGCTAAATCTACAAGTTAGTGTAGTGCGTCCTACTCACAGTGTTCAGCTAAAGCTACAAGTTAGTGTAGTGCGTCCTACTCACAGTGTTCAGCTAAAGCTACAAGTTAGTGTAGTGCGTCCTCCTCACAGTGTTCAGCTAAAGCTACAAGTTAGTGGAATGCGTCCTCCTCACAGTGTTCAGCTAAAGCTACAAGTTAGTGTAGTGCGTCCTACTCACAGTGTTCAGCTAAAGCTACAAGTTAGTGTAGTGCGTCCTCCTCACAGTGTTCAGCTAAAGCTACAAGTTAGTGTGGTGTGACCTCTGCAAAGTGTTCAGCTAAAGCTACAGGTTAGTGTAGTGTGTCCTCTGAACAGTGTTCAGCTAAATCTACAAGTTAGTGGAATGCGTCCTCCTCACAGTGTTCAGCTAAAGCTACAAGTTATAAAAATCAATGTAAACTTTTATTTATACACAAATTTAAAAAGAATCACATAAACGTAAACATTTTTTTTAAAAACGCAGTACATTGCGGAAATTGGTATTATATGTCACTACATAAATGTATGAGAACGGATCGGGGAATAGCCCCTGTACCAGAGGGAGGGATAAACCCCTTTCGTTCCCATTAAATAACCTCAAACTGATATAGCTCGGTATGGCTCTACATGTTTCGCAAATTTGAATGCTTCTTCAGGAGCTTGTTTGGGTTACCTGTAATGGGGAATAATAGAGAAGGACATACACCAGAAAAACATACAGTAGCATATTAATATTTTTACATAAAGACTTTTCAATAGTGCGTCTCAATCAGAACCACTGAGTACCGTGAGGAAGCAATCCCAAAGGCCCAAGATTAAACACGCATATGGTGACCTGTGATAACATGCGGGGACGTGTCTGGTAAAAAGATTTATATCACCAATAGACTCAAGGGGAGTAGTGAGCTAGAGAATCCCAGCTGTCCGAAAAAGGGGATAACAACTAATGTACCTCTGTGGTAAAATCGAGACATTGATATGTAGAAAAGAGCATAAGGCACAACTAGATGGGGGGTGGGGGTCAGGAAGGGAAAGAAAGAGCCAGCCTTAAGTACACATACCAATCAGGTGTGTAAGACAAGCATCACCTGATTCGGCCGAACGGAGCTGCGCGCGCACTCACATCCCATAGCACATGCACAGTGGTCAGAAAGGCCTCTGTCATGAAAAACGATGTGAGGAGGGAGAGCAGTCCTATAGGTAATAGATCTATGAGCTCCCCCTAGTGGTTCCTCCTAGATACAGCGTGTAAAGCGCTGTAGAGGCTGGGACCAACAGATGGAAAGTCTGGAGATATCAACGCACACATCATGGAGTGTGCATTGTAAATCCAGAGGGAGAGGGGTAGATCTCCACCAAACGCCGCAGACACCATCCCCCAAAGAGCAAGGGGAGGGCAGAATGCGGCTTACCGGCCGCACATGTAATCCAGACACCAGCAAGTTGATAGGGTCCCGGGGTCAGCTTACCTCAGTACTTGTAACTGGCCTGAGACGCAAGGCCAGTATACATGATTAAAATGTTAGTTACCATGAAGGGAATAACTCCATTCATGGTGATACAACTTACAAATGCATACTAATAGTTAATGCTGATAGAAGAAATACAATATGCATATACATTTTGCAAATAACAGTGTGATTACAAGTTTGCGATTTCCTGCGATTAAACAATACTTTAACTCAGTAAAACCACTAATATCCATACACAACACTAGCAAGGGGTATAGTAGACTGTGTTTAGCTGCAAAAGTGCCCGTAATGGGCGGAGCAGTGGACAGGGGGATCTCCTATCCTGAAGAGGGAGAGGCCAGTGGATTGATAGTGCAAATTTCTAGGGACTATAGACTATGGTAAACTGCGTGTTACCTAATTGCTATAAATCATTAGGCCTTAGTTGGTTGTCATATAGGTCAACCTTAAATTTTTATCCAAGAAAGGATTTATAGGATTGTACTTCGGATAAGGGTCTGGTATGGATTTTTGGGGGGACCCCACGCCGTTTTTTTTTTTTTTTTTGCCCGGGGTTCCCCTTAATATCCATACCAGACCTGAAGGGCCTGGTATGGAATTTAGGAGGACTCCCACGTCATTTTTTTTTTTTTTAATTTTGGTTCGGGGTTCCCCTTTGGGGAATTCCCATGCCGTTTTTATCAATGAACTTCTATGTGTATTGTCGGCAATGCAATAGCCGCGAGTAGTTTTAAATGAGTTTTTTCCTTCAAAATGTCATTTTGCTGTCAGACTGTTCTAAACACAGGAAACATGCGCCCCTTTACAGGCATACTATAGACACCCCCCAGGTACGAAATTTAAAGGGATATTACACTTTTATTGTTTGACTTTAAGCATTATTAAAATCACTGCTCCTGAAAAAACGGCCGTTTTTAAAACTTTTTTTTGCATTGATCCATGTCCTCTGGGGCAGGACCCAGGTCCCCAAACACTTTTTATGACAATAACTTTCATATAAGCCTTTAAAATTAGCACTTTTGATTATTCATGTTCGTGTCCCATAGACTTTAACGGTGTTCGCATGTTCGAACGAACTTTTTTCCTGTTCGCATGTTCTGGTGCGAACCAAACAGGGGGGTGTTCGGCTCATCCCTAATCACCAACAAGTATCTGGGTTTGTCAAGTTGAAGTGATGTATTGTCGAAGGGCATCTATACCACCTCGTCACCAGTTTAAACCCCTTTTCTTGAGTTTTAGTGGCTAGGGAGAGCTTGTGTGTTAGAATAAAGCATTTTTGCCAGTCAATGGGGGAGATGGAGTGTTGGAGATCTTTTTCCCAAGCCTTTGTGTAGGGTGGGAGATCAGGGTGAAGAGCATTCAACAAAAGGGAATAAAGCTGTGATACCACGTGTGTTGGAGGATCGTTTTGGAGGAGTATATCCTCAAATCCTGTGGGTTCAGCTAGAATATCTTGTATTGAATGGAAGGTTTGGATATAGGAAGTCAGTTGTTGTTTCTGAAGCCATTGCATAGGGTATCTAGAGAGCGATTCGGGGGGAGTATCTGGCATTAGAGTGGGGTCTGTACAGAGAACCTGAGAAAGCCTCCTATGGTCTTCTTTCCGCCAAGGTCCAAAGCTTGTCACGTGCATAGCCGGTGGGAAGGCTGGGGTCCCAAATAGGGGGGTCATAGGTCCCGAAGGATTGGATATGTTACCTCCAGAGTTTAGGCGATCCCAAATTTGGATCATTTGGCGGGTGAGGTCACAGAGGGGGAGTGAACCCCTACGAATTGCGGGTGTGGTCCATGGAAGAGCTGAGAGATCAATGGAGTTCATATGGCTTTCCAAGTGAACCCAGAGCTTAGTCGTATGGTTATGGAACCAGTCCAATATGCGAGTAAGTATTGCTGCCTTATGATACAATGAAGCGTCTGGGGCTCCAGCTCCCCCTCTCGCTTTCGGAAGAGATAACGTTTTGTATCTAATTCTAGGACGGGCTGAATTCCAAATAAATTTAGAGAACAGCTGGCGCAATTTCCGAAAATAGGAGTTAGGTATGTATATAGGGATTGTCTGAAATAGGTACAAAAACCGGGGAAGGACGTCCATTTTCAAGGTG
This sequence comes from Aquarana catesbeiana, assembly GCF_042186555.1. Classification (NCBI taxonomy): domain Eukaryota; kingdom Metazoa; phylum Chordata; class Amphibia; order Anura; family Ranidae; genus Aquarana; species Aquarana catesbeiana. The sequence continues at coordinate 9,625,929 of NC_133336.1, forward strand.
TTCACCCTACCAAGCCAGGAGAGCCGTTTAAGTGTGTAGTTAGACAGATCGGCCTGAGTTCTGAGAAGTAAGGGGGTAAAATTCTTGGAAAAGAGTTGGGATACATCCTCCGGTATCTGAATACCGAGGTATCTGATGGAGGTGGATCCTGTTTTAAAGGAAAAGGCAGTAGAAAGCCTGCGTAGGTCCGACTTTGGCAGAGAAATATTGAGAATTTCCGATTTATTATAGTTTACCTTAAAGTTACTGACTTCCCCGAATCTCGAACTCCTGCATCACCGAGGTTAAAGACAAGTGTGGACGTGTCACAAATAGAAGGTCATCTGCAAACAGAGCAAGTTTAGTTTGAGTGGGTCCGACTGTTATTCCGTGCACAGAGGGATTGTTTTGCAAAGCAATGGCTAAATGTTCCATGGTGAGAACATACAGGTGGGGAGATAGGGGGCATCCCTGTCGTGTCCCGTTAGAGATAGAGAATGCCGACGACAAAGAACCGTTCAGTCTTATCCTAGCGGATGGAGAGGAGTATAGGGACATTATCCTTGAGATCATGTGGGCTCCCAGTCCTATTTGTTGTAGAGATAACCGAAGGAATTGCCAATCTACTCGGTCGAATGCCTTCTCTGCATCGACTGTTAAGAGGCATAAAGGAATATCGTGGGTTCGGGCATAGTTGGATAAAAGAAGGGTTTTCAGGGTGTTATCCCTTGCTTCTCGGCCACTCACAAATCCTACTTGATCCAAGTGGATCAAACTGGGCAACAATGGTTGTAACCTGTTGGCTAATACTTTAGCGAAAATCTTCAAATCCACCCCGATCAAGGATATTGGCCTATAATTTGTACATAAAGTCGGGTCCTTCTCTGGTTTTGGAATAAGGGAAATATGAGCCTCAAGTGTTTGTGGGGGAAACACTGAGCCCTCTGATACAGAATTGAATACTTTAGTGAGGAAGGAAATAAGGAGGGGAGCAAATAATTTATAAAACTTTGGGGTAAAGCCATCCGGCCCTGGGCTCTTGCCAGTTGGTGTACTTGCAATGGCTTTCGCAACTTCATCTGCTGTTATAGGTGTTTCAAGTTCGGTAATGGTGTCCTCATCCAAAGTGGGGAGCGCAGTTTCCCTGATATAAGAGGACTTGTGCTCCTCTGTAGTAGAGGGGGAGCCTGACGACTGGGCCACAGGTATGTTGTATAGGGATTGATAAAAATCCCTGAATGTCTGCGCAATCTTAGAAGGTGAGGAGATTAATTCACCATGCGGTCCTTGGATATGGGGGATGAAGGTAGAGGATTTTTTTGGGTGCAGGGAGCGGGCCAGTGACCTGCCACACTTGTCTTGGAATTTATACTGATGGAAAGCAAGTTTGTCCGCAAATGTACGTGCAGATGTCTCATATAGTCCTCTGAGATGTAATTGGGCTTTGGAAACCTCAGTGAGCGTTTCGGTTGTTGGGGAACGCTTATGGTCAGTTTCCAGGTTTCGGAGCTTCTGGATTGCATCCACTATAGCGGCTGAGCATTCCTTTTTCAGACGAGATCCTAATTGAATGAAGGTTCCACGTAATACTGCTTTCAGTGCCTCCCATTGGATGGGGAACGACGTGGTATCTTGTGCGTGGTCCCCAAAAAAGTTAGAGATTGTTTCCGAGATACGTGTAATACAGTCCGAGTTAGCTAGCAATGAGTCATTCAAGTGCCATGTCCACTCCTTGATAGGTGAGGAGGGGAGCGAGAATGTCAAGTATATAGGGGAGTGGTCTGACCAGATCATAGAATCTATTTCACACTCGGGAGACCAGTCTAGGCAACTGTGGTCACTCAATAGATAGTCTATGCGACTATAGGTCTGGTGTAACTGAGAAAAATGTGTGTAGTTACGAGTCTTGGGGTATAATACCCTCCAAACGTCTACAAGGCGTAAGTCGTATAGTACGCGTTTCAGGGCCCTCAATTTGGGGAATGAGATACGTGACCTTGAAGTGGAGGAATCTAATGTTGGCTCCAGGGGAGTATTAAAATCTCCACCGAGGATGAGTTTGCCCTCCATGAATTCAGATAGGATCTTCAGATACTGCAAAGCCGATGGAACTTGGTTAACATTTGGCAAATATATATTAGCTATTGTAAATTTAACTCCCCACAGCAAAAATTTCACATAGACGTACCTTCCCTGAGGGTCGGAGAGATGATCGAGCAATTCAACGGGGAGGCTTTTGTGAAAAGCTACAGATACTCCCTTAGTTTTCTGGGATGGATTAGTACTATGGATCATCTGTTAACATATCTGTTAGAGCAAGGGGTGGAGGCTGATTGAAAGTGCGTCTCCTGCAAGAGGAGTACATTAACTTGGCATTTATGCATTTGATATAGTATTTGTCCCCGTTTAGAGGCAACATTGAGTCCATTTACATTGTATGAACATAATTTTAGTCGAGGGTGAGACAACACTGTATAGGCCATGGTGGAGCGAAGAAATAGAAAAGAATTTGAAAGTCTAGAAAAAGAGGGGGAGGCGGTTGGGGAAGATACGGAAAAGAGAAGGTAGTTGCAAAAGGGGAAGAGGAATGGAGAATGGCTAGTTAGAGGACACCTGGGAAAGGTGTCTCAAAACAAAATTGTCACGGAACGCCCCACACTCCGCTTGAGTGCTTCCGTCATATACCGCTTCCTAAGTTCTGAAACACGAGTCCAATGGATCTGGCTATAAGAACTAGACAACACCAGTCTTGGAGTACATCAGAACTACTTTTATTTTGAGATCTCACAGACCTTTTTATATCAGGGATGACTCAAAGCTAACCTAATTAACATGACCTAATTTACTACAAAATGTACCCAGACCAGATGACAGTCTTGTGGGCACCGGGCTTCACACATTAATACAATTAACAATACAAACAACAATCTCCCCCCTCCTCAGCCTAGACCATTCATCTATTAGCCAGGGCTGGTGGCTAATGTGATCAGCTCTCTCAATTAACATAAACACATGTTGATAACACCAGCATCTCCTCACAGGATGTGTCCCAGCAGAATGAATCAGTCTTATCAGCAGGGGGCTGCTGGAGGAATCCCCCCTCCCTCTTCAGGGACACAAATATACAGTAAGGAGTCCCCATACAATATATACATGACTGAGTCCGATTAATACAGTTCAGACTGGATTTCTCATTCACCTCAAATGCTAGGGCCCATAATCGGTGGGCAACAGGCTTGCACACAGTCCTCTCCAACAGCCTCCGCTCTGGCCATGCCCGTGACATTTCTCCCCTTTCGGCAGGAGACTAACACAGGAGGAGACCCCAGACGGGTTGACTCCGAAGTTAGTAAACAGCTCCAGTCCTCTACTGCCTGTACCCACACAGTACCCCAAACAAATTATCCCAAACAGTGCATTACTCACCCAGCCATCCTCTGCCTCTCTCAGAGAACCTATCTGCCGCTGGAGAGAAGACAGGGTGACTGGGCTCACTCTGTCATGCTGTTGGGGATCTGGGCCCACTGCCCAGCATCCCTGGGGTATACAGGTGGAGACTGAAGTTCCATCCACCTTCACAGGAAATCCATCCTCTGTTAGTTGAGGGCAGAGTCCAGCAGTCCTCGGCCCTGTTGCCAGCCCCTCTGCTGGAAACCCCACACCATCTGTTCCGGCTAACTGTTGGAGAGGGAGGCCGACTGCCCCGCCTCCCTGGAACTCTGTAGTTGTTGCCGGTGCTGGGCAGAGGTTGGTAGCACTCTGCCCTGTTGCCAACACTTCTGCTGGGGACTCCGCATCCTCTGCTCCGGCTAACTGTTGGGGCAGGCAGCTGGCTTCCTCCACTCCCAAACTGTGTAGCTGCCATTGGGGAGGTGAGCCGGCTGCTTCCTTTTCCATTCCCTCATCTGGCTGCTGGGACGACATGTCGATGGTACTGTCTCCCAGGTACACGGATCTTTGCTGGGGAGGAAAGCCCACTTCCTCCACCCTGGCCAACTGTTGGGGAGGGACAACACACACCTCCTCTCCCTTCTCCCCCTGTATCTGCTGCTGGGAAGTGATTGCCATCTTCTCACCCTGAGCCTCCACAATTGCTGCAGGTGTGGGGCAGAGGTCTTGGACCCTCTGTCCGGTTGCCAGCACTTCTGCTGGGGGTTTGCTAGGTGGTTCCTCCTCTACAGAAATGTCTATTAAATCCCCAGTCTCTGGAAGTGGTAAAAGTGTGGGACAGAGGTCTTGGACCCTCTGTTCAGTTACCAGATCTTCAGCTGGAGAAGTTTGTTTTAACTCCATAGATGCTGCTGGCAGAAAATCACATGTCCCTGTCAGTGTTGTGGGAGAAAGGCCGACTACCTCTTCTCTCAGGAAGGCCGAAGCCACTGTTGGTGCTGGGCAGAACACAGTGAACTTTGGCCCTGATAGCAGCTCTTCTGCTGGAGGCTCATCAGGTTGTTCTTCCTCAGCAGAAAAGTCTATCAAATCCCATGTCTCTGCAACTGATGTCGGGGAATAGGGGTTCACATCTCCTGTCTATGGAACCCAGAAGATGTTATCATTTCTGGACAGAGGTTAGCAGAGCTCTGCCCTGTTGTCAGCACTTCAGGTTTGGGGACGGCAATCTCCGGATTTTCCACTGCCGATTCTCTGGCATGCTGCTGAACTTGTTCTAGCAGTTTCCTGTATGCCCTTTCCAGATGCTGCTCCTTCCTTAGCAAATGGTCCAGATCAGGTTTGAGCTCTGAGACCCCTGCAAGACCGAGCATAGACTCTCTATAGTCTCTCATGTCCTCAAGGTCAGGTTCCCCTTCATTGCCAAACATAAAAAGATCTGTAAGGTTCTCCCACAGCAATCCAGGGCCGCCAAAGTCATATCCCTCCGGAGAGCATTCTGTTGTCTCCCCTAAATATCCCTCCTCTGCGTGCCATTGCAGAGCCCGATATCGATTGTCCAGCTCTATCTCCTGCTGGACCAACCTGTCCAACTCAGTCACCCATTGCTCCTGGGGCTGCTCTCCCAGGAATGCCATCCGCAATGTCCGTTGGTCACTGGCCCGTTGCTCTTGGGTTGGAAAGCACTTGCCCTGTTTTATACCAGCGAGACGGAGGGCTGCAATCCAGAGCTCCACCCGAATCAGCTGCCTGAGCTCCAGGTATTCATCCTCAGACACAGTCCTGGTGTACGTTGAAAGGATGATCCGCAGCAGCCCTGGGAATTCTGATGCCAGGTCCATATCTCCGCTGGGGTGACTGAAGTCTGCTATGCTGATCTTGGATCCAGTCGGAGGTTTGGATGTCCCAGACTTCAGACTTCAGGAAGCTTTCCCGCTGCTTGCCACCAATGTCACGGAACGCCCCACACTCCGCTTGAGTGCTTCCGTCATATACCGCTTCCTAAGTTCTGAAACACGAGTCCAATGGATCTGGCTATAGGAACCCCAAGAACTAGACAACACCAGTCTTGGAGTACATCAGAACTACTTTTATTTTGAGATCTCACAGACCTTTTTATATCAGGGATGACTCAAAGCTAACCTAATTAACATGACCTAATTTACTACAAAATGTACCCAGACCAGATGACAGTCTTGTGGGCACCGAGCTTCACACATTAATACAATTAACAATACAAACAACAATCTCCCCCCTCCTCAGCCTAGACCATTCGTCTATTAGCCAGGGCTGGTGGCTAATGTGATCAGCTCTCTCAATTAACATAAACACATGTTGATAACACCAGCATCTCCTCACAGGATGTGTCCCAGCAGAATGAATCAGTCTTATCAGCAGGGGGCTGCTGGAGGAATCCCCCCTCCCTCTTCAGGGACACAAATATACAGTAAGGAGTCCCCATACAATATATACATGACTGAGTCCGATTAATACAGTTCAGACTGGATTTCTCATTCACCTCAAATGCTAGGGCCCATAATCGGTGGGCAACAGGCTTGCACACAGTCCTCTCCAACAGCCTCCGCTCTGGCCATTCCTGTGACAAAAATCTAATGTGTTCGCAACAGCAAAACACTCCGTGAAATATCACGTGCTAGGCACAAATCGTGCCAAACCTATTTGGGGAGGGAGGTCGGATTAGAGAGGTCTGAGTTGTGATCCCGACAACATAGCAGGCATATATAACGTATATGTATCACACCCGTCTATCATAGTATATTGAATACTTAATATTTTAGGTTATAGAAGAACATGGCATATATCTAATCAGTGTTCAAAAAAAACACTTAAACACCCATAATCAGTCAGCTATCATCACAAGCAATAGTATGTATAACAAACATTTAAATGATGTAACATTGAGGAATTCAACTAATTCTATGGTGTAGGATAAGTTAGGCCCTGGACTGAGAGGAGACCAAGAAGCCCATAACAGGTAATAAGGTATCTTCTGGAAGACTCCCAGTCAGTCAGCGGGTCCCCAGGCCCAAAGAACTAGAAAGGCACATTGGTTACAGGTATCACCCCAGAGACTTAGTGGTGGGCTCCACTCGGGCCAGGCCGCATCCCGAATAAAAGAATCATAGGGTTCTGGAGAATTGGATAACAGAGCAAGGTCTCTTAAGGAAACAATGCTCCTAGCATTCAATTTGGTCGTGGTATGGTCCATGTGTGGATAAGTGTACATTTAAAGCTAGGGACGTCTGGTGTCGAGTGGAGCTCCCACGCAGCCATAAAAAGCAGTAACATTACCACCGTCTAATCTACACCCTTCTTTAAATGTAACTGTAACTGTCCCATTAAGGGCAACACAGCACCCCCCCACCTCCTGAGCTTAGTAGACTTCTATACTATCCCTGTAAATGGAGTGGTATAGTTAGTATGAGTTCATAGGAAGGTACAGAGAAAACACAGTATCATTGCAAACCTGGACCAGTCCCTTAATGAAACTGTGGAGTGAAAGGTGTAGATCCATTGTAAAACATTGAACAGGTAGAACAAGTAACAGTGTTGACTCACGTGGGGAGCCAAATCAGTCTTCCGGGGATGTTGGACGTCTTGCTCTAGGACCAAAAGAAGCAGATCTAGATCTTGAGCGTCTGCGACGTTGTGGGAGAGGGCCCTGTAGTCGTTGATGATCCTCTGGGGGGGTCTAGCCAGTTCGGGATGCTGATAGGGTCTTGTGCAAAGAAGGTGAAGAAGGCAGGAAGTTGTTCAGGGTCCGACAGAACAAACTTTCAGTTGTCGTCTCGGGTTACCTTGATACTGAATGGATGGCCCCAGGTGTAGGAAGCCCCTGCTTGACGTATCAAATCCAAAAGTGGGCGGACCGCCCGTCTCATGCATAAGGTGTTGCGGGAGAGGTCCGTATAGAGGTGTACTGTAGATCCATCGAATTCTACAGGACCTAAGCGCCAGGCCTTACGCATAATCTCTTCCTTGAGGGTATAGTAATGGACCCGGCATAGGACATTGCGGGGGCAGTCGCTGCGGTCTCCCCCCATGCCTCCCACTCTATGCACTCTGTCCAGTTCAATAGGGGATGTAACTTCCCTGCCCAGGACCTGGTTGAGGATAGAAACGACAGTGGGTTTTAGATCAGTACCTGAGGTTGCTTCCGGCACTCCCTGTATCCTAATGTTGTTCCTGTGGCTCCTGTTTTCGCTGTCCTCTATGCAGAGTTGGTGTTGCCGCAAGCGGGATAAATGTGAGGTGGTTGCAGATTCGAGGGCCACAATACGAGCTGTATGGTCATCTTGGGTAGTAGCCAGAACGGATACAGCATTCTCTGTCGTTGAAACCCGATACTGGAGGGCTTGTAGTTCTACATGGAGGGAGGCTTCCATCTTGGATGCCCAGGATTCAAAGTCCGCCCTAAAGGCAGAAAGAAGGGCTGTAGTCGCAGAGCCGGATGATCCGCCCGAGGCCGGAGGAAATAGCTCCGTGGGGCCATCTTCGGAGGGGATGTCAAGGGGCATAGCGGCCATTGAAGGGGCCGAGGGCTCACCCGTAGCGTCCTTGTATTTTGAGGAGTCCATGTGAGCCAGAGAAGGAGGTTTAGATTTGCCTGGGGTGCGACTGGCCGCCAGCTTGTCCTTTCCCGTGCGGGAGTCGAGCGATGATGTACGTAGTAGGTAGCACTGGATTGTACCTTGCTGCAGCTCAGCGGAGTCAGAGGAGTGAGAGCTTGAGGATGACAGATTCCGGGTGTAGGTAATTTGCAACACAGCCTGATAATGTCGGGAGAGCACAGAGCTCAGTAGCCCATTTCTTCAGCCATCCATCGTCAGCCAGGAAACATGATATCTACTATGGGGGATAGGACGGTCGCTACCTGCGACTCTGGAGCCAGGACTGCGTTCCCTGCTAGTTTTTTACACCACAGTATGAGATGGAAACGTGTTGCAGAACTATGGCGAGGTAGCAAACTGTCAGCCAAGGAGTATTTATTCTGGGAGAAGGGTTACAAGTGGCAGCTGGGTCCTCTGGGCAGTTCTTGTGACAGTGTAGATATACAGTGATCCAGGAGCAAAGGGGTTAAGGAACAAGTGCATACACTGCAGCAGGGTGAAGCAAGATGGCCGCTCCACGTGGCCCCAGGGTTAGTGTTATAATCCACCCCACGAGTGGGGGTAAATATTAGTTTAGTCCCTTTCTGAGGTCACAGTCTGCTATATCAGGGCACCCTGGTGTTTAGATTGGCCCTGGATTGAGCACAGGAGAGATGAGGAAGCTACTGAGGTGTAGTAAGATGGCCGCCACTTACTGTGTGTGATGGTAGTCCTACAGGCTGGCATGCAGGAGTGGCACAGGGGAGAATGCAGGCTTCGGTCATTAGGCTGGGCTGCTCTGGTGTCTGTGTGGAGGTAGATCCAGGTGCGGAGTAGCCAGGAAGGCCTGGATGTGTAGGCCGGGTGCACCAATATGGCCGCCGCTCCCCCTGACAAGGCCGAAGCCGTGTCAGCGGTCCCAGGCTAAGCTGTCCCGGTGTTCGTGTAGGGGGAGAGCTAAGTGTTGTGCGGCCAGGAAGATCCGGATGCGGCCTGTGCGGGCCGGGTGTACCAATATGGCCGCCGCTCCCCTTGTGAAGGCCGAAGCCGCGGCCTGTAGTAGATTCGGCCGGCTCTCGGGATCGACGTGTCAGCGGTCGGAGGTGACACCTCAGTGTGCAGGGGGACCTCCGGTTTAGTGAAAGTGGTGAGGCGGTCCTGCTAGGGGGAAAAGGATGAAGTTATTCCCCAAAACGGCAGGAGCTCTCACTGGGCACTTCTGATCAGGTCTCCAGCCGGCCACGCCCCCTAGAGCTTTCTTTTGATGGTATTTGATCACCTCTGCCATTTTTATTTTTTGCGCTATAAACGGAAAAAGACCGAAAATTTTGAAAAAAAAATGATATTTTCTACTTTTTGTTATAAAAAAAAAATCCAATAAACTCAATTTTAGTCATACATTTAGGCCAAAATGTATTCGGCCACATGTCTTTGGTAAAAAAAAAATGTCAATAAGCGTATATTTATTGGTTTGCGCAAAAGTTATACAAACTAGGGTACATTTTCTGGAATTTACACAGCTTTTAGTTTATGACTGCCTATGTCATTTCTTGAGGTGCTAAAATGGCAGGGCAGTACAAAACCCCCCCAAATGACCCCATTTTGGAAAGTAGACACCCCAAGGAAATTGCTGAGAGGCATGTTGAACCCATTGAATATTTTTTTTTTTTTTGTCCCAGGTGATTGAATAATGACAAAAAAAAAATTACAAAAAGTTGTCACTAAATGATATATTGCTCACACATGCTATGGGCATATGTGGAATTACACCCCAAAATACATTTAGCTGCTTCTCCTGAGTATGGGGATACCACATGTGTGGGACTTTTTGGGAGCCTAGCCGCGTACGGGGCCCTGAAAACCCAGCACCGCCTTCAGGATTTCTCAGGGCGTAAAGTTGTGATTTCACTCCTCACTACCTATCACATTTTTGAAGGCCATAAAATGCCCAGATGGCACAAACCCCCCCCAATTGACCCCATTTTGGAAAGTAGACACCCCAAGCTATTTGCTGAGAGGCATGTTGAGTCCATGGAATATTTTATATTCTGACACACATATATTTTTTCCCGCAACTTGTGTCACAATATAACATATTCCATGGACTCGACATGCCTCTCAGCAAATAGCTTGGGGTGTCTACTTTCCAAAATGGGGTCATTTGGGGGGGTTTTGAACTGTCCTGGCATTTTATGCACAACATTTAGAAGCTTATGTCACACATCACCCACTCTTCTAACCACTTGAAGACAAAGCCCTTTCTGACACTTTTTGTTTACATGAGAAATTTTTTTTTTTTGCAAAAAAATTACTTTGAACCCCCAAACATTATATATATTTTTTAAAGCAAATGCCCTACAGATTGAAATGGTGGGTGTTTAATTTTTTTTTTTTTCACACAGTATTTGCGCAGCGATTTTTCAAACACATTTTTTGGGGAAAAAAACACACTTTTTTAAATTTTAATACACTAAAACACACTATTTTGTCAAAATGTTTGATGAAATAATAAAGAAGATCTTAGGTCGAGTACATGGATACCAAACATGACATGCTTTAAAATTGCGCACAAACGTGCAGTGGCGACAAACTAAATACATTTTTAAAAGCCTTTACAGGTTACCACTTTAGATTTACAGAGGAGGTCTACTGCTAAAATTACTGCCCTCGATCTGACCTTCACAGTGATACCTCACATGCACAGTGCAATTGCTGTTTACATTTGACGCCAGACTGACGTTTGCGTTCGCCTTTGTGCGAGAGCAGGGGGGGGCAGGGGTGCTTTTTTTTTTTTTTTTTTTTTTTTTTTTTTCCTTTATTATTTTTTTGCTTTTTTATTTATTTTTTAATCATTTTTATTGTTATCTCAAGGAATGTAAATATCCCCTATGATAGCAATAGGTAGTGACAGGTACTCTTTTTAGAAAAAATTGGTCTATTAGACCCTAGATCTCTCCTCTGCCCTCAAAGCATCTGACCACACCAAGATCGGTGTGATAAAATGCTTTCCCAATTTCCCAATGGCGCTGTTTACATCCGGCAAAATCTAAGTCATGAAATTCTCGTAGCTTCCGGTTTCTTAGGCCATAGAGATGTTTGGATCCATTCTGGTCTCTGATCAGCTCTATGGTCAGCTGGCTGAATCAACGGCTGCATTCTCAGGTTCCCTGTTGGGACAGGAGAGCCAGAGAAAAACATGGATGACGGTGGGAGGGGGGGGATTCCCTCCCACTGCTTGTAAAAGCAGTCTAGAGGCTAATTAGCCACTAGGATTGCTTTTACATGAAAGCAGACCACTGGCTGAAAAGAATGATACCAAGATGATACCTAAACCTGCAGGCATCATTCTGGTATAACCACTCAAAGTCCAGCAACATACCAGTACGTTGCTGGTCCTTGTTGGGCATACATTGTAAACTTTTTTTTCATGCAGCCTGTGGGCTGAATGAAAAAAAGATATTGATCGTTTGGTATGCACACCATTAGAATACCTCCCTTCATCCACCCACTTCTAATGATGGGCATACATGCACCATTTATATATGCCGAAGCATGGGGGCATCCTCCCGTAAAAAACAGGAGCAAATCGCTCCTCCACCCACTGCTGCCCCCACGCTTCGGCATATATGCTGAAGTATGTAACTGTGGTGGTGAAATCACCTCCGACAGCGCTGGAGTCACGGCTTTATGTATCGTGGGAGCAAACGCTGTTGCTGTCAAGATAAATAAATCCGCTCTGCAGCTGAATGGCGTAACTGAAAACAAAAAAGTGGTTAACAATAAAAAAACAAAGTATAAAAAAATTGCATACCTATAAAGCAAACATGATAAAAACATAACAATAAAACATCGCAGTATAGAATGCAGAACAATAGAGAGAGAACAATAAAACAACAACTATTTTTGTTTTTTTTATTTTTTGTGGTTTTTTTTTCCTTTTTTTTTTTTTTTTTTTTTTTGTTTTTTTTACACTTTTTTTTGTAACTTTAACTTTTTTAACTGGTACCAGGTTTGGGTCTCTCAAAATGCGACAGCATCTTGGGAGACTCTGTGAAAGTGTGTCCTAGTCTGTGCAGTGCTGTACCCTACGCTAATACTCCACTATTGTATGGTAGCGTTCAAAACATTCACCAATGCAAAGACCAGGATTGCCAGGACAGAGGGGACAATAATACCGGGTGTCACGCCTAAATCCACGCTTGCTGCAGACACTTTTTTGGGGGGTTCGTTGGGTAGGGGTACTCGGGAGGGCATAAAGAAAATGCCTCTCATGCAGCCGGCTTACTGCATTTGGTTGGGGATGGTGAGGTGGAGCACCGTCTGGATACAGAAGGGCTCTGACGATCTCTTCCTGGAATTTAAGGAAGGATCCAGTCCATCCTGAAGCTCTGTATAGCACATGAGCGTTCAGCAAAGCCAATTGAAATAAATAAACAGACACTTTTTTGTACCAGCGTCTGGCCTTATGGGCAATTAGGTACGGCGCCAACAACTGGTCGTTGAGGTCCACCCCTCCCATATTAAGGTTATATTCGTGGACACAGAGGGGTTTCTCCACAACACCAGTCGCCGTAGGAATTTGGACCGTCGTGTCTGCATGAAGGGAGGTGAGAACGAAAACATTCTTCTTATCCCTCCACTTCATAGCGAGCAAGTTATTATACTTCAAGCAGGCTCTCTCCCCCAGCCTAATACGGGAATTTACAAGCCGCTGGGGAAAGCCCCGGCGATTAGGTCGCACGGTGCCACCAATCTGATGATCAAAAAGGTGGCTAAAAAGTGGCACGCTCGTATAATAATTGTCCACGTACAAGTGGTACCCCTTTCCGAATAAGGGTGACACCAAGTCCCACACTATCTTGCCAGCGCTTCCTATGTAGTCAGGGCAGTTTGTCGGCTCTACGTGACTATCTTTGCCCTCGTAAACCATAAAACTACATGTATAGCCTGTGGCCCTGTCACAGCGCTTATACATCTTGACCCCGTATCTGGCACGCTTGCTGGGAAGGTACTGTTTGAATGACAAGTGGCCAGAAAATTTAACCAGGGACTCATCAACGCAGACAACTTGATGGGGAGTAAACAAGTCTGCAAAACGTTGGTTGAAGTGGTTTACGAGGGGCCGAATTTTGTAGAGCCGATCGTATTCAGGGTCTCCACGAGGACGACAGAGTTCATTGTCGTTGAAGTGAATGAACCGCAAAATATGCTCGTATCGTGCCCTGGCCATGGAGGCAGAGAACAAGGGCGAATGGTCAATTGGGTCAGTGGACCAATATGACTGCAACTCACTCTTTTTATTCAAGCCCATGAGGGAGAGGCCCAGAAAGATCTTAAATTCGGAAACCGTAATAGGTTTCCAATCTCTGGCAAGGGAGGACTGGGGAATAGTGGCGATGTGTTGACCAGCGTACAAATTGCTTTGGTCCACAATAGATCTATAGAGATCTTCGGTGAAAAACAGCGAATAAAAATCCAGTGGCGTAAAGTCAACTGTTTCCACCTGAATTCCAGGTTGGCCAGTGAATGGGGGAAGTACAGGTGCTGTAGAAGTGGTGGGTACCCAATTTGGATTGGCGAATGCAGCAGGAAGGGCACTATGGGCACGATGGGCCTGTGTTCGTCTTCTTGGTGGCAGCGGGACACTACTTTGCTTGCCACCTCGCCAGCTTGAACTGCACTTATGGGACTCGCCACGTCACCAAGTGTTACTGCAGTGCTGGATGTACGACCAGGGTGTACTAGGCCGCTGGTGCTTGCCAGTTCACCAGAAGGAATAGCGGCACTAGTACTTCTCTGCTCCATACGAGAGCCCTGCGGTTCTTGCACTTCAAGGACAGAATAAGTTCGGGGTCTGGTACGCCTGACCTTAGCAGGGACCACAACTCCGTCGTCAGAGCTATCTGTCATGGAGCCGCTGTCCTCTACAGGATCGTATTCTGAGCCTGAATCTGACAGATGAGTGACTTCCTCTTCACTATCTGTCATGCTCAGAAACGTGTAGGCCTCTTCACTAGTATACCTTCGATTTGCCATTTTGGGCTCTAAACTTAGGGGTACACTAGTGAGACTCACAGGCAAAAAAGCTCCTGACTGTCAGCGACTGTATCAAAACGCTACCAAAAAACTGTTAGCGATCGCAGGGATCAGGCCTGACTCTGTGAACGCTGCAGTTATGTGTGCTTAGTGTTTTGTAAGTGACAGTTATCGATCGATACTGCACTTGGGTGGGCTGGGCTGGGCTGGGCTGGGCCGAGGAGCAAAACGCAGGTGCTAGCAGGTATCTGGGCTGATCCCGCTAACACTGCGTTTCAGGGAACCCTAAACTGCTGGGGAGTATAGATCTGATTGGATCAGATATCGATCCGTTCAGATACTATAGCACTAAGGGAGGTGTATGCTGCGTGCGTGGGTTTTAGCGGTACTGGCGCTAACCTGATGCTGCCTGGGGCGACGCAGACCTTATCTAATCCTAAAAACTTAACTTATATCACCGCCGGGCAATTAGGGGGTTAAACCTTTATACGGTAATAAACGGCGGGTGCCCTAAAACTGTAATAAACTATAATAAACTACAAAAAACAAACTATCTAACCAGCGTCACCCGTAACACTTATACGGTGATCGCTGGTGAAAGGGTTAACTAGGGGGCAATCACGGGGTTAAAATCTTTAGCAGGTAGTATATGGGGGTCCCTGTCACTATAAAACACTGACAGCGAACCTATATACTTACCTCCCTAAACTAGCGTCACCTGTGTCACTAATACAGAGATCAGAAAAACGATCGCTTAGCGACACTGGTGACGGGGGGTGATCACAGGGTTAACCTTTATTAGGGGGGGTTAGGGGGGTACCCTAGACCTAAAGGGGGCTAACCTAACTGCCCTAACGCTTATAACTGTCACAAACTGACACCAATGCAAAAAAAAAACACTGCTATTGGTGTCAGAGTGACAGGGGGTACAGGGGGGTGATCGGGGGGTTATCGGGGGTGAAGGGGGGTGAAAAGTGTGCCTGCGTGTTCTACTGGAAGTGTAGTGTTGGTGCACTTACTTGGATGTCTTCTCTCCTCGGCGCCGGGACGAAAAGACCGGCTCGAGGAGGGATGACATCACTTCCTCTCCCTCTGTTTACATTACAGAGGGAGAGGAAGCATTTGATTCGCTGGGAGCGATCGGGAGGGGGTGGCCATCAATGGATGGCCTCCCCCTGACCTCTCATCGCCCGCGAACAAGAGCCGACCGCCTATGGCACCGGGGGGTCCGATTGGACCCCCCCGCCCGCGGGAAGGCATCACGTATCAGGTACGTGATTTTGCCTGCCCGTGCCGCTCTGTTCACGTATATAGGCATGAGGCGGTCGGCAAGTGGTTAAGGAGCCTCCACCTTCCATGTATACTGTCATTGGTTCTAACGTGGACCAAGACAGCTGGGTCATGCCCAGCCCCTCCCAGTAATTTGTCCACCACATGCCAAACCCTACCACCAGGGAGACAGCAAACCATTCGGTTGAGGTGATCCTGGCGACAAATTATTCTATCAGTCCTTCTGATTATAGAATCCCCTATAACCACCAACTGTCTAGGCCTCCCTGCACTCCCCTCACCACCTCTACTAGATGGTCTGCTCTCCAGGCTGTTAGGGGTAGCAGTGACATCTAGGGCTGCCACCTCTGTTTGCCACCTCCACATCTTCACCCAACTTGGCAAATTTGTTTTGATGCACAAACACAGGACTGGCCTTCCTTTTCTGCGAGCCCCTTCCACTCCCTCTAACTACATTAACCCATCTTCCTATCTGATAATCCTGACTTGCCCCTCCACCCTCCACATCATCCCTACTGACCACCTGCTCAGCGAGCAGAGGACCCCCTTCAAGGTTGTCCTTTCTGCCCAGTGTTGCAGCTTGCTCCTCCAGATCTCTAATGCGAGCTTCCAGAAGGGCAACCTGCTCACATCTGTCACAGCGGTATCCATCCTGGAGCTGTTGCACCAATTTTGCATACATGTGGCACACTGTGCACTGAGCAAAACCTTCAACCCTGCTAGCACTCATTTCCCAGTTACAATACAATTACTTAAGGGAAGTTTAAGATGTTACTTACAGATTAGAAGACTTCTGTTTTAACTCCTGTTTGCAAATCCTGGTTTTTAACTCTCCACTTTAGTTCAAAATTCCACTTGTGTTCACAAAATCCACATGCAAGCCACCATCAGCTGGGAGCAAGCTCCAGGGGAGTTTGTACAGACACTTTTATACACCTGGGAACAATTAACAACTCCCCTTAATTAGCAGGGAAAAAAAAGGTGTTTAAAAAGTGTCAGAAAAAAAAGGAGGAAAAAAAAGTATTTTAAAAACTGATAGTAAAGGAAAAAAATATAAATAAAAAAAAAAACCCTAAAACAACACTTGCAAGCAGAAGCAGTCAAAAGCACAGCTCGTGTGTTTTTTTTTTTTTTTTTTTTTTTTTTTTTTTCAATAAAGCTTTATTTTGTTAAATCCATACATAAAAGTAGTGCAGAAAAGTAAGGTATTAGATAAAATGATAACAGTGTTATACAGAGGGAACAGTCCAGAGAGTACAACATTATATTTTAACAAGTATTCAAATATAAAACTGTGGAGTTGTTGAAAAACACATTCCATCTTGGGTGTGGATGTATGGGATTACAGATGAGTGTGGACAGAAAATATAAAGAACATATATCAAAGCAAGTAAAACATTTTTTAAACATGTTGACCTTTAGGAGCGAAAAAGAATAAAAAGGAGAGAGGAGAAAAAACCATATTATAATAAAATGCCAATGATAGCATTAGTATACGGGTCTAAGATTGTCGTTGGATTGTGTTTGGGATAACCGTTAATTACTATGTCTGTGTGAGAATGTGAAATTAATCCTGGCGCATGGTGCCCAGAAGTAGGATAATATTTGTAGATAGAGATATAATCATAGCATACAACAATAGATACCCAACATAGTAAAGTGTCGAGTAAATGTGGATCAAAGTATAGTGAAAAGTACAAAAAAAAAAGGTAGGGGAGAGTTCTTTCCCATCCCTGGCTCAGCCATGGGTCTAACGGGAAATATCTTTTCAGAACAACCATGTCCCAGGAAGGAAAGCATAATAGAACTTTAAAATGATATCTGTAGGAGTAATGATATAGTCGCGTCCTGAATTTTTGTTTCATGAAAGGCTAAAGGAAGGGATGTAGACAGTTGGGATGTATGATGTGTCTTATGATGTACTGGAGGAGGACTCCTAACTGATTAATTGGGTATATCCAGATGTTGTGCGGAAATGTAGCCAACAGGCCCAAATGTTCCTGTATTTAGTAGAGGAGTCTTGTGCTTGATGTACAAGTTCCTCCATTTCGGCTATTTTGTTTACTCTTTTGAACCAGTCTGCGATTGTGGGTGGGTTGGGAGATCTCCAGAGAACTGGGATACAAAGTTTGGCAGCATTGATTAAATGTAGTGCTAGGGATTTATGATAAGTTTTCATCGGTAGGGAGGAGTGGTGTAGGAGGGCTTGGGCTGGAGAGAAATCTAGCTAAATGTGAAGTGATTTGGGAGGTGAGGTGAAAAACTTTAGTCCAGAAGATAGAAATCACAGGGCAGTCCCACCATTTGTGAAGGAGTGATCCGTTTTTGTCGTTACATCTCCAACAATTGGATGGGATCTCTGGATTAATGGTGTGTAACTTGAGAGGCGTTTTGTACCATCTGGAGAAAAGCTTATATCCGTTTTCTTGAGTTGTTACATTAATTGAGCCTTTGTGAATATTAGAGTATATCTTTTCCCATTCCTTATCAGAGAGATGGATGGAAAGATCTTTTTCCCACTTTGCACTAGCTATATTTGTTTTGGGAGTATGCTCGAGAAAGTTCATGGTGGAAATCAGGTGTCGTTGTGGTTCAGAGGCAGAGCAAAGGGATTCAAAGTGTGATTGGTTTCTTGAGTACGCAGCACTAGTTTGGGGATCAAGGAGAAAATGTCTGAGTTGCATATATGACCAGAAAGAGATCTGGTGGTTCGTTTTTTGGGAGTTCAATGAGGAAAGCGGTTTAATTTTCCCCTTAGCGAAGAAATCTCCCGCTGTCATCTTTGTCTGGGATCCTATTTCATGAAGGAAAGAATCATCAATGCCTGGTGGAAAGTCTGGGTTATGTTTGATTGGCGTGAGAGGGCCTGGATAGGAGGAAATGTGTAATTGTTTACATGTCTTATTAAAGAATTCAGTGTTGTACCGATAAGGGGATGTTTGCAATGTGGAGAGATGTGACGAGGGTGAATCCAGGGTAGATTATGGAGCGGAATTTGTGAGAAGGCTTGTTCAATTGCAATCCATGCTTTAGTTTTAGGGTGAACATTACAGTCCACTATTCAAGACAGTTGACAGGCCCAATAGTATTTTCGAAGATCCGGTAGGCCTAACCCACCTTTCATTTTGGGTAAGGTCATTCTGTTGAAACTCATTCTAGGTCGCTTACCGTTCCAGATGCATTCCATACAGGATTTGCAGTATGAATTGAAAAAAGTTTGTGGTAGTGACACTGGGATTGTTTGGAGCAAATTTTGGCAGTATGGTCATTTTTATAATAGAAATTCTGCCAAACCATGAGAACATACCCGTTGACCAAGCGTTGAGGTCTTTTTGGATAATGGGAGTATAGTTTTTGCTGTATAAGTCCGATAGCGAGGTTGGAATATAGATCCCAAGGTATTTAATGGTGCTCGGTTTCCATTTGAAAGGGAAATTATTTTGACATTGTATCACTATATCTGGTGGCAGAGTGCTATTTAAGGCCTTTGATTTAGCGAAGTTAATTTTAAGGTAGGTGAGATTTTCAAACAGAGTAAGATCTTTAAGGAGATTGGGCAGCGTAATGTGTGGCTCTTTTAGGAATAGTAGGATGTCATCCGCAAATGCCACTAGTTTATAGGTAGATTTTGCGATGGTTATTCCTTTAACGTCTTGATTGTTTTTTAGATGCATTAGACATGGTTCTAGTGCCAAGACAAAAATAAGCGGAGAGAGTGGGCATCCTTGTCTTGTACCGTTAGATATGGAGAAGGCATTCGACAGGTGTCCATTTAACCGGACTTTGGCTGTTGGGGTGGAGTATAGAGCAAGTATAAATTGTAGCATGCGATCTCGTATGCCAATGTGTGTTAGGACCTCTTTTAGGTAGTCCCAGGCTACCCTGTCGAATGCCTTCTCCGCGACAAGGGAAAGAAGGAATCCCAGTTGCTTCTTTGAAGTCAACCAATTGTGAATACTGATTGCCTTTAGGGTGTTGTCCCTTGCCTCTCTACCTGGGACAAAACCAACTTGGTCCAAGGAGATAAGGCCAGGGAGAAGGGGTAAAAGTCTATTAGCCAAAATTTTTGCATATATTTTCAGGTCAACATTTAGTAGAGATATTGGTCTATAGTTGGGAATTTAATTTGGATCTTCATCAGGTTTTGGAATAACCACTATGTGGGCTGTGAGAAGATCTCTGGGAGGGGGTTCTCGGATGAAAGGGAGTTGAAAGCATTTAAGAAGTGGGGATAAAGTGTAGCAGTGAATTCCTTATAGTATCCTACTGTTAGGCCATCTGGACCTGGACTTTTGCCTGTTTTGAGTTGTTTGAGCACAATATCTAGTTCATCCTTAGAGATGGGACGTTCTAGATGTGATGCTTCTGCGTCAGAAATGGGTTTGGGACCGTGTTGGGCTAAGAAGTCTTTAATCAAGTGTGTTCTATGATCATTGTTTATCACTTTTTTTGTGGATTGATATTATATAGTTGCGAATAATATTTCACAAATTGGTCTGCTATCAGCGTATTGAAAGTTACTTTAGAACCTGAAGGGTCATTAATGGAATGAATTGTTGTAGATGATCTTTTTGCACGTAGGGCTCTGGCTAGAATTTTACCGGATTTGTTACCATGTTCGTAGAATATTTTTTGTGATAATATGTAATTGCGTTTTATTTGTTTATGTAACACTTCTTTCAACTCTGTAAGTTCCTCAAGTGTGGAGATAGCTCGAGTTTTCTTATGTATTTTTTCTAAATCCTGTATGCGTTTGGAAAGGATAGAAATATGTGCTTGTCTTTCTCGTCTTCTCTTGGAAGCGATAGCTATTAGTTTTCCCCGTATGGTGCATTTGTGGGCTTCCCATTTTATCATTGGGAATATTTCAGGGGAATCGTTATCATGGAAATAAAGTTTTAGATACTATTGAGATGTCTGTAAGCAGTGAGGGATCAAGACGCCATATTTGTGAGCGAGTGTGCTTGGATGGAAATTCCAAGGACATGGTTATCGGGTGGTGATCTGATATGTACATTGGTTCGATGGAGGTGTTCTTGAGCATGGTGAGATCTTTGTGAAATAAAGAAATAGTCAAGTCTGGAGTAACTTCCATGTGGGTTGGAGAAAAAAGTGTAATCTTTAGTTGAGGGGTTTAAGGTACGCCATGCGTCATGTAATGTCAATTCTTGAAAACACTTTTTAATTGCTCGTAACGCGGAGAAGGGTAATTTGGATGAACCCGAAGATGTATCTTGTATTGGGTTTAAGGGAACATTAAAATCTCCTCCAGTTAATAGAATACTCTCTTGAAACGATGCGAGCAATTGCAGTGTGTGTCGGAAAAACGGGACTTGTTTAATGTTGGGGGCGTATATGTTTGCTAAGGTTAAAGGTTTACGGAAGAGTGAACCTTTGACAAATAGATATCTTACATTACTCTAAAAAACGAAAAATGAACAGTCAAAGGATATCTTTCAGCCTATGTTGCAGATGCCATCTGTATTCACCGATCTCTTCTAGCTCTTCTGGAGCGTGGAGGTTTCGCGGGCTGTAGATGGAAGGAGACTGCGGGTCGGGTTGAAGAATTCTTGGTTCCGATGGTGAACGGTGTCTTCAGTAGCTTGTGTGTTGGGTCTCCATTGCTTCACTCCTGGAAGGTGCTTTAGATGCTGTAGGGGTACGAAATTCCGCGTACCAATCTGGTACCTCCATGAGAGGGATTCCGAGAGTGTCACAGAAGGAATAGAGATCCTCAGGGACTCTGAGGAGAGCTGAGCGTCCTTGTACTGTTGCCGCCAAACCAAAAGGGAACTTCCAGCGGTAAATTATACCCTTGGCCCGGAGTACTGTCAGAAGGGGTTGCAGTTCCCTTCTGTGCTGCAAGGTTATATTTGATAAATCTTGGAATAGACGAAGTTCTGTGCCGTTATGTATCAAAGGGGTCAGGGTGCGCGCTCTCCTCAGGATGTCTTCCTTCAAACGGTAGTCAATAATACAGCATACCTCATCCCTAGGCGGGTCAGAGTCCTTTTCCTTCGGTCTCAGAGCACGGTGGATTCTTTCCATCGCAATAGGAACATCTCTGGGTCTGCCGAGTATATTATTAAAGATATGAATAACTTCACTTTGAAGGTGATCCGCATCCACGGTTTCAGGCAGACCTCTCAGCCTGAGGTTATGGCGTCTGCCGCGATTGTCTAAATCTTCCAAGTGGCGATTGACATCTCTTAATTGCCGTGTATGTGTGTCAATCGCCAGATGTTGGTGATGGATTTTGGATGAATGGAGGGCAGTCGTTTGTTCCACCGCCTGAACTCTGCCTGTAATAGCTTGGATTTCAATTTTTAAATCTGAAATTGCTGCTGTCAGGGAGTCCTTAATGTCCTCAGCTACGGATCTGAGATCACTCAAGCTCGGATGCTGATGAGGAGTGAGTAGAATTCCCCCTTCATTGAGTCCAGTGCAAGATGGAGAGGCAGTAGCATTAGGGTTAGGAGGATGCTGATGCTGGCTCCGTGAGGTGGGAGCCGGCGCCAAAGTTCCCATCTGTGCCCGGAACATCTCCAGGATGTTCTGACTGGATCTTGCCGGTATTTCACGGGGAGAACGTGACCGGGAGGTCGACGAAGTTCTGGAGGAAGTACCCATCGTTTTTCGGGTGTTTGGGAGGCCATTGACCGTCTGTGGAATTCAGATTTCTATCCCTGTCAGCGGAGCTCTGAAATTAAGCGGCCATTCTCTACGAGGTCAAGCCACGCCCCCGCTCCTGGTTTTTAACTCTCCACTTTAGTTCAAAATTCCACTTGTGTTCACAAAATCCACATGCAAGCCACCATCAGCTGAGAGCAAGCTCCAGGGGAGTTTGTATAGACATTTTTGTACACCTGGGAACAATTAACAACTCCCCTTAATTAGCAGGGGAAAAAAAAAGGTGTTTAAAAAGTGTCAGAAAAAAAAGGAGGAAAAAAAGTATTTTAAAAACTGATAGTAAAGGAAAAAAAATATAAATTAAAAAAAAAAACCTAAAACAACACTTGCAAGCAGAAGCATTCAAAAGCACAGCTTCTGGTTTTTAACTCTGCACTTTAGTTCAAAATTCCACTTGTGTTCACAAAATCCACATGCAAGTCACCATCAGCTGGGAGCAAGCTCCAGGGGAGTTTGTATAGACACTTTTATACACCTGGGAACAATTAACCACTCCCCTTAATTAGCAGGGGGAAAAAAAAAAAGGTGTTTAGTTAGTGTAGTGCCTCCTCTGAACAGTGTTCAGCGAAAGCTACAAGTTAGTGTAGTGCGACCTCTGAACAGTGTTCAGCTAAAGCTATCTGTAGAAGGTTGGTGGAGTTTTCCTGATCCTACCACTACCGCAGGCAGCTACATTATTTACACGTTAGTCTAGTGCGACCTCTGCACAGTGTTCAGCTAAAGCTACCTGTAGAAGGTTGGTGGTGTTTTCCTGATCCTATCACTACTCGAGGCAACTACATTATTTTAACGTTAGTGTAGTGCGTCCTCTTTACAGTGTTCAGCTAAAGCTATCTGTAGAAGGTTGGTGGTGTTTTCCTGATCCTATCACTACCGCAGGCAGCTAAATTATTTACACGTTGGTCTAGTGGGACCTCCTGCACAGTGTTCAGCTAAGGCTACAAGTTAGTGTAGTGCACAGTGTTCAGCTAAAGCTACAAATTAGTGTAGTGTGTCCTCTGAACAGTGTTCAGCGTAAGCTACAAGTTAGTGTAGTGCATCCTTCTCACAGTGTTCAGCTAAAGCTACAAGTTAGTGTAGTGCGACCTCTTCACAGTGTTCAGCTAAAGCTACAAGTTAGTGTAGTGCACAGTGTTCAGCTAAAGCTACAAGTTAGTGTAGTGCATCCTCTGAACAGTGTTCAGCTAAAGCTACAAGTTAGTGTAGTGCATCCTTCTCACAGTGTTCAGCTAAAGCTACAAGTTAGTGTAGTGAGACCTCTGCACAGTGTTCAGCTAAAGCTACAAGTTAGTGTAGTGCGTCCTCCTCACAGTGTTCAGCTAAAGCTACAAGTTAGTGTAGTGCGACCTATGCACAGTGTTCAGCTAAAGCTATCTGTAGAAGGTTGGTGGTGTTTTCCTGATCTTATCACTACTCGAGGCAACTACATTATTTTAACGTTAGTGTTGTGCGTCCTCTTTACAGTGTTCAGCTAAAGCTATCTGTAGAAGGTTGGTGGTGTTTTCCTGATCCTATCACTACCGCAGGCAGCTAAATTATTTACACGTTAGTCTAGTGCGACCTCTGCACAGTGTTCAGCTAAAGCTACAAGTTAGTGTAGTGTACAGATAAAGCTACAAGTTAGTGTAGTGCGTCCTCTGAACAGTGTTCAGCTAAAGCTACAAATTAGTGTAGTGCGTCCTCCTCACAGTGTTCAGCTAAAGCTACAAGTTAGTGTAGTGCACAGTGTACAGATAAAGCTACAAGTTAGTGTAGTGCGTCCTCTGAACAGTGTTCAGCTAAAGCTACAAATTAGTGTAGTGCGTCCTCCTCACAGTGTTCAGCTAAAGCTACAAGTTAGTGTAGTGCACAGTGTACAGATAAAGCTACAAGTTAGTGTAGTGCGTCCTCTGAACAGTGTTCAGCTAAAGCTACAAGTTAGTGTAGTGCGACCTCTGCCCAGTGTTCAGCTAAAACTACAAGTTAGTGTAGTGAGACCTCTGCACAGTGTTCAGCTAAAGCTACAAGTTAGTGTAGTGCGTCCTCTGAACAGTGTTCAGCTAAAGCTATCTGTAGAAGGTTGGTGGTGCTTTCCTGATCCTATCACTACCGCAGGCAGCTACATTATTTTAACGTTAGTGTAGTGCATCCTCTTCAGTGTTCAGCTAAAGCTAAAAGTTAGTGTAGTGCATCCTCCTCACAGTGTTCAGCTAAATCTAAAAAGTTAGTGTAGTGCGACCTCTGCACAGTGTTCAGCTAAAGCTACAAGTTAGTGTAGTGCACAGTGTTCAGCTAAAGCTACAAGTTAGTGTAGTGCGTCCTTTGAACAGTGTTCAGCTAAAGATAAATGTATGGCCTCTGTGGTAAAGTACTAAGGTAAACAAAAATACATGTACCATCATCCAGGAATCATTAATTAGCAAGATTGGGAGCCTGATCCCCAGTCAGGCGACCAAGAAATTAGGGGCATATTGTCTTATTATGTCCATATGTCTTATTATGTCATTTATTACTATATTCCTATTCATTTCATTATGCCTTATTACTAAT
This sequence comes from Aquarana catesbeiana, assembly GCF_042186555.1. Lineage (NCBI taxonomy): Eukaryota > Metazoa > Chordata > Amphibia > Anura > Ranidae > Aquarana > Aquarana catesbeiana. The sequence goes on from NC_133336.1 coordinate 9,650,453, forward strand.
TGTTTTTATCAACTATTTACAAGTGTTGTTTTACTGGGACTTTCTGCTTCCCCTCTGTGTTCCCAAGCTGGAGGCCGGTGCGCGGCCCTCCCCCTGTGCTTCTCTGCGGCGACCCGGTGAGATCCCTGGCGGGGGGGTTGGTTTCCGACACAGGGCCGCCCCCCCCTTGCACCTGTCCTGGTAGGGACTCCGTCCCCGGCCGTTTAAGGGTAGGTGCGCATGCGCGCGATCTTCTCGCGCGCGTTGTGTGGGACCTCTGACCTTGTGACGTCACGCGCCGGTGTCCGTCCGGCATGTGGTCAGCTTCACTTGGTTGGGAGCTACATATAGCAGGCTCTGCCTGTTAGTTGACGATCGGTTCCTGGTCCCGGGGTTCGTGCACTATCGCCAGCTCATCGTAAGTAAGAGGGGTTTGCTTATCTTAATTGTCTACCTAGTCCCGTACCCCTGGGTACCTGCATTGGTTCTACCCTAACCTTGCCTTCTCCCCTCTAGATACTCCAGGCAGGGGCGAATACGCTGCATTATGCCTCCGCCCGCTACCTGCTATGTATACTACCTCTCTTCTGGCCCAGCACGTTACCGGCTTGTTTTAGGGTGCTTTTCCTGGCACCTCCATATGGTTATATTAGCACCAGGTATTATTGCCCCAATTACTTCACACCCCCATTTATTTTCTGCTTTTCTTCCCCCTCACCTTTTATCCCTTTTTGATTTTTTTTTTTCCCCTTTTCCCTTTCCCCCCCCCCTTTCCCCTTTCCCCCCCTTTCCCCTTCCCCCCCCCTTTTTCTTTTCCCCCCTCTTCCTCCCTCCCTTCTTTTACCCTTTCCTTGGTTCCATTTCCTTCTCACACACGACCTTTTCTTTTTCAATTGATCTTCATCACTCTTTTGCTTTCACTCACCGTCTCTCACTTATTTTACACTATTACACTTTCCCACCAAATTCTTTGGTTATTTTCTCACCATTCCCACGCACTACTTTCACCTTATTTGTGCACCATGCATTCATCCCATCACTCTTTACACTTACACCCTTTTATCATTTCTTCCCTACCTATCACTGGCCCCTTTTGGCAACTTAATATACCCTACCAATTGATAAATATATTTATCCATACCACCCTCGTCATCTTTGCAGCTCCCCCGGGTCGCCGTGGGAGATTACCCTTGGTGGAGGAGCCCTGCGCTTGGGATCTGTTGGGACATGGGTAAGCAGATTTGTCCCTTCCCCCAGCAATTCTTATTATATGGTTTAACCTTGATGCTGTAACAATCTTATTATTATTTCTATATTTTTTTTTTTCTCCGTTAAATCTTATTGTACTTTTTCCCAATTGTTAGGTTTAGACTGTTTAGTCAGAATTTACCATCTTCAGATCCCCTCCTGACGAAGCGGTTATGTCCGCGAAACTAGTCGAGGAATTCAATATCTGAGATGATCTGTCTTACTGTAAAATCATGACCCCAATGTTCTTGATTTTTATTCATTTTTTACTTCGCTGTAATGTATTACCATGAATTGTCTTGTGCATCAATAAAATCGATTATACTTTTTTATATTATTGGTATATTCTTTATATCGTCATGTGTACTGTACCGCAATAGTCCAATACGCCCCTACTTTCTTGGTCGCCTGACTGGGGATCAGGCTCCCAATCTTGCTAATTAGTGTTCAGCTAAAGCTACAAGTTAGTGTAGTGCGTCCTCCTCAGTGTTCAGCTAAAGCTACAAGTTAGTGTAGTGCGACCTATGCACAGTGTTCAGCTAAAGCTACAAGTTAGTGTAGTGCGTCCTCTTCACAGTGTTCAGCTAAAGCTATCTGTAGAAGGTTGGTGGTGTTTTCCTGATCCTATCACTACCGCAGGCAGCTACATTATTTACACTTTAGTCTAGTGCGACCTCTGCACAGTGTTCAGCTAAAGCTACAAGTTAGTGTAGTGCACAGTGTTCAGCTAAAGCTACAAGTTAGTGTAGTGCGTCCTCCTCACAGTGTTCAGCTAAAGCTACAAGTTAGTGTATTGCGTCCTCTTCACAGTGTTCAGCTAAAGCTACAAGTAAGTGTAGTGCACAGTGTTCAGCTAAAGCTACAAGTTACTGTAGTGCGCCCTCCTCACAGTGTTCAGCTAAAGCTATCTATAGAAGGTTGGTGGTGCTTTCCTGATCCCATCACTACCGCAGGCAGCTACATTATTTTAACGTTAGTGTAGTGCATCCTCTTCAGTGTTCAGCTGAAGCTACAGGTTAGTGTAGTGCGTCCTCTGAACAGTGTTCAGCTAAAGCTACCAGTTAGTGTAGTGTGTCCTCTTCACAGTGTTCAGCTAAAGCTACAGGTTAGTGTAGTGCGTCCTCTTCACAGTGTTCAGCTAAAGCTACAAGTTAGTGTATTGCGTCCTCTTCACAGTGTTCAGCTAAAGCTACAAGTAAGTGTAGTGCACAGTGTTAAGCTAAAGCTACAAGTTACTGTAGTGCGCCCTCCTCACAGTGTTCAGCTAAAGCTATCTATAGAAGGTTGGTGGTGCTTTCCTGATCCCATCACTACCGCAGGCAGCTACATTATTTTAACGTTAGTGTAGTGCATCCTCTTCAGTGTTCAGCTAAAGCTACCAGTTAGTGTAGTGCGTCCTCTTCACAGTGTTCAGCTAAAGCTACAAGTTAGTGTAGTGCACAGTGTTCAGCTAAAGCTACAAGTTAGTGTAGTGCGTCCTGTGAACATTGTTCAGCTAAAGCTGCAATTAATGTAGTGCGCCCTCCTCACAGTGTTCAGCTAAAGCTACAAGTTAGTGTAGTGCGATCTCTGCACAGAGTTCAGCTAAAGCTACAAGTTAGTGTAGTGCGTCCTCTTCACAGTGTTCAGCTAAATCTACAAGTTAGTGTAGTGCACAGTGTTCAGCTAAAGCTATCTGTAGAAGGTTGGTGGTGCTTTCCTGATCCTATCACTACCACAGGCAGTTACATTATTTTAACATTAGTGTAGTGCGTCCTCTTCACAGTGTTCAGCTAAAGCTATCTGTAGAAGGTTGGTGGTGTTTTCCTAATCCTATCACTACCGCAGGCAGCTACATTATTTACACGTTAGTCTAGTGCGACCTCTGCACAGTGTTCCGCTAAAGCTACAAGTTAGTGTAGTGCACAGTGTTCAGCTAAAGCTACAAGTTAGTGTAGTGCGTCCTTTGAACAGTGTTCAACTAAAGCTACAAGTTAGTGCAGTGCGTCCTCTTCAGTGTTCAGCTAAAGCTATCTGTAGAAGGTTGGTCGTGTTTTCCTGACCCTATCACTACCGCAGGCAGCTACATTATTTTAACGTTAGTGTAGTGCATCCTCTTCAGTGTTCAGCTAAAGCTACAAGTTAGTGTAGTGCGCCCTCCTCACAGTGTTCAGCTAAAGCTACATGTTAGTGTAGTGCGACCTCTGCACAGTGTTCAGCTAAAGCTACAAGTTAGTGTAGTGCGTCCTCTTCACAGTGTTCAGCTAAAGCTACAAGTTAGTGTAGTGCGTCCTCTGAACAGTGTTCAGCTAAAGCTACAAGTTAGTGTAGTGCGCCCTCCTCGCAGTGTTCAGCTAAAGCTACAAGTTAGTGTAGTACGACCTCTTCACAGAGTTCAGCTAAAGCTACAAGTTAGTGTAGTGCGTCCTCTTCACAGTGTTCAGCTAAAGCTACAGGTTAGTGTAGTGCGTCCTCTTCACAGTGTTCAGCTAAAGCTACAGGTTAGTGTAGTGCGTCCTCTGAACAGTGTTCAGCTAAAGCTACAAGTTAGTGTATTGCACAGTGTTCAGCTAAAGCTACAAGTTAGTGTAGTGCATCCTTTGAACAGTGTTCATCTAAAGCTGCAAGTTAGTGTAGTGCGCCCTACTGACAGTGTTCAGCTAAAGCTACAAGTTAGTGTAGTGCGACCTCTGCACAGAGTTCAGCTAAAGCTACAAGTTAGTGTAGTGCACAGTGTTCAGCTAAAGCTGCAAGTTAGTGTAATGCGTCCTCCTCAGTGTTCAGCTAAAGCTACAAGTTAGTGTAGTACGACCTCTGCACAGAGTTCAGCTAAAGCTATCTGTAGAAGGATGGTGGTGCTTTCCTGATCCTATCACTACCGCAGGCAGCTACATTATTTTAACATTAGTGTAGTGCGTCCTCTTCACAGTGTTCAGCTAAAGCTACAGGTTAGTGTAATGCGTCCTCTTCACAGTGTTCAGCTAAAGCTATCTGTGGAAGATTGGTGGTGATTTCCTGATCCTATCACTACTGCAGGCAGCTACATTATTTACACTTTAGTCTAGTGCGACCACTGCACAGTGTTCAGCTAAAGCTACAAGTTAGTGTAGTGCACAGTGTTCAGCTAAAGCTACAAGTTAGTGTAGTGCGTCCTTTGAACAGTGTTCAGCTAAAGCTACATGTTGTTGTAGTGCGACCTCTGCACAGTGTTCAGCTAAAGCTATCTGTAGAAGGTTGGTGGTGCTTTCCTGATCCTATCACTACCACAGGCAGCTACATTATTTTAACGTTAGTGTAGTGCGACCTCTGCACAGTGTTCCGCTAAAGCTACAAGTTAGTGTAGTGCGTCCTCCTCTCAGTGTTCAGCTAAAGCTACAAGTTAGTGTAGTGCGTCCTCCTCACAGTGTTCAGCTAAAGCTAGAAGTTAGTGTAGTGCGACCTCTGCACAGTGTTCAGCTAAAGCTACCTGTAGAAGGTTGGTGGTGTTTTCCTGATCCTATCACTACCGCAGTCAGCTACATTATTTTAACATTAGTGTAGTGCGTCCTCTTCACAGTGTTCAGCTAAAGCTATCTTTAGAAGGCCGGTGGTGTTTTCCTGATCCTATCACTACCGCAGGCAGCTACATTATTTACACGTTAGTCTAGTGCAACCTCTGCACAGTGTTCAGCTAAAGCTACATGTTAGTGTAGTGCGTCCTCCTCACAGTGTTCAGCTAAAGCTACAAGTTAGTGTAGTGCGACCTCTGCACAGTGTTCAGCTAAAGCTACAAGTTAGTGTAGTGCGTCCTCTTCACAGTGTTCAGCTAAAGCTATCTGTAGAAGGTTGGTGGTGTCTTCCTGATCCTCTCACTGCCGCAGGCAGCTACATTATCTTATATTTAAATATTTTTATTAATTTTGAGTAGAGAGTATATTACAATCATGTAAAAGCAGACCATGAATCTATAAAAAGTAACAGAGTATTATCAAAGTACAAATATCGATGGAAGGCATTATGAGGGAAACAGAACATGTTTTTGGTCCTTGAAATAACATATTCAATAGAAACATATATCTATAACTCAAGCTCATTTAAACGGGGACCGAGTTATAGCTAAGAGAAAGAGCCTGTTCTGGGGTTAGGGCCAATCCTATAGGGTCCCCCTGCTCTCCAGTCACTCAAGGAAAACCATCCGAGACGCCACGCACACCCCACCCCACTGGGAACTTTCTGTGGAAGTGCGCGTAGTGTTCCCCGAGTCCAAACCCCAGGTCCTAGGGTCTGGTGAGTGGAAAAATGTTGGGGACAATACTGGAGGGGCCCTTATGAACCTAAACCCTTCCGTAGAAGGAAATATAAACCAAAATTTTCAATAATGAGTAAAGACCCTCCGGTGGGCGAAAAGGGTCCACCGGAGAGTTCCTTAAGAAAAGGGGTTCGTATTCCTGCTTGCAAACAGAGAATTAGGGACAAGAGAGTCCAAAAGAGGGGTGAAAAGGAAAACGAAGGAAACGGAGAAAGGGAGCAAGAGAGGGGGGAAGTGGGTTAAAGAGAGTTAAGTCCAGAGGGGAGGGGGGGTGGGTTCCTCCTCCTGTCATACCTGGTATGAGGTTGATGTTCTGGAATGTAGCCCACGGTTCCCATGTGGACATAAACCTCCCCACTTTATCGTTAAGTTTAGCTACAAGATGCTCTTGAGACATAATCCATGAAATTTTATTAATACAACTCCTGAAGGAAACCGAAGGTTTTCTCCAGCTTTTAGCTAAGGTGATTTTAGCTCCTAATAAGATAAAGAATGAGAGGCCTTGCGCTTGTTTTGATAACCCTGGAATATGTTGATTGAGAAGGGCATAATGAACATTGGGGTATACCGGTAATTTAAATAAGGACCTAATCATGTTGAAAATTCTTCTCCAGAAGGATCTAATTCAGGGACAAGTCCACCAGATATGTAACATTGAACCCTCCAGTTCGCATCCCCTGAAACATAAGGGGGATATTCCCTGGAACATCACCGCCAGTCTGGCGGGAACATAATACCACCTAGAAATGACCTTAATGCTGGCTTCTATGAGAGATATATTGCATATACCTTTAAAGGAGCGAAGCCAATATTTATACCATTCTACCGCTGTCCTCGTCTGATCGGTCTCCTCCTCCCAGGACTTAGTGTAGACTGGTTTGCATTGATGACAAAATCGGACAGAATATATCAGGGAGATGCCCCCTTTCTGATCCTGGATATTAGCACACCAGTGTTCGTAAGGAGTGATGGAAAAAGAATTTAAATTGTTGCGCCAGATTGAGTGACGGAAATGTGAGATTTGTGTGAACCTGAATTTCTTGGATTCAAACATCTCGAGAGTGTTCTGGCAGTAAGTTAAGGTAATTGGACCTGTTGTAGTGAAAAAGTGTCCTATGCGATAGAGTCCTTTATCTGTCCACCATTTGAATGCTTTAATATTTACTCCCGGAGGGAATTCAGCGTTATGGAAAATGTGTGCGAGGGGTTTCAATGGAGAGGCCATAGACGACTGCTTGAGCAATCTAGTGCTGAGAGAAATGGAATGAGATAGAGTGGGGGACATGATTGCTGGTCTGACTTTGGGGTCGCACCACATGAGGTAGTCTAAGGTGTGAAGAGGCGTCGCTCTTCTCTCGATAGCGAGCCAATCATGTTTTGGACCCTGGGAAAATAACATAGACAATTGAGCCATTTGTGCCGCTTGATAATATGACCAGAGATCAGGTAACCCCAATCCGCCCTGGGATTTTAGCCGTAATAGGATACTGGATGGGAATCTATATACTCTCCTACCCCAAACAAAGCTTTTTATTTCCGACTGTAATTTACGTAGAAAATTTTTCTTGATTGGGTTGGGAAGGGAGCGGAACAAGTACAGGAGTCACGGGAGAAGTGTCATTTTAACTGTATGGACCCTTCCCAGCCAGGATAGACCACACCTTGCCCATTTATCTAGGTCACCCCTGCATTTACTGAACATGGGTATGTAATTCTTTTTTAACAGATCACCGATGTCCGCTGTGAGATTGACTCTCAAATATCGAATGGATTTCGGAGCCCACGGGAAGTCAAAAGTGCTCGCGAGTTGAAGGAGAATACTGGCCGGGACCGAAATGTTTAGCACCGTGGATTTGCCCATATTGACCTTTAAGCCTGATACCGCACTAAATGCATTGAGGGTTTTGTATATTTCCGGAACGGAGATGAGAGGGGAAGTGACATATATCATAAGGTCGTCTGCATAGAGGGCACATTTGTTTTCCTGATCTCCGCACTGTACCCCCTGAATGTCTGGATTTGACCTAATTGCTATGGCTAGGGTTTTGATCGCTATCGCAAAAAGGAGAGGGGACAGGGGACATCCTTGTCTGGTGCCCCTACCTATGGGGAACGAGGTGGAGTACCTGCCCATCAGGCGAACCTGCGCCGACGGGTGTGAATACAGGGAGCGAATCAGATTCAGACAATTTGGACGAAAGCCCCATTTATGTAAAGTATCAAAAAGGTAATTCCAGTCTATGGAATCAAAAGCCTTATGTAGGTCTATCGATAAAAGAAAATCGGATTGGGGTGGACTTCCGTCCCAGTGTGACTTTAACAGTGAGATAATGTCTATTGTCCGTCTGATCTGATCCGTTCCCTGTCCTCTAGGGATAAACCCCACCTGATCCTTATGAATGTATGAGGGGATAAAGCTTGATAACCTGTTTGCCATATTTTTTTTTAGAATCTTAATGTCATTATTGATTAATGATATTGGGCGATAATTACCCACCTCACTGGGGTCTTTGTCTGGTTTGGGGATCATTGAAATATAGGCTGTATTTAGATCTGAGCTTAAAGGGGTACCCTTCCCAAGGGCATTAAAGAATTTTGAAAGGTGTGAGGCTAGAGTTGGAGAAAAATATTTGTAGTATCCCGTGGAAAAACCATCCGGACCCGGGCGGAGCCTAGTTTCAAAGATTTGATTGTGTCTAAAACTTCTGTCTGGGAGAAGGGGCTCTCCATCAGATCGCTATGTTCTTTCAAGATGGAGGGTAAGCCTATGGAGTTCAGGAATTCCTGTTGTGTTTTCGTGATATGAGGAGGGTGCGGCTGGTATAAGTCCGCATAGTATTGGAGAAAGGCCTCCATTATTTTAACGGGGTTCTGAGATAGATCCCCGGACTGAACTTTTATTTTGGGGAATGCTAGTGATCTGAGTTTGGGGCTAAGCTTAATTGCTAGTTTGGAGCCTATTTTGTCTTTTTGGGAGTATAATTTGGCCCCCGACCATCTAAGTTGTTTCTCTGCTGACGTAGTTAGAGTCATGTTCAACTGAGCTCGAGCCTTATCTAGTTTGTCTAACAATTCAGGGGATGGATTTAATTTGTGAGCTCTTGAGAGAGCCTGGAATTCTGCTGTGAGTTTTCGCGTGTCTTGTTTATGTTCTGACCGTAACTGGGATGTGATTTGAATTATTTTCCCCCCAATCACTGTTTTGTGCACCGCCCAGACAGTCTCGGGGGAGACCTCGTTCGTGGCATTTATGACAAAATAATCCTCTATGATGGTGCATTGTATGGGGTCACTTAAGATGGATTCCTGTAATCTCCATCTCGGGGAGTTAGAACGTTCCGAGGCTCTTTTAGTGATTAGGGTGACCATTGAGTGGTCCGACAGGGGAGTGTCCACGATCTTGGCCTTTAAGACCAATGGGATCGTGTGTGGGCTGGTAAAAATGTGGTCTATCCTGGCGTAAGAGCTATGGGGGGCTGAAAAATTAGTGTAATCTTTAGAATGTGGATTCAATTCCCTCCAGATGTCTATTAAAACCTTAACATGCAGGAGTTTTGCAATTTTGGAACTTTGCTTGGACGGGCGTTTGGGTCTAGATATACCGGAGCTTGTCTTGTCCAGAGCGAAGTCGAAAGCTGTGTTGGAGTCCCCACCAATAAAAATTGTGCCCTTCAAATGTGGTTGTATCTTATTCATCAGGGAGTCAAAAAAGGCTTTCTGGCCCTTGTTAGGGGCGTAATATGAGACAAAGGTGTATAACACCCCATCTATTGTCCCGGAGACTAAAATGTAACGACCCAGGGGGTCCAACACAACTTCCGAGTCAGCTAAGTTAATGTGTTTCGCAAAACAGATTGCAACACCCTTCGTTTTGTTTGTGGCGGAGGCAAGGAAAAATTGAGGGAATTGGTGATGAATGAAGGAGGGTTTGTAAGAGGAAGGGAAGTGAGTGTCTTGTAGGAAGAGGATATCTGCATGCATGGTCTTGTAGAGCTGAAAAAGCTTTCTACGTTTTATGGGGGAGTTAAGACCCTGTATGTTGTGAGAAATGATCTTAAGGGTATTCGATCCTAAAGTAGAGTTAGCCATCCGGTGGGGTCATGTGGTGTACTCTGTATGTAAAGGTCTTACCGGACTGATGAGTGCCTGGGGGATTCGTGTAATAGAGCGAGCGCAAGGCTGTCCTGTTGAGTCCTGGGAGGAGCGACCGAGACCGGACTCTGCATCTGTGAATGTGGGGGAACAGGAGGATGGAGTAGAGTAGAAAAGAGATGAGTAAAAGGAGGAAAGAAAACACAAGCGTTAGTTTAACCTTCGAAATACTAAGTAATTGAACGTACAATAAACAATGTATACAACTTGGGGGGGCTCTAGGCATCCCCCTTGTCCCAGGGTAAGACGGGAGACTCCCCCTTACCCCTAAGTCCTGAGAGGACCGGGGAACCATTCCTGGATCCACCGGTAAGAGAGCCAATGGCAGAAAAGTTGCCTTTGGTTCCTAGGGGAGGCGCAATGTTGCCACCTCTACCCCGCCACCTTGAAAAACAAACTATATTAGAGGAGGAAGTAAACTGGAATTCCTCCTCGATATAACTGTTAGAGCGAACCAGTGAAGATAATATTAAAAATAAGGATAAAAATATCTGGGAAAGATAAGGAGGGAGTAAAACAAATACCCTTAGTAGCTTAATCTCGAAGGGGCTAAAAAAAGGTCCCCTTTATCAAAAGCTAATACCAAATTATTCACCTACTAACTGGACCTCCATCCTATGAACCGTACCCCTCCCCCAAAACCCCAATGAGGGGCAGCAGCCCTAATAAGTCGCTACCCTGAGTCCCAAGGTGACAGGGGATTGAACCCCTATCGCCCTGTGAGCCGGGGCAGACTCTCCCCTCCCCTGACCAACTGTAAAACTGAGACTAAAAAAGAAAAGTCCCAAGTAGACCGTGATGACCGAGGCTGGTCCTGAGGGCCAGATTTCCGCTGAGATACGGAGATCCTGGAAGCGTCCGCAGATCTGAAGTGCAGAAGTTCACGATCAAAGACGGGAGATGTGTCCTTGAGGAGAGGGGAATGTATCAGAGTTCCTGTTTTGGTAAGGGCCCGAAGAATTAGGACCCGTGATGGGAGAAGGGATAAGAAGAGTCTGTGAGTTCGAACCAGGCCGGTGTAGCCAAAAGAGAGAAACCGGATCAGATCCCTGATCCTGCGATTTTTGCGATATCAAGTTGGGAAGTTTTCTTTGGATCTTTTGTAACCTTGCTTCAGCCAGGAAGGTTGTAGAGGGCTTGCTGGTGGTGGACGTTTCGTGGAAGCGGGTGTGCTTCTGCTTTGAGTTTGGGATGACGGATCATGAGAAATTAGTCCCAGGTGTAGGAACAGACGTTCTCCTTCAGCGAGGGTAGAGAAGCCAAAGTTCTTGTTTTTATATGCAAAATTGAGGCGCAGGGGAAAAGACCAATGGTAAGAAATTTCTTTCTCGATCAAGCATTGAATCAACGGTTTAAGAGAACGCCTTTTCTGGACCGTATATGGGGATAAGTCCGAAAAAATTTGAATCCTGTGGCCTAGCAACTTGAGGTCAGCTGAGCCCCTGGATTTCCTCATGACCTCCTCCTTAACTGAGTAAAAATGAGGTTTCACGATTATATCGCGAGGTAGACCATCTGCACGTGGGGGCTGTAGGGCTCTGTGTGCTCTGTCAATCTCCAGACGATGATCTGAGATGTCAGGGATAAGGTCTCTTAGCAGGCGTTTGACAGCAGCATGAGTGTCCTTTTCGGTCTCTGGGAGACCCCTAATACGGAAATTGTACCGTCTTGATCTATTTTCGAGGTCGTCGATTTTAGAGAAGGCAGATTCAAGTTGGTCCTGAAGGTCCTGTAATCTGGCTGAGTTTTGGTTGATGCGAGATGCTGCCTGGTCAGCTTTCTGCTCAATGTTATCTATCCTCTGCCCCAATTGCTGCAAGTCAGCATGTATGGAGGAAGTTATCTGAACAGCGTTCTGGGCCAGGCTTTTAGAAAGTAGATGTGTGAAAGCCTCCATCATGGAGGGGAAGTCTGTGGGGGCAGGGATGTTTGCAGATGCTTCTGTCACTGTTAACAGCATCCCTGTATGTGGGTCTGTCATAGGGGTAGAGGGATAGCCGGCACCCATCCGTCCCAGCAAAGATTCTGTTGATGTGGGAGAAGAGGTCTGAGGCAGTGGGGGAAAGTCCATACCTGGGGAGGATGGGGTCTGATTGTCCTGATCCGCTATGGATTCTTCCTGTCCTCCTGTGGTGATAAGAGAGCCTCGTGAGACCGTCGCCATCTTGGCATAACTGGCCGGGGCCGCTGCCGTCATCTGGTCCGTAAGGTTTCTCCTGGCTAGCGCCGTTTTGATGCTTATGCTCCCGGGGCTTCCCCCACCTGTATAACCCTTTTGTGTGCTTGGGGGTTCGCTCAGGACTCTGTGGTGGCGAACGAGGGGTAGCGGTGGAGCGGAGCTCTAGCAGCCGGTGGCCATCTTAGCCGCTGCCGCGCATGCGCCTCCAGCTACCTTATTTTAACATTAGTGTAGTGTGTCCTCTTCACAGTGTTCAGCTAAAGCTATCTGTAGAAGGTTGGTGGTGTTTTCCTGATCCTATCACTACCGCAGGCATCTTCATTATTTTAACGTTAGTGTAGTGCGTCCTTTTCACGGTGTTCAGCTAAAGCTATCTGTAGAAGGTTGGTGGTGTTTTACTAATCCTATCACTACCGCAGGCAGCTACATTATTTTTTTTTTTCAAATATAAGTTTATTCAGGCAAAAGAGAGGGGATAGCCCCAGAATAACATCATATACAAAAAATAACATTCAAGGACGCAGCTTCTCACAGCATCATAACTGGGAACATAGCAAAATTTCCTTTCAGTGCATGTACATTTACATCCTGTTGAGCTATGTATACAATGTTCAACAATGCTGCAGTTCTTATATATATCTGGACGTCCCTTTCCCTCTGCCATTTTCCTTGTTCAGAACAATAGATAAGAAGAGTAATAAGACTATAGAGAGAAAGGAAAGGGGTGAGGTAAAGAGGAGTTTAGAGAAAGGGGGAAGAGGAGAGAGAAGAGGGAGGGGTGTGTGTACGGAGACGTCAAATGTATTTGATTCGAGGTGTGTGAATCAGTTTAGGAGGTCAGGTGCCTCAATCACTTGCCAAGAGATTCTGTCCCTCGTTAGAGAATATGAACATCAGCCAGTTCGACCAGATTTTGGTGTATATCTCATTTTGATGTCGAGCCGTGAGAATAAGATCCTCCATTTTCCTAATGTCCTCTACCCTTCTGAGCCACATGCCCACGGTTGGGGATTTGGTAGACTTCCACAATAGTGGAATACATGACTTTGCTGCATTTAATAGATGACGGATCAAAGATTTTTTATACGCTTTGCCCGGCATGCCAGTCGCATGTAGTAAGAAAAAGCCAGGATCAGCCAGGATAGGGCGTTCTGTAAATTTTTGTATCGTCTGTTGTATGGTGTTCCAGAACTGCCCCAACATGGGGGAGCTCCAGAAGACATGGAGGATCGTACCCCGATCTCCTTGGCATCTCCAGCAGAGCCCTGAGGAGGATGGGAAGAACTTTTCTAATTTTGTAGGTGTATTGTACCATCTAGTGAGTATTTTAAAATTGGTTTCTTGCATCCTTGTACATATTGAGGATTTAAATGTGAAGTATAGTATGTTTTGTTTTTGCCGCGTTGTAAACGTACATTGTAATTCTCTTTCCCATGCCCCTTTTGCGTGCATTTGGTAGTTTTCTGGCGGTGTGATCAACAACTGGTAGGTGGCCGACAGCGCGTGAGGGAGGACTCCTTCCTCCGAGCAGTAAGTTTCTTAAGTAGTCAAGGTCTGGTTAAGGCCTTCAGAAGGAGGTAATGTTTTAAGATAATGCGTGAGTTGGAGAGCTCTCCAGAAGTCCAGACGGAATGGCCCTTCTGTGTTCATGAGCTCTGCTGCTGTGGGCCACCGACTACCTGCGACAAGGTGTGATGCCTGAAAGTATCCCAGGCTGCAAAGAGATCTAAAGACTGGGTCCATGTATCCTGGAGTGAAATCTGGGTGTCCCAAAATCGGGTGTAGTGGGGAGTTGAGAGACGTAAGTTTAAAGCGTATGAAGAGGGATGAGCAAGTTCGTGTAGTTACCCCTATCAGAGGATGGTTTTTTATCGTACGTGGTAGGGAGTCGTGATACCAGGGCGCTCTATTTAATGGTACAGTACTTTGTGTCTGTTCCAGCTGGGTCCACAATTTAGTGGACTGATGCCGGATCCAGTCAATGAGTCTGGTCAGGTGGGTTGCTTGCTGGTATTTGCGGAGGTCTGGTACCGCTAGGCCTCCATATAATTTGGGAAGTGTGAGCAGTCGTTTCTTAAGTCTGGGTTTTCTGTTAGCCCATATAAAGTTAGAGAAAAGGTCAAAATAGTGAGAGGATATTTGAATCGGTAATGCCTGTAAAAGGTACAGGAATTTTGGAAGGATGCTCATCTTAAGGATGTTGCATCTGCCAAACCATGAATTCAATCCTGTGTTCCATGTGGTGAGTAAGGCCCTAACTTTGGATAATAATGGGGGAAAATTCAGGGCAAATAGCTGTGATATCTTAGGGGGAATATACGTGCCTAAGTATTTAAGGGCTGCGTTAGTCCATTTAAAGTTGAAACTTTCCCTGAGAGTAGTGAGAAGGCGTGAGTGCAGTCCCACGCTCATGGCTTCGGACTTTATTAAAATTGATCTTCAGATTGGAAATAGTACCATATGTTTGGAACTCTTTTAGTAAATTGGGGAGGGAGACTACAGGGTTAGTAAGAGTGAACAACATGTCATCAGCATAGGCAGCGATTTTCTGCTGTGTCTCTCCCATGGTCACCCCGGTTATGTCCGGGTGGGCACATACGGTTCGCAGGAAGGGTTCCAGTGACAGGGCGAAGAGAAGTGGGGATAATGGGCACCCCTGGCGAGTTCCATTCTTAATCGTGAAAGGGTCTGACAGGACTCCATTCACACGAACCCGAGCTGAGGGGTCAGTGTAGACCGAGTCGATCCACTTAAGCATCCTATCTCCCATTCCCACATGTCTTAAGACAGAGGTCATGAAGTTCCAGTCCACCCTGTCAAAGGCCTTCTCTGCGTCCGTACTTAGGAATACACAGGGAGTCTTCTTCTGATTCACTACATGTAGTATGTTAAATACTTTGGTTGTGTTGTCCCTAGCTTCCCTTGATCTAAGTGGATCAAAGAAGGGAGGTACATTTGGATCCTAGTAGACAGAATTTTTGTGAATATTTTGAGATCAAGATTAAGTAGTGAGATTGGTCTATAACTCCCACAGGCCGTCATGTCTTTCCCTTCCTTGGGGATCACTGCAATATGTGCTGTCAGTGTGTCCCTAGGTATACGTGTTCCAAAATCCAGTGAATTAAATAGTTTGAGCATGGGTTCTCCCAGGGACGGTAGTAGGATTTTGTAGTATTGGGCCGTAAAGCCATCTGGTCCAGGTGCTTTCCCTATTTTCATGGATGCCACTGCCACTGATCCAAGGCAATGGGTTCATCCGGTAATTCACTGAACTCTGTTGGTAGTTTAGGCATGTCAGATTTAATTAGGTAGTCCTATTTGTGGTTGTGGTGAAGGTGTCTTTTGTAGGTTGTAAAGGGAGGAATAGAAATTCCCTAAACTCAGTCGCAAGTTCCTGTGGGTGTGCAATCTTCTGTCCAGAAGACGACGTAATACGGGGGATATAATTAGCAAGGATCTGTTCTTTCAGTGATTTGGCAAGTAATTTCCCACATTTGTTTCCCGATTCGTATGTTACTCGACGGCAAAGTTGTAACGCAGCTTTCGCCCGGAACTGCATTAAATCTGTGATTTTGTTTCGTATTTGCTTAAGTTCTGTCTCTCCCGCTGGAGTCTGAGCATGTTTGTGTCTTGCTTCCGCTAAGTGTAAGTCATGGAGAAGAGATGTCATCTGTATCGAACGTGTCCGTTTAATGCATGCCCCATGTTTGATTAAGACCCCGCGGATCACCGCCTTATGGGCTTCCCACACGATTCCGGGTTCGCTGCCTAGAGTGTTATTGGTTTTGAAATAACCATCTAATTCCTTTAAAACATCTTTAAGTACCTCTTCGTCCTGTAAAAGGCTTTCCTTTAGTCTCCATGTCCTTGATCTAGTGGTGGTGTTATCAGTCAGTGCGTATGTCAACAAAACAGGGGCGTGGTCTGACCATGTAATGGACCCTATCCTTGAATCTCGAAGGGCGTGTAATTGGCCATGTGGGAGTAGGAAGTAATCAAACCTTGAATATTGTTTGTGTGGAGTCGAGTAGAAGGTGTAATCTCGCTCACTCGGATGGAGTAGTCTCCAGACATCAATCAACTGTGCCCTTTGTAGTGTCCTGGATATGCGTTTCCTAATGTTAGGTGTGACTGAAGAGTTCCCCGAGGTGGTGTCCTCAGAAGGCATTAGCGGGACATTAAAGTCACCGCCTACTATGAGGTGACCCCTGGTGAATTCTAGTAGGTCCTCCATTATGTTGTGAAGGAATTGGTCTTGATGACAGTTAGGTGCATAGATGTTTGCCAGGGTCACCTGGACTCCTCCAATCTCACCCTTAAGGAACAGGAATCTTCCCTCCGGGTCTGATTTTATATCCGTGCACTTCCAAGGGACTCTATTTGATATGAGTATGGACACTCCACGGGCTTTAGAAGACCCATTAGTGGAGTGGTATACCATTGGGAAAAATTTATTTTTCAGTATGAGAAGATTACCACTTTTGAAGTGTGTCTCCTAGAGTAATGCCAGGTCTGCCCTGTGATGTTTTAGGTCGTGTAGGAGCATCTTTCTTTTTTCCGGCACATTTAAGCCTTTCGCATTTAATGAAAAAACATTCACCGTCTCCATGTCTCCCCGGAAAAAGGAAGGATGGGGTGCAGTAGGTGCAAGAAGTGGGAGGGAGACCAGCAAAAGGGGAGGTTGGAATAGTAAGAAAGAGTTAGTGTAAGGAGGAGAAATAGAAGAGAGAGAGGAGGTGAACTAATACCTCAAGTGCACTAACTGTGTGCACTAACTTTACTCCAAAGGAGTGGTACAAACGTGCTATAACGCTCTCCAAACTAAGTCTGGTAACTGAGCGTAGGCCTAATTTGGGTTGTGGAAAGAAATAGCCAGGGAGGAGTCCGCTGACCACCCCTCTCGTTCCCCTGATATGGTGATATGTGTCTTAGTCTGTGTGGTGACGGTCATAAATCTAAGTAATATAAAGCATAGGCTATTTTTTGCATAAATGGGATGTAATTTCCCCAGGTAAACGTTGTATATAAATTCTTCATCTATGGGTAACATGCGCATTCCCACCCAGCTCCTATCTACAACAGTAAGCTTTTAGTTCTGTGTGTTTGCCAAACATTAAATACTAACTTAGAAATCCACTTCTATGTGATACTTAGCCGGTATCACTCCTCCCCAGAAGCCCACGCCGGTTAGTCTGCAGGGAAAAGTGAGGACCGAGGTTTCCCAACATTCCCTCCAGCAATCAAACATATATACACCATCCCTCCCTTCATGTCAGGTGTAGAAACAAAACATATGTGATCAACAGAACGAAGTATATAATAACTGCCAGTATAGCTCACATTGCTGTCCTCCATCGTGCATGTGTATGGATTCGGAGGTTCTAAACAACAGAGGATGGGGGCGTCTGTTCCCCCTCCTCCCGCTGTCGCCCACCCGAAATCGCACGTAATATGGTGCTAGACGATAGGAGGGAGGGCACCTCCCGCCAGACACAGATAGCAAGTAAACTGGAAACAATCTAGGTGTATACGGCCTTTTACTGCACATGGTTTAGTGCTATGCATATTAAGGGTGTATAAGGCATCGTCTATTGAGATTTCTTCCCAGCCGGGGGTAGCTCAGTCACCAGATTATGCACATAGTTCTCCGTTTGTACTCCATATTAGGGGGCCCCAGTGTCATATACAGGTGAATCTTGTTTCCCATCCATGTATTGGTAAGTCTTTTGGGACACTCCGTTTAGAGGCTGTGCCTGGGGATCCTCAAATACATATCGCAGCCTGTCCTGGACCCATACCCCACTGTCTCTTAATTGGATGTTCCTTGGTAAGTTCCAATAACTATCCAGTATTTCCTGCACTGGTGTGTGGAGGAAAATGAGAAGTCTGTGCAGTAGTACTTGTCGTTTCCATTGTCTAGCAAGAGAGAAAGGTGGAGGGGTTTTCCACAAGCATTGCTGGGTACACGGCACAAGTAAGTGGATCTCAAAAAAAAACAAAAAAAAAAAACGAAAGAAGGGCAACGTAAACTAATTGAAGCTCAGTTAAGGTTTGGGCTGGGGGAAGGCTCCATATTTACAACTCACGTGTCCCCTCGTTCGGCGATGCCCGACTTCTCCTCCGGGAACTCTGCTGGCGGGGAGGTGCGGGGAGTCTCTGCGTTGTGGGTCCCGGACGGCCCGTCGGCTTCGGGACAAAGGTAATCCAGTCTGGAACCAGGATCGGCTCAGTGGCCAAGAAATCAAAAAAGGCTGGTAAATCCTTTGGGGTACGCAGTGTGAAGGATGCAGTTCCATTACGAAATGTAACCACTAGAGGATAACCTCAATGGTATGTACAGTCTTGACGTCTAGCCAAATCCAGGGCCGGTCTCAGCAGGGCTCTTCTCTGGAGCGTGGCTCTCGACAGGTCTGGGAGAATTTTGATTGCCGCTCCATCGAATTCCACCTCTCCATGCTCCCACGCCTTGCGGAGAATCATTTCTTTCTGGGTGTACTTGTGGAGTCTGCATAGAACATCCCGCGCTCTATCAGGATCCGAGGATTTAGGGCCTAGAGCTCTGTGAACCCGATCTAGCTCCAAGTCAGGTGGAGTTGTTCCTAGTACTGTTTGAAATATTGCCGTAACCGACACTATCAGATCCTCTGACCCCATCGCCTCAGGAATGCCCCGCAGCCGCAGGTTGTTGCGGCGACTGCGATCTTCCAGATCCTCCATGTGGAGTTGCAGGTCTATGGTCTGGGCAGTGTGCAGCTCCTGTGATCGTTCTAGGGCAATGACTCTTTGGGAGAGGGACGAGATCGTAAGATCGCTAGAGTCCACGCGTTCTGTGAGTTCGTGCATCTCGTTCCTGAGCTCCTGGATGTCGCGGCTGTGCGCTTCCTCCACCCAGAGTATTAGGGACTCCATGTCGGTTCTAGAAGGTAGAGCCTCAATGTCCGCTTTGGTGGGGAGGGCTAGTAGTATG
The DNA here is from genome assembly GCF_042186555.1 of Aquarana catesbeiana. Lineage (NCBI taxonomy): Eukaryota > Metazoa > Chordata > Amphibia > Anura > Ranidae > Aquarana > Aquarana catesbeiana. Next base: position 9,669,245 of record NC_133336.1, read on the forward strand.
CTCCGTAGATCCTCAGGTATGTCCCCGAAACGTTGGGATGAGCCAGCCATGTCTTCTCTGTATACCGCTGGTGTTTCCGAAGGAAAGTCCACTGCAGCTGAAGAATTAGTAGATGATGGCGAGTCTGGTGTGCTTGTCTCCAGCATAGGCTGTACACGTGGTGAAGTCGCAATGGCGCCTGGTGAGGCCGTCTGCGTGTCTTTAAAATATCTCTTGATGCCGCTCCGAGGAGTCAATGACCGCGAGCCTCTGGCCGATGAGCGTGTCCTGTACCTTTTGGTAGTTATCATGCCTTACATTTGGTTAGTGAAAACCGTCAATTGGTGGTAAGGAGAGGGGCAATGCCGGGAGCTCTCAGGAAAGTCGTCCTCACTCTGCCATTGCTAAACTACGCCCCCAGCTACATTATTTTAACGTTAGTGTAGTGCGACCTCTGCACAGTGTTCAGCTAAAGCTACAAGTTAGTGTAGTGCACAGTGTTCAGCTAAAGCTACAAGTTAGTGTAGTGCGTCCTCCTCACAGTGTTCAGCTAAAGCTATAAGTTAGTGTAGTGGGACCTCTGCACAGTGTTCAGCTAAAGCTACAAGTTAGTGTAGTGCGTCCTCTGAACAGTGTTCAGCTAAAGCTACAAGTCAGTGTAGTGCGACCTCTGCACAGTGTTCAGCTGAAGCTACCTGTAGAAGGTTGGTGGTTTTTTCCTGATCCTATCACTACCGCAGGCAGCTACATTATTTACACGTTAGTCTAGTGCGACCTCTGCACAGTGTTCAGCTAAAGCTATCTGTAGAAGGTTGGTGGTGTTTTCCTGATCCTATCACTACCGCAGGCAGCTACATTATTTACACGTTAGTCTAGTGCGACCTCTGCACAGTGTTCAGGTAAAGCTACAAGTTAGTGTAGTGCACAGTGTTCAGCTAAAGCTACAAGTTAGTGTAGTGCGTCCTCTGAACAGTGTTCAGCTAAAGCTACAAGTTAGTGTATTGTGACTTCTGCACAGTGTTCAGCTGAAGCTACCTGTAGAAGGTTGGTGGTGTTTTTCTGATCCTATCACTACAGCAGGCAGCTGCTTTATTTTAACGTTGGTGTAATTCGTCCTCTGCACAGTGTTCAGCTAAAGCTACAAGTTAGTGTAGTGCGACCTCTGCACAGTGTTCATCTAAAGCTACCTGTAGAAGATTGGTAGTGTTCTCATACTACAAGCAGGCAGTTGATTTTGCTAGCCTTAGTGCAGCTATATCTCACTGCAGGTCATTAGTATGTCTGGAAGGCCAACAAGGAGAGGCAGACAGTCACAAGCCAATAAAAGAGGGCAAGCAGGCTCTGTGTCTAGAGGCAACAGTGCTGGTCGTGGAGACGGTGCATCCTCATCAGCACATGCCCGTGGGACACGCTTGGCCTTTTTTTCGGCAGCTGGCCGTGTTGAGCCGCAACATGAGGAAGACCATCCTCATCCTCCTCATCCTCTCTCACCCATGCTCAGGGTACTTTGTCTGGCAAAGCAGCTGCCAACACGGCCTCTTCCCTCGGCTCAATAGCATCAGTCACTCCTTCCCTAGCCCCGCCATGTCCTCCTGAGGAGTTCCTCGAACTGTTTGACCACAGTGTTGGGTACATGCTCCAGGAGGATACCCAGCGTTTAGAATGCTCTGATGATGATACTGAGCTAGATGAAGGCAGTAACGTGAGCACGGACAGAGGGGGTGCCCAAGAAGGTCAGCAATCTGGCAGTCATACTCCCCCTGCTGCAGCATACTGCCAGGTTCGCTCCAGTGATGAGGAGGAAGGGGATGATGAGGTCACTGACTCAACGTGGATGCCTGATAGGAGAGAGGAGGAGGAGGCACATCACCAACGAGGCAGGATGCCCTCCAGGGGCCAGCCTAAGGGCAGAAAACTGACTGCATCACACCGCAAAGCTCTGCATGTGCAGGGCGCTGCTGTCTCTGCACGTTGTTCCAAAAGTTCTTTGGTGTGGGCCTTTTTTCAGACGAGTGCATCAGATCGCACCACTGCTATTTGCAACATATGTCTCAAGCGTATCTCGCGTGGCCAAAACATCTCCCGCTTGGGAACCACATGCTTGACCAGACATATGTTGACCTGCCATGCAGTTCGTTGGCAAGCGTATCTAAAAGACCCACACCAAAGAACAAAGAGGACCTCTCCTTGCTCCTCATCAGCTGATATCTCCAACCCCACTATACCTTCAGTCCTCTGAGACCTGCACTGAGAGGAATGAAGGTGTAGAATTAGGTGTGTCACAGCCAAGTACTTGTGGGCAATCTGCTTTCGGTACACCAACATCAGATTGTACCAGGCAAATTTCCCTACCCCAGCTGCTGCACCGCCGAAAAGTTCGCTCCCAGCCATCCACATGCCCAGCAGTTGCTAGCTTTGCAAACTTGCTAGCACTTCGACTGATACCTTTTCAGTTGGTAGACTCTGCCCCCTTCCGTGAGTTTGTGGAATGTGCGGTTCCTCAGTGGCAGGTAACCAAACGCCACTTTTTCTCACGGAAGGCAATTCCGTCTCTCTACCGGCATGTGGAAGGCAATGTCCATGCCTCGCTGGACAGGGCGCTCAGTGGTACGGTTCATATTACCGCTGACTCATGGTCCAGCAGGCATGGACAGGGACGTAACCTAAGTTTCACCGCGCATTGGGTGACTCTGCTGGCAGCTGGGAAGGATGCGTGACAAGGTGCAGTAGTGTTGCAGGTTGTTCCACCACCACGCCTCCAAAATGCCACTACTAATGATTGTGACACACCTCTCTCCTCCACCCCCTCCTCTTCTTCTTCCTCCATGGCCTCTTCCTGTGCTTTGTCCTCAGAACCAGCGGTGCTCCGTAGGCATTCAAGGGGCTACGCAAGTATGCAGGCCAAAAGATGCCATGCAGTGCTTGAGCTGGTGGGCTTGGGGGACAGGAGTCACACCGGGGCAGAGGTTCTGTCAGCTCTGCAGGGGCATTTTCAGAGGTGGTTGACACCATGCCAACTTAAGGCAGGAATGGTGGTTTGCAACAATGGCACCAACCTCCTCTCCGCCCTCCAACAGGGACAACTGACTCATGTGCCCTGTTTGGCTCACGTCCTTAACTTGGTGGTGCAGCGGTTCTTGGGCAGGTACCCGGGCTTACAGGATGTCCTGAGGTAGGCCAGGAAAGTCTGTGTGCATTTCCGCCGGTCATATAATGCCAGTGCTTGGCGGGAGCTTGTTTTTTTTTCCCCACGCCAGTGGGCCATGATCAGGGATGCATGCACTGTCCTGTCACCATTTGACGAGGCCACGAGGATGGTGAGCAGTGACAGTGCATGCATCAGTGACACTGTCCCCCTTGTCCACCTGTTGGAGCACATGCTGCGTGGAATAACGGAGAGGGCACTTGAGGCAGAACAGAGGCAGGAAGAGGAGGACTTCCTTAGCTTTCAAGGCCCCCTTTATCCAGACAGTGTTCCTGCGTGCTCGCCGATCACACAGGAAGAGGAGGAGGATTGTGTCAGTATGGAGGTGTAGCCTGGCACTCAACATCAGCAGTAGTCTTTAAGGGATCATTTACGGTCCCAAGAAACACATGGACTTGTACATGGCTGGGAGGAGGTGGCTGCAGATCATGTCGTTCTTGGTGACCCAGAGGACTCCGGACCGAATGCCTCAGCAAACCTACGCTGCATGGCCTCCCTGATCCTGCAAAGCCTGCGGAAGGATCCTCGTATTCGTGGTATCAAGGAGAAGGAACAATACTGGCTGGCAACCCTCCTTGATCCACGTTACAAGGGTAAGGTTGCGGACCTTATCTTGCCGTCGCAGAGGGAGCAGAGGATGAAACATCTTCGGGAGGCCTTGCAGAAAGGTCTGTGCAACATGTTCCCAGAGACTGGGAGGCTACAAACTCCTGTTTCTGGACAACGTGTTGCTGAGGCTTCGGTTAGTCAAAGAAGGAGCGGTAGAGAAGGTGGCCATCTGACCGATGCGTTCAGACAATTTTTTAGTCCGCAGCCCCAAGGTATGATCGGTTCCAGCAACCATCGACTCGGTCGATCGACTGACCTTCATAGAAATGAATCAGTCTTGGATCACCACCAGCTACCAAGCACCTGATGCTGATGTAACCGAATAGTTTTTTTTGAAATGTCAGATCCCTTCAAAGACTGCCTATGCTGATGCTGAGTGAATATCCTGTTATACTGATTAATTATCCTCTTTCTCCTCAATGATCATGATGATAGCTTGTAAGAACATTTTTGGTTCTGGGTGCCGCCAGTCCCGCCACCACTGCCTAAAGCCCCATTTTTCAGCCCCTGTTTAACAGGGCATGTAATTACAATTTTTCATGCAATTCTTTGCAGCAGGGCTAGTTCCTGCGCTCCAACCAGAGTATCTGTGAGGGGTCGCAGTGTTGTGGCACCAGCACCAGTGCCTAAGGCCAAATTTTTCAGCCCCTGTTCAACAGGGGCATGTAATTACAATTCTTGATCTAATATTTCACAGCAAGGCCTGTTTCTGTGCCCACCAAGAGTATCTGTGAGGACTTACAGTGTTGTGGCACCAGCACCGCCACCACCACCAAAGGCCCAATTTTTCTTCCCCTGTTTAACGGGGGCATGTAATTACAATTCTTGATCTAATATTTCACAGCAGGGCCAATTTCTGTGCCCACCAAGAGTATCTGTGAGGACTTACAGTGTTGTGGCACCAGCACCACCACCACCAAAGGCCCAATATTTCTGCCCCTGTTCTACAGGGGCATGTAATTACAATTCTTTTTTTTTAACAGTAACGTTTTGATTCATCTCCATCGGAGAAAAGTTTCAGTACAAACGAGAAAAGAAAGTACAGTTACAAATATATATATAAAAAAATAAAAAGGGAGGATTAAACAAAAAAGAAGGAAAGTAACAATCTAGAAAAGATAATATCCAATCTTACATTGAAAAGCAAGACATTTCAGTTTACACCTTGATTACAAGTATTCGTTTTTTTGTCGCAATTGTATATTGGTAATAATACAATCCCCACAAAGAGAGGCACATTTTAGTGATAATTTTTTGTAGGTATTCCTATTATTTCTTGACCATGCTGGCTATATATGAGCCCAGAGGGCTCTTCCAGGGGAGCCTCCTCAGCAGTAGACATTTATCTAGAAGCCCATGCACCCCAAATTTTCTCAAATTTTTTGGGACATTGCCGGCTCATATATGTGAGCTTGTAAAGTGGAAGGGTCTTGTCAATGAGTGTTTTCCACTGACCCACCATTAGAGGGTCTGCCTGCTTCCATTTGATTAGAATGGCTTTCCTCGCATAGAATAGGGCGTAGAAAATGAATAGCCTCTTATGGGTGTTTGTGGTAAGTGTATCGCAAATCCCCAGGAGAAGGACACGGGGATCTAGTGTAACTGTCGGGTTCCCAATCAAGTTGACATATTGCACCACCTCCCTCCAGAACTGTTGGAGAAGAGGGCATGACCACACGACATGTAGAAAAGTACCTGCGTCAGTGTTACATTTTGGGCACCTATCAGAGTAAGAGGGATATATTTTAGCAAGCCTTTGAGGTGTATAGTATGCCTGATAAAGAAATTTTAGTTGGATGTACCTATCCCTGGCAGATATCATCAGAGGGATATATTGTTGAATGCCTTCCTCTCAGTCCTCATCCGTCAGGGAGGGCACATCCGACTTCCATTTATTGAATAGCCTGGACCCCTGGCTATCAGTTCCCAGGGACACCCAGAGGTACAGTGAGGAGAGGATACGGTCTACAGTTTTAGAAATAAGGAAGCGCTCCACCATATGTGATTGTAGTTGAATCTCTGAAGGGAATTGAGCCTGAATTGCGTGTCTCAACTGCAGATAGCGGAAAAACATTTTGGTGGGGAGTTGAAAGGTCTGTCGCATTTCATCAAATGAAAGAAGTTTGCCCTCTGGCATGATATGTTGTAAGATCTTAATTTCATATTTAGCCCATACTGCTGGGTCTGGAATCATTAACAAATGTGGCAATTTAGGGTTACCCCAAAGTGGTGTGTAGGGTGAAAAGGTTTGTGGTGGATTAATCTTAGCTGTCAACTGTTCCCATATCTTGGCGGTTGTGCACATGGGGACCGTCATTGTATCTTCTGCTTTTGGACCCCTGAATACCAGGTTACTCAAAGCGGAGTACGACCCCAATATGGCTGCCTCTAGGTTAACCGCCGGATTATTCTGTGACTGAACGAACCACCAGCGTACCGTCACCAGCACTGCTGCCCAGTAATACTGTTTGAAGCACAGCAGTGCCAACCCACCTGCAGATAGGGGAAGTTGCAGACTAGTTTTAGCCACCCTGGGGGTCTGATCCGCCCAAATGAAAGTATTGATCACCCGGTCTAATTGCTTAAAAAATGATTCAGGGATAGGTACTGGAGTGTTCCTAAACACATATAAAAATTTGGGGAGGAATATCATTTTGAGGAGGTTCGTCCTACCCACCTGTGTCGGGGGAGAGACTTCCATGTTAGACATCTTCGTATTAGTTGTTGTAAAATGGGGTATACGTTGTCTTTTTGTATTTCAATGCCCAGATACCGGAATTTAGTAACCACTTGCAGGGCTATGTGGGGGGGTGGGAGTAGGAGTGGCTGGGAGATTGGAAAAAGTATAGATTTGTTCCAATTAATGCGTATTCCAGAGAAGGAGCCAAATAGATCTATGATCCTCAAGGTCTCTTCAAGGGAATTGGAAGCATCCGGGAGATAAAGAAGGGCGTCAACCGCATAAAGGGAGATTTTTTCCCTCAGAGGGCCCACCTCCATCCCCCCTGTATCCACGGAAGACCTAATAAGGATAGCGAGAGGTTTGATAACCAGGGCGAACAATCCCGGGGATAATGGACATCCCTGTCTGGTGCCCCTGTGTAGTTTGAAGGGGGACGAGAGGGATCCATTGGTTCTGACTCTGGCAGTAGGATTGGCATACATCAGCTTAATCCATGAAATAAATTTAGGCCCAATGTTAAACTTTTCTAATACATGCCAGAAATATTCCCATTCGACGAATCAAATGCCTTTTTGGCGTCTAGAGAGGCCACCACTCCGGGGGAACCCCTGGCAACCGCGTGGGATATATTTTTATACAACCATCACAAGTTAATGTCTGTTCCTTTACCTGGCATGAAACCTGTCTGGTCCCCATGGACCAGGGAAAGGATAACTGAGTTGAGCCGATTCGCTAGAATTTTTGTGATTATCTTAGCGTCAACGTTTAGTAGCGAAATAGGCCGGTATGACTCACAGAGCTCGGGGTCCTTACGGGGTTTAGGGATTACAACAATCACTGCCTCTGACATTGATGGGGGGGAGGCATTAACCTTCCAGCATAGATAGTAGAAGTTCATGAAACTGGGGGGCCAGGGACTCGCTATTTGTTTTATAAAATTCGGCCGGTAGACCGTCTGGGCCTGGAGATTTTGCAGATTGCAGTGATGAAATTGCCGTCTGCACTTCTTTAAGAGTAATGGACATGTCTAGTTTGTTTTTTTTTTTCCTCTGATAGGACCGGAAAGTCTATTTGACCTAGGAAATGTTGCAGGGTATCTATAGTGTAGTCAGTCTTAGACGTGTATAGGAGTTCATAAAATTGTGCAAATCTGGCATTGATCATAGCAGGATCGGTCAGAAGATGTCTAATATCGTCTTTAATGTTGGCAATGTGTGCTATGGTGGAGCGCTCCTTAGCCAGCCATGCCAGGAATTTCCCTGATCTCTCCCCTTGTTCAAATATCCTCTGTGACTGTGAGAGCAGAAGCTTGCGAGTCGCAGTTGCTCGCAACAATGCTATCTCACGGTGTAGGGCTTGAAGTGTGGCATAAGTCCCCGCATCTTTGGTATTCACATAGCTGGATTCTAGACTCTGAGCCCTACCCTCCGCTTCCTCTAATGCAAGCTTATTAATTTTCCTAACTTTATTGATGACCATGCGATACTGCCCCTGTGTGTATGCCTTGAAAGCATCACACACCATTGGAGGAGGAGCTGTTGCTCTGTCTTGTAGCCAATATGTATTCATCTCTCCCGCCACCTCAGGGGCGACACGCTCATCCGTTATCCAAAAACCCGAAACTCGCCATAGGCCAGTGCCCGTTGGCGAGTCCGTGTTAAGTTGCAAAAGGAGGGGGGCAGGGTCAGAAATGCCACGTAGTAGAATCTTAACCTCCTGGACACGGGAGAGAATGGTACCACTGGCATAAAACAGATCAGTTCTCGAGAATGAAGCGTATGTGGCAGAATGACATGTATATTGCCTTTCCCTGGGGTACCGCCATCTCCATACATCAGTAAGGCCATATCCCTCCACCCAGCACATCAGCGGGGAATCAGAAGCCACATCGTCACCAAGCCTATCCATATTGGGGTCTGGGGGCATGTTAGAGTCTCCAGCCAAAAGTATGGCTGCTGCCGGGTATTGAGCCAGTATAGGGGTCAATTTGTGTAGAATCGTCATAGAGGCTGGGGGTGGAATATATAGGCCCACCACTACCATTTCAATCCTGTTACACATAGCATGCATGACAACATATTTCCCCTCAGGATCTAAATGGAGATCCAATAGTGTGAAGGGTAATGATTTGTGGACCAGGACACTGACTCCCCTGGAGTATGTGGAGTACGTGGAGTGATAATAAGAACCCACCCAGGGCTTTTTTAGAGCCAATGTCCTGCTCCCCGTTAAGTGTGTCTCCTGCAAAATGCAGATGTGGGGGTTATATTTTTTAATGTAAGTAAAAACCAAGGAGCGTTTTATCCTGGAGTTAAGGCCTCGTACATTCCAAGACATAACATTAAGGGGATTCATTCTATCGCCCTGGGATGTGTGCCACAGGATTGATACAACATAAACTCCATACAGAGCTCACACAATAACAAAATATACTTAGTGATATATATATTCATGATTACGCAGTAAACTGAATAGCTTGCCTTCTCTAGTGAAAGCAGACTAAGATTGCATGTCTTGCTTTGAGTAAAGTATTGATTGCACAATCTGAAGGGAGTAAAAACCATGTAGATGAAAAATAAAAGAAAAACTACAAAATTGAAGCCTAACCTGGGGTAAAAACCCCTACTCCAAACTTTCTCTCCCTCCCTCCTTCCCGCACCACCCCCCAAACTTCGGGATGCTTGTTCCCCCAAACTAATTACGACAACTGCCCATGGGGCCCGTGAACAGTGGGACACCAGAACTACTTAGTCTGTGCACCTAAAGAGTAGTCAGTGAGACAAAGATTTCCGGATAAACGATCCCTGCAGATCAAAATGTCTCCCAGAAAGTTCCGGGGGTACTATTCTTAAACTGGAACACGTTGCAAACTGGGGATTCCAGCCCCCTTATCAAATGATTTAACACGATCATAAACTTCACTCCATCTCTTTTTTGCGTATATGTTCTCTAGCCAGCAGCGTTATATACTCACAGTACCGGAGAAGATTATAAGAGTAGCTTATTTACCACAGGCTAGATAAGCTGAGGAGAAAAAGTTATGCTGGTCCTGGAATCGGCAGATGAAAGTGATCTTTGCTGAAGTAAAACTCAGGCTACAAGGGGATTCAATAAGATCGATCGACTCATCCTCGTGGTATTGTTTCAAGCCACCTGGACGGTTCTTCAGGAGATGTGAAAAACCGCACCGATTCTCCATCTTGAACTCTCAGGCGGGCGGGAAATAACATACTGTATTTGATCCTGCGATTGCAGAGATCCAGTTTGACTTGATCAAACGATCTTCTTAGCTTTTGTGTGTCAATTGAGAAATCAGGAAAAATCATGAGTTTCGCTCCCTCATGGCGAAGCACTTCGATTTTTCTCGCCTCCCGCAGAACCTGATCTCGATCCCGAAAGTTCAGGAGTTTTAATATAAATGTGCGTGGAGGAGCTCCCGGGGGCCCTCGGGTAACAGGCATTCTATGTGCCCTCTCCACCACAGAGACATCAGAAAACTTGGCATCTGGGAGAAGGGTACGCAGCAAGTGCTCAGTAAATGCCGTGGGGTCTTTACCTTCTGCGCCCTCTGGTAGCCCCACTAACCGGAGGTTGTTCCTGTGATTTCTGTTCTCAGCATCCTCTGCACGAGCTTCCAAGACTTTCATTTTTGTTTGTAGCATGCGGAGTGAGACTCCCTGATCTTTCAATTCTACCTCCCCCACTCTCCTTTCAGCATCAGTGAGCCTAGAGCGGAAACAGTCCATGTCTCTGCGTATGAGACTTATGTCCAGCTGCATGCTCTCTATTTTCCCTGTCAGGGTGGTTTGGCAGCTTGTAATAGCCTGCATGAGGGCTTCAAAGTTGTTCTGCTCCCGCAGTGCTGTGTCTGTGTCCTCAGCCTGAGGCGCCATGCTGGCCGCTGTGGCGGGAGATAGGCGCGCTGTGGAGGCCATTTTCCTGGTTGTATTTCTGGGCTTACGAGACGTCTGGGTGTATCTCCCTCGGGGCATACCAGTCCCGAGTTGCTCCGGTATCGTTTGTGTCCGATTCTGGGTTGGATACTGCAGGGATTCGGATGTTAGGCTGGCCAAGTCTCAGAGCTCCTTTAGAACACGTCTGGTCCGGTGGCCATCTTGGACACGCCCCCCATGTAATTACAATTCTTGATTTAATATTTCACAGCAGGGCCCGTTTCTACACCCACCAAGAGTATCTGTGAGGACTTACAGTGTTGTGGCACCAGCACCACCACCAACAAAGGCCCAATTTTTCTGCCCCTGTTTAACAGGGGCATGTAATTACAATTCTTGATCTAATATTTCACAGCAGGGCCCTGTGAGGCCTTACAGTGTTGTGGCCACAACAACACCTAAGGCCCAAATTTCTGCTTAGTATATAGGGCAGGACCCTACTTTCAAACATCCAACTTACAAACGACTCCTACTTGCAAACAGAAGGAGACAACAGGAAGTGAGATGAAATCTACCCCTAGGAAGGGAAATTCTCTCCTGTAAGAGTTAATATGGGAAAAAAACTTTTCTCCTTTCCACTGATGCTTTATCACCAATCCTTGTTTCACAAAAAAAACTGAATTTTTAAAAAACATTTGTCATTGGGACAAAAAGTGAGGTGAAATCTTCTGAAGAGGAGCACAGACAGTAAAACAAATGTCACAGGGGTGATAACCCTTCCCTAGGTTTTCCAAAAAGCTTAAAGGGGTTGTAAAGTTATTTATTTTTTTTTTTAAATAACAAACATGTTATACTTACCTTCACTGTGCAGCTCGTTCTGCACAGAGTGGCCCCGAACCTGGTCTTCTGGGGTCCCTCAGCGGCTGTTTCAGCTCCTCCCCGCAAGCATTTACCACCTTAATGCGAGGGCTCGCATGGTGGTGAGTGCTTGCGGGCGCGCTCCCGTGATACAGCGGGCGGCTATAGCCGCTCGCTGTATCACTCGGCCCCGCCCCCCGGCGCGCCGCGTCATCGGTTGTGATTGACAGCAGCGCGAGCCAATGGCTGCGCTGCTTTCAATCCATCCACTGCAGCCAATCAGCGACCAGGCTGAGCTGCAATGAAGATGACGAGGACGAGCAGCGAAGATTCGAGGTGTCAGGTAAGTAAAACGGGGGGCCTGGGGGCGGCGGTACTGTCAAAAGTTTTTTCACCTTAATGCATAGAATGCATTAAGGTGAAAAAATTTTTACCTTTACAACCCCTTTAAAATAGATTTTTGGCTGGAGCTAAGCACATTAAAAATGTACCAGTTCAAAATAACAAACAGATTCTACTTAACAACAAACCTACAGTTCCTGTCTTGTTTGCACCGCCTGTATACTGCTGTTCAGAGGAACTGGGGCCCCACACCTTTCCTTTTTTTAATTTGGGTGCGGGGTTCCCCTTAATATCCATACAAGACCCAAAGGGCTTGGTAATGGACTGGGGGGTACCCATGACGTTTGTCTCACTGATTTTCATCCATATTGCCAGGACCCGACATTACATTAAAGCCGCAAGCAGTTTTAAATGACTTTTTTTTCTTTAAAAATTACATTTTGTGCAGGAAATGTTCGAAGCACGGGAAACACGCACCACTTTACAGGCATACTATAGACACCCCCAGGTACAATATTTAAAGGAATATTTCACTTTTTTTTTTTTTACTTTAAGCATCATTAAAATCACTGCTCCCGAAAAAACGGACGTTTTTAAAAGTTTTTTTGCATTGATATATGTCCCCTGGGGCAGGACCCGGGTCCCCAAACATTTTTTGGACAATACCATGGAAATTAGCTTTTAAAATGAGCACTTTTGATTTCGAACGTTCAAGTCCCATAGACGTCAATGGGGTTCTAACGCTCGTGCAAATTTTCGGTCCGTTCACAGGTTCTGGTGCGAACTGAACCGGGGGGGTGTTCGGCTCATCCCTAGTGAAGGGGGTGCTGTAAGCTATGATGTAGGGGAAGGGGGGTGCTGTGATGGAGGTGAAGGGGGGTGCTGTAAGCTGTGATGGAGTTGAAGGGGGGTGCTGTGATGAAGGGGGGTGCTGTGATGGAGGTGAAGGGGGTGATGTAAGCTGAGATGGAGTTGAAGTGGGGTGCTGTGATGGAGGTGAAGGGGTGCTGTGATGGAAGTGAAGGGGAGTGCTGTAAGCTGTGGTGGAGGTGAAGGGGGGATGGGATGGATGTGAAGGGTGTGCTGTGATGGAAGTGAAGGGGGGTGCTGTAAGCTGTGATGGAGGTGAAAGGGGGTGCTGTCATTGAGGTGAAAGGGGTGCTGTGATGGTGGTGAAGGGGGTGCTGTAAGCTGTGATGGAGGTGAAGGGAGGTGCTGTGATGGAGGGGAAAGGGGTGCTGTGATGGAAGTGAAGGGGAGTGCTGTAAGCTGTGGTGGAGGTGAAGGGGGGGCTGGTGGTATGGATGTGAAGGGTGTGCTGTGATGCAAGTGAAGGGGGGTGCTGTAAGCTGTGACGGAGGTGAAAGGGGGTGCTGTCATTGAGGTGAAAGGGTGTGCTGTGATGGAGGTGAAGGGGGTGCTGTAAGCTGTGATGGAGGTAAAGGGGGTGCTGTAATCTGTGATTGCGGTGAAGGGGGTGCTGTGATGGAGGTGAAGGGGGTGCTGTGATGGAGGTGAAGAGGGGTGCTGTGATCAAGTTGAAGGGGGGTGCTGTAAGCTGCGATGGAGTTGAAGGGGGAGCTGTGATGGAGGAGAAGGGGGTGCTTTGATGGAGGAGAAGGGGGTGCTGTGATGGTGGTAAAGAGGGGTGTTGTGATGGAGTTGAACAGGGGTGCTGTAAGCTGTGATGGAGTTGAAGGGGGTGCTGTGATGAAGGGGGGTGCTGTGATGGAGGTGAAGGGGGGTCCAGTAAGCTTTGATGGAGTTGAAGGGGGGTGCTGTGATGGAGGTGTAGGGGGGGTGCTGTGCTGGAGGTGAAGGGGGTTGCTGTGAGAGAGGTGTAGGGGGGGTGCTGTGCTGGAGGTGTAGGGGGGGTGCTGTGCTGGAGGTGTAGGGGAGTGCTGTGATGGAGGTGTAGGGGGGTGCTGTGATGGAGGTGTAGGGGGGTGCTGTGATGGAGGTGAAGAGGGGTGCTGTGATCAAGTTGAAGGGGGGTGCTGTGATCAAGTTGAAGGGGGGTGCTGTAAGCTGCGATGGAGTTGAAGGGGGGTGCTATAATGTGTGATGGAGTTGAAGGGGGGGTGCTGTGATGAAGGGGTGCTGTGATGAAGGGGTGCTGTGATGGAGGTGAAGGGGGTGCTGTGATGAAGGGGTGCTGTGATGAAGGGGTGCTGTGATGGAGGTGAAGGGGGTGCTGTGATGGAGTTTAATGGTGGTGTTGTGATGGAGGTAAAGGGGGGTGCTGTGATGGGGGAGAAGGGGGGTGCTGTGATGGTGGTAAAGGGGGGTGATAAAATGGAGTTGAACAGGGGTGCTGTAAGCTGTGAAGAAGTTGAAGGGGGGTGCTGTGATGAAGGGGGGTACTGTGATGAAGGGGGGTGCTGTGATGGAGGTGTAGGGGGGTGCTGTGATGAAGGGGGGTGCTGTGATGGAGGTGTAGGGGGGTGCTGTGATGGGGGTGAAGGGGGGTGCTGTGATGGATGTGAAGAGGGGTGCTGTGATGGAGTTGAAGGGGGGTGCTGTAATGAAGGGGTGCTGTGAAGAAGAGGGGTGCTGTGATGGAGTTGAAGGGGGGTGCTGTAAGCTGTGATGGAGATGAAATGGGGTGCTGTCATTGAGGGGAGAGGGGGTTCTGTGATGAAGGTGAAGGGGGTGCTGTAAGCTGTGATGGAGGTGAAAGGGGGGTGCTGTCATTGAGGGGAAAGGGGGTTCTGTGATGGAGGTGAAGGGGGTGCTGTAAGCTATAATGGAGGTTAAGGGGGGTGCTGTGATGGAGGTGAAGGGGGTGCTCTAAGCTGCGATAGAGGTGAAGGGGGTGCTGTGATGAGGAGTGCTGTGATGGAGGTGAAGGGGGGACTGTAAGCTGCGATGGAGTTGAAGGGGGGTGTTGTGATGGAGGTGAAGGGGGTATTGTAAGCTGCGATGGAGTTGAAGGTGGGTGCTGTGATGGAGGTGAAGGGGGGTGCTGTGATGGAGGTGAAGGGGGGTGCTGTGATGGAGGTGAAGGGGGATGCTGTGATGGAGGTGAAGGGGGATGCTGTGATGGAGGTGAAGGGGGATGCTGTGATGGAGGTGAAGAGGGATGCTGTGATGGAGGTGAAGGGGGATGCTGTGATGGAGGTGAAGGGGGATGCTGTGATGGAGGTGAAGGGGGGTGCTGTCATTGAGGGGAGAGGGGGTTCTGTGATGAAGGTGAAGGGGGTGCTGTAAGCTGTGATGGAGGTGAAAGGGGGGTGCTGTCATTGAGGGGAAAGGGGGTTCTGTGATGGAGGTGAAGGGGGTGCTGTAAGCTATAATGGAGGTTAAGGGGGGTGCTGTGATGGAGGTGAAGGGGGTGCTCTAAGCTGCGATAGAGGTGAAGGGGGTGCTGTGATGAGGAGTGCTGTGATGGAGGTGAAGGGGGGACTGTAAGCTGCGATGGAGTTGAAGGGGGGTGTTGTGATGGAGGTGAAGGGGGTATTGTAAGCTGCGATGGAGTTGAAGGTGGGTGCTGTGATGGAGGTGAAGGGGGGTGCTGTGATGGAGGTGAAGGGGGGTGCTGTGATGGAGGTGAAGGGGGATGCTGTGATGGAGGTGAAGGGGGATGCTGTGATGGAGGTGAAGGGGGATGCTGTGATGGAGGTGAAGAGGGATGCTGTGATGGAGGTGAAGGGGGATGCTGTGATGGAGGTGAAGGGGGATGCTGTGATGGAGGTGAAGGGGGATGCTGTGATGGAGGTGAAGGGGGATGCTGTGATGGAGGTGAAGGGGGTGCTGTGATGGAGGTGAAGGGGTGCTGTGAAGGAGAGTGCTGTAAGCTGTGGTGGAGGTGAAGGGGGGGCGGGTGGGATGGATGTGAAGGGTGTGCTGTGATTGAAGTGAAGGGGGTGCTGTAAGCTGTGATGGAGGTGAAAGGGGGTACTGTCATTGAGGTGAAAGGGGGTGCTGTGTAGGATGTGAAGGGGGTGCTGTAAGCTGTGATGGAGATGAAGGGGGTGCTGTAATCTGTGATGGAGGTGAAAGGGGGTGCTGTGATGGAGGTGAAGGGGGTGCTGTAAGCTGTGATAAAGGTGAAGGGGGGTGCTGTGATAGGGGTGAAGGGGGGTGCTGTGATGGAGGTGAATGGGGGTGCTGTAAGCTGTGATAGAGGTGTAGGGGGGTGCGGTGATGGAGGTGAAGGGAGGTGCTGTGATAGAGGTGAAGGGTGGTGCTGTAATGGAGGTGAAGGGGGTTCTGTGATAGAGGTGAAGGGGGTGCTGTGATGGAGGTGAAGGGGAGTGATGTGATGGAGTTGAAGGGGGGTGCTGTAAGCTGTGATGGAGTTAAAGGGGGTGCTGTGATGGAGTTGTAGTGGGGTGCAGTGATGGAGTTGTAGTGGGGTGCAGTGATAGAGGTGTAGCGGGTGCTTTGATGGAGGGGCTGCTGTGATGGAGGTGAAGGGGGTGCTGTGATGGAGATGAAGGGGGGTGCTGTAAGCTGTGATGGAGTTGAAGGAGGGGGGTGCTGTAATCTGTGATGGAGTTGAAGGAGGGGGGTGCTGTAATCTGTGATGGAGTTAAAGGGGTCTGCTGTGATGAAGGGAGGTGCTGTGATGAATGTGAAGGGGGTGCTGTAAGCTGTGATGGAGTTAAAGGGGGGTGCTGTGATGGAGTTGTAGTGGGGTGCAGTGATAGAGGTGTAGGGGGTGCTTTGATGGAGGTGAAGGGGGGTGCTTTGATGGTGATGGAGGTGAAGGGGGTTGCTGTGATGGCGGTGAAGGGGGGGTGCTGTGATGGAGGTGAAGAGGGTGCTGCGGTGAAGGTGGTGCTGTGGTGGAGGTGAAGGGGGTGCTGTGATAAAGGAAGGTGCTCTGATGGAGGTGAAGGGGGTGCTGTAAGCTGTGATGGAGTTCAAGGGGGTGCTGTGATGAAGGGGGGTGCTGTGATGGAGTTGAACTGGGGTGCTGTAAGCTGTGATGGAGGTGAAAGGGGGGTGCTGTCATTGAGGTTAAAGGGGGTTCTGTGATGGAGGTGAAGGGGGTGCTGTAAGCTGTGATGGATATGAAGGGGGTGCTTTGATGGTGATGGAGGTGAAGGGGGTGTTGTGATGGAAGTGAAGGGGGTGCTGTAAGCTGTGGTGGAGGTGAAGGGGGGTGCTGTGATGGAGATGAGGTGGGGGGGTTTATAAGGGGGTGAAGGGGGTGCTGTAAGCTGTGGTGGAGGTGAAGGGGGGTGCTGTGATGGAGGTGAAAGGGGTGCTGTGGTGGAAGTGAAGGGGGGTGCTGTAAGCTGTGATGGAGGTGAAAGGGGCGTGCTATCATTGAGGTGAAAGGGGGTGCTGTGATGGAGGTGAAGGGGGTGCTGTAATCTGTGATGGAGGTGAAGGGGGTTGATGTGATGGAGGTGAAGGGGGTGCTTTAAGCTGTGATAGAGGTGATGGGGGTGCTGTAAGCTGTGATAGAGGTGAAGGGGGGTGCTGTGATGGAGGTGAAGGGGGGTGCTATAAGCTGTGATGGAGTTGAAGGGGGGTGCTGTGATGAAGAGGGTGCTGTGATGGAGGTGAAGGGGGTGCTAATATGGAGGTAAAGGGGTGTGCTGTGATGGAGGTGTAGAGGGGTGCTGTGAAGGAGGAGAAGGTTGTGCTGTGATGGAGAAGGGGGGTGCTGTGATGGTGGTAAAGGGGGGTGCTGTAAGCTGTGATGGAGTTCAAGGGGGTGCTGTGATGAAGGGGTGTGCTGTGATGGAGGTGAAGGGGGGTCCTGTAAGCTTTGATGGAGTTGAAGGGGGGTGCTGTGACGGAGGTGTAGGCGGCTGCTGTGATGGAGGTGAAGGGGGTGCTGTGATCGAGTTGAAGGGGGGTGCTGTAAGATGTGATGGAGTTAAAGGGGGTGCTATAATCTGTGATGGAGTTGAAGGGGGGTGCTGTGATGGAGTTGAAGGGGGGGTGCTGTCATTGAGGTTAAAGGGGGTTCTGTGATGGAGGTGAAGGGGGTGCTGTGATGGAGTTGAAGGAGGGTGCTGTAATCTGTGATGGAGGTGAAGGGGGTGCTGTAAGCTATCATGGAGGTGAAGGGGGTGCTGTGATTGAGGTTAAGGGGGTGCTGTAAGCTGTGATGGAGTTGAAGGGGGGTGCTGTGATGGAGGTGAAGGGCAGTGCTGTAAGCTGTGATGGAGGTGTAGTGGGTTGCTGTGATGGAGGTAAAGGGCAGTGCTGTAAGCTGTGATGGAGGTGAAGGGAGTGCTGTGATGGGGTTTAATGGTGGTGCTGTGATTGAGGTGAAGGGGGTTACTGTGATGGAGGTGAAGGGGGGTGCTGTGATGGAGGAGAAGGGGGGTGCTGTGATGGTGGTAAAGGGGGTGATATGATGGAGTTGAACAGGGGTGCTGTAAGCTGTGATGGAGTTGAAGGAGGGTGCTGTGATGAAGGGGGGTGCTGTGATGGAGGTGTAGGGAGGGTGCTGTGATGGAGGTGTAGGGGGGTGCTGTAATGGAGGTGAAGGGGGGTGCTGTAATGGAGGTGAAGGGGGTGCTGTGATGGAGGTGTAGGGGGGTGCTGTGATGGAGTTGAAGGGGAGGTGCTGTGAAGGGGGTGCTGTGATGGAGGAGAAGGGGGTGCTGTGATGGAGTTGAAGAGGGGTGCTGTGATGGAGTTGAAGAGGGTGCTGTTAGCTGTGATGGAGTTGAAGGGGGGTGCTGTAATGAAGGGGGGTGCTGTAATGAAGGGATGCTGTCATGAAGGGGGGTGCTGTAAGCTGTGATGGAGGTGAAAGGGGGGTGCTGTAATCTGTGATGGAGGTGAAGGGGGTGCTGTGATGGAGGTGCTGTAAGCTGTGATAGAGGTGAAGGGGGTGCTGTGATGGAGGTGCTGTAAGCTGTGATAGAGGTGAAGGGGGTTCTGTGATGGAGGTGAATAGGGGTGCTATAAGCTGTGATGGAGGTAATGGGGGTGCTGTAAGCTGTGATAGAGGTGAAAGGGGGTGCTGTGATAGGGGTGAAGGGTTTTGCTGTGATGGAGGTGAATGGGGGTGCTATAAGCTGTGATAGAGTTGAAGGGGGGTGCTGTGATGAAGGGAGTTGCTGTGATGGAGGTGAAAGGGTGTGCTATAAGCTGTGATGGAGTTGAAGGGGGTGCTGTGATGGAGGTAAAGGGGGGTGTTGTGATGGAGGAGAAGGGGGGTGTTGTGATGGAGGAGAAGGGGGGTGCTGTGATGGCGAAGGGGGGTGCTGTGATGGTGGTAAAGGGGGGTGCTGTGATGGAGTTGAACAGGGGTGCTGTAAGCTGTGATGGAGTTCAAGGGGGGGTGCTGTGATGAAGGGGGGTGCTGTGATGGAGGTGAAGGGCGGTCCTGTAAGCTTTGATGGAGTTGAAGGGGGGTGCTGTGATGGAGTTGAAGGGGGGTGCTGTGATGGAGGTGAAGGGGGGGTGCTGTGAGGGAGGTGTAGGGGGGGTGCTGTGATGAAGGTGAAGGGGGTGCTGTGATGGAGGTGAAGAGGGGTGCTGTGATCGAGTTGAAGGCGGGTGCTGTAAGATGTGATGGAGTTGAAGGGGGGTGCTATAATATGTGATGGAGTTGAAGGGGGTTCTGTAATGAAGGGGGTGCTGTGATGAAGGGGGGTGCTGTGATGGAGTTGAATTGGGGTGCTGTAAGCTGTGATGGAGGTGAAAGGGGGGTGCTGTCATTGAGGTTAAAGGGGGTTCTGTGATGGAGGTGAAGGGGGTGCTGTAAGCTGTGAAAGAGGTGAAGGGGGTGCTGTAAGCGGTGATGGAGTTGAAGGGGGGGTGCTGTAAGCTGTGATGGAGTTGAAGGGGGGTGCTGTGATGGAGGTGAAGGGAGGTGCTGTGATGGAAGTGAAGGGGGGTGTTATGGAAATTTGTTTGTACGCAGAGCACACAGACAAATCTCCTGTTTCTAATCATAATAACAATTTAGTCTAATGTTATAAATGCATCTCACCTTTTGATCGTATGTCTCTCCTTCTGATGTAGCCCCTCCTCTGGTGTGTGCCCCATGCTCACAAATAGACACAACCTTACGTTTCCAGTTCCCAGATCACACTGCCTGCTCAGCCGTGTGCTAACTCTTTATTAACATAACAGGAAGTCCCAAAAACTCGAGGGTTTGGCTTCCAACCAAACACCTCTTACAAAGCTTGTGACCTCACAGGATGTGAATGACCATATAAGGATTTAACAACACAGGAAAATGCAACAACCAATGAACAATGACTACAGGAGTCTTATGGGTGTGTCTGAGCAGAGACAGGGTGCATGCATGCTTTTAGAAGCCACATGGCTTTCAAACATTAACTCTGTCTCCAACCAGAACAACCCAAAAGATTCCCGTATTTCCGTTGATAGAAATCCCTATTATACATTGTTCCAGAGAACAATGTATACCTGGATTATTCTACTGTCTTTGTGGACGAGAGATTGTCGGCAGGTGTACACTCATTGGGCCACAAATGTGTTGATCAGGCACACAGGGGCAACATGAGAGCACACTCATTAAACCGATAATATCTTTGCAGAGCGAACACACCCCCACCAGACTTAGCTTGTGGACACATCCCCACTCTGTAAACATTTCTCTACATCCCCAAAGAGCTTTTCACTACCAAACGGATCTCAACCAGCGTCAGTCTACCCCAGTCAGCTCTTTAGAGCGGGCTGCAAGAGGACAGACACTGGGAGACTCTTATGACAATACATTAATATAAAATTTTCCACAACAGTTTCCTCCTCTTGTCATATGATCCCATGTGTCCCTCGATGAATCCTGATCTTCTTCTTAGTCCATAAAAAGTAAAACACGGCTTGACATGTAGACTTTGTTGGAGATGACACGGTGAGCTGCAGTAGTCGTCGGTCGGTCTGGGATCCTGTGTCTTGTACGTGGGTCAGGCTTCGGGGCATCTCATCAGGGAAGATGTGGTCATCTGCTCAGGCTCTGGTCACGCGTCCAATCAGGCAGGAGCACCTCATCATGACTTATAGAAGGAATAGAAACAAAAACAACATGAGTATATATACCCCTACTTCCTTCACTATGCTGCAAGATAAAAATGAAATCCCCAACGATTCCCAAACTCTTAAAAAGGATTCAAACCTTCACTAGCTATAGCTCTGGCTTTGCCTTGCAGGGATCTAAACCTTATCCATATGAGCCTGAACTTTGTCACTACTATCCCTGATCCAGATATAACAATCTTTACTTATGAATTCCCAGAAACCCCCTTGGACTGTGGGAACTTCCTTGTAGCTTCAACAGTTACATGAAAACATCTCATCCTCTATGGATGAGAAATTGTTCAAGCATTTCATAAGCTCAAGCCCCCACTGTGTACAAGCAATTCCCTTCCAGCTGTCTCTGCCATTCTTACCTTCTCTCGAGCCATTAGATCCTTACGATCGGCCGCGACATAAGATGCTGGGACGAGTTTCACCAGCACGCATGAACCTCTTGCCTTAGGGGAATTATTTTATAAGCTGTAGATCCACATTAATACCAAACTACAGTTGAGGCCCACTTGTGGGCTACCTAGTTATCCCGATACCAAAGCTTGCAAGAACCAGAGCTATTGTTAAAATTATAATTAATTTTACCCTCTTGAAATGTTAAGTTCTTTCGACAGAAGTATGTAAACAGTAAAAAAGGGAGGACAGACCATATTGGCCCCATAAAGAATGAGGAAGGACATCTGGTTACAAAGGATGGGGAGATGGCAAAGGTATTGAATTTATTCTTCTCCTCAGTCTTCACGAGTGAATCGGGGGGCTTCAGTAACCAAAACTGCAGTGTTTATCCTCATGACACAACACAGGAAGCACCTCCATGGTTAACAGAGGACGGAATTAAAATTAGACTTGAGAAACGTAACATTAATAAATCACTCGGACCAGATGGCTTGCATCCGAGGGTACTTAGGGAACTCAGTCAGGTGATTGCCAGACCGTTGTTCCTAATTTTTACAGACAGTCTATTGACTGGAATGGTACCAGCTGATTGGAGAAAAGCCAATGTAGCACCAATATTTAAAAAGGGCCCAAAAAACATCCCTGGGAATTACAGACCAGTTAGCCTAACATCAATAGTATGTAAAATCTTGGAGGGGATGATAAGGGACTATATACAAGATTTTAGTAATGAGAACGGTATCATTAGCAGTAATCAGCATGGATTCATGAAGAATCGTTCTTGCCAAGCCAATCTATTAACCTTCTATGAGGAGGTGAGTTGCCATCTAGATAAAGGAAGGCCCGTAGACGTGGTGTATCTGGATTTTGCAAAAGCATTTGACACAGTTCCCCATAAACGTTTACTGTACAAAATAGGGTCCGTTGGCATGGACCATAGGGTGAGTACCTGGATTGCAAACTGGCTACAAGGGCGTGTTCAGAGGGTGGTGATAAATGGGGAGTACTCAGAATGGTCAGGGGTGGGTAGTGGGGTTCCCCAGGGTTCTGTGCTGGGACAAATCCTATTTAATTTGTTTATAAACGATCTGGAGGATGGGATAAACAGTTCAATCTCTGTATTTGCAGACGATACTAAGCTAAGCAGGGCAATAACTTCTCCGCAGGATGTGGAAACCTTGCAAAAAGACAAAACAAATTAATGGGGTGGGCGACTACATGGCAAATGAGGTTCAATGTAGAAAAATGTAAAATAATGCATTTGGGTGGCAAAAATATGAATGCAATCTATACACTGGGGGGAGAATCTCTGGGGGAATCTAGGATGGAAAAGGACCTGGGGGTCCTAGTAGATGATGGGCTCAGCAATGGCATGCAATGCCAAGCTGCAGCTAATAAGGCAAACAGAATATTGGCATGTATTAAAAGGGGGATCAACTCCAGAGATAAAACGATAATTCTCCCGCTCTACAAGACTCTGGTCCGGCCGCACCTGGAGTATGCTGTCCAGTTCTGGGCACCAGTCCTCAGGAAGGATGTACTGGAAATGGAGCGAGTACAAAGAAGGGCAACAAAGCTAATAAAGGGTCTGGAGGATCTTAGTTATGAGGAAAGGCTGCGAGCGTTGAACTTATTCTCTCTGGAGAAGAGACATAGTAGGTGAGGTGAGGTTGAAAAAAGACATAAGTCCATCAAGTCCAACCTATGTGTGTGATTATGTGTCAGTATTACATTATATATCCCTGTATATTGCGGTCATTCAGGTGATTATCTAATAGTTTCTTGAAGCTATCAATGCTCCCCGCTGAGACCACCGCCTGTGGAAGGGAATTCCACATCCTTGCCGCTCTTACAGTAAAGAACCCTCTACGTAGTTTAAGGTTAAACCTCTTTTCTTCTAATTGTAATGAGTGGCCACGAGTCTTATTAAACTCTCTTCTGCGAAAAAGTTTTATCCCGATTGTGGGGTCACCAGTACAGTATTTGTAAATTGAAATCATATCCCCTCTCAAGCGTCTCTTCTCCAGAGAGAATAAGTTCAGTGCTCGCAACCTTTCCTCATAACTAAGATCCTCCAGACCCTTTATTAGCTTTGTTGCCCTTCTTTGTACTCGCTCCATTTCCAGTACGTCCCTCCTGAGGACTGGTGCCCAGAACTGGACAGCATACTCCAGGTGCGGGCGGACCAGAGTCTTGTAGAGCGGGAGAATTATCGTTTTATCTCTGCAGTTGATCCCCCTTTTAATGCATGCCAATATTCTGTTTGCTTTATTAGCAGCAGCTTGGCATTGTATGCCATTGCTGAGCCTATCATCCACTAGGACCCCCAGGTCCTTTTCCATCCTAGATTCCCCCAGAGGTTCTCCCCCCAGTGTATAGATTGCATTCATATTTTTGCCACCCAAATGCATTATTTTACATTTTTCTACATTGAACCTCATTTGCCATGTAGTCGCCCACCCCATTAATTTGTTCAGGTCTTTTTGCAAGATTTCCACATCCTGCGGAGAAGTTATTGCCCTGCTTAGCTTAGTATCGTCTGCAAATACAGAGATTGAACTGTTTATCCCATCCTCCAGGTCGTTTATGAACAAATTAAATAGGATTGGTCCCAGCACAGAACCCTGGGGAACCCCACTACCCACCCCTGACCATTCTGAGTACTCCCCATTTATCACCACCCTCTGAACACGCCCTTGTAGCCAGTTTTCAATCCATGTACTCACCCTATGGTCCATGCCAACGCACCTTATTTTGTACAGTAAACGTTTATGGGGAACTGTGTGAAATGCTTTTGCAAAATCCAGATACACCACGTCTACGGGCCTTCCTTTATCTAGATGGCAACTCACCTCCTCATAGAAGGTTAATAGATTGGTTTGGCAAGAACGATTCTTCATGAATCCATGCTGATTACTGCTAATGATATCATTCTTATTACTAAAATCTTGTATATAGTCCCTTATCATCCCCTCCAAGAGTTTACATACTATTGATGTTAGGCTAACTGGTCTGTAATTCCCAGGGATGTTTTTTGGGCCCTTTTTAAATATTGGTGCTACATTGGCTTTTCTCCAATCAGCTGGTACCGTTCCAGTCAATAGACTGTCTGTAAAAATTAGGAACAACGGTCTGGCAATCACCTGACTGAGTTCCCTAAGTACCCTCGGATGCAAGCCATCTGGTCCCGGTGATTTATTAATGTTAAGTTTCTCAAGTCTAATTTTAATTCTGTCCTCTGTTAACCATGTAGGTGCTTCCTGTGTTGCGTCATGAGGATAAACACTGCAGTTTTGGTTACTGAAGCCCCCCGATTCACTCGTGAAGACTGAGGAGAAGAATAAATTCAATACCTTTGCCATCTCCCCATCCTTTGTAACCAGATGTCCTTCATCATTCTTTATGGGGCCAATATGGTCTGTCCTCCCTTTTTTACTGTTTACATACTTAAAGAATTTCTTTGGATTTTTTTTGCTCTCCTCCGCTATGTGTCTTTCATGTTCTATCTTAGCCATCCTAATTGCACCCTTACATTTCTTATTGCATTCTTTATAAATTCTGAATGCTGTGAATGATCCCTCAACCTTGTATTTTTTGAAGGCCTTCTCCTTTGCTTTTATATGCATTTTTACATTGGAGTTAAGCCATCCAGGATGTTTGTTCGCGCTTTTAAATTTATTACCCAATGGGATACATTGGCTAATGTCCTTATTTAATATGCTCTTAAAGCAAACCCATCTCTCCTCCGTATTCTTTGTTCCTAATATTTTATCCCAATTTATGCCTTTTAGCAAGGTTTGTAGTTTAGGGAAGTTGGCTCTTTTGAAATTCAGTGTCTTTGTGTTCCCTTCATGTCTCCTATTTGTGTGATTTATACTGAAACTAATTGACCTGTGATCGCTGTTACCTAAATTGCCCCGTATTTCCACATCTGTTATCAGGTCTGTATTGTTGGTAATCAGTAGATCTAGTAATGTTTTATTTCTAGTTGGTGCGTCTACCATCTGACCCATAAAATTGTCCTGCAAGACACTAAGGAACTGGCGAGCCTTAAATGAATGCGCGGTTCCCTCCGCCCAGTCTATGTCTGGATAATTAAAATCCCCCATTATGATAACACTTCCCATCCTTGCTGCTAATCCAATTTGTGATAGGAGATCCGTCTCCACTTCCTCCCTCAGGTTAGGGGGCCTATAGCATACTCCCAGTATTATTTTCCCCTTAGCTTCATCCCTTTGGAGCTCTACCCATAAAGATTCCACCTCCTCCCTAGCCCCCTCAGTGATGTCATCTCTCACATTCACTTGTACATTATTCTTGATATATAGGCATACCCCTCCCCCTTTTTTACCCTCTGTCCTTGCGGTATAGGGTATACCCTTGAATGTTTGCCAGCCAATCATGAGAGCTGTTGAACCAGGTCTCTGAAATTCCCACAAAATCCAAATCCTCCTTGTACAACAGTATCTCTAGTTCACCCATCTTGTCCGCCAGGCTCCTGGCATTGGTGAACATGCCACATAGTTTAGACCGGTCGCATATTGTCCTTGTATTGGGTGTTTCAAGATTGCAACTTGGACTTGCTACTATACTCACCTTGTGTTTTTGTGCTTTGGTTAACCTACCACTAATGCCCCCAATACTACCCTCTGGAATATCTTCCGCGCTGGCTATCACTGTCTCTGGACCCTCCCCCCCATCGCCTAGTTTAAAAACCCCCCTAACTTTTTGGCCATCTTCATTCCCAGCAGATCTGCACCCTCCTCATTTAGGTGCAGTCCGTCCTTTCTATAGTACCGGTTACCGACTGAGAAGTCGGCCCAGTCCTCCAGGAACCCAAACTGGATTTTACTAGTCTGTCAAAACTCCTCACACCAATATGAACGTCACATATAGCATGTACCGCCGTCATCGCTGGGGCACTAGTAGACCCAACCATGTGTCCTGTTCTCTTTCTAATAGGGCGTACACACAGTCGGACTTTGTTCGGACATTCTGACAACAAAATCCTAGGATTTTTTCCGACGGATGTTGGCTCAAACTTGTCTTGCATACACACGGTCACACAAAGTTGTCGGAAAATCCGATTGTTCTAAACGCGGTGACGTAAAACACGTACGTCGGGCAATGGCCAATAGCTTTCATCCCTTTATTTATTCTGAGCATGCGTGGCACTTTGTCCGTCGGATTTGTGTACACACGATCGGAATTTCCGACAACGGATTTTGTTGTCGGAAAATTTTATCTCCTGCTCTCCAACTTTGTGTGTCGGAAAATCCGATGGAGCCCACACACGGTCAGAATTTCCGACAACACGCCCTGATCGGACATTTTCCGACCGTGTGTACGGGGCATTAGAAAGTTGAAAATACACTTTTCATCGTTACCCTTGCCAAAATTTATTAAACAAAAAATATAAATTAACCATGATACTCCTCTACTCCTTTGTGGTTGATCCGCTTCTTGCAGTAGCTGGCGTGGTCTCATCCCTCAAGTTTCTTTACAATGACCCAGTCACCTGGTTGGAAAGAATGTAAACTGTTTATTGTGTCAGGGTCCAGGATGGACTCGTGAACCCTGTGGTGGAACTTTTGAAGTTCATGTTACAGTGATTGCGCCCACCCCATCAGCTGAGAATGTAGGTGACAGCTAATGAGGAAAGTACAACTCTGGTTTTGGTTGACCTCCAAACAAACCTTGTATGACAATAACTCAGACATCGGGACTGTGGTCACTGCATAACCTGTGCGTGGCTTACCATCTGGGGTGTAATACCTGGGACCAGTGACAAAAAGGTTGTTAGCATCTGGGATGGGAGCCTCCTTCACCAGACTGCTGCTTGCTGATTCAAATTCTATCAAAGAAAGACAGTCTTGGCACAAACTTGGTTAGAATTAGAGCGGTTAGTATTGTTGGTGTGAAAATGTGTTATTCTCACCACTCTCATCCCCCCTTTTCTTCCCTCCTCATTACAAACTGGAGGAAGACATGTAGGGTTTAGAATGGTGCAGAATAAAACAGTGAAATAGCCTATGATACTTTTACCTTCTTATACACCTGCTTTTTATGTACATAAACTCCTTGGACCTGAAAAGATACTTATAAACAAGGGTTATTACTCCATCCTTCAAAGAATGGTAAACAATACAACATTCATGTACATTGGTAAATTGCCACTGACCTTCCACAAAACCAATAATAACTAAACCCTCTGTAAATCTTACTTTCACTTTTTTTTTCCTAAAATACAACAGCCGTGACACGCAAGAGGGCTGTCGTGGTAGGTTCAAACACTTTGTTACCACATACAAACAATGAAACAAAGACAAACATTTAGATACAAATGTGGGGGAAATATTTCATAGTTCCCAAAAACGAAAAATGAAAAAAAAAAATAAAAACGACCAAATGGAATGCCGCCCTTACTCTTTTAGCAATAGAAAAGAATACAATTTGAAAGGCACAAGAGCATTTCGAAATCTTTGCATGGACCAGCCACACAAAGTTCAAAAACAGGCCTGTGTATTTTTAAATCACACAAACGTGTACTACGCATCCATTAACTCACTCAACATTACAGATTTCTGAAGCCACAGTCGCGCTACATCTACTCCAGAGGGATACCCAAATAGTATCCTTGGACCACTTGTGTCAATCTTTCTGGGGTTTAATGGCCTTTTTCCTCAGAACTAGACTCCATGCTCTTGTGCATCAGTTTGACTGTGGGAAGCCTCGCATTCCTTCCCTTGCACGGACTGCCATTGCCCATGGCAATTCGAATCGGCTTATCATCTTATCCCTGCGTCCAGGGAAACCCTTGCACCAATTTCAGGGACCGCCGCCCAGTGTCTTCTTACACTGTGGATTGACGGACTACAACCACTATTAGTCACTCAACTAGAAACACAAAAACGAGGCATCAACTCTATGGCTTGTTGTCCCAACACGTTTGGCACGGAACTACAGAGTACCACTCTTTTAACATCCAACTATTAACTATGCCAAATGATTCGCCAACAACCACAGATCAACCCCCAAATTATGTCTCAACCCCTCATAGTGTATGCATACACAAGCACATTGCGCTGTACGACCGTACACTGCGTCGCCAGACGAATATACACAGTGCACTTTTGCCTGCTTTTTTTTTACAAAACACTGCAGCTTCTCTCTGTACCTAGATATCATGAATGCCTCCTGTTTGCTCCCTACTGAAAACTGTATTACAGTATAAAACTAAAAAGACAGCTGGGGGATCCAGTATTTTCCCACTGTCCTTCCAAGCACAAATCTGATTTTGCTTGTGTGAGACTCCAAGCTCCCCCCCACCAACTTCCTGTTGATACATAAAATGCTGCATGCCCAGCTCTAAAACCCCTCAAACTGGTTTATTTACATATCAATGTACAGGAAAAGGGAGGGGAGGGATACTGCAGGCTAGCAAACCTTAACTAAAGCAATACAAGCCTCAAAACAATGAATTGCCCTCTGAAAAACTCCCAAACATTAAAAAATTAAAATAACACACACCGCTGTGTACAAAAACTCAGTTAAAGCTAGTTTTGTTATCCATTGAAATTCAGTGCAAAGTAGAGATTTCACTCAAAACCAATATTCAATACAGAAAACGCAATAGTTTAGTTGAAAAGTATGTAAACAGTACAAAAATACAATTCACAAAATGGTGCCTAGAAGCCAGATTGTAGCTTAAAGCACATGGCTTTGCACACACAAAGGAATACACAATGGAGCAGCCAGGCCCGGATTTACTCCCTTTGCCGCCCCAAGGCCGGGTCCTTCAATGCCGCCCCCCCCACACACACACACACACACACACACACCACCATTCTCGTCCTTTATCGATGACTGCTACAATAGATCAATTAAAAACATATCTCCACACACGAGAACACTGAAAATAACTGACTTTAATTGTACAGACTGAAAATACTTCAGGGTAGGCGCGCGAAGGGTAAGGATTTTTCGCGGGCAATGGCTGGTGATAGTGCTTCAATCATCCCCGGCACCATGGTTGTTATGGTGTCAGGATGATTGAAACGCATTATTTCTATCATTACATTGTAATATAAAATGAAATAGTTCAACTCACCATAATGCAGAATCATTGGAAGCCCTGAGCGTGTCACCTGCCACCATTGCGTGTCACTTGCCACGCTGCCTGCCACCAGATGAGGATGTCACTTGCCACGCTGCCTGCCACCAGATGGGGATGTCACTTGCCACCATGTTAGCCACCAGATGAGGATGTCACTTGCCACGCTGCCTGCCACCAGATGGGGATGTCACTTGCCACCATGCCTGCCACCAGATGTCACTTGCCACTTGCCACCATGCCTGCCACCAGATGGGGATGTCACTTGCCACCATGCCTGCCACCAGATGCCACTTGCCACTTGCCACCATGCCTGCCACCAGATGTCACTTGCCACTTGCCACGCTGCCTGCCACCAGATGGGAATGTCACTTGCCACGCTGCCTGCCACCAGATGGGAATGTCACTTGCTACGCTGCCTGCCACCAGATGGGAATGTCACTTTCCACGCTGCCTGCCACCAGATGGGAATGTCACTTTCCACGCTGCCTGCCACCAGATGGGGATGTCACTTGCCATGCTCCCTGCCACCAGATGGGGATGTCACTTGCCACCAGATGGGGATGTCACTTGCCACCAGATGGGGATGTCACTTGCCATGCTGCCTTCTATCAGATGGAGGAGGGCGGAACAGCGGTGCGGGCAATGAGAGATGTCATCTCTCTCCCCCGCTGCCGCACCGCTGACAATACATTGATTTTTTCAAAAATGGCGCCGGGCTGCGCAATCACGCTACTGCGCATGCGCCGCCGGGCCGAGCGCGTACGAGCTTTCCCGAGCCCGGCCGGCTTCGGAACGGCGCATGCGCAGTTGGGTGGTTGGCTCGCGGCCATCTTTTCTGCGGGCACCGGTGCCATTGATAGATTTTAATGGGCAGCCCGAATAGGGGGGCGGCTGCGAAGTTGCCGCAGGAGCGGCGCCGCCCCTGCACCACTGCCGCCCCGAGGCCTGGCCTCGGTGGCCTTGTGGCAAATCCGGGCCTGGGAGCAGCTTCCCCTGTAGGAAGGCTCACAGGTCTTCAAAATGGCCGCCGATGCACATGGTGACCACAACAAAAGCCAGACCACAACAAAATGGCGCATTTTCCCCCCAAAACTGAAATTCAATACCAAGATGGATAAATATTTCCAAGTTCACACACAAAGTAATAGAAAATGGTCGACCGTAGTCACATGGTAGACAACAAGAGAACAAAAGGAAGTAGCAGACAAAAAACATTTTCCTGCCAAAACCAAAAATGTACACATTTGAGATACTATATGAATGCTTAGACAAACATTTAAAAGTGTTAAAGTTACAAAAAAAACACAACTTAGGAACATATGCTATCCAATGAAACAACCAAGCCACATAACCCACAATTACACGGCTGTAACATACCATCTCTTCTCAAACTCAGTTCACATCAGCTTTCACAGGAACAAGACCTTGAGAGATACAGACAGTGAATGCTTGTATGTCTCTTCAGAACATTATAGTTCCCTTCCCCCAGGGCGTAGCCCCTTTCAACACAAAAACAACAATGCCTGCCCCTTCACTAAACTCATGGCATCTTTACAAACAGGTTCAGCTACTTACGAAACTACTCAGCCACACACACACACACATTGCAGGCTGCAAATAATCCCAATTCATACATTTCTATTTCTCATAAACTTATTACACAACATACAGTTACTTACACATACACACAGTCTCCTTACACAAAGATTTGAGATACAAATCACACACACACACACACGGGCACACACCAGACATACGATCAAACTTCCAGCATTATTTTAAAAGACGAAAAATGTGTTCTTTTGCAGAGCAGAGGCTCCCCAACACATCGGAAAGAGATGTCCTAGATTCAGATCCGTTCTCACCCCTTTTCTTACCGATGTGGAGGGGGGTTCTGTCTGCTCCATAAAGTACCTGGCCCGCCATTTTGTTATGGAAATTTGGTTGTACGCAGAGCACACAGCCAAATCTCCTGTTTCTAATCATAATAACAATTTAGTCTAATGTTATAAATGCATCTCACCTTTTGATCGTATGTCTCTCCTTCTGATGTAGCCCCTCCTCTGGTGTGTGCCCCATGCTCACAAATAGACACAACCTTACGTTTCCAGTTCCAAGATCACACTGCCTGCTCAGCCGTGTGCTAACTCTTTATTAGCATAACAGGAAGTCCCAAAAACTCGAGGGTTTGGCTTCCAACAGCCAAACACCTCTTGCAAAGCTTGTGACCTCACAGGATGTGAATGACCATATAAGGATTTAACACAGGAAAATGCAACAACCAATGAACAATGACTACAGGAGTCTTATGGGTGTGTCTGAGCAGAGACAGGGTGCATGCATGCTTTTAGAAGCCACATGGCTTTCAAACATGAACCCTGTCTCCAACCAGAACAACCCAAAAGACTCCCGTATTTCCGTTGATAGAAATCCCTATTATACATTGTTCCAGAGAACAATGTATACCTGGATTATTCTACTGTCTTTGTGGACGAGAGATTATCGGCAGGCGTACACTCACTTGGGCCACAAATGTGTTGATCAGGCACACAGGGGCAACATGAGAGCACACTCGTTAAACCGATAATGTCTTTGCAGAGCGAACGCACCCCCACCAGACGATCGTTCTGTGCACCGCACAGGGGCCCTTAGCTGGCGAACACGTCCCCACTCCGCAAACATTTCTCTACATCCCCAAAGAGCTTTTCACTACCAAACGGATCTCAACCAGCGTCAGTCTACCCCAGTCAGCTCTTTAGAGCGGGCTGCAAGAGGACAGACACTGGGAGACTCTTATGACAATACATTAATATAAAATTTTCCACAACAGGGGGGTGCTGTGATGGAGGACAAGGGGGTGCTGTGATGGAGTTGAAGGGGGTGCTGTAAGCTGTGATGGAGTTGAAGGGGGTGCTGTAAGCTGTGATGGAGTCGAAGGGGGGTGCTGTGATGAAGGGGGATGCTGTGATGGAGGTGAAGGGGGGTGCTGTAAGCTGTGATGGAGTTAAAGGAGGTGCTGTGATGGAGATGTAGTGGGGTACTGTAAGCTGTGATGGAGGTGAAGGGGGGTGCTGTGATGGTGGTGAAGGGGGTGCTGTGATGGAGGTGAAGGGGGTGCTGTGATGGAGGTGAAGGGGGTGCTGTGATGGAGGTGAAGGGCGGTGTTGGGATGGAGGTGAAGGGGGATGCTGTAAGCTGTGATGGTGGTGAAGGGGGGGCTTTGATGGTGATGGAGGTGAAGGGGGGCTGCTGTGATGGAGGTGAAGGGGGGCTGCTGTGATGGAGGTGAAAGGGGCGTGCTATCATTGAGGTGAAAGGGGGTGCTGTGTAGGATGTGAAGGGGGTGCTGTAAGCTGTGATGGAGATGAAGGGGGTGCTGTAATCTGTGATGGAGGTGAAAGGGGGTGCTGTGATGGAGGTGAAGAGGGTGCTGTAAGCTGTGATAAAGGTGAAGGGGGGTGCTGTGATAGAGGTGAAGATGGGTGCTGTGATGGAGGTGATGGGGGTGCTATAAGCTGTGATAGAGGTGAAGGGGGGTGCTGTGATGGAGGTGAATGGGGGTGCTGTAAGCTGTGATAGAGGTGAAGGGGGGTACTGTGATGGAGGTGAAGGGGGGTGCTATAAAGGAGGTGAAGGGGGGTGCGGTGATGGAGGTGTAGGGGGGTGCGGTGATGGAGGTGAAGGGAGGTGCTGTGATAGAGGTGAAGGGTGGTGCTGTAAGCTGTAATGGAGGTGAAGGGGGTTCTGTGATAGAGGTGAAGGGGGTGCTGTGATGGAGGTGAAGGGGAGTGATGTGATGGAGTTGAAGGGGGGTGCTGTAAGCTGTGATGGAGTTGAAGGGGGTGCTGTGATGGAGTTGTAGTGGGGTGCAGTGATAGAGGTGTAGGGGGTGCTGTGATGGAGGTGTAGGGGGTGCTGTGATGGAGGTGAAGGGGAGTGCTGTGATGGAGTTAAAGGGGGGGGTGCTGTGATGGAAGTGAAGGAGGGGTGCTGTGATGGAGGTGAAGGGGGGTGCTGTGATGGAGATGAAGGGGGTGCTGTAAGCTGTGATGGAGTTGAAGGAGGGGGGTGCTGTAATCTGTGATGGAGTTAAAGGGGTCTGCTGTGATGAAGGGAGGTGCTGTGATGAATGTGAAGGGGGTGCTGTAAGCTGTGATGGAGTTAAAGGGGGGTGCTGTGATGGAGTTGTAGTGGGGTGCAGTGATAGAGGTGTAGGGGGTGCTTTGATGGAGGTGAAGGGGGGTGCTTTGATGGTGATGGAGGTGAAGGGGGTTGCTGTGATGGCGGTGAAGGGGGGGTGCTGTGATGGAGGTGAAGAGGGTGCTGCGGTGAAGGTGGTGCTGTGGTGGAGGTGAAGGGGGTGCTGTAAGCTGTGATGGAGTTAAAGGGGGTGCTGTGATGAAGGATGGTGCTGTGATGAAGGTGAAGGGGGTGCTGTAAGCTGTGATGGAGTTAAAGGGGGTGCTGTGATGGAGGTGAAGTGGGGTGCTGTGATAGAGGAGCAGGGGGGTGATGTGAAGGGGGGTGCTGTAAGCTGTGATGGATATGAAGGGGGTGCTTTGATGGTGATGGAGGTGAAGGGGGGTGCTGTGATGGGGGTGTTGTGATGGAAGTGAAGGGGGTGCTGTAAGCTGTGGTGGAGGTGAAGGGGGGTGCTGTGATGGAGGTGAAAGGGGTGCTGTGGTGGAAGTGAAGGGGGGTGCTGTAAGCTGTGATGGAGGTGAAAGGGGCGTGCTATCATTGAGGTGAAAGGGGGTGCTGTGATGGAGGTGAAGGGGGTGCTGTAATCTGTGATGGAGGTGAAGGGGGTGCTGTGATAGAGGTGATGGGGGTGCTGTAAGCTGTGATAGAGGTGAAGGGGGTGCTGTGGTAGGGGTGAAGGGGGGTGCTGTGATGGAGGTGAAGGGGGGTGCTATAAGCTGTGATGGAGTTGAAGGGGGGTGCTGTGATGAAGAGGGTGCTGTGATGGAGGTGAAGGGGGTGCTAAGATGGAGGTAAAGGGGTGTGCTGTGATGGAGGTGAAGGGGGGTGCTGTGAAGGAGGAGAAGGTTGTGCTGTGATGGAGAAGGGGGGTGCTGTGATGGTGGTAAAGGGGGGTGCTGTAAGCTGTGATGGAGTTCAAGGGGGTGCTGTGATGAAGGGGTGTGCTGTGATGGAGGTGAAGGGGGGTCCTGTAAGCTTTGATGGAGTTGAAGGGGGGTGCTGTGACGGAGGTGTAGGGGGCTGCTGTGATGGAGGTGAAGGGGGTGCTGTGATGGAGGTGAAGAGGGGTGCTGTGATCGAGTTGAAGGGGGGTGCTGTAAGATGTGATGGAGTTAAAGGGGGGTGCTATAATCTGTGATGGAGTTGAAAGGGGGTGCTGTAATGAAGGGGGTGCTGTGATGAAGGGGGGTGCTGTGATGGAGTTGAAGGGGGGGGTGCTGTCATTGAGGTTAAAGGGGGTTCTGTGATGGAGGTGAAGGGGGTGCTGTGATGGAGTTGAAGGAGGGTGCTGTAATCTGTGATGGAGGTGAAGGGGGT
This sequence comes from Aquarana catesbeiana, assembly GCF_042186555.1. Taxonomy (NCBI): domain Eukaryota; kingdom Metazoa; phylum Chordata; class Amphibia; order Anura; family Ranidae; genus Aquarana; species Aquarana catesbeiana. The sequence goes on from NC_133336.1 coordinate 9,703,822, forward strand.
GCTGTAAGCTATCATGGAGGTGAAGGGGGTGCTGTGATAGAGGTGAAGGGGAGTGCTTTGATGGTGATGGAGGTGAAGGGGGTGCTGTGATGAAGGTGAAGGGGGGCTGTGATGAAGACGAAGGGGGTGCTGTGATGAAGACGAAGGGGGTGCTGTGATTGAGGTGAAGGGGGTGCTGTGATGGAGGAGAAGGGGGGTGCTGTGATGGAGTTGAACTGGTTTGCTCTAAGCTGTGATGGAGTTGAAGGGGGGTGCTGTGATTGAGGTAAAGCGGGGTGCTGTGGTGGAGGTGTAGGGGGGTGCTGTGATAGAGCTGAAGGGGGGTGCTGTAAGCTGTAATGGAGGTGAAGGGGGTTCTGTGATGGAGGTGTAGGGGGTGCTGTGATGGAGGTAAAGGGGGGTGCTGTAAGCTGTGATGGATATGAAGGGGGTGCTTTGATGGTGATGGAGGTGAAGGGGGTGCTCTGATGAAGGTGAAGGGGGGGTGCTATGATGGAGGTGAAGGGGTGCTGTGATGGCGGTGAAGGGGGTGCTGTGATGGAAATAAAGGGGGTGCTGTAAGCTGTGGTGGAGGTGAAGGGGGTGTTGTGATGGAGGAGAAGAGGGGGCTGTTATGGAGGTAAAGTGGGGGGTTTATAAGGAGGTGAAGGGGGTGCTGTAAGCTGTGGTGGAGGTGAAGGGGGGTGCTGTGATGGAGGTGAAGGGGGTGCTGTAATCTGTGATGGAGGTGAAGGGGGTTAATGCGATGGAGGTGAAGGGGGTGCTGTAAGCTGTGATGGAGGTGAAGGGGGGTGCTTTGATGGTGATGGAGGTGAAGGGGGTGCTGTAAGCTGTGATGGAGGTGAAGGGGGGTGCTTTGATGGTGATGGAGGTGAAGGGGGTGCTGTGATGAAGGTGAAGGGGGGCTGTGATGAAGACGAAGGGGGTGCTGTGATTGAGGTGAAGGGGGTGCTGTGATGGAGGAGAAGGGGGGTGCTGTGATGGAGTTGAACTGGTTTGCTCTAAGCTGTGATGGAGTTGAAGGGGGGTGCTGTGATGAAGGTGAAGGGGGTGCTATGATGGAGGTGAAGGGGTGCTGTGATGGCGGTGAAGGGGGTGCTGTGATGGAAGTAAAGGGGGTGCTGTAAGCTGTGGTGGAGGTGAAGGGGGGTGCTGTGATGGAGTTGAAGGAGGAGGGTGCTGCAATCTGTGATGGAGTTAAAGGGGCTGCTGTGATGAAGGGGGGTGCTGTGATGAAGGTGAAGAGGGTGCTGTAAGCTGTGTTGGAGTTAAAGGGGGGTGCTGTGATGGAGGTGTAGTGGGGTGCTGTGATAGTGGTGTAGGGGGGTGCTGTGATGGAGGTGAAGGGGATGCTGTGATGGAGGTGAAAGGGGGTGCTGCGATGAAGGGGGTGCTGTGATAAGGGAAGGTGCTGTGATGGAGGTGTAGGGGGGTGCTGTGATGGAGATGAAGGGGGTGCTGTAAGCTGTGATGGAGTTGAAGGAGGGGTGCTGTAATCTGTGATGGAGTTAAAGGGGGGTGCTGTGATGAAGGGTGGTGCTGTGATGGAGGTGAAGGGGGTGCTATGATGGAGATGAAGGGGGTGCTGTGATGGAGGTGTAGGGGGGTGCTGTTATGGAGGTGAAGGAGGGTGCTGTGATAGAGCTAAAGGGGGGTGCTGTAAGCTGTAATGAAGGTGAAGGGGGTTCTGTGATGGAGGTGTAGGGGGGTGCTGTAAAAGAGGTGAAGGGGGGTGCTGTAAGCTGTGATGGATATGAAGGGGGTGCTTTGATGGTGATGGAGGTGAAGGGGTGCTGTGATGGCGGTGAAGGGGGTGCTGTGATGGAAGTGAAGGGGGTGCTGTAAGCTGTGGTGGAGGTGAAGGGGGTGTTGTGATGGAGGAGAAGAGGGGGCTGTTATGGAGGTAAAGTGGTGGGTTTATAAGGACGTGAAGGGGGTGCTGTAAGCTGTGGTGGAGGTGAAGGGGCTGCTGTGATGGAGGTGAAAGGGGTGCTGTGGTGGAAGTGAAGGGGGGGTGCTGTAAGCTGTGATGGAGGTTAAAGGGGCATGCTATCATTGAGGTTAAAGGGGGTGCTGTGAAGGGGGTGCTGTAAGCTGTGGTGGAGGTGAAGGGGCATGCTATCATTGAGGTGAAAGGGGGTGCTGTGATGGAGGTGAAGGGGGTGCTGTAAGCTGTGATGGAGGTGAAGGGGGGTGCTTTGATGGTGATGGAGGTGAAGGGGGTGCTGTGATGAAGGTGAAGGGGGGCTGTGATGAAGACGAAGTGGGTGCTGTGATTGAGGTGAAGGGGGTGCTGTGATGGAGGAGAAGGGGGTGCTGTGATGGAGTTGAACTGGGGTGCTCTAAGCTGTGATGGAGTTGAAGGGGGGTGCTGTGATTGAGGTGAAGGGGGGAGGGCTGTGATGGAGGTGTAGGGGGGGGCTGTTATGGAGGTGAAGGAGGGTGCTGTGATAGAGCTGAAGGGGGGTGCTGTAAGCTGTAATGAAGGTGAAGGGGGTTCTGTGATGGAGGTGTAGGGGGGTGCTGTGATAGAGATGAAGGGTGGTGCTGTAAGCTGTGATGGAGGTGTAGGGGGGTGCTGTAATGGAGGTGAAGGGGGTGCTGTAAGCTGTGTTGGAGGTGAAGGGGGGTGCTTTGATGGTGATGGAGGTGAAGGGGGTGCTGTGATTGAGGTGAAGGGGGTGCTGTAAGCTGTGTTGGAGGTGAAGGGGGGTGCTTTGATGGTGATGGAGGTGAAGGGGGTGCTGTGATGGAGGTGAAGGGGGTGCTGTAAAGGAGGTGAAGGGGAGTGCTGTGATGAAGGTGAAGGTTGTGCTGTGATGGAGGTGAAGGGGAGTGCTGTGATGGAGTTAACGTGAGGGTGCTGTGATAAAGGAAGGTGCTGTGATGGAGATAAAGAAGGGAGCTGTGATGGAGTTTAAGGGGGTGCTGTAAGCTGTGATGGAGTTGAAGGAGGGGGGTGCTGCAATCTGTGATGGAGTTAAAGGGGCTGCTGTGATGAAGGGGGGTGCTGTGAAGAAGATGAAGAGGGTGCTGTAAGCTGTGTTGGAGTTAAAGGGGGGAGGGCTGTGATGGAGGTGTAGTGGGGTGCTGTGATGGAGGTGAAGGGGATGCTGTGATGGAGGTGAAAGGGGGTGCTGCGATGAAGGTGAAGGGGGTGCTGTGATAAAGGAAGGTGCTGTGATGGAGGTGTAGGGGGGTGCTGTGATGGAGATGAAGGGGGTGCTGTAAGCTGTGATGGAGTTAAAGGGGGGTGCTGTGATGAAGGGTGGTGCTGTGATGGCGGTGAAGGGGGTGCTGTGATGGAAGTGAAGGAGGTGCTGTAAGCTATGGTGGAGGTGAAGGGGGTGCTGTGATGGACGTGAAGGGGGTGCTGTGATGGAGGTGAAATGGGGGGTTTATAAGGAGGTGAAGGGGGATTCTGTAAGCTGTGATGGAGGTGAAGGGGGGTGCTTTGATGGTGATGGAGGGGAAGGGAGTGCTGTGATGGGGTTGAAGGGTGTGTTGTGATGGAGGTGAAGGGTGTGTTGTGATGGAGGTGAAGGGTGTGTTGTGATGGAGGTGAAGGGTGTGTTGTGATGGAGGTGAAGGGTGTGTTGTGATGGAGGTGAAGGGGGTGCTGTGATGGAGGTGAAGGGGGGTTCTGTGATAGAGGTGAAGGGGGTGCTGTGATAGAGGTGAAGGGGGTGCTGTGATAGAGGTGAAGGGGGTGCTGTGATAGAGGTGAAGGGGGTGCTGTGATGAAGGTAAAGGGTGTGCCGTGATGGAGATGAAGGGGCGCTGTAAGCTGTGATGGAGGTGAAGGGGATGCTTTGATGGTGATGGAGGTGAAGGGGGTGCTGTGATGGAGGTGAAGGGGGTGCTGTGATGGAAGTGAATTGGGGTGCTGTAAGCTGTGATGGAGGTTAAAGGGGAGTGCTGTCATTGAGGTGAAAAGGGGGTGCTGTGATGGAGGTGAAGGGGGGTGATGGAGGTGAAGGGGGTGCTAAAAGCTGTGATGGAGGTAAATGGGGTGCTCTGATAGAGGTGAAGGGGGTTGCTCTGATAGAGCTGAAGGGGGTTGCTGTGATTGAGGTGAATGGGGATTCTATAAGCTCTGATGGAGGTGAAGAGGGGTGCTCTGATAGAGGTGAAGAGGGGTGCACTGATAGAGGTGAAGAGGGGTGCTGTGATAGAGGTGAAGGGGGGTGTTGTGATAGAGGTGAAGAGGGGTGCTATAAGCTGTGATGGAGGTAAAAGGGGTGCTCTAATAGAGGTGAAGGGGGGTGCCTTTTATAGAGGTGAAGGGGGGTGCTTTGATGGAGGTGAAGGGGGGTGCTGTGATGTAGGTGAAGGGGGGTGCTGCAAGCTGTGATGGAGGTGTAGGGGGATGCTGTCATGGCGGTGAAGGGGGGTGCTGTGATGGAGTTGAAGGGGGTGCTGTGATGGAGGTGAAGGGGGTGCTGTAATCTGTGATGGAGTTGAAGGGGGTGCTGTGATGAAGGGGGTGCTGTGATGAAGGGGGTGCTGTGATGAAGGGGGGTGCTGTGATGGAGTTTAAGGGGGGTGCTGTAAGCTGTGATGGAGTTGAAGCGGGGTGCTGTGATGGAGGTGAAGGGGGGTGTTATAAGCTGTGATGGAGGTAAAGGGGGTGCTCTAATAGAGGTGAAGGGGGTGCCTTTTATAGAGGTGAAGGGGGGTGCTGTGATGGAGGTGAAGGGGGGTGCTGTGATGTAGTTGAAGGGGGGTTCTGCAAGCTGTGATGGAGGTGTAGGGGGGTGCTGTGATGGAGGTGAAGGGGGGTGCTGTAAGCTGTGATGGAGTTGAAGGGGGTGCTGTAATCTGTGATGGAGTTGAAGGGGGTGCTGTGATGAAGGGGGTGCTGTGATGGAGTTGAAGGGGGGTGCTGTAAGCTGTGATGGAGTTGAAGCGGGGAGCTGTGATGGAGGTGTAGGGGGGTGCTGTGATGGAGTTGAAGGGGGGTGCTTTGATGGAGTTGAAGGGGGGTGCTGTAAGCTGTGATGGAGGTGAAGGGGGGTGCAGTGATGGAGGTGAAAAATTTCAGGGAGTGTGAATTGTACTGTGAGGGTCACAGGGGGAAATCAGGGGCTCAATGTAACAAAGATTTGTGGTACGGATAAGATGGTTTTTGTTGAGGGGGGTGTAAGAAGATTTGTGCTGGAGAGGATTGGGTGGGGGGAAGATTTGTTATGAGATGAGGGAGATTGTGCTGGAAGGAGGGATTTGGGGAAGAATATTTGTGCTGGGGGGTGGTTTGTGCTGGGGGGTAAAGAGGATTTTTGATGGGGGGGTTTGAAGAAGGGGAAAAAGAATTTGTGCCAGGATAAGGGGGGGATTTGTGCTAGGAATGGGAAGAGGATTTGTTCTAGGAGGGGAGATTTGAGGGAAGAAATATTTATGCCAGAAGGGGAGATTTGGTGGGAAAGATTTGTTCTGGGAGGGATGAACATGCAGATTAGTGCTGGATTTATTTATTTATTTTTGCTTTGGAGGGAGGGATTGAGGTTTTTGCTTATAGGGTACGTGAGGGAGAGTATTGCTTGTGGGGGGGATTTTGCCTTACCCTGACCCCTACACTGTGCATTACACACACTCCTGTGTCCAGCATTGTGTGTATTACATATTACTGGGCCCCACACTCTGTGTTACATATCCTAAACATGACATTGACTGCAGTACAAACCCCTGACCTCTGCACTTTGCCTTACAGACTCCTGCACTACCATATATACAATACATTGTATACTTCTCAGAAAAGTGTTCATTGTTTAAACAATTGCTGGTTGCTAAACAGTCTCTTACTATTTGTAATGGAAGCATTTTTTTTAATGATTGTGCTGAGGTTTATATATGTTTGTTACATAGTTACATAGTAGGCGAGGTTGAAAAAAGACACAAGTCCGCCGGCAGCCTGAGGAGATGGCCGCACTGTAATCCAGCTCTGGCTCCACAGGATCTAAAAAGCGACACACAGCACACCTAACGGCTTCAAAACATCACCCTTGGCCAGATGCGATGCCAGAGAGGTGGAGGCAGCATGAGGAGGAAGAGGAAAGTCCATGAGGGGCCCCGTAGGCTTACAGATTTCTATAGCCTGACGGAGTCACGGACCTCACAAAATGGCGCCGGCACCGCTGGAAGATCACAGAGAAGAACAGGGGTGGCTGCATCAACAAAGACACTTTCCCCACAGCCTGATTACACAGCTCGAGATTGCTCTCCTCCCTCCACATTTAATAGCCAAGTAAAGCAGAGGAGAAAATTAACGGCAGATGGTGACACAGTAAGTGAAACCGCCCTGACAATGACAGTCTCACTGACACAAACGGCTTCAGTGAGAAGCTGGATGCTTTCCCCACAGTGGGACAACCCATTTTAGACTGCTTTTAAGGACGCACGTATAACACTACGTGGAGCATTGCAGCAGGACATGTCAAATTTCATGAAACACACAAACAGAGAAATTGCTGCCATAGGAGACAGAGTTGATTTCATAGAGAATAAAATGAATGACTATGCCCTAGCACATAATGAGGTAGTTGGTGCCCATGATGATCTCGCAGAAGAAATCCACAACATGAAAATCAAAATGGCGGACATCGAGGACCGTTCCCGCAGGAACAATGTCAAATTTAGAGGCATCCCCCAAACGATCACCCTGACAGAGCTCTGTCCATATTTGCAGAAAATGATCGCTGAACTGCTGCCAACGTCCAAAATACACGAATTGGCGATGGACAGAGTTCACCGCCTACCAAAGCTGTCTTTCTTACCGGAACGAGTACCAAGAGATGTGATAGTTAAAATCCACTACTTCCACATTAAGGACCAGCTCATGCACTTCTCCCGCAAACGCAACTCTCTACCAGAACCATATTCAGGAATATCGCTATACATAGACCTCTCACAGGCCACCATTCAAGCTCGCAAAAACCTTATCACCATTACCAAGATTCTGAGAAACAATAATATTCTCTACAAATGGAAATTTCCGACTAAGCTTTCCATTGATAGAAACAACAAAACTTTGATCGTATCCACTCTGGATGAAGGTCTGGAACTGATGAGATCCTGGGGACTCCTCCTCCAAGAGGATGAGGATATCACAGACATGCCAACGAACACCTGAACCTTTCAGCTTAAAGTTGTACCCCAATTCTACATCCATACAAGGTCACGGCTCCGATGCTACAATGCAATTAACATTGAACATACTAAGAACCTGTTCGGTTATAACCTGTTTCCCCCGTGGATCCGTGTGCAGGGTTCTGCTGTACCCTACAAGTTGCTATTCATAGGCGAAAAACGACCTACAACAACACAAGTATCCTGTTAGTTTCCCTTTGTTTCGTGTTTTTTTGTTCTGGTTACCACATTTACCATTTCATTCATCAGCAACATTTAAACCTTGAAGATAAAGCTCTAATCAGCACTCTAATTATCTTTGATGGGACTTAAGGTTTTATCTTTGAACACCAAAGGCCTCAACAGCCCCTATAAGAGAAGGGCATTATGTAGAGAAGCAGAACACCAACAATGTGATGTGCTATGTGTGCAAGAATCTCATTTCCTGGTTACAAAACCTCCCAAGTGTACCCATAAACACTTCCAATATGTTTTTCAGCCATCTTTAGGGAAAAAAAGAGAGGTGTTATAATAGCTTTAAGGGACTCGATATCCTTTAAATTACACACTTCAATGATGGACACGTAAGGTAGATACATAATACTAGTCGCAGAATTAAACTGAGTCCTTTATGCAATAGTGAACATCTACGCTCCCAACAGGCACCTAATAAGGTTTCTTAAGAGAACTTTAGCCAAAGCCCGCTCCATACAAAAAGGCCTATTGTTAATTTGTGCGGACTTCAATATCCCGATGGACCCGGAAATGGACACTACTTCCATGAATCCCACAAAGAAAGTTGGACTCAAACAATACTTACTACAAGAAGATCTCCACAACCCGTGGCGCTACAGCAACACATTGGAGAGGCACTACACATTTTTTTCAAATCCCCATAAAACCTATTTAAGAATTGACTGTTTAATAACTGATAAAAATCTCCACAGAGTAACTGAAGAGAAAATTTACAATATTACACGGTCCGACCATGCACATATCTCTCTGGAAATTTTAGAGAGCCGTACAGGTAAAAATGTGCCATTTGGGGGAACATCCTACATATGCTGAGGAGTTGAGGACAAAGTTGGAGGAGTTGTTTCTCTTTAATTCAGAGTCCTCCAGCAGTGTATTGAACCTTTGGTGTACCCACAAGGCTTTCGCCAGGGGGTTGCTGATCCAGATGGCCTCCAGAGAGAGGAAAAAAAGAAATTTACGGGTCTCCACCCTACTGGCTGAAATAGACTTACTCGAAACCGAACACAAAAAGTCACCCCAGAGTACCCTGCTAAACTCACGCTCCTCAGAGAGGAACTTAGAACAGTTCTAATATCCGAACATGATAAATATATCAAGGGACATAAAGAGGGAGTCCACCTAAATCCACCTAAAAAAAAAAATATTAAAAGCCAGCAGCTACAATTACTGCAGCTGCTGACTATTAATAAATGGCCACTTACCTGTCCCAGGGTCCAGCGATGTCGGCAGCCAATGCCGATAACCCGCTCAATTTTCAGCAGCTGCCGCCGCCATCCTAGGTGAGGGAATCAGGAAGTGAAGTGTTGCGGCCTCACTTCCCGGTTCCCTACTGCACATGCGCGAGTCGCGCTGCGCATCGTAACTGGTCCCCGCTATCTCCTGGGACCTGTGTGTTTCCCAGGAGACAGCGCGGAGGGACAGGAAGAGGCATAGATTCCCTGGGAGTCTATGCCGGAAGTGGATGCAAATACCTGTCTTAGACAGGTATCTGCACCCCACTCCCCCCTGAAAGGTGCCAAATGTGACACCGGAGTGGGGGAGGGTTCTGAAAAGTGGAAGTTCCATTTTTGTGTGGAACTCCGCTTTAAATTAATGAATTACTCACAACATAACAAAGCAGGGAAAAAAATGGCACTTCTACTCAAACAAAAGAAAGCCAGGGAAAAAAATTACCCAACTTCAGCATCATAAAAACAGACAAAAAAGTCCTTGACCCCTCTGAGATAGCCCAAACATTCAGGGAATATTATGCCTCACTGTATAACCTAAAAGAGGATACTTTCACCCCCAACCCAATACAGCATAATATTTTTTAAGCAAACTAAACCTTCCGGTGCTGGAGGACACCTCTATAAACTTTCTAAATCGACCTATAGAATTAAAAGAAATCCTAGATGTAATTGCCTCCCTTCCATTGGGTAAATCACCAGGAATGGATGGACTGTCCTTGGAATACTACAAGGCCCTTAACCCAGTCCTAGGCCCTAACATGGTTAATCCCTACAATCAAGCAGTTTTAGCAGAGCATTTTCCAAAAGAAATGTTAGAAGCATTTATCGTGGCCCTACCTAAATGTGGAAAAGAGCCTAACCATCCTCAGAACTTTAGACCAATATTGCTTCTAAACTCAGACTTAAAAATATACTCCAAACTGTTATCAAACAGACTACTAGGATTAACACCACTCCTTTTAGGGCAAGAACAGTTGGGTTTTGTGAGGGGCAGACAAGCTCCTGATGGTACAAGGAGGATGATCAACTTAATACATCACGCTGAGGCCTGTCGAGTGCCTTCTCTGCTCCTTGCATTGGATGCTGAGAAGGCATTCGACAGAGTCCATTGGGAATACCTCTCACAGGTACTGACTAAATTTGGGGTGTCTGGGACAATGCACGCTGCTATTATGTCTCTACAGTATATCATAATCCCTCGGTGAAGGTATATATTGACGGTGACCTGTCTGGGTAATTCGACCTTTCGAATGGCACGAGGCAGGGATGCCCCCTATCCCCTATCATATTCTCCCTGGCTATAGAACCCTTTGCTGAGGCCATCAGGTCTGATTCCCATATCCTGGGTTTAAGAGTGGGACAAGCCGAACACAAAAAAAGGTTTATTTGCAGACGACATTATTCTATCTCTATCGGCGCCCTACAGTTCCCTACAGAGAATTCAACAATTGATTGAAGAATTTGGGAGAGTCTCTTACTATAAAGTCAACTCCAACAAATGTCAGATTCTTGCAATGGGATTATCTAAAGAACAAATCAATTTACTGGAAAATGAATTTTAATATAAATGGGGATCTAAATCTATATCTAGGAATCCAACTTTTTTATCCAGCTAATTTACTCTACGAAGCTAATTTTCCTGCCCTGTTGTCTAATGTCACTGAAGATCTATGGCGCATAGGGAAAACTCAACTTTTTTGGGTAGGAAGATCAGCCGCCTTCAAAATGCAAGTTCTCCCAAGGATATTATACTTATTTAGAACACTCCCTATCCATATACCCAACTCATTCTTCATTAAATGCAACTCCCTCTTGAGGGAACTTATTTGGCAAAGCAAAAGTAAGAGGATTGCGCTTACCTCATTACTACTACTGAAAAAAAATGGTGGGATAGGTTTACCGGATCTAATGGGCTACTACAACGCATCCTTGCTAGACCAAGTTAAACATTGGATCCATAAGACAGATGACAAATTATGGGTCAATATGGAACAAAGTTTTATGAAATACCAGGACTTCCTAGGGATATTAGCAGCATCACTCATGTCCCCCTTAATTGCCTCCAAGGTGTCTCATCCAACAATTAGAGCCACTTTAATGGCCTGGCGCACCCTAGCCACTAGTACAGCCCACAAAGGAAGTACCCAAAAACTAGATATTCCGACTGTTACAGAATAAATCATTGTCTTAGACTGTCCTCAAGAATAAAGATAACATTTAATGCATATGCAAGAGAAATGATTACATTTGCATCACAAGCTCATGTGGTCATCATCATCATCATCATTTCTGAGGAGAATATTGTGATACATCAAGTCAAATGTATTTCAACTTTATTCTGAACACAACAGGAAAGGTGGAAATATCCGTCACAGACTTTATCTACATTCACATATGGTTATACAGGATACTGACTTGGAAAACTCCCAAAGCCATTTGCAATCACAAACAACAGGATGTTTCAAATAATGCAAGTCTAAGCATATTATAATTAAAGTTATATCAAGGTAAGGCCATATTAATACAAAATGGCGTTTGCATAGCTGACATTTAAAGTATAATTTCTCTAACATCTCCCTCCTTTTATACTCATAATGTCAATAATTCAAATATCCAGGTTCTTTTGTTTTACCAGGTATTATCATTTAGACAGATGAGTCCTTAGCGGAAGTTATAAATTCATCATCAGGTTCAGAGTATAGTTCCGTGTCGCTCTGGAGGAGCATAGTTTTTGTTAAAGATGTGTCAATCAGTCTTCGAAGAATTCCCCTAATACAGGGAATGCAGCAACATCCACACAACGTAAGAACTGCGGCTGCCATGACAATAAAGATTAGCAAATTTTTTGCAAGATCACCCCACTTACCAAATCATTTTTCAAAGAGTCCTGTTAGGGGGTTCTCAGCTAATTCTTCGGATAGCATTTGTAGGCCTTGTAATGCCTTGGTGATACTTCCATCAGGTGCTGTATTGTTTGGAATAAAAGGGCAGCAGAAGGTGCCGAACATTTTGCATACCCCGCCCCTTTCTGCCAGCAACGTATCCAAAGCTATACAATTCTGCCACGCTGTCAAAGAGGTGGCGTCCAATTGTGCTGCTATGCCTTTGATAGCATCTCTGGTGTAATTCACAAACCTCTGCTGGTTGTAGTAGATGAAGTTTATCCAGCTGCTATTATTGAGCTGGACCCATATGAAGAGTGAGGTGAGTCCTGCTGTTATTTGATTCTACGCTTTAAATTCATCTGGAACTCCTCGTGGAACACCTATTTCGTCTATATACAATCGGTTGTCAAATGATCCTTGTGGTGTTTCTCGCTTAATTTGCTTAAAATAGTATTTACCTGGCAGTTTCATTGATTTGTTACTCATAGGAACTATATAAAAGGGAAGCAGCAATTGGTTAAGGGCACAACTACCCTGCCATCTAGGTGGTAGTCTGGGCCTTAGTCTCCTGTCTCCACACAGCCACCAAACATCAGCCAATTGCCGTTTCTGTTCCTGAAACCATTTTAGTTGGTACTTAATGTCTGTAGTAAGGGTTGTAGCTGCACAGTATTCAGGAGGTAGGATGCCAACATTTGTACCGTTCCTGTCATTATTAGAGAAACAAGTAAAATTTCCCTGTAATGCTTGTACTGATGGGGGTATACTTTGCATTTTAGTCTTTGGTTAGCTCTTTTTCTCATTTGCACATTCCGACCTAGTAATATTTTCTGAAAACATTCTTATTATACAAGTCAAGTCTGTTTCCTCATCAGGGAGAGGAACGGTGGCTAGTTGTGGTCTTGGGTTTGCACAAGAAATACAATCACCTAACCCCTTAGATTGGGTTGTATGTCTGATCCACTCTATCCACTCATTTTTGAGTGGTCTGACCAGGGGTTACAACCTTAATAGTAATTCTCCCTAGTAGGTCACCCTGACTTGCCCTATATACTCCTAGACCATAAATTCCAGCATCTGATACCTGTGGGTTTTTTTACTGTTAGTGAGATGGGATTACACTTCCCACATATATTATGGGACTGGCAGCTCCCGGTCCACCCTCTTCGGCTGTATATTGATATACGTTCTTCCTGATCCTTCCTTTGTTCAGGGATCACGGCAGAACTAGCAAGCCATCCGTCATCATCGGATGACCACCACACGTCAGCCCATGTCAGGGAAATGGCCGTGTTGTGGGCAATTCAGCCAGTAACCATCATGGTGGCACGAGACGAGTTTCTGTGCACCTGCGCGCACGCAGATGCGCCGCAGCCAGGCCACGGCAGGCTGCACGTGCCGGTGTGCGAACACACGCACGCCCTGATCTTGTAGGCACACCCCCCCAGCCTATTTAAACCTGCCACTGACACTTGCACTTTGCTGGATTATCAAACAGCTTCCTGTGTTCCTGTGCCTTGTTTACTCTGAAGACCCCTGGCTTGACCTCTGCTTGGCTTGACCTGTATTCCTGCTTATCTCCTCGCTCTGACCCCGGCTTGCTGACTACTGTCTGATCCTCTGCCCTCTGTGTATGACCTGGCTAGTTCCTGTACCTCTCTCGAACTGTCTTCTGGTATCTGATCTCTGGCCTGGCTGCGGACCCTGTTCCTGGTTTACCCTGCTGCTTCTTACTCAAGACTTCTCTCCGCACGGCTGTCACAACGCACTCCAGCTACCTACAGCCAACCAGCCAGCTTGCGGCATCCCTGGCAACCCGTGCACCTTTGGGCATCGCATCCCCTTTATCAATCCCAGGGGAGCGCTGCACTCAGCCGCAAGGTACGCCCTCTCAGCAACCCGGCCTCACACTACAGATCTGACAGTATAATCCAGCCATGACTGAGGCCAGCAGAGGTGCATCCCCGCTAGAGACTTTGTGTCAACAAACCACTTTACTGACCCAAGCAATTCAGAAATTACAGGAAGGCTATCTTCAACTGATGGATAAGTTGCAACACCTGTCAGTCATCTGTTCCTGTGGACCCAGGCCCAGCTTCTGTCAGCTCAACAATATTTGCTCACGAACAAACCGATGCGGCTCCTATGATGATGTTCCTGCCTCCAGAACCCCAAGTTCCCATTCCGGTGTGATTCTCCGGAGACCGGAAGAAGTTCAGATCCTTCAGGACTGCCTGCTTATTGTACCTAGCCCTGCAGCCCCGGACTTTTGCTTTAGAGACTGTTAAAGTCGGGTTCCTCATTTCTTTGCTGTCCAATGAACCTCAGGCCTGGGCCCACAGCTTATGGGAACAAAAGAGTCCAGTCATTAGCACGGTGGACACATTCCTGGCGGCTATGGCACAACTTTATGAATATCCCCAGCTTACTGCCACCACTGAAGTTACCCTGCATTCTCTGCAGCAGGGTAGGCGACCAGTAGAGGACTATACCGTGGACTTCCATGGGTGGTCTGCAGACACAGCCTGGAATGAGGCAGCCCTACTACACCAGTTCCGCCTAGGACTCTCTGAATCTCTCAAAGATGAGTTGGCCAGGATCGGGATTCCCACTACACTTGAGGGTCTCATCCAATTATCCATCCAACTGGATCGATGTCTGCAGGAGAGACAGTCTGAACGATCACGGACCTGCAGGCCCGCCAGTACATCCACCTTTGGATCAGTTCCTAAGCAAATTGGCCTGTTACGTTCTGCACTAACTAGGGTTGTCCCGATACCACTTTTTTAAGACCGAGTACAAGTACCGATACTTTTTTTCAAGTACTCGCCGATACCGATTACCAATACTTTTATTTTTAATGTCACGTGACAGTGTTTTTTTTTTTTTTTTTTACAATTTTTTTTGTTTTTTTACAATGCTTTCTTTTTTTCTTTTTTTTTTTAGGGGGGGAGGGGGTGGACGGTGTCTGTGTTTTTTTATTTAAATTTTTATTATTTTTTACAATAATTTTTTTTATTATTTATTGCAATACTTTGTTTTTTTTTTTATTTAATCAGCCCTGTTGGGGGGCTTTGGTGAGATATCAGGGGTCTGTTAAGACCCCTGATATCTCCCCCTTGAGACAGAGAAAGAGACTGAAGATAGAGATTCCCCAGTCCCTTTCTCTGCAGCCTCAGCTGCACTTAAAATGAATGGAGAGAAGACAGCGGCTCCTCTCCATTCATAAACTGAGACATTGTAATCACAGGAGATTACAATGTTTCAGTTATGTGAATGGACAGAGTCAGCTGACTCTGTCCATACAGAAAAGGAAGGAGGAGGACATGGAGAGAGACAGCAGAACGGAGAGGGACAGAGTTACAAGCACCGATCACCACTGTATAGATTTCACAAAAGCAGCTGAAAGCCACGGGGGGAGAAGCTTGTAACTCCCCCACCTACAGATCACTGCTGACTGTCCAGGTATCGGGTGAAGCATCAGGAGCATTTGCCCGAGTACAAGTACTTGGGCAAATGCTCGGTATCAATACCGATACCGATACTAGTATCGGTATCGGGACAACCCTAGCACTAACCCCTGATGAAAGACGTCGTCGTATCCTAGCCAATCTCTGCCTCTATTGTGGAGGAAATGGACATTACCTTTGTAACTGCCCTAGAAGACCCAATTTACTCTCCAGTATATTTCCAGGTTTCCGGGACTTCTCCCTCGCAACTTATTCTCCCCATCACACGGCAGTTGGGAGAAGAGGAAATCCGGCTGCAGGCCATAATCGATTCTGGAGCATGCAGTTGCTTTGTGGACTTGAACCTGGCAAGAAACCTTAGGCTTCCCCTTCTCCACAAGAAACAAGGTCTGGAAGTCCGTTTAGCAGATGACACATTACCAAATTCTGGCCTTGTTACTCTAGAGACTACCCCCTCCTTGTTACTACTCCCAATGACCATCGAGAGTTCATAAGTTTTGGCGCTCTGAGCTCATGCCCTATGTCTCCTATTATCTTGGGTATTCCTTGGCTTCAAGCCCATAACCCCCAGATCAATTGGATCAGGAAGGAAGTCATGTTCTCTTCCCCTTATTGCCAACAACATTGTTTCATGCCTGAATCCAGAGATACCACCAGTTGTATGACAGTCCAACCTGTATCCTCCACTAACCAGGATGTACCCCAGGCATACCATGAATTCCTGGACGTCTTTGACAAGAAAAAAGCTGATGTTCTACCACCACATCTGCCATATGATTGTCCTATCGAACTGATTCCTGGGGCCGAGATTCCATTTGGATGCATATTCCCCCTCTCTGAAGTGGAATTAGGAAGACTTCATCAATACATAGAAGAAAACCTGGCAAAAGGTTTAATTTGTCCTTCTTCCTCTCCTGCCGGTGCCGGCATTTTCTTTGTCGAGAAAAAAGACAAGACTTTAAGACCATGTGTGGACTATAGAGAACTGAATAAGATCACCATAAAAAATGATATCCACTTCCACTGGTCCCTGAACTCTTTCAGAGATTTTGTTCAGCCCAAGTATTCACCAAACTCGACCTCCGGGGTGCCTACAACCTCGTTCGCATCCGTGAGGGCGATGAATGTAAAACGGCATTCAGAACGAGGTTCAGACACTTTGAGTATTTGGTGATGCCGTTTGGGCTTTGTAATGCTCTGGCTACTTTCCAGCACTTTGTAAACAACATCTTCCAGGAATACCTTGACCAATTTGTCATCATCTATCTGGATGACATCCTTATATTCTCAGCCACATTGGAGCTCCATCAGACTCATGTAAAAACAGTATTACTCACACTAAGGAAACATGGACTTTACCCAAAAGCGGAGAAGTGTGACTTTGAAAAGAAATCAATACAATTCCTAGGGCTCATCATCTCTACTGGCGGTGTAGCTATGAACCCACAGAAAGTGCAGGCAATCCTAGACTGGCCAACTCTGTCAGATAAAAAGGGGGTACAAAGGTTTGTAGGCTTTGCAAACTTTTATATACGGTTTATAAGGAACTTTTCTTCCATCATTTTGCCCATAAACCAAGTGACCCGCCTACATTTTGATTTTGAGAAACTGAAATCTTTGTTTACCTCTGCACCAATTCTTCTACATCCTGATCCTGCCCTACATTTTGGAGGTCGATGCCTCAGAGGTAGCTATAGGAGCAGTACTTTCACAGCGCCGGGGACCCAAGTCTCTGCTTCACCCCGTGGCCTTTTCTTCCCAGGAGATGAGCCAGCCCGAGAGAAATTATGACGTGGGTGATCGTGAGCTTCTGGTCATTAAGACAGCCTTGGAAGAGTGGAGATACCTTCTTGAGGGAGCCACGCACCCTATAATGATATTCACTGATCACAGAAACCTCGAGTACCTTTGCACTGCCAAACGCCTGGGACCCCTTCAGGCTCGCTGGACTCTGTTCTTTTCATGATGAATTTTCACATCACCTACCGCCCTGGCTCTAAGAACAGAAAGGCCGATGCTTTGTCCCGAATGTTCTCTGATACCCCGGAAGAAACAACATCCAGCACAATCTTGTCTCCACAGAACTTTCTTTTGATTCAACCCGATTTAAGGTCTTTTCTTGAACAGGCTTCCCTCCAATGCCAGGAACCAGAGACTTCCTCTTTAAGAAACCGGGGGGGGTATCTCTGGTACCGGGACAAAATCTTTGTCCCACAACAAGCCAGAATCCAGGTATTACAAACATTACATGATCACTTATAAAATAGGAAGAACCGCGCTAACACAAAAACATATAAGCAGCAGCATATAGTGAGATCACACCAAAATCTAGAGTCCTGTAAAAAGCTGCGCTAAAATTATTAAAAGTTCATATAAATGACATCAAGGGGATTTCTCCAAGTCCTTATTTCAAAGTGAAAACACCACCACCGTGCACTTCTAAGCAGTAGTGACAATCCACCCTAGTAGTAGAGCCTGCTTACCAGATGGCAAGCATAAAAGGGCAAGTGGCTTTAGCCTAGCCAAGGCCTTTTAGCTTGCTGACGCTCCCGGTGTTCCTATGGGGGGTAAATCTCCAGGCTCCCTTAGGTTATCCTCATGTCGCCATTCAACACGAAAAACCCGGATGACCTGGTGGGATGTCTGTGTTCCAGATGGAACACAGACATCCCACCAGGTCATCCGGGTTTTTCGTGTTGAATGGCGACATGAGGATAACCTAAGGGAGCCTTCCAGATGGAACACAGACATCCCACCAGGTCATCCGGGTTTTTCGTGTTGAATGGCGAAATGAGGATAACCTAAGGGAGCCTGGAGATTTACCCCCCATAGGAACACCGGGAGCGTCAGCAAGCTAAAAGGCCTTGGCTAGGCTAAAGCCACTTGCCCTTTTATGCTTGCCATCTGGTAAGCAGGCTCTACTACTAGGGTGGATTGTCACTACTGTTTAGAAGTGCACGGTGGTGGTGTTTTCACTTTGAAATAAGGACTTGGAGAAATCCCCTTGATGTCATTTATATGAACTTTTAATAATTTTAGCGCAGCTTTTTACAGGACATTACATGATCACTGACTTGCTGGCCACTTCGGAGTATGGAAGACCATGGACCTTATTCAACGATCCTTTTGGTGGCCTACCTTAAAATCTGATTGCAAAAAGTATGTTAGCTCCTGCACCACCTACCAGCAAAACAAGGGGTCCAACATTAAGTCTTGGGGTCTGCTACATCCTTTACCGGTACCAGAACAACCATGGAAAATATATATCTATGGACTTCATAGTGGAGCAGCCTCCCTCCGAAAGATTCACAACGATCCTAGTTGTTGTAGATCACTCTTTAAGGTACCATTGTGTATCTCCAGTGTGCCCGCAGATTGTGGGTGGTAGACACAGTGTTTTTTTTAGGTCAATATTGTACAATTTAGCAATTTGTTGTATTTTTTGATTTACAAAATGGGAGCCGTTGTTGGAAAAGCTTCCACCCATTTTGTAAACATGTCAACAATAATCAGACAGTACTTTTTATTCTCACATTTGTTCAATTCAATAAAATCCATGCATATCGTGTGAAAGGGATAAGGGAGTTGTGGGAAATGACCCCTTAAGGGTCCTAGGGCACCTTGTGCATGGTATCTGTTACAAAGCGGACATGTGAGGAATGTGAGGCAAACATTTCTAGAGTAGTTTGTAAACACATATGTTGTGAACACCTTGTTGATCACCTGTACCATCCCTCCTTTTGAGATATGGGCTTGCCCATGGCTCAATAACGCAGCATATCTAAATAGTGATGTAGGTAAGATGGGTTTACCTTCTGTACTTGTGTATATACCATTGACCAGCGTTGCCCCTTTAGATAACCACTTTTGTTTTTCACCTGCCGGTGATGTTTTATGCATTTCTGATAACCATGTTTTATCAATTGCTTTCCGTACCTCATCATTTTCTTGGGGACATGTATAATATGTGTGTGTTATTTGCTGTCCTTCAGCAGCTTCCTTTGCGGTCTTGTCTGCTAGTGCATTCCCTAGAGTAATTGGATCTGTTCCCTTTCTGTGTGCTGTACATTTACAAATAGCCACTTGTGCTGGTTTTTGTACATTTTCTAGAAGGGCAAGGATAAAATCTCTATGTGAGATTGGTTTACCTGTGGACTTAATCATACCCCTAGTTTTCCATTGCTGGGCAAATATGTGTATAGAGAAAGCGTATTGGCTGTCTGTATAAATATTTATTTTTTTCCTTCCCCTAGGCTACAGGCCCTGGATAGGGCAATCCTTTCAGCTTGTTGTGCAGAGTAGAAACTGGGAAGGGTTCTGGCTTCAATGACCTGGTCATGAGCAACTATAGCATAAGCCGTTTGATTTACCCCTTTATCGTTTTTTTTACAAGACCCATCGACAAAAAAGGTCCAGATGTCAGCATCTGGAAAGGGAACATCAGTGAGATCCTTCCTAGGGAGTACCCGTTTGTTATATTGAGCTATACAATCATGTGGATCCCTGTCACTACGTGTTGGTATCAGTGTAGCGGGGTTCAGTGTGGTACACCTCTCGATTGTAATGTGCGGTTGTCCTAGAAGAGTAGTCATACATGATAGATGCCTGACTGGAGATAAATAGGAGATTTTGTCTTGTAATAAGATTACTGAAATGGCATGTGGGACCTTAAGTACCAGGGGGTGGGACAGTACTATCGGTGCAGAGGACCGTATGGTCAATGAGGCTGCTACTACAGCTTGTACACAGTGGGGCAAACTCCGGGCCACTGGATCTAATTTAGTTGAATAGAATGCAATTGGTTTGTGCTTGTCCCCATAAACCTGTGTGAGAACAGAAGTCATGTACCCTTCCTTACAATCTACAGTCTGATAAAAGGTTTTACTGTAATTGGGAAGGCCAAGCACAGAGGAACCCACAATGAGGTGCTTTACCTTCGTAAATGCATCCTCTTCTTGCACATTCCACTCGATGGAATCTTTTTCAGACATTAGTGAACCATAGATGAGATCAGAAAGAGGCGCCACCTCCATAGCATAATTTGCTATCCATGCTCTACAGAAGTTTGCCATGCCAAGAAATGACATTATTTCTTTTTTGGTATGTGGTTTGGGGGCTTGAAGGATGGCATCTTTTTGGATCTCATCCAAATGTCTGCCTTCTTGAGATAAAATATAACCCAGGTATTTCACCTTTTCTTTCCACAGTTGTAATTTGTCTTTGCTGACCTTGTGTCCTTGTTCTGCGTGGAAATGCATCAGAGCCAAGGTGTCAATTTTACAGCGTCGCTCCGAAGGAGACGCTACCAGAATGTCATCCACATACAAGAGAATTTGGCTCCCACTGGGAGGTACAAACCGAGACAAATTATTGGACATTGCTTGTGAGAAGATAGTTGGACTTTCACAATATCCCTGGGGTAACCTGGTGTATGTGTACTTTTCTTTTCTTGTACGTAAATGGAAACCAACTGTCTTTGTGGAAGGGAATGGAAAAGAAAGCATTACTGATGCCTTGTTCTCTGGGTGGAGGTTGTTCAGGAGGACATGCGGGTCTGGGTCCACCAGGGCCCTCGGTAATACGGCCCTATTGACCGCCTGTAAATCCTGCACGAGTCTCTACCCATCTTTCCCTCCATTCTGCTTCCTAACTGGGAACAAGGGCGTGTTGCATGGTGAAACCGGGCATTCAATGATGGCACCTTTTTTTAATAATTCCTTTATCAAGGGGTCTACTCCCTCTCCAGCGTCTTTCCTCAGTGGATATTGTTTTTGGTGAGGTCTCAGTGTGCTTCTAGGGGTTATTTGGACTTCACTGGCTGTTTTCATTAGCCCCACATCCGTCTTTCCTCTTGACCACAAGAAATCGGGGACGTCTTTTAGGGAATCCTCTTCCTCTTGGGTCAAAAGTGTCAGTCACTGTCTTTTGTCAGAAATTTTAATCATGTCAGTTTTGGGTGTAGACTCAACAAATCATGCTAATTTGTACCTCCGAATCCCTCGGGATTTTAGTTCCTCATCTGTCTGTTGGACCCAGTCCGTGATAAGTTCTCCTAGCTCATGCCATGATACCTTGGGGTTCCGGGTGACCAAAACATGAGGTACAGTATCCTGCCTGTATATTTGCAGAATAGGCTGTGGTAGGAGCCACGCTATTTCCTTCCTTATCACAGTACAGGTATTTTAAGAGCACTTCAGTGTTAGTGAGACTCATTAACTGTTTCTCATAGGACTTATCGGGCCCAGAGGTATTTCTGTAGTACATGGTGCAATAGAGGTTTGCCCTCTATTCATGATTGCCCCATGTTATGCACGGGTTATTACGATTTTTATATGCCGGCTTGTTTTTAATTGTATTTTCACCTCACGGAGCGTGCACTCTCCGTTGCGGTCTGTACTTTTATTTAATAAATTCCGAAACTTTTTACACTATTGGAGCTCCGCTCTTTTGTTTTTTCCTTTGCCACACTGGGAGCAAGAGAGCTTTCCTTCCCCCCCTCTCCAGGCGTTTCACTTGGACCAGCCCAGATCGGAGACAACATTCCTAACAGCTGCTGGGGAGATCTTCTCATTACATGGTCCCTGCAGAGGGCAAAAATCTGCATGCCTGATAGACCCTGCCAAGGAGGGGGTCCAACACGGAGGGTAAGAGTCCACCTTTATCACTTTCTCACTTATTGGAGTCACCGCCAGTGGATTTGCACCATCCTGCACATCTCTCTCCTTTGTCAATCCACTCATAGGGGGATTAGTTGCTGCTGAGCTGTATAGTGGATGGAAGCTTTTTTTCACTGATGAACTTTTTATATTTGAACCCATGGACTGAGTTTGTTTGATTTTCAGATTTTCACGCTATTAATATCATTGTATTTCACATGTACACATTTTTTGTTTCATCTTTTTATTTGAGTTTTTATGTTTTGCATTTATATATTTTTACCACTCATGGAGTCATTTACTTGCTCTCAGTAGATTGTGGTTTTTACTACTACCCACATGTATTCACATCTATGTGTGTATTTTCATATAATTAGCGCACTTTATTTATTTTTTATTTTTCATGGTATACACAGATATTGGTGTATTTTGTGTGCAGCTTTTACCTTTGACCTTTTTTGCTCTGCAGCGCAGTTTTTCTTTTTATTTTTGAACCTTGCAATAGAGGTTTGTCTGGACCATATACCATTTCCTCATAGGCTCTTCTTCAATTATTTCTGCCAGGGTTTTGGGTATATTTAATCCCTCAGTTTGCAAATCCAGGCTGTACCAGTATCGGGGCTCATTATCCATGGCTGTGATTTGTTTTTCACACAGCCGATGGGCTTTGAGACCTCCCTCCACTGGTACAACAGAAATATCAAGAGCGTGCAACATGTCTCTACCCAACCAATAAACAGGACATTTAGTCGAAATACAATTTTACACTGAGCCTTTTTACCTGTCTGTGGATATTCCATAGTAAGGCCTTCAGACACAGCCTCCTGGTGCATCAACCCATTTGCAGATTTTACATATACTACACCTTTTTTCTTTACCCCTGGGGCATATCCAGCGGGTGTATTAGGGTCCTACAAGCCCCAGTGTCACAGAGAAATGTTACCCATCTACCCTTCATAACCAAGGTTATTTCTGGCTTGACTTCAGCATGCAAACAAGTTTCAACAATGCACACATCCAAAATTTCATATTCTTTCTCATTTTCCTCTGTAACTCTCTCTGCAGACATACCAACATCTTCTAGGTTATGCTTCTTCCTCTCTGTTTGACCTGCATTCTCTTGCCAAATGCCCTCTTTTACCACACAGGAAACACTTCCCCCTCTTCTTTTTCTCCCTCATAATCCTGAATGTGGGACCTTGTTCGGGTGTTTCCCATCCTTCTGTTCTCCTTCTCAATGACATACACATCATTACCCTCACCCACCATAAACCCTTTCCCTTTCTTTACTTTCTTTTTTGATTGAAAGTGCCGCTCAGCATGCCTCGCATACTCGATCAGCTCCTGAAGTCTGCAGATCCTATGGTTGATCATGTGTTTGATAACAAAAATTGATATAGGGGCAAGCAGCCCCTTCAAGATTGCATTCTTTAGCTTTTGCTCATATGGGCTATCGTTCACTTGATTTACTGGGACTTGTATTCCAGAGTGATTATTAAAAATCTCCCTCATCCTAACAATGAAATTGTCTACTGTTTCCTCTTCTCCCTGCACACACTGATTTATAATGGACCAGTCGGCTCGATGTATCCATCTATTCTCTATCCTTGCTATAAGAGCATTTCTCCTGATTTCGAGAGTTGCATCATTATGAGGCAACACCTCTCCCTGGTTGTTTAATCCACTCCAATCCCTCACTACATGATGCCAGTCAGGACCCAAGATCTGTCTGATGACCTGCTCTATTTCCCCCCCATTGAGATGATAGCTAGCAATCATTCCCATGATACCATCCCTGAATTGAGCTATGTTGGCCTTGGGATGTGGTATCCCTTCAATAGCTTTTTTAACATCCTCGGGGGTCCAGGGGTGATAGACCATCATAGTGTTGGGGACTACTATATCACCTACATTTTGTCCTGCCCTAGGGTTGGAAACTTCAATTAGTGGAAACTCTTCCTCTCCACATTTTGTTTGTTCCCCAGCTTAGGGGGATATCAATTTGTTCACCAGGTCCCCGAAAAGTTTTGTAACCGTTGCCGTAAGGGGGTCCCTTGTAGACTCCTCTGGACAGCAAAAGTCATCTTGAGAGGGGGGTTAGCTGCAGCAATAGGAGAATCGGTTGCATCTGCGGGTGACCCAGGTGACCACAGGGGAACAACAAACAGTGGAGAGCCAGGTTGCATGATAAAACGGTTATTCGTCAATAGTCGGGGGGTCAGTGGGGGTGGATTATTGCATGCCTCTGTCCTATACGGTGGTGGGGCCTGCAGGTCTGCAATAGGATATAGGGAATTGGGAGCGGGTGCTGAAGTCGGAGGGGGAGCAGCGACTGTTGATGGGGTTGGAGAGTCCTCCAAAGTATGTGCGGGGGCTGTTGGGTGCATTTGGTTTGTTGCGTTTTGTTCAGTCAATACTTTCTGAACTAAACTTCGAAGGACGGTCATATTATTGTCCTCCTCTTTGTCCAAAAACATACTTTTTATGGTTTTCTGAATTTAACCTAGAGTTAGCCTCCTCAAACCATTTCTTTGCCTGGGGAAGACCTAATTTCTTCTGTTTCCTTATTTTTGTGCCAGCATCATTTTTAAGCTTTCTACACAGTATTACACAACAATCCTTATTTAAAGATGCATCAAAATCATAGTTTTTTTTCCACATATTAAGAAATTTCACATTCTCTTTGTCTATACTACACATATACTTTGCATCTTCATTCATACCAACAGATTTTCCATGGATCACACCCATTTTGTTTAACGTGCACACAGAGCTCTTTTTTTGTTAATGTCTTCTCACAATGACACAACACACGCACACAGTATCTTATCACTTGCAGTCACTCACAGACTTTCTAGCAGTGATATATCACTTCTAGATTACTGATCTTGTGTCCTGCTAAAACACTGGTGTCTTGTTACTTAATACTTCACTAACTTGTAGAAAGCATTTATAGAATTACAAGGAGACTGAGTTCTCCTGACTGTTCTTTCATCCTATCAAAACATTAATATTTCAGTCCTTGATCCAAAGGTATTTATGTGCCTGCTCGGGATTTATACAACATATGAGGCTGGTTTGGACGCTACGGGTCCACCAAATATCCTGTTTGTTACCTGGAAATCTATCAGGCCACGCCCTTGTATCAACAGGGGATTCTTTAGGTTTTGATCCAGGAGTATTCTTGATCCAAGGGTATGTATGTGCCTGCTCAGGATTTATACAACATATGAGGCTGGCTTGGACGCTGCGGGTCCAGCAAATGTCCTCTGTTTGTTACCTGGAAATCTATCAGACCACACCTTTGTATCAACAGGGGATTCTTTAGGTTTTGATCTAGGAATATTTGTGTCTCCATGGGAATTTTCTGCAGCTTACAAGGCTGTCAGGATCTAAGATCTAATCGACAAATTTCCTTTATCTGCACCCGGATA
Source organism: Aquarana catesbeiana (assembly GCF_042186555.1). Classification (NCBI taxonomy): domain Eukaryota; kingdom Metazoa; phylum Chordata; class Amphibia; order Anura; family Ranidae; genus Aquarana; species Aquarana catesbeiana. The sequence continues at coordinate 9,728,879 of NC_133336.1, forward strand.
TTACTATGGGACCATACCCCTATATCAAATGACAATTAACCCGGAGAAACAAACAAAAACACACACACAAGAGAGAACACCCGCAGTGCTCGACTGCCGCCAGGACGCCCTGAGCGCGTCTTCCCAAAACGCGGGCTAGTCACTAGGTCTTCCCATCCAGGATGGCCACAGACGGATCTATACGGGGAATACGTGACCACTTATTTCCCCTCAACAAGGGTAAAGCAGATAGAACAGAAACAGATAAACATTCAATCAATCTCTATATTGTATGTATGTATTCAAATCCCTTATTCATTAAATTCTTAATCAAGTCTAACCCAAAAGGTTAATAATAAAATAAAAATCTTACCTTGTCCCAAGAGCGGTCTCTTGTGCTGATCCGGTAAGTCGCTGCCTGGGAGGCACTAGTTCAGCAGACAGGCCTCTCTTTAACGTCTAATTTGAGATGGAGAACTTACAGTTTTGCCTTACGGTCGTCGGTCACTGAGTTGATCCAGTGCGTCCCAGGAACTTGGACCTCTGACAATTGAAGAACCAAAATGTTACGGAATAAATCACTGTCTTAGACCGTCCTCGAGAATCAAGATAACATTTATTGCATATGCAAGAGAAATGATTACATTTGCATTACAAGCTCATGTGGTCATCATCATCATTTCTGAGGAGAATATTGTGGTACATGTCTTTTTTTATAGGTCCTCAGACACCCCCTTTTCTGTTAGAAAATGTCCAGTCAGATGTATTTCAACTTTATTCTGAACACAACAGGAAAGGTGGAAATATCCGTCACAGACTTTATCTACATTCACATGGTTATATAGGGGCTCCAATAGGATAAGGGATCTGTCACAGAGAGAAACGGAATGGATATTCCTTTTTAAGAGTTTGACCCCGAGAGGACTTAATATTGAACTGGACCTAAATTGTTTTATTAATGATTTTTAGATTGCACGGTACAGCTATTACTGATATAGGTTTATTTTAGGATTCCCCCTTGTTTTACTTGCACTGTCACTTTATTGAGTGGGAGGGTAATACTTTAACATATCACATTTAATCTTTTTAAACGACATTGTTTTAGATCTAGTGATAGGGAGGGGAAAATGACAGCTGTCAATCTAATAATTGATATTGATGGATAAGGACCACCTGTTCACAGCTATGTTATCAGTCATTTTTAATTTTTAATTTGCATATTGAGAATATCAAAACTGCAGTTTACCTTACCAAGGACCAGTAGAGGAGATTCATTTTATTCCAGCCATTCTCAGACGCTTTTTTATTTAATTAATATGCGGAGATTTAGTTCAATATTGTTATACGGTTGTAGTAATAATAACCGGGTTTTAATAGTTTGAATGAGTTGTATTTATAATATTAGATTATTTTATGTAAAAATAGTGGTAGAACGCAGTGTTGTGTAACTTTGTGAAAAATACACAGAAAGTTATTTGCACTCTATGATTAATATGTCAGGGTATGATAGCGTTTTCTGATAACCCTCCATTCTGGGAAGTTGTGTCACTAACATTAGTAATGTGACAGGACGTGGGAGGTAGTCAGATACCGCTGTATGGTACACCAGGAACTGATGAGCTGTAGTCCCTAATAGCGGGGGTTTGCGCTCACGGGGACACTTCTACAGCGCAAGCGCGGAATGAACAGGTGACGCATGCGCACTGAGACATCCTCTGTAAATTGGGGATGGGAGGAGATATAAGGAGTGACTGGCGTTTAGAGCGGCCTATCCCATGATTAAGTCACAGGCGTGACGAAACTTGTCGGGGGCATGGCTGAGCTAAGGTGAACACCACGTACTAGTGACAGAAGGAAGCGAGCGCTGTGGTTTGCCTACCGGGGGAGACAGCTGAGTCATCTGACAGGCAGGCGAGGAGAGGGTGAGAGACACTTCATACACGCCCGCTGTGGTTGGGTCCGCCGTGACCGCATACCCCCTAGGAGGTTTATCCAAGCTGCTGTGTTGTTACTGCGTTAACAGATTGCTGTGTAATTTTCTGTGCTTTTTAATTCTTTACACAATGTGAGTGGAACTTTTGGAGTGTGATTTGCAGTGTGTGCTAATAAATTTGTTACGTTATCACACTATTGGGAGTCTTTTTTAATTTGCATATGGAACGTATTTCCGGATGGAAAAATGTTTAACCCTTTCCAGTTGACCTGGACATCTATGCTTTAAAGCCTCATACGAAAGTGGAGGCATGAGGAGCTGGTGAGTGGATTTTCACTGGGAGAGGGCTCACTGAACACGCAGGTGTGGTGGAAGGAGCTGATAGATAATTACACCCCTGGAATTAAAAGGACTTGCTGTGGCACAATTTGATGTCTTTTTGATCACGATCACAGACACTTTTTTTATATTTGTGTGGATTATTTCACAGAGTTTTTGTTATTATCACACAGGGATTGTGTGTCACATAGGGATTGTTACAAGCATTGATGGTTTGTATTTTTTTTGTGTTGTCACTACACAAGGATTGATGTATACAAACTATAAGAGCAGTATTGGCACTTAGTCAATTTATGTACCCTGTTTTTGGTGTTTACTGTTTATTTTTATATATATTTAAGTTTTTTAGGATAGACCTGTAAATAGGTGTTCACTAGATTAGTTAGTTCACTGTAAGAGGTGGGAATAGTTTTGCAGGAAGTGCCACGGTTTATTTCTTCACGTGGGGTGTATTTCACCATAGACACGTTACAGATTTAAATATATGTGTTCAATTGTAGTACACAGTAAGTAGTGCCACAGTAAGTGGCAGCTAGAGTTAGGCTATACCAACCGGTGATAGTCAATATCAAGGTTGACTCTCTGAGGCGCAGTGGTGGGTAACTGAGTATAGGGTGGGGATTATACTTAGGAGAACCGTTTATTAGTATATAGGATACTGACTTGGAAAACTCCCTAAGCCATTTGCAATCACAAACAACAGGATGTTTCAAATAATGCAAGTCTAAGTATATTATAATTAAGGTTATATCAAGGTAAGGCATTATTAATACAAAATGGTGTTTTCATAGCTGACATTTAAAGTATAATTTCTCTAACACCGACTAAAACATATGAATGGCTCATTAGTGGCTTTGACGCAAGAGACTGCCATAAAAAGGGTGTGAACTTCCTACAAAACCTACATCAAAGTGAGCTACCTATGGATGCTTATAGGTCAATGCAAATTAGACATTTTCACGAGGTTACCAAATGCAAAGAATACATAGAAATCCCAAACCCGATCTGGGAATTCCTACAGGGGAAATCAAAAACACCAATCCGGGGGATCTCCTTTTACAACTCCTTGATGGGTCCAACACTAATGACCAAAACTCCTGACATGCTCAAATGGGAAAAAGATCTAGAGCAAGAATTCTCTCTGCAACAATGGATAAAAGCCATACACCTGAGCTTAAGTATGTCCTCCTGTGTTGATCACTGGAAAACTTTCAAAAAATCTACCACAGGTGGTACATGACCCCTTATAGGTTGTCAAAAATATTTCATGATTCCACCAACAAATGTTGGAGAGGATGTAACCAAATAGGGAATTTGTACCATGTGTTGTGGAACTGTCCTCACATTAAAACCTTTTGGGAAAACATAACCATTGTTATCAGCGAAATTACAGGGCATTTCACACCATTGACTCCGGCACTGGCCCTCCTGAATATAGATACTTATCCTCTTACAGTTAGAACAGTAATAGCCCATATCCTTTTCGCAGCTAGAACAGCCTTAGCTAGTAAATGGAAAACCTCGACCCTTCCTAAGATGAGAGAACTAACCACAAGGGTTAATACACAATGCCAATGTGAAAAATTATTGGCGTTAAACTCCAAGCTTGCCAAGATCTTATAAAGTGACTTTATTTGAGATCTGTATGAGAAATCTATGCTTGTGATTCTTTTTTTTGTCTTGTCCTGTGTGTATTTGACTGTAAACTCAAATAAAAACATTTGAAAGAAAAAAGACACAAGTCCATCAAGTCCACCTAAGTGTGTGATTTTATGTCAGTATTACATTGTATATCCCTGTATGTTGCGGTCATTCAGGTGCTTATCTAATAGTTTTTTGAAATTATTGATGCTCCCCGCTGAGACCACCGCCTGTGGAAGGGAATTCCACATCCTTACTGTTCTCACAGTAAAGAACCCTCTACACAGTTTAAGCTTAAACTGCTTTTCTTCTAGTTTTAGTGAATGGCCACGTGTCTTATTAAATTCCCTTTATCAGAAAAGTTTCCTCCTTATTGTGGGGTTACCAGTACTGTATTTATAAATTCAAATCATCCCCTCTCAAGTGTCTCTTCTCCAGAGAGAACAAGTTCAGTGCTTGTAACCTTAACAGTTTGGCCACACCCACTTTTTTGCCATGGTGCGCATCACACCGCAGGACTCCTCCTTCCCAAGCTGTCCTTCATTCTCAAGTTCTAATGTTGGGAAGTATGATAAACAGGAGAAAATATTTAGGGTAGTATTCATTATACAGAATATGTTACACATTCATTTTTTTGCATTCTCACACATTTCTTTGCTTGTTATAAAAATATATATTCAGGCTATTTTTTAAAAACAAAATTCTTATGGAAAGTCTCATATGTTCTTAAAAACCGTGTTAAAATTATTTCCCTATAAAATGCAGTTAAAGTGGTTGTTAACCCACTTCTACTAAATACCCCCATCCTATCTGTACCATTATAATAATTGTCCCTGTGCCTGTGTTCAGTAAAAAATCTACCTAATTGTACCTATATGAGCGCGACTCCAGGCGCTCAGCTGACTGTTGGCTTTCTCTCCTCTCCCTCTGCTCACAGTTCCAGTGGGCGGGGCCGAGCCCTCCCGCTGACGTCAGCCTGAGAGGAGGGGGAGAGTGAAGAGAGAGCCAACAATCAGCTAAGTGCCTGGAGCCAAGCTCATATGGGTACAATCGGGCAGATTTTTTACAGAACATAGGCACAGGGACAATTATAATGGTGCAGAGAGGATTTAATAGCAGATATGAGAGCAGCAGGAGTGGGGCACTGGTACGAGCAGAGAAAGGCAGAGTGGCGTGGGGGGAGGAGGGGGGAGAAGGACACAGGAGACAGATAGCAGGCTGTGGATGATGGTGTCAGGGCTCAGCAGCCATGATTATCATGGTCAGTTTTCAGGGGGGAGGGTATAGCCAGGCAGGATCAGCCAGTTATTTCAGGTGATATGGGGGTCCAAATGACACAACACAAGCACTGTGCTGTATAACATGCTTTAAAGTGGTTGTAAACCCTTTTCTTACCAATTCCAAAAAAACTGCAAGATAAGGGCACAATCAGCTAGTATGCATAGCATACTAGCTTATTATGAAATACTTACCTGAGATCGAAGCCCCTGCAGCGGTTCTCGTTCACCGCTCCGGCGGCCGAAATCTCCCTGGGGGGGTTACTTCCGTGTATCGCGGCTCCGGCGCTGTGATTGGCCGGAGCCGCGATAACTTCACTCCCGCACATGCACGCGGGACCCACTGGTAACAGCACAGTACAACTGAAGCAATGTACGTACGTGCCATTGCTTCAGTTTGCTTAAGTGCGCATGTGCCGATGACGTTGGCACATGCAAATACAGGGATATCTTGTAAACCATGCAGGTTTAGGAGATATCCAGTGTAGCTACTGGTAAGCCTAATTGTAGACTTACCTCTAGTTTAAACCTTTTTAAGGGAACAGGATCAATATTTTATTTTTTTTCGGTTAACAAACGCTAATACCTGTAATGGAAATTTGTAAGTTCTGTATATAATTGTTTTCTATTTTGTATGTATTGCACACTGCCCACACTGTGCACACGGCACTAATAATGTTTTCAGTACATGTTTACATTCTTTTGAGTCCTGATTAGAATTATGCCCTGTACACACGGTCGGATTTTCCGATGGAAAATGTGTGATAGGACCTTGTTGTCGGAAATTCTGACCGTGTGTAGGCTCCATCACACATTTTCCATCGGATTTTCTGACACACAAAGTTTGAGAGCAGGATATAAAATTTTCCGACAAAAATCCGTTGTCGGAAATTCCGATCGTGTGTACACAAATCTGACGCACAAAGTGCCACGCATGCTCAGAATAAATAAAGAGATGAAAGCTATTGGCCACTGCCCCGTTTATAGTCCCGACGTACGTGTTTTACGTCAGCACGTTCAGAACGATTGGATTTTTGACAACTTTGTGTGACCGTGTGTATGCAAGACAAGTTTGAGCCAACATCCGTTGGAAAAAATCCTAGGATTTTGTTGTCAGAATGTCCGAACAAAGTCCGACCGTGTGTACGGGGCATTAGTCTGCCTATGTAACGCCCCTTGTTAACATAAACGTACAGGTGTAATATTAATGTGATACCTACGTAGTCATGTGTATAAAAACTTTCAATTGCATCATAATAAAACAGAACAGTTATTTGGAAAGATGCTGAGCGTATCTTTTGTGTCTGTTCCCTACTGCAGTAGTTATTATTAATTTGCAACCACTAATCAATATGAGGATAGGAGTTGCCTATCATCAAAATGTCCAACTGAAGTGGTGAGCTTTGCCTAGGAGGGGCTTTACAGGTGACCCTGAGTATCCAAAACAAGGAGCTTGAGACGATCCAGGAATTTCTGATAATCAGCCGGCTGAAGTAAGCCTTTTGCTTACATTTGAGTTATTAGACTTCCTTGATCAGTAAGGAATTTTCGGGACAAAGGGTACCTATTTTACTCCCCTTAATCGAACTGTATTGATTGGTGGTTATATGTTATGTTGTCACTGTCCATCGGAGTGTTATAGATAAGAAAGGAACCTCCCTGACCAGGGAGGTCAGGGGGGAGCCAGGTGCTGCTGCTTCCAGGTGCGGCCGAACCTGGAAGCTCCTGTATTTACTGTGGAACGCATGATTCTTTTATGTAAGTTGCTGCTATTTTTTATGAATAAAACTTCTAATATACTACACTATGGAGCCATCCCTTCTTTTCCCATTATCCATCTGAGGACTTTCGAGGATACCTACTGAGTGCAGGAGAGTGTTGAGCTGTGGCCAGTGTATCAGTGTCCCTGGAGGCTGTGACAACGACCGGGAGCCTGTCCCCGTTTTACTGCTCCACTGCTTGTGGACACACGCTTGATTCGGCCCATTGAGGGCCGCAACTACAGGTGAGAGGCTGGGGGAAACACTTAGTGCACCCCAGAACCTGATTGGATTGACATACCTACTATCCGACACTGGCCGTCACAGAGCTCTGTGGAACTTGCACTTTCTTCATCATCTTTAGAAGATCCTCACCTGCACTTTTGTTATCATCTTTAGAAGATCTGTACCGTGCTGTTTTTGGGAGTTGCACGTTATCATTTATTTTTTTTAACTTTATTTTGTGTTTGTTTGGACATTTTTCTGTCTTAATAATACATTATCTATTATGAGCTCACTAGCATTTTTTGCACATTTATATTTTTATCTACACTGAATATCACACTTGCACTTCTATACCACCTGTTGTTAGATTTTTTCGGGTTGTTATTTAGAGTTGCTTGAAGTTTTTCTGAATCGTGTAATATTTATATACAGTGTATGGTAATACCATTAGGAGTTCACACATTCCTTATTTAATGTGTGTCATTGCTCTTTATGCAAGAGTTGCACTGGATGGAGTTGTTTTCTGGAATAATATTTTTTGATTTTTATACTTCATCCACATTTTTTGGCATATTTTATTGTTTAATTTATGCACTATGCACTTTTATTAGTGAGGTCACGATATTAATTATCATCTTTTTGCACATTCATCACGTTATTGATACTTACTTGATTACTTCACACTACTTTGAGGATTTCTTATTGTATCATGGAATATTTACTCTTTGCATTAGTTATCATATTTTAGATGAGGTAGCGCCACATATTCATTTATTGTAGATAAGCAGAAGAATATTTTGGATTTATGGACATCTCTCCACGACCGCAGGGTATTCCATCAGCTCATTCCCCACAGTTACAACCTTTTGTACCACTTGCCCCACCCTATTAGATTGTAAGCTCTTCTGAGCAGGGCCCTCTTAATCCTCTTGTATTTTATTGTATTATAACTGTATTGTCTCCTTTTATATTGTAAAGCGCTGTGTAAACTGTTGGCGCTATATAAATCCTGTATAATAATAATAATAATTATCATTTATTATAATATTGCCAGGAAAAAGTTGTCTATTTGAAACATGAAACTGGAGTTCTTTCACAAACAGCATGATAGAAAACAAGCCACTGCAATATATTTATGCAAGTTGGACCCAGTAATGAAGGGTTCACCCAGATATATTAGAGCTGTAGCTTTATGCAAAGGTGCTATTAGACAAAGTTACAGACATTATTTTGGTCAAATATTTAAATATTAATTAATGGTCCCACATTCTGCACAGCAAATATACAGCTAACTAAATGTTTGTATAATGAAAGGTTCAAAATATGAATTTGTTTATGTACAAATCTAACAATGAAAAATGCGTACATTTGAATCCAGCCACCTTATTGCCTCTATTGGAGGAGGCTGGAGAAAAAGGAAAACCACATGTGTTAAATTGATGGTGTAGGAATCAGCTGCTGTAAGCCCAGTGCAGGACACACTCCCTGAAAACCAAGATATATAAATTTTTTGTAGATTTGATCCCGGTTTTATACTGAGGATGGCAATAACCATACCAAGTATGCAGTTTATCACCCAGAAGGATACTCTGTATTCAAAGTCATTGGATCCTTTTTCCCTAGCTCAAGAAGCAGAGCTCCATGTTTTATCAAAGCCTGTGAGCTATAAAAAGAGTGTATATTTATATAGATAGTCGAGATATCGAGAGCTTTTGGTTCCATTGAAGGGCCAGAAGTTTGTTTTTACTTAGGCAGGTAAACCAATCAAGCATGCTAAGTTAATTTGATTGGCTGTTTTCTGCCTTCCAGGTTCTTGCTGAGGTAGTCATTTTAACTTTAAAACTCACAAATGGAAGCAGACCAGGTGACTAAGGATACTGCATTACAGCCACGGACACTTGATGGGTCTGTGCAACTCACAGATTCCACCCTGGTTCTGGCCCAGTATAGCTGGGATTAATAATTCAACCTTAAGGACCCCAGAACGAGAAGAACAAGTGGTCCACAGGGGGCAACTTCTTATGAAATAGGACTTTGGAAAAGGTGATCATTTATGTCTGCCAGTCACTCTTTTCCCTTCAGCTTGACACATGGACCATGTCATCAGTCACAAGCAGTTATGGCTGCCTTAGTAAATGAGCGTGGGATAGAGCCAGGGTTCTCCACAGTTGTTTTATAACATACCACTTCTTGTTTTACCTGTTATTAAAAGGTGTTACCAAAAGCTGAACATCCCTCCCATAGATTACAAAAAGATATATCCAGATACCCAAGTCAGGATCTTACGAGTATGCATTTTGTCTGTATGGATATGTTTTCTGGATGTCTAGTGGCAAATTCTCCTGCAAAGGCCACAGTAAAAAAGTGTTATCAGTAGTAGTTTGTAAATACAGAGTGCAGAATATACAGAGAGCAACAGGGGAAATCATTTTTATAGGAGAGTCCTTACTAGAAGTTTTGAGGTTTTATTTTTACACTCCCTACTGTCTACAATGTAGTGGACAAAGTAGAGTAAGAAACTAGAAAACTTTTGTCTGAATGTTTTCTTATATTTTATCAGGCCCCTAAGGGGGATGTTGGATTCTCTCCCATGGGATTTGGTTTGGGAGTGTGTTACTCACTTGCTTATATTTTGTCTCAGCAGCTGAAGTCCTCCATTCGGATCTCACAGAGAATGTTGCTGATCTTTTAAGGTTTTTGACAAACTCATTTATGTGTTTTCTCCCCAATTCCAGATCCTAAAAGTTTAGAACATTGGTTCTCAACCTGGGGGTCGGGACCCCCTCAGGGGTCGAATGACGATTTGCCAGGGGTCACCAAATCCTGGGCTGTTCCTGAAGCCCGCACTGCTCTCCCAGCCGCCCACTCAGGTCACAGCATGGCTGGGGGCAGAGACTAGAGGTCAGCTTACTGGTGAGGAATGTGAAGTGGGAGGGGCTGGAGGAGACCCTATCTCCTGATTTCGGCATAGGTGTAACTGCTGCGAGACACCACAAAGTTGGAGACACAGTGAGTAACACTACCTGTGATTGTAGTTGCCATTAAAAGTCTGCACTACATTTCTCGTATCAGCAGATGACCTTGTTCAAGAGCACCTAAGTTGGCTGATCAGAACTCCTCCCAGCACTGCCACTGATCGCACCCCTCACCAGCACTGCCACTGATCCCACCCCCCCCACCAGCACTGCCACTTATCCCATTCCCCCCACCCCCCCACCAAGGAGTAAGAGAAGGAATAAAAAAAAGAATACATGGAAGAGGGGGAGGAACAAAGAAAATCAGAGCGAAAGAATAAGAGAAAGAACAAGAAAGATGGCTAGAGAGAGGGATGGGGAAAAAAAAAAAAAACTGGAAATTACGATAGAGATAAAATGCAAAGACAGGAGAACAAAGAGAGTGGTACATCCTAAAATGTACCATGAGGGGTTTTAATACTGTACGAGTGGAAGGGACACACGGAGATCTAAATGTCCATGGGTTAGGGGTGCAAATTACTTGTCTTGCCTTGGGTGCTGACAACCCACACTACGAAAATTATTTTTCTGTTAGGGGTCCCCACAACTTGGGAAATGTTATCAAGGGGTCATGGCACTAGAAAGGTTGAGAACCACTGGTTTAGAAGGATCTAAAACTAAAGCCAGATGACTTGTGGATTGTTAAAAGACATTTATATATAAGGAAATGTTTGGAGACTCAATACAGCATCTATTTTATGTACGGTTTTGAAAAACTTGAAGGAAAAGTCACCTGGATCCACACCAGACACTGCAAAAATGACTAAATTCAAGAAGTCTCTGTGTTTGATTTGTTTCCCTCTTGTGATCACAGTCTAGGGTACTTTTTGATTCAATTTTTTAATTGTAAGGGTTTTTATATATATAGATATAGATATAGATATAGATATAGATATAGATATAGATATAGATATAGATATAGATATAGATAGATATATATAGATATAGATAGATATAGATATAGATATATATATATATATATATATATATATATATATATATATATATATATATATGTATATGTATATGTGATTTGAAATGTAGTTCAGCCATGTTGAAGTCATATTTGTCTTTTGTACATCTTCCATTTTATGTAGAATTGTCTGTGTTTACATGTGCCGATAAGTCAGCATGCCAACAATTCAGCTAGAAGGCCATTCTGGCCACAGGAGTGTACAGCCAGTGTTCTGTAAATATGTCTTATCAATCATTTGTTTTTCACAATGAAAAGTTATTTTGTAATGAAAAAGCTGCTCAGCTATTATTTTCTCCACAATGGAGTTTTGCCTCTTTGGCCAGGACTACCTTCACCTAAGTGTGTGAAGCTTGCAGGTTAAAGGTAATAGCAGGTGTGGTTAGTGATCAAAATATTGATCAAAAGAGGGGAGACTGTAATGGAAATTTGTAAGTTCTGTATATTAAATTGTATCCTATTTTGTATGTATTACACACTGCCCTCACTGTGCACACGGCACTAATAATGTTTTCAGTACATGTTCACATTCTTTCGAGTCCTGGTTAGAATTAGCCTGCCTATGTTACACCCCTTGTTACCATAAATGTACAAATATAATAAATAAATGTAATATTAATGTAAAACCTACGTAGTCATGTGTATAAAAACTTTCAATAGCGTCATAATAAAGCAGAACAGTTATTTGGAAAGATGCTGAGCGTATCTTTTGTGTTTGTTCTCTACTGCAGTAGTTATTATTAATTTGGAACCACTAATCAATATAAGGATAGGAGTTGCCTTTCATCAAAATGTCCAACTCAATACCAAAATAATTTTCACATTGTTTTTCAGCACATATGAGACTTTCCATCAGAAGTTTGTGTATATAAGGATGACAATATTGAGGTGTATACTCTATTAACATTGTTCTTTAATCTCCTGGAGTTTTATAAAGTGATCTGATATAAATGACTCCAATAAAGAGAAATGAGTTCCATTCAGGTAGAGAATAGTTACATTCATTCCTGAGGGAGAAATTCATTTTCTTCTGATGACATTCTTCTTTTCTTCTACAGATTGGATAATAATCACCTGACAGATAGTTCCTGCCCCCACCTGGCATCTGCAATAAGAAATAACCAGACACTGAGGACACTGAACCTGACTGAGAACAATCTGGAGGGTCCTCATTTCAGGGATCTGCTGGAAGCTCTGACAACAAGCCGGATAGAGATATTACAGTGAGTATAACAGGACTGACTGAGACAATAATATTCTGGGACAGTTTTTTTTTTATCCACAACACATATATAATGTATGATAATACAGTATAGCCAATCCCAGGCTGTTTTCTTAATTGTTGGATCTTATCACATTCTGTTATCAGCAATTAAATATTTTCCTAAAGATTTTTAGCCCCACCATCTATATACTGTATAAATGTCCTTCCTGGTGCACAATGCTGGACGAGATTTTATAAACACTTAATCACTTGCTGATCGCCCTATAGAAGTTTTACTGGTACAGGGTGGCGGCTGTGCCCAGGACCACAAATATATACATGATCCTGCACTTCCAGGTAGTGGGTACAAATGCTCACCGCTGGCAGCTCACTCTCACTGCGATTATAAACAGCGGGAGCTGATGGGTGGGTACCATGGACTCAATATCTGTGGACACCCTCCAATTATTCAGTACAGAGGTAGAATGATCCTGTGTTTCTGCAATGCAGATAATAGTATCCATGTCTTTCCTTAGTAAAAACAACTCCCACACTGTAAATAAAAAAATATTGGCTAGGCACACAGTTAACCCTTTGATCGTCCCTGATGTTAACCCCTTCCAACCCAGTGTCATTAGTACAGTGACAGTGCATATTAATCACTTTATTAGTGTCACTGGTCCCTACAAAAGTGTCAAAAGTGTCACACAGTGTCCGATTGTCTGCCACAATATTGCAGTCCCCAAATAAGTCACTGATCGCCGCCATTACTAGCAAAAAATAAATATTCAATAAATATATTGCAGTTTGTAGACCTAAGTCCTAAGTTAACTAAAACAGCTCCCCGTCCCGCCCTCCATCCAACACTGTGCTGCCCCTCAATCCTCTGTTATGTACAAGTGCTGTAAGGTAGGAGAGAGCTAAATGCAGCTGTGTGTTGGGAGCAACAGGGCAAACCACTATAGAGGGGAAGAAGAAACTACTGGGGGGAAGAAGCAGAGGATAGTGTTATGCAGAGGGGCAGAGGAGAGGACACTACTGTAGGGGGAGAAGGTTGCAGAGGACATTGCTATGGGGGACACTACAGGGGGCAGAGCACACTACTTGGGGGATTTGGTGCAGAGGACACTGCTATTGGGTGCTAGAGGGCACTATACGGGGGGGGCACAGGAGTGGACACTACTGTAGGGGGGTTGCAGAGGACACTGCTGTGGGGGAGGGCACTACAGGAGGGAAGAGGACACTACTGAGGCGTGGTAGGTGCAGAGGACACTGCTATGAGGTGGCAGAGGGCACTACAGAAGGGGGGCAGAGGAAACTACTCTGGGGGAGGGGTTTGCAGAGGACACTGCTATGGAGGGGGGGCACCACAGAGGGGGAGAGAACACTGCTATGGGGGGGTAAAGGGTACTACAGTAGAAGGGGATGGCAGAGGACACTGTTATGGGGGCAGAGGGCACTACAGTGGATGGAGGGGGGGGCAGAGGACACTGCTTTGAAGGGGTACAGGACACTACTGTTGGTGGGGTCAGAAGACACTAACATGTGTGTGGGGAGGGGGTTATAGTATATTACTGGGGTGGAGTGATTTGAAGCGGGACAGAAGACACTACTGTGACACACTATGCATATTTTTTGTAGGTTTTATTTATCTTTTTAAAGAGTGTCGCCCCCCCGGGGATCTTTGATTTCTTACATGTTGTGCAGGTAGATCTCATCCTCTGAAAGGTTGCCTACCCCTGGTGTAGATAATAGTTACATTAATTCCTGGAGGAGAAATTCATTTTCTTTTGGTAGCATTTTTCTACAGATTGGATAATAATCACCTGACAGACCGTTCCTGCCCACACCTCAGGGCCGGTCCTACCATGGGACCCAGTGGGCCCATGCTCCCAGGCAGGATTTTAAGAGTTTCACACTGAGCCGATATTGACATTTGCCAGAGCCGCTGAGTGTGTGACACTGTCATGTAATGTAACTGAATACAGATAGAGATCAGCTGTCAGAATTCAGCATTGATATCGGGTGTGGACGGGAACCAGCAGCTATCAAACACCTGCCAATGGGATAAGGTCTGGGTGGGCAGCTACGTGTATGGGGCTTTGCCCCCTTTCTTAAGCAGCCCAATCATTGGCTGGTGTTTGATAGCTGCTGAGTCCCGCCCCCGGGTCCCGCCCACCCCCAACATCACCGCTGAATTTTGACACCTGGTCTATCTCTGTATGCAGTTACATTACATGATAGTGTCACACACAGTTTCACTAAGCGTCAATATCAGCTCAGTGTGAAACTCTGTCAGTGCCAATCAGTGCCACCTGCCAGTGCCAATCAGTACCATCTGCCAGTGCTAATCAGTGCCACCTGTCAGTGCCAATCAGTGCCACATGTTAGTGTCAGTGCCAATCTATGTTTCCAATCAGTGCCACCTGTCAGTGCCAGTCAGTGCTTCCAATCAGTGCCACCTGGTAGTGCCACCTAATATCAGTGCCAACCAATGCCACCTACCAGTGCCAATCAGTGCCAGTGCTTCCAATTGGTGCCCATCAGTGCTGCCAGTCAATGACCATGCGTGCCACCTATCAGTGCCCATCAGTGCTGACCATCAGTACTGCCTATCACTGCCCATCAGGGCTGCCAATTAGTGCCCATTAGTGCTGCCAATCAGGGCCACTAAATGCTGCCAATCAGTGCTGCCTATCAGTGCCATTGGTGCTGTCAATCAGTGCCACCTATCAGTGCCACTCAGGGCCCATCAGTGCTGCCTATCAGTGCTTTCTATTAGTGCCAATCTGTGCTGCCTATCGGTGCCAATCATTGCTGCCTGTCAGTGCCAATCAGTGCACTTTGTGCAGGGATGGGGTGGTGAACTCATCAGCCAGGCACATTGTCCATGGGGGGCCGGCCTGGTGGGGCAAAACTGAAATCTGTTGATGTTTATTAATTCCACATGCCAATCTTTAGTAAAATAAGTAATCACTACACTACTATTTACAATAAACTACTGGAGGTAAAATAAAAAAAGTGTCAGTAAAAGGCCTGCCACTAAGCACTGTTATGTGTTCCCACACCACAAAAAGTGCAGCGCTAACTTACTGATCAATAACTCAACAATAATGGTGGAACCCTCTAATGTATGGAAATCTTAACAGGCTTCAATACGACAATACTGGTCTCTGATATGCAGCTTCACATATAATACATATATAGATAAGACAAACTGTATAAAAGGAAACTTAGCGGGGATAGAGGAAACCCCTCCTATAGATATTGGCTATAAAAAATGTCTTCATCAGTTTAGGCCAATATACATTCTGCTACATATTTTTGGTTAAAAAAAATTGCAATAAGCGTATATTGATTGTTTTTTCTTTGGTTGGTATGATTTTTTTTGGGGGGGGAGCACTTCATTCTTGGGCCCAGGCAGCACAATGTCTTGGGCTGGCCCTGCCCCACCTGGTATCTGGAATAAGAAATAACCGGACACTGAACACACTGATCCTGAATGAGAACAATCTGGAGGGTCCTCGTTTCAGGGATCTGATGGAATCTCTGACAACAAACTGTATAGAGAAATTACAGTGCATATAACAGGACTGACTGGGACAATAATATTCTGGGACAGTTTTTATCTAAAACACATAAATAATATAGAAAATTGATAATGTCATCAAAATCCACCTTTAGGCTCCATAAATATCCAATCATAGACTGTTTTCTAATTCTTGGAGCTTATCACACTGTTATCAGCGGAGAAATAATCCTTTCTTAACCCCTTCACACCCACTCTCTTTATATAAATGTCCATCCAGCTTGTTCCCAGTGCTGGGAGAAGGTTTATGAACATTTAACCTTCACAGCTGCACCCCCTCGGGGGATTGATCAGATCTCTATGGGGGTTTCAGACTGCTTTGGGGGGCTGGAAGATTTGATCAGTAATCACTCTGAGTTGTGCTTGGTTAACCCTTTCACTGCCATCACAGCTATAGCGGTGCAGTGAATAGGTTCAAAAAAGTTTGCAGCCACAAGTTTGTTTTTATTTGTGCTGCAGCATGTATAGCTTCCTGTAGAAGTGATCTGAGTGGTTGGTCAGTCACCTGACCATTTATACATGTGTGTGGGCAGGTGATCAGTGACTCCACCCCCTGGGCAGGAACCCAGAATCCCAGACCCCAGGCTCACCTTGCTCCACATGCAGCCTGGAACTCCTGGAAGCATTGAGGGTGGAGAGCGGGTTGGTTGGAACCCAAAAGTCCTCATCTCTGAGCACTTATGGGTTGAGAGTTGTCAGAATGGCAACACAGATTGGGGCTATACAAGCTGATCAGAACTCTCTCTCCCAATCTGCTTTGGAATGTGATATGAGAGAAATTAGGGATCTAATAGGCCCCTGATGTGTCTATAAAGATTACCTGTTGTGATGATAATGTGAACTGGGCACCCCAAAAACTGTGTGAGAAGATACAAGGAAGCCTCATGGCTTAAAATGCATCAACGTCAGCAATTACTTTTTTCGGAATAGGAGACATATAGCAGCAATGATCCCCTTTCCATCCCTGGCTATAATCCCAGGAGTGCATTCCATACCATTTTAATTTGAGTAAACTTTTCCACAAGAGTATGGAAATGTCAAAAGAACTGTTATTTCAACCCAGGAATGGCCATTAACCATTCTGCTGTAACCTTACTCAGGAGACAACCCTTTGATTTAGAACATCATAAACCCCAATAACCACTTGCTGACTTTTACAGCTACAGGGCAGCAGCTGTGGGCAAAATCACGTATGTATATTTAAATCTGCATTTTCCTAAAGCAGAAGCTGAGCTGCGGGACCCGGGGACTCTGTGTCCTCTGACACCCGCCGATCATTAGTAACACATAGAGAACTAAGATATGCCTATGTAAACAAGGAATATCTCAGTTCTGACAGTGGGAAGGGACCATTCCTGTGTCTCTGCAACGCAGGGACTAGAATCAATCTCTTCCCCTAGTAAAAGCAGCACACTGTGTACACATAAGCACTGGATAGGCACACAGTTAACCCTTTGATCACCCTAGATGTTTAACCCCTTCCCAGCCAGTGTCATTAGTACAGTGACAGTGCATATTTTTAGCACTAATCACTGTATTAGTGTCACTAGTTCCCACAAAGGGTTAAAATATCACTTAGTGTTTGATTGTCCACTGCAATATTGCAGTCCTGCTATAAGTTGCTGATCGCCGCCATTACTAGTATAAAAAAATTCCATAAATATATCCCATAGTTTGTAGATGCTATAACTTTTGCATAAAATAATATACACTTGGGAATTTTTTTACCAAAAATATTGAGCCGAATACATATTGGCCTAAATTTATAAAGTCATGTTTTTTATTGGATATGTTTTATAGCAGAAAGTAAAGAAAAAAAGTAGGTGTATGGGGTAAATCTGCGCAATGAATTGAATGTTTTAGTTATGGATATGGCTGCTGCCTCTACACATACAATACCACCTAAGTGGAAAGTATTAGAAAATGGTAAAAAAGCAGGAGTAGTATGGCGCTGCCCTTATGGAGACAAAAAAATGTTTTCCTTCTTTGTAGTGAATGTATTGCCTAGTGTCCTTATAGAATTGCTTCTATGGGCCACGCCCCAGTAGAAGTCTGACGACGAAACGTGCGTAGGGCGGATTACGAACGTCTTGCAGCACCTCTAACAAAGGGAATTCGCTAACTTTTGGCATGCTTGATTTGTTCATTTGAAATGTGAGTACATTTGTCTATTAAGTTTTAATAAAAGTTCTCCTATGGTTTTACGCGATGGGCATACCTTCTTTCCTTTACATGTAATTACTACACCACAATACACAAGTAAAGTTTAGGGGATATCCTTGATTGCTGCACAGTGGCAGACACTGTGACTGCGCATACCCCTGCAGGGGAAAGGAGAATCCGGTGAGTGCAAGCATTGTCAGAGCATGCAGACAAGGCACTAATTAAAGAAACCAGCACCTGGATAAGAAGCTTTCCTACAGATATTTGACCCTCAAAGATTGAACACTACAAAATACTCCAAAAAGAACTTGTTTTTTCATAAACTGAACTTTTCCTATCCAACTAAATACTGGTCACAGCACAAGAGTCACTATTTATGATGGATATTTTGCACAATGTTGTATGGATTTGTATGATTTAACACTGGTCACTTTAGTGATGCTGCACTATGCACTTTTGTGGAATAATTGAAGCACCCTATGTTGCAATTGTACCTTTAACAGTAAGGACTTGGCACCAGTCACATATTTATTCATTTTTGGCACACACACTTTAGGAATTATAAAGTCAATTTAAAGAAATAATTTTTTTTTTTTTTTGTCTCCATAAGGGCAGCGCCATACTATTCCTGTTTTTCTTTTTTTTTTTTTTTTTTCCAACACTTTTCACCTAGATGATATTGTATCTATATCCATCTATACCCATAACTACTTTATTACTTAATTTAAAGGGCACAATGCACCTTTGTTGATTAATTGGAGCACCAGTTGTTGTATTTTCACTTCTAATAGAAATATTCGCCACCAGTCACAGTTTTGTTCAATTTTTGAACACATACAGGTTTTAGAAGCAATTCTATAAGGACACTAGGCAATACGTTGACTACAAAGAAGAAAATATCCTTTTGTCTCCATAAGGGCAGCGCCATATTACTCCTGCTTTTTTACCATTTTCTAATACTTTCCACTTAGGTGGTATTGTATTGTTTTTAACACTTTCCACCTAGATGATATTGTATCCATATCCACAACTACTTTTGTTGAACAATTGGAGCACCAGTTGTTGTATTTTCATTTTTAATAGAAAAATTCACCACCAGTCAGTTTTATTCAACTTTTGAACATATACAGGTTTTAGAAGCAATTCTATAAGGACACTAGGCAATACATTCACTACAAAGAAGGAAAACATTTTTTTGTCTCCATAAGGGCAGCGCCATACTACTCCTGCTTTTTTACCAAAGAAAAAAAAGTGTGTATAACTATCTATCTATCTATCTATCTATCTATCTATTAGACATGTGCACACTGAAATATTTCATTTCGGAATTTCGTTTTCGTCCGAAAAATAAATTTATTTAGTTACTCCCGAAATTCGTTTTTCTTTATTTCGTTTTTCGTTAAAAACTTGCATTCACCTGAAAATCGAAATGAATTAAGGTCGAATTTGTCATTAAAGGCTTATGGTGTCTGTCGAATGTTCAAAGTAGATTCGACGGAGCAGCTAAACTGTACGACGTCGCAATCGTACATTCCGGTCTAATTTTCCGGGATGCGTTTGACCGGAAATGTACGATAGCAGCATCGTACAGTTTGTTTAGCTGCTCCGTCGAATCTTCTAACTTTCGACAGACACCATAAGCCAAAGATTTACGTTTGCATGTTTTCATTTCTGTGTCGAATCTTCATCATTCATGCTCATTGGTCTACTCTGCCCCGGCAGTCAGCCAACCAAACTTTCACATTCGTTTCTCAATCGGAAGTGCGGCCGCAAAATCTGACGCTGTGTCTGGCTTAGATATGGCAGCACCAGCAACCCATGAAAACATGGAGGAGGACGTTCCTGGGCCTTCTATGGAGGCAGCATCCAAAAATGGGCGCAGGAGGGGGACACAAGCTGCAACCAGCAGGAAGCGTAATCTTATGTGGACTCACATTGGGTCCCAGGTCCTTGTAAGGGAAACGCTTCCTTGCTGGATGCAGCTGTGTGGCCCCCGCTCCAGGGAAACCACTTTGGAGATCACATTTATTGAAAAAATGTAGTAACTTACAGAGAAGTAAAAAACGAGCAGTAAAAACAGTGTTGTAGCTTCCGGGTTCGGCCGTCCCCGTGAAGTGTCGGCACCTGGCTCCTCCTACCCTGACGCGTTGCGTCACACCACGTGACTTTCTCTTTGAGGGTACCTTTTTTCAATAAATGTGATCTTTAACTACTACACTATGGGAGCTTTTCCTTTCGTTTTAACTACCACTGTGGGAGTGCTGTGAGAGGCGAGAAGTGAGATGGAAAGACAGGTCCACGGACATCCCCCAGGAAAGGGCTATCACTGCAGGAACCCCTCTACCAGAGCATTATCCATCTGCCTTACTCGGCCCATTTGGTGGCCGCTACTAGAGGTGAGAGGCTGGGGGGAACAATTGGTGTGTGCACCAGAAGAAATTTAGAACAGCACAAATCACTGCTATCTGCACTTGATATACTGACTTTCCTTTTGTGTGAACACCAGAAGTCACAGTTTGCATGACAATAGCATCGGTGTGGATTTTATTGCACTATTGTCACTTTTTTGGACTAATATTGTTATATATATTACTATTTATTATTATTACCATATTGTTGCACTTTTGTCACTTATATAATATTATTTATGTGTTGCTGCGGAAAGTTTTTTCCGTATCTCCAGTTGCAGTTTATCACTCATGACACTTCTTTGCACATTTTTATGTTTATTGCTGTGTCTGAGGTGTTGAGTTCACTTTCTTCATGATATCTACACGGAATTTTTATTTGTTCATGTACTCATTATTGCACCTCAGTTAGTAGTGTGGGCTGTATTGACAGCCATTCCCTGATGTTTTAACATTATTTTTGTGACACATGCCATCTATTTGATTTTGGTTTTTGCACTAGGGATTTCATTGTGCACTAGTCACTTTATCATTCATCTATATCAGGTGGTGTATAAGGTCCTACATTAGGACGTATTGTTATTATTGCACGGTGTATTTTTATCAATTAGTGTATTGTGTTACTACCATTCAGATAGCAACTGGAGTTGTTTCCCAGATATCCATTGCTTTACATCTGCTATCTGGAGTAGAAGGACTTTAGACATACTGAATGCTACTTTAGTAGTTATTTTACTCTCTGCAGTGTGGTACAGGAGGGTAGAATAGCGCCACTTATTTTCTTACATAAACATATATTATTGCTATCACATGTGATGTCAGTAAAGTTAAGTGAATTTTTTTTTTAAAAAGGAATAAATAATTTTAAATTTATCCTCCTTTCTGTGAAAAACCAAATTTGCGCATAGGTGTGCCTAGCCTACACATGAAAGCATAGTTTGCAGTTGCGCATGTTATATATTATCGCCACGATCATTTTAAGAGGAATATTTCCATGCCCATTATTTGTTCTTAGTTAGTTATCACTAAACTGAGCAGTAAGTGCTTTTAAGTTCCACTTGACCTGACCACCTGTAGGTTACGCCCCCTTTCTGACCAGGCCATATTCTGCTATTTAGCGCGTTGCAGCTTTAAACTGCATGCTCCTGCGATGTTTAATGATATATAAAAAAGTGTTACGGTGGCTGGACTTAACCAGCTTGCGGACCCGCCATATGTTTAGTTACTATGGGGGGGGTCCACATCCGCAAGTGGGTTAATGTTTTGCAAAAGAAACAAGAAAGGAAATTTTACACTATACACAGTTCACCCACACAAGCGCGTAATAGAAAGGTGAACTGGAGTGGACACAATGGACATTTACTCGGCACAATCCCAATCCTGTCTTTTATTATTTATTGTGCACCAAAAAAGCATACGTTTTTCTTACAATAAATTTGGTTAATAAATAAATGTGCAAACCTTGTGCTACATGAAAAAATGTGCCTAATTAAAAATTCCATTTGCATTGTTTCATTCTACGGGTTCATTCTACATGTGTTTCATGTGTTGATGTCATTTTCAGATTACAATTGTAGTTTATTGTGGAACCCGTTTCTCTTCTCTTTTTGTTTTGCAGTTCCATAGCGCTTAAGCGCAGGCAGTCGGGGCACAGAGGAAAGCAGGTGCCTCTCCTCCCCCATGAGAAGGAGCTCTTAGCAGCTGTAGGGGAGGATGAGAATAAAAAGCTGCTGGCTCATCAAGGTTGGTGTCAGCATTGCATTGTGTGCAGGACATTTTTTTTGTCAAGCATGCGACGCGACATAGTCATTTACCATGATGTGTTTGATTTTATTTAAAGATCGTCTCCAGGCCCAGCGCTGCCGAAGGCAGAGGGCGGAGGAGCAGTCCTCCACATCATCAACGTGCAGTAAGTACTGTAGTAGTGACACTAATACAGTGGTTCCTTTTCCATTTGTCCAGCCTTCCATTGTTGATTCCAGTGTCATTGCTTCTCGCTCAAGCAGTGACAGGTAGAACCTCTGCGATGCTCTGTCAGGTAACGCAAGCGATTGCGTAACTTACGTAATCTGACAGAACGTTGTCGCTCTGAACTGAGGAGCCTTATCAGTGGCGGTGCACCTAGCACTCACCGACGCTGCTGGAACCAGGACAGGTAAGTGCCTCGTATTTGGGTTTTTTTAATGATTTTTTCTAAATGGTGAATGCATGTCCCTGCCTTGTAAATAAACGTTAGTGACCTGCCCTGTATTGCCATGCTAATGGATAATTAATTTTATCTATTTACACTACAGTATAGTTATTTACGTTTATTAACGTTCATCATTTCTCCTTTATAAATAGGTGTCATCCAGTCAGAGGGGGAGACTCAGGAGGAGGAGGCTGAGGAGGAGGAGACTCAGGATGAGGAGGCTGAGGAGGAGGAGGCTCAGGAGGAGGAGGCTGAGGCAGCAACGCCCACATTAAGTTAGTATAATCTTGCTGGTATCTGCTGAGTGATCATACATGTTAAAATGTTCTTGTACTAATGTGTGAGATTGTTGTACACTGCAGATTGTAATGTTCTTTTCTATCATTAATCAACAGCTACTGAGGCTGAGCAGGAGGTGGAGGAGACCTGCCCTGTAGGCTGCTGGGGATGCAGCAGAAAAGCCAGACGCGGCAGATCCAGGGAGTAAGCATAACTTTTTTTGTATTTTCCAGGCAAATATAGTATTTTAAATATGAAATGCAAATGGCATACCTTGTCTAGAAATGGTTGTGATTTATTCTGCAAGGCTTCAGTTTAGCTGGAATTCTTAATTATATTAGTTCCCCTCTGCAGCTGATTCCAGTCTTCCTGTTAGCGTGACCTGTGCTGGTTATTTCCTCAATGTCCCTGATCACGCCACCTTCTTGCTGCAGTTCAGATTCCCAGTCTGAGCCAATCACTGTTAATCATTGTGAATAACACAGCAGGCTGGAGGGGTTGTGTCAGAAAAGAATCTCCAGCTATTGGCTGGCAGTCCCTGGACATGTTTAATCTCTGGCATGCCCCTATTGCATGCATTAACACTTTTCTCATGATGTTATACCTCCTAGCCTAGACCAGAAGTGAGTAACCTACCTAGCCTAGAACAGAAGTGGGGCTTATTCAACAATCAGTGGCCTTAAAAAATTATCAACTTTAAAAAGTAGCCTGCTATATTTTATTAAACAACTTTTTATTAGGTCATCCCAAATGCAATGGCTTGAATGGCTTCTCTTTGGTGAGTGTAATGTTAAAAGCTGGTATAGCTGATATGTTTTTCTGCAAGTGCAACTGATCTTCCATATTTGCCAAAGTCAGTCAGTCTGGATGAGGTAGATTAGTTAGCAGTAGCACTTAGGCGTCCATTGGACCTTAAGATTTTCTCCACCCGCCCGTGCGACCAAGCGGATAAAATCTTTGGGAGATTCCCCTTTACACTGCTCGATGTGTAGAGGGGAATCCCTTTGTACTCTGGCCGGGGAGGACACTCAGCTCTGCCCCGGTCAGAGTATAGTAAAGTAGTACTACACCTTCCTGCACAGCTCTGCAAACTTGGTATGACACAGCGAATTGACACAGACACCACTATCTCCTACACACAAATTGATTAGGTGCATCTCACTAAATATCAAAAATGGAAAACTGGTATGGAAGTGAAAACATCTCAAGATGTTACACGATTGTCTACAGGGGCTGGGAGATCTTTGCCTTTATATAATGTTAGGGTGAAGAAGCCATGTGTATTGTATTATCTATCTATCTAATGTATTTTCTTCACAGGTGAAGTCTTCATCCTGCAACTGCACCCTGTGGACGAAGGCCTGGACCTGCCCACGTCTGGTTGGACTGACTGTCCTTCCGAGTCCCCAGTGTTTTCTACAGTCCTCCACCCTTCAACATCCCCCCACCTGGACAGTGACACACCCATTGTTGTTGCTGCCTCCTCCCCAGTGCATCCTTCACCCGCTCCAGAACAGGCACACATTCCCCACCCTCCAGAGCCACATGTGACGGATTATCTGCGGCACATTGTGGAGGTCCAAGAGAGACAATTTGCAGTAACCCGAAGGCTGTGTCGATCTTTGGCCCTCCACAATCGCCGGCAGCTCCGTCACTATGTGGCTCTGGAGAGGTACCAGTGTAGTCCTCAGGAGACACCTGGAGGCTACGGGGTACCTTGGTGACCAGTTGGCTGGGCTTAATATGTCCCTACAGCGACTGGTCACCAGGTTGGGGGAGAATGTACTTTAATTTTTTTTTTATTTTAATTTTTTGTTTGTTTTGTTTATGTTAAAAATAATAAAAATTTGTTCAGAAATAATTGTTTTCTTGAGTTTTGCTTTCCTTGTTAGATTTGTGAGATGTTTATCTAAATGAACTAGTCCATATATTGTTACTAACTTACTAGAGGCCTTATAAGTGTAGTTTTTCTACATTTAACCATCAGGCTGAACTTAGAAAATTGATGCGATTTCTCTCTACACTATTTCAATGTGCAAAGGGTAATCCCATGTATTGTGTCCAGTCACGCCGTTCAGCTTTCCCTCCACCAGAATACACAGCAGATAGTTACAGCAGGGGTTACTCTATACAGTCCTCAACAGTTCACAGGACATAGGTTGCAGGCTTGCAATCATGAGGGCAACAGTTAACCTGGACAGAGGTTCACAGGCTAACGCAATCACAATGGGCAACAGTTCAAAGGGCAGTGTCATGGTTATGCAATAGAGTTTGTCTGTCAGCATACCTGTCTCCATATGTTCATCTCTAGAGACCAGCTGACCCTCACCTGACTGCTTTTGTAAGCTCTCCTCTAGCATGGCTCCACCCCAGGCCCTATCAGGGAACCCTATATTAACCTGTGCACTGCAAGCCAGCAGTTCTGATCAACCATTGTGTGTTAGCTTTCGTGTGTACTGGCTGTGGTTCCTACGTTTGATTCCAGTTAATCGACTTTGGCCTTTTCTCTACTATTCCTGTCTGCTCATGACCCTGACCTTTGGTGTGTCCCTGACCATCCCTGTTTGCCTGTGTCCCTGAACCTTGGCGTGTACTCTGTTGTCCTTGTCTGCTTGTGGCCCCGACCTTGGCTTGTCCCTTACTTGCTTGTTGTTCCAGCCTGCTGCCTCTTTCCTCTTCTCCTGTAGTCTACCGTGAGCATGAGCTGTGAGACCCTGGGGGCCGCGACCTGGAGCCAGACTGCAGCGCAGTCCATCCTCACCACTAGAGGCTCTGGTGAACACCTGCTGGCTCTTAGACTCCGCGCCCTGGGGAATCTATGCTCTAGCTCCCAGTGGGATCTGTGTTAGTGATCCAGTAGACCTGCTTCCTGAACCTCCCAGGGTTCAATCTACAGCAGTCAGTCCTAGGGTCCACTACCTAGCAGTGCACTTCCGATTCCTACAGAGTGCATCTGTCACCTAGCCTCAAGGTGACCTGACAGGCAGTCATCATTTCCAGGGCTTGAGTAACATGGCAGCAGGGTAGATTACTCACTCACACTGGTGACTTTGGACAATTGCAGATGGTCATGAAACAGGCAGAGGATCAGAGAGGGCCCTGGTGTCCCCAGGGTCAGAGATGGTAAATGGGAGGGGTCCTGGGCATCTGGATGCAGCTCAGCAGTGACCAACTAATCTATCTTGCATAGAATCACGTTTCCAACTGTATGCTTCTTTGTGCTATGTTGTGTTGGTAGCATATTCTGATCCTTGAGTTGACAGTCTCTCCATCAAGAGGAACTGTCATGCTGTTGAGGTCATCTTTAATCATTGTCTCTTATTTCCAGACCATCAAACAAAAATGGTTAAATTAGCACATGTTGCTATTTGTATTTACAAAGACAGCAACACGTGAGCAGTAGCGCCACGTCAAGGCTTCAACCTTTGCTACTGTCCATTCACACAACATTCATTCATGCAATCACGCACACTCTAGTCACTCTACACAACATTCATTACAAAAAAGGGTGATGGAAGGAATAAAGGGAAAAATTTGGATTGCTTAAAACAATATAATTCTATTTAAATCTTGGGGTCACACCAAAGTCAAGTAGACAACTGCTATTGTGTCAAGTGGTAAGAAAATAAAAAAAATGATTTTCCTCAACATTTGGATGGTTCCTCTGAGTCCCATCTATCTTCACTGTCCATTCACACAACATTCATTCATGCAATCACGCACACTCAAGTCACTTTAGTCCCATCTATCTTCACATGGTAACAATGATTCAGGTCTCACAAGTTAAGGGTAGGGTAACCCAGCTTGGGGAGGTTAAATTTGAGGAAAGTTATTTGTTCCATCAAATGGGGTGTTAGTTGTGAACGGTGTGGATTAAGGATATTCCCAGTAATAGAGAAAACTCTCTCACTTTGCACAGTGGTTGGAGGACAGGATAGTAGTTGCTGGGCAACCATGCAAAGACCAGGCCACAAACTTTTCTTACCATCCCAATAGGTCAAAGGGTCCTCTGTAGGAAGCAAAGGTGCTTCATATAGGTAGGCCCTGACCATTTCAGAGGCACTGCTCTCCTCTTGATTACCTGCTGCTTGACCTGCATCCACCAGATTGTGAAGTGCCTCTACCCAACATGCACATGCTCCACTCTGTTGTTTTTGAGTGATGGTGCCAGGCCTTGGAATAGCAGACATGGTAGGTGAATCTTCCAAACTGGCCTCATCCGTCGTACATCTCTGTTGCTGCAAATTCCGGACCATTTCAATCAATTTTTGTTTCCAGTAGGAGAGGCTGTTGTCTCTGAGTGCCAGTTTACCTTTGATCCTGGGATCACACAGGGAAGCCAGCATGAGTTCAGGGCTTTTGCGGACACGGTCATTTAGCCAATCTTTTAAGTTAGCTTGTAGCTTTCTGATGAAAGACGCTACATCGGCAGGAAGTGGGCTGCCACAAACAGGCTCACTGTTTTCTAGGAACGATCCCATCTTATCTGAGATAGGTAAACAAGGGTATGACCTGTCCTAGGCTGGCATTGCTCTGACTCATGTTTTCCGTCACATGCCGAAAGGGTTTTAAGACATAAACGAGCTGCCCAATTATACACCAGTCATCACGTCCCAGTGTGGAGTCAATCCCGATGCTGTGGCGGGATGATAGATTGTGGATGGCTGTCTTTTGCTCCAAAATGCGTTCCAGCATTTCCAGGGTATAGTTCCACCTTGTGCTGACATCTTGTTTCAGGTGATGTATGGGGAGCCCTGATTGTTCTTGCTCCTCCCTCAACAGTTTACTAGCCCCTACACTGCGGTGGAAATGCCCTGCAATCTTTCTGCAAAGGTCCAAGGTTTGAGCAATCTTGTTGTTTTTCTCCACTGGGATTGCACCCTTGACCACTAAATGCAGTATGTGTGCAGAACAGCGCACACCAACAAAAGATCCATCTT
Source organism: Aquarana catesbeiana (assembly GCF_042186555.1). Lineage (NCBI taxonomy): Eukaryota > Metazoa > Chordata > Amphibia > Anura > Ranidae > Aquarana > Aquarana catesbeiana. The sequence continues at coordinate 9,756,794 of NC_133336.1, forward strand.
GGAGAGCTTTAACCATGTTTGAACCTCCGTCTGTCACAATGAACCCAACAGAGACATTGGTGACTGCCCGCTCTCCAAACCAATTGGCCAACATTGATCTAATTGCCCACAATATGTTGGCAGAGCTGTGTTGGTCATCATGGTCTTCTGTGTGGAGCAGGAAAGCTTGATAACCCTGCTGGTCTTGCGCTGTAGACCTGCTTCCTGATGGAGTTTAAACTCTTACACCAGTGCCACCTTCAACAGGCACAGTGGCCTGCCACCAGTGTGCAGTCAAAGACAGGAAAGCGTGTTGACCGCTGGGAGCTGTCCACAAATCAGTTGTCAAATGAATTGTCTGACCCTCGGCTTTGGCCATTTTTTCCTTCAATAATCCAACGCACAAGTGGTATAGTGCTGGAATAATCTTTCTGCTGAAAGTTGTTCATGCAGGAACAACGTATCGTGGAGCAAGGGCATGCATGAGCTGTTTAAACGGCTCCCCTTCAATCATGCGAAAAGAGGCTCCTCCAACAGCAATGAGGCAGGTGATCTTGTTGGCCTGCTGTTTTGACATGCCCTTGGAACTTAAGCCAACAAAACTATCGAGGGTAGGCTGATGATGTCCTTGGGAGGATGAGGAGCCTGATTGGGTCTGCAGTGGAACTACTGCACGTGGACGGGTTGTATTAATTGAACCCTCTCTATTGCCTCCTGTGCTCTGAGTAAGTGGTGTGCTTGAGGAGGTACCACCAGTACAGTCAGAGTCTGTTATGCTGCTTCCTGCACTACCATCTTCTTTTTCTGCCTCTGCAGTAAAGTAGAGTGGTGGTAATTTTTAAGGTGTAGGTTCATACCAGCATTGGTTAAATGACCTAACTTTTTACCCCTACTTACTTGCTTCCCACACAATTACACTTGGCAAAGAACCCGCCTTCCAATGTTTGAAAGTATTTCCAAACTTTGCTGCGGCGGGATGCAGCCCCTTGACCCTGTTGATATCTATTTAGGGCTGATATAGCTGCAGCAGGTAGCACACCAGTGGTGGAAGCTGTTGCCACTACAGTTACACTTGGTGAACTAGAACTAGTGCTGCTAATGGCAGGGGTGCTGGGGACTGGGAGGTCAGTGATATCATCATCACAGGATTCTTCCATAATAACAGAGGGAGAAGAGGAGTGAGCAGCAGATGAAAAAAGTGGACTGCTACCTGTCCTACTCCTCACAGAATATCCCTCTTGCACTTTCTCCAGGTCAAGCTGTAAGTCCTGTGGGCTAAGATTGTATAAAACATCCGCAGTGTTTGGGGAAAGAAGAGCATCACATTCTAAATCATCTTCTTGGGCCAATGAAGAAAAAGTCTCACACTCTGTCTCTGCTGCTGTCTCCCTCAATTGCTCCTTTGCGGAGTTGGGCAGTGGCACTGGTAGTGTGATTGGTGGTGGTGACTGTAAAGGCAACTCCACTTTACTAGGTTTCTTGCCTATTCCATAAAAATATGCAGCCATGACACCTGTAGATGTGGAAGGAGGCACTGCACTGGCAGTAGAAGTGGCAGCAGATGTTGGTGGTCTGGCAGGAAAAGTAATATTAGAAGAACTGGGGGTGGTGGAACTAGCTTTGCTGGTGGCACTGGCGGTGACACCCACTGCTGTGGACGGCATGTTGGTGGCGGCAGAAGTGTCAGAGGCACTAGTAGCAGAGACCTTGCCACTTTTTTTTAGCAAGGCGTCCACCGAGACTGCGACCACGACCACTACCTCTACCAGCCTTCACTTTTACATTAGAACGGTACATTTCTGAACTTTACAGCAACTGCAAGTCAGAAAATGGACTGGAGTGGAGATATGGTTTATAGAATCTCAATCTATAAATCACCCCCCACCACAACACGGGCAGTCTCTGAGGCTATCACAACACTAGCAGCAACACTAGTATCACTAGTCTATCTATCAAGTTCACAACACAGATGTAGCTTGCTTCACTACTGTTCTGCTGCTGTGCTTAGATTATGCTCAAATGAAATAGTTCAGGTTCTCTGACAAAGTGACAATGAATTCAAACGGACCAGCTAAGATTGACTGTTCTAAAATGAATCAGCGTGTCTGTCTCTCTCTGCTAGCAAATCGTAAGTGAAACTAAGTTGGCTGTACATGCAGTTCTAGCTATTTTAATGCCCCTCCTCTTTGGTTACAATTGGCCAATAACCATCATCATCATTATTTTTATTTCACTTAATTTTTCTCTCTACGTCAAATCTTTTCTCTCTATGTCGAATCTTTTATCTCTGTGTCGAATCTTTTCGAATAATCTTGGACTACTATGGTGGATAGATTATAGAGTTAAGGTTAGGCACATTCGACCACAGGTTCGATAGACACAAATTGTTATTGTTAGCGTCATGTCGAATCTCCTATCTATATCGAACTGTTGTCGCAACGAAAACAAAAATAAAGCATTTATTTATGTCAGATCTTTCATTTTTCGGAATCTGCGCTTTCGTTATTGTTAACGAAAATACCTGAAATTCGTACGAAAAGGCATTCGGACAAAAACGAATGTGCATGTCTAGCCTGAACTTGTTCATCCAGTCTTGAGTAGCCTTCCTGAAGGCTCTTTACGGCTTGGGTGAGTCCCGCCATGTGTCTACACAGTTCATTCATGGGGGAAGCCCCCTGCCCGGACTTGGTCATGGCTGCCTGATACTGTCAGACTTCCACTTACCAGACTGATGAGTCCGCTTGGGCAGAGGGTAGACTCCCTTACATATCCGACTCACGGCCCCTGGTAGAGCAGACAGGAGGCACAGGAGTGCGGAGTGGTATGAGAGCCTGCTGACAGGATGCAGGTACTAGATGAGAGATGATCTTCAAGCAGCAGGTCAGTAGTCAGGAACACAGGCCAACAGGTGCTGAGCAGGAGCAAGACAGGCAGGTCAGGGCACAAGCAGGGTTCGGTAACAGGCTGGCAGCAAAGGTACAGTAGGAGCAGGCAGAAGCGGAGTCAAACAGGCCGAGGTCAGGTACAGACAGCAAGCAGGAGAATCCAAAGGCAATCCGGGTCGTAGGGAGATCAGGTACACAGGAACGCAAGACAGGCAATGGGAACAATGGCACAGGGAGCTGTTGATCAGGCAGCACCGAGCAGAGTGCATGGCAAACCTAAATAGGCTGGTTGGCGCCAACCGACGCTCACAGGCGTGCGCGCACACCTACACGCCCACGCCCTCACGCCAGTACACAGACCAGCGCCTGCAGGAGTGCGCACAGCAGCACGCACAGGAACGCGCGCGCCAAAGCGCGCCCCAGGGCGGCCAGCACCGCGACCAGCAAGGTGAGCTTTCTCACAGGTTAGTTTCTGTACTTTGCGCCAGAATGGAGCACCAGGCAGTCCCACCACATATGGTGGAATGTGTCCCACTCCGAACCACACTGCCAACAGCGATCAGAGACAGAGGGGGGAGAATTCATATATCAGGTCTGGTGTTCTGTACCAGCGAGTTTTTAGTTTATATCCATTCTCTTGAACAGAGACATTCAGGGACCCTTTGTGAATGTATAGATGAATGCGGTCCCAGCCTATCTCAGATCCCAGGGCAGATTCCAGGGGCGTGGCTAGGTGGCAAAAAGACCAGGGGCTTGGGGGGTGTTGTATGTGGCGCGCCTTTTTTTTTTTTGGGCTGGGCAGTGGGGTTGTGTGACTTACCAGTGCCCATCAATGCTGACCACTAAACACACCTGCCTGACACTAGGGATGAGCCGAACACCCCCCGGTTCGGTTCGCACCAGAACCCGCGAACGGACCGAAAGTTCGCACGAACGTTAGAACCCCATTGACGTCTATGGGACTCGAACGTTCGAAATCAAAAGTGCTCATTTTAAAGGCTAATTTGCATGGTATTGTCCTAAAAAGGGTTTGGGGACCCGGGTCCTACCCCAGGGGACATGTATCAATGCAAAAAAAACTTTTAAAAACGGCCGTTTTTTCGGGAGCAGTGATTTTAATGATGCTTAAAGTAAAAAAAAAAAAAGTGAAATATTCCTTTAAATATCGTACCTGGGGGGTGTCTATAGTATGCCTGTAAAGTGACGCGTGTTTCCCATGTTTAGAACAGTCCCTGCACCAAATGTCATTTTTAAAGGAAAAAATCTCATTTAAAACTGCTTGCGGGTTTAATGTCATGTCGGGTCATGGCAATATGGATGAAAATCAGTGAGACAAACGGCATGGGTACCCCCCAGTCCATTACCAGGCCCTTTGGGTCTTGTATGGATATTAAGGGGAACCCCGCACCCAAATTAAAATAAGGAAAGGTGTGGGGCCACCAGGCCCTATATACTCTGAACAGCAGTATACAGGCGGTGCAAACAAGACAGGGACTGTAGGTTTGTTGTTAAGTAGAATCTGTTTGTAATTTTGAACATTTTTAACGTGTTTAGCTCCAGCCAAAAAATCTTTTCTAAGCTTTTTGGAAAACATAGGGAAGGGTTATCACCCCTGTGACATTTGTTTTGCTGTCTTTCCTCCTCTTCAGAAGATTTCACCTCACTTTTTTGTCCCAATGAAAAATGTTTTTTGAAAATTTGGGTTTTTTTGTGGAACAAGGATTGGAAAGCATCAGTGGAAAGGAGAAATTGTTTTCCCATATTAACTCTTACAGGAGAGAATTTCCCTTCCTAGGGGTAGATTTCATCTCACTTCCTGTTGTCTCCTTCCGTTTGCAAGTAGGAGTCGTTTGTAAGTTAGATGTTTGAAAGTAGGGTCCTGCCCTATATACTCAGCAGAAATTTGGGCCTTAGGTGTTGCTGTGGCCACAACACTGTAAGCCCTCACAGGGCCCTGCTGTGAAATATTAGATCAAGAATTGTAATTACATGCCCCTGTTGAACAGGAGCTGAAAAATTAGGCCTTAGGCACTGGTGCTGGTGCCACAACACTGCAACCCCTCACAGACACTCTAGTTGGAACGCAGGAACGAGCCCTGCTGCAAATTATTGCTTCAAAAATTGTAATTACACGCCCCTGTTAGACAGGGGCAGAAAAATTGGGCCTTAGGCACTGGTGCTGGTGCCACAACACTGCAACCCCTCACAGACACTCTAGTTGGAACGCAGGAACGAGCCCTGCTGCAAAGTATTGCATCAAAAATTGTAATTACATGCCCCTGTTAGACAGGGGCAGAAAAATTGGGCCTTAGGCACTGGTGCTGGTGCCACAACACTGCAACCCCTCACAGACACTCTAGTTGGAACGCAGGAACGAGCCCTGCTGCAAAGTATTGCATCAAAAATTGTAATTACACGCCCCTGTTAGACAGGGGCAGAAAAATTGGGCCCTAGGCACTGGTGCTGGTGCCACAACACTGCAACCCCTCACAGACACTCTAGTTGGAATGCAGGAACGAGCCCTGCTGCAAAGTATTACATCAAAAATTGTAATTACACGCCCCTGTTAAACAGGGGCTGAAAAATTGTGCCTTAGGCACTGGTGGTGGCGCCCAGAACCAAAAATGTTCTTACAAGCTATCAGCGTGATGATTGAGGAGGAAGAGGATAATTACTCAGGGATAGTCACTCAGCATCAGCATAGGCAGTCTTTGAAGGGATCTGAGATTTCAAAAAAAATGATTCGGTTACATCAGCATCAGGTGCTTGGTAGCTGGTGGTGATCCAAGACTCATTCATTTTTATGAAGGTCAGCCGATCGACCGAGTCGGTGGACAGACGCACCCTGTGATCGGTTACCACGCCTCCAGCAGCACTGAATGTGCGTTCCGAAAGAACGCTGGATGCAGGACAGGCCAGTAGCTCAATTGCATACTGTGCAAGCTCTGGCCAGTGATCCATCCTCAAGACCCAGTAACCCAGAGGATTTTCGGTGGGAAAGGTGTCCAAGTCTGATCTTGCCCCTAGGTATTCCTGCACCATGTAAAACAGACGCTGGCGATGGTTGCTGGAACCGATCATACCTTGGGGCTGCGGACCAAAAAATTGTCTGAACGCATCGGTCAGACGGCCACCTTCTCCACCGCTCCTTCTTTGACTGACCGAAGCCTCAGCAACACGTTGTCCAGAAACAGGAGTTTGTAACCTCCCAGTCTCTGGGAACGCGTTGCACAGACCTTTCTGCAAGGCCTCCCGAAGATGTTTCATCCTCTGCTCCCTCTGCAATGGCAAGATAAGGTCCGCAACCTTACCCTTGTAACGTGGATCAAGGAGGGTTGCCAGCCAGTATTGGTCCTTCTCCTTGATACCACGAATACGAGGATCCTTACGCAGGCTTTGCAGGATCAGGGAGGCCATGCAGCGTAGGTTTGCTGAGGCATTCGGTCCGGAGTCCTCTGGGTCACTAAGAACGACATGGTCCGCAGCCACCTCCTCCCAGCCACGTACAAGTCCATGTGTTTCTTGGGACTGATCCCTTAAAGACTGCTGCTGATGCTGAGTGCCAGGCTCCACCTCCATACTGACACAATCTTCCTCCTCCTCCTCTTCCTCCTCGTCCTCTTCCTGTGTGATCGGCGGGCACGCAGGAACACTGTCTGGATAAAGGGGGCCTTGAGAGCTAAGGAAGTCCTCCTCTTCCTGCCTCTGTTCTGCCTCAAGTGCCCTGTCCATTATTCCACGCAGCGTGTGCTCCAACAGGTGGACAAGGGGGACAGTGTCACTGATGCATGCACTGTCACTGCTCACCATCCTCGTGGCCTCCTCGAATGGTGACAGGACAGTGCATGCATCCCTGATCATGGCCCACTGGCGTGGGGAAAAAAAACCAAGCTCCCCTGACCCTGTCCTGGTGCCATAGTCGCACAGGTACTCATTGATGGCCCTCTGCTGCGTGTGCAGCCGCTGCAGCATGGCCAACGTTGAGTTCCACCTGGTGGGCATGTCACAGATTAGGCGGTTCTTGGGCAGGTTAAACTCCTTTTGGAGGTCCGTCAGCCGAGCACTGGCATTATATGACCGGCGGAAATGCACACAGACTTTCCTGGCCTGCCTCAGGACATCCTGTAAGCCCGGGTACCTGCCCAAGAACCGCTGCACCACCAAGTTAAGGACGTGAGCCAAACAGGGCACATGGGTCATTTGTCCCTGTCGGAGGGCAGAGAGGAGGTTGGTGCCATTGTCGCAAACCACCATTCCTGCCTTAAGTTGGCGTGGCGTCAACCACCTCTGAACCTGCCCCTGCAGAGCTGACAGAACCTCTGCCCCAGTGTGGCTCCTGTCCCCCAAGCACACCAGCTCAAGCACCGCATGGCATCTTTTGGCCTGCGTACTTGCGTAGCCCCTTGAACGCCTACGGAGCACCGCTGGTTCCGAGGAAGAGGCCATGGAGGAAGAAGAAGAGGAGGGGGTGGAGGAGAGAGGTGTGTCACAATCAGCATTTTGGAGGCGTGGTGGCGGAACAACCTCCAACACTACTGCACCTTGTCCTGCATCCTTCCCAGCTGCCAGCAGAGTCACCCAATGCGCCGTGAAACTTAGGTAATGTCCCTGTCCATGCCTGCTGGACCATGAGTCAGCGGTAATATGCACCTTACCGCTGACCGCCCTGTCCAGCGAGGCATGGACATTGCCTTCCACATGCCGGTAGAGAGCCGGAATCGCCTTCCGTGAGAAAAAGTGGCGTTTGGGTACCTGCCACTGAGGAACCGCACATTCCACAAACTCACGGAAGGGGGCAGAGTCTACCAACTGAAAAGGCAGCAGTTGAAGTGCTAGCAATTTTGCCAAGCTAGCATTCAACCGCTGGGCATGTGGATGGCTGGGAGCAAACTTCTTTCGGCGGTGCAGCAGCTGGGGCAGGGAAATTTGCCTGGTACAATCTGACGTCGGTGTACCAAAAGCAGATTGCCCACAAGTACTTGGCTGTGACACACCTAATTCTACACCTTCATTCCTCTCACTGCAGGTCTCAGAGAGGACTGAAGGTCTAGTGGGGTTGGAAATCTCAGCTGATGAGGAGCAAGGAGAGATCCTCTTTGTTCTTTGGTGTGGGTCTTTTAGATACGCTTGCCAACGAACTGCATGGCAGGTCAACATATGTCTGGTCAAGCATGTGGTACCCAAGCGGGAGATATTTTGGCCACGCGAGATACGCTTGAGACATATGTTGCAAATAGCAGCGGTGCGATCTGATGCACTCGTCTCAAAAAAGGCCCACACCAAAGAACTTTTTGAATAACGCGCAGAGACTGCAGCGCCCTGCACATGTGGAGCTTTGGGGTGTGATGCAGTCAATGTGCTGCCCTTAGGCTGGCCCCTGGAGGGCATCCTGCCTCGTTGGTGATGTGCCGCCGCCTCCTCCTCCTCCTCCTCCTCCTCCTCCTCTCTCCTATCAGGCACCCACGTTGAGTCAGTGACCTCATCATCCCCTCCCTCCTCATCACTGGAGCAAACCTGGCAGTATGCTGCAGCAGGGGGAGCATGACTGCCAGATTGCTGTCCTTCTTGGGCACCCCCTCTGTCCGCGCTCATGTTACTGCCTTCATCGAGCTCAGTATCGTCATCAGAGCCTTCCAAACGCTGGGCATCCTCCTGGAGCATGTACCCAACACTGTGGTCAAACAGTTCGAGGGAATCCTCATGAGGACATGGTGGAGCTAGGGAAGGAGTCACTGATGACATTGAGCTGAGGGAAGAGGCCGCTGCTTTGCCAGACAAAGCACCCTGGGCATGGGTGAGAGAGGATGAGGAGGATGAGGACGGCTTGGTCATCCACTCGACCAAGTCTTCCGCATGTTGCGGCTCAACATGGCCAGCTGCCGAAAAAAAGGCCAAGCGTGTCCCATGGCCACGTGCTGATGAGGATGCACCGTCTCCACGACCAGCACTAGACACAGAGCCTGCTTGCCCTCTCTTATTGGCTTGTGACTGTCTGCCTCTCCTTCTTGGCCTTCCAGACATACTAATGGCCTGTAGCTGCACTAAGCTGGGATAGAACACCTGTAATTTTCTTCAAGTAGCTTTATATACTGTAACCAGACAAGCCTGCCTGTCAGTAGGAAGATAACAGGAACGGATCTAGCTGAACACTGTGAGCAGGACGCACTGTACTAAATGTAAATAGTCTAGCTGCCTGACCGTGGTACTAATAGGATCAAATAGAACACCTGTAATTTTCTTCAGGTAGCTTTATATACTGTAACCAGACAAGCCTGCCTGTCAGTAGGAAGATAACAGGAACGGATCTAGCTGTACACTGTGAGCAGGACGCACTGTACTAAATGTAAATAGTCTAGCTGCCTGACCGTGGTACTAATAGGATCAAATAGAACACCTGTAATTTTCTTCAGGTAGCTTTATATACTGTAACCAGACAAGCCTGCCTGTCAGTAGGAAGATAACAGGAACGGATCTAGCTGAACACTGTGAGCAGGACGCACTGTACTAAATGTAAATAGTCTAGCTGCCTGACCGTGGTACTAATAGGATCAAATAGAACACCTGTAATTTTCTTCAGGTAGCTTTATATACTGTAACCAGACAAGCCTGCCGGTCAGTAGGAATTTAACAGGAACGGATCTAGCTGAACACTGTGAGCAGGACGCACTGCACTAAATGTAAATAGCAGGAACGGATCTAGCTGAACACTGTGAGCAGGACGCACTGCACTAAATGTAAATAGTCTAGAAGATAACAGGAACGGATCTAGCTGAACACTGTGAGCAGGACGCACTGCACTAAATGTAAATAGTCTAGAAGATAACAGGAACGGATCTAGCTGAACACTGTGAGCAGGACGCACTGCACTAAATGTAAATAGTCTAGAAGATAACAGGAACGGATCTAGCTGAACACTGTGAGCAGGACGCACTGCACTAAATGTAAATAGCAGGAACGGATCTAGCTGAACACTGTGAGCAGGACGCACTGCACTAAATGTAAATAGTCTAGAAGATAACAGGAACGGATCTAGCTGAACACTGTGAGCAGGACGCACTGCACTAAATGTAAATAGCAGGAACGGCTCTAGCTGAACACTGTGTGCAGGACGCACTGCACTTAATGTAAATAGCAGGAACGGATCTAGCTGAACACTGTGAGCAGGACGCACTGCACTAAATGTAAATAGCAGGAACGGATCTAGCTGAACACTGTGAGCAGGACGCACTGCACTAAATGTAAATAGCAGGAACGGATCTAGCTGAACACTGTGAGCAGGACGCACTGCACTAAATGTAAATAGCAGGAACGGATCTAGCTGAACACTGTGAGCAGGACGCACTGCACTAAATGTAAATTGCAGGAACGGATCTAGCTGAACACTGTGAGCAGGACGCACTGCACTAAATGTAAATAGTCTAGAAGATAACAGGAACGGATCTAGCTGAACACTGTGAGCAGGACGCACTGCACTAAATGTAAATAGCAGGAACGGATCTAGCTGAACACTGTGAGCAGGACGCACTGCACTAAATGTAAATAGCAGGAACGGATCTAGCTGAACACTGTGAGCAGGACGCACTGCACTAAATGTAAATAGCAGGAACGGATCTAGCTGAACACTGTGAGCAGGACGCACTGCACTAAATGTAAATTGCAGGAACGGATCTAGCTGAACACTGTGAGCAGGACGCACTGCACTAAATGTAAATAGTCTAGAAGATAACAGGAACGGATCTAGCTGAACACTGTGAGCAGGACGCACTGCACTAAATGTAAATAGCAGGAACGGATCTAGCTGAACACTGTGAGCAGGACGCACTGCATTAAATGTAAATAGTCTAGATAGAAGATAACAGGAACGGATCTAGCTAAACTGAATACAGTGTATATATATATATGCAACACCTGGGATGCATATATATACACAATACACTGTAAGTGCAGCTAACTGACTGACTGTTCTGCCTAATCTATCTAACTCAAATCAAATGACACTGTCTCTCTCTCTCTCTATCTCTCAGCACACCGGAACACACACTACACAGGGCCGCCGTGCAGGCGGCCTTATATAGTGTGGGGTGTGTACTAAATCCCCTGAGCCATAATTGGCCAAAGCCACCCTGGCTTTGGCCAATTACAGCTCTCTCTACTGACGGCGCTGTGATTGGCCAAGCATGCGGGTCATAGTGCATGCTTGGCCAATCATCAGCCAGCAATGCACTGCGATGCCGCAGTGAATTATGGGCCGTGACGCGCCACACGAATTTAGCGCGAACGGCCCATAACGTTCGCAATTCGGCGAACGATCGAACAGCCGATGTTCGAGTCGAACATGGGTTCGACTCGAACACGAAGCTCATCCCTACCTGACACTGACAATTACACTGACCTACCTGACCTACATACACTGACCTACCTCACCTACATACACTGACCTACATACACTGACCTGCCTCACCTACATACACTGACCCGCCTGACCTACATACACTGACCTACATACACTGACCTGCCTCACCTACATACACTGACCTACATACACTGACCTGCCTCACCTACATACACTGACGAGTGACCTGCCTGACCTACATACACTGACCTGCCGGACTTACATACACTGACCAGTGACCTGCCTGACCTACATACACTGACCTACATACACTGACAATGACATACATACACACACTGTCTGAGCTACCTCAGCTCAGCCGTGGTGTGCGGTCACAGCAGGCAGTCAGTCACTCGTCAGAGAGGAGCCGAGAAGGAGAGGAGAGCCGCCCGCCCGAGCAGGGAGCGAGGATGTGGGGTTCCCGCCTTCTGGAGCCTGCAGACTAAGATGGACGTCACATCACTCACACGTCCTGCGGTCCTGGCATTGGCGCTGCAGGCTCCAGAAGGCGGGACCTGCTATGGCACTCGGCTGCTCTCGGACACTTTCGGCCGCTATGGCACTCGACCACTTTCGGCTGCACTCGGCCACTTTTAGCCACTATGGCACTCTGCCACTTTCGGCCGCACTCGGCCACTTTCGGACGCACTCGGCCACTTTCAGCTGCAGCCGCACTCGGCCACTTTCGGCCGCACTCAGGATCAGATCAGTCCCAGCGCTCGGGGCTAACAATGGAATGCAGCATTCCATAGACTCTGGGCTTTTCGGGGTCACATTCGGGGCTTCAGCTCCCCCTAGCCACCCCCTCCCGACGCCCCTGGCAGATTCCCAGTAAGAACATTCCGACTGCAAGAGTGTGGGAGACTCTTCAAATAACGATGGAAATAGCATGGAGATGACATGGCATTGGGGGTCGAGCGAGTGCAGAGCGACTCAAAGGTTGTGGGGAGCTTTGTAAAACCTTGCTTGCGGGACAGGTCCTCTAGGAAATGTTTAAGCTGGATATAGGGCCAGAACGGGAATGTCCCTGTGTTGGAGAGATTAGCTAGATAAGTTTGTCGTAGGAAGCGGCCTCTTTGGAAGAAGTGTTTAGCTAACATTACCGTGTGTGGCCACTAGGGATGAGCTTCGAGTTCGAGTCGAACTCATGTTCGACTCGAACATTGGCTGTTCGCAAGTTCGCCGAACAGCGAACAATTTGGGGTGTTCGCGGCAAATTCGAATGCCGCGGAACACCCTTTAAAAGTCTATGGGAGCTAATTTTAAAGGCTTATATGCAAGTTATTGTAATAAAAAAAGTGTTTGGGGACCTGGGTCCTGCCCCAGGGGACATGGATCAATGCAAAAAAAGTTTTAAAAACGGCCGTTTTTTCAGGAGCAGTGATTTTAATAATGCTTAAAGTCAAACAATAAAAGTGTAATATCCCTTTAAATTTCGTACCTGGGGGGGGTGTCTATAGTATGCCTGTAAAGGGGCGCATGTTTCCTCGTCCCCCCCTCTTTTCCTGCGGCCTGCCAGGTTGCGTGCTCGGATAAGGGTCTGGTATGGATTTTTGGGGGGACCCCACGCCGTTTTTTTTTTTTTGACGCGGGGTTCCCCTTAAAATCCATACCAGACCTGAAGGGTCTGGTATGGGATTTAGGGGGAACCCCACGTCATTTTTTTTCTTCAAATTTTCCCACGTCATTTTTTTTTTGGTTCGGGGTTGCCCTGTGGGGAATTCCCATGCCGTTTTTATCAATGAACTTCTATGTGTATTGTCGGCAATGCAATAGCCGCGGGTAGTTTTAAATGGCTTTTTTTCCTTCGAAATGTCATTTTGCTGTCAGACTGTTCTAAACACAGGAAACATGCGCCCCTTTACAGGCATACTATAGACACCCCCCAGGTACGAAATTTAAAGGGATATTACACTTTTATTGTTTGACTTTAGGCATTATTAAAATCACTGCTCCTGAAAAAACGGCCGTTTTTAAAACTTCTTTTTGCATTGATCCATGTCCCCTGGGGCAGGACCCAGGTCCCCAAACACTTATTATGACAATAACTTGCATATAAGCCTTTAAAATTAGCACTTTTAAATATTAATGTTCGTGTCCCATAGACTTTAACGGTGTTCGCATGTTCGAGCGAACTTTTTTCCTGTTCGCATGTTCTGGTGCGAACCGAACAGGGGGGTGTTCGGCTCATCCCTAGTGGCCACTCAGCTCTCAGGAAGGCACCTGATAGTCCTGGGGGAAATTCTGGGTTACCTCTCACTGGAGTGATGGGGCAGTGTTTAGCTGAGACTGCATGTACAGTACATGCCCTGTCAAATACGTGTAGGGTAGCTCCTACTAGGGGATCTGTTGAAGCTTGTGGAGAAATATGTCTTCTAGAGAGCCTGGGACTATGACATAAATCTGAACTCGCCACCAGGTATTCTAACCAACATGACATCACAACAAAAGTCCAACCCCTTCATTAATATATGCTAAATTTACAGACATTACGTATACATCAGATGTTTAAAAAACACCTAAAAATAATACATGATTTCTTCATACAGAAACTATCAACAAGCAAAAACCTTCATGCGTCATTTCGGGGAAATCATGTTATTTACAAGAATTTGAAACTAACTTTTGATAGACGTCACATATACATATTATTCTAAGATGGAGACATATTTTTATAGCTAAAATGGTGGACAGCAAGCTAAAATATCCTTACATGTGTAGTCTCCAGTCGACGATTCGAGCTAAATGGACCACCTGGTAGTAGCGTTGAAGGTCAGGGAAACCAATACCTCTGCATGCTTTGGGAAGTACCAATTTCGCCCAGCTTATCCGTGGGGGCTTATTACCACACAGTAAGGTTCTGCATATGGATTTATAAAGTCCAAAGAATGAGGGTGGTAGGTGAACAGGTACTGTTTGCATCTTATATAGCAGGTGGGGCAGGACCGTCATTTTAAGAATGGACTTTCGTCCAAACCAGGATATGGTCGATCTATACCATTTCTGTAGATCTTGGCGAATCCTGTGTAATTCTGTCTGAAAGTTTCTGCTATAAAGCTCTGTTAGATCAGCAGGGAGTTGAATGCCCAGGTAGGTTATGGCTCCCGCTTTCCATAGAAAGGGGAAATTGAGCTGACATTGTTTGGCCAGCCCTGTGGGTAGGGATATATTTAACGCAAATGATTTGGAGTAATTTATTTTTAAGTTGGATATGTGTTTGAAGTGTTCCTGCATATGTAGGAGATTGGGTAAAGAAAGAAAAAGTAGGACGTTGTCCGCAAAAGCTGCAATTTTAAATTCCCGTTCCCAGATCTGTATACCCGTGATATCTGGGTTGGCTCTTATGCATCGTAGTAGGGGCTATAGCATTAGTATATAAAGCAGGGGGGAGAGGGGGCAACCCTGCCTGGTTCCATTATGGATGGAGAAGGCGTTCGATAGGTGGCCATTGACTCTAACCCGAACCCTGGGGCTAGAATACAACGACTGGATCAAGGCCCGCATATAGGGTCTGAGCCCCAGCGAGATCAAGAAGGTATTCATATAGTCCCAGGCCACTCGGTCGAACGCCTTCTCCACGTCCATTGACAGAAAGAAGCTTGTTGCGAGGAGGTAAGCCATGTATGCAGGTTCAGAGCCTTAATGGTGTTGTCCCTGGCCCCTCTTCCAGGGACAAATCCAACCTGATCCAGACCTACCCAACTTAAGATGTGGAACGACAAACGATTTGCCAAAATTTTGTGTTGGTGGGGTCTTTCCCCTTCCTTGGGGATTACAAAGATGTAAGCTTCCAAGAGTCTGACCAGCTAAAAGTGGTGGGGAGTGAATTAAATGCTTTGAGAAAGTGTGGCGCCAGAATGTCTGAGAAAATCTTATAATAAAGGGCCGTATAGCCATCTGGGCCTGGACTTTTACCTGGTTTCATGGTTTTAAGTGCTTCTAAAAACTCCTCTAGTGACAGGGGAGCCTCTAGGGCTTGCAAGTCATCTGCTGACAAGGAGAAGGGCTATATTTGCTCAATTCCTGATGGTTCAATTGCGCAGTATGATCCGTGTCTCCCGAATGCAGGTTATAGAGATTACTATAGAAGGAATGGAATTGATGTGCAATGTCCTCATTTTTGGTATATGTCCCACCTGAGGAATCCACAATATGATGGATTGTGGAGATTAATTTATGTTGTTGGGTGGCTCTGGTTAACAGCCTACCTGGCTTATTACTCTGCTCATAAAACAGTTTTTGAGTCAGGGTAATACACCTGTGTGCCCTTTTAAAAAGTGCTAGTGTGCGTTTGTGCTGGGCTTCTAGGGCACGTATTTTATTTGATAATGCTAATACCAGAGCCTGATGTTCCTTCTTTCTTCGTGCTGAAGCCGAAAGGAGTTGGCCCCTAATGACACATTTATGGGCTTCCCATTGCGTCATGGGGGAAACATCCGGTGTGTCATTGCAGAGAAAGAAGGCCCCCAGCTCCTGTCTAAGATTCGCCAAGTCTCCAGGGTCCGCAAGAAGGGACGCATCTAGTTTCCAAGTTTTGGTGGAGGTAACTACCTCGGGAAATGGCAAGGTGGTGGTGATAGAGTGATGATCAGACAATGTCATGCTCTCTATAGTGGCGCTATGCAGATATGGTAGGTCTGCCTGTGTCACAAAGAGGTAATCCAATCTTGAATACCTATTGTGTGGGGGGGGAAGAAGGTGTAGTCTCTGTCTCGTGGGTAAAGAGTTTGCCAGCTGTCATGTAATGCCAGGGATGCAAGTTGGAGCTTAATTTGTATTGAGCGACATAATCTAGTTGTGTAGCGGATATATTGGGATAATCGTATCAGTGAATAACCCGGGTTACATGGAGCTGGAGAGGGTGGTGAACGAGATATGGGGGAGAGGGGGTAATAAGGGAGGAGGAAAGAGAGAAGGAAAAAAAAAGGGGGTCTGTGGAGGGGAAAGAGGGAGGGAGAGTACATATAAAAAAGGGGAATGTGCCACATTCCCCTTTTTTATATGTACTTGAACCCGGGATGGAGGCACAAACATTGTCCTCATTTAAAGTCCCAAATCCCCCCTTTTGGCTATATGCAATAGGGATGGAGGCAATTGATTTTTTGGTTTGGCAGTGTTCCCCTGCCATCCATGTGTGAGGTCTGTCTTGGTTGTTAGTGCACCTCATTTAGGGTCCACACACTCGAGACATCTACAATGCTATGGCACCTGGCGGTAAACTTGACACTGTACTATAAGTATATCTGCATTTGATTAATTAAACTTATACAAAACAATGACATATGCAATATCTGTATTAGATATACTATTTGATACCATGCCCAATTTTTCCAATTACAATTTATTTATACCAATAATGTTTCTTTACTGAGCCTCTGTTGTTCTATATGACTCCATTCACACTGAGGCTGGCTTGGATCGGGGATGGGGGGGTGCCCTTTTCTTGTCTTGATTCCGGAGCTGCGATGTACAGCAGTGCTTCCCTCCTGAGTCTCCATTGAGATATTGGTGGGGGGCCCTCCTGCGCGTTGGCGTCATCTTACGACCTGTTTGTGGTGTCTTTTGACGCCGCAATACAGGGACGTCCTTGGTCCATCTCACGTCGAAGATGGGGTTTGGCGTGGCTCCACTTTGGCGCCTGTGCCGGTGGTGGATTTCACTGCCAACTCCTACTCTCATTTGATGGTGTGCATGACGTTGGTCGGGGACAATGCAAAAAAAGTTTTAAAAATGGCTGTTTTTTCGGGAGCAGTAATTTTAATAATGCTTAAAGTGAAACAATAAAAGTGAAATATTCCTTAAAATTTCGTACCTGGGGGGTGTCTATAGTATGCCTGTAAAGTGGCGCATGTTTCCCCTGTTTAGAACAGTGCGAGAGCAAAATTACATTTCTAAAGGAAAAAAAAAGTCATTTAAAAGTACTAGCGCTAGTGCCGGCTATTAATGAATTGTCGGGTCTCTGCAATACACATAAAAGTCATTGGAAAAAAACGGCCTGGGATTCCCCCACAGTGCATTACCAGGCCCTTTGGGTCTGGTATGAATATTAAGGAAACCCCGAACCAAATTTAAAAAAAAAAAATGCGTGGGGGTCCCCCCAAATTCCATACCAGGCCCTTCAGGTCTGGTATTAAGGGGAGCCCCGCACCAAATTTTTTTTTAAAATGGCGTGGGGGTCCCCCTCAATTTTAAAGGGAACCCCGTGCAAATTAAAAAAAAAAAAATTGGCATGGGAGTCCCTCTAAAAAGCCATACCAGACCCTTATCAGAGCACACAACCTGGCAGGCCCCAGGAAAAGAGGGGGGGTGAGAGAACGCCCCCCCTCCTGAACCGTACCAGGCCACTTGCCCTCAACATGGGGAGGATGTCCCCATGTTGATGGGGACAAGGGCCTCATCCCCACAACCCTTGCCCGGTGGTTGTGGGGGTCTGCGGGCAGGGGGGCTTATCGAAATCTGGAAGCCCCCTTTAACAAGGGGACCCCCAGATCCCAGCCCCCCCTGTGTGAAATGGTAATGGGGTACAAATGGGGTACCCCTACCATTTCACAAAAAAGTGTCAAAAATGTTAAAAAAGACAAGAGATGGTTTTGACAATTCCTTTATTAATCTCTCCGTCTTTCTCCACTTCTTCCATCTTCTTCTGGTCTTCATTCGGTTTTCTTCCTCCATCTGGTTCTTCCCCAGCTTCTTCCTCTGCTTTTTCCTCCAGTCCTCTGCTTCTTGCTCCAGTGTTCTCGTCCGCATCTTCCCTCGGCTTCTTCTTCCCCGCTACGTTCTCTGGACCGAAGATTCAAATTCCTTAGTGGCACGCCTGCCACAGGAATTAAACTGGCACACAGTACATTTTTTGCATGGGTAATATCCAATTAGATTGTGAAAGAAGTTAGGACAGGAGCAATCATTTCATTTCTCCTAATGCCACATACACACGATCGGAATTCTCATCGGAAAAAGCTATGATGGTTTTTCCGACTAAATTCCGACAGAATTCCGCTCAAGGGGTAATCTGATTACATGCCCCTGCTCCAAGCAATATGTGGGACGAATCATACGCTCATTTACCATCAGAGTTACAGAGCACATCAGTAAAATTAGAAGCGGGAGTATCAAACATACAGTGCCTAGACACTACCGTCAATTTCACAATCGTGGCCCCACCGGGACTCAATTTTTAATTATAGACAAATACACTGCCCCTTGGAGAGGCGGTGCTAATACAAGAGGTGTTTCCAGACTCTAAACATTCTGGATATACAAGTTGCAATCACACCATCCACAAGGCATGAATGGGGAGTGGGATATCAACTCTTTTATTAATAAAGCATGAATTTATCAATACATTTAGCCCTTAGGTAAGCAGGTTTTTATATGTGGTTTGACAGATTCCTAAATTTTTGATTTGGATCTGGTGTTTCGCAACCAACCTTTCTAAATTTATGGGTTAATAAAACAATTTTTATAAAGTACCGGTAATTTTTTTTTATCAAGAATTATCTTTTATTAAAGATTTTTTTGTGTAATCTACCTAGGATTTTTTATATAATTTTTTTACCTACTAATTTCTATATAACAATATTTTATAATTTCATTCACTAATGATCTTTCATGCATGCATGATACATTGTCTTCACTCAAGATTCGTGCATGTTTATTTTAACTATCATTATGAGTGTATTGTTTGGACCTTGTCCTAAATCACCATTATAACATGTGAGTTAATTCTATTCTTTATTATGTACACGTGACCCCAATTTGGTTTTTAATAATTAATGTAATTTTTAATAATTAATGTATTCTTTACTTTATTAACATTACATGTAATTTTTTGGCTGTCCAGAGGTTTGTTTGCGTTCCATGCAAGGGGTAACTTAATTAATGTCGGCCAGGTCTACACGCAGTTATCTGCGAAGCTTGACCCGCACTTGTGACAATGCTGTTTCTGGCGGTGATGACGTTGTTCCGCTAATCACGTGCTTGCTCTGCCTGGCTCGCGGCACTGAGTGCGCCTCTCCCCCTTCTGTGAACACCTGCCATCTCGTAACGAGGCTTGGTGTGCAGCCACGATGATGTAGTGGGAGGGCGGGTGCGATGCTCCATGTCAGGGCATCTATCACAGTGAGGCTTGGATATGATGTTCCACTTCTGCCATCACCGTTCTCGAGATAACTGACACAGTACCTCAATTCATGGACGATCTATTTTGCACAAACATCCCCATTTATAAAATAATATAACGGCCATTATAGAACATATATTTAATAGATTGTAACAGATCTATACACTGGAAGCATTTCTCTGCAACTGGAAGTAACGTCCACATCCGGTCGTTCCGTAAATCATCTTGGGGTCACATTATATATTTAAGTGTGATGTTTTGTGGTGTGTGTCCATACCCCAGATGTCGTCTATGAGGACGAAACGCGTTGAGTAGACCATACCAACAACATTACACTATACTTCACCTGTATACAGCTACAAAAATGTGAGTGCTTTCAAATTTTTATAAATAAATACTTTTTGACGATATTACACTATATGGCATTTTTCTTGACATAGTTTTCAACGCATAAATACGTGGATATCTGATGACCGCCCCCTCCTCCTCTGAATATATCGTACATCCCTCGAGTCTTTGCATCAAGTAAGGCCCCGGTGACTGCTCTTGGAACAAAGACTTATCCCTTTGGATACTCATCACTAGGAATGAGCTTCGAGTTCGAGTCGAACTCATGTTCGACTCGAACATCGGCTGTTCGCCAGTTCACCGAACAGCGAACAATTTGGTGTGTTCGTGGCAAATTCGAATGCCGCGGAACACCCTTTAAAAGTCTATGGGAGAAATCAAAAGTGCTAATTTTAAAGGCTTATATGCATGGTATTGTCATAAAAAGTGTTTGGGGACCCAGGTCCTGCCCCAGGGGACATGTATCAATGCAAAAAAAATGATAAAAACGGCCGTTTTTTCAGGAGCAGTGATTTTAATAATGCTGAAAGTGAAACAATAAAAGTGTAATATCCCTTTAAATTTCGTACCTGGGGGTGTCTATAGTATGCCTGTAAAGGGGTGCATGTTTCCCGTGTTTAGAACAGTCTGACAGCAAAATGGCATTTCAAAGGAAAAAAAGTCATTTAAAACTACTCGCGGCTATTAATGAATTGCTGGTCCGACAATACACATAAAAGTTCATTGATAAAAACGGCATGGGAATTCCCCACAGGGGTACCCCGAACCAAAATAAAATAAAAAAATGACGTGGAGGTCCCCCTAAATTCCATACCAGGCCCTTCAGGTCTGATATGGATTTTAAGGGGAACCCCGCGCCAGAATTTTTTAAAAAAATGGCGTGGGGTCCCAGACCCTTATCCGAGCACGCAACCTCACAGCCGCAGGGAAAAAAAGGGGGACGAGAGAGCGCCCCCCCCCCTCCTGAACCGTACCAGGCCACATGCCCTCAACAATGGGAGGGTGCTTTGGGGTAGCCCCCCAAAACACCTTGTCCCCATGTTGATGGGGACAAGGGCCTCATCCCCACAACCCTTGCCTGGTGGTTGTGGGGGTCTGCGGGCGGGGGGCTTATCGGAATCTGAAGGTCCCCTTTAACAAGAGTTAAAAAGTACCCCTACCATTTCACAAAAAAACTGTCAAAAATGTTAAAAAGGACAAGAGACAGTTTTTGACAATTCCTTTATTTAAATGCTTCTTCTATCTTCTTTCTTCTATCTTCTATCTTGTATCTTCCTTCGGTTTCTTCCTCCATCTTCTTCTTCTGGTTTTTCTGGTTCTTCCTCCGGTGTTCTTGTCCGGCATCTCCTCCGCGGTGTCTTCTTCCCTTCTTCTCCTCGGGCCGCTCCGCATCCATGATGGTATGGAGGGAGGCTCCCGCTGTGTGACGCTTCTCCCTTCATCTTTTTCTTCAACTTTTCCTCTTCATCTTTTTCTCTTTATCTTCTTGTCTTCATCTTCTTTTCGGGCTGCTCCGCATCCATGATGGCATGGAGGGAGGCTCCCGCTGTGTGACGCTTCTCCTCTTCTAATGCCCCCCGTTATTTAAGAACCATCAGAAGAGGAGAAGCGTCACACAGCAGGAGACTCCCTCCATGCCATCATGGATGTGGAGCGGCCCGAGGAGAAGAAGATAAGAAAACGCCGCGAAGGAGATGCCGGACGAGAACACCGGGGGAAGAACCAGAAGAACCAGAAGAACCAGAAGATGGAGGAAGAAACTGAAGAAAGATAGAAGATAGAAGAAAGAAGATAGAAGAAAGAAGAAGCATTTAAATAAAGGAATTGTCAAAAACTGTCTCTTGTCGTTTTTAACATTTTTGACAGTTTTTTTGTGAAATGGTAGGGGTAAAAAAAGTACCCCCTTACCATTTCACACAGGGGGAGGGCCAGGATCTGGGGGTCCCCTTGTTAAAGGGGGCTTCCAGATTCCAATAAGCCCCCCGCCCGCAGACCCCCACAACCACCGGCCAGGGTTGTGGGGATGAGGCCCTTGTCCCCATCAACATGGGGACAAGGTGTTTTGGGGGGCTACCCCAAAGCACCCTCCCAATGTTGAGGCCAGGTGGCCTGGTACGGTTCAGGAGGGGGGGCGCTCTCTCATCCCCCCTCCTTTCCTGTGGCCTGCCAGGTTGCGTGCTCAGATAAGGGTCTGGTATGGATCTTTTGGGGGACCCCACGCTGTTTTTTTTTAATTTTGGCGCAGGGTTCCCCTTAAAATCCATACCAGACCTGAAGGGTCTGGTATGGATTTTAAGGGAGGACCCCCACACCATTTTTTTATTATTTTGGCCGGGGTTCCCCTTAATATCCATACCAGACCTGAAGGGCCTGGTATGAAATTTAGGGGGGAACCCCCCACGTCATTTTTTTTTAAATTTTGGTTCGGGGTTCCCCTGTGGGGAAGTCCCATGCCGTTTTTATCAATGAACTTCTATGTGTATTGTCGGACCGGCAATTCATTAATAGCCGCGAGTAGTTTTAAATGACTTTTTTTCCGGGCCGGGATCTGGGGGTCCCCTTGTTAAAGGGGACCTTCAGATTCCGATAAGCCCCCCCGCCCGCAGACCCCCACAACCACCAGGCAAGGGTTGTGGGGATGAGGCCCCCTGTTCCCATCAACATGGGGACAAGGAGTTTTGGGGGGCTACCCCAAAGCACCCTCCTATTGTTGAGGGCATGTGGCCTGGTACGGTTCAGGAGGGGGGGCGCTCTCTCGTCCCCCTCTCTTTTCCTGCAGCTGTGAGGTTGCATGCTCGGATAAGGGTCTGGGACCCCACGCCATTTTTTAAAAAAATTCTGGCGTGGGGTTCCCCTTAAAATCCATACCAGACCTGAAGGGCCTGGTATGGAATTTAGGGGGACTTCCACGTCATTTTTTAATTTTATTTTGGTTCGGGGTACCCCTGTGGGGAATTCCCATGCCGTTTTTATCAATGAACTTTTATTGTATTGTCGGACCGGCAATTCATTAATAGCCGCGAGTAGTTTTAAATGACTTTTTTTCCTTTGAAATGTCATTTTGCTGTCAGACTGTTCTAAACACGGGAAACATGCGCCCCTTTACAGGCATACTATAGACACCCCCAGGTACGAAATTTAAAGGGATATTACACTTTTATTGTTTCACTTTAAGCATTATTAAAATCACTGCTCCCGAAAAAACAACCGTTTTTAAAACTTTTTTTTGAATTGATCCATGTCTCCTGGGGCAGGACCCAGGTCCCCAAACACTTTTTATGACAATACCATGAATATAAGCCTTTAAAATTAGCACTTTTGATTATTCATGTTCGTGTCCCATAGACTTTAACGGTGTTTGCAAGTTCGAACAAATTTTTGCCTGTTCGCAAGTTCTGGTGCGAACCGAACAGGGGGGTATTCGGCTCATCCCTAGTCATCACAAGCCAATCACGATCTGAGAGGTATACACCTCTTCAGGTCTGTGAATTCCGATAAGACTCTTTCCTAAGGGTGGTGGTGCTGCCAGCTTTCCTTTTTGAGCACTTTATTTTCTCATCACGTGGATACACCAAAAAGAACTTTGCTATTTGTATTGATTGTCCCCCCTTTTTTGGATTTCTTTAACATCCTGAATTGACATTGCTCATGTCAGATTTACTTTATTGTTTTTTACACTCTCTTGTCACATATTTATTTATATTATTTAATACTTCACTGTCTATTTATGCAAGTTCTTGATATAGTCCTCACTCATATACATTAAAGTTTAGCACAGCATCTTTGTTTTTTATTTGCTCCTGTCCTATAACCTAAAATTGTGCTTTGCAGAAAGATCTTTCAAATTTTAAATCTAAGAAAAACTCAGATGTGATTGTCACTTCATTTCAAGGAACAATGGAAAGCAGGAGAGAAGGAAGTGAGATGCCGAATCTGTCACCAATCCATGAGGTGTCTTTAACCACTTGAGCCCCGGACCATTATGCTGCCTAAGGACCAGAGGTCTTTTTCCAATTTGGCACTGCGTCGCTTTAACTGCTAATTGCGCGGTCATGCAATGCTGTACCCAAACGAAATTTACGTCCTTTTCTTCCCACAAATAGAGCTTTCTTTTGATGGTATTTGATCACCTCTGCGGTTTTTATTTTTTGCGCTATAAACGGAAAAAGACCGAAAATTTTGAAAAAAAATGATATTTTCTACTTTTTGTTATAAAAAAAATCCAATAAACTAAATTTTAGTCATACATTTAGGCCAAAATGTATTCGGCCACATGTCTTTGGTAAAAAAAATGTCAATAAGCGTATATTTATTGGTTTGCGCAAAAGTTATAGCGTCTACAAACTAGGGTACATTTTCTGTAATTTACACAGCTTTTAGTTTATGACTGCCTATGTCATTTCTTGAGGTGCTAAAATGGCAGGGCAGTACAAAACCCCCCCAAATGACCCCATTTTGGAAAGTAGACACCCCAAGGAAATTGCTGAGAGGCATGTTGAACCCATTGAATATTTATTTTTTTTGTCCCAAGTGAATAATGACAAAAAAAAAAAAAAATATTTACAAAAAGTTGTCACTAAATGATATATTGCTCACACAGGCCATGGGCCTATGTGGAATTGCACCCAAAAATACATTCAGCTGCTTCTCCTGAGTATGGGGATACCACATGTGTGGGACTTTTTGGGAGCCTAGCCGCGTACGGGGCCCCGAAAACCAATCATTGCCTTCAGGATTTCTAAGGGTGTAAATTTTTGATTTCACTCTTCACTGCCTATCACAGTTTCGGAGGCCATGGAATGCCCAGGTGGCACAAACCCCCCAAAATGACCCCATTTTGGAAAGTAGACACCCCAAGCTATTTGCTGAGAGGCATATTGAGTCCATGGAATATTTTATATTTTGACACAAGTTGCGGGAAAGTGACACTTTTTTTTTTTTTTTGCATAAAGTTGTCACTAAATGATATATTGCTCACACAGGCCATGGGCATATGTGGAATTGCAACCCAAAATACATTTAGCTGCTTCTCCTGAGTATGGGGATACCACATGTGTGAGACTTTTTGGGAGCCTAGCCGCGTACGGGACCCCGAAAACCAATCACCGCCTTCAGGATTTCTAAGGGTGAAAATATTTGATTTCACTCTTCACTGCCTATCACAGTTTCGGAGGCCATGGAATGCCCAGGTGGCACAAAACCCCCCCAAATGACCCCATTTTGGAAAGTAGACACCCCAAGCTATTTGCTGAGAGGCATGGTGAGTATTTTGCAGCTCTCATTTGTTTTTGAAAATGAAGAAAGACAAGAAAAAACATTTTTTTTTTCTTTTTTCAATTTTCAAAACTTTGTGACAAAAAGTGAGGTCTGCAAAATACTCACTATACCTCTCAGCAAATAGCTTTGGGTGTCTACTTTCCAAAATGGGGTCATTTGGGGGGGTTTTGTGCCACCTGGGAATTCCATGGCCTCCGAAACTGTGATAGGCAGTGAAGAGTGAAATCAAAAATTCACGCCCTTAGAAAGCCTGAAGGCGGTGCTTGGTTTTCGGGGTCCCGTACGCGGCTAGGCTCCCAAAAAGTCTCACACATGTGGTATCCCCATACTCAGGAGAAGCAACAGAATGTATTTTGGGGTGTAATTTCACATATTTCCATGGCATGTTTGAGCAATATATCATTTAGTGACAACTTTGTGCAAAAAAAAAAAAAAAAATGTGTCTCTTTCCTGCAACTTGTGTCGCAATATAAAATACTCCATGGACTCGACATGCCTCTCAGAAAATAGCTTGGGGTGTCTACTTTCCAAAATGGGGTCATTTGGGGGGGTTTGGAACTGTCCTGGCATTTTATGCACAACATTTAGAAGCTTATGTCACACATCACCCACTCTTCTAACCACTTGAAGACAAAGCCCTTTCTGACACTTATTGTTTACATGAAAAAGTTATTTTTTTTTTGCAAAAAAATTGCTTTGAACCCCCAAACATTATATATTTTTTTAAAGCAAATGCCCTACAGATTAAAATGGTGGGTGTTTCATTTTTTTTTTTTCACACAGTATTTGCGCAGCGATTTTTCAAACGCATTTTTTGGGGAAAAACACACTTTTTTAAATTTGAATGCACTAAAACACACTATATTGCCCAAATGTTTGATGAAATAAAAAAGATGATCTTAGGCCGAGTACATGGATACCAAACATGACATGCTTTAAAATTGCGCACAAACGTGCAGTGGCAACAAAATAAATACATTTTTAAAAGCCTTTAAAAGCCTTTACAGGTTACCACTTTAGATTTACAGAGGAGGTCTACTGCAAAAATTACTGCCCTCGATCTGACCTTCGCGGTGATACCTCACATGCATGGTGCAATTGCTGTTTACGTTTGACGACAGACCGCCGCTTGCGTTCGCCTTAGCGCGAGAGCAGGGGCGACAGGGGTCCTTTTTTTTTTTTTTTTTTCTTTATTATTTTTTTGCTTTTTTTATCTTTTTTATCTTTTTTATCTTATTTTTAAACTGTTCCTTTCATATTTTTTTTTTAATCATTTTTATTGTTATCTCGGGGAATGTAAATATCCCCTATGATAGCAATAGGTAGTGACAGGGACTCTTTTTTGAAAAAATTGGGGTCTATTAGACCCTAGATCTCTCCTCTGCCCTCAAAGCATCTGACCACACCAAGATCGGTGTGATAAAATGCTTCCCCAATTTCCCAATGGCGCTATTTTCATCCAGCGAAATCTAAGTCATAAAATGCTCGTAGCTTCCGGTTTCTTAGGCCATAGAGATGTTTGGAGCCACTCTGGTCTCTGATCAGCTCTATGGTCAGCTGGCTGAATCACCGGCTGCATTCTCAGGTTCCCTGTTGAGACAGGAGAGCCAGAGAAAAACACGGAAGACGGTGGGGGGGCATTCCCTCCCACGGCTTGTAAAAGCAGTCTAGAGGCTAATTAGCCGCTAGGATTGCTTTTACATGAAAGCCGACCGCTGGCTGAAAAGAATGATACCACGATGATACCTAAACCTGCAGGCATCATTCTGGTATAACCACTCAAGTCGTGAATGGCGTACCTGAAGACAAAAAAATGGTTAACAATAAAGCACAGTAAACGGTAAAGTATAAAAAATTGCATACCTGAAAAGCAAACATGATAAAACATAACAACAATAAAACATTGCAGAATAGAATACAGTAAAAAAGAGCAGAACAATAGAGAGAGAGAATAGAGAGAGAGAAAACAATGAAACGACAACTATTTTTTTTTACTTTATATTTTTTTTTTTTTTTTTTTTTTTACACTTTTTTTGTAACTAACTTTTATAACTGTAACCGGTTCCAGGTTCGGGTCTCTCAAAATGCGATGGCATCTTGGGAGACCCTGTGAAAGTGTGCCTAGTCTGTGCAATGCTGTACCCTACGCTAATACTCAACTAGTGAATGGTAGCGTTCAAAACATTCACCAATGCAAAGACCAGGATTGTCAGGACAGGAGGGACAATAATAGCGGTTGTCATGCCTATATCTGCGCTTGCTGCAGACATGACATCTTTTTGGTGGGGTTCGTTGGGTAGGGGTACTCGGGAGGACATAAAAATGCCTCTCATGCAGCCGACTGCATTTGGTTGGGGATGTGAATGGGGGAAGTACGGGTGCTGCAGAAGTGGTGGGTTCCCAATTAGGATTGGCGAATGCAGCAGGAAGGGCACTATGGGCACGACGGGCCAGTGTTTGTCTTCTTGGTGGCAGCGGGACACTACTTATGCTTGCCACCTCACCAGCTTGAACTGCACTTATGGGACTCGCCACGTCACCAAGTGTTACTGCATTGCTGCTTTGACTATGACCGGGGTGTACTACGCCGCTGGTGCTTGCCAGTTCAATAAAAAGTTACCAAAAAAACTGTTAGCGATCGCAGGGATCAGGCCTGACTCTGCGAACGCTGCAGTTATGCGTTAAGTGTTTTGTAAGTGTCAATGATCAATCGATACTGCACTTGGGTGGGCTGGGCTGGGCCGGGCGGAGGGGCAAAACGCAGGTGCTAGCAGGTATCTGGGCTGATCCCGCTAACACTGCATTTTTGGGAACCCTAAACTGCTGGGGACGCCAGTATAGATCTGATCGGATCAGATATTGATCAGTTCAGATACTATACCACTAAGGGAGGTGTATGCTGCGTGCGTGGGTGTTAGCGCTACTGGCGCTAACCTGACGCTGCCTGGGGCCGGTGCTTGCCAGTTCACCAAAATACTACCAAAAAAACTGTTAGCGATCGCGGGGATCAGGCCTGACTCTGCGAATGCTGCAGTTATGCGTTTAGAGTTTTGTAAGTGACAGTGATCGATCGATACTGCACTTGGGTGGGCTGGGCTGGGCCGGGCGGAGGGGCAAAACGCAGGTGCTAGCAGGTATCTGGGCTGATTCCGCTAACACTGCGTTTTTGGGAACCCTAAACTGCTGGGGACGCTAGTATAGATCTGATCGGATCAGATATTGATCCGTACAGATACTATACCACTAAGGGAGGCGCATTCTGCGTGCGTGGGTGTTAGCGGTACTGGCGCTAATCTGACGCTGCCTGGGGCAACGCATATCACCGCCGGGCGATTAGGGGGCTAAACCTTTATTCGGTAATAAACGGCGGGTGCCCTGACACTATAAAAAATAAACGAACTAACCAGCGTCAACCGTAACGGTTATACGGTGATCAGTGGTGAAAGGGTTAACTAGGGGGCAATCAAGGGGTTAAAACATTTATTCGGTAGTATATGGGGGTCCCTGACGCTATAAAACGCTGACGGCGAACCTAAATATTTACGTCTCTAACTAGCGTCACCAGCGACACTAATACAGCGATCAGAAAAATGATCGCTTAGCGACACTGGTGATCAAGGGGGGTGATCAAGGGGTTAAAACTTTATTAGGGGGGGTTAGGGGGGTACCCTAGACCTACAGGGGGGTAACAGTAACTGTGCTAACACTGTAACTGTCACAAACTGACACCATGCAGTAATCAGAAAAAAAAAAACCTGCTTGGTGTCAGTTTGTGACGGGGGGGGCGATCGGGGGGGGATCGGGGTGTTTTGTATGCTTGGCATGTTCTACTGTGTTGTGTAGTGTTGTGCACTCACATACCTGTCTTCTCTCCTCGGGCCGGAACGGAAATTACCGAGCAGAGGAAAGATGACATCACTTCCTTTGCTGCTGTTTAGCATACAGCAGCAAAGGAATGTTCCCATTGGCCGGCGGCGATCGCGAGGGGGGGGCCACGAACGGATGGCCTCCCCCTCCACTCCGATCGCCGGGGAACAAAACGGGACCGCCTCGGGCACCGGGGGGGGTCCGATCGGACCCCCCACCAGCGGGAGGCAAATCACGTACATGTACGTGATTTTGCCTGCCCGTGCCGCCTTGCCGACGTACATCGGCGTGAGGCGGTCCTTAAGTGGTTAAAACAGACATTGATGATATCCCATGATAACTTTGAATTTCAGACGCTCACTTTAACCACTTCAGCACCGGAAGGATTTAACCCCTTTCCTGACCAGAGTACTTTTTGAAATACGTCACTGCGTCGCTTTAACTGACAATTGTGCGGTCGTGCAACGTTGCACCCAAACAAAATTGACCTTTTTTTTCCCACAAATAGAGCTTTCTTTTGGTGGTATTTGATCACCTCTGCGTTTACTTTTTGCTATAATAAATATCCCCCAAAACATATAAAAAACTATTTTTTTTTCTCAGCTTAGGCCGATATGTATTCTTCTACATATTTTATTTATTTATTTATTTATTTATTTTTTACCAAAATCGTGTGTCCCTGGAATGAAGTGGAGTGTCCCTGGAATGAAGTGGAGTGTCCCTGGAATGAAGTGGTGTCCCTGGAACAAAGTGGAGTGTCCCTGGAATGAAGTGATGTGTCCCTGGAATGAAGTGATGTGTCCCTGGAATGAAGTGGAGTGTCCCTGGAATGAAGTGGAGTGTCCCTGGAATGAAGTGGAGTGTCCCTGGAATGAAGTGGTGTGTCCCTGGAATGAAGTGGTGTCCCTGGAACAAAGTGGAGTGTCCCTGGAATGAAGTGATGTGTCCCTGGAATGAAGTGATGTGTCCCTGGAATGAAGTGGAGTGTCCCTGGAATGAAGTGGAGTGTCCCTGGAATGAAGTGGAGTGTCCCTGGAGTGAAGTGGTGTGTCCCTGGAATGAAGTGGTGTGTCCCTGGAATGAAGTGGTGTCCCTGGAACAAAGTGGAGTGTCCCTGGAATGAAGTGATGTGTCCCTGGAATGAAGTGGAGTGTCCCTGGAATGAAGTGGAGTTTCCCTGGAATGAAGTGGAGTTTCCCTGGAATAAAGTGGTGTGTCCCTGGAATGAAGTGGTGTCCCTGGAACAAAGTGGAGTGTCCCTGGAATGAAGTGATGTGTCCCTGGAATGAAGTGGAGTGTCCCTGGAATGAAGTGGAGTGTCCCTGGAATGAAGTGGAGTGTCCCTGGAATGAAGTGGTGTGTCCCTGGAATGAAGTGGTGTGTCCCTGGAATGAAGTGGTGTGTCCCTGGAATGAAGTGATGTGTCCCTGGAATGAATGTACCCAAACAATTTTGTTTGGGTACATTGTCACACAGCCACGCAATTGTCAATTAAAGTGACACAGTGCCGTTTCGCAAAAAATGGCCTGGTCAGGAAGGGGGGGTAAATCTTCCAAAGATGAAGTGGTTAAACAGGGACCTGGACAATGCCATACACAGTAGTAGGTGAAGGAGAGGGACTGGTGTCCAGGTCAGGGACTGTGTACTGTGACATGCTGTGTATACAGTGGGGGAGGGGTCTCAGTGTAGCACACACACAGGCAGTAGACATGTACAAACACAATGACAGGTTAACCCCTCCCCTCCTAAACACTCTCATTGGTCCCCTCACAGTCGGGTGTAATTCTTCCAGCATGGCCACCCCATTCCAAGCAGGCAGGTTAGGGAGAGGGAGAAGGGGAGAAAGTAACCAGCTGCACACACACTGCTGGCTTCATTTCTCACCTCTCTATAGACAGAGTACTTGTTCCCCGATCCCTCACCTGACAATCTTATCTGTAGAGCAGAGGCTGGCCACTCCCCTTTCCAGACACTTACTGTGTGATGTCATAGTGACATCCATCACTGTTGCTGGCTGCTCCAGGGGAATTCAGTCCCATGCTGTGAAGGGACGCATGTGCCCAGAGTAGCGAGTCTCAGGGAGGTAAATGAATAGAAACTCCAGCATGTTTCTATTAGATGCCCAGTCCACAGCACAGTGAGCCGGGAAACCAGAAGTGACTCCGAAAAAGGGCCGCCCACCGTCCTCCAGTCCCCGCCAATAAAAATAAAGAAACAAATGCCAGAAACAAATCATTGAAGAGTGGGAGTGTTTGTGGGCGAAATTCTTGCACCCTGCACACGCCCTGAACACAGGCAAATCAGCTTCCCAGCTTGCAATCAGCTGATTGCAAGCTGGGAAGCTTCCCATTGACTGCCGTATGTCCGGCGCCTGGTCACTCTTAACCACTTCACTACCCGCCCATAGTCATATGACGGCCTGAGATGGGATCTCCCATCCTGGGTGGCCAACATATGACGTCCTGGGCTTCCCGGCCGTCTTGGGGGCACACGCCCGCCGCGTTGTTTGGGACCCGGTGCATGTGCCCGGCGGCCACGATGTCCGCTGGGCACCCGCGATTGCCAATTAACTGGGAAGGACCGTCGATCTGTGTGTGTAAACACACAGATCCATGTCCTGTCAGTTGAGAGGAGACCGATCTGTGTTCCCAGTACAGAGGAACACCGATCGGTCTCCTCCCCTTGTACGTCCCCTCCCCCTACAGTTAGAATCATTCCCTAGGAAACGTAATTAACCCCTCGTCTCCCCCTAGTGGTTAACCCCTTCCCTGCCTGTCACATTTACACAGTAATCAATGCACTTTTATAGCATTGATCGCTGTATAAATGTGAATGGTCCCAAAAATGTGTCAAAAGTGTCCGATGTGTCCGCCATAATGTCGCAGTCATGAAAAAAAAATTGCAGATAGCCGCTATTACTAATAAAAAAATAAATAAATAACATTTTTTAAAAAATGCCAGAAATCTATCCCGTATTTTGTAGACGCTATAACTGTTGCGCAAACCAATCAATATACGCTTATTGCGATTTTTTTTACCAAACATATGTAGAAGAACACGTTTCGGCCGAAACTGAGGAAAAAATTAGTTTTTTTTAAAAACAATTGGGATATTTATTATAGCAAAAAGTATAAAATATTGTGTTTTTTTCAAAATTGTCGCTCTTCTTTTGTTCATAGCGCAAAAAATAAAAACTGCAGAGGTGATCAAATACCACCAAAAGACAGCTCTATTTGTGGGGAAAAAAGGACGTCAATTTTGTTTGGGTACAACGTCGCACGACCGTGCAATTGTCATTTAAAATGTGACAGTGCTGAAAACTAAAAATTGGTCTGGGAAGGAAGGGGGTGAAAATCATCGGTATTGAACCGGTTAAAGGGACCTTTTTTTTCCTTTTTTTTTTAAATAGCTTGGGGGGGGCAGCGCCCATGCGCCCCCTATGGACGGGCCGCCACTGATGCACGTTACCCACTCCTGACCCCTGCACTCTATATGTTACATACTCCAGACACCTTCATTCTATGCATTACCCACTCCTGACCCCTGAACTACGCATGAGCACTCTGTAAGGTACTCAATTCTGACCACCAAACTTTGTACATTACCCATTCCTGACCCCTGAACCATGTGCACACTGTACAGTACATACTCCTTAAACCGGCACTCTGTTCATTACATCTTCTTGACACCCACATTTTGTAAATGACATACATACACCTGATCTGCACTCTGCATGTTAAAGGGTTTGTAAAGGTAAATAAAAAAAAATAACAAACATCTCTATACTTCCCTACTATGTGCAATGGAATTGCACAGAGCGGCCAGGAACCTCCTCTTTTCGGGTCCCCCGCTGGTGCTCCTGGCCCCTCCTCTCTGTCCAGTGTCTCCATGGGAAGTCACTTTCCATGGGGGCACTCGTCCGTGCTTGCACCAGAATCCCTCTGCTGCGAGCATTGACACAGACAGAGGGACTCGGCCCTGGGAAAAAATGTTTAGACTTCACAACCACTTTAAATACATTTCAGCACTCTGCTCTGTACAGGTTTTTAACCCTATTGTTAGTGCAATTTTGCCACACCCACATTTCTCCATTGCACACAATCCATGCTGCCGCTTCAATCTCCACTGGCTGCCTGTGGGCTAGAGGGAGGGGAACTCAATCTCAGGTCCTGTCCCTGTGATGTGGGGGGGCTGCCATGTAGGCTGTATGGGGCCCCGTTATTTCTAACAGCGGCCCTTGTCCTGTGGACAGATTCTCCCACCTGAGCTATGGATCTCTGCAGCTCCTCCAGATACTGGATATCAGTATTTGACCAAAAAGGCAGAGAAAATTGAGTACTGTCCGTGATACTTTTTTTTATTTGCACTAACATACAATTTTTCAGAACAAGCTTTCAGGGTATGTCCCCTTCTTCAAGGTCCAAGCAGTACTGATTCACAAATTTTTAAGCAGAATGTTAAAGAAAAAAAAAAAAAAAAAGAAGAGAAAACCAAACACATACAAATCAATGGTAAAAAAGGCAGTTATAGATGTGGGAGCCCAAACTGCGGAAATTGTACCTACATGTGCCATAGAAAAAAAGACATAGTAGGAGCAGATGGCAAGATCCACAAGATAAAACAATTTATGAACTGCGGCACTGCCTATGTGGTTTATGGTCTCTTTTGTCCATGCGGCCGCCTGTACATCGGCCGGACCTCTAGACCTATGAGAACTAGAATGAACGAGCATAGAAGTAATATCCTGACTAAGAAAGATAAATATTCTTTACCAAAGCATTTTCTAGAGGCTCACGATAGTAGTCTAGATGGCCTTAGGGTTTTTGGTCTAGAAGCTATGCCCAATGAGCTCGACAGTGGTAAAAAGTACCAGCTACTGTGCACCAGAGAGGCTTATTGGATTTTCACCTTAGGGACTTTGGCCCCGAAAGGCCTCAATGAAGAGATTGAACTACATAGTGTCCTATAATATGTGCCATCCTTGTCAGTCTGCCACTTCCCTCCTCACCTTGGTCCCTCACGATATCTAAGTACATTGATACTCAATGTCTTTATATCGTTTGCGATATTAGGTCCCTTTCCCCCCCCCCCCCCCCTGCATAGAGTTATTCCATCATACACATTCTTCACGGCCATGGGAGCTATCGAAGACCCATCCTTAGATTGGGAGGGTCCCCATCTGTTCTGCTGGGGTCCCTCTCTGTTAGGACTCAGCTAGATGCTCAGTATATTCAGTATAGGGTTCCTCTTTGCAAGATTTATTTATGTGGGTTTTTATGGTATGTTTTTTATAGAATTGTTTTATATATATATGTTTTTATATATAGTAATTATATATATATATATATATATATATATATATATATTTTCTATGCGCATTTGCAACAGTATATGTGTTTTCTACATTGTGTACGGTTCATATCACTTGCTACTTATTAGAAATCAGCGGGGATATGGCGTTAGAAAGTCCTATGTTAAGAATCTATCACCCATTTAAGTGTTCCACTTTCCGCTATCCGGCCTCATTTGTATATGACTCATGTCGAGATTGGGTCGACAGGAGTGCACTTATTTTGTGTTCACCTCCGTATCAACAAAAGTTTATGATTTTATAACTAATGGTAATCACTGTGTTTTGTTTTTATAGTGAATTTTACAATTTTTATATATTTTTTATGTTACTCTTATTTATAATTCCAAGATTGGATCAAGTATGATCACTCCCCTCATGTACATCAATACTAATTTCCAGAGAGGGTGGGTGTGTGTATGTATATATATATATATATATATATATATATATATATATATATATATATATATATATATATATATTGTAATGGAAATTTGTAAGTTCTGTATATAATTGTATTGTATTTTGTATGTATTGCACACTTGCAACAGCACTAATAATGTTTTCAGTAAATGTTTACATTCTTTCGAGTCCTGATTAGAATAAGCCTGCCTATGTAACGCCCCTTGTTATGATAAACCTACAATTGTAATATTAATGTGATACCTACGTAATCATGTGCATAAAAACCTTCAATTGCGTCATAATAAAACAGAACAGTAATTTGGAAAGATGCTGAGCGTATCTTTTGTGTCTGTTCCCTACTGCAGTAGTTATTATTAATTTGGAACCACTAATCAATATGAGGATAGGAGTTGCCTATCATCAATTTAACCGAGTCAGCATGGCGAGCCAGCCAGGAGGGGATTCCAGGTGACCCTGAGTATCCGAAACGAGGAGCTTGAGACGATCCGGGAATTTCTGATAATCAGCCGGCTGAGGTAAGCCTTTTGCTTACATTTGCGTTATCAGACTTCCTTGATCGGTAAGGCATTTTCGGGACAAAGGGTACTTATTTTACTCCCCTTAATCGAACTGTATTGATTGGTGGTTATATGTTATGTTGTCCCTGTCTACTGTCCATCGGAGTGTTATAGATAAGAAAGGGAAGAATAATGCTGTTCACAGGTATATGTAGTAAATCTGCTAGATAAAGTAGTTTAGAGGCAAGAGGGTATAGGCACACGTAGAGAAGAGAGAAGACTGGCCAGTCATTATGGGCATTGAATTAAGTAAGGGAATGAAGGGTAAGAGACCCTCAAAAATGCCCAGCGCAAGAGGAGCGCTATATATGAACCGAAGGTGTGGTTCCGCCTATACTGAGCCCCTAGATTAATGGTTAAAGTGGACATGGATCCACAATGGGTAACTGGGTTACCAAGGTCCACAGGGACTAAGAATCATGCAGAGTAAACAGCTAGAGAAACAGCTATCTATGTGAGCAGGATGGATCAAGGGTGACATTAGAACTAGACAGAAAGGGACATTTTCATGTTAAGTTGTGGGATGAATTTGGGATCAGGCACTACAACTAGTAAAAGTCAGAAACAGAGAAATTAGAGTTTAAACAGAATACTTTATATGTTGTCAGAGAGGGAAGATGGGATGAGCACTCTGGCTGGCCATCTGTTCATAGAAGATATAATAGATATCTGAACAAAATAAGGAAAGCAGAATTTAGGCAGGGAAATATTAAAGAGTTAAAAGAAAGTGAGAGAATGATATGCATGTGTTGTGTACAAATGGGAAAAATGTAAGCGATTTTAGAGAGATATTGGTGTATGTGTGTGCGAATGCTGGGACCTTTAGTTCTATTGCTTGTGTGTGTCATGTATACAGATGTGACCCCCTCCTTTGTGCTCTCCTGAAAGAAATGTGGCTGGGATGAGAGGTTAGTGATAAGCTGGAAGGACATCATGCCAATTCCAGTTTTTTTAGACAAAACATTTATAACAAAATGTGCCGGGTTAACGAATCTAATGGTAAACAATGTGATCACAATTATTTTGAATCTGTTTTCCAAACATGGTAAAATGAAGGTTACATTTAACCGTGTATTACACAAATTGAATATCCTTTGATAGTGGAAACAGTGCATTTAAAAAAGGGAAATTAAGTAAAATTAAGTAGTAATGAGTATTAATTTCTAATATGAGTTTAACAATTTTATTAATAATATAGATATATTGAAACTGGTTTAGACAACCTTTGGTTGGAAATGAAATCCAGGTTAATGGGGAAATTTGTAATGAATAAGATTAGTTTAGATTAAGATAACAATTTTGTAATTTTACATTTATACAATAAGCTCTTATTGAGAGAAAAAAAAGATTAAGATGAGGTTGTTATTTTGAATAAAGCTGCCATAATATTTAACAAAGCCAAGATGGATGGAATACATAAGAAGTTCTTCTATAAAAATGAAATTTTAAGGTTTTTGATAATAACTTGATGTGCGGTCCATGATGTAAGAGTAATATTAAATAAAATTTAAATATAACAGACCCATCACATCAAGTCCACACACCCTGTTAGGATAGATGCCACCTGTGGCCAGTTGTTTTAGATGCTTTCTGGTCCATCATACAGATTCTTGGTCCTTTTGTTTTTATTTATTTTTATTTTTGAAATCCAAAGCAGAATGTGTGGATTGTGAAATGATGTGCCCCTTTTTCTTGTAAGTGCCGTGGTATAAGCAGAAGAATAATTTTGGATTTATGGACATCTCTGCATGACCGCAGGGTATTGTTATCATTTATTATAATATTGCCAGGAAAAAGTTGTCTTTTGAAACACGAAACTGGAGTTCTTACACAAATAGTGTGATAGAAAACAAGCCATTGTAATATATTTATGGAAGCTGGACCCAGTAATGAAGGGTTCACCCCGATATATCAGAGCTGTAGCTTTTATGCAAAGGTGCTATTAGACAAAGTTAGATATTGTTTTGGTCAAACATTTAATTTTTAATGGTCCGACATTCTGTGCAGCAAATTTACAGCTAACTAAATGTTTGTCTAATGAAAGGTTTAAAATATGAGTTTGTTTATGTACAAATCTAACAATGAAAAACGCGTACATTTATTCAAAAGAAAGGAAAAGACACGTGTGTTAAATTGATGACGTAGGAATCAGCTGCTGTGAGCCCAGTGCGGGACACACTCCCTGAAGACCCAGATATTACATTTTTTGTAGATTTGAGTATGCAGTTTATCACCCAGAAGGATACTCTGT
This sequence comes from Aquarana catesbeiana, assembly GCF_042186555.1. Classification (NCBI taxonomy): domain Eukaryota; kingdom Metazoa; phylum Chordata; class Amphibia; order Anura; family Ranidae; genus Aquarana; species Aquarana catesbeiana. Next base: position 9,794,248 of record NC_133336.1, read on the forward strand.
ATTCAAAGTCATTGGATCCTTTTTCCCCAGCTCAAGAAGCAGAGCTCCATGTTTTAGCAAAGCCTGTGAGCTATAAAAAGAGTGTATATTTATATAGATAGTCGAGATATAGAGAGCTTTTGGTTCCATTTAAAGGGCCAGAAGTTTGTTTTTACTTCGGCAGGTAAACCAACCAAGCATGCCAAGTTAATTTGATCGGCTGTTTTCAGCCTTCCAGGTTCTTGCTGAGGTAGCCATATTAACTTTCACACATGGAAGCAGACAAGGTGACTAAGGATGCTGCATTTACAGCCCCGGACACTTGATGGGTCTGTGCAACTCACAGATTCCACCCTAGTTCTGGCCCAGTATAGCTGGGATTAATAATTCAACTTTAAGGACCCCAGAACGAGAAGAACAAGTGGTCCACAGGGGGCAACTTCTTATGAAATAGGACTTTGGAAAAGGTGATCATTTATGTCTGCCAGCCACTCTTTTCCCTCCAGCTTGACACATGGACCGTGTCATCAGTCACAAGAGGTTATGGCTGCCTTAGTAAATGAGTGTGGGATAGAGCCAGGGTTCTCCACAGTTGTTTTTATAACACACCACTTCTTGTTTTACCTGTTACCAAAGGTGTTACCAAAAGCTGAACATCCCTCCCAGAGATTACATAAAAGATATATCCAGATGCCCAAGTCAGGATCTTACGAGTATGCATTTTGTCTGTATGGACATGTTTTTTGGATGTCCAGTGGCAAATGGTACTGCAAAGGCCACAGTAAAAAGTGTTATCAGAAGTAGTTTGTAAGTACAGAGTGCCAGGGAGTACAGAGAGTAACAGAGGAAATCATTTTTTATAGGAGAGTCCTTACTAGAAGTTTTGAGGTTTTATTTTTACACCCCCTACTGTCTACAATGTATCAGACAAAGTAGAGTAAGAAACTAGAAAACTTTTGCCTGAATGTTTTCTTCTATTTTATGAAGCCTCTAAGGGGGATGTTGGACTCTCTCCCTATGGGATTTGGTTTGGGAGTGTGTTACTCACTTGCTTATATTTTGTCTCAGCAGCTGAAGTCCTCCATTCGGATCTCACAGAGAATGTTGCTGATCTTTTAAGGTTTTTTGACAAACTCATTTATGTGTTTTCTCCCCAATTCCAGATCCTAAAAGTTTGGAAGGATCTAAAACTAAAGCCAGGTGACTTGTGGATTGTTAAGAGACATTTATATATATAAGGAAAAGTTTGGAGACTCAATACAGCATCTATTTCATGTACAGTTTTTGCAAAACGTAAAGAAAAATTCACCTGGATCCACACCAGACACTGCAAAAATGACTTAATTAAAGAAATCTCTGTGTTTGATTTGTTTCCCTCTTGTGATCACAGTCTAGGGTACTTTTTTATTCAATTACTTTAATTGTAAGGGATATATATATATATTTGAAAAGTAGTTCAGCCAAGTTGAAGTCATATTTGTCTTTTGTGCGTCTTCCATTTCATGTAGAATTGTCTGTGTTTACATATGCTGATAAGTCAGCATGTCCACAATTCAGCTAGAAGGCCATTCTGGCCACAGGAGTGTACAGCCAGTACTCTGTAAATATGTTTTATCAATCATTTGTTTTTCACAATGAAAAGTCATTTTGGTAATGAAAAAGTTGCTTAGCTATTATTTTCTCCACAATGGAGTTTTTGCTTCTTTGGCCAGGACTACCTCTACCTAAGCGTGTGGAGGTTCCAGGTTAAAGGTGATAGCAGGTATGGTTAGTGATCAAAATATTGATCAAAAGAGGGGAGACTGTAATGGAAATTTGTAAGTTCTGTATATAATTGTATTGTATTTTGTATGTATTGCACATTGCCCTCACTGTGCAACAGCACTAATAATGTTTTCAGTAAATGTTTACATTCTTTCGAGTCCTGATTAGAATAAGCCTGCCTATGTAACGCCCCTTGTTATGATAAACCTACAATTGTAATATTAATGTAATACCTACGTAATCATGTGCATAAAAACCTTCAATTGCGTCATAATAAAGCAGAACAGTAATTTGGAAAGATGCTGAGCGTATCTTTTGTGTCTGTTCCCTACTGCAGTAGTTATTATTAATTTGGAACCACTAATCAATATGAGGATAGGAGTTGCCTATCATCAATTTAACCGAGTCAATATATATATATATATATATATATATATATATATGTATATGTATCTATATACATACGTATTGAGTTTTGAGATGAGGTCTATAGTATGATTCAACATGTGATGCAATGCAGTGTATAAACGTAGATGTGTTTTTTTCAGTATATCCTTTATATACAGCTTTGTGGATATATTATTCTTCACTGGGGACTTTCTAACGAATACCCATCAGGTTGACTTCCCCTGTGTATTGTGGCTGCGTTGTCTGTGCCCTTCTGGTTATTTCCAGCATCAGCGTCAGCCCCCTCCCTCTGATCCTCCCTTCTTCCCTCCCCTCTTCCCCTTCCTTTTCTCCCCTCCCCCTGATTGTATTTCCTTAAGAGCCCTTGCACACTGGGGGGCGTCGTCGGTGGTAAAACGCAGCTATTATTAGCGGCGTTTTACCGTCGGTATGCGGCCGCTAGCGGGGCAGTTTTACCCCCGCTAGCGGCCGAGAAAGGGTTAAATACCACCGCAAAGCGCCTCTGCAGAGGCGCTTTGCCGGCGGTATAGCCGCGCCATCCCATTGATTTCAATGGGCAGGAGCGGTAAAGGAGCGGTATATACTCCGCTCCTTCACCGCTCCGAAGATGCTGCTGGCAGGACTTTTTTTACCGTCCTGCCAGCGCATCGCTCCAGTGTGCAAGCCCTCGGGGAATGAAAGCAGCGGCACTTTTGGGGGCGGTTTGCAGGCGCTATTAATAGCGCAATAGCGCCTGCAAACCGCCCCAGTGTGCAAGGGCTCTAATACCAATAGATATGTATCCTATACAATCAGACTGAGCTAGCCCAGGAGACGTCAAGCCCTTTATACTCTCTAGTTTTCACGTGCCTGCACAGTGAGGATGCGTGCGCACCCACACTTCATTGCTCATGACGAGTGCGATGGTGGCCTGAGGTAGCGGGGTGGAACGCACATCCACCCGCACTTCCTGGTTGTCCACTGTGCAGGCGCGGGCAGAGAAGACGTCTAGGGCAGCCGGAATTCGCCGGTGGAGCGCAAACGCACCCGCACTTCCGGGTTTCCAAGGCGGCGTGCGTTCCACCGGCGATTGATGTCCTCTGGAGGTCCCCTGATGTCTTCTCCAGTATGCACAGCTCACATCATGTCCTTTAATATGCGGCAATTGCGGAGGTGACACAGAAGGTATTGTTGCCTGGCCACCTCCGCCTATTTACATTCGTTTTGCATTTGTTAGATCTGTTAGACAGTCTCCACCTGCTTGCATGTGTGATCCATTCTTGTGCATTAGGATTGAGTACACTGCACCAATTATATCAACATTGATCGATCAATATGTATATCCCTTCTATGGACGTGTAGCACATTATCGCCATGGTGTCACCATGATGATATGGAGCTATTAGAGAAGGTCATTTCAGCTTGGAGGGCGTGGCTCTAGTGCTAGTGGGAGTGGCCATGGTGGGCTGGTGCTGGTGTGTACTGGGAGGATTATTCATATGCATACACACATATATAGAGGGGCTCTTACTTGCGAGCAGTCACCACCCGCTTAGGCTCTGAGGAAGGGGGTTCTCCCCTGAAACGCGTCAGCCTTTTCCGCATCCACTTGATGTCCGGTCCCGGTTTTATTCTGATGCTTGTCACTGCGCACCTGTCTATGTCCATGCCTTAATTCATGCTTGTTTGTGAGTATTTATTTGTTATTTTACTCTTTTAATAAACGCCATCAGTGGTAATGCACTAGGTCGTGTGCCCTCTCTTCCTTTTGTTTCTCTTGTAGTCTATGAATACCCATATTCTGAAGAGGGCTGCAAGACAGCAGACACCACTGAAGTTCTTTGGCCTTATTATATCACACACCGATTATCTAGACATCTGAGCGCAGGAGATTTTTTCTGTTTTGGTTATGTTTTGTTGCTCCTCCAGAGTTACCATGGACCTCTTGGCTCTTCTCTGATGAATGTTCTCCTTGCCCGGTGAAGTAGAATAGTAAAGTATCGAACCAGGCAGAACTTCAGCAATGCAGGTTTATTAACAGCTGATAACATACAGGTTTTTGTTCAAAGTATTACAAGATACAGATCTAATTTATACAGTTTCTTACCATGCAAGCACATTAGATATAGGTATTCTTATCCTCTACCCCAATTGATACAATTGTGAATTGTTCTTACCTTGAACCAGAATGGGTCTTTACTGCCAATTCTTGGGAACCTCTTACCTGATAGGGACCAGCCAATTGGCCGGTGGTCTGGTCCCCTCACAGAGTTCTGGGTTCCAGCTCGACCAAGTTCTTGAGGGAAATTCACCTGAGACCACATTCTGGAACAAGTTAAGAAATCTTCTCTGACTCGTACGAGGAGACAAGTTATGGACAGATACTTGCCCATTGGTTCTGACCTCTATGACCCGTGCAATAGGGCAGCATACACAGAGTTCAGCCTTATGAGCTCCTATCTGACTTGTCCGAGGGGACAAGTTAGGACAGATACTTGCCCATTGCTTCTGACCTCTATGACCCGTGCAATAGGGCAGCATACATAGAGTTCAGCCTTATGAGCTCCTATCTGACTTGTCTGTCTAACAATTGCAGAGCTTGCATTTATATACCATTTCACAAGTCTTATCTCAACTATCTTTCTTACCTATGATTGGTCGCTAAGATCTACATCAAAGTAACCAACCATAAATCTGACACCTGTTCTACAACCAGATAAACTTAATTATTCCCAAAATTCCTATATGTTCATTAAAGTGATTTATAACTGTTTTTGTCCAATTAAAAACACCTGTATAGAGACAGTCTGGCACCCATCTGTGTTATCAGACTCTCCTTATCTTGATACTAGCTTCAAGGATGACAGATTTATGACATTTGGAAAATGAACTTTCAATAACCCCACCAGATGTGTTATATGTCTCACTATATAATCCTATATGCAAAAGTACTGTATCAAATATATATACATACATACACACATACACATATAAACATATATATATATATATACATACACACATACATAGCCAATTACTAATTCAATATTGTCTAATTATTACATACACATATATATATATATATATATATATACAAATACATACATACACGCATTTCCTTATTCAATGCATGTTAACAGTTTTAATGAGGGCTCAAAGACCTTTGTTTGACCCTGTCAAACTTAATTAATGTTCTGTACATAACTTTCCTGTATTCCACCTAATTATTTTAGCCACCTATTTTCATATCTTTTATCTGTCTGATTTATATGCATTTCAGACTTGAGACAATTCTATATTACTTGAATCTATTCTAATGAACTTTCACCCAGTAAACTATCTTAATACATTTTCGAGAACACCTGTGTACAAGTACTTGTCATAAAGCAGAGGTCATTTAAAGTTCAACACTTATAAATGAAGACTTTCTAAATCTATGGAAAACACAGTATACATTATTAAAAATTAATAATTGTTGCTTTACTTATTGAATAATAATATTGATAAAACCACTACTATATAATAATATAAATAATAATAATAATCAATAAAATATATGCAAATCAATATATACAATATGAAATACATTGGCTAATATGAGATTCTACAACATTTCCCCCCTGTTGAGGCTTCACACAAGCCTCACAGCAATTACAATACAGATCACCCACCATGCCCTTCAGAGACCCCATACACCTGACACTTATCACAAATTGTCCAAAAAATAAAAACAAATCAGTCCAAAAAATAAAAATAAATAAATAAATCAGTCCAAAAAATAAAAATAAATAAATAAATCAGTCCAATCAAAAACACTGCATCTTCTTCTGTAGCTGCAAAGTCCTTCTCCATATGTGGCACGGAAAACATAGTTGTCAGTCTCAGTGGCATTGTGATCATTCTTGCCACAAACTTCTTGCAACAGGCAACAGTTACTCAGCAACATCACATCAAGGATAACAGGGAAGAGGAACAATCCGTTTAGCTAGTGAATGAAAGCCAAGTATGTGTTTCCAGGGACCATTCAGCAGACTCAGTCCCATAAGGTTCTGCCTTTTCCTGCATAGGTCTTTTCAGCTTAGCCAAGTACTTGATGTGTCTGGAGAGATCTCCTTCATCATCATTTGCTGGTCCAGTATCATAGCACAAGCTGCTTTGGATGCTGTAAGACACAAGTTCAGTGCATACCTGTTCTGCAAGGATATACGTCTCAGATGTTTCAGTTCCTCCTTTTATGCATGAAATCCTTCCTTTGTAGCAATTAACATTTGTAACAAGTTGCATCATGTCTTCTGCAATCACCGAATATTTGTCTGGATATAAAATACACTTCAAAAATATAGTTATAAAAAATAAAAATACAAATAAAGTCAGTGTCAGGATACAATAGGTCTCTGGCAAGCATTTCTGGGCAACCTACAAAGCAATGGCTCCTACACTCTCAAAAATTTTTTTTAATAACTTAATTTAGTGTGTTCCTTTTACTTCTACAACACCCGCTAAAATAATATACATGTATTTATATAGTTTTATCATAATACAATACTCTTACAATATTAATAATATTTATTATTATAAATCCCTTGAAGTACATGTTTTCACTACAAAGTATTTTATATAGACTATTCTTTTTACATTTCCCAACCTATACTATTTCCCATACAATAATTGTAAAATTTTTTTCATTTCTTAACCTTGACTCCACCTTTCAGTCACTATTACCCTGGTCATGTCATACTGTCAATATAGTCAGTCCAGATATTTCATTAGTTTTAATTTTGTAGTCTTCCCACAAAGTTTGCTAAACCCAAAACCCTTTCACTTTTTCCCATTTCTGCACATACTATACTGCAGAATGTTATACAATAACAGTCAGCATGGGTCTCTTCTGTCAGTCACCGCTATACTGTCTAAGTCAGTAGCCTACCTCTCCTATGTCTTAAAACATGAAATATAAAACAATATCAAGACAAATATCATAACATATCCTATAAAGCATCAATAGCATACAGTCTTTAGCGATAATGTCATACTCATTACATTACACCTCCCCACTTTTTTTTTTTTTTTTTCAAAAAATGATAAAACTATTTGTTTATAATGATTGAACATTTACTCAAAGTGGAACTCTACTCACAAAAATGTGATAAAATAAGGTTCATTAGCAAGAAAAATACATTCCACATTAATTATTATGCTACCATTTTACTGATGCCCAGAACCTTTGAGCAGCAGTAGAATTTCAGGCTGTCAGCAAACTGGCCTCTAGATTTTATTCATTGCAAAAAAATAGAGCACAACTGAGCCTGTGTAGAGCAGGGTGGAACAGTGGATTTTAAACAGTATAGGCACTTATTTTTTACTGTGCTTCATAGCTACACCTGCAAAAGAGGTCAGCCTCAAGTGACTCAGCAGGAATGAATTTTCTGACCAAAGTTCCACTTTAAGGTGTTCACAATAATACTTATAACACATATAACAAACAAAACAACAGTAAGTCTCTACATACAAAATGTCACATATAATTAATTAGAATTGTCCATTACTGAAATACTTCCAATGTCTTTGTCTGCAACAGTCTCTTGTATGTATTCCACTTGCACTTATGTGAATAACACTCTTGGTAATCTCAGTCAGACTTTGACTACTATAGAAATGGAAAATGTCACTGTCACAAATGTGGATTTAAATGGACACTTGAATTGTGAATTCTTCCACTTCCTTTTATGATCTGTTTATTGATTGATTTATGTTGATTTATGAATGTACTTGCAGTCATCAAGAGTTACTGACATACATTCCTGTAGTGGCTTTGATTGGAACAAGAGATCACATCTAAAACAAGGATCTGTTTAGAAACAAAACTACACCAATTTGGTTAATTATTTTAAACACATGAACATTTTATCTCCCACTGTACAGCATGAAGTCTAAGCAACTATGATCTGCCTCTAGAACTCCTAAATTTAGTGACAAATCTATCCAATAGTTTCATATGGCCCAGCAAATTGTATTTAATTTGGTCTACAACAGCCCATACAACCTATCCACCAATGAATATGAGTGTGGACACAAGGTTCTATCGTCTATGCCAAGCATAGAGCAGAATGGAACTGATTTTTCATAAAAAATGGGTACAATTATCTGATATCAGTGCTGTATACACTCCAATCCTGGGAAAAATTTCCCACATCAGACACTTAGCTGTTGTCTCATACATTTGCATGACCATATGAAAAACTGTGATTTACTTTAAAAAGGAGCAGACATTTATTAAAGTATATCTATATCTACAGCTTTGTTCTTTCATTGCAATAAAGTCTATATACAGGCACACAAAACAGACTTTGAAGAACTACATTTTGTGAAACTACATTGTGATTGTTCATAATTAAAAAGAAATCAAAATAAAATTACATGGTCATTTGCACAGTCTGTTAAATCTAAAGAGGTTAAGAAAATGTGCATTATTGTCCCTTCTTTAAGAATAATTATATACAAATGTTATTGTTAATTAGATCATATTAATGCAGAGTGATCCTAATCAAAAAACTGACTTTGCCACCTGTAGTAGCATTACTAGGAACTTGAATAATAAAAAATCAAAAAGAGTGAAATTTTACAAAGTATAACTTTACATATGAAAACATGCTGGCTGCTCCTGGAATAAAGAAACAAATTATTTATTTAGGCAAACTAATAATCAACCTAATAATTACTAAATATTGTAATCAGGTAGGACAAAATAAGTTCTAGCCAATACCAATAAGGGACCTTGCTCACCAGAGCTTACAAGCTAAGATTAAAAATTAAGACTCTAATTATCTAATTCACCCCCCTGTATGTGCTACATATAGCACATATAATAAGATGGTAGCACTGTTACCATGCATCACTCTTCACTATTCTTTTTTAGAAAATAATAAACAAATATAAATTTGGAGTTCCCTGTTACCAAATAAATAAATCCCATTACTATCTTTGTGAATACTACTAAATCGGCAAATATATAAAGATGACAGTATACATAATACTGTACAATAAGATAGGGACATGACAAAATAAACAACAAAAACTACAAGGGAGAATAAGCACCCTACTTACAAGAATGATACACTAAAAATAAAATGCACCTTTCACTACTACAGTCCATAATATACAAGACAAAATACCTATTATAATCTACAGTTTATATTCTAATAAAAAATCAACAAATGTTTAAGAATAAGAACGTATTCTGAGATTTTATTTAATTTATTTATTTTTATGGTCAGCTCATCCAGTGTCTGTCTAAAGGCACCAGACATAACTCCCCTAAATGTGCCTCTTTCATCTTAGTACAGAGTATTGAGATGACCTGTCACAAAGGTGATTTAATGTAGTTGTTGCACATACGTGCAGACAGCTATTTCTAAAATGGTGACTATACTTTTCTGCTCTCCTACACTCATACTGAAAGAAATACATTATCTTGCTTAACATGTAAAACCTACAACTGTAAAATGTTTTTAAGCATGACATTAATTACATTAGCAACATTGAATTTATCTACAGATTTTCCTTTCCAGAAGCAGTATGCTGGATACAAAAAAATATTGGTGAACTTTGTGTCGTAAATTACTTAAAACGAACAACTTTCTTTTTTCTATGGTTTAAATAACTTCTAACTCCCTCAGCTCATTCATGGCGCTATCTAGCTAAGGTACATATTCAAAAAGAATATAAAAAAGATTAATGAATCGTGCCTTCTACACACACACTCACTCACTGCCAATAACATTTAGAACTTTGACGCTAAAGTCAATCAGTCACCATAGATGTATCAATCCCTAGCCTCTCCTTGTCAAAAGAAGTTTATTGAGTATACAATGTTATAAAGATACATAAAGTAAGTTTACAAGGATCTATAAAGTAAGCTCATTGTTTTACAGTAGGGTTTATATAGGTAAATATCATGAAATTTCAAATATTAAACATTGGGTTCACGTAAACCTAAATTAAAGATATATATCATTTCCTTAGTTACTTTTGTAGGTATTTAAATTATTTATACCTACTATACATATTGTTTACAAGTAGAGTGTATATAGGTCAAATAAATTCTGATAATGAGCTTTAATCGTAAGGTGGAGAAAAGGAAAGAGAAAGAAGAAAAAGGGTTGAAAGGTAGAGGTATGGTCCACAAGGTTGTCCCGCTCGGCAGTTTATTATTCTTTTTAGTTCTCTTTGAAGCCTTAGAATGGGTGTCTCTGTAAGTCATTTAATCTGTTACCATGGCAACAGGACAGAGTCATTGAAGTTTGACAGGAAATGTTGTTTTATCCAAGGATGCCAAAGTTTTTCAAATTTTGGAATTTGATTTTGATCGATGGCTACCATCTTAGCATGGGACATTGTATTATTCATTCTGTGAATTGTTTCTGCTAGTACCAATGTAGGAGATTTCCATGCCTTGGCCACTGTTTGTTTTGCAGCCGTTATTAGTTGGATCATAAGTTTGAATTGAGAGAGTGTTAACCATTCCGGTTTTAGATTAAGCAAAGTTAAATATGGATCTGGTTGTATTATTTTTTTAAATATTTTAGATGCAATCACGAAGACTTCCTTCCAGAAGGTTTGGATTACTGGGCACGTCCACCATATGTGTAAATATGTGCCTATTTCTGGGCATCCTCGAAAACAAAGAGTTGAGGTATTAGGTGAATATTTTGCCACTCTAGCGGGTACAAGGTACCAGCGAGTTAGGACTTTATAATTTGTCTCCAGTGCTAAGATGTTGGGTGAAGATGACTTAGATGTGAGCCATATGTTAGACCAGTCCGTGTCTTCTAAAGTTCGTCCCAGGTCCTCCTCCCACCTCTGAACGTAAGAGGGTCTATTAAGATTTGCTACTCCATATAATTGATTATAAAGTGATGAAATTGTACCTTTAGCAAATGGATCTTTTGTACAGATTGATTCAAAAATGGATAATTGGGATAATGGTGTATCCCCCTTTAGGAATGGTGTATAGAAATTTTTGATTTGGAGATATCTAAATATCTCAGAGTTTGGTAGATCATATTTTTCTCTAAGCGATGGGAATGAAAGGAATGATTTAGATGCTATGAAGTCATTTAGTGTCTGAATGCCTGATGTTGTCCAAGCTTTAAAAGAATTTGGGTAGATCCATGCCGGATAAAAGGCCGGATTTCTGATAAAAGAAAGGAGAGGATTGTGTGGAGATTGTAACTGATATTTGGTTTTTAGTTTATCCCAGAGAGATAAGAAGTGTTTAGTTATGGGATTATGAATTTTAAAGCGGTCTTTAGGATCAAGCCATAATAAATTTGATATTAATAGAGGGTCATTTTCTGAAGCCTCTATAAATACCCATAATGGGATTTCCTGTTTTGCATGGTATTTGGACAGACTGGCCAAATGTGCTGCTCTGTAGTAGTTAGTAAAATTAGGGTATCCCAGGCCTCCTTTATTTTTGGGAAGATGTAGTGTGTGTATAGGTATACGTGGTTTAGAAGAGCCCCATATAAACGAAGTTGCTCTTTTTTGTACTATTCTCAAAAAATAGGAAGGAATTGGAATAGGGAGGACTCTGAATAGATAAAGCAATTTGGGTAGAATAGTCATTTTGATTGCATTAATCTTCCCTATCCAGGATAAAGGAAGTTGCGACCATTGTTTTATTAGATTTGTGATCTGTCTTAATACAGGAGGATAATTGGTTGAGAATAAGTCAGAATGAGATGCTGTTAAATGAATTCCAAGATATGGGACTGATTTTTCTGCCCATGTGAATGGGAGTGCAGCCCTAGCCGGGATCAATTCCATGTTTGTGAGAGAAATATTAAGCACTAGGCATTTCTTAGGATTAATCATAAGGCCGGATAGGGCTGCAAATCCATCAAGAGCTGGTATTAAGTTAGGACCAGAGACCTGTGGTGATGATAGAAAAAGTAATATATCGTCTGCAAATATACATAGTTTGTGTGTAATACCTCCTACTTCAATGCCAGTTATAGTTTGGTTTGTTCTGATGTATTGGGCCATGGGTTCGAGTATAAGGGCAAATAATAAGGGAGATAATGGGCAACCCTGTCCCGGTACCTCCCGGTACCTCTTTCGATATTAAAGGCTTCAGATTTGTATCCAGCATATTTTATATAGGCTTTGGGTTTATTATATAATGCTTTGATCCATATTAAAAAGTGGGGTCCAAAACCCCATTTTTGTAATGAATATTGCATATATTGCCAGGATACTGTGTCAAATGCCCTCTTAATATCGAGAGATAGAAAACATAAAGGGATTTTCCGTTTTTTAGCAATATGTGCCAATAACACTGCCCTGCGTATATTATCGCCTGCCTGTCTATTTGGCATGAAGCCTACTTGATCTCTATGTATTAATTTTCCTATAATGCTATTGAGGCGTTTTGCTATTATTTTTGCTAATAATTTAATATCGAGGTTTAACAGTGAGATAGGCCTATAATTCACACAGGAAGTATCATCAGAAAGGGGTTTTGGGATCATACAAACAATTGCCATTAGTGTTTCTTGCCGAAAAGAATGTCCATCTAGAAGTTTGTTAAAAGTTTCAGTGAGAATGGGAGAGAGTATTTCTGAGAATGTTTTATAGTATAAAGCCGAGTAGCCGTCTGGGCCTGGTCTTTTGTTAAGTTTTAGGTCTTTTATGGCGTTAGCAACTTCATCTATAGTTATAGGCTCATCCAAACTGCTTTTTTGATTCTGAGATAACTCAGGTAAGGTTATTTTTGAGAAGAAGGATTCAGCTTCTGTAGGATTAAATTCATTGTTTGTCTTGTATAAAGTTGCGAGATGTGAGTGAAATTTATGGACTATTTTAACTGGATTACAAGTGTAAACATTTTTGATAATTTCAAACGTATTGGTTTGAAAGATTTGTTAGTTGAATTTAATGCCCGAGCCAAATATGTACCTGGTTTGTTTGTATTCATGTAGAAATTGTGTTTGGAGCGTTTGAGGGATTTATCAACTGATTCAGTGAGAAATAGATCGTATTCCAATCTAGATTTTTCCAGATGAGATTTTGTACTCTGAGATGGATTATCTTGAAATGATATGTAGGCTGCATTAAAATTGAGTTCTAGTTTTTTTGCTAGATTTTTGCATTCCCGTTTAAATAGTGCCATTTGTCTTTGTATTGTACCACGCAAGACAGGCTTATGAGCTTCCCACAGTGTTATTGGGGAGATGTCTGTTGTATTATTAATTGATATGTATTCCTTTAAAGCTTGTTCAATGGCCATCTGACGTAGTGGGTGTTTGAGCATTATGTCCGGTAAGTACCACGTTGGGTCATGCGCTTTTGGTATGGCTGAGGCTATAGTAGTGTATACTGCATTATGGTCAGACCACGGAATCGGAATTATATCTGATGCAATAATTTCTGGTATCATTCCTATTGTTAGAAAAATATGATCTATTCTGGTGAAGGTTTGATGAGGGTGTGAGAAATAAGTGAATTTCTTTTTCATTGGGTTACTTTCTCTCCACGAATCTACCAGATTGTATTTGGAAAGAAGTTGAGAAAAAGGTAATCTAGAGGTTATTTTGGATGGTGTAAAAGGTGATTTATCTAGAAATGGGAGGAGGACCTGGTTCGAATCCCCACACATTATCACTGTTCCTATTTTGTGTGTATTAATCACTTGTAATATATGTGAGAGGAATGGTGTAGGTTGTTTGTTAGGAGCGTAGTAGGAAATCACCGTGATTGCTGTATCCATTATATAACCCATGAGTATCAGGTATCTACCTTCTGGGTCTTTAATTTCTGATGATAAGGTGAATGGTGTGGATCGGTGAAATGCAATTAGAGTTCCCCTTTGCTTGGTACAGGCAGAAGCCGTGTAAATTTGTTGATAAAAAGGAGAAATATATTTTGGAGTAGAATCTTTGGTGAAGTGTGTTTCTTGGAGGCATACTATGTGAGCCTTCTTGTTATGGAAAGTACGGAAGGCTTTGGTCCTTTTTTGAGGGACATTTATTCCCTGAACATTCAGGGAAAGTATATTCAGTGGTGCCATGGCAATAGATCAAATAGTTTTGACTTACTTTTTGTTATGCAGAGCTGACTGCGCAGATCAACCTGTGTGGACTGAAGAGATGAATAGATAGAAAAGAAACCAGTGAATTCTGGAGTAAAGAGTAAACAAAAAACATATGAGATTAGATGATACATCGTATAAATTATTTTTTGAAAGTAATCACAATTTACCCGTGAAAGAGAATAAATATCTCTCTCAGGGGAATAAGTGCCTTCGTCACACTCCCACATAATATGGTTGGGAGAATGAGGAGGGCTAATGGGGGTACACGGATCTTCCGCTTACAGGAGAGAAGTGCTATGTCAAAAGACATCAAAATGATGTTTCATTAATTGGAGTGCAGAATATAGTTTTTGTTGAAATTATTTATTCCAGGGTGGTTGTATATGGTTAGTCTTGCCCTAGGCTAAATAATTCAGTTAGAAAGGTACTGTTAATAACTTTGGTATTGATGAAGATAGTTTGAATTATTTGGGGATTTTAACCCTTTTAGAGTAAACAATTACATATTTTATTCATATGTAACTGTTTAGATATGTTAACTCGTAAAATTGAGGTTGTATTGCTTCAGATTAGAATAAACAAAAACATAATTCTACAAACTAGTTAGGTAATAATATATTTGTTTTAAGAAAAGAAAGAAAAAGCTTCCATTACTTCTGGATTATTGAACATATTTGTCCTAAAAAGTAATAAATCTATTGTTATTACCTGATAATATATAACTGAACAAGAATTTCCTTATTTCACTTATATATTCTAAGGCTATATGAATCAGAAGTAATAAGAAATATAACTGGAATGTAACATGATCCCACACAGTGTGTGACTATCAGAATGCAGTTACATTCAGTTATAAATATAGGTTTTTTATAGAGAACCATCTCTTAGTATAATAAATGAAGAGATATCAGGAATTAGGATGTCAGTCCATTGAATCTTCTTGGTCCATGGATGATGTGGCATAACGGCCTCTTTTGTGAGAATGATGATTCCCATTTTGTTCTGAAATTTTCTGGGTGCTGCCTGAAGGTGAAGATGATGCCATTCTTCTGCGTGTGAGAGTGTTGCTGCTTGTGGGTTCTGTCAGATTTAATTTTAAAAGGGTTTGTTGTAGTTCATCTGCTGATCTGCTTCTGTAAATTGTACCTTGGTAGTTAAATCTGACTGAAAAGGGGAAGCCCCATTGATACATAATGTTGTGGCGTTGCAGTTCCATTAGTGGGGGTTTCATGGATCGTCTTTTAGTAATAGTAAGTTGGGATAGGTCAGCAAAAATTTGATAATTGTGTCCTTGAAAATTAAGTTCCTTTTTTTCTCTTGCAGCAATTAGTATTTGTTCCTTCGTTCTGTAATAATGAAATTTTGTGATTATATCACGTGGGGGTCCATCTTTCTTTTTGGCTGTGAGGGCTCTGTGTACTCTGTCCAGTTCTAAACGTTCAATAGGGATATCTGGCTTTAGTTCTTGTAATAGAGCAGTAATAATAGATTGCAGGTCTGTCACAGTTTCAGGTATTCCCCTTATGCGCAAGTTTGAACGTCTGGCTCTATTTTCGTAATCTTCGAGCTTAGTTTGAAGTATTAAATTCTCTTTTTTTAATTGTTCCAATTCTGTTATATTTTCTTGGGTTGTAATTTCAATTTCATCCATTTTTATTTCTAAGGCTGCGGTGCGGTTTCCCAGCTCTCTTATTTCTTTGGTTAGGCTTTTTGTTATTTGGTCTGAGGTTTGTTTTAAAGCCTTATGAAGCATCTTTTCAAATTGTAATAATATTACTGGGGATGCTGAGGAGGCTTGTGGAGAAGTTTGTGAGAGGATTTGTTCTGTATCTGACTCAAATGGAGAGTCTTGCTGTGACATTTTCTGTCTGTGAGAGCGCCCTGATGCTGTATCTTGTGAGGTGACTGGAGCTGCTTCAGCTGCAGTGAGTGCCTGTGAGCTCTTTGTGAGGTGATTTTTATTTCTGCCATGGTTTCCTCCCAGTACCATATTTCCTGCCCAAACTTTCACAGTTTGTTCCCTGGGGCAAAAAGGTTCAAATGGATACCTTTTGAGCCTGCAGGCTCCGCTTTGTCCTTCTCTTCTCTCCTCAGCGGTGTGGAGCTCTAACAATGCATGTCTGCTCCGCTAGGCTCCGCCTCCTGCCCCCAATCCCTAGCCTCTCAACGAAAGACACATACAATCAATCACATAGGGATTCATTTTACACCTCATACAAAAAAAAAAAACACACACACACACATTTAACTCATATAAATATAAATCCTTCTATCAAATACTAATAACAAGTGTCACAAAATCAAAGATATGACACAGAAAGTTCTAATTGCATTTGTATGGAGGATACATACCATTTCCCTAGTCATCATACACTATGCAGAATTCAGCATCAGTTACATACTTCTTACAATTTACTCATAGAACTAACACACAGGGTCCTTTCACACCAACGTTTTTACAACCACTACAGACTTATTCTAACCTAATTTGGGAGATGATCAGTCTCCCTCATACATACAATATTCCCTAACAGTCTACAAAGATTACAAAGAAATTAACTTACATTTGTGAACATTCATTAACAAAATGTCATTATCTTCTGTTTTCTATATAGCAATACACAGTCACTCCACCTAGCAAAGTATGCATACACATGAACACAAATTCCTGACTATATATAAATATACAAATATTCACAGAATTATTAAAACTGACAGGTTGGTTAGTAATTACTTATGGACAGCAGTGCTCAGAGTAAAGCCAATAGGCACCGTACGCGCATACGTCTCCTTACCAAAACGCTTGTCTCAAGACACGAAAAACCGCCAAGCCCTGCTTGCCACGGCGATCAGGAATGTCTCAACCTGATCTTAACTCAGTACACAGACCGTTATAACAGATACATATAAACACGTACACTTATAGCACAAAGACGATACATACCTTTTAACTTTGTTAACAAATGGAGCTCCAAAACCTTCACCTTATTTACCTGTCAGGACTTACCTTTCCTGACATCAACATTCTAAACTCATGAGTATTATTTTACACCACAAAGGTACCTTTTCTGCTAGTAGCTACATATCAGTACTGTTTCAGTTTTTTAACTTAGGCTTTCTAGGGATCTGATAACCCCAAAGCCTTCTCCTGATTGATTACCAATCCAGGAAACCAACATGCATGTTACGCAAGTTCTCCAGGGGTCTTTAAGTCCCCAAAACCTCATCCAGACAAAATTTTGCAGTCAAGGTAAACAACATGCATGTTACGCAAGTTCTCCAGGGGTCTTTAAGTCCCCAAAACCTCATCCAGACAAAATTTAGCAGTCAAGGTAAACAACATGCATGTTACGCAACTTCTCCAGGGGTCTTTAAGTCCCCAAAACCTCATCCAGACTTAAATTCGCAGTCCAGGGAATCAACATGCATGTTACGCAAGTTCTCCAGGGGTCTTTAAGTCCCCAAAACTTCATCCTGACTAATTTTTGCAGTCCAGGTAAACAACATGCATGTCACGCAAGTTCTCCAGGGGTCTTTAAGTCCCCAAAACTTCATCCTGACTAATTTTTGCAGTCCAGGTAAACAACATGCATGTTACGCCTAGGTTTACATAGAGAGTAATTAACCCTCTACAGGGGTACCCCTTCAGAAAAGAAAGAATTGAAAGAAAAGAAAAAGAGAAAAGAGAAAAAAAAAAAAATTAAATAAATAAATACATTTTCTACCCAGGGTATCTCATCCTGTACAACGTACTTTAAGGCACCCACAGTTGAGAAAACCCAACCTGCCATCACAAAGATCTGCCTGGTGGACAGCGATACCCCAACAACAACCACCCGCCCCTCCTAGCGCTAGCAAAACACGGCACAACACAATGCAGAACTAATAATAGGTGTCTGCTAACCTGATATAAATTGCACAAAATCGTGTTGAGCTCAGTGCCTCACCAGCATGGAGTTAGGCAAGATCGGAGTTGAGGTTATGCTGTCCCCGTACGGGCCACCAAATGAAGTAGAATAGTAAAGTATCGAACCAGGCAGAACTTCAGCAATGCAGGTTTATTAACAGCTGATAACATACAGGTTTATGTTCAAAATATTACAATATACAGGTCTAATTTATACAGTTTCTTACCATGCAAGCACATTAGATATAGGTATTCTTATCCTCTACCCCAATTGATACAATTGTGAATTGTTCTTACCTTGAACCAGAATGGGTCTTTACTGCCAATTCTTGGGAACCTCTCACCTGATAGGGACCAGCCGATCTGCCGGTGGTCTGGTCCCCTCACAGAGTTCTGGGTTCCAGCTCGACCAAGTTCTTGAGGGAAATTCACCTGAGACCACATTCTGGAACAAGTTAAGAAGTCTTCTCTGACTCGTACGAGGAGACAAGTTATGGACAGATACTTGCCCATTGGTTCTGACCTCTATGACCCGTGCAATAGGGCAGCATACACAGAGTTCAGCCTTATGAGCTCCTATCTGACTTGTCCGAGGGGACAAGTTAGGACAGATACTTGCCCATTGGTTCTGACCTCTATGACCCGTGCAATAGGGCAGCATACATAGAGTTCAGCCTTATGAGCTCCTATCCGACTTGTCTGTCTAACAATTGCAAAGCTTGCATTTATATACCATTTCACAAGTCTTATCTCAACTATCTTTCTTACCTATGATTGGTCGCTAAGATCTACATCAAAGTAACCAACCATAAATCTGACACCTGTTCTACAACCAGATAAACTTAATTATTCCCAAAATTCCTATATGTTCATTAAAGTGATTTATAACTGTTTTTGTCCAATTAAAAACACCTGTATAGAGACAGTCTGGCACCCATCTGTGTTATCAGACTCTCCTTATCTTGATACTAGCTTCAAGGATGACAGATTTATGACATTTGGAAAATGAACTTTCAATAACCCCACCAGATGTGTTATATGTCTCACTATATAATCCTATATGCAAAAGTACTGTATCAAATATATATACATACATACACACATACACATATAAACATATATATATATATACATACACACATACATAGCCAATTACTAATTCAATATTGTCTAATTATTACATACACATATATATATATATATATATATATATATATACAAATACATACATACACGCATTTCCTTATTCAATGCATGTTAACAGTTTTAATGAGGGCTCAAAGACCTTTGTTTGACCCTGTCAAACTTAATTAATGTTCTGTACATAACTTTCCTGTATTCCACCTAATTATTTTAGCCACCTGTTTTCATATCTTTATCTGTCTGATTTATATGCATTTCAGACTTGAGATAATTCTATATTACTTGAATCTATCCTAATGAACTTTCACCCAGTAAACTATCTTAATACATTTTTGAGAACACCTGTGTACAAGTACTTGTCATAAAGCAGAGGTCATTTAAAGTTCAACACTTATAAATGAAGACTTTCTAAATCTATGGAAAACACAGTATACATTATTAAAAATTAATAATTGTTGCTTTACTTATTGAATAATAATATTGATAAAACCACTACTATATAATAATATAAATAATAATAATAATAATAATCAATAAAATATATGCAAATCAATATGACTAATATGAAATACATTGGCTAATATGAGATTCTACAACACCGGCCGGTCAGTTTAGGTGGACGGCCATATCTTGGTAGGTTTGCAGTTGTGCCATACTCTTTCCATTTTCCAATGATGGATTGAACAGAGCTCCGTGAGATGTTCAAAGCTTGGGAGATTTTTTTATAACTTAACCCTGCTTTATACTTCTCCACAACTTTATCCCTGACCTGTCTGGTGTGTTCCTTGGCCTTCATGATGCTGTTTGTTCACTAAGGTTCTCTAACAAACCTCTGAGGGCTTCACAGAACAGCTATATTTATACTGAGATTAAATGACACACACACACACAGGAATGTTTTTAAGGCAGGACAAAAGGGGACAGGCCCTGATCACGCAGCAACCCACACTACTGAATCACGCTGTCGGCTCTCCAGTTTGCCTCACTGTAGCGGTGTAGAGGTATATCAGGAGGGAGCGACTTCATTATTATAATTCTATTTTTTCCTGTAAGTGTGCATCTATGAGGAGTTACTGAATAAATACACCTTTTTGAAAAATTGGATTACGTTATGTGCACCCTTTTTTTTTGCTTGTAACAAGCAATATATAGATGGAAAGAAGCAGTGATTGCTGATTACAGCCACCTGACATCCACACACCTTCCCACCAATATTGGATGAAGATTCACAGAGCCTTACTGACAACAACACACCCAAAAATATGCAGTATATCCAGTAATATCTGGTAATTGAACTTTCTTTGGGGGATTGTCATACGAGTGTCGCGGAGATGGTTAATCGTCTGGATCAGTGAATTATAACTTTCCTCCAATTCTTTTCTTCTGGAGCGGCTCACATTTAACCACCTCAATACCGGGCACTATTACCCCCCCTTCCTGGCCAGGCCATTTTTCAGCTTTCAGCGCTGTCACAATTTGAATGACAATTGCGCGGTCATACAACACTGTACCCATATGAAATTGTTATCATTTTTCCCCCACAAATAGAGCTTTCTTTTGGTGGCATTTGATAGCCACTGCGGTTTTTATTTTTTGCGCTATAAACAAAAGAAGAGGGACACATTTGAAAAAAAAAAAAACACATTTTTTACTTTTTGCTATAATAAATATCCAATTTTTTTTTCTTTAAAACAAATTTTTTCCGCAGTTTAGGCCGATACGTATTCTTCTACATATTTTTGGTAAAAAAAAAAAAAAAATTGCAATAAGCGTATATTGATTGGTTTGCGCAAAAATTATAGCGTCTACAAAATAGGGGATAGATTTATAGCATTTTTATTATTTTTTTTTTTTTTATTAGTAATGGCGGCGATCTGCTATTTTTATCATGACTGCAACATTGTTGTGGTCACATCAAACACTTTTGACACATTTTTGGGACCATTCACATTTATACAGCGATCCGTGCTATAAAAATGCACTGATTACTGTATAAATGTGACTGGCAGGGAAGGGGTTAACACTAGGGAGCGATCAAGGGGTTAATTATGTTTCTTAGGGAGTGTTTCTAACTGTAGGGGGAGGGGACTCACAAGGGGAGGAGACCGATCGGTGTTCCTCTGTACTGGGAACACACCATCGGTCTCCTCGCACCTGACAGAATGTGGATCGGTGTGTTTACACACTGATCCATGGTCCTGCTGTGGTACCGGGCAATCTCGGGTGCCCGGCGGACATTGCAACTGCCGGGCATGAGCACCGGGTGCCCAGTGACACGGCGCGCGATTGCCGTCGGCGGTGCGCGCACGCCTCCTGGTGGGCCGGGAAAGCGAGGGCGTCATATGACGCCCTCCCGCAACGAGAGCTGCACCGCCTGGCCATCAATTGACAGCCGGCGGTCGGCAAGAAGTTAGTCTCTTTTTTGCATTTTTGCTTCCTATTTTATCAAAAGTGGACTGTGCATCAAGTCTAAAGAATCTTGGATTTTATAGGCACTATTAGTGTTTTAACCACCTGGCATCCGCGCTATAGCCGAATGACGGCTACAGCGCGGACCTACATTCCCGGGAGGCCGTCATATGACGTCCTCCCCTGTGCACGCTCCCTGCGCGCGCCCTGCAGGGCGCGCGCCGGGCGCGTTGTGATCACCGAGTCACTGAGACTCGGCTGATCACCGATCTGTGTAAGGGGCCGGTCCCGGCCCCTTACCATGTGATCAGCTGTCAGCCAATGACAGCTGATCACATGATGTAAACAAAAGATCGGTAATCGTTTTTTTTTTTTACTCACGCTGACAGCGCGAGTAGAAAAAAAAGCCGATCACCGGATCGGATGTGAGGGACATCGGTCCCCAAGTGGAAGAGGCACATCTGCCTCATCAGTGCCCAATAAAAGTGCCACCTAATAGTGCCCACAGTGCCACCTAACAGTGCCCACAGTGCCACCTAACAGTACCCACAGTGCCACCTAACAGTGCCTACAAGTGCCACCTATCAGTGCCCACAAGTACCACCTATCAATGCCCACCTGTAGTGCCAATCAGTGCCACCTGCCAGTGCTGCCCATCACTGCCACCCATCAGTGCCCATCACTGCCGCCCATCAATGCCCATCACTGCCGCCTATCAGTGCCCATCACTGCCGCCTCATCAGCGTACATCAATGAAGGAGAAAAATTACCCGTTTAAAATTTTTTAAAACAAAATATAAAAAAATAAACTTTTTTTTTTTAAAAAAATCAGTTTTTTACATTTTTTTAATAAAAAGTAAAAACCGCAGAGGTGATCAAATACCACCAAAAGAAAGCTCTATTTGTGGTGAAAAAATGATAAAAATTTCATTTGGGTACCGTGTTGTATGACCGCGCAATTGTCATTCAAAGTGCGTCAGTGCTGAAAGCTGAAAATTGGTCTGGATAGGAGGGGGGTTTAAGTGCCCTGTAAGCAAGTGGTTAAATATTTATATTTGGACATATTTTTTGATATATTGTTTTCCTATTATTATAGTAGCAGTTTTGTAGATATTGTATCGTGAGCGCTGAGGGGGAGATATCTATTGTTTGCTGATTTCTCATTTGTTTGTCAGGACAAAACGGGCAGCTGCCCGGGGCCCTATCTTTGTTGTGGTGCCCAAAGCAGCTGCCTCATACTTGAAAACTAACCCAGTTTAAATTCCCTTGTCCCTTGACGTTTTAGTCCCGTGCTGTGTCCCGATATCTCAGTGTAAAGTTCTGTTGTTGCTGCCCAGCTCTGCTCTATTGCCATGTACAGGTGACTCGCCTGCAGACCCTGTGTTTACATGTAAATAACCTGCATTGATATGTAAATAGCGGCAGCATTAATATAAAAATAGTTGAGAACCGCGGCATTGATATGAAAATAGTCGAGGACCGCGGCATTGATATATAAATAGAGGTGGCATTCATATGTATATCATGTCCCCCTGAGGTCATATCTACCATAACTTCTGCTGAATGCTGCCCACTGGGGAGGTAAAGGTAAAGAAGGCAAAATAGGGAGAAGCTTGAAAGCGTCCAAAATGTCTGCTTTGGAAAACAAGCATTCCTACCTATGCTGATGATGCATTGGATTGCCTGGTCCACTGATGCATATGTGAGCGAAAACTCCTCTGATGGGATTAAGGAATTCAGACTACGCACATGCAAACAATGAGGGGCTGACAAATCGTAAATCAAACAAAGTTTATTCGAAAATGTCCCTTTAACCAAGCCAAGGGGGTTGACCCTCCAATTATGAAAACGTGGTATGGAAAAAACGCCCTATGACAAAGCCTTTGTCCAGCTCGGACTGGAGCAGCAAATCCACTGCCTCCAGATCTGTTACTGATGACAACAAATTTTTCACTCAAAAGTGCCCAGAGATAACGTAATGAAACCTGTATGAAAACCCTGAGTGAACCCTTCCACCAAAAATTGACATAACGTGGGGGAAGGATGGGAAGCCAGACAGGCCTGTAAGAAAGGGACATTGATGCGGCTTAGTCATGAGGGCTTCACCTGCTTCGGCAAACAGGCAGATTTGGGGTGCACCCCATAGCAGCTGGCACAGACATGCAGAAGGCGGCACGTTACCCAGTCAGTCATCACCTGGTGCTGTGCAAAAATAACTGCAGCTTTGGCAGAGAAAAAACGATGGTAATCATAGAAGGCTAATCCCCCCATATTTTTGCCCCAACTCCACTACAGCATAAAGGTAGAGATCAAGCTCCTCCCTCCTCTGCGGACTAACCGTGCAAATAACATCCCTAAAAATGCTAAACGCTAGAATAAAGTCTGGAATGGAGAGTTTGCGATTAAGCTTATGGTCCCTGGTCTTGACTACCACCGAGACCTCACCACAAGCATATGACTTATTGTCAGCAATGTCATGAGCCGCTATCAAAAGGGAAGCTAAATTGACATCTTTACGATCCAAAATGTCCTTTTTGATATTAGCCAGGTTAAAATGAGCCAGAGTAACTGACAACGAGCTAGCGGTTTTACCTGCGGCTAACGGCACGATGAAGGGTGACACAGAGACTGCTGACATGCTAGGGACGGCAGGTGCCTCCGGGGCCAGGCATGGAGGGCTTCCTAAGACCTCAACCCTGACCCGTAACTCCTGAAAGGACGTTGCCAATAAACTTAGACTGGAGTGAATATGCGTGAGGGATGACCTGACTGAACGAAGGGTGACTTGCTCAGGAACAGAGCCTGATGCACTAGGGAGCAAGAGTCTAAAAAGTTCGGCTTTGCACGCTGATGCTGGGTAAAGCCGCGTACACACGGGCGGACTTTTCGACCGGGCTGGTCCGACGGACTTCTGACGGACTTTCTAACGAACGGACTTGCCTACATACGAGCACACCAAAGTCTGATAGATTCGTACGTGATGACGTACACCGGACTAAAATAAGGAAGTTCATAGCTAGTAGCCAATAGCTGCCCTAGCGTTGGTTTTTGTCTGTCAAACTAGTATACAGACGAGCGGATTTCTGGGTCCGGCGGAGTTACGACGTAAAGATTTGAAGCAAGTTCCAAATCTAAAGTCTGTCAGATTTTTGACTTGAAAAGTCTGTTGCAGGTCCGATGAAGCCCACACACAGTCGGATTGTCCGCCAGACTCAGTCTGTCGGACCAGTCTGGTCGAAAAGTCCGACCGTGTGTACGCTGCATTAGAAATACCCCTGCGCTGTAGTTCAGCCATCAATCTGGGAATGGTCCAGGACCTCAGGGAGGGCGTACTGCCGTGTTCAGAACCCCTAACTGGAGAAGGAGGGATAGACACAAATTCCTCAATGTCTGCCGCCTGAGACGTGACTTAATTGACATAAGGTGATAGTGAATTAAACGTCCGGACTGAAAACATGTCGGTTTGTGACACTGAAATGATGAGCGAGTGATTAACCCATGAAATGATAACCCCCCCACCTTTATTTTTTAACCATATGGTGCAAGTGGGTTAGCCAGTGATATTCGTGTAAACAACAGACTGAAAACGTGTCAGTAAGTGAAATGGAAAGAAGCCGAGTCACCTGAGGCGTAGCAGGTACTTAAAAACGTACACTCAGGCCCTGAAAACCTGAAAACGTGTCAGGTAAGATATCAGAGAAGTGAAATGTCAAATGTATGACGTATGTGAAACGGATGAGCGAACTTACCACCGCACAAGTCAGTTAAAAATGATCATCTCAACCCGTTAATACCTATAAATGGGATAGGTAACCCAAGTGACGGAGAAGACGCCGGCCGTGAACCCTAAATTAGCCGTGTAGTGATGAAATGTACACCTGAAGAAATGGCTGCATTCCAAGATCCATCATCCCAAGTGTTACAGACAGTTCAAATGGTATCTACGCGTTTCACACACTAACAGGTGTGCTTATTCATTACAAAGATAAGTCAGTATTATTCTCCTTATATACACCTATCTAGTATAGTGATAGGTGATGCAGATCATTAAATTGCCGACTTCTTTTCAGCCACATGTGATTCACATCAATATTAATAAGAAAGAGAAAGACAAAGACATAAACTTGTACATATATGGATAACTAATAAAGATAAAATTAGTAGTAGTAATGAAGATCTACCAATATAGAGAGTCCATGTGCTATGAGAGAACAGGAAACAGTGTATACATACGGAATATATATAAAATGTGTATATAGAAAAGAGGAAGCATACCAAATATAAAAACAATATAACCTATTTATATCCCAATGGATAAGAGATAAATGTATGTTTCCTGTACTCCATTAGACCTGTGTAGATATATATGTATTATTATAACTGACCCCACAATAAAAACATCGATCACACACATGGAGAAGCTCTCAGGGTATAAAGATGGAAGAAGGAGGAGTACAGAACGAGACAAAAGAGACCAAATTAATCGCCAGTATACGGTTCATACAGAGCAAAGACAACCATTGGTTATCCATTCTGTATGACCTCAATAACCTGATCGATCCTAACTATAGTTACATAGTAGACGAGGTTGAAAAAAGACACAAGTCCATCAAGTCCAACCTATGTGTGTGATTATGTGTCAGTATTTCATTACATATCCCTGTATGTTGCGGTCATTCAGGTGATTATCTAATAGTTTTTTGAAACTATCAATGCTCCCCGCTGAGACCACCGCCTGTGGAAGGGAATTCCACATCCTTCCCGCCGTTACAGTAAAGAACCCTCTACGTAGTTTAAGGTTAAACCTCTTTTCTTCTAATTGTAATGAGTGGCCACGAGTCTTATTAAACTCTCTTCTGCGAAAAAGTTTTGATGTCTGCCCTGGGGGTCCCAGGCTTCGCTAATTTCTCCTGTTTCTCCAGTGTTTCCTTCCTCTTTGTTTGGTTCTGATCCCTTAATAAAGGATTTTTGTTTTGAATTATACTCTCCTATGTGTTTTAATTCAAAAAGGACAGTTTGTTTGTGAGGATTCAGGTACATTTCAAATATACAATGAATGAAATGAACAAGGGACACCAACAACAAACAATCTCCTTAAGATTAAATAATAAAAGATATTAATGGTGTTGGGGTAACTTGACACACAAAACACACACAAAAATATTCTGTACTAAAAATAAAAATAACATTGAACAAAGATCAGCCTTTGAAAAAATACAAACATTTAAAAAAAAAAAATGGTTAAAATCCCCCAAAAATGTAAATAAATAAAAAAAAAAAATAGGTCAGATGTGACAACTAATAACAATATATTCAGGGAATACCAATAAAAAAACACAAATAAAACTTTGTGAGAAGTGTGTGTGAATATGAGCAGCAAAACGACTTAATTCTTGTCACATTATAAAGAAGAAGAGAGTGCGCTGTATTAAACCATTTTGAACATTGCAGCGTGACGAAAATGCTGTATCCATTGCGAACCCTAAGTTTACCAGAACGAGCTGTCCCGTGTCGGAATTTCTTCTGAGCATGCGTGGCACTTTGTGCGTCGGAACAGGCCACACACGGTCGGAATTGACGCGATCGGATTTTGTTGTCGGAAAATTTTATCTCCTGCTGTCCAACTTTGTGTGTCGGAAAATCCGATGGAGCCCACACACGGTCGGAATTTCCGACAACACACTCCGATCGGACATTTTCCATCGGAAAATCCAACTGTGTGTACAGGGCATTACAGTAAAGAACCCTCTACGTAGTTTAAGGTTAAACCTCTTTTCTTCTAATTGTAATGAGTGGCCACGAGTCTTATTAAACTCTCTTCTGCGAAAAAGTTTTCTCCCTATTGTGGGGTCACCAGTCCGGTATTTGTATATTGAAATCATATCCCCTCTCAAGCGTCTCTTCTCCAGAGAGAATAAGTTCAGTGCTCGCAACCTTTCCTCATAACTAAGATCCTCCAGACCCTTTATTAGCTTTGTTGCCCTTCTTTGTACTCGCTCCATTTCCAGTACATCCTTCCTGAGGACTGGTGCCCAGAACTGGACAGCATACTCCAGGTGCGGCCGGACCAGAGTCTTGTAGAGCGGGAGAATTATCGTTTTATCTCTGCAGTTGATCCCTTTTTAATGCCAATATTCTGTTTGCTTTATTAGCAGCAGCTTGGCATTGCATGCCATTGCTGAGCCTATCATCTACTAGGACCCCCAGGTCCTTTTCCATCCTAGATTCCCCCAGAGGTTCTCCCCCCAGTCTATAGATTGCATTCAGATTTTTGCCACCCAAATACATTATTTTACATTTTTCTACATTGAACCTCATTTGCCATGTAGTTGCCCCTCCCCCATTAATTTGTTCAGATCTTTTTGCAAGGCTTCCACATCCTGCGGAGAAGTTATTGCCCTGCTTAGCTTAGTATCGTCTGCAAATACAGAGATTGAACTGTTTATCACATCCTCCAGGTCGTTTATAAACAAATTAAATAGGATTGGTCCCAGCACAGAACCCTGGGGAACCCCACTACCCACCCCTGACCATTCTGAGTACTCCCCATTTATCACCACCCTCTGAACACGCCCTTGTAGCCAGTTTTCAATCCATGTACTCACCCTATGGTCCATGCCAACGCACCTTATTTTGTACAGTAAATGTTTATGGGGAACTGTGTCAAATGCTTTTGCAAAATCCAGATACACCATGTCTACGGGCCTTCCTTTATCTAGATGGCAACTCACCTCCTCATAGAAGGTTAATAGATTGGTTTGGCAAGAACGATTCTTCATGAATCCATGCTGATTACTGCTAATGATATCATTCTTATTACTAAAATCTTGTATATAGTCCCTTATCATCCCCTCCAAGATAGATAGATTCATAGATTTATTTATATATGGAACAATGTAGGCGGTAAACATATGGCCCAAGCTTAATATAGCCCCTATGCCTTCTGTAATCCATAGGAGAGACTCATATTTAATAAATAAATAGATGTGGCCAACTATCCTGGGTGTGTGTGTAGTATCCTGTGAAACAATATGGGCAGTAAAAAAAAAAAAACACACAGCCCAAATTTTAGATTAAACCTACCGGTATGTCTTCTGCGATCTATAAAGGAGACTCATATTCAATAAATGATCTAAGAAACCTGTTATCCTGGGTATATACAGGAACAGTACCATATGGGACAATGCGGGTGGTAAAAACACAGCCCAAATTAATAAAGTCCCTACGCCTTCTACAATCTATAGGAGAGACTCATATTTAATAAATAAAAAGATGGATTGAGTGGCCTACTATCCTGGGCGTGCGTAGTGTCCTATGAAGCATGATGGGTGGTAAAAAACACGGCCCAAATTTTAGATTAAACCTGTGTCTTCCGCAATCTATAAAGCTCCTTTCACACTGGGGCGGTAGGGGGTGTCGGCGGTAAAACAGCGCTATTTTTAGCGCTGTTTTACAGTGGTATTCAGCCGCTAGCGGTGTGGTTTTAACCCCCCACTGGCGGCCGAAAAAGGGATAAAACCCCTCGTATAGTGCGGCTATAGCCGTGCTGTCCCATCGATTTCAATGGGCAGGAGCTCTTTCACTGCTCCAAAGATGCGGCTTGCAGGAGATTTTTTCTTCTCCTGCCAGCGCACCGCTTCAGTGTGAAAGCCCTCAGAGGCTGTTTTAGGTCGGTTGGCAGGCGGTATTTTTAGCGCAATAACGCCTGCAAACCGCCCCAATGTGAAAGGGGCCTAAGGTAAACTCATATTCAATAAATGGTCTAAAAAAACAGCTATCCTGGGTATATACATGAATAGTACCATGTGGGAGAATATGGGCGGTAAAAACACACAGCCCAAATTTTACATGGTGCCTATGCCTTCTACAATCTATAAGAGAGACTCGTATTTATTAAATGGATGGATTGAGTGTCCGGCTAACCTGGGCGTGCATAGTGTCCTATGAAACAATATGGGCGGTAAAGAGCCCGGCCCAAATTATGGTTTAAACCTGTGTCTTCTACAATCTATGGGGGAGGGGGGACTCATATTCGAAAAGTGATCAGAGCAACCAGCTATCCTGGGTCTACACAGGAACAGTACCATATGGGACAATATGGGCAGTAAAAATACAGCCCAAATTTTAAATTGTCCCTCTGCCTCCTGTAATCTATGGGAGGGACTTGTATTCAAAAAGTGGAATGGATGACCAACTGTCCTAAGTAAACATAAAGCCAGAAATAATACTATTGTAACTAAAACTGTCATATTTGCTAATATGCTGCTGGAGAGAATGTATATTTGGCTCGTCATAAAAATGAGTGACATCCAAATCAAAAGTATATCCAGGATAGCTGGATACTCTGATCACTTATCGAATATGAGTCCCCCCTCCCCCATAGATTGTAGAAGACACAGGTTTAATCCAAAATTTGGGCCGGGCTCTTTACCGCCCATATTGTTTCATAGGACACTATGCACGCCCAGGTTACCCGGCCACTCAATCTATCCATTTACTAAATACGAGTCTCTCTTATAGATTGTAGAAGGCATAGGCACTACGTAAAGTTCAGGCTGTGTGTTTTTACCGCCCATATTGTCCCACATAGTACTATTCATGTGTATACCCAGGATAGCTGGTTTCTTAGATCATTTATTGAATATGAGTCTCCTTTATAGATCGCAGAAGACATACCGGTAGGTTTAATCTAAAATTTGGGCTGTGTGTTTTTTTTTTACCGCCCATATTGCTTTATAGGATACTACGCACACCCAGGATAGTTGGCCACTCAGTCCATCTATTTATTTATTAAATACAAGTCTCTCCTATGGATTACAGAAGGCATAGGGGGCTATATTAAGTTTGGGCCATATTTTTACCGCCCACATTGTTCCATACATATATAAATCTATGAATCTATCTATCTAGTTAGGATCGATCAGGTTATTGAGGTCATACAGAATGGATAACCAATGGTTGTCTTTGCTCTGTATGAACCGTATACCGGCGATTGATTTGGTCTCTTTTGCCTCGTTCTGTATTCCTCCTTCTTCCATCTTTATACCCTGAGAGCTTCTCCATGTGTGTGATCGATGTTTATATTGTGGGGTCAGTTATAATAATACATACCGTGTTTTTCCATGTATAAGACGTCCCCCATGTATAAGACGCCCCCCATGTATAAGACGTCCCCCATGTATAAGACGTCCCCCGTGTATAAGACGTCCCCCATGTATAAGACGCCCCCCATGTATAAGACGTCCCTCGTGTATAAGACGTCCCCCGTGTATAACACGCCCCCCATGTATAAGACGCCCCCCATGTATAAGACGCCCCCCATGTATAAGACGCCCCCCATGTATAAGACGTCCCCCATGTATAAGACGCCTCCCATGTATAAGACGTCCCCCCATGTATAAGACGTCTCTCGTGTATAAGACATCCCTCGTGTATAAGACGTCCCCCGTGTATAAGACGCCCCCATGTATAAGACGTCCCCCCATGTATAAGACGTCCCCCGTGTATAAGACGTCCCCCATGTATAAGACGCCCCCCATGTATAAGACGTCCCCCGTGTATAAGACGTCCCCCATGTATAAGACGCCTCCCATGTATAAGACGTCCCCCATGTATAAGACGTCCCCCGTGTATAAGACGTCCCCGTGTATAAGAAGCCCCCATGTATAAAACGTCCCCCATGTATAAGACGCACCCCATGTATAAGACGTCCCCCCATGTATAAGACGTCCCCCCATGTATAAGACGTCCCCCCATGTATAAGACGTCCCCCGTGTATAAGACGTCCCCCATGTATAAGACGTCCCCCCATGTATAAGACGTCCCCGTGTATAAGACGTCCCCCGTGTATAAGACATCCCCCATGTATAAGACGTCCCCCCATGTATAAGACGTCCCCCGTGTATAAGACGTCCCCCATGTATAAGACGTCCCCCCATGTATAAGACGCCCCCCATGTATAAGACGTCCCCCATGTATAAGACGCCCCCCATGTATAAGACGTCCCTCGTGTATAAGACGTCCCCCGTGTATAACACGCCCCCCATGTATAAGACGTCCCCCATGTATAAGACGCCCCCCATGTATAAGACGCCCCCCATGTATAAGACGTCCCCCCATGTATGAGACGCCCTCCATGTATAAGACGTCCCCCATGTATAAGACGCCCCCCATGTATAAGACGCCCCCCATGTATAAGACGTCCCTCGTGTATAAGACGTCCCCCGTGTATAAGACGCCCCCCATGTATAAGACGTCCCCCCATGTATAAGACGTCCCTCGTGTATAAGACGTCCGCCATGTATAAGACGTCCCCCGTGTATAAGACGCCCCCCATGTATAAGACGTCCCCCCATGTATAAGACGTCCCTCGTGTATAAGACGTCCCCCGTGTATAAGACGTCCCCCGTGTATAAGACGGCCCCCATGTATAAGACGTCCCCCCATGTATAAGACGTCCCTCGTGTATAAGACGTCCCCCGTGTATAAGACGTCCCCCGTGTATAAGACGTCCCCCATGTATAAGACGTCCCTCGTGTATAAGACGTCCCCCGTGTATAAGACGTCCCCCGTGTATAAGACGCCCCCCATGTATAAGACGCCCCCCATGTATAAGACGTCCCCCATGTATAAGACGCCCCCCATGTATAAGACGCCCCCCGTGTATAAGACGTCCCCATGTATAAGACGTCCCCCATGTATAAGACGTCCCCCGTGTATAAGACGTCCCTCGTGTATAAGACGTCCCCCGTGTATAAGACGTCCCCATGTATAAGACGTCCCCCATGTATAAGACGTCCCCCGTGTATAAGACGCCCCCCGTGTATAAGACGTCCCCCGTGTATAAGACGTCCCCCGTGTATAAGACATCCCCCGTGTATAAGACGCCCCCCGTGTATAAGACGTCCCCCGTGTATAAGACGTCCCCCATGTATAAGACGTCCCCCCATGTATAAGATGTCCCCCGTGTATAAGACGCCCCTCGTGTATAAGACGTCCCCCGTGTATAAGACGTCCCCCGTGTATAAGACGTCCCCCTATGTATAAGACGTCCCCCGTGTATAAGACGTCCCCCATGTATAAGACGTCCCCCCATGTATAAGACGCCCCCCATGTATAAGACGTCCCCCATGTATAAGACGTCCCCCTATGTATAAGACGTCCCCCGTGTATAAGACGTCCCCCATGTATAAGACGTCCCCCCATGTATAAGACGCCCCCCATGTATAAGACGCCCCCCATGTATAAGACGTCCCCCATGTATAAGACGCCCCCATGTATAAGACGTCCCATATGTATAAGACGTCCCCCCATGTATAAGACGCCCCCCCAGTATAAGACGTCCCCCATGTATAAGACGCCCCCCGTGTATAAGACGTCCCCCGTGTATAAGACGTCCCTCGTGTATAAGACGTCCCCCGTGTATAAGACGTCCCCCGTGTATAAGACGTCCCCATGTATAAGACGTCCCCCATGTATAAGACGTCCCCCGTGTATAAGACACCCCCCGTGTATAAGACGTCCCCCGTGTATAAGACGTCCCCCGTGTATAAGACATCCCCCGTGTATAAGACGCCCCCCGTGTATAAGACGTCCCCCGTGTATAAGACGTCCCCCGTGTATAAGACGTCCCCCATGTATAAGACGTCCCCCCATGTATAAGACGTCCCCCGTGTATAAGACGCCCCTCGTGTATAAGACGTCCCCCGTGTATAAGACGTCCCCCGTGTATAAGACGTCCCCCTATGTATAAGACGTCCCCCGTGTATAAGACGTCCCCCATGTATAAGACGTCCCCCCATGTATAAGACGCCCCCCATGTATAAGACGTCCCCCATGTATAAGACGTCCCCCTATGTATAAGACGTCCCCCGTGTATAAGACGTCCCCCATGTATAAGACGTCCCCCCATGTATAAGACGCCCCCCATGTATAAGACGCCCCCCATGTATAAGACGTCCCCCATGTATAAGACGCCCCCATGTATAAGACGTCCCATATGTATAAGACGTCCCCCCATGTATAAGACGCCCCCCCAGTATAAGACGTCCCCCATGTATAAGACGTCCCCCCATGTATAAGACGCCCCCCATGTAAAAGACGTCCCCCCATGTATAAGACGCCCCCCATGTATAAGACGTCCCCCATGTATAAGACGTCCCCCATGTATAAGACATCCCATATGTATAAGACGTCCCCCGTGTATAAGACGTCCCCCGTGTATAAGACATCCCCCCATGTATAAGACGCCCCCCATGTATAAGACATCCCCCATGTATAAGACATCCCCCGTGTATAAGACGTCCCCCGTGTATAAGAAGCCCCCATGTATAAGAAGCCCCCCGTGTATAAGACGTCCCCCGTGTATAAGACGCCTCCCATGTATAAGACGCCTCCCATGTATAAGACGCCTCCCATGTATAAGACGCCCCTCGTGTATAAGACGCCCCTCGTGTATAAGACGTCCCCATGTATAAGACGTCCCCCGTGTATAAGACGCCCCTCGTGTATAAGACGTCCCCATGTATAAGACGCCCCCCATGTATAAGACGCCCCTCGTGTATAAGACGTCCCCCGTGTATAAGACGCCCCCCATGTATAAGACGCCTCCCATGTATAAGACGTCCCCCATGTATAAGACGCCTCCCGTGTATAAGACGTCCCCCGTGTATAAGACGCCCCCCATGTATAAGACGCCTCCCATGTATAAGACGTCCCCCATGTATAAGACGCCTCCCGTGTATAAGACGTCCCCCCATGTATAAGACGCCCCCCATGTATAAGACGCCTCCCATGTATAAGACGTCCCCCATGTATAAGACGCCTCCCATGTATAAGACGTCCCCCATGTATAAGACGTCCCCCATGTATAAGACGCCTCCCATGTATAAGACGTCCCCCCATGTATAAGACGTCCCCCATGTATAAGACGCCTCCCATGTATAAGACGTCCCCCATGTATAAGACGTCCCCCCATGTATAAGACGCCTCCCATGTATAAGACGTCCCCCATGTATAAGACGTCCCCCATGTATAAGACGCCTCCCATGTATAAGACGTCCTCCCATGTATAAGACGTCCCCCATGTATAAGACGTCCCCCATGTATAAGACGCCTCCCATGTATAAGACGTCCCCCCATGTATAAGACGTCCCCCATGTATAAGACGTCCCCCATGTATAAGACGCCTCCCATGTATAAGACGTCCTCCCATGTATAAGACGTCCCCCATGTATAAGACGTCCCCCATGTATAAGACGCCTCCCATGTATAAGACGTCCCCCATGTATAAGACGTCCCCCATGTATAAGACGCTTCCCATGTATAAGACGTCCCCCACTTTTCCAACCCAAGATTAAGAAATCAATATTTTAAACAGGTAAAACAGAACACATTTTATTCAGTAATTACCGGGGGGAACGTTTACATAACAGTATATTACACAGCATATCACTTTATTCAGCCTCTGTTGTATCAATGTTCTCCTCTTCATCACTAGTTCCAGAATGAATTTCTTCAACTTCTTCTCCATCACTGCTGTCTTCTGAGTCACTGTCTATATATGTGAGATCCTCAGCTCCGTCCTTTTCATTGCTGATTCCACATTTCTTGAAAGACTTCACAATCACCTCTTGTTTGACGCCATACAATGAGTTTAGGACCCAATTATAGTCCTTCAGTAATGGTTGTTTTTTTCCACTCTTCCTGCCGGTGTCAAGTTATCACCCGCTTTTTGCATCCATCTCCTCCATTATTCTCTCATCGGGACTTTAACCTCCCTGGCGGTATGATTATTTCAGATTTTAGGTGCTGAAAGCGGTACAATTATTTTGCATAGAAATTTGGCATTTTATATTGTAGGCCTGTAATTCTTAACAATAACAGAGAGGCTTCGGGCAGAGGACACAGCCCGCAGACACATCGGGGGACATCGCAGGATCCTGGGGACAAGGTAAGTAACACCGCACCAGGATCCTGCAATGCAATCCCAAGTGTGGCTCGGGGTTACCGCTAATGGTGCTGAAATTTAACCCCGAGCCACACTTGGGAAAATCGCCAGGGAGGCTACAAGCCCTCCAGGTCTTCTGGACCAAACCTTTGCAAACCAAATGGCCATAATGTCTTCATTCATCCATCCCTTCTCTTGAACTTGCACAATCATGCCAGGTGGTATGGTCTATTTAGGATGGGTTTTCCTCTTGAAAATAAGCATAGGAGGCAGTTTAGTACCATCTGCACAGCATGAAGGCACAGCAGTATAGGGGGTCTTTTCATGGCCACTTGTTTTTATTGCCACTGTTTTGATTCCTTTTATATCAACAGTTCTGTTGGAAGGCTTATCAGTAATTGAGAGGGACCTCATACATGTTTGCAATCTAACTTGGTTCAAAATCATATTTTTTCCGAAGTTGTATGACATAGGAGTGAAACTGTTGCATTTTATCCTCATAAACTGGTGGCATTTTCTGAGCTAACTTTGTTTGTGTTCTCACGGCCAACCCTTGAAGCACCATTTTGCCTGTCCCGTAAAATCAACAATGTTCATTTCTCTTGCAGACATTCTTGCCTGACATTGAATAAGTTTGGTTGACACACATAAGCCACTCTGGCGCTGCTCCATAATCCAAGTCTTAAGCCTCTGCTCCAAATTTGGCCATTTTGCTGGTTTTCCCCTTAAGGCCTACTTCTTTTTTGGCATCTTAAGGAGTTGCTCTTCCTGTTTTCTCCACTGTCTCATCATACTTTCGGGGGGGGGTCCAAACTGTCTCTCTGCAGCTCTATTCCCATGCTCTTTT
Organism: Aquarana catesbeiana; assembly: GCF_042186555.1. Taxonomy (NCBI): domain Eukaryota; kingdom Metazoa; phylum Chordata; class Amphibia; order Anura; family Ranidae; genus Aquarana; species Aquarana catesbeiana. The sequence goes on from NC_133336.1 coordinate 9,830,726, forward strand.
GTATAGATGACTACACTGAGTATGAATTTTGGAGAATAAGACAATATCTTACTTTTATTATTCTGTGACATCTTGGGCTCAAAACGCTCCGCTCCCTGATGCATCTGCGCAGTCTCCACGTCGAACAGAATCGCATCTGCGCACTCTCCACCTCTGCCTCCAGCTGACGTCACTAACATACGGCTCATGATTGGAGGAAGCCGTTTGATAAGCTATGACCAGCTATGCACCCGCGCGGCTCACTCCCAGGCTGACTGACCGCGTATAAGACGCTGCTCGATTTTCAGTCCTGTACACGCGATCGGACATTGATCGGACATTCCGACAACAAAATCCATTGGATTTTTTCCAACGGATTTTGGGCCAAACTTGTCTTGCATACACACGGTTGCACAAAGTTGTCGGAAAATCCGATCACTCTGAACGCGGTGACGTAAAACACGTACGTCGGGACTATAAACGGGGCAGTAGCCAATAGCTTTCATCTCTTAATTTATTCTGGGCACGTGTGGCACTTTGTGCGTCAGATTTGTGTACACACGATCGGAATTTAACCGATCGGATTTTGTTGCCGGAAAATTTGATAGCCTGCTCTCAAACTTTGTGTGTCGGAAATTCCGACGGAAAAAGTCCGATGGAGCCCACACATGATTGGAATTTCCAACAACACAATCCGATCGCACTTTTTCCATCGGAAGATCCGACTGTGTGTACAGGGCATAACAATTTTAGGAGAAAGTAGCGTTTTATACATGGAAAAATACGGTATGTATTTACATATATATTTACACAGGTCTAATGGAGTACAGGAAACATACATTTATCTCTAACCATTGGGATATAAATAAGTTATAATGTTTTTAAATTTGGTATGTTTCCTCTTTTCTATATACACATTTATATATATTCCATATGTATACACCGTTTCCTGTTTTCTTATAGCACATGGACTGTCTATATTGATATATCTTCATTATTACTGCTACTTTTATCTTCATTAGATATCTAAATATGTACAAGTTTATGTCTTTGTCTTTCTCTTTATTAATGTTAATGTGAATCACATTTGGCTAAAAAGAAGTCGGCAATTTAATGATCTGTATCACCTATCGCTATACTAGATAGGTGTATATAAGGAGAATAATACTGACTTATCTTTGTAATGAATAAGTGCACCTGTTAGTGTGTGAAACGCGTAGATACCATTTGTACTGTCTAACACTTGGGATGTTCGTTCATTAATTAACCTACCGGGCCAATTCTGACACTTCTCTCCTACATGTAAAAATCATAATTTTTTTGCTAGAAAATTACATAGAACCCCCAAACATTATATATGTTTTTTTTAGCAAAGAACCTAGAGAATACAATGGCGGTCATTTCAACTTTTTACCTAGCATGGTATTTGCGCAGCAATTTTTCGAATGCGTTTTTTTGGAAAAAAATTGTTTTGTGCTTTAAAAAAAACAAAAACAAAAAACAGTAAAGTTAGCCCAATGTTTTTGCATAATGTGAAAGATGAAGTTACGTTGAGTAAATAGATACCTAACATGTCACCCTTCAAAATTGCGCACGCCATGGAATGGCGCCAAACTTCACTACCTAAAAATCCCCATAGGTGACGCTTTAAAAAAATTTACTGGTTACATGTTTTGAGTTACAGAGAGGATCTATGACCAAAATTATTGGTCTCGCTCTAACGTTCATGATATCTCACATGTGTGGTTTGAACACTGTTTTCATATGTGGGCGGGACTTACGTAAGCGTTCGCTTCTGCGTGCGAGCTCACGGGGACAGGGGCGCTTAAATTTTTTTTTTTATTGTTAATTTACTTTAATTATTTTAGCTTGATACTTTTTTCCGAAAAAAATTTTTTGATCACTTTTATTTCTATGTGTAAACATCCCTTGTAATAGGAATATGGCACGATCAGTCCTCTTAAAGTGATATCTGGGGTCAATAAGACCTCAAAGCCGAGGACGTCATTTGGCGTACGGTGGGTGGGAAGCGGTTCAATAAGAATTTTGCCGGATCTTGGAGTGCAGCCAATTCTTCAGTGTTGATGGTATGCGGAGGCGAGCCGAGGCGGGCACCTGTGATATCATTAGGCTTCCTGTCTCACCCGGAGCAGCGAGTTCTTTTGTTTTAGTGATGCAATGTAGCTAAGGTAAACAATATAAGGCCCCTTTCACACTGTCGGACCGTTCAGGTCCGCCTGTCAGTTTTGTCGGCGGACCTGAACGGGGGCTCCATACTAGTCTATGGAGTGACGGATGTCAGCGGTGACATGTCCGCTGACATCCGACCCGGTCCGATCCACTCCGCTAAAATCAGACGGGTGGCCCTACGTTCGCATCCGTCCCTGGCGGATCAGAATGGGTGAGTTCTGATGAAAACGGACATGTTGTCTGTTTTCGTCCGATTTTTCTATGGCAACCAGCAGCGCTCAACAAGCCCCTCCCCGCACAGTGAGCAGAGAGGGACTTGTCATCCGCCGGCTCAGCGGAGATCAACGGAGAGAGCAGGCGGACAGAGGCGGACTCTGTGGCAGCGGATCCACCTTGTGGGAATGAAGCCTAATACCCACCTGAAACACGCTGGAACTTGAAGAAAAAACAAAACCCCTGGGTCCTGATAGACAAGCAGTAAAACCTGGCAGATATGTAGAAATGAAACTATGGAACAAAAGGAACATGAACATACCAAAGCTATCCTTCGCAACAAATGCTAGAATATGAACAACACAGGTTTTAAGAAATAAACCGCAACATGACTGAGACAAATGGACTCTTGTAGTAGTGGACACCGTGGGAGATCTCCCGGTGGAGGCAGTCCGGACACCGTGTACTAGGTGACCCTTACCCGGCTGACCATGGGGTGCCTACATGCAACCTGGTAGGCAGGGGCGGACTGACAACTCATGGGGCCCCTGGGCAATAGGAGATCATGGGGAGATCATGGGGGCCCCCAGGCAATCAGAGATTATGGGGCCACACAGTATACACAAACACACACACACACAGTATACAATCACACAGTATACACAGACATGTTTCTATTGGCTGAGAAGGTACTGGAGAGGTGGGGCAGCTATAATCTCAGGAATTTTAGACCAAAAGGATGTCGGTAAGAGACATTTCAGAGACTGATGTAAAAGAAACACAGATTTTTACATACTGTCCCTGATTTTACTGAGGCTGGCAACCCTGATGGGGCCCCCTAGTAGCCCGGGGCCCTCGGGCAGTGCCCGAGTGGCCGAATGGACAGTCCGCCCCTGCTGGTAGGTACCCCTGACACCCCCCCCCAGTGATGCGGTGAAAAGCTTGCTGGCCAATATTAGACACAAAGGGTGGTGAATGGTGAAGGGTCACGCAGACCAAAACCTTGTCCTGATAAAGACCTGAGAGAAATGAAACCTTGAAATGAATGATGTGCGAGTGATGGGTGAGAGGCCCTAAGACAATTAAAACCGATCACCCCCCGCTGTAACCCATGAAACGCTAACGATGGAGTCACGCCGCAATACCTGAGGAGAGAAATCTTAGCCTACCCATGATTGTGAACAAAAAAGTAAGTTTGGTGATCAATAACATACCTACCTAGAACAACTGAGAAAAATATGACCCCCCCCTGGGTTCTGAAGGTCACGCAGAAATGAGAACTATGGAAATCAAAAAGACAATGAAACAAGAGGCTACCACCTGGTAATGAAAGAAAACCCTAGAGCAGTGATGACAATCCTTGGCACCCCAGATGTTTTGGAACTACATTTCCCATGATGCTCATCTACACTGCAGAGTGTACAAGCATCATGGGAAATGTAGTTCCAAAACATCTGAGGTGCCAAGGTTCACCATCACTGTCCTAGAGGATAATAAACATGAAGTGTAACAGTAACACATTTACCTGCAACCCTTTTTTTTTTCCCGTGGGGCATCACAATCTCCATAATATTAAACACAAAAGGGAAAATGACATGACCGAGCAAAAACCATAAAAGACTGAAATGCCCCTACCCGCTATACCTCAGCGACATGTACCTATGAAACACCTGAAAGAAATAAGGGGCCAAATCACTAATCATGTGCACTGACAAAAAATGCGTTCATTTTCATTTTCGTTTCATTCATTTTTTTGCTTTTTTCGTAAATTTGGAAATGCGAAAATCTGAAAAAAGAAAGAAAATCAGTTTAATTCAAAATAATAACTAACTATTAAAATATAGGTATTGGAATTTCCTTTCAAATTTGGCTGTTAGTTTATCCAAAGTTACCAATTATCTGAAATAACGAATGCCGCATCTAAACAAATGGAACGTAACAATCTAATAATAATAAATAACAATATTAATAATAATAATAAAACCTTTTTATTACTATTAAGTATTTATTATTAATTTGTTCCGTTCCATCTGTTTAGATGCGGCATTCGTTATTTCAGATAATTGGTAACTTTGGATAAACTAACAGCCAAATTTGAAAGGAAATTCCAATACCTATAATTTAATAGTTAGTTATTATTTTGAATTAAACTGATTTTCTTTCTTTTTTCAGATTTTCGAATTTTTGTATTTTCAAATTTTTGAATTTCCAAATTTTCGAATTCTGAAAATCCAAAAATTCGGAATTCCGAAAATCCACAATTCTCAAATCAGAAAATTCGAAATTCGGAAATTCGAAAATTCGGAAATTTCAGAAATTGAAAAATTCGGAAATTCGGACATTTTGGAATTAACGAATTTGTCAAAATTTGTTAAAAAAGAATTCGGAGCTAAAGGAATTGCACATGTCTACAAATCACATCAGCGCTATATGTAAATGCACATGCGGTACTTACTGTTACCCCCACCTATTAGAAAACATGGTACATTTTCCCTTTTTTTTAGCACTCTGTCCTCTGAGTTTTGTTTACACTTGTTGGCAAATCGTTTTGTTAAGTATCCTGTGGGCGTGAAATGATGAAATGCAGAGCATGATCGATCACTGCGTTGTGAAGTACATTCGATCTTTGGCATTTACTCATTACATTCCAGTCTTCTGGTTCTAAATAATTGTTGCATTGAGTAATTGCTGCGAATGGCAGTTCCCCTAAGCCGGTGTGAATAATATCAGTACATACAGATACACAAAAGAACTGGAAATACAGGTTGGTAAGCAAAGATTCTCTAATCCCATTGCCTTGTGTGACACGGCTGTGAAACATTTTATATTTGTACTCGACCAGACAGTTGAAACAAGCCGGCTCGGTGTCTACATCCCCCCCAAAACCAATATAAAATAACTCGCCTGAGCCATAGAATAGAGCGGGGCCCGCGCCCCCCATCTTCCGCGATCGATACCTGAGCCTGCCTGTATGAGCATGGCATAAGACACACACACACCCCCACACCTCCCAACTTTTTGAGATGGGGATGAGGGACACCTATCAGCAAAAGTATGCAGGCATAGGACACACCCCTTGAAAGAAATGCCGACATAAGGTAGGACCAGGGGCATGCCTTTTAATGGCGAGGCCCCTCCTACAAATTCAGGTGGGCCTGCGCCCTGCCTTCCTACTTACGTTTTTGGTTGCAACATGACAAAATGTGGAAAATTTAAAGGGGTATGAATACTTTTTCAAGGCACTATATATTAACCAATGGACCCTCTGCTATCTGACATGCTTTTGTCAATGCTTCGAACTCTGCCACTTGGGCTGAACAGTATCTAGGTGGTGCTTCCCGGAATACCACTTTATCCTGATCTACTATAGACATTCCTGGGACAGGTGAACCCTCATCTGTATAGTATTGTCAGCCATCTACCCATAATTCCAGATCAGGGCTTTCAAGAGGAACATCTGTCCCTGTTGCCGGTCGCTCATAATAGGTCTCTGTACTACAACAATCATGTTCCCACACATCTTCAGGCATGATAGGAAGCAAAGTGTCTGGGTTCAGCACATTTCACGTTTTGATTACAATGTTACTTGGTGTAAGTAATGCCGGCTCATATCTGATCAATCCAGCAGCAGATAGGTGTGATTATGATTGATATTAATATGATTGATCACCTGTTCCACTGCATGAGGGACCATTAAAATCAAAGATTTTCCAGCACTATCTCTGCAGTCTTCTCCACCTAGGGTTGTCACCTTTTCTTCAAGTTAAACCCCAACACTTTAGCGGCACACAGCAATTTTTTTTTATAGTATAAACTATACATATATTTTGCTATTAAATAACATTTCTAATCATATGAAGTTAATAAGAAGAGTTCCCCTTTACATCAGAGTCCACAGAGTTCCCCTTTTACATTTGAACTCACAGAGTTTCCTTACACTGTAAGGGGGGACTCTGCAGATTCTGATGTAAGGGAGAACTCTGGGGCCTCTGGCATAAGGGATGCTCTGGGAACCCTGAGGGGGAACACTGAGAACTCTGATGTACAGAGAAGACTCTGGTGTGAAGGGGAATTCTGATGTAAGGGGTGCTCTGAGAACCCTGATTTACCTTAGTGTACTCACTCAGAGGCAGGAGAGAGAAGGGGGGGAGACTTCAGTCACAGACAGGGATGGATGGTGAGCTCACTCACCCCTTGGCAGTCAGCACCTCTCATCCAGATGTATCTGAGGATACTGGACTTCTAATTTCCAGCCCCCACTTTCCTTTTCTGAGGCACAGCGCCGGGGATTGGAGTGTGGGCAGACACAGAGGGATTGGGGTGGAGGAAGAGGCGCAGATCGAGCCCTCTCTCCTCCCCCGTCTGTGTGTGTGGGGGGGAGGGGGGTATTGTTAGTATTGGCTTTGGGAAGTGTGAAAGAGTATAACAGACACTCCCAGCTTACACAACTGCAGCCAGCTACCCTGCTGGGAAGCCATAGTCCGGTCTAAATAATGTGTCCTGGTTTCAGGCAGTCTGAAACCCGGACGCATGATTCCAAACCCAAACTGTCCGGTTGAATCCCAGACAGGTGGAAACCCTATCTCTACCATTACCACTCCAGCAGCTGGAGCTTTACCACGTGGTGCTGCTGCACAGATAACAGGATCTAATGCTTGAGAATAATACCCCACTGGCTTGTATTTACCCCCATGTGTGTGTGCAGCACTCCTGATACTTGATTGTTGGCCTCATGACAGAACAGATAATAATCTTTCTTATAGTCAGATGAGGCTAAACATTGACTTGTCATAATGGATGTTTTTAATGTCTCTACAGATTGTTTCTGTTCATCTGTGAGCTCAAAATGTGTAACTTTACCCCCTTTATATGCATAACACCGAGCAATCTGTGCCATGTTTGGGATCTCGGTTTTACCAGTGGCGGCTGTTTTTTATTTGATTTTTTAGGGGGGGCAGCACTATGCCCCCCTTCCCGCTCGCTTGCTGTCTGCTGGTCAGTCCGGCACTTACCCCATCTAGATGGCAGGTGGCAGGCATTGGGCAGCGGCTCCTGTGTCCTCTCCTCCATCATGGTGGCTTCTGCCGCACATCTCCTCCTAGGTGTCCAATGGGATCGCCTGTCCTTTCAGCCAATCAAGTGATGGGTCTCAAGACCCGCTTCCTGATTGGTCGGGAGGAGGATCGGTGTAGCAATAGCGAATAATAATTTGCTAATGTCACACAACTGGGTGGGCTCGGAGCGCAGTGCTCTGCCCCCCCCCAAGCCCACCCTTTTTTAAAGCCTATTAGAACTTCTGACTCTAATCGCGTGCTTCAAGAAAAAAACACCCCCCCCCATTGGAATCCATGGTCCGGCGCCCTGTATGTAGATCAGGGGACTTGACACATGGATGGGGGCAGTGCCCATGCTCTCCTAATGCACGAGCTGCCACTGGGTTCTACAATAACCTACAAGGCCCTTTGATTCTTTGGGGGAGGGTGTGCCTGGATTACAGCCTTTCTTTCTTTCTGCAAAGTGCTTTGCAGGCGCTTGGGCAGTGCTTTATCAACAACAGGAAGAGGAGACAAGGGAGTCCCCTGAAAGCAAAAAAGGGGAATGGTCAACTACGACTTATGGTACAAAAATGCAAAAAGGCTTTATTAAGGGTGGGGGAGTGGGGGTATTTACACATACAAAAAATTCCAAATATATGTAAGATTCTGGTTCTGAAGAAGTACGCAGAGGCGTAAGAAACGTTAACGCAGCCCCTGCAGGGCTTGTCAGCAGGCCTTCAACATGCTTCCCTTTCCAGCAATGTAAAAGGGTTTCCCTGTGATTTGCATACAGCACCATACTTCACAAGCTATTTCCGCATCAGCAATTGAATGCAAAGTTCCTGGTTCCTGGTCTTTTCCTAACCATGTGATCACACAGTCTGCAGTGTCTACTATTGAGGAGAATGGTGTGCTGTGACTACACACTGAATGTTGCTCTGAACTGACTGTGAGCCGCTCCATGCCAAACAGCAAGACAGCAGAGTCTGAGGACATCCCCAGTAATTGAAAGTGGTGAGAGCCCAGCAGGGCAGTTTGTCTTTCCCTCCTTATCTGTTTATCAATAGTCTTTGCATCTGTTTGCCATTCACCCTCCTGCATGGATTGACACACTTGAAACTGATGAACTGTGAAAATATCATCCTGGTCTAGATTGGAAAAGAGACTAAGCCCTTACTTTGGAGTGGTCTGTCCTTTGCTCCTTATATGCTGCATTGAGGAAATAGTGTTTGTGCACTGGACATACCTAGTAACAGGAACGCTGGTCTTTCTATTTCCAAAACCACTGGTGTAAACACACATTTAGTGCACTGAGGTTGGAAGCTGCTTGTTGAGGATTTCCTTCTAACAGAGGGTTAAAAAACCCCACCTAATCCAGCTATGTAAGATCTTGTGTCTATGTGGATATATGTAGTTTCTTTTCAGTACTGCTCAATCTGATGCACAGTCAATACTAGACCACATAAGACTCGATATCCCATCAGTAGCTTACCCCAAGTAATGTTTGGTGCTATACTTTTTTCTTTGGATTCAAATGGACACTGCATGCGTTTTTGGCCTGCAGGCACGCTCTGCAGTTTTATTCATCAATGTTGCAGCATGGTTTTTAATTTTGGTTTAGTGTAGTGAGACGGACTGTGTTATTTAGATACATTGTTTATCCTACATATATTTTGAATTTTTTGTATATGTAAATACCCCCACCCCCCCCCCCACCCTTAATAAAGCCTTTTTGCATTTTTGTACCATAAGCCGTAGTTGACCATTCCCCTTTTTTGCTTTCAGGGGACTCCCTTGTCTCCTCTTCCTGTTGTTGATATAGTGCCATTGCTTTTAGGGCAGGTATCCCGTCACATATTGACGAATCGGCTGGTACTCTATTTGCAACTTTGGTGAGTGTGGATTCAAGGACCTTTTACCCCCCCATTTTTTGCTTGGGCAGTGCTGCCCATTCATTTCTATGGGAAGGATGTTTTAGAAGCACTGTATACATCGCTCCCCACACCACCCCAAAGATGGTGCCTGCAGGACTTTTCAGAACGTCCCGCAAGCACACCGCCCCAGTGCCAAGAGTCACACTGAAATGAATGGGGAGGCGGTTTTCAGGCGTTAGTTAGAGGCTATTTCTAGCGCTAAAATGCCTGAAAACCGCCTCAGTGTGAAAGAAGCCATAATAGAAATTTCAGATCACATATGATAAATCCTCTCTGCTCATCACTCCAAATTTTTAACACCACAATCAAAACAAATATAACACAAATAACACAAATATAATACAATAAGAGATAAAGAACGCATCAATTATTACTCCCAGTCTATTACATAATTCTGGGTTATATTGGCAGGACACATTGGCAACACATTGCAAGTCTCCGTATTCTCCTCAGTCTGGCTCGGTGACTTGTTTGGTGTCACAGATGCGGTCGGCGTTAATTTTCCTTTAAATACAAAGATTGTCTATAGAATCCAGACAATTGCTCCCAGCATTTCTATAAAAACTTCAATATAATTAAAGGTGTATGACATTTACTAATTGTGTTATTCATTTAAAACTCAATACCGGGCTATTCCTCTCATTTACTTACCAGCCTTGTTATAGAAAAAAAATGACATGTTAAAACTTTATGCATAAACACTTTTATAACTTTATATTAATAACAAATACAGTTCCTTGAAAAAGTATTCATACCCCTTGAAATTTTCCACATTTTTTCCACATTACAACCAAAAGCTTAAATGTATTTTATTGGGATTTTATGTGATAGACCAACACAAAGTGACACATAATTGTGAAGTGGAAGGAAAATGATAAATGGTTTTCAAATTTTTTTTACAAATAAATATGTGAAAAGTGTGGGGGGCATTTGTATGGCGCCCCCCTGGGTCAATACTTTGTAGAACCGCCTTTCTCTACAATTACAGCTGCAAGTCTTTTTGGGGATGTCTCTACCAGCTTTGCACATCTAGAGAGGACATTTCTGCCCATTCTTCTTTGTAAAATATCTCAAGCCCTGTCAGATTGGATGGAGAGCGTCTGTGAACAGCAATTTTCAAGTCTTGGCACAGATTCTCCTTTGGATTTAGGTCTGGACTTTGACTGGGCCATTCTAACACATGAATATGCTTTGATCTAAACCATTCCATTGTAGCTCTGGCTGTATGTTTAGGGTCGTTGTCCTGCTGGAAGGTGAAGCCCAGTCTCAAGTCTTTTGTAGACTCTAACAGGTTTTCTTCTAAGATTGCCCTGTATTTGGCTTCATCCATCTTCCCATCAACTCTGACCAGCTTCCCTGTCCCTGCTGAAGAAAAGCATCCCCACCACATGATGCTGCCACCACCATGTTTCACGGTGGGGATGGTGTGTTCAGGGTGATGTGCAGTGTTAGTTTTCAGCCACACATAGTGTATTGGTTTTAGGCCAAAAAAAGTTGAATTTTGGTCTCATCTGACCAGAGCACCTTCTTCCACATGTTTGCTGTGTCCTCCACATGGCTTCTCACAAACTGAAAACAGGACTACTTATGTCTTTCTTTCAACAATGTCTTTCTTCTTGTCACTCTTCTATAAAGGCCAGATTTGTGGAGAGCACGACTACCAGTTGTCCTGTGCAGGGCCGCCGATAAGGGGGGACCACCAGCCCTGCTGTACCGGGCCCAGTCCTGCAGGGGGGCCCAGAGGCAGAGAGGCGACTTGCAAATTATAGGTACAGATATACTATGCCTGCGCTCTGCAGCTGTTTAATAAAGCACTTTTCCGAGTCCCATGCCTTAGTCTGTGCGGTGCGGGGTGTAATGCAGAAAGTGAACTTTTTAACCACTTTCGGGAGTGGTCTGCAGCCACATGTCCAGATGATGATTACATTAAAGTCCCGGCAGGTCCCAGCGTATTGATATAGAAGAGATTGGAACTTTATTGTAATCGTCTGGACAGGTGGCTGCAGATTACTCCCGAAAGTGGTTAAAAGGTTCTCTTTCTGCTCCTCGGCCCCGGCTGCCTAACTCAGTGCCCAGGATGAAGGATAAGAAGAGGAGGTTTTAGAGGTGCTTAGCTTCTGGCCGGTCCCCCGGGCACCCAGGTCCAGAGGATTTACCCCCCTTCCCCTCAGTGCAAGCACTTCCCTAATCTCCCTCTGCCTTTCTGGTGTGGCTCGATGTACCGGTAGTATTCCTGAGAATACTACCTTGGAGATCCTTTTCCTAAATTTAGCTCCTAAGTCCCTAAAATCGTTCTTTAGGACACTCCATCTGCCTCTGACTTTGTCATTGGTGCCAACGTGCACCATGACAGCTGGGTCTTCCCCAGCCCCTCCCAGTAATCTGTCCACAAGATCCGTGATGTGCTGAACCCGAGCGCCCAGTAGACAACATACTGTTTGGCGCTTCAGGTCTTGGTTACAGATTGCCCTCTCTGTCCTTCTAAAAATTGAGTCCCCTACCACCAGAATCTGTCTTTCCTTTCCCTTCACTTCTCCCCCACTCTCACTGGAGGAATTCTTCCCCCAGCAGCTAGGAGAGTCGCTCAACTCAAGCAGTGCTGGTCCCTGACTGGTTTCACCAATGTCACTCAATGGAGTGTACTTATTGGGATGCTTAAGCCCTGGATTGGCCTCCCTGGCACTTCCCCCTCTCCCCTTCCTGACTGTCGACCATCTACTCTTTCCTAGTGCCTGCACCTCTTTGTCTTCACCCGCCTCTGTGCTGGCCCCTGCCGGCACCTGCCGTGTACGTTCCTGGATCTTCTTTAGTATGGAGGGTCTTCTCGGTGCTGACAGTTGCTTCCCCAGATTCAGAACCTGGGCGTCCAGGGAACAATGTGCTTACATTTTGCACAGCAGTATTTGCCCTCGATCTAATGATCGAGGAATGTATACATGCCCCAAGATGTACACTGAGTCGCATCTCCACACCCGCCGGACATTGTAAATTTACTAGCTTCCTGACACTAATTCTAAACAAGACAATACACAGGTACTCAACAAGACAATACACAGGTAGACATTGTGATTGGCCAAAGCAATCACATGGTACCAGTAGCGGGGCGGTACAGTGATCTGTCATTGGCTATGTCCAGTGGAGTGAGAACCGAGCCATCGGCGGTGTTGGTGGCTCGGTTCTCAGTGCAGAGATGCCGGGGGAAAGCTGCAATATCGGTCCGATGCTCCATCCACCGTGGTAAGTATCAATAGGAAAAAAAACGAAAACCCATTCTTCTCTTTTAAGAGGTTGTAAAGGTAGAATTTTTTTTTGCCTTAATGCATTAAAACCCATACCTTTCAACCATCCCGGATTGCCCGGGAAAGTCCCGCCTTGGGAGGTCTGTCCCGGGCACCTTCATTCCGGGACAATATAGTGTCCCGGAATTGCCCCCTGGGGACAATCTGATGCCCCCTAAAAATGCCACCGCTGTCACTCACTGCCTGGCCGAGATCCGCTTTATTATTAACCACCAGGCGCTGCCTGGCTCACTGCCCAAACAACTGGTTGCTAGCCATGGCCCACCTGGCGTCTAGCAACCAGTGACATCATGATGAGGAGGAGAGTGGGGGCCCAGCATTCAGAGTGAGCTGGAAGAGGATTTAAATTCCTCCTCCTGGCACCTAGGCTCCACAGTCATCAAAAGGACCGCCAGCTCCGCCCCCGACTCAGCCCCCCAAGTCCGGGTCTCGCCTGAAGTAGGCTGTTCCTGCCGCTGGAACAGAGGTAGGAGAAATGCTCCCTGCAGTTCCCTGAGGATGCTCATGGTCACTCTGCTCCCTCCCATACACTGCCCCCCTCCGGTCATGCTGTACTGCCCCCGCATACTGCCCTCCACTATCGCCCCTCCCATCATACTGCCCTCCACTGCCACCACTCCCATCTTTCTGCCCTCCACTACCACCCATCCCATCATACTGTCCTCCACTACCCCCCTCCCATCATACTGCCCTCCACTGCAACCCCTCCCATCATACTACCCTCCACTGCAACCCCTCCCATCATAATGCCATCCACTGCAATCTCTCCCATCATACAGTGATGTAAAAAATGAGGCAAAGATAAATAATTTCAGAACTTTTTCCACCTTTAATGTGACTTATAAACTGTACAACTCAATTGAAAAACAAACTGAAATCTTTTAAGGGGGGGGGTAAAAACAAAAAAACTAAAATAATGTGGTTGAATAAGTGTGCACACACTCTTATAACTGGGGATGTAGCCGTGTTCAGAATTAACCAATCACATTCAAACTCATGTTAAATAGTCAGTACACACCTGCCATCATTTAAAGTACCTTTGATTACCCCAAATAAAGTTCAGCTGTTCTAGTAGGTCTTTCCTAACATTTTCTTAATCGCATCCTACAGCAAAAGCCATGGTCCGCAGAGAGCTTCCAAAGCATCAGAGGGATCTCGTTGTTAAAATGTATCAGTCAGGAGAAGGGTCCAAAAGAATTTTCAAGGCATTAGATATACCATGGAACACAGTGAAGACTGTCATCAAGTGGAGAAAATATGGCACAACAGTGACATTACCAAGAACTAGACGTCCCTCCAAAATTGATGAAAAAGCGGAGAAGAAAACTGGTCAGGGAGGCTGCCAAGAGGCCTACAGCAACATTACAGGAGCCGCAGGAATATTTGGCAAGTACTGGCTGTGTGGTACATGTTACAACAATCCTGTATTCTTCATATGTCTGGTCTATGGGGTAGAGTGGCGGAAGCCTTTTCTTACCAAGGAAAACATCCAAGCCTGGCTATATTTTGCAAAAACACATCTGAAGTCTCCCAAAAGCATGTTGGAAAATGTGTTATGGTCTGATGAAACCAAGGTTGAACATTTTGTCCATAATTCCAAAAGATATGTTTATCGCAAAAACAACACTGCACATCACCAAAAGAACACCATACAGACCGTGAAGCATGGTGGTGGCAGCATCATGCTTTGGGGCTGTTTTTCTTCAGCTGTAACCTTAAGGGCCTTAGTCAAGGTAGAGGCAATTGTGAACAGTTCCAAATACCAGTCAATATTGGCACAAAACCTTCAGGCTTCTGCTAGAAAGCTGAACATGAAGAGGAACTTCATCTTTCAGTATGACAACGACCCGAAGCATACATCCAAATCAACAAAGGAATGTCTTCGCCAGAAGAAGATTAAAGTTTTGGAATGGTCCAGCCAGAGCCCAGACCTAAATCCCATTGGAAATCTGTGGGTTGATCTGAAGAGGGCTGTGCACAGGAGATGTCCTCGCCATCTTACAGATTTGGAGTGTTTTTGCAAAGAAGAGCGGGCAAATATTGCCAAGTCAAGATGTGCCATGCGGATAGACTCATACCCAAAAAGACTGAGTGCTGTAATAAAATCAAAAAGGGCTTCAACTAAGTATTAGTTTAAGGGTGTGCACACCTATGCAACCATATCATTTTATTTTTTTATTTTTACTTCCCTCCACCTAAAAGTTTTCAGTTTGTTGTTCGACTGAGTTGTACAGTTTATGGGTCACATTAAAGATGTAAAAAGTTCTGAAAGGATTTATTTTTGTCTCATTTTTTTACATTTTTTTTCTCAGAAGCCTGACATTTTAACAGGGGTGTGTAGACTTTTTATATCCACTGTATATAGGGATGAGCAGTAGATACTGAGTGTTTTTTTTTTTCTCTTTAGACATCAAAAGTATTAACGTGTTACAAACACATCTAGACAGAAAAAAATGATACATAAAAAAAAACTGCAGACCAAAATGGTGTAAGGGATAATTACACGGTGTGGCACCTTGGTAACGTCCACACAGAAGTAAATAAAACATGTTTTGTTCCTACTGAAATCACATACCAGCTGCAGCCTGGCAGAGTCTGTAATACGGAAGGGGAGCTGCACTGCACTGGAACTTTTGGAGCAGAGCAGATGACAGATAGACCACCTGGAGCATTTGACACAGTTCCCCATAAACATTTACTGTACAAAATAAGGTCCGTTGGCATGGACCATAGGGTGAGTACATGGATTGAAAACTGGCTACAAGGGCGAGTTCAGAGGGTGGTGATAAATGGGGAGTACTCAGAATGGTCAGGGGTGGGTAGTGGGGTCCCCCAGGGTTCTGTGCTGGGACCAACCCTGTTTAATTTGTTCATAAATGATCTGGAGGATGGGATAAACAGTTCAATCTCTGTATTTGCAGACGATACGAAGCTAAGCAGGGCAATAACTTCCAAGACCTGAACAAATTAATAGGGGACGGGCAACGACATGGCAAATGAGGTTCAATGTAGAAAAATGTAAAATGATGCATTTGGGTGGCAAAAATCTGAATGCAATCTATACACTGGGGGGAGAACCTCTGGGGGAATCTAGGATGGAAAAGGACCTGGGGGTCCTAGTAGATGATAGGCTCAGCAATGGCAGGCAATTGGAGCGAGTACAAAGAAGGGCAACAAAGCTAATAAAGGGTCTGGAGCAGGGGTCTCAAAGTACCAGCCCGCGGACTGGTTAAAAATGGCCCTCAGGCAGGGCCGATCCAGGACGTCCTTTTGCGCTGACAGAGGGGGAGGCGCCGAAGAGCTTTACCTCTTCATCTGCTCTGTCCTCTCCGCTGCACGCTGCTACAGCCCAGAGAGAGAACAGAGCGGAGGAAGGATCCGCCCATCGCCCCGCCCACCTAGGCACTGACCTCAGGGCGGGAGATTGTGTTCTCTGGGTTCCCTGTCACTAGGCATGTGTGGAAGCCAGGAGGAGAGGACTCGGGAGGCGGATGGTCCTGACTGCCAGGAGAGGTGAGTGAGCACCACACTGAGGCAAAGTCCTTAGTGGGGTGACTGGGGTAGAAATGTGTGCAGTGTGGGGGTTAATAATGCGTTTGCTGACATCAGTGTTTGGTTAATAATGCATTTGCTGACACCATTGTTGGGGGTTAATAATACGTTTGCTGACACCAGTGTTGGGTTAATAATGCATTTGCTGACACCAGTGTTGGGGGTTAATAATGCATTTGCTGAAATCAGTGGTGAGTGAGCATCACACTGAGGCAAAGTCCTTAGTGGGGTGACTGGGGTAGAAATGTGTGCAGTGTGTGGGGGGATTTGTGCAGTGTGGGGGTTAATGCTGAGGTTAATAATGCGTTTGCTGACATCAGTGTTGGGGGTTAATAATGCGTTTGCTGACATCAGTGCTGGGGGTTAATAATGCGTTTGCTGACATCAGTGTTGGGGGTTAATAATGCGTTTGCTGACATCAGTGTTGGGGGTTAATAATGCATTTGCTGACATCAGTGTTGGGGGTTAATAATGCGTTTGCTGACATCAGTGCTGGGGGTTAATAATGCGTTTGCTGACATCAGTGTTGGGGGTTAATAATGCGTTTGCTGACATCAGTGTTGGGGGTTAATAATGCGTTTGCTGACATCAGTGCTGGGTTAATAATGCATTTGCTGACATCAGTGTTGGGGGTTAATAATGCGTTTGCTGACATCAGTGTTGGGGGTTAATAATGCGTTTGCTGACATCAGTGTTGGGGGTTAATAATGCATTTGCTGACATCAGTGTTGGGGGTTAATAATGCGTTTGCTGACATCAGTGTTGGGGGTTAATAATGCGTTTGCTGACATCAGTGTTGGGGGTTAATAATGCATTTGCTGACATCAGTGTTGGGGGTTAATAATGCGTTTGCTGACATCAGTGTTGGGGGTTAATAATGCGTTTGCTGACATCAGTGTTGGGGGTTAATAATGCGTTTGCTGACATCAGTGTTGGGGGTTAATAATGCGTTTGCTGACATCAGTGTTGGGGGTTAATAATGCGTTTGCTGACATCAGTGTTGGGGGTTAATAATGCGTTTGCTGACATCAGTGCTGGGTATAGTATATTATTGCTGGTATAGTTTTGAAAGTTTGCATGCGGCCCCCATGGGATATGAAAACTTGTCATGTGGCCCTCTGCCAATTTGAGTTTGAGACCCCTGGTCTGGAGGATCTTAGTTATGAGGAAAGGTTGCGAGCACTGAACTTATTCTCTCTGGAGAAGAGACGCTTGAGAGGGGATATGATTTCAATATACAAATACCGGACTGGTGACCCCACAATAGGGATAAAACTTTTTCGCAGAAGAGAGTTTAACAAGACTCGTGGCCACTCATTAAAATTAGAAGAAAAGAGGTTTAACCTTAAACTACGTAGAGGGTTCTTTACTATAAGAGCGGCAAGGATGTGGAATTCCCTTCCACAGGCGGTGGTCTCAGCGGGAGGCATTGATAGCTTCAAGAAACTATTAGATAAGCACCTGAATGACCGCAACATACAGGGATATACAATGTAATGGATAAAAGAAAAAAAAAAGGCGCCTCTAAGTGCAGAATTAAAACTTTTAATATCCCCAAAAAGGATTAAAAACACTTACAAAGGGATTCCTTATTCAAGCCAAGGTCATTGGCTTGAAGAAGGAACCAATCAGTAGTTCCGAAACGCGTCCCATTTTGATGACATATTTCCTGTTTGCGGTCCATGCTGGTTGTCGTCCCCTCCCGCTGACGTCATTTCCGGGATTCATGCTCCACGCTGATTCAGACGGCGCAATTGCTTCACCAGTGTTCACAGAGCCTGGGGTATTCACCTGATATTCACCTGCTGGTTATCCTGGGACCTTCTGCTGCTGCATATCGATATCCCTGTAAAGCTGTGATACACTGAGACCTCCTGATGCCGGATCACCTGCTTCATACATCCATGATATGCTTCTTCCTATCCTTGATTTTGTAAGTGTTTTTAATCCTTTTTGGGGATATTAAAAGTTTTAATTCTGCACTTAGAGGTGCCTTTTTTTTCTTTTATCTGTTTTCTATTAGAGATTGCTCCCCTCTTTGAGTGCAGCCCTAAGTGTTTGAAGACCACATCATCCGTCCAATATAGACACTACCTGCCTGGTCCTGACATTCTGAACGCCCTTGATATATGTTTTATCTGGATATACAATGTAATACTGACACATAATCACACACATGGGTTGGACTTGATGGGCTTGTGTCTTTTTTCAACCTCACCTACTATGTAATTATGTAACTATATAACTATGTAACTATGGATACTAATGAAATGTGGATGGGCCCTAAGATGAGAAGCATTGGATAGATATATCTTCAATTGTAGTCACAAATAACTGCAATTGTGAGTTCCTTCAATTGAAACCCATTACCCAGCTGACAGCACGGTATAGTACCCATGATGATATCATTATATTAAGGCAATTCTTGCATGGCTGATGCTGTAATCATACATGGCAATTTAACCTTTCAGCTTATTCTCTTATCTCTCGTGTTTAGAG
This sequence comes from Aquarana catesbeiana, assembly GCF_042186555.1. Taxonomy (NCBI): domain Eukaryota; kingdom Metazoa; phylum Chordata; class Amphibia; order Anura; family Ranidae; genus Aquarana; species Aquarana catesbeiana. Next base: position 9,849,428 of record NC_133336.1, read on the forward strand.
AGCTCATCTCCCTGGCTGCATGCTTTCTCCTTGCTCTGTGCTCTTCTTCAGAAGTCTATACACACCTGTGCTTTATTGGATATGTGCTTTACATGGAGGTCGGGTCTATCAGTGACTGATGTGGTGATGTGCACATTCTGATAGCGAGCCGTCAGTAAAAAACGAAACAGAATGTGGATGCAGTGAGGTCTGTTCTCAACTGTGACCAACGGCTCACTATCAGAATGATTGCAGAGGAAATGTGAATTAATAAATATCATCTTTATTTTTATTGTTTTTTCTTGCCATATGCAGGTATTGTACAGTAAATAATATACAGTTGACTTACAGGCAGTCCCCGAGTTACGAACAGGTTAGGGACTGCCTGTTTGTTCTGTCGGATTTGTTCGCAAGTCGGAAGCGCATGCGCAGAACGGCAGAGATGTAGTTTTCCAATGTTATCCAATGTTTTACGATGTGCCCACCGACGCCACCTCCGGTTCGTAAGTAGGAGTCAATCGCAAGTCGGAGGTTCGTAGCTAGGGGACCCCCTGTATTCTATCACATATAATAGACAGAACATAGCATGGTTACAGTTCATTATCAACTTACCAAACATTACTCGTACTATGTCTCCTCCACATTCCCAAAAAAGGAAGAGTACAAGGAGCCTCAACCAATGTAACATAGGTAAGGTTACAATGCATATGTACCATTTTGTAGATTCTATCGTATTCTGCATAGGAAAGAACCATAAAAAACAGAAGAGAAAACAGACAGAAAAAAAACAAAAACATTCCGAAGTGTTCCTAAAATATCATCATTTTTTTATGTGTTCAGGTATCTTGGTGTGCTTGGCTTTATACTCATTTTTGTACCTAGAGATGTTTGGTAGTCATATCCAGGGGTTTTAGCCTTTTTGAAAAGGTTTGCAATTTCTAATATACTGATGACTAGGGATGAGCCGAACACCCCCCCTGTTCGGTTCGCACCAGAAGATGTGAACAGGAAAAAAGTTCGTTCGAACACGCGAACACCGTTAAAGTCTATGGGACACGAACATGAATAAACAAAAGTGCTAATTTTAAAGGCTAATATGCAAGTTATTGTCATAAAAAGTGTTTGGGGACCTGGGTCCTGCCCCAGGGGACATGGATCAATGTAAAAAAAAGTTTTAAAAACGGCCATTTTTTCAGGAGCAGTGATTTTAATAATGCTTAAAGTCAAACAATAAAAGTGTAATATCCCTTTAAATTTCGTACCTGGGGGGTGTCTATAGTATGCCTGTAAAGGGGCGCATGTTTCCTGTGTTTAGAACAGTCTGACAGCAAAATGACATTTTGAAGGAAAAAACACATTTAAAACTACCCGCGGCTATTGCATTGCCGACAATACACATAGAAGTTCATTGATAAAAACGGCATGGGAATTCCCCACAGGGGAACCCCGAACCAAAATTAAAAAAAAAAAAATGACGTGGGAGTCCCCCTAAATTCCATACCAGGCCCTTCAGGTCTGGTATGGATATTAGGGGGAACCCCGGCCAAAATTTAAAAAAAAAATGACATGCCGTTTTTATCAATGAACTTCTAAGTGTATTGTCGGCAATGCAATAGCCGCGGGTAGTTTTAAATGTGTTTTTTCCTTCAAAATGTCATTTTGCTGTCAGACTGTTCTAAACACAGGAAACATGCGCCCATTTACAGGCATACTATAGACACCCCCCAGGTACGAAATTTAAAGGGATATTACACTTTTATTGTTTGACTTTAAGCATTATTAAAATCACTGCTCCTGAAAAAACGGCCATTTTTAAAACTTTTTTTTGCATTGATCCATGTCCCCTGGGGCAGGACCCGGGTCCCCAAACACATTTTATGACAATAACTTGCATATTAGCCTTTAAAATTAGCACTTTTGATTTCTCCCATAGACTTTTAAAGGGTGTTCCGCGGCATTGGAATTTGCCGCGAACACCCCAAATTGTTCACTGTTCGGCGAACTTGCGAACAGCCAATGTTCGAGTCGAACATGAGTTCGACTCGAACTCGAAGCTCTTTACTGATGACTCCACTATAGGGTATTACTTTCTAAGGGATATACAGTATATGGTTAGAGATGTGAGCAGAAGGATTTTATTTTGTTGGAGTTTCATTATCTAAGAAGGTGAATGTGTGCCCACTGGGGAAGGTTTAGGTCACCATTGTTTTGGCACCAATGCATATTTATGATTTCACATCACACACAAGAATATGAAAAGATATAATTTGTTTGCAATATATTGCTTTCATGTTTTTGATTTTTTTTTATGTTAACATTTAGAGATTTATATGACGGAACGTCCCACACTCCGCTCAAGTGCTTCTGTCAGTACACCGCTTCCTAAGTTCTGGAACACAGGCCGAAGAAGCGATTAAATATTCTTTTGAACCCTACCGGGGCTGTCCCTGGTGAACCGGGGGCCGAGCTATACAGTTTCAAAGTGGCATTTTCCGGTTACCGGAGGGTTCCGGTTGGGGTACCGGGCCCTGAATCGGTGTGGGGGTACCCATAGAGTGAATCTACAACACCCCCAAGTTTGGTAATTTTGTGACCCATGGTCCGGGAGCACCGGTACCGGGAAGACGGTCAACATTTTGGCCCCGGTAGGTCCCCGGTAAAACAGCCGCGAACCTCCAAATTTTTTGGAGGTGTAGCTGTACTATCTGGGAAGAAGGGGTGCAAGTTTGGTGTCTCTAGCACATTCGGTCTTCGAATGGTTAAGCGATAAGTGAAAAGAGCCCCAAAATCGCCAATTTTCCCCATAGACTCCCATGTTAAGCGAGTGGGCTACTTTGGGGAGTCAGTACCGGCCGTCCTTCGGGTCCCCGGACCCTAAATTTCTTCCACGTGTAGCCGTGGAGCTCCTCTACAAGTGTGCCAAGTTTGGGGGGATTTAACTCAGTGGATCCCCGGAAACTGGAGCCCAAATTTGCCCCAATATCTTTGCCATTTTCCCCCAGGCGCCAAAACAACGCGAGTGGTCCATTTTGGGTAATCGGTACCGGCCGGCCTTAGGTTCTCTGGACCCGAAATTTCTTCCATGTGTAGCCATGGGTCTTCCCTACAACATTGGTCCAGCTTGGCAAGAAAATCAGGGGGGATTTAGTCGTTTTAGGGGGTCCAAATTATGGGGACTCGGTCATCCAAAAAGTGTGGACTTAGTCGTTTTTATGGAAGAAAAGTGCCCCAGCGGGACTTAGTCGAATTTGGGTCCGAACTACCACCGACAGGTTATGGGTCCAGTGACCCTAGTTGAGTCCCCTCTTTCCTGGGGTGGTATTCCGGGTTCAATCGGAGAGAAACTTCCACACGGTGGCTCGCAGGAGGGTCGGTCCACCCGGACCTTGTGTCTAAAATCCACCGGTAGCGACCTGCCAAATTTGGGGTCTCTAGCTCAAAGTATGGGGGAGATATGGTCCTCCAAAGTTGACCGACTCATGGTGGCCACCACGGCCAAGGGGGTAGCGAGTGACCGCTAAATAGGAAACGGTCCCCTGGAGCCCCATGGTCGGTATGAAATTTTTCGGTTTAAGCCGGTTATCTGGTCCTAGGGGTGCCGTCTTTGGAAGACAGTTACAGGGCAACCTTAAGGCTTAGGAACCCCATATTTTGACCACGTGTAGGGCATCGCTTCCTCTACAAGTGTGCCAAGTCGGGTGTTCCTAACCCCAACAGCCGATGAGATACGACGCCCCAAAGTTGACCGACTTTCCCATAGACTCCAATGTTAAATCGCGGTTTCTCTTGGTTCCACTTTTCGGGGTGCCACCGGCCCGCTATCGGTTCCCTGGACCCCAAACTTGGCCAGTGAGTACCTGAAGTGTCTCCCCACAGCCTCCCAGTGTCGGTGTATTTTTAAGACCCATAGCACCGGAGAGCGCCACGCACGTCTTTGCCGGTGCTCTGTGAAGCGCTATTGACCCCCAAAAGTCGAGGGGGGTCTCATTCTACTGGGGCTTTCCCCGGTGAAACGGGGCCGAGCTATACCGTTTCAAAGTGGCATTTTCCGGTTACCGGAGGGTTCCGGTTGGGGTACCGGGCCCCGAATCGGTGTGGGGGTACCCATAGAGTGAATCTACAACACCCCCAAGTTTGGTAATTTTGTGACCCATGGTCCGGGAGCACCGGTACCAGGAAGACGGTCAACATTTTGGCCCCGGTAGGTCCCCGGTAAAACAGCACCGAACCTCCAAATTTTTTGGAGGTGTAGCTGTACTATTTGGGAAGAAGGGGTGCAAGTTTGGTGTCTCTAGCACATTCGGTCTTCGAATGGTTAAGCGATAAGTGAAAAGAGCCCCAAAATCGCCAATTTTCCCCATAGACTCCCATGTTAAGGGAGTGGGCTATTTTGGGGAGTCGGTACTGGCCGTCCTTCAGGTCCCCGGACCCTAAATTTCTTCCACGTGTAGCCGTGGAGCTCCCCTACAAGTGTGCCAAGCTTGGGGGGATTTGACTTGGTGGATCCCCGGAAACCGGAGCCCAAAGTTGCCCCAATATCTTCGCCATTTTCCCCCAGGCGCCAAAACGACGCGAGTGGTCCACTTTGGGTAATCGGTACCGGCCGGCCTTAGGTTCCCTGGACCCTACATTTCTTCCATGTGTAGCCATGGGTCTTCCGTACAACTGTGCCAAGCTTGGGGGGTTTTCACCATGAGGGTCCCCGGATACAGGTGCTCAAAGTAGGCCCCTTGGTTAATAGCCGCGCGCCAAGCTGACCAGAAACCTGCCCTTGACGGGGCCCCCCCGCCCCCCTACCCCCCCTTCCCCGCTCCCCAAATTTTTTTCACAGTCTCCCCCGACCCTGAGACACCCCCCCGCAGCAAGTCCCCCCAGCTTAATAGTCGTTGGCCAGCTTGGGGGGAAAAGTGGGGACTTAGTCTTTTTTTTGAAGATTTTCGTACTTAGAAGGTCTTTCACGAACAAAGGGTGAGGACTTAGTGATTTTTTCACTCCAAAAAAGTGGGGACTTAGTCTTTTTTTCGCCAAATTTCATACTTAGTCATTTTTCACGCCAAAAAGACAACCGGCAGCACCGGTGTTGATGAGTCAACATGCTGAAGTCTTCTCTTGATTGTTGACTTTGACACACATACACCTACCTCCTGGAGAGTGTTCTTGATCTGGCCAACTGTTGTGAAGGGTGTTTTCTTCACCAGGGAAAGAATTCTTCGGTCATCCACCACAGTTGTTTTCCGTGGTCTTTCGGGTCTTTTGGTGTTGCTGAGCTCACTCTCTCTGATGGGTTTGTTTTGTTTTTTCAGTCTAATGATGGCTTGCTTCACTGATAGTGACAGCTCTTTGGATCTCATATTGAGATTTGACAGCAACAGATTCCAAATGCAAATAGCACACTTGAAATGAACTCTGGACCTTTTATCTGCTCCTTGTAAATGGGATAATGAGGGAATAACACACACCTGGCCATGGAACAGCTGAGCAGCCAATTGTCCCATTACTTTTGGTCCCTTAAAAAGTGGGAGGCACATATACAAACTGTTGTAATTCCTACACCGTTCACCTGATTTGGATGTAAATACCCTCAAATTAAAGCTGAAAGTCTGCAGTTAAAACACATCTTGTTTGATTCATTTCAAATCCATTGTGGTTGTGTATAGAGCCAAAAAGATTAGAATTGTGTCGATGTCCCAATATTTATGCACCTGACTGTACCTGTTTCGATGCTCCAGACAGCTGCAGAACCCTCTTCCTCCACCAAAACCTTAGCCGCATAATATACCATACATGAACATTAACCCTGTATGGTATGATAAGGGGGCTGAGGTTTGAGCAACTGAGGATAGTCAGTAAAACATACACAGGCACTGTGGGGAACCAGTCAGTGCTGGAAGAAGTCAGCTAAAGCAAGGAATTAGGTAAAGCTGGGTACACACACATCAAAATTCAGTTTAGCAGGGATCGGCCAAATTTTGATCTCTGTGTAGCCCTCCCTGTTAGAAGTCAATCATTAGACCACCTTAGTATATTCATGCCATCCCACATACTGATTCCTACCACCTTGATCACTTCAAATTACTGAAGTGGTCATGGTGGTTAGAGTGTTCCTTTAATATCTCTCAGAAGAAGTAAACCTGTGTATACTGATTCCATTTCATTCAATCATCCTCTAGTTGTGTTAAATTGGTGGGGGGTGCTGTCTGTATACCCTAACCTGTCTGTATACCCTAGTTTCTCTGTATACTCTAGCTTCTTTGTATACTCTAGCCTGTCTATATACCCTTAGCCTCTCTGTATAGCGGCTGGACCACGGGTGGGGCTGATGGAGGGACCAGGGGCGGGACCAGGGGTAGGTCAGGTATCCTGTACGCTGTACAGGCCCCATGATTTCTATCAGCAGCCCCGGTCCTGTGCCCAGCGCTCTGTGTATTATGTAGTCCTGTACCCAGCACTCTGTGTATTATGTAGTCCTGTGCCCAGCGCTGTGTGTAATGTCCTGTGCCCAGCGCTCTGTGTATTATGAAGTCCTGTGCCCAGCACTCTCTGTAATGTCCTTTGCCCAGCACTCTGTGTATTATGTAGTCCGGTGCCAGCGCTCTGTGTAATGTCCTGTGCCCAGTGCTCTGTGTATTATGTAGTCCTGTGCCCAGCACTCTGTGTAATTTCCTGTGCCCAGCGCTTTGTGTATTATGTAGTCCTGTGCCCAGCACTCTGTGTACAGAAAAGCCCGGAGGAAATCAAATAAAATGACATGAACGAAGGGCGGGCATGACATGGTTAACAGGAGAACATAGTGAAGAGAATTTTTTGAAGAGAGCTGAAGAGATTGGGTGTTGATGCAGTGGGGAGGAGCTGGCTGCATGAAGCAGTGCGCGTGTCCCTCCCCAGCTCAGTGGCAGCAGTAGGGAGAGAGCTTGGTAACATGTCTGCGGTGGAGGACTTGGGGGAACGATTGCAGGAATAAGCGGTGACTAGGGGGGAAGGTTGGCTCCAAGCATGGCTGACATCAGCTTTAGATGAATGGTCCCGGAGGGCAGGGGAGGAAGTCCGCACAAGCTTGGTGGTCACGGCCGCCAGAGCGCTTCTTACCGGACTCCCCCAGAGCTCAGCGGCAATCAACTCGGGAGTCCCCTGAGGGCCCCTTTAGGGCCCCCTGCCAATTGATCGGCAGTGCACGTGGTGGGGGGTCCTAGGGGGAGTCCCCATCATGGCCAGAGCTTGGCGAGTGGGACCCCCAGCAGCTCCGGGGCCCCCACTAGGCCTGAATCGTGGAGGGAGACGGAAGGTGCGGGCTCCACCCCTGGCGACCATGCAGCGGGGGTGAGGCTTCGACTGGGGACTCGATCCGCAGCAGCCTCCGGGCCTCTGCCATCCACAGCCGGCGGCTCCCGGGCAGTGGAGGGACAGAGGAAGAAGCCAGTGGAGGCCATGACACTGGCCGTCAGAGTGGTGGAGGCGGCAGAGGCCCAGGCAAAGCAACCAAGAAGTTGATGGACGGATCCGGCATGCAAAGGTGAGGCATGGAACAGCATGCATCCTCGGCATCCAGGGACGAATCCCCTGGAGGGCTGGGAGTGGGAGCTGAAGACATGGTGGTCGATCGGTCTGAGGGTGATCTGTCATTGTCGAAAGAAGAGAGCCCGTGAGGAAGCCCATCGGCAATAGAGGCGGGACCTTCGGCTGGTGGGACCTTTCCTAGGCAGCCTGGAAAGTCTGTTTTTCTCCCTTTCATATTGTGGGTGTAGAAGGGGCAGGGGTGGGTGGTGGGACTAGGCCTGTTAGTCAGCTTACTACACAGCGGGCAATCCCGCCTGTTTCCACCCTTCCAGCCACGTCGGTCCGAGACCACGCCATGGCGGATCTGGGTTTACAGGGGTTTTTGGTGGGTTTAAAGGAGTTGGTGCATAGGTTTGAACCGGGGCAGAGCGGGCTCACGTCGCCGGCAGCTGCATGGGTGGCACCCTGGGGGGCAGCAGGATCGGGGACTCCCAGAATGGGGGTCACTCCCACGCCTCACACAGTAGTGGCAGTGCCCGATTTGGGGGTAACGGCGGTGGCTGGGCAGGAGGAGGCTCCCAAGACATCGGCGGGGGACACGGCAGGGGAGGCAGCTAAGAAAAAAGATCTTGTCAGGCTGGCAGATGCTGCACCATAAACCGGAGGTGCGGGAGAAGATCTGGAAAGGTGAGTACGTGGAGATATTCGCACTGCTGCCGCTGGAGAAATTCAATTTAGACAGAGTGAAGCCAGAGGATGATCATAAGAAGGAGGATGAGGAGAAGAGGAGATACAGACTTATGCCCTACTGGCTTCAGGCTTTCGCCATATTGGCTAGTGTGATTGAAGAGAAGAACCCAGGACATTGTCCGGCGCTGTTCTGCTATTTGGACGCCGTGCGTGAGGCTCATAGAGTCTACGGTGGAATGGCGTGGTTGCAATATGATGAACAGTTCCGGCAACGGAGGGCGATACGCCAGGCCTTACGGTGGGATCACAAGGATATTAGCCTGTGGATGCGACTTATGACGTTGGCAAGGACAACAAGTCCGTTTTTTCCAGGGGGGGGCCAGTGGCTCATCCAACAAGGGTTCGTGCAAATTTGGGGGGTCCTGCAAGTACAAACACGAATGCTCTGGTTGGGGAGGTGCGCATCCAGTGTCCCGTTGCTTTAAACAAGGAAGGGATCGTGCCGTGGAGTCTGTTAGTAAAAGGGACGACGCCGGTGAAAGTGGAAAGGGTGCAGCCATTTCTCGATAGGTATCTGGATAGGGGGGCAGTGTGGTTGTTGAGCCTGGGTTTTTTAGAGACCTTTCAGATTCCATCGACACTAGTCGATGCCCCCCTTTGTCTTGTAACCTTGCTATATGCGAACGTGGTTTCGGAGAAACTGCGGAAGGAGGTGGCGTTGGGCGTTGGGCTCCTTTCCCTTTTTGCATTACCTGATTTGGTAGTCTCGCCTTTGGGGGTAGTACCAAAAAAGGAGCTGAATAAATTTAGGCTGATCCACCATCTTTCATTCCCAAAGGAGGGATCGGTCAATGACACGATCAACCCGGAAATGTGTGCGGTATCATATACGTCCTTTGATGCGGCTGTATTTTGGGTTCGTATGTATGGATAGGGGGCTCGCATGGCCAAAGCCGACATAGAATCGGCTTTTAGACTGCTTCCTGTGCATCTGGATAGTTTCCGGTTGCTAGGTTGTCATTGGAAGGAGGAGTTCTATGTGGAACCCTGCTTGCCCATGGGTTGTTCTTTTTCTTGTGCTCTGTTTGAACAGTACAGTCCATTCGCAGAGTGGGTAGTATGAGACGTCGCGGGAGTGAATTCTATCATCCAATACCTGGAACGAATTTCTGTGTGTGGGCCCAGCCTCATCGGAGATTTGTGCAGTCCTGTTGGCTACACTGGAACACATTGCCGCTTGCTTCGGCATCCCCTTGGACCCGGAGAACACAGAGGGACCAACTACGGTGCTGAGTTTCTTGGGCATTGTCTTGGATTCGGATGCCATGGAGTGTAGACCACCGGAGGATAAGCTGTGGCACTGCAGGCTGAGATTCAGGGGATACTAGGATTAGGCAAGGTGCAACTTCGGACTCTGCAGGTATTTGTTAGGTAAGTTGAACTTTGCATGTCGCATCCTCCTACCGATGGGGAGAGTAATTTGCAGATGGCTGTCGGCAAGTACGGCGAGAATTACGTCTCCCAATTATTATGTACGACTGGTACGGGATCACACGGCAGATACAAGGATTTGGCACATGTTTTTGGACCGTTTCAACAGGAGGGCACTGAGGATGTCAGGGCCTGTTAGTCATTTCGATCGGGAGCTTTACACGGATGCGGCTGGATTGGCTGGTTTTGGGGCCTTTTTTCAAGGTAAGTGGAGTGCGAGGCCCTGGCTGGATTCGTGGAAGGAGGTTTTTTGAGGAATATGTTGTTGCTGGAACTGTTTCCAGTAGTTTTGACGATGGAGTTATGGGAGGAGTCCTTCAGGAACTTGAAAATAGGATTTTTATAACAGCTTACCTGTAAAATCATTTTCTTTGAAGTACATCACGGGACACAGAGCCATAGTAGTTACTATGTGGGTTATAGGCCAACTTCAGGTGATGGACACTGGCATGCCCTAAGACAAAAATTGCACTCCCTATATAACCCCTCCCACTACTGGGAGTACCTCAGTTTTGTAGCAAAGCAATACATGTGTATACCAACAGGGAGGGACCTCTGTGTCCTGTGATGTACTTCAAAGAAAAGGATTTTACAGGTAAGCTGTTATAAAAATCCTATTTTCTTATCGTACATCACGGGACACAGAGCCATAGTAGTTACTATGTGGGATGTCCCATAGCAATGCCAACTGAAGGGAGGGAGACACAACAAAAGTAGGGCACTAAGAGACTAGAGGACTTATACTGCAGCCTGCAGTACACTGCGCCCAAAGGCGATATCCTCATGACCTTTTACATCTACTTGATAGAATCTGGTAAATGTATGGACTGAAGATCAAGTTGCAGCCTTGCAGGTCTGAGCCATGGAGGCTTGGTGATGCACTGCCCAAGAAGTACTAACAGCCCTGGTGGAGTACACTTTAATATGAAAAGGAGGAATTTTTTGCTTTTTAACCCATAAGCTTGAACAATCACTTGATGAATCCATTTAGATATAGTAGATTTCAATGCTGCCTGTCCTCTTTTAGGACCGTCTGTCAATACAAACAAAACATCTGTTTTACGAATCTGAGTGGTCATTTTCAAATACACCTTGACCGCTCTCACCACATCAAGAGAATGTAGTGACTTTTCTTCCACAGAACAAGGTTCTGGAAAAAATGAAGGCAGAACAATATCCTGGTTTAAATGAAAACCTGATACTACCTTCGGTAGGAAATTAGCATGAGACTGCAATACAACCTTATCCTTATGAATAATCAAATATGGCTCTTTTACAAGAAAGAGCAGCCAACTCTGATACTCTTCTTGCATAAGATGTGGCAATCAAGAAAATTATTTTCCTCGTCAAGAGGACCAAGGGAATATCTTGAATTGGCGCAAAAGTCTGTTTTTGTAAAGCTGACAGGACTAAATTTAAGTCCCAAGGATTCCACCTTTTAAAAAAAATATTAAAAGCCAGCAGCTATGCACATTGGGGGATGAACACATTGGGAAGTCCAGAGCTTGGACCTTCTTATTCCAAGTTGACAGGATATTGTTTTGCCGCAGTCTTGAATGAAACTGTGCATAAGGAATGGCCTTGAAAGAAGCTACCATCTTTCCCAACAATTTAATGCAAAGTCGAATCGAAGGATTCTTCTTTGTCTTGACCAACTGAACCAGTTCATTTATGGAACTGATCTTTTCCTGGGGCAAAAACACCCTCTTTTGAGCTGTATCTATGATCAACCCCAAGTACTGCAATCTCCTTGATGGTTTTAAGGAGGATTTCTCTAGGTTGAGAATCCAACCTAGGTATTCCAGGTAGCTGACTGCTGTGACCAAAGTTTAGTTTAAGCGGGCTACCAATTGATCTATTAAGAGTAGATTGTCTAAGTAGGCTAGTATAGTTATACCTTGAGCCCTTAGCCTGGCTAAAGGAGGAGCCAGGACCTTTCTAAATACTTGAGGTGCAGTAGCTAGACCGAAAGGCAGAGCTACAAACTGGAAATGAAGATTTTCTACCTCGAAGCATAGAAATTTCTGGTGAGCTGGAAAAATCGGTACATGGAGATAAGCATCCTTGATGTCGATTGACGCCAGAAGTTCAGTTCTCCCCCTTGTAGGATGGAGACTACTGTTTGGATTGACTCCATGCGAAAAGAACGGATATTCAAAAACCGGTTTAGATCTTTGAGATCTAAAATGGGTCTGACATCCCCGCTTGGTTTTGGAACCGTGAACAGGTTTAATTAAAACCCCAAACCTTGCTCTTCCAGTGGGATCACCTATCTTACTCTTTGAGACAAGAGATGATCCAAGGCTAGAAAGAGAGACTTCTTTATCACTGGATCTCTGGGAATGTTTGATCTGAGAAAACGAGGAGGTGGTAACTCTCGGAACTCTAGTTTGTATCCTAGAGAAATTGAGGAAGCCACCCATCTGCCTTGACATTGTTCCTGCCAGATCTTTGAAAACTGTAGAAGCCTTCCCTCCACTCGAGCGAGTGGGGGCGCACCTTCATAAGGAGGCTTTAGTATTCTGTTTTGTGGGTTTCTTCCTCCAGGTCTTTTTTTGGCCCTGAGACTGACTCTGAGGTTTACCTCTTGAATCTGACAGTGGAGGCCGTCGAGACTGCTTGGAGGCTTATGCCCATGGCACTGGAGAAGAAGCATGTTTAAAGGAAAAATGCTTAAACTTCTTTTTAACTGGTAAAAGGGAACTTTTCCTATTAGAAATTCTTCGATTATACTTATCTAGATCGTCTCCAAATAACCGTTCACCATGAAAAGGGGAACTGGCCAAGAGCTTTTTGCATGGCACTTCGGCTGACCAATTTTTCAACCATAAGATTCTACACACATGTACCAGCCCTAGCATGAGGCCTGGAGAATAGAATCTTTCATAGCATCTACTGTAAAACATAACTCTTCTGATATCCCGCCCAACTCCTGGGCCTGCTGATCTGGAATAACTTTGAGTACCTCTATAAACTGGTCCTTTAAGGACTGAGATACTCCAATCGCTGCCAGTGCAGGTTGAATGACTGAACCTGCCAGCGCAATATAGTTTTTAAAAAGGAACTCCAACTTCTTATGCGTTGGATCCTTTAGCATATGAGCATTGCCTACTGGACAAGTCAGATTTTTATTTTCAGATGATATAGCAGCGTCAATTGCTGGAATTACCCATTTCTTAATAAAATCTTCCTCCATAGGATAAAGTAATGAAAACTTTTCCTGAGGAAAAAACTGTTTGTCTAGGTGCTCACACTCAGAATACATTAGCTTCCTTAGCCATGAATGGATAGGAAAAGAATGAACAGATTGGGAAAGGTTTAGTGAACCCAAACCAGAAGTGGGCTCATCGACTGACTGCGTTATTGGTAGTAAAAATGTGGAGCGGGCCAATTCAGTGAGAGACTTTACCAACAATCTTTCCTGTGAACCTGACACTTCTGTATCAGGTTCTTCGGAAGAGGAGACTTCAGCCTCTTCCTGGTCCTTTGAAAGAATTTCATCATCTCTTGCTCCTTGTTCCTCAGCAAGAGGGTCCTGGGCAATGGACAGGGACCTGCTGTGCTTAGTCCCACTCTGGGATGCAATTAAAGCATCAATTTTTTGCTCCAAGCTTAAAATGGTTGAAGAAAAAACCTCCTTAGTGATATACACAGGGGCTGCAGTGTTAAGAGCAGCTGCAACACTTGCCCCTCCTGATGGCTCACTCTGACCAGCCATATTACTCTCAGGGGGGATGCCATCTTTTTTGTGATGGTTCTAGGCTTCCTTGTGACTGTAGCAGTCCTTTTAGAGCCCTTTTTTGAGTTGTTTTTTACCCCACTTCCGACCATAGCCGATGTACAAAGCAGAGGTACTACCAGAAGGAATGCATCCACTGCTTGAGCACTAATCCAGCCCTGTCGCTGCTATTAATGCTCAGCCTGATGCAGTAGTAAATGTGTCAAAAGGAATGCCTGTGTCACCAAACCTCTTATATGCCACTTTTGCTCTTGTGTCCCTCCTGCAGCATATAACAGCACAAATGGTGGCTTTTAAAACATACCTTCCCGCGCTGGATATTGGAGGATGCCAATGCCGCGCTAAGACCCGCCCCCCATCGCCTACGGCCCTTCCCCTCTTTTTTTTTTTTAAAAGAGCGATTTCCCGCATGAGCGCGGGCTCCTGAATACACAGGGAGGAAGGAGAAATGGCAGGGGGGGTCTGGAAACAGCCCGTTTAAAAAAAAACCCTCTTGTGGCGCTCTTTCCCTGAGAAGAGGGGAAGAAAAAACGGCATAGGGGGGCGTCTGGTGGGGAGAGGGAACCCCCCCAGACTTACCAGAGGTCTGCTGCTTGGCTGGAGGAAGAAGAACTGCAGCTTCCTAGACACACTGTGGGCTTTCTGAGAAGCATGAGACTGTAAGTACTCAATACAGCCCCCAGTGGTGACACATGGGCATGACAACACTTACTAAATTTAAAGGAGACATTTCATAAGAAAAATTTCAAAAAAATCTTAGAAAACTCCACTTACCTTTCCCGCCGCAGGGTTTTCTGTGGTAAACCAACAGACCTAATCTTCACCCTTCACGGTGAGTTCTGTTAAACCTTCAGGAGCTGGGGATCCTCGAGGAAACCCACAATCCTGGACCTGTAATAGCACCACCGCCAGTAAAAACTTTATGGCCTTAGAACCAAAAAGTACTGGATCTCACGGTCCACCTCTCTAAAAAGAGAAGCGTTACAGGCAAGACCTAATTTCTTCGGATACAAGACCCAGGTACCATTCAATTCGGCCAAAAAGACACTTTGAATGGATCTGGCTGCATGGCTAGCCCCAGCAAGGATTGCTTCAGAGGAGCTCAGCACAGCAAATCTTTACTCGTGACCAACACCTTAGACACAGGCGAAAAAACTGAGGTACTCTCAGTAGTGGGAGGGGTTATATAGGGAGTGCCCTTTTTGTCTTAGGGCGTGGCAGTGTCCATTACCTGAAGGTGGCCTATAACCGACATAATAACTACTATGGCTCTGTGTCCCGTGATGTACGATAAGAAAGTGCGATTTCACAGGGATAATCTGGGGGTGGTGCAGGTTATCAACAAAGTATTGGCTGCGTCCGGCTACTCAGACACCTAGTTTTGCATCGTCTACAGCTGAATTTTTTTATTTAAGCTGTCCACCTCCCGGGAGTGGAAAACGTCATTATTGACGCTTTGTCTCACTTTCAGTGGGACAAGTTCCGGGAGTTGGCACCGGAGGCGGAGCAATGCAGGGTTCCTTGTCCCAAATGGCTGTGGAGAGTTGCATTGGACGATTATCCAGATGGATCAGACAGTCGTGAGCGCAGCAACATGGGCGGCTTATACTAGGGTATAGCGGGAATGCTTGTCCCTGTTGCAGCAAATCACGAGTGGTGGGGAAGGTCAGGACTGGAGGTTAATGGTGCTGTACTTCGTTTTGTGAAATTTTGAAGCTGGGGTGTCGGTGTTGGGTTAGAGAGGAAGTTAGCGGGGTTGGCTTTTTGGTTTAAATTTCAGGGTTGCCCAGACTTCACAGGTGCCCTGTTTCTTTTGAGCTTTTGGGGAGGTTATTGGCGCAGCTGGTTCAGATGTGTTCGTCTCAATATGAGGTGGTGTTGTTCAAAGCGGCATTCTCCCTGGCGTTCTTTGGGGCTTTTCGGATTAGTGAATTAGTTAACCCTTCCAAAAAGTTACAGGGAGCTTAAGGGTGACTGAGGTCATCTGTGGTGATGATAGGTTGTCCATACGGGTGTGCAGATCAAAAACGGACCAGTGCGGCAAGGGCAAGACGGTGGGGGTATTTTCACTACCAGGTTCTCCCTTGTGCCTAGTGGGGTTAGTTAAGGGATTCCTTGCGGTACGACCAGACGTGGCGGGGTCCTTCTTAGTTCACCGGGATGGCATCTCTTTGTTGAGATTTCAATTCATTGCAGTTTTTTAAAAATGTTTGTTGGCTCTGGGTTTGGGGGATCAAAAATTTTCCTCTCATTCGTTTTGCATTGGAGCTACTATGGAGGCGGTCAGCTGGGGTTTGTACGAGGAAGCAGTCAAACGCATTGGGAGATGGGAATCACAGCGGTTCAAATCTTATGTGCGCCCCCACATACTGTCAGTATAGTGGGGTAGGGAGTGCATAAGATGTGTGAGCATCCTCGGGCGTGCATTTATTGTTATGTGGGTTGTTTTCTTTTCTTTCAGGAGGAACCCAAGGCCTGGTCTGGATATTGGGCCATTCCTATGTTTTTTGGGGGGCAAGGAGGGCAGATGTGTGGCCCGAGGGGAGACAATTGGGCATTTCAAGACAGGAAGCATATATTAGGTGGCTGGGGGTACCAGGGATGCTATGGAGCAGGACAGTTCCAGAAGTGCACAGATCTATATGCCGCCTGACATTATAGTGTTACATGTGGGGGGCAATGATTTAGGGCTCAGGTCTATGTTGGATATTGTGCGGGATATCAAGTTTGATTTCTTGCGGCTCCGCATGGCATTTCCAGAGATGCTAATAGTGTGGTCCGACATTGTAGCGCCGACTACTTGGAGATTGGCCCGGTCAGTGGAGTGGATCAATAAGGCCAGGAAGATAGTGAATGGGTTGTTTGTAGGGATGTTAGTAGATTTGTTGTCCGGAATGGGGGGTTGGCGATCAGACACTTGGAGCTGGAAGTAGAGACCTGGTGGTACCTTCGGAGTGATGGGGTACACCTCAATGCTGTGGGGATTGATATGTGGGCTTTAGGTTTACAGGATGGGATCCAGAGAGCATTGAGGGTGTGGCGGTAAACACAAGGGTAAGGTTTTCCCCTGGTGTGCTGTGGTGGGTTTTTAGCCTTTGCGGGTGAAGGAAGAAACCTAGGATACGGAAGAGTTCGGGACCCATCGGTGGTATGGGTCCCGTTGGTGGTATTCCATACGATGGTTTAGCTGGACTTTGGTTAACGGGTGCACTGCGGTCAGTGTTTGGTTGTCTCTGGTTGTCTTTGGTATCGCAGTGCTGGATTGGATCATGTGGCAAGCTTGGGGTTCCTTGCAAAGACCAATGCAAATATGTGAATGATGGGTGGTGGTTTAACGGATGTTTCTTTATACAGTTATGTAAATTTACTTGAGTTGTTAATAAAAATGGCTGCTATGGCCAATATTTACTCCAGCTTGGTGTGGTCTGCATTTATGGGTAAGGGTACGGTTAAAGTACAGCTGGGTATTGGTCTGGCAGATAGATGGTAAGTATGTGGCATCTGTTATACAATGTCATGTTCTGTGCCATTTGCCAAGAAAAAAAAAAATATGTGCCCGGATTTCATTTTAAAAATCTGGTCACCTAATTATATGAGTAGATTGTTGAGGAGCACAGCGGTGGATTAATACACATTATAAATACTTTGATTATATGTTTATTTTATTGTACTTTTCAATTCTTTGTCACAGATTCATTTATTGTAATACATTGTATGCAGAGTGGAGTGGATTGGATGAGAATAGCGCTGCACCATTTATGTATGGAATGGGCTGTTGCTGAAATAACTAAATAGACTGTTAATTCCCCTGGAGTGAATCAGCAGGAGCTGTATACAGGAACCAAGTGTGTGCAGGTGGAAGGAAGAAGAAGACCTTTGTAAATAGGGAGAAAGTTGTTCCCTTTTGTCCTTGTTCTGGACATTTTCAAATTGGGCAACCCATAATTCCCTCCCCCATCCAGTTATCATCCCCTAAATAAAACAACGACAAAAAAACAAGCCAAGGACTGTTGTCTGTGTTTGAGTGCATGAAGGAAATGCTGTGTGCCTGGCTGTAAAGTAGTGGGGGACCTTATCTCAGCAGCTCCTACGAGGGTGTGCTACACGTGTCTATGGACAACAAAACCACACCTGACTTGTGTTCTGTTCCTTACAGCATGCATTGCAGTGTTGAGGGTCGGGTGCTTTTTTTCCCCTCTGTATGTGTTTTGGGGCGCCATTAAAAATAGATGACAATGCCCCCAATAGTGCCCACATCACATGTTGTACAAAGTGTAAAGGTATAAAAAATCAAAACCCCCGTGCTAAAGGTGCTAATTAGTGATTAGGCTTATGCATTTAATTTTCTATGCGCAGCATTTGTACTTTATTGTATTGATCTAGGCCTGTCAGCGCTGTGGTATTTATACCCTTTTTTTTCCAAAGTGTAAAGGTGGTCTTAGAGAATGACGGCATTGCTCTTTTCTTGGTGACAGATTGTTTCTCATAATTCTATACACATTTATTGAAATATATTATTATTGCAGACTAATTAAAAGGGAAAATTCTGTCATACGTCTCGGTGGATGCAATGAACTGATTTCTGCTCCAGATGAATGATCACAAATAAAATATGGAATGGATAAGTTCCGTCTTCAAGACTGAGCCTGGTAAGCAGCAATTGTTACCTTGTATTTCTATCATCTTTAAAGCTATATAACCTAATTTACATATATATTCAATTGTATTTTATGCTCTAGTTAGGCTTAAAGTGATTGTAAACCCTCACCTTGTAAAACAACCCATTCAGTTTAACCGCTTCCAGACCACCCCATAGAAGATATACTGCTACCGGCCCTCCTATACAGGATCATGTGTATATATATATATATCTATATATATAGATATATATATAGATATATATATAGATATATATATATCTATATATATATCTATATATATAGATATCTCTCTCTCTCTCTCTCTCTCTCTCTCTTTCTATATATATATATATATATATATATATATATATATATATATATATATATATATATATATATATATATATGTGATTCTTCACTTACGCCTATTGGCGTAAGTGCTCACGGGGGAAGGGATGGAGTGATGGACTCACCCGGGAAAGAGGCTTTTGGAGGGGACTGAATGCTAGCCTCTTGCCTACCAACTATGGGCCCTGGCATTTGAGGGAGCTACAAGCATTTAGGAACATATTCTGTTACAAATATGTAATGCAAAAGGACATTATTACGAAGGTCATGATGGTCTCTGCCAGCTTGGGACTCAGTGGACAGATGTATGTGAAAGGAATGCTGACTAATGAGATCTGGAAAGCCTGGGTCTATTGGGGGATGTGTTTCTACTTATGCATACCCCCCAACCGTCCCAGATTGCCTGTGAAAGTCCGGCTGTGGGAGGTCTGTCCTGCATCCCGGGCACCTTCATTCCGGGACAATACATTGTCCCAGATTAGCCCCCTTGGCCAATCTGATGCCCCCTAAAAAATGACGCCGCATTGCCGCTGTGCCCGCTGCCTGGCTCACTGCCAAAACTCAGCCCGCCGACTCCGGGTCTTCCCTGAAGGCTGTTCCTGTCACTGGAAGAAAGGTAGAAGAAATGCTCCCTGCACTGCCCTGAGGACGCTCATGGTCACTATGCTCTCTACCATACACCCCCTCCAGTCATGCTGTACAGTCCCCCCATACTGCCCTCCACTACCCCCCATTATACTTCCCCCCTCCCATTATACTGCCCTCCACTGCCCCCTCCCATTATAATGCCCTCCACTGCCACCCCTCCCATTATACTGCCCTCCACTAACACCCCTCCCATTATACTGCCCTCCACTACCACCCCTCCCATCATACTGTCCTCCACTAACCCCCATCCCATTATACTGCCCTCCACTACCACCCCCTCCCATCATACTGCCCTCCACTACCACCCCTCCCATCATACTACCCTCCACTAACCCCCCTCCCATTATACTGCCCTCCACTACCACCTCCTCCCATCATATTGCCCTCCACTGCCACCCCTCCCATCACACTACCCTTCACTACCTCCACTCCTATCATACTGCCCTCCACCCCATCATACTGCCCCCCACTGCCACCCCTCCCATCACACTACCCTCCACTACCTCCACTCCCATCATACTGCCCTCCACCCCATCATACTGCCCCCCACTGCCACCCCTCCCATCACACTACCCTCCACTACCTCCATTCCCATCATACTGCCCTCCACCCCATCATACTTCCCCCCACTGACACCCTGTTAGGTACCTGGAGTAGAGCCTGACGTGTAGGAGAAGACCTCTCATACAGCGCTGGTTCAGGAGCCACTGGAATGGGAACAGTGGTCTCTGGAACACAGTGGGGTAGGAGTGCCTGTTTGAGGTAAGTCTCTGATGCTGAGATGAGGGAGAGATTCCACTGGGATGGCTGGATTGCGATCTCGTTAAGACTTGAAGACAGTAGACTGGGTGCTGGAGATGCAGGAAGCACTGGAACTGAGCTACAGGTGCAAAGGAATAACAGCAGGCACAAGCAGGGTCAAAACAATCCGGGTCAGCAGGCAGATAACACAGGCAATATCGGCAGGCAGAGGCAGAGTCAGTAGGCAGGCAGAGGTCGGCAATGGTATCAGGCAGGAGCAGTAGGATCATCAGGCAGGCCGGGTCGGATAGGAGCAGGACGGATGGTCAGACAAGCCGGGTCAATCAGGAAACAATCAGTCAATCAGATGCAGGTTCAAGATCACAGAGCTGAGACGAAGCAGCAATGTGCCAGAGGCACAGGGGAACCTTTTTGCGTCCTTTGGCGCCAAACGGCGCTAACGTGAACGCGCGTGCGCACAAGCGCCGCGTACCCGCGCACGCCCGAGCGCCGTGCTAACGCCTGGGAACATCAGGATTCTGCTGAGGAGCTTGCACGGGAGCGCGCCGGCGCATAGGCGTACGCCAACGCCCAGATCTTGCGCCAACGGCTCCCTGACACACCCCTCCCATCTTACTGCCCTCCACTGACAGCCCTTCCCATCATACTACACTCCACCCCATCATACTGCCCTCCACTGCCACCCCTCCCATCATACTGCCCTCCACTGCCACCAACTCCCATCAAAAACTGTAAAGAAAACTCTAAAAAATAAAATTGTAAAATCAAATATAATGGTAACAAATACTAAAAAATAATAAAAAAATAACAAAAATTAAAAACTATTGATCCTGTCCACTGCCCTACTGATTATGTACACTGCTCTACTGGTCATTTCTAGTACTCTACTGACCACGTCCACTGCCCTACTGACCACGTCCACTGCCCTACTGTCCACCTCCACTGCTCTACTGACCACGTCCACTGCCCTACTGACCACGTCCACTGCCCTACAGACCATGTCCACTGCCCTATTGACCATGTCCACTGCCCTACTGACAATATCCACTGCCCTACTGACCATGTAAAATCAAATATAATGGTAACAAATACTAAAAAATAATTTAAAAAAAATAACAAAAATTAAAAACTGCTGATCCCGTCCACTGCCCTACTGATCACTTTATGCTCTACTGACCATGTCCACTGCCATACTGACCACGTCCACTGCCCTACTGACCACTTTATGCTCTACTGACCATGTCCACTGCCCTACTGACTGACACCATTCACAGTCCACACTGACACCACTGGCAGAACTACCAGCAAAGGTTGCACTTGTGACTGGGCCCTGGCCTTCTGCCACCATGGCGGGGCCCAAGACTGCAGGACTGCACAACATGTGAAAGGGATCAGCTGTGGGACCATAGCTCATTCCAGTACCCTGCACCCTGTATATAGCTCATCCCAGAACCCTGCACCCTGTATATAGCTCATCTCAGGACCCTGCACCCTGTATATAGCTCATCTCAGAACCCCCCACCCTGTATATAGCTCATCCCAGAACCCTGCACCCTGTATATAGCTCATCTCAGAACCATGCACTCTGTACATAGCTCATCCCAGAACCCTTCACTCTGTACATAGCTCATCCCAGAACCCTGCACTCTGTACATAGCTCATCTCAGAACCCTGCAGATAGCTCATCCCAGAACCCTGCACTCTGTACATAGCTACTCCCAGAACCCTGCACTCTGCATGCAGCTCATCCCAGAACCCTGCACTCTGTACACAGCTCATCCCAGAACCCTGCACTCTGTACATAGCTCATCCCAGAACCTTGCACTCTGTACATAGCTCACCTCAGAACCCTGCACTCTGTACATAGCTCATATCAGAACCCTGCGCTCTGTACATAGCTCATCTCAGAACCCTACACTCTGTACATAGCTCAACCCAGAACCATGCACTCTGTACATAGTTAATCCCAGAACCCTGCAGTCTGTACACAGCTCATCCTACAACCCTGCACTCTGTATATAGCTCATCCTACAACCCTGCACTCTGTATATAGATCATCCTACAACCCTGGACTCTGTATATAGCTCATTCTACAACCCTGCACTCTGTACATAGCTCATCCCAAAACCCTGCACTCTGTACATAGCTCATCCCAGAACCCTGCACTATGTACGTAATGCACTCCAAACACTGCATGCTTTTAGAATTTTTTAAAATGAATGTGCTGGGGTTTGTATGTATCCATGAGACTCTTGCTTGTGGAACAATAATAAAAGCATATTTTATAGGTACAAGGAAGCCCGAGTTTTGTTTAATGACGCCCTTAAGCTCCTCCCACTGTCAGAAGTTTGACCATGCCCACATTTGCCGCAGCGCGCTATGCAAGGTTACTTCCTTCCTTAAGTGTCCCTCATTCTGAAGTTCAAAAGTTGGGAGGTATGCCTATGTGTATTGTAAGTTGTGAGTTAGGAGATAGCAAGGCTGCCCTGAAAGGTCATATCTCTGAGTCACCAAGTCTGGGTAAATAATCTGTAAACTAGCTTATGTTAATTAGGTTTCTGGTTACAGTTTGTATTGTCATCCTGCTGTATATATTTGTATGTCCTCTCAAATAAATCAGTCCATGTTCAGCAACCAAATGAGTATTGTCTTGATTGTGGTTATCAGCATCTGATATCTATATTCAGACTGGGAGGAAGCGGTATATGATGAAAGCACTCAAGCGGAGTGTGGGACGTTTCATTACATTACAGGCAAGCAGTAGAATGCTTTCTGCAGTCTGGGACATCCAAACCTCCACCTGGATCCAAGATCCGGATAGCAGGAGAGGAGAGGAGAGGTACAGATACCAGCCGCCGTATCAGTAGGCAAGAGGCTAGCATTCAGCCC
Source organism: Aquarana catesbeiana (assembly GCF_042186555.1). Lineage (NCBI taxonomy): Eukaryota > Metazoa > Chordata > Amphibia > Anura > Ranidae > Aquarana > Aquarana catesbeiana. Next base: position 9,872,108 of record NC_133336.1, read on the forward strand.
CCTCCAAAAGTCTCTGTCCCGTGTGAGTTTTTCACAGGGGGCTTTTCCTATCTTGACTGGATATCACATGACATCCTGTCAGGAAGCGCCTATTGCGGGGCTGCACAACGGCACGATCTGTCACCGGCCATATCCACGGGACACAGCTGATGACTCGCCAGAGTATTGGCTCACTGCCGGTATCATGTGACCGACATGACCAATCACAGCAGGTCACTTGACAGTTGTACACAATGGATGGCTTTCTTCCATGCCATCCATTGTGTACAATTCTGTGATTGGTCAATTTGATCACATAGTACAGACAGGGCCAATCGCAGCAGATCTGTACCATGTGATTAGCTGTGGCCAATCACAGGTAATCACAAAAAACAAAGTAAATGATTCAGTTTCATTCAGTAAAATGATTGCTTATAGCAGGCATGTCCAAAGTCTGGCCTGGTTTCAAACAGCCCCACTGGTGAGAAAACTGGAGATTCTCCTGTATGTAATCTGTCGGCACTCGTCCCGCCCCCTCCATGTCCCCTCTGAGGCTGCAGATGGGCATTGATCAGGCTGTACTGATGGCAATGGTGAGACTGCATTCAGGGCAAATGTGAGTCTGCATTCATGGCAATGGGGCAGCTGCATTCATCACAATGGTGAGGCTGCATTCATAGCAATGGTGAGGCTTTCATGGCAAAGGTGAGTCTGCATGAGTCTGCATGCATGGCAATGGTGAGGCTGCATTCATGGCAATGGGGGGTTTCATTCATGGCAATGGTGAGACTGCATTCATGGCAATGATGAGGCTGCATTCATGGCAATGTTGAGGCTGCATTCATGGCAATGTTGAGGCTGCATTCATGGCGATGGTGAGGCTGCATGCATGGCAATGGTGAGGCTGCATTCATGGCAATGCGGGGGCTGCATTCATCTTAATGGTGAGGCTGCATTCATGGCAATGGTGAGTCTGAATTCATGGCAATGGTGAGGCTGCATTCATGGAAATGGGGAGGGGCTGCATTCATGGCAATGGTGAGGCTGCATTCATGGCAATGGTGAGGCTGCATTCATAGCAATGGTGAGGCTGCATTTATGGCAATGGTGAGGCTGCATTTATGGCAATGGTGAGGCTGCATTCATGGCAATGGAGGGCTGCATTCATGGCAATGGTGGGGCTGCAATCATGGCAATGGGGGGCTGCATTCATGGCAATGGTGAGACTGCATTAATGGCAAGGGGGGGCCTGCATTCATGGCAATTGTGAGGCCGCAGATGGGCACTGACCCTTATTTTGCTTCACAGTTCTTTATTTAAAATTTAAGTTTTTTCCTGAAACTTTTCTCTTGAAGGTGCGTGTTATACGCTGATAAAAACGGTATATACAAATAGCACACCCAAGCTCATCTCTTCACCACACACAGCCACAAATGCAAGAGAATTCTTGTTGGGCCGTGTATTAGTGCTCGGATGAACACACTTAGACTGAATTTTAATGGTTCAAAGAATGTCAGGCAAAATGGTCGGCCCTCACGCATGTTCACTTCATCAAATCTGGCCCTCTTTGAAAAATGTTTGGACACCCCTGGCTTATAGCAATGCAATGCATCACTTCCCTAGAGTAGTAAAATGTTACTACGGTATCATTATATTGCTCTGGTCATGTGTTAAAAAAATCATTCAAAATGTAATAAAACATTTAAAAAATAAAAATATCTAATGGTTTTTTTCTCATACTGTCACCAGTCAGTGTCCCTGATCACTGCAACACCAGTTATATGATGACACTGTACTGCACTGGTGGCAGTACGGTATGTAAAAAAAAAAATGTGAAAAATATAGGTTTTTTTTCCACAAGAAAAGTTTTATTTACCATAATAAAGTTGTATTTACAATAATTTAGCAGATCAGTCGAAATTGATGCCATGACCTCGTTATACAATTGACTGACATAGGTTATTTGTAGGATATGGGTCATGACATCAAGGGTGGAGGGAGACTCCTTAACATAAAAGTTTATAAAAGAAAATAAACGCTACAGGAACACTTGACAATATTACAACTTTGGGTAACAGAATCTGGTTCAGGTCAAGTATTAGTAGTAGCGATGATAGTAACATCGAGACCAATATCATCAGGTCTAACCATGGCGGTAGTAGAGTCATTAAACTCGACCTTTGTTTGTTCAAGAGCGTTCCTGACTGAATGTAGTGGGGCGTCAAATTTTTCGGGTATGTAGATAGAAGGGGAAAACAGTGGGGGGGGGGATAGAGGGGAAGCTGGGCCAGAATAAGATAAGCAAAGGGAGAGGGGAGGGCGGGTGGTGGGGGGGTGGGGGCTGCTTTCTGATTTGATGTCCCAACCTGAGGTAAAGGCGTAGAACTTTCTATCAGGTATTCTGGGTGGTTGTGTTCAGAGAAGGAAAGTAGGAGCCATAGCTCTCGGTTGACTTAAAATGAATCCAGCAAGCCCAGGTGTTCATGAATTTTTGTATGCGCTCTTGGGAAGTGTGGATCAGTTCCTCCAACTCTTCTATCTTAGATATTTTTACCAGCCATTCCCTGATTGATGGTATGTCCGCTGATTGCCAGTGAACTGGAATGCAGAATCTGGCAACATGTGCATAGCCAGCGATTTTGATAGTCTTGCTGAGGAAGAGACGTGTGGTATAAGAGATATTGTGAGGGTTTGTAGCCCAGCGTGTACTTGGTGACTCGTGTTATTAGGGCGTGTACCTCCCTCCAAAATGGTTGGAGCAATGCACAGTCCCACCAGATGTGGAGCATGGAGCCTTCTGCTTTTTTGCATCTCCAGCAGATATTTGGAAATGTAGGGGAGAATTTGTATAATCGGGCTGGGGTTCTATACCATTGAGTTGCGATTTTGTAGCCATTTTCCTGAATTGCTACATTCAGCGAGCCTTTGTGTGTGTGTTTGTAAATATCGTCCCAGTTTTCATCAGTAAGTGTCAATTGTAGGTCCCTTTCCCAAGATATACGTGAGGCATCTTTTTGTTTGGGGGGCGTGGAGTCTTCTTGGAGTATGGAGTATATTTATGATATGAGATGTCTTTGTGGCGAGTTCCGTGAGCACAGGGATTCAAATGATGTGAGTTGCCTAGTCCATGTGGTCGCTGGGTCTCGTGATGTAAGGAAATTTCTCAACTGTCTATATGATCAAAAGGGGAACGAAGTGCATGACTTAGACACCAGGTCCTCATAGGTACGTATGTGTCCTTTATGGTAAAATTGGTGTGCCCATATATCCCTGTGGGGCCATTCTTGTTGTAGAAATGCGGTTGATATCCCAGGGGGAAACTCAGGGTTTCCCCTCAGGGATGTCAGTGGGCCTGGGTCTGTGGAGAGTTTAAAGGAGCCCATTGTCTTTCTAAAGGCTGACAGTGTGGGATGTATGAAAGGGTGTGTCCTTAGGGTCTGTGGCCAGAGGGAAGGTGCCAGCCATGGGGTTATGTGTGTTGGGGTGGGTGGAGGAATCTTCCAGAGTGACCCATGTTTTCCCAGCCCTGTGGTGATTCCAGTCCACAATCCTAGTCAGGTGGCAGGCTAGATAATATTTGTGGAGGTCTGGAAGACCGATCCTACCTTTAGTTTTGGTGCTTGTAAGGCACGTGTATTTGATGCAAGGGGCATCGTTCTTCCAGATGAAGGCTGAAAACGCTTTTTTGTATGATGCAAAAAAAGAGGGGGGAAAGTGGATTGGGACCGTCTGCATTAGATAAAGTAGGCGGGGGAGAATGATCATCTTTATTAGAGCTGAGCATCCAAATCAGGATACATTAAGGTTGGTCCAATCCTTCAGATCTACTTGGATCCGGGAGAGGGCTGCTAGGAAGTTATGGCTATAAAGAGCAGACGTTTTACTGGTGATTTGGATGCCAAGGTAGGTGATGGCCTCCCTTTTCCATAGGAATGGGAATGATTCCTGACAGTGGAAAACCTCCTGTTGGGGGAGTGAGATGTTCAAGGCATAAGATTTGGAGTAGTTAATTTTAGGATTTAACAGGACTCTGAAATGTCTTACGTCTTTCAGTAGGTTGGGCAAAGATAGACGAGGTGATTGTAGAGTAAGTAAGATATCGTCAGCGAAGGCGGCTACTTTAAAGTCTTTGTTCACTATGGAGATGCCCTTGATGTCTGGGTTGGATCTTAGTCTGTTTAGGAGGGCAGCTGGACATACCCCAGATCGATATCCCTGAATGGTATGCCTTTTACTTCCCCACAGAGCCGAGGAAGCCGGTCACCCACAAACCTTCTCCTAAAGCACAAAGGCAAAAATCCATATTGTCTATCCCTTGTTTTCAGCAGGCTGATGCAAATGGGGGATGCCTGGGAAGGTTTGGTGGATTTGCTGTCAGAGGGTGCGTAGGAGGCAAGGACAGCTAATGATGCAGTTCAGGGAAATGTTCATCTCGAGCTTCGTGAGTAAGTAAGGAACAACACTTCCTGTGGGGAAGGAGTCTGAGGTACAGTTCTGCAGTCCCATTCATTGTCTTGCGTAGTTGAACTTTTCTCGGATCATCCGGGGTACGTGGATTTCAGGCACTTAATTGGAATTATAAGTTGAATCAAATGGGGTTAGGCATCATGGCGCTCCCATCGGGGAGTGGCGACTGGTACCAGACTGCGCAGGGGTAGATTTCTACGTGAGAGTCGGTCTCCAGGAGACGTGGGGTCCAATCTGTGGCATCTGGATCTTTGCCTTTGGGCTTTAGGAGAAGGATTGTGGGAGACCGGCTTCCTTGGCTCTGTGGGAAAGTAAAAGGCATACCATTCAGGGAGTTTCATCTGCTCGTAAAAAACAGATAGATCTTCCGGAGTCCAGAGAAGTGAGGTGCGGCCTCTAGTGGAGGCAGAGAGGCAAAACAGGAACTTTCATCTATATTGGATGTTGCGAGCGCGTAAAGCCTCCAGCAGGGGGCGTAGTGTGGGCCTATTCTGTAAAGTTATTTGAGAAAGATCCTGGAATAACTTAATGTCTGTGCCATTAAACAATATGCGTCCTCTTTCTCTAGCTTTACGTAATATTTCTTCCTTAAGGGGGAAGTTTACAATGCAGCAAACAACATCCCTGGGTTGTTCAAAATCACGGAGAGGGGGTCTCAGGGCACGGTGTAACCGTTCCATCCCAATGGGGGAATCATCCGGGTGATCCAGCAGGTTGTTAAATATGGAGCAGATTGCCTATGACAATGCTGGTGTCTCTATTCCCTTGGGGACTCCCCTCATCCTGATATTGTGTCTGCATCCCCTGTTGTCTAGGTCTTCTACCTGGTGGTGGAGGTCAAAGATGAGGGGTAATTGCGAGTCATACATTTTTTGTACTTGTCTGATGGCCTCCGCTTGTATCTGGGAGGTCTGCTCTACGTCTGTGAGTCGCTGGGTCATGTTTTGAATGTCCGATTTCAGGTCGGATATGGCCGATGTGAGCATGTATGATATCCAGCGCAACCCTTTGTAGATCTTTCTGCAGATCTAGGAGGCTTGGGGCTTGATCTGGGGATCGATCGCCGTCCATCAGTGAATCAGAGATGCTGTTAGGTAGGGATGAGCTTCGAGTTCGGGTCGGACATGAGTTAGACTCGAACATCGGCTGTTCAATCGTTCACAGAAGATTGAACATTATGGGACGTTCGCGCCAAATTCAAGTGGCGCGTCATGCCCTATAATGCACGGCGTGATCGCAGTGCATTGCTGGCTGATGATTGGCCAGGCATGCACTATGACCCACATGCTTATGCCAATAACAGCGCCGTCAGCAAAGAGAGCCATAATTGGCCAAAGGCAGGGTGCCTTTGGCCAATTATGGCTCAGGGGGTTAAGTCCACGCCCTACATTAAATAAGGCCGCCTGCACGTCGGCCTTGTGTAGTGTGTTGCTGGCAGAGAGAGAGATAAAGAGAGAGAGAGAGAGTGTAATTTCATTCACTTTGAGCAGGCAGTTTATTCAGTTAGCTAGATCTTACTGCAGACCGTTCCTGCTGTACTGTTTCTAATATACTTCAGGCAGGCAGTTGATTCAGTTAGCTGCAGTGTATTTAGTATATATATAAATCCCGACTTTGTATGTATTTATATATATATATATATATATATATATATATATATATATATATATATATATATATTGTAACATCGGGGGTTGGTTTAGCTTAAAGGTAGTGCTTACCAGTGAGCCAAGTCCACGCCAGATACGCAGTTTTAAGGGCTTGTAGGCCCACTTTTATTAAAGAAAGAAAATGTCCGATAACAGAAGTGTTGCCCACACAGGGGTTTCAGCTTTCCACAGCAACAATGTAAGTTCAATCAGAAATACCAAGCCACCTGGCTCTCTTTAGCAGCACTGCTGCTCAGACTTATGCTTCAGCCCTCTCGGCTCTATAACAGAGTTCCTGTAAACCCAGTACCTCAGCACTCTTTTCCAGCCCACAGGCTTAGACCCTCTGTCTGCTCTGACAGACAGACCTGTGCAGACATGCACACTTAGTTACATAGTTACATAGTAGGTGAGGTTGAAAAAAGACACAAGTCCATCAAGTCCAACCTATGTGTGTGATTATGTGTCAGTATTACATTACATATCCCTGTATATTGCGGTCATTCAGGTGATTATCTAATAGTTTCTTGAAGCTATCAATGCTCCCCGCTGAGACCACCGCCTGTGGAAGGGAATTCCACATCCTTGCCGCTCTTACAGTAAAGAACCCTCTACGTAGTTTAAGGTTAAACCTCTTTTCTTCTAATTGTAATGAGTGGCCACGAGTCTTATTAAACTCTCTTCTGCGAAAAAGTTTTATCCCTATTGTGGGGTCACCAGTACAGTATTTGTAAATTGAAATCATATCCCCTCTCAAGCGTCTCTTCTCCAGAGAGAATAAGTTCAGTGCTCGCAACCTTTCCTCATAACTAAGATCCTCCAGACCCTTTATTAGCTTTGTTGCCCTTCTTTGTACTCGCTCCATTTCCAGTACGTCCCTCCTGAGGACTGGTGCCCAGAACTGGACAGCATACTCCAGGTGCGGGCGGACCAGAGTCTTGTAGAGCGGGAGAATTATCGTTTTATCTCTGCAGTTGATCCCCCTTTTAATGCATGCCAATATTCTGTTTGCTTTATTAGCAGCAGCTTGGCATTGCATGCCATTGCTGAGCCTATCATCCACTAGGACCCCCAGGTCCTTTTCCATCCTAGATTCCCCCAGAGGTTCTCCCCCCAGTGTATAGATTGCATTCATATTTTTGCCACCCAAATGCATTATTTTACATTTTTCTACATTGAACCTCATTTGCCATGTAGTCGCCCACCCCATTAATTTGTTCAGGTCTTTTTGCAGGATTTCCACATCCTGCGGAGAAGTTATTGCCCTGCTTAGCTTAGTATCGTCTGCACTTCTCCCTTGCTTGCCTGGACTCCTCGGGAGGGTGGAGCCCAGAACTATGGTCAGGTGTCTACAAATAGCCCAACACACACCTGACCAGTCAATATGCTGGTGAATCTCAAAATCTGGACCCAGGACTGGGGATTTCATCCCACCTAAGACACTATGGAATCTCCAAACTACAGAGCCCCATGACTGAATACCAAAACCTGGAGAAAGATGCGAAAGCAGTTTTCTCCAGTCCACATTTATGCTCTGTAGCCTTGCACCAAGCAAATGTGCATATTCTGTGTCCACTTTAACCCCATTTTCATAGTGACAGGGACTCTCACCATTACTATATATATATATATATATATATATATATATATATATATATATATATACACACACATACACTGTATCCAGTTTAGCTAGATCTCACTGCAGACTGTTCTTGGTGTACGTATTCAAATACACTTTCAGGCAGGCAGGCAAGTGATTCAGTGATCCACAGTGCATTAAATATATATACAGTCTCCAACACATATATTTATCCACTGCATTCTAGTCTAGCCAAGCCTATATCTGACTGCAGGCCATTGCTGGTGTACGTTGTCAAATACACTTTCAGGCAGGCAGGCAAGTGATTCAGTGATCCGCAGTACATAAAATATATATGCTGTCTCCTACATATATATCCACTGCATTCTAGTCTAGCCAAGCCTATATCTGACTGCAGGCCATTGCTGGTGTACGTTTTCAAATACACTTTCAGGCAGGCAGGCAAGTGATTCAGTGATCTGCAGTGCATTAAATATATATATACAGTCTCCAACATATATATATCCACTGCATTCCAGTCTAGCCAAGCCTATATCTGACTGCAGGCCATTGCTGGTGTACGTTTTCAAATACACTTTCAGGCAGGCAGGCAGGCAAGTGATTCAGTGCATAAAATATATATACTGTCTCCTACATATATAATCACTGCATTCTAGTCTAGCCAATCCTATATCTGACTGCAGGCAATTGCTGGTGTACGTTTTCAAATACACTTTCCAGCAGGCAGGCAAGTTATTCAGTGATCCGCAGTGCATTAAATATATATACAGTCTCCCTATACCTGACTGCAGGCCATTCCTGGTGAAATTTTTCTAGTAAACTTCAGGCGGTGTTTTGCTAATCCAATTTTACAGCATGTCTGGAAGGCCACCAAGGAAAGCCAGATGCTCACAGGCCACTAAAAGAGAGCAAGCAGGCTTTGTGTCTACAGCCAACAGTGCTGTTCATGGACACGGTGCATCCTCAGCATGTGGCCGTGGGGCATGCTTGTCCTTTTTTTCGACAGCTGGCTGTGTTGATCCACAACATGCAGAAGAGTTGGTAGAGTGGATCACAAAGCCGTCCTCATCCTCCTCATCCTCTGTCACCCAGGCTAAGAGAAGTTTGGCTGCCAATGCAGCTGCCAAAGCAGGCCTATTCCATTGGCTCAATGGCATCAGTCACTCCTTTCCTAGCCCCACCATTATGTCCTGAGGAGTCCCCCGTACTGTTCAACCACAGTGTCGGGTACACCCTGCAGGAGGATTCGCAGCATTTTAAAGGCTTTGATGATGGTACCCAAGTTGAGGATGAAGGCAGTAATGTGAGCCCAGAAAGAGGGGGTGCCCAAGAATGACAAGAAACTGGCAGTCATGTTCCCCCAGCTGCAGCATACTGCCAGGTTTGCTCCAGTGGCGAGGAGGGAGGGGATGATGAGGTCACTGACTCTACGTGGGTGCCTGATAGAAGAGGGGAGGAGGAGGCACATCTCCAATGAGGCAGGATGCCCTCCAGGGGCCAGCCTAAGGGCAGCACACTGACTGCATCACACCGCAGAGCTCCGCATTTGCAGGAAGCTGCTGACTCTGCATTTTGTCTGAGTTCTTTGGTGTGTGCAGCAGATCGCACCGTTGCTGTTTGCAACATATGTCTGAAGCGTATCAAGTGTGGCCAAAACAGCAGCCGCTTGGGCACCACATGCTTGACCAGACATATGTCGAGCTCCCATGCAGTCCGTTGGCAACAGTACTTAAAAGATCCACACCAAAGAACAAGGCGGACCTCTCCTTGCTCCTCATCAGCTAGGATCTCCAACCCCACTATACCTTTAGTCCTCTCAGAGACCTGCACTGAGAGGAATGAAGGTGTACAATTAGGTGTCCCAAGCACTTGCGGGCAATCTGCTAGTGGTACACCTAAATCCGATTGTAGCAGGCAAATTTCCCTACCCAGTGGCTAAACCGGCAAAAGAAATTTGGTCCCAGCCATCCACATGCTCAGCGGCTGAATGCTAGTTTGGCTAAATTGCTAGCACTCCAACTGATGCCTTTTCAGCTGGTAGACTCTGCCCCCTTTCGAGAATTTGTGGAATGTGCAGTACCTCAGTGGCAGGTTCCCAAATACCATTTTTTTTTCAGAAGGCCATTCTGGCTTTCTAGCAGCATGTGGAAGGCAATGTCTTGACCTCATTGGACAGGGCGGTCAGCGGTAAGGTGCATATTACCACTGACTCATGGTCCAGCAGGCATGGACAGGGACGTTACCTTTCTTTCACAGCACACTGGGTAACCCTGCTGGCAGCTGGGAAGGATGCTGGACAGAGTGCAGTAATGTTGGAGCTTGTTCCGCCACCACACCTCCAAAATGCTGGTAGTGGTGATTCTGCCACACCTCTCTCCTCCACCCCCTCCTCTTCTTATTCCTCTATGGCCTCTTCCTGTGCAGATTTGACCTCGGAACCAGCAGTGCTCCGTAGGCATTCTAGGGGCTACGCAAGCACTCAGGCAAAAAGATGCCATGCGGTGCTTGATTTGGTCTGCTTAGGGGACAGGAGCCACACTGGAGCAGAGATTCTGGCAGCTCTGCAGGGGCAGGTTTAGAGGTGGTTGACACCATGCCAGCTTCAGGCAGGAATGGTGGTTTGTGACAATGGCACTAACCTCCTCTCTGCCCTCCGACAGGGACACTTGACCCATGTTCCCTGTTTGGCTCACGTCCTTAATTTGGTGGTGCAGCTGTACTTGTGCAGGTACCCGGGCTTACAGGAACTCCTGAGGCAGGCCAGGAAAGTATGCGGGCATTTCCATCGGTCATATAATGCCAATGCTTGGCTGGCTGACCTTCAAAAGGAATGCAATCTGCCCAAGAACCGCCTCATCTGTGACATGCCCACCAGGTGGAACTCAATGTTGGCCATGCTGCAGTGGCTGCACACACAGCAGAGGGCCATCAATGAGTACCTGTGTGAGTATGGCACCAGGACAGGGTCAGGGGAGCTTGGCTTTTTTTCACCACACCAGTGGCTAATGATCAAGGATGCATTCACTGTCCTGTCACCATTTGAGGAGGCCACGAGGATGGTGAGCAGTGACAGTGCATGCATCAGTGATACTGTCCCTCTTTTCTTCCTGTTGGAGCACACGCTGAGTGGAATAATGGGCAGGGCACTTGAGGCAGAACAGAGGGAGGAAGAGGAGGACTTCCTTACCTCTCAAGGCTCCCTTTATCCAGACAGTATTCCTGCAGGCCCGCCTATCACACAGGAAGAGGAGGAGGAGGATTGTGTCAGCATGGAGGTGGAGCCTGGCACTCAGCATCAGCAGCAGTCTTCAAAGGAACGTTTTCAGTCCCCAGAAACCCATGGATGTGTACGTGGCCGGGAGGAGGTGGCTGCATATCATGTCATCCTTAGTGACCCAGAGGACTCTGGACCGAATGCCTCAGCAAACCTACGCTGCATGGCCTCCCTGATCCTGCAAAGCCTGCGAAAGGACACTCGGATTCATGGTATCAAGGAGAGGGATCAGTGCTGGCTGGCAACCCTTCTTGATCCACCTTACAAGGGTAAGGTTGCAGAACTTATCTAGCCTTCGCAGAGGGAGCAAAGGATCTTTGGGAGGCCTTGCAGAAAAGTTTGTGCAATGCGTTTCCAGAGCCTGGGAGGTTGCAATTTCCTGGTCCTCCTGGACAACATGTTGCTGAGGCTTCGGTCAGTCAAAGGAGGAGCAGAGGAGAAGGTGGCTATCTGACCGATGCGTTCAGACAATTTTTAAGTCTGCAGCCTCAAGGTCTGATCGGTTCCAGGAACCATCGCCAGCGTCTGATTTACATGGTGCAGGAATATCTTGGGGCAAGATCAGACTTGGAGACCTTTCCAACCGAAAATCCACTGGGTTACTGGGTCTTGAGGATGGATCACTGGCCAGAGCTTGCACAGTATGCAATTAAGCTACTGGCCTGTCCCGCATCCATCACTCTATCTACATTCAGTACTGCTGGAGGCTTTGTAACCGATCACAAAGTGTGCCTGGCTACAGACTCGGTTGATCGGCTAACCTTCATAAAAATGAATCATTCTTGGATCACCAGCTACCAAGCACCTGATGCTGATGTAACCGATTAATTGTTTTATGAATGTGTGATCCCTTGAAGACTGGCTATGCTGATGCTGAGTGACTATCCTGTTATGCTGAGTGACTATTCTATTCCTCCTCAATGTTCATGTTGATAGCACCAGTGCCTAAAGCCCAATTTTTCTGCCCCTGTTTAACAGGGGCTTGTAATTACAATTTTTGCTGTAATATTTTGCAGCAGAGCTCGTTCCTGCACTCAACTAGAGTATATGTGAGGGGTTGCAGTGTTGTGGCAACACCACCACCAAAGGCCCAATTTTTCTGACCCTTTTCAACAGGGGCATGTAATTGCAATTTTTGATCTAATATTTCACAGCAGGACCAGTTCCTGTGCCCACCAAGAGTAACTGAGGGCTTACAGTGTTGTGGCAACACCACCACACCACCACCAAAGGCCCAATTTTTCTGACCCTGTTCAACAGGGGCATGTAATTACAATTCTTGATATAATATTTCACAGCAGGGCCCGTTCCTGCGCCCACCAAGAGTAACTGTGAGGGCTTACAGTGTTCTGGTACCACCAACACATAAGGCCAAAATTTCTGCAGAGTATATAGGGCAGGCCGTATAGTATATACAGACAGTCCCCTATTTTCAAACATCCGACTTACAAAGGACTCCTACTTACAAACGGAGGGAGACAACAGGAAGTGAGAGGAAATCTACCCCTAGGAAGGGAAATTCTCTCCTGTAAGAGTTAATATGGGGAAAAGGTGTCTCCACTGATGCTTTGTTATCATCAAATCTTGTTTCCCTAAAAAACCCAAATTTTCAAAATCCAATTGTCATTGGAACAGAAAGTGAGGTGAAATCTTCTGAACAGGGGCGCAGACAGCAAAACACATGTTACAGGGGTGATAACCCATTCCCTATGTTATCTAAAAAGCTTAAAAATAGATTTTTTGGCTGGAGCTACACTTAAAAAATGTACCTGTTCGAAATTACAAACAGATTCAACTTAAGAACAAACCTACAGTCCCTGTCTTGTCTTGCACCGCCTGTATACTGCTGTTCAGAGTATATAGGGCCTGGGGGCCCCACTCCTTTTCTTTTTTTAATTTGGGTGCGGGGTTCCCCTTAATATCCATACAAGACCCAAAGGGCCTTCTTAATAATTTTCATCCATCTTGCCGGGACCCGACATTACATTACAGCCACAAGCAGTTTTAAATTACTTTTATACCTTTAGAAATGTCATTTTGTGCAGGGACTGTTCTAAAAACGGGAAACACGTGCCACTTTACAGGCATACTATAGACACCCCCTAGGTACGATATTTAAAGGAATATTTCACTTTTATTTTTTCACTGTAAACATCACTTAAAATCACTGCTCCCGAAAAAATGTCAGTTTTTCAAACTTTTTTTGCATTAATACATGTCCCCTGGGGCAGGACCCGGGTCCCCAAACCCTTTTTAGGACAAAAACGTATATTAGCCTTTAAAATTCACACTTTTGATTTCTCACGTTCAAGTCCCATAGACTTTAACGGTGTTCGAATGTTCGCACAAACTTTCGGTCTGTTCGCATGTTCTGGATGCTTACCCATGTTTGGAGTTGCCGGTGTGTCCCTGAAAAAAGCATTTGATGTCCTCAGTGTATGGGAGCTCTCGTCTCAGGCAGCCATCTCGGGTCCCGTCCAAGCCAAACCTCGAAAAATGTTTTTTTTTATTTCTTCATTTTCCAAAAAATGATGACAAAAAATTACAACTTTTAAAAACTCACCATGCCTCTTACTAAATACCTTGGACTGTCTACTTTTCAAAAAGGGGTGATTTGGGGGGTATTTGTACTGTCCTGGCATTTTTGGGCTTCAAGAAAAAAGATAGTCCACGCACTATGGGATATATATCTGAAAATCAATCAATCCTGATGTACTGACGGCCGATCTTTAGCTCCGTTTCAGGGGTGAATTCAGGCAAAGATTCGGCCCTGATTTGTCCCTGAACCAGAGAATGGAGACCCTGGTTCCAGTGTGAACCGAGCCTAAATTCTGTGTTGGCACTTTGAAAGAAATAAGTTGGTTTTGTGTCGCTGTTTGGGCACTCGGGCTCAAAAAGGTTCGCCATTACTGACATAGACCATCCCCTGCACCGCCATCAACGTAATCTCTTCCACGCTGTGCTCCACGAGCGATTCAAGCCTCGCTTTCAAAACGCTCTACTGCAGGATAATCTTCTTGGTCACAATTGCAGACTGACAGCGGTGAGAGCCAGCGGTGCGGGGGATGGTCAGCTTTACTCCAGATGCCGGCATACTTAGATGTGCCTCTTTTAATTATCAACCATGTAAATGTGCCTTCATTAAATGTAACCATATTGCTGCACTTAGAGGCTCCTCTCTTCTCTTTTATACGCTGGAGCTCCTGCTGGATTTTGCTTCTAATCCCCTTGTGGAAGCTTCCATTTGTGGATGGACATTTTATGGTTACATAACTATAATCTTTTTATATGGACTATAAACTGAAGGATTTATGAATAAATGGTTGTGGAACGAATCATCTGAGTTTTCATTATTTTTCATTATTTCTTATAGGGATAATTGCTTTGATATACAAGTGCTTTGGATTACAAGCATGTTGGAACAAATTATCCAAGGTATTACTGTATTGCAAAGTAGTACAAAACAAAGATTAAAAGATACAAAGAATTAGATTTCCCCAGTTCCTGAAAATGTGAGATCTGAGTTGAATCCACAACCCTATAAATCTATTTTCTGTATTTCTATAGACAACATCAAAGTGTTCTGCCGTCAGCTGTCTTCATATTCCGATTCATCACTGAGGAGGATATACGAGTATTACAAAGATGATTTGGTCTACATCTTGGAGAACATGGACACTGGGGACCTCCTGAGAGAGCTAAAATCTCGGAATGTCTTAAACACAGATGTGAGGAAAAAATAATTCCAAATGAATTGTGATAAATGTCTATGTCAGAGATAATTACATGTGAATGTGCTGAAGTTATGTGCAAACCTTGACTTTCTCTGTAAAGTCAAGGCAGGGCCGGTGCCAGCATAAGGCAGCCAAGGCGGCCGCCTGAGGGAGCCAGAAGAAGGGGGACGCCAAAGTCAGAGGTTCCCAAGAAGTGCTAATGCTGGTGCCGGCTCTCCTCTAATCTTTACCCAGCTCTTCAAAATGTGACACAGAAAGGTGGCGCAGCACAGCCTCGAGCGCTGCAAACTTCAGCCGCTGCCCCCAGGCTCCACTGACTGTCATGGCTGCAGCACCTCTCCTGAGTTCCGGCCTCTTTCCCTTCTGGAATCTCTGCTATTCCCTCAGCTCAGATGTGTGGGGAGGGTGGGGGAGGAGGGAGTGAGGCAGAGACACTGACAGACAGGGTGCCTGGATCCGATCGTTCCTCCCACAATCGCATTTCTCTCCGGCTGCAGCCTGCACTATAGCTGCCACCTTCTCCTCCTCGGCTTTGATGTTCTCGTACTCAGGACAGGAGGAAGAATGGGGGGGAGGAGGCGGAGGGGGGACATCTGCCCTACAAGGTCTGCAATAACAACAGGAGTCTTACATGGTAATTGGGGGGGGTTATGGGGGTTCTGGGCAGGTAACATTTGTGCTGCCAGAAGTGATATTAGGGAGGGGGGTCTAACCGAGGATATGTGCTAGGGGGTGCTTTGTTTTGGTTTAGAGAGGATTTGTGCTAGAAGGAGGGGGGCAGATTTGAAGTTTGACCCCCCCCCAGCACAAGTTCTCTTCCCTTCCAAAGCACCCCAGAGCACATATCCTTTAACCCCCCTCCCCCAAATCAAAGATCCCATAGCAGCTCTATCCTCCACCCATCCTATCTGAATCCTCCTCCCCGATCCTATCCTGGCTCCATCCACCACCCCAATCCCACCCCGGCTCCATCTGTCCCCCCCCCAGCCCATCCCGGCTCTATTTATTCCCCTGATTCCATCCCAGCTCCATCCATTCCCCCAATTCCATCCCAGCTCCATCCATTCCCCCGATCCCATTTCAGCTCCATCCATTTCCCTGATCCCATTCCAGCTCCATCCATTCCCCCCGATCCCATCCCCAAGAGGGTTAAGGCAGTGCTGGAAAATAATGGTTTCCACACAAAATATTGACACTTTGGGTCCAATTTGGACATTTTCACTTAGGGGTTTACTGACTTTTGTTGCCAGCGGTTTAGACATTAATGGCTGTGTGTTGAGTTATTTTGAGGGGACAGCAAATTTACACTGTTATACAAGCTGTACATTCACTACTTTACATTGTAGACAAGTGTCATTTCTTCAGTGTTGCCACATGAAAAGATAGAAGAAAAGATTTACACAAATGTGAGGGGTGTAATCACTTTTGTGAGATACTGTATATACTGTATATATACATATCTTTTGCAGCTATAACAGCTTCAACTCTTCTGGGAAGGCTGTCCACAAGGTTTGGGAGTGTGCTATGGCAGCCCTCAAAAATTCCACTCACCTCCTCGCATTTTGGGAGTGGATTTTATGGGCTGGTGAGAAGGGCTGCCTGAGAGCAGGGGGGCGAGCACCACAGGGGAAGAGAGGGGAGCCGCCGGCTGGATGATCAGAGCAGGGAACATCACAGCTTTCATTTCAATAGCTGTTTGTTCCCCGTCGTGCGCCGTCACATAAAGCCCCTCCTCTTTTTCCGGGACTTTGATAGACAGATCACCCATCCAATCCTAGGACGGGTGACGTGTATCAAAGTTCCCGGACAAGGGGAGGGGCTCATATGATGGAACATGGTGGGGGAACACATAGCTATTGAAATGAAAGCTGTGATGTTCCCTGCTCTGATCATCTGGCCGATGGCTCCCCTCTGTTCCCCTCCACAGGTAGGCTGCATGGTGGGCACAGGCTGCATTGCACACAGGCTGCATGGTGGGCACAGGCTGCATTGGACACAGGCTGCATGGTGGGCACAGGCTGCATTGGACACAGGCTGCATGGTGGGCACATGCTGCATTGCACACAGGCTGCATGGGACACAGGTTGTGTAGGACACAGGCTGCATGGTGGGCACAGGCTGCATTGCACACAAGCTGCATGGTGGGCACAGGCTGCATTGGACACAGGCTGCATTGGACACAGGCTGCAGGGTGGGCACAGGCTGCATTGCACACAGTCTGCATGGGACACAGGCTGCATGGTGGTCACAGGCTGCATTGCACACAGGCTGCATTGGACACAGGCTGCATGGGGCACAGACTGCATAGGACACAGGCTGCATGGGACACAGGCTGCAAGGGACACAGGGTGCATGTTGGGCACACGCTGCATTGGACACAGGCTGCATGGGACATAGGCTGCATTGTGGGCACAGGTTGCATTGGACACAGGCTGCATTGGACACAGGCTGCATGGTGGGCACAGGCTGCATTGGACACAGGCTGCATGGTGGGCACAGGTTGCATTGGTGGGCACTGGTTGCATTGGTGGGCACAGGTTACATTGGCGGACACAGGCTGCATTGGTGGGCACAGGCTGCATTGGTGGGCATGGATAAAGTTGTTAATATTTTTATAACTTAACTCTGCATAAAACATTTAAGTGTCATTTCATGAGATAATTTATGAGGGCGGGATTAGGGGTTGGGCAGGGTAGGGGTTGGGTGGGGCAACTGGGGACGAGTAACCCTTGAGGCCTGGCTAGTAGCTCAGGACTTGAAATTTTGAGCCCTGTGCTATGGAGATGTTTTACCTTTCTTCCAGAAGCATGTTTGTGAGGTCAGGCACTGATGTTGGATGAGAAGGCCTGTCTCAAAGTCTCCACTCTAATTCATCCCAAAGCTGTTCTATCAGGTTGAGGTCAGAACTCAGGATTGTGCAGTCCAGTCAAGTTTCTCCAACCAAAACTCACTCATCCATGTCTTTATGGACCTTGCTTTGTGCACTGGTGTGCAGTCATGTTGGAACAGGAAGGGGCCATCCCCAAACTGTTTCCACATTATTGGGAGCATGAAAATATCCAAAATGTTTTGGTATGCTGACGCCTTAAGAGTTCCCTTCACTGGAACTAAGGGGCCAAGCCCAACCCCTTAAAAAAACAGCCCTGCACCATAATCCCCCTCCACCAAATGATTTGGATCAGTGTATAAAGCAAGGTCCATAAAGACAGGGATGAGCGAGTTTGGGGTGGAAGAACTTGACTGGCCTGCACAGAGTCCTGACCTCAACCCTATAGAACACCTTTGGGATAAATTTGAGCAGGGACTACGAGCCAGGCCTTCTTCTCCAACATCAGTGCCTGACCTCACAAATGAACTTCTGGAAGAATTGCACTTCTTGTGGACAGTCTTCCCAGTAGAGTTGAAGCTGTTATAGCTGCAAAAGGTGTGCTAACTCAATATTGAACCCTACGGACTAAGACTGGGATGTAATAACGAAGGAGTGGCTTCACAACAACTCCGTGACTGTTCTTGAATGGCCCAGCCAGAGCCATGACTTAAACCCAATTGAGCATTTCTGGAGAGACCTAAAAATGGCCGTCCACCAACGTTTACCATCCAACCTGACAGAACTGGAGAGGATCTGCAAGGAGGAAGCAGAGGATCCCCAAATCCAGGTGTGAAAAACTTTTTGCATCTTTCTCAAAAAGACTCATGGCTGTATTAGTTCAAAAGGGGGCTTCTACTAAATACTGAGCAAAGGGTCTGAATACTTAGGACCATGTGATATTTCAGTTTTTCTTTTTTAATAGATCTGCGAAAATTTCAACAATTCTGTGTTTTTCTGTCAATATGGGGTGCTATGTGTACATTAATGAGGGAAATTTTAACTTTTTTACTGATTTTTTAACTGATTTTAGCAAATGGCTGCAATATAACAAAGAGTGAAAAATTTAAGGGGGTCTGCATACTTTCCATCCCCACTGTACATGTGGGTGTAAAGGCAGGCTTCCCAATACTTTTGGTAATATAAATATATATATATATATATATATATATATATATATATATATATATATATATATATATATATATATATATATATAAAACAAGCAAATCCTGGAATACAATTCAAGTAACATTGGGGGGCACTGCAGTGGAAAGGCTACAGCTTTCTTGTGGGCTCCATCTTGTACCTCCTTCAGCTGGGTGATTTTTGGGATACAGTAGATGATGATAGTTTCTGTTTATCTTTATAACCTTTAAATAATTCCTATTATTGTTCTCCACCATCACACCGTAATGTTTCCTTATAGTCTGCTCAGTAACTATTTTTTTCTTTTCCTCCTCTCAGTAAAATGGAGAGACCAACATCTAGAGTCTGGAAACATTTCCACAGTGTGATTTCTGCTCAGAGCAAAGCTGCAATTTGCAAATATTGTGAAAAGAAATATTCTTTTGCACATTTTACAAAGCTGACAAAACACACCCTGGCATGCCAGAGGGGCCCTAAAGACATTAAAAATACTTTATGGAATGAAATGATGAGGACCAGAATAAAAGTGGGAAGAGTTTTTCCCTTCAGAGTTCTCATTCCAGAAACTCTCCACTCTCTGCTTCTGGATCATCGCAAAGTGTTTATTCACCAGCAGTGTCTTCCAGTACTACAGCCGTGGCCAAAAGTTTTGAGAATTACACAAATATAAATTTTGACAAAGTTTGCTGCTTCAGTGTTTTTAGATCTTTCTGTCAGATGTTACTATGGGATACTGAAGTATAATTACAAGTATTTCATAAGTGTCAACGGCTTTTATTGACAATGACATGAAGTTTATTCAAAGAGTCAATATTTGCAGTGCTGACCCTTCTTTATCAAGACCTCTGCAATTCGATCTGGCATGTTGTCAATCAGTTTCTGGGCCACTGATGGCAGCCCATTCTTGCATAATCAATGCTTGGAGTTTGTTAGAATTTGTGGGGTTTTTTTGTTCACCCGCCTCTTAAGAATTGACCACATGTTCTCAATGGGATTAAAGTCTGGGGGTTTCCTGGCCATAGATCCAAAAATGTTTTGTTCCCCAAGCCACTTATGCCACATACACACGACCGGACTTTCCGTCGGAATGAACTCTGACGGTCTTTTCGACGGAGTTCCGCTGAAACGGACTTGCCTACACACGATCACACTAAAGTCTGATCGTTTAGAATGCGATGACATATGACGGGACTAGAAAAAGGAAGTTCAATAGCCAGTAGCCAATAGCTGCCTTTGCGTCGTTTTTGGTCTGTCGGACCACCATACAGACGAGCGGTTTTCCCGATAGGAACTGATTCCGTCGGAAAGATTTGAAACATGTGCTATTTCTAGGTCCATCAGAAGTTTAGAAAGAAAAAGTCAGATGAAGCCCACGCACGATCGGATTGTCCAACGGAATGATTCCGTCGGACCTTTTCTGCCGGAAAGTCCGGTTGTGTGTATGCGGCTTTAGTTATCACTTTTCCCTTTTGGCAAGGTGCTCAATCACGCTGGAAAAGGCATTGTTCCTCAACAAACTGTTCTTGGATGGTTGGGAGAAGTTGCTCTCAGAGGATGTTTTTGTATCATTCTTTATTCATGGCTGTGTTCTTAGGAAAAATTGTGAATGAGCCCTTGTTTGAGAAGCAACCCCACACATGAATGGTCTCAGGGTGCTTTACTGTTGGCATGACACAGGACTGGTGTTAGGGTTCACCTTTTCTTCTCTGGACAAGGTTTTTTTTTGGATGCCCCAAACAATTGGAAAGGGGATTCATCCCCGAGTCCTCAGCTGTCCAATCCTTGTACCTTTTGCAGAATATCAGTCTGTCCCTGATGTGTTTCCTGGAGAGAAGTGGCTTCTTTGCTGCCCTTCTTGACACCAGGCCATCCTCCAAAGTCTCCCCCTCACTGTGTGTGCCTATGTACTCACACCTGCCTCCTGCCATTCCTGAGCAAGCTCTGCACTGGTGGTGCCCCCATCCCCTCCTCTCCCTCTCTGCACTGGTGGTGCCCCGATCCTGCAGCGGAATCAACTGTAGGAGATGATCCTGGCACTTGCTGGACTTTCTTGAGTGCCCTGAAGCCTTCTTCACAAATGCAATGGAAATGTTTTTTGGGGGATTAAGTTCATTTTCATGGCAAAAAGGGACTTTCTAATTAATTGCAATTCATCTGATCCCTCTTCATAACATTCTGGAGTATATGCAAATTGCCATCATTAAAACTGAGGCAGCAGATTTTGTGAAAATTAATATTTGTGTAATTCTCAAAACTTTTGGCCACAGCTGGTGAAAGAATGTATAAATATCTATAATTCTAGATATTATCAATTCTTATCCTCAGGGGCGTTTCTGGATGTATAGCAATGTCTTTGTGTTATATGTTATATAAATATCAGTGTCCTCTCTCCTAGAGGGTAGGGTGTATAGGAGATATGTTTCTGTACTTTGTCCAAAGCCGCATTTCCAACTTACTTTTAGGAATTAGTTTCTTAGTAGAAATTGAAGAATCCTTCGTTCATACGATGCTTCCAGAAAGGTTGTTTATTTGTTTAGAAAGATAAGCAAGGACCAGACTTACATCGATAACATGTGGCATGGTGATGGTCTCAGAAGGAGGAGGAGGAGGAGACATCTTGATGTTACATTCTCCAAAGTGTTGGGTTACTTCCCTCTTGTCAACCCTACTCCATTCCTATTCTACCATGAATCTGATCCATTCTTATACTGTTTCAAAATGTTATGTCAGCATATCCTAGTGATATGACTGATTTCTGATTGGGACTCTAAAACAAAGTTAATACTGCAGCTGCAGGAACAGATTCACAGGACTCAATCACTGTGTTTAAAATGTCCGTTCAGTGAAAAATTTATTATTACATGTTATTTTATACATAGATAAGAAAGGGGTGGTGTGAGATGTTATTAAAAAGTAACAAATAGCAATATGTTATTAAAAGCTAACAAATAGAAATATATTATTAAAAACTAGCGAATAGAACAATTGCAAAAGTTAAACCTTGAAAAGGGAGGGGGGAGTAGAGAGCGTTTAGTAGGAGAAGTGTCTGTGTGTTAGGTGAAGGTTACAGAACACATTTCAACAGTGAGAACAAAATGGATTCTCTTGTGCTTAAATGAACAGTACAATGAATGTCCATGTCATTTCCCCCCTTTTGTTTATTTGACACCATTCTTCTCCGCGTTACGTTCAGCCGATTGCTGGTAACTCCTGTTACATTGGCGCAGAGAGACGGCGTCCTGTTCAGCTCTCTCCTAGCTTTCTCACAATAATGGGTTCATCAGGGCTGGTGGTACATTTGTTGGTACAGCGGGTAGTCACACAGAGGCATAGCCTGATGAGGAAGTAAATAACAAACATGAGAAATAGAAACATCACAATGTAAGCGCCTAGTTTCTGTAACCATGTTGCTATGCCATATAAAAAATCACCAAAACCTCCTAAACCCTGAAAGGGGTTCCATCCATCTTTAGCAATATCTCTGGCCTTATTCTGTAGTTCTCTTATCTTAGCAAGATGCCCTTTAATAATGTCCTCATTATCAGAAATGTATATACAACAGTCAGTGTGAAATATCTTACACATCCCACCTTGAGCTGCAGTGAGATAATTTAGCGTTAATCTGTGCTCTAATACTACTTTTTTAAGCTGAGCCATTTCTTCATTTAATAAACCTATATCAGTGGTAGTAAGGTTAATAATCTCATCTACAATTCTAGTGTAATTATTTAGTCTTTTCATTGCTTCAATTCCCCATCCTGTCCAGGAAGGGAACCATGACCATGTCATGTCACCTTCAGTGAACAGCTCTCTTTTGAACACTAAAGGGTATTCTGGACTTTGATCTGGTCGCACTGTATCTTTGCGAACAGCCAAAGCAGGTACTAACTTCCCAATATAACATGTACCTGTAACATTAGTAGGAAGCCAGGCGTAAGCTTTATTTCCACATATATAATATAACCCTCTACGTATGGACGGTATGCCTGCTCCTAAAAAACTGGAAGCAATAACATGGAATCTCAGGAAACCGATATTTTCACATATTGGAAACTGTGAGCAATTTGTACTATAAAGGGTTCTATTTAGTTCTGGATCTGGGATATAATAATATTGACCATAGTTTCCTCCATAAACTGTAATTTTTGCTCCAGTGCAATCTGAATTGCCCAACCGTCTACATTTAGTGTTAAACGGGCATGTAATGTTTAAACAAATCTGTGGAGTGTTTATCTGTTTCGAAACCATCAATGTTACTGATCTGTGCTCATTAGCTGTGGAGACTATGTATGAGCCATTTATTCTGGTCCTGTTTAGATCAGTGAAAATGAGAGGCATTGCTATCATGGGTATTGTTCCTGTTTGGGGATGCAAATGAGAACACACCCAGCAGTTACTAGCGTTGCTATGGGTTGCATACAATTTTAACATTTGGATGAAAGGGTTATTTTTCCATGTCTCAGTTCTCACAAACAACAAAAAGAAAAGAAACATTATCATCTTTTTTTCAAAGGATATCATCACTTCAGGATTTTCTTGCAGTGACTGGCGTGAATCCAGGTGGGTTTTCCTTCCAACTTGACAGCAGAACCGGTTGTCAAAAGCACCAAATGTGGTCCGTCAAATTTTGGTTCTAGTGGCTTTCTGACGTGTCGCTTGACCACCACCCAGTCACCTGGTTGGATTCTGTGAATACCTGAAACAGAATCTGGGTCGGGGATAGATTTATAAACACCTTCATGTATTTTATTCAATGTTCTTTGCAAAATCTGAACATATTCTAACAGATTAGAGTGAGAAGCCTGCAACTGTTGGGGAAAATATAGCCCTGTTTTGGGTGGCCCTCCAAATAAAATCTCATAGGGGGACAGCCCATGTGGTTGTTTAGGGGTAGTTCTTACAGAATATAGGGCTAATGGCAAAGCTTCCACCCATCCTTTTCCTGTATCTGCTTTAATTTTTGCACATCTGTTTTTCAAAATTCCATTAAGTCTCTCAACTTTACCACTACTTTGTGGATGATAAGGTGTATGGAAAGCTTGCTGTATGTGAAGTGCTTCCATTACCTCTTTCATTACTTCCCCAGTAAAATGGGTTCCTCTGTCACTCTCAATAGTTTCAGGAACTCCATATCTACAAACTATTTCATTCAAAATTTTCTTTGCTGTTGTTTTTGCATTTGCTTTGGCTACTGGCCAGCTCTCGGGCCAACCTGAAAACATGTCAACACACACTAAAGCAAACTCATAGGTGCCTATTCTGGGCATCTGAATGTAGTCTATTTGAATTCTTTGGAAAGGGAAATCTGGCTTTGGAGAATGCCTTTGGGGAACATGAACAGGCCTCCCTGCATTGTACAGAGCACAAGTGAGACATGAAGCACAAAACCTGGCTGCAAATGCACTAAATCCAGGTGCTATCCAATAGCAGTCAGTAAGTGCCACCATTGCGCCCTTAGCAAGATGACTGACGCCATGTGCCAGCTGTGCTAAAACTGGGTACAAACTCCTGGGTAGACACCACCTGTTGTCAGCGCTCCACAGGCCCTGCTGATTTTGGGTAGCATTACATTTGATCCACTTATCCTTCTCTTCATCAGGGGCCTGGTTCTGCAACTGAATTAGAGTTTCTACATCCCACTGCTCTTGATGAGGGGAATCTGTCCCCGCTACCTGGGCGACCCCTACAGTGGATGTGACTCCAAATGCCATAAGGGCAGCATCCTTTGCCGCTTGGTCCGCTAAAGCATTTCCTCTGGCTGTCATGTCACTTCCCCTTGCATGCCCTTTTACCTTCAAGATGGCAACTTCTGCTGGTTTCTGAAAGGCCTCAAATAGCCGCTCTATGAGTTTTGCATGTCTCACTGGCTTCCCTGCACTAGTCAGAAAGTGCCGTGCTTTCCAGATAGGCCCAAAATCGTGGGCTATTCCAAATGCATATCTGCTGTCAGTGTAAACATTTCCCCTTTGATTCTCTAGGAGATGACATGCTTTGACTACAGCATACAACTCCGCTTCCTGTGCTGACATCTGGGGTTTCAATGCTTCCTGATGTAAAATGGTGTCTGTAGTGGTTACAGCAAACCCTGTGTGTGGCTGACCATCGTCAGTGTAAAATCTGGAACCATCTACGAATAAGTGTGTGTCACAATCTGATAAGGGCTCATCTTTTGCTGGTGTGACAGAGGCCCTTTCTACCTCCATAAGAGCCATACAATCATGAGAAAAACTCTCAGGTTCTACATCAGTACCATTTGTTGCATCTTCCTCATCAATTATAGGAAGAAGAGTAGCCGGATTTAAAGTAACACATCGTTTGATTGTTAAATTCGATGGAGCAAAAAGAGCAGACTGGTACTTGTCAAATCTACTGGCAGACACATGTCTGGTATTTACTTGATTCATGATTTCCTGTACTGCATGTGGCACATACAGGATCAGAGCAGAATCTAGTACAAGCTCCGTTACTTTGTCTAGCAGCAAAATGCAGGCTGCTATGGCTCTCATACAACTGGGGGAGCCTTTGATGACAGGGTCTAATGAGGCTGATACATACATCACAGGCCTCTGTTTGTCTCCATGTAGCTGGGTGAGTACACCTGCAGCAAATCCATTGACTTCATGACAGAACAACGAGAAAGTCTTAGTATAGTCAGGAAGTCCAATGGCGGGAGCTTCAGACAAAATTTTAATAAGCTCCTTCATCTGCAATTCATTGTCCCATGTGAGTTTGAAAGGGTTTCTAGTGGTAGCCTCATATAGAGGAGCCATAAGTTCTGATGCATTTGGAATCCAGTCCCTACAATATCCCACTAACCCCAGGAAGGCACGTAGTTGCCGTACATTTTTTGGCTTTTCAAAGTTTTGTAGAGTTTTAACTCGATCTGGGGTTAGGTGACGGATTCCATGTGAAATGCAGTGACCCAGGAAGATCACTTTCTCTTGGCAGTATTGTAGCTTATCTTTGCTAACTTTGTTGTTACTGTTATAGAGAAACAGGAGAAGGCTTACTGTTTCTCTGCTACAAATGTCCTTTGTATCAGAACAAATAAGCAAATCGTCTATGTACTGAAGCAAAACTGTGTTTGGGTGTAAGGGGGACCATTGGTCCAATACTTGCTTTAACGCAGTATTATATTCAGAGGGGCTACTCACACAGCCTTGGGGCAATCTTGTCCATGCTAACTTTTGGGCATCATGGGTAAATGAAAAAAGGTGCCAGCAATCTGGGTGCAGGGGCACCGAAAAGAAAGCATTTGCAAGATCAATCACTGTAAAGCAGGTGCTGGAGGCAGGTATTCCACTTAGTAAAGTGCGGGGGTTGGGCACGATCGGGGTATCTGCCTCTATTATATTGTTAATGGCTCTCAAATCATGCACCATGCGATATGTCACCTGCCCACCCTTCTTGTCTGGCTTCTTTGCAATTGGGAACAGGGGTGTATTGACCTGGGACTTAATGGGTACAACAACCCCTGCTGCTTTCAGTTGAGTGATTTGATCCTTTATCCCCTCAGTCTGAGCAATACTCAGTGGGTACTGTTTAATCTGTGGGAGATGGGCTCCTGGTTTAATTTTTATCATGACTGGGGTGCAATCCAGCAGACCTACATCATATTTGCTGGTGGCCCATAATTCAGTGGGAATCACTTTCAATTCTGGTGGAAATGGCAGAGTGGAGTCTTGGATTAAAAATACTCCACAGGCAGAATTTAAAACTTCTCCTGATAGACTACTGACCACTTGGACTCCTGTAGGAGTGTAGTCTATGTTTGCTAGAATTTGGTTCAAAATGTCAGCTCCCAAAAGATTGGTAGGAACTGTGTCTGAAACTAACACTTTAGTGACAATTTCTGTTTGCTGTCCTAGCCTAAGTTTAAGTGGCTTGGACTCAACCAAATCAGTAGAGGTCCCGGTTAGGCCAACACCAGAGATAACATTTGTAGATAATAATCCTGGAGGTAAGTCCTCTATATTAAAAACACTTCGGCTTGCACCAGTATCAATTAAACAGGTTAATTCTGTTTCTCCTCCAGGATAGGGGAGTTCTTGTAAAAATACTTTTACTCTGGCCTCGGGACCATTGTCTCCCCTATTTAACATGATTGATACTGGCATGCCATTTTCCTATGCCTGATCCACTGCTTTTGGCAGAGAACTGGGATCAGCATGAGGGGCCTCTAAGCTCTTTTCTAGTCTACGGTCAGGAAGATGGCAGAATTTGGCTATGTGTCCTTCCCCATCACAATTGTAGCATATAATTGGTCCCCGATTGCCATGATTTCTGAAATTGCCTTTGCCTCTACCTCTTCCTTTTCCTCTCTGCTTCCCCATGTACATTACCTTGGGTTTGCTGTCTTTTTGGTTAATCCTGTTTTCTATGGACAACAGGATAGGCAGGACGTCTCGAATAGACATATTGCCTGCCTCAGGCCTTGCTGTGAACAACTTTTCTTTCAACTGGGGTATTAAACCATCAAGAAACCTTTGTTTCACCAGTTGTGTAGATGGACTTGCAGTTTCTCCCGCCTTCTCTTCCTCTATTTTAATGCCTGCTTCCTCAGCCATCTCACTTAACCGCCTCCAATAAGCCCCTGCTGCTTCCTCTTTCCCTTGCTTAGCATTCATAAATTCAGCATGTCTGGTTTGTCCATATATTTGGGGCAATTTTTCCTTCAATTTCTCACAAACCTCCCGTCCACTAACCATCTTACCTAGATTTTTGACGTCTACACCACATTCTTTAAGTATATAGCCAGACATGTTGCTTCCCACTGCTTTAATAAGAAGCTGATGAATGTCAGTAGCAGAAGCCTCATATGCTTCCTGTGCAGCACTAAGTTTGTTTGCAAACCCAATTGGATTCTTTCTAGGATCTCCCAATCCTTCTAATATGGCTCTCATATCTTGGGGACTAAAAGGTACATGCCATTTAATTTGAGACTTACTGTCAACAGCATCACCTTCAAAAACTAATTGGGTTCTGACAGGATAAACTGCAACAGATTTCTCTATGCCAGGGGCAGAAGGGCTGGCATCTCCCTTCCTTCTCTCTTCATCTTGCTGCCACAATTTGGAAATTATGGTTTGCTCTGGAAGTTCAGACTCTATCTCTCTTTCTCTGGCCAAAGCCTTAAGTTCAGAGAGATCCAGGTTTGCATATGTGCCTTTTGATTTATGCCAATCATCTGTTTCTAGGATACGAGCCAAATCCCTCTTTGTAGGTTGATATGGGGCTGTTAAACCTCTGCTCTCTACTATATTGCATAGCTCATCTTTTGTGTGTTCCATGTAATCTAATTCTTTTACTTTTGTGCGTGGACCCCTTAAAGCCAAACTGGCAGCCACATAAGGTGGGGGGTCCTCCTCTACAGAGTCTTCTGGCCAAACGTAGTAAATTTGGGCAGTACTTTTATTAAATATCTCCGTCAAGCCAGTTTGATTTGCTACTTTAGCTTCTGTCTCCCATGTGCAAGCTATTCTCCACGTTCCTTCACTGCACAGTAGTGGGCCATAATCGTGCAGAAAAGTTTGCCATACTTTTAAATCAAAAGTCCCTTCAGATTTTAAAGGTTTAGCTGTTCCCTTTGTCCATTCTACCCATTTATCTAGGGGCTCAGTATAGGCAGAACCGTACCTTCGGTTCATATATTCTCTAGCGCTCATCTTGCGCTGGGCATTTTCTGAAGGCCTCTCTCCCTTCATTCCCTTAATTAATTTAATGCCCATAATGACTGGCCAGTCTTCTCTCTTCTCTACCTGTGCCTATACCCTCTTGCCTCTAAAACAAATAGTACAGCAAATCTGCAGATTTACAAGAATAGTCTCCACTTATCTACGTGGATAGAAGGGGTTTATGACAATAGACAAAACACTCATTAAGAGACCCTCCTCGTCTCTTCTCTTCTCTGTGAGTTTTATCTGACCCTACCATGCGCCTCTGACCCAGGTCGCCCACAAGGAGTCAACGCAGGGAACTGCAGAGGATTTTCCCTATCCACACACAGTCCAACCCGTGAAGGGGGACACAAACACATTCACACACACACACGTTACCCAACCAGAAAGGTCCGAGAGTGGTCTGGTTTCCTTGAGAACCGACAGATAGGATACATAGGAAAAGGCAGAAATATAGCAAGCTTAAGGGCAGCTTACCTAGCCGGCATTTGAGGTCTGCGTTTCCCGATGATCCCGATCGAAGCGCGGTTCCTTCTGGAGACTCTGCCAAACTCCTGGCTGGCTCGCCAAGACTGATATGACTGATTTCTGATTGGGACTCTAAAACAAAGTTAATACTGCAGCTGCAGGAACAGATTCACAGGACTCAATCACTGTGTTTAAAATGTCCGTTCAGTGAAAAATTTATTATTACATGTTATTTTATACATAGATAAGAAAGGGGTGGTGTGAGATGTTATTAAAAAGTAACAAATAGCAATATGTTATTAAAAGCTAACAAATAGAAATATATTATTAAAAACTAGCGAATAGAACAATTGCAAAAGTTAAACCTTGAAAAGGGAGGGGGGAGTAGAGAGCGTTTAGTAGGAGAAGTGTCTGTGTGTTAGGTGAAGGTTACAGAACACATTTCAACAGTGAGAACAAAATGGATTCTCTTGTGCTTAAATGAACAGTACAATGAATGTCCATGTCACTAGTAACACCCATATTTGCATATATACTTTAAATGGCTATAGTCTAAAGATAAGCAACATTACTCCACCCATTGTCCTGACATAGCAACTCAAAATAGAAATATCTACCCAGCTAAATCACTCCTCTGTCCTCTATCCTCCATCCTGTTAACCTTCAGAAACCATCACTAACATTTATGTGTTTCATATATTTTTTCAGAAACTTTTATCACTTAAAATAATAATGAACTTAAAATCTTCTAACAGCTGGACACAATCCCTTCATTTATAGAGACAATGACACCTGAAAATCAGGAGAACATGGATCAAGCTCTTCATGGAGCAATATATGCTTCTGGATCAGAATTATCAATAACTTGAAGTGCATAATGGCAGGAAGCTTTGGGGGGGGGGGGGGGGTAACCTGTTCTTAACATATACAGTTCTTAAAAAAAAATTAAAAAGCAAGTTTAGTTTGTTTACTAATAAAGTTGTACTTTTATTTCAATTTCAAGAATAATACTTTTATATACATTTCACCTTCCCAGTGTAACAAAATGACTTTCAACTTGTAAGGCCTCATGTACACTGCTGTTGGTAAACGGACGTTCAGAGGCAGTTGGATGCTTTTAAACGCGGCTAAACATGGTAACTCACATTTAGCCGCGTTTCGTTTACAGGTGTTTTTCATTTTAGGCTATTTTTTTGCAAACGCTTCAAAAGGCAAACGCGGCAAAACGGATGTTTTAAATGTGGCTTACTATCTGTCAAGTTAAATCGTTCAGGAGAGGTTGTAAAAATGTCCCGTGTACATTAAGCCTAAAACTACTCTACACTTTTTTTCAAAAATGTAAATTTTTCCAAAAAAAAGGGAAAAAACTGTTTCCTGACAGGCTCTATGGCAGCAAACATGTGGGTTGGCCCCGCCTCCATATCTACCCAATAGGACCCCTCCCTATAAATTTCAGCTCTGAGCTCCTAGACGTGTTCCTTTTTTGTCCTCCTCCGTAGGACCATATGTTTTGGTTCTCCTACCTGAAGACGATTTTCCTACGCTCAAGTTCGGCTGTACGTTATAGTGTCACGTTTCTCCGATAGGCCTTAACTGTTAAGCAGGGTATGGAGTGTATTGCAGAGTAGCGCTGAAGAGCTGGAATCATGTCTACCATTGAAAAGACAAGTGCGCATAGGCCTGATTGCCTAATAGGGCGTACACACGGTCGGACTTTGTTCGGACATTCCGACAACAAAATCCTAGGATTTTTTCCGATGGATGTTGGCTCAAACTTGTCTTGCATACACACGGTCACACAAAGTTGTCGGAAAATCCGATCGTTTTAAACACGGTGACGTAAAACATGTACGTCGGGACTATAAACGGGGCAGTGGCCAATAGCTTTCATCTCTTTATTTATTCTGAGCATGCGTGGCACTTTGTGCGTCAGATTTGTGTACACACGATCGGAATTTCCGACAACGGATTTTGTTGTCGGAAAATTTTATCTCCTGCTCTCCAACTTTGTGTGTCGGAAAATCCAATGGAAAATGTCCGATGGAGCCCACACATGGTCGGAATTTCCGACAACACGCTCCGATCGGACATTTTCCATCGGAAAATCCGACCATGTGTACGGGGCATAACAGTTTGCAGGTGGCCATTATCTGCCCTGAAAGCCCGGTGTGTGTATTGATATGATGTTTCAGCCGAATCAATCGTAGGTGGGTGGTAAGCAAGTATCGCCTTCATGGCAGCAGTGTGTATGTTTGTTGTTTGTTTTTCTTCATCTGCCTTTTTTTCTCTTCAATATGTGTCTAGCAAGCGGCTGGCTCCCTGTGCACTCCATCCGACGCTCCCTCTTACTTCCGGGTTCCGTTAGCGCATGCGTGGTCCCGGAATGAAAGCGAGGCCTGGTTCACGCATGCGCACGAGTATTGCGGGCCTGGCGTGGCCTTGACGTCACGCAGTGCCACTTTTTAAAGCCTGGGGAGGCCTGCAGACCTTGGGAATGATCGTGGGCATAGCGGCGACTTCCCTGAGCACCTGCAGAGCCTACCCCAGGTAAGTGCTAATTCAGAAGGGTCTGAATTTTGCCTTACTAGTATCTGATGTCTTGTCTATTCCACCTGCAGTGATTTCTGAATTAGTTATGGACTTTTCACTGCCCCTTGGTGGCCAGCCTTCTCGCAGCAGGTAAGATTTGGAAACTGTGTCTTTACTTTACTCTGCCTGCTGTGGGAGAAGAGAGTGGAGTGTAGGGCATTATTTCTGACCTTGTGCTTTTCTCTCTCTATTTCTGTCTTTCCCTTTTTCCTCAGCCCATCTAGGTCTAATCAACGAAAAAGTAGTTCCCGCAGAAGGAGCGGGTCTTCTAAATCACACCACCAGCACTCCTCCTCTGGTTCTAGACACCATGGATCCTCCTCTAAGTCCAAAGACCACAGTAGAGGCTCTCCTCACCCCCCCTCATCTCACAGTAAGGGGCCGGAGAGATCATGTTGGGGATGCAATGCCCCAGTTCCTGCCAGCAAGTCTCTTTGTGTCCGCTGTTTCTCTAAAGCAGCTAACAACAGGGAAGGTGCAGACCAACACCTGGAAACACTAATTAAGCGGGTTGTGAAAGAGTCGCTACAGGAGAAAGACACTGGAAAGCCTTGTGATTCCCCTCCAGATCCACTGATTTCCCTGTCAGGAGAGGGACAAGTCCATGAGACGTGGGAGTCTTCCCAACCTAGTCACCAGTCAGCTCCCTCTTCAGATAGCGGGTCGGAAGCAGATGATCCTGGGATGGGCTTTGAATACGCCTTGGTTCCCTCTCTGGTGAAAGCAGTTAAAGAAGCTCTGAATTGGGAAGACCCAGTAATTTCTCCTCCTAAACAGAGAACATTTTTCAAACAGCTCAGTAAGGAGCATCAATATTTTCCTTTTCTCACTGAAGTAGGAGCCATAATTTCTGAAGAATGGGGCAATATGGATAGAAAAATTTCTATGCAATCTAAAATTTCAAAACTATATCCTTTCAAGGAAGAAGAGGTTAAACACCTTGAGTCAGCTCCCTTGGTGGTTGCAGCATTAATGAGACTTGTGAGGTATGTGACTCTCCCTCTGGAAGATACAGTCTCATTTGAAGACCCTTTGGAGAGACAGATTGATTCTGACCTAAAACAGATTTATTTGTCAGCAGGCACAGTTTGCAAGCCTGTCCTGGCCTTAGCAGCAGTCCCTAAAGCCTTAGAGGCATGGTCAGACAATGTGGACGAGTCTCTTAGAGTTATCTCTGAAGAGGTAGCCAAAGGCTCCCCTATTCAGGAAATCAGGCTGGCATCTGCCTTTCTGGGGAGGCCTCTATTGATGTTATTCGCCTAGTGGCCCAGGTGATGTCTGCGGTCACCGCCCATCAGGCCTTGTGGCTCCGACCCTGGTTGGTGGATTCAGCTTCTAAACAAGCTTGGTGCCATATTCCATTTGAAGGCATGTCTCTTTTTGGCAACAAGCTTGATAGCGCCATAACCCGGGCTACTGGTGGGAAGTCGGAGGTCCTCCCTCAGGATAGGCGTTTACAAAACCAGAAGCGCACAATCTCCTCAGGCCACACCTGGGTCTTCAACAGCACTCCCAGGCTAAGATTTATGCCTACAAATCTTCCATGTTCAGAGGAAAAGAAACAAGTTCTGTTAGCTTACGTAAGCTCTTTATTGGATCAAGACGCAGCCATTCCTGTTACAGATGGTGAATGAGGCCCCCTCTATTCTTGGTGCAGAAAAAGAACGGCACATGGAGGCCAGTCATAGACTTGACTCATCTCAATAGGTTTATTTGAAAGGAAAAATTCAAGATGGAATCAGTATTAACGATCCAGCAGTCCGTCCATCCAGGGGACTGGTTGGTGTTAATAGACTTGAAAGATGCCTACTTTGACGTTCCAGTGGCAACAGACTTCCAAAAGTTCCTTCGCTTTGCAGTGGGCGATCAACACTTACAGTTTACCTGCCTTCCGTTTGGTCTCACGACATCACCTCAGGTGTTCTCCAAGGTTCTGTTAGCTGTTGTTGCTCTGTTCCGAGTCAAAGGAGGTCTAGACGACCTCCTCCTTCTAGCCCAGGTCTAAGGTCAACTTCTAAAGCACAGGAGCCCAGTAATTTCCACTCTCCAAGAGTTTGGGTGGCTCCTGAATTTGGAGAAAAGTCACCTGAATCCATCTCAGTCTCTTGTATTTCTCAGTGCTCATTTCAACACGTTGGAAGGCACCATCTCGCTACCCGAGGAGAAGATTGTGGTGAACCAGGACAGGATCCGCTCAACCCTCGCTTCATTTCACCTGTCTGCTTTTCAATGTCTGAAGGTGATTGGCACCATGGCAGCCACCATTCCCATGGTGAAGTGGGCGCAATGGCACACTCGCCCATTTCAGAAGGGATTCCTCCAACAATGGGATTCCCCCAGCAAGAGTCAGTGCATCCTCATCACTCAACACATGAGTGTCTCTCCTTTGATGGCTCCAAGGGAAAAATCTCCACAACTGCCACTTGATCCTTCCCATCACATGGGCTACAATAATCTCAGATGCCAACAATCGGGGCTGGGGCGTTCATTGCCTATCCGAAATAGTTCAGGGCAGATGGAACTCACCGTCCCAAGGGATTGTATCCAATATTCTGGAATTGCGGGTAGCCTTTCAGGTGCTCAGGTCTTTCCACCATCTGATGGAAAACTCCTCAGTGATGCTCCAGTTGGACAATACAACTGCGGTGGCTTACATAAGGAAGCAAGGTGGAACTCGCAGCTGGTCTCTCCTACGAGAGGTGGAGCCAATCATGAACTGGGCTCAGAAGAATTTGTCCAACATTTCGGCAGTTTACATTCCAGGGGTTCAGAATGTACAGGCAGACTTTCTATCTCGTGTTCAAATGAACAACAACGAGTGGTCTCTACACAAAGAAGTGTCCAAATGGCTCCTAACACTGGGAGTGTCTCCAGAAGTGGATCTCTCTGCGTCCCCATGCAATTACAACTGACCAAGTACTATTTGATGTTCCGGGATCCCCAAGCTTATGGGATAGATGCCCTAACGGACCGGTGGAGGTTCAGCAAAGCATATGCCTTCCCTCTGGTACCTGCGATAATCCAGTTCCTCCGCAGGCTCAGAACAGAGGAGGTGGAAGTCATAGCAATAATTCCATTCTGGCCTAACAGGCCATGGTTTCCCCTCTTAACACTCCTCAGTTATCGAGACTCAATTCCTCTGCCTCTCAGGCCAGATCTTCTGTCCCAAGGCTAAACCCTGTATCCATGTCCTGCTCACCTACACCTCAGGGTCTGGTTTTTGAGAGGGGAAAGTTTGAAGCCTTAGTTTGCCCAGAAGAAGCCATTCCGACCCTTCTTAATGCCAGAAGAAAAAGCACTAATAGAGTTTATGAGTGTATCTGGTCCAAATTCACAGAGCATATGTTCTCTAGACCTAATCCTTGTGGTTCTCCAGAAGTCCAGGATATCCTTAGCTTTCTGCAATCAGGTTTGGATATGTCTCTAGCAGTAAGTTCACTTTGTGTACAAATATCATCCATCTCGGCGTTTACAGGAATTTCATGGGCTAATCACTCCCTGGTTCATCAGTTCTTCAATGGTGCTTTTAGATTTAGACCTCAAAGAAAACCGAGGTTTCCTAAGTGGGATCTCCCTCTTATTCTAGATTTTCTTTCCACGCTTGGAGGAGATCCTGACAAACCTCTATCAGTCAAAGATAGGGATGAGCTTCGAGTTCGAGTCGAACTCATGTTCGACTCGAACATCGGCTGTTCGCCAGTTCGCCGAACAGCGAACAATTTGGGGTGTTCGCTGCAAATTCGAAAGTCTATGGGAGAAATCAAAAGTGCTAATTTTAAAGGCTTATATGCAAGTTATTGTCATAAAAAGTGTTTGGGGACCTTGGTCGTGCCCCAGGGGACATGTATCAATGCAAAAAAAGTTTTAAAAACAGCCGTTTTTTCGGGAGCAGTGATTTTAATAATGCTTAAAGTGAAACAATAAAAGTGTAATATTCCTTTACATTTCGTACCTGGGGGGTGTCTATAGTATGCCTGTAAAGGGGCGCATGTTTCCCGTATTTAGAACAGTCTGACAGCAAAATGACATTTCAAAGGAAAAAAGTCATTTAAAACTACTCGCGGCTATTAATGAATTGCCGGTCCGACAATACACATAAAAGTTAATTGATAAAAACTGCATGGGATTTCCCCACAGGGGAACCCCGAACCAAAATTTTTAAAAAATTGGCGTGGGGTCCCCCAAAAATCCATACCAGACCCTTATCCGAGCACGCAACCTGGCAGGCCGCAGGAAAAGAGGGATGGATGAGAGAGCGCCCCCCTCCTGAACCGTACAAGGCCACATGCCCTCAAGATTGGGAGGGTGCTTTGGGGTAGCACCCTAAAGCACCTTGTCCCCATGTTGATGGGGACAAGGGCCTCATCCCCACAGGTTAAAAATGACAAGAGGCAGTTTTTGACAATTCCTTTATTTAAAGTTTTCCTCTTTTCCATCTTCTTTCTTCTATCTTCTTTCTTCTATCTTCCTTTGGTTTCTTCCTCCATCTTCTTCTTCCTCCGTATCCTCTGCTTTTTGCTCCAGTGTTCTCGTCCGGCATCTTCCTCCATGGCGTCTTCTTCCCTTCTTCGTTCGGGCCGCTCCGCATCCATGATGGGAGGCTCCCGCTGTGTGACACTACTCGTCTTCTGACACTTCTTAAATAACAGAGGGCGGGGCCACCCGGTGACCCCGCCCTCTCTGATGCACGGGGTCTTGACAGGGACTTCCCTGTGGCATTCCCCGTGACATCAGTCAGTTAAATGACACCCTCCGTTATTTAAGAAGTGTCAGAAGACAAGAAGCGTCACACAGCGGGAGCCTCCCATCATGGATGCGGAGCGGCCCAAACAAAGAAGGTAAGAAGACGCTGCAGAGGAAGATGCCGGACGAGAACGCCGGAGCAAGAAGCAGAGGATCGGAGGAAGAAGAGGATGGAGGAAGAAACCCGAAGGAAGATAGAAGAAAGAAGATAGAAGAAAGAAGATAATAGAAAGAAGACGGAAAGGGATACAGATATGGATAAGGGTGTGGTATGGATTTTTGGGGAGACCCCCACACCAAATTTTTTTTAATTTTGGCGTGGGGTTCCCTTTAAAATCCATACCAGACCTGAAGAGTCTGGTATGAATTTTGAGGGGGACCCCTACGTCATAATTTTTTTAATTTTGGCGCTGGGTTCCCCTTAATATCCATACCAGACCTGAAGGGCCTGGCATGGAATTTAGGGGGACCCCACACCAGTTTTTTTTTAAATTTAGGTTTGGGGTTCCCCTGTGGGGAAATCCCATGCAGTTTTTATCGATGAACTTTTATGTGTATTGTCGGACCGGCAATTCATTAATAGCCGCGAGTAGTTTTAAATGACTTTTTTCCTTTGAAATGTCATTTTGCTGTCAGACTGTTCTAAAAACGGGAAACATGCGCCACTTTACAGGCATACTATAGACACCGCCCAGGTACAAAATGTAAAGGAATATTACACTTTTATTGTTTCACTTTAAGCATTATTAAAATCACAGCTCCCGAAAAAACAGCCGTTTTTAAAACTTTTTTTTGCATTGATCCATGTCCCCTGGGGTAGGACCCGGGTCCCCAAACCCTTTTTAGGACAATACCATGCAAATTAGCCTTTAAAATGAGCACTTTTGATTTTGAACGTTTGAGTCCCATAGACTTCAATGGGGTTCTAACGTTCGTGCGAAGTTTTGGTCTGTTCGCAAGTTCTGGTGCGAACCGAACCAGGGGGTGTTCGGCTCATCCCTAGTCAAACACCTTACACTCAAGAACGTCTTCCTGGTGGCAGTAACATCAGCCAAAAGAGTGTCTGAAATCAGAAACTTAGGTTCAAAAGAGCCTTTCCTGACCTTTTTTTCCAGATAGAGCAGTGTTAATTCCCATGCTGGGCTCAAATCCTAAAGTATCATCTATTTTTCACGAAAATCAAGAAATTGTGTTGCCTACCTTTGGGACAACAGAGGGTCAAGATGTCCATCCCCTCGATGTGGGACATACTTTGAGTCAATATTTGGAAGTTATGGAATATTTTAGACAAACTGACTTTCTTTTCATTCTTCTACATGGAAAAAACAAAGGAAAACGGGCCTCAATTAGATCAATTTCTGCTTGGATAGTACAGACCATTTAAAGGGCTTATAAAGCAAAGGGTTTGGCTCCTCCAGAGGCAGTGACTCGGAGTATCTCAACCCCTTGGGCAGCTTCTCGTCATGTTGCACCTGAAGTTATATGTAGATTGGCCTCTTTGTCATCTATTCATACTTTTGTTTCCCACTATTGTGTTAAACCAGCCGCCTTGTCATCCATTCATTTTGGTTTGCAAGTACTGTCAGTTGACGGTGTTCAATAAATTTATTTTCTTTGCTCAGCATTGTTCCCATCTGGGTGTGTTTGGGGAGTTATTTCCCACACGTATGCTGCCATGGAGCCTGTCAAGAAAACTGAGAATTTATTATCAAATACTTACCATAATTTTCCTTTCCTGATAGGCTCCATGGCAGCAGGAGTCCCTCCCAATGCTTGGAGTAGGCTAGTTACGGAACACGGCTAGGAGTTCAGAGCTGAAATTTATAGGGAGGGGTAGTTATGAAGGCGGGGCCATGGAGGCTATCAGGAAAGAGAATTAAGGTAAGTATTTGATAATAAATTTTCAATTTTTTTCCCCATGGCTTCAAAATCTCTGGAAATGTTACATCACTAGTTATGATCTGATCAGAGATGTATACATACTTTTGGCCCTACCTGTATGTGTGTTTCAGACCTCCCTGGTAAGAATAATATGTCTGTTTCAGAAATACCGGACAATAAAAGAAGGATCGGGGGTCGCTTGCTTCTCTCACACCTTGTTACAAGATATTCAGGATCGGGGAAGAGGAGCTGTGCTTGGACTCTGGGAATGTCTCTATGCAGTGAAGAAAGATCATCCTCATCCTAATTTATTGGCAGTTCTGGATGAGATAAGACAGAAAGGTAACAGGACTTTGTGTTTGTAATAACATTTTAGTCAATCATAGGTTACATAGTTACATAGTTAGTAAGGTTGAATAAAGACACCAGTCCATCCAGTTCTACCTGAGTGAGTGTGGGTGCGTGTCTACAATTGTCCCTATCCCTGTACATTGTGTCTGTACAAGATGCTCTCATATTAAATTTTTATTTATTTAAGGTACCCATATAGCACTGTCAATTTACGCAGCGCTCCACACATACATCGCACACTCACATCGGTCCCTACCCTCAAGGAGCCCACAATCCAACACACATTCATATATTAGGGCCAATTTTGGACAGAAGCCAATTAACCTACCAGCATGTCTTTGGAGTGTGGGAGGAAACTGGAGTACCTGGAGGAAAAACACGCAGGCACAGGGAGAACATGCAAACTCCAGGCAGGTAGTGTCGTGGTTGGGATTTGAACCAGTGACCCTTTTTTACTGCTAGGTGAGAGTGCTACTCAGTACACCACCATGCCACAGTGGCACAGACTATTGCATGAGGGTGTGCACCCAAAAGCTCAAACACACATGTATGTATATATACACAATCACACACTTATAAATGTACACAAACATTTCTAAATGTATTAAAACTTGGACGGTGTCAGTAGGGCAGAGAATGGTGTCAGTTGGATAGTGGATGGTGTGAGTTGGGCAGTGGATGGTGTCAGTTGGGCAGAGGATGGTGTGAGTTGGGCAGTGGATGGTGTATGTAGGGCAGAGATTGGTGTCAGTTGGGAAGTGGACAATGTCAGTAGTTTTTTACTTTATTTTAAAAAATCTTTTAAAAAATAAAAAAAGGTACATTTAGCTACAGTTTTCCATTTTCTCTACGTATGGTGACTTTTGGGATATCTTATAATAAGAGCCTGTTTAGACACCTTTAAAATTCATATTTTTGTGGGTCTGCCTCAGATGGATGTGATCATGGCATAGATTTTTTTTTTAAGCTAAATAATCTTTATTATTAATCATATTATTAAGCATTAATATTAATCATTTTATTTTCTGTACCACCTATAATTTGTAGATTATCAAAAGAAAATAGGAAGGAAGATATATAGTGCAAGAATTTTTTTCTAAGTTATGATCTGCTTACCATAACGACCCTTGGGGGGAAGCCATGTAGTGTCCATTCCTGGGCCCCATATTCTCCTACAAACTTTTTTACATCTCCCCTTTTCATATACACATATTTTTCTTTTCTTATCGTATCATTCACTGCCTTTCCCCTTTCCCTATACTGAATGTTGATGGTGTTCGGAGTCAATCACCTCTGTGCAATCAACTTATGAGCCTTAAATAAGCATCTAGTCCCTGCAGTCTGTACAGTGAATGGTAATGTGTCCCCATCCATATGGCCTAATATACATAGCATTAGGTCTAATCCAAACGCTTCCCCAAATATGGAATTTACAGTACTAATAATTTCCTCCCAGTATCCATATAATTTGGGGCACCTCCCCAATGACATAGATTTTAATGATTTATTTCTCTATAGGTGAGGATTTGGTGGATCAGATTCTGTTGGATGAATTCGGACACTGCCTGACTCTGGAGTTGAAAGGTAATAGATAAAAAATTTTAACAATTTTCTCCAAAGTGCAGATCTGGTATTGCTATGTATTCCCAGAATTCAGACATTCCCTTTTAGGTCATAAAATTTACATAACAAAATGTGTTAACCCTTTTGCTGCCAGAGATTTTGCATTTTTTTTTTCATCTGCTAGAATGCACGTTTTTGACATATTTTCAGTAAAAAAACACACTAAAGCTACTTTTAGTACACATGACTGCAATATATTACCCAATTATAAGATTTATCTGAAATATAAAAAATGAGCTTGCATTGATGGCTTTCACCCGTGAAATGGCAAACTTCATACCCAAAACAGTTCATAGTGAGTTACCAGTACTTACATATAAGATACTATCTGAGAAAGTGAATGTCAGAATAATTACAAAACTGAACAAAGATGGCATAAACCAAGTGTGACTAACCTCATAGAGGAGACACCACCATTGCTCACTTGCTTCCCAAGTTTAATGTGAGCTTGTTGGTTTCAGTCTCCTGAAGTCACACTACAAATCATTAGAGCTCCCTCTAGCTACAGCCTAGTAATAGCATTAATGGGAAATCTATTTATTTACTTGCTACAAATGTGTACAGTATGTATGCATGTATGTATGCATGTGAAAAAGGGGTCTTAGACTCCAAGCCCCTCGAGGACAGGGACTGATGTGAATGAATAGTATGTAAAGTGCTGTTGGAGATATATTGGTGATCAATATAAATGCCTGTAATTAAAATAAACTACAATCAGTTTGTTTATACATCTAATCTTCCCTCAATATTCTGAGAACATAAGAAGTTACATTTTTCTTAGACTAAACATAGCAGTGTCAAATTCTGACTAACCTGAGCCATAAACTATTCTCATTCTATTCCCAGGTATTCAGGAAGAGCACAAACACCATCTGATGCAGAAGACAGAGACACTATTGGAGCATAGACCCCCAGGAACTACCCAGGAACCACAAAGATTCCTCATCAATGAGCGTTATGTGAACCTTATTGTAGTTTCCACTGATCAGTTTAAGCATCGTCCCCAGAATGAGCTAATACAGACTGGGGTAAAACATGAGGAATTCTTGAAAAAAACACAGACTGGACTGGAACACATTTCCCCCAAAAAGCTTTTCTGCTGGAACCAGCAGTCACAATGTGTACCACATGCAGTAATGGTGAGTGGAGTGCCAGGTATAGGGAAGACCACACTGATGCAGAAGTTTGTCTATGATTGGGTAAATGTAAAACATTACCAGAGATTTGCTTTTGTCTTCTTCTTCAAATTCCGGGACCTTAATAGAATGGAAAAGGTCAACATAGAGGAGATGATCCTTCATCAATATCCATATCTGGAGGGTCGGATTGGAGATATTTTTCAACAACCAGGGAGACTTCTGTTCATATTTGATGGGTTAGATGAAAGTATTCACCAAATGGATTTCAAATCAAGTAGACCCTTTGCTAACAAGACAATATCTGGGGAGATTGTGATCAGTTTGGTGAGGCAGAGTCTTCTTAAGGGTTGCTCTGTACTGATAACCAGCCGCCCAACCAGACTGGCATCAGTTGATACCAGTGATTTCCAGAGAATAGCTGAGATCATGGGATTTCTCCATGGAGACAGACTGACCTTCTTTAATAATTTCTTTGGAAATGGGGAATTGTCAGAAAAGGCTTTTCATTATGTGCAGGAGAATGACACGCTGTACACTTTCTGTTATATCCCATCATACTGCTGGATCATCTGTACAGTCTTATCAATGTGCTTCAGAGCCCAACCAACAATCACTGATCAGCTGATGACATCATTACCCAAAACAGTGACACAACTCTTTGTGACATTTGTCTCCAACATTCTAACCAATCACTGCCAGAATAAAGATGGTGACCATACTGTCCGGGAACTCCTGACATCTATTGGGTGGATGGCAGAACATGGAGTCATGAGTCACATGATTGTATTTGATGATCGTCATCTGGAGTCATTCCGTGTGAGAAATGACAAATATCTCTTTTCATGTTTCATGATGGAATCTGGTCAGCCTCCTGATGTGGATTACACCTTCTTACATCTCACTCTTCAGGAGTTTTTTGCTGCTTTAGTCCATTTTATTGCCTATAGTCCTGACAGATTACAGAAAACACTTGATGAGGCAGAATCTCACAAAGACGGCCGTGCTGAAATATTCCTCCGTTTCCTCTGCGGTCTCTCAGACTCTTCTACTAGGTCCATGTTAAAGTCTCATGTGGGAGAATTGTCTTCTCAGGCCACCAAACATGTCATCACCTGGATCCAGAAGAAAATTGCAGAAAAAGTACCTGACAAATCCCAAGCAGTCAACAGAGAGCTTCTTAATGAATTCTATTATCTCCATGAGAGCAGGAATAAGGCTCTGGTGTCACAATGTATTGGGTCAAATAAAGTTGGCTTTTCTAAAGTCCCCCTCAGCCCTCTGGACTGCTCTGTGCTGTCTTTTATCCTTCAATCCCTCAAAGAGACACAAGATGTAAATCTACGTTCATGTAACATTCAGGGTGAAGGATTGAAGAAATTTATACCAGCTCTACACAACATGAAGAGTCTGAGGTAAATAATAAATATGATTAACCACCATGCTGTATTAAATTGGTAATTTCAGGTGTTTTTCCCAGAGAAATTATGAATTATTGGTGTGATTTGTTTTCTATGATATGCACATATGTACATATCTATTAATGTGAATACATCAGATAATACTTAACCACTTAAGGACCAGCCTCGTTTTGGATTTTAGGTGTTTACATGTTTAAAACAGTTTTTTTTGCTAGAAAATTACTTAGAACCCCCAAACATTATATATGTTTTTTTTCTAACACCCTAGAGAATAAAATGGCGGTTAGTGCAATACTTTTTTTTGCACTGTATTTGCGCAGCGGTCTTATAAGCGCACTTTTTTTGGAAAAAATTAATTTTTTTAAATAAGAAACAAGACAACAGTAAAGTTAGCCCAATTTTTTTTTATATTGTGAAATATAATGTTACGCAAAGTAAATTGATACCCAACATGTCACGCTTCAAAATTGCGCCCACTCGTGGAATGGCGTCAAACTTTTACCCTCAAAAATCTCCATAGGCGATGTTTAAAAAATTCTACAGGTTGCATGTTTTGTGTTACAGATGAGATCTAGAGCTAGAATTATTGCTCTCGCTCTACCGGTTGCGGAGATACCTCACATGTGTGGTTTGACCACCGTTTTCATATGCAGGCGCTACTCGCGTATGCGTTCTCTTCTGCGCGCGAGCTCGTCGCTATGGGGGGGTTTAAAAAAATTTATATTTTTATTATTTATTTTACATTATTTTATTTATTTTTACACTGTTTTAAAAAAAAATTGTGTCACTTTTATTCCTATTACAAGGAATGTAAACATCCCTTGTAATAGAAAAAAGCATGACAGGACCTCTTAAATATGAGATCTGGGGTCATAAAGACCTCAGATCTCATATTTACACTAAAATGCAATAAAAAAAAAAAAAGTCATTTAAAAAAATGACATTGAAAAAAATATGCCTTTTAAGAGGCGTGGGCGGAAGTGACGTTTTGACGTTGCTTCCACCCAGCAGTGTCATGGAGACGAGTGGGTGCCATCTTAGCCTCACTTGTCTCCAGGCACAGCACGGAGTAGGGCGCGGTCGCCTCCGCCGCTACCGACTGCTCAGGTAAGCGGTGGAGGGCACCGGATCGCGGCAGGAGGGGGGGGGGGCCACCGATAAAAGTGATCTTGCGGTGAATCTGCTGCAGGGACCACTTTTATCAGAAAGCCGACCTCTGCACGAAAACGGGGATACCGGGGTTATGGCAGCTAGCTGCTGCCATAACAATGATATCCACCGACAAAGTTTGGACGTACATCGGCGTGCGGCGGTCCGGAAGTGGTTAAAGTGACTGTAAAGTAAAAGCAATTCCCTGCATTAAGGTAAAAAATAAGGATGAGCCGAACACCCCCCCGGTTTGGTTTGCACCAGAACTTGCGAACAGGCAAAAAATTTGGATGAACACCGTTAAAGTCTATGGGACACAAACATGAATAATCAAAAGTGCTCATTTTAAAGGCTTATATGCAAGTTATTGCCATAAAAAGTGTTTGGGGACCTGGGTCCTGCCCCTTCTAAAGGAAACACAAAGTCATGAATTCTCGGGTCTCGGCAAATAGATAAAAAACTCATTGAAAAAAACGGCATTGGTTCCCCCCCAGTCCATTACCAGGCCCTTTGGGTCTGGTATGAATATTAAGGGGAACCCAAACCAAAAATGTGAAAAAAAATTGCGTTAGGGTCCCTCCAAAATCCATACCAGGCCCTTCAGGTCTGGTATGGATATTAAGGGGAACCCTGTGCCAATTTTTTTTTTAAAAATGGCGTAAGGGGCCCTTCAAAATCCATATCAGACCCTTATCCGAGCACGCAACCTGGCAGGCTGCAGGGAAAGAGGGAGGGACGAGACAGCGTCCCCCCTCCTGAACTGTACCAGGCCACATGCCCTCAACATGGGGAGGGTGCTTTGGAGTAGCCCCCCCTCAAAGCATCTTGTCCCCACAAGGGCCTCATCCCCACAACCCTTGCCCGGTGGTTGTGGGGGTCTGCGGGTGGGGGGCTTATCAGAATCTGGAAGTCCTCTTTAACAAGGGGACCCCCAGATCCCGGCCTCCCTCCTATGTGAATTGGTAACGGGTACATTGGGCTTGATTGCTAAGCACGGCCATCTGAGATTGTAGTGCACCTCACCCTTCTGATTATTCATATATATATATATATATATATGAATAATCAGAAGGGTGAGGTGCACTACAGTGCACTATATATATATATATAGGGGGGTAGGACGGAGCTGTCAGCAGTGGAGGAGACATTACACACCACACCGCACACCATCTG
Organism: Aquarana catesbeiana; assembly: GCF_042186555.1. NCBI lineage: Eukaryota > Metazoa > Chordata > Amphibia > Anura > Ranidae > Aquarana > Aquarana catesbeiana. Next base: position 9,917,040 of record NC_133336.1, read on the forward strand.
GATCGCAGCTTGTTTTATACGCTTGTTAAGTTTGGTGCACTGAAGCACCCACTGAATGTGAGTACCCTCCTGGAGGATTTTCTTTTGGTTTAATAAAATATCCCTGCTTTATTACACTATGGAGTTCTTACTTCTCTCCTATACATGTGGATACTGACTGCACCTGTGAGGATTGTATTCTTATTATTCCATCCTGAGGGAGCCCAGGATTGGCCCCACTGCGTGTTTGACACAGTTTAAATACTGGGTCACACGAGTAGAGGTGAGCGCAAGCACATGTGGGGTGTCACGGGAGAGCACGTATTGTTTGCTGTGATTTGAGCACCTTTTTAGAAGATCTCGGAGGAACTTTTTTCTTATGGACACTGTTTACATACATTTATTTGGATTTTAACCCGTGGATTGAGCTGGACACTTGCAATACACAGGTTACCTGTGCACTTGTTGTTGTTTTTATTTATGCATGGTGCACTTTCAATGGGTTATATTGTTTTTTGCACAATGTTATATGCACTTTGAGGCTTAATTTTGCACTTTTATAGTATACATATATGATTTCACAGCTCATTTATAGTGGATTAATTTACTATATATGCACGTTATTTTAGTACATTTTTCAGCGCAGGCACATTTATTATTTTTATGCTGTGTATTTAAAGAGGTTGTGTTTTTTTTCCCTAATACATCCTATGCATTAAGGTGAAAAAACACCAGGCAGTGACCGCCCCCCAGCCCTCCGTTTTACTTACCTGAGCCCTGGAACTTCACCCAGTGGGGACACGCTGTCCCTCTGCCTGGGGTTCTCGGCTCTTGATTGGATAGATTGATAGCAGCGCTGTTAATCAAATCCAATGACGCGGGCACCGGGGGCGGGGCCGAGCCATACATTTGGCGGCTATGGACGCCAAATGATGGACTCGGGAGCGTGCCTGCAAGGTAACCCCCCGGGAAAGCGTTTCTCCTAGGGGGTTAAGTGATGTGGGGAGAAACCGCGAGACCCACCAAGGGACCCCAGAAGACGGTGTTTGGGGCCACTCTGAGCAAAATGAGCTGCACAGTGGAAGTAAGTATGATATGTTTGTTATTTTTTTTTTTAATAGAATGCAAATGTGGTGCCTTTTATATAGGTAAGAGCAACAGATTTGGTGCCACATCGCAAAACATATGGAAGCAAAACAAGGGCGCACACACTGCTTCAGGCAAAAAATGAACACACCCGGTCCAAGTTGCTAATCCCGGCTCATCACCATCAGTAATATCAAGAAGAAAAGAAATTGATTGCACACTCGAATCCAAAAGATGCTGTTGAAATTTTTTTATTGTCATAAGCCAGGCAAACTTGCAAGGATGAATAGTTGACGCGTTTCACATGAAAGAACCGTGCTTGTTCACAACAATTGAAATGTTCTCAGTACAGGATATTTAAAGGCATGTATCAAATCAAAGGCCTAACCCAAAACACCTGTAAACTGAGAGCAATCAACACAAAGCCTCACCAACGTAAAATCATTTCTTAATTGCTGAAAAAAAAAAACATCTTAAAAAAATATAAAAAACATCTTAATATGGTTACAGAATAATCAAAGATGTTCAATAGTCATGTGATATCTCCATTACGAATGCTAGTTTTATAAGACCGAGCGCTTCCGGCTCGTACTTGATTCTGAGCATGCGTGAACTTTTGTGCGCAAACTTTTGTACACACGCACCACAAGACACCTTAGGGATAGGTTTCAGGAACACCTACATAGCATAGAGAAGAAATTTTCCACCAATGTTGCCAAACATTTCAATCAATTTCATTAAGGTAATACCTCGGCTGTTGGTGTGCAAATTATAGAGAAGATTCATACACCCAAACGAGGTGGTGGTGTCTATAGACTTCTTTGTAAAAGGGACGTTTTTTGGATTTTTTATTTTAAGACCCACATTCCGTTTGGGATGAACTTTAAGTGGGATATCACACATTACTATGACTAGCTATTTCCCCTTGCTTCGCGTTTTTTTGCTGTGCATTTTTCTGTTTTTACTCTCTATTTTTGCATTCTAAAAAGCAACTGACTTTGGGTGGTTCATTTTTTCTCTGCCCTCTGTGTCTCCTGATCGTAGGTACTGTCCCAGTATCCATATGTGCCTTACCTGGGATATATATAAATAAATATAAAGTAGCTCCTTGGGTCATATTGTGTGGAATATTTGCAATACGCATACACACATATATAGTTTCCACAGAAGGGAAAAACAATTTTATTGATTAATATATTATATATTGTGGATATCTATATATGTGTATAGATTTTTTTTCTATTAAACATGCAGTTTTGCATTTCTATCATTCTCTTCTCCCCCTGGACAGATTTTAAGAGCCTTTTAAAATAAAGTATATATTGATATACATGATTTAAACTATTTAAAGATTCACATCATGTGTTTTTCGCTCATTTTTCAATTTTTGTTTTAAACACATTTCTTGTTTATATGTTTATATGTTCTATTCTTTGATTATATAAGATGATTTTACGTTGGTGAGGCTTTGTGTTGATTGCTCTCAGTTTACAGGTGTTTTGGGTTAGGCCTTTGATTTGATACATGCCTTTAAATAGCCTGTACTGAGAACATTTCAATTGTTGTGAACAAGCACGGTTCTTTCATGTGAAACGTGACAACTATTCATCCTTGCAAGTTTGTCTGGCTTTTGACAATAAAGAAATTTCAACAGCATCTTTTGGATTTGAGTGTGCAATCAATTTCTTTTCTTCTTGATTTCACAAAACATATGCACAGCATGCAAATTGGAAATCGTTATCGCCTACCCTGTTTCCCCGAAAATAAGACCTAGCGTGATTGTCGGTGATGGCTGCAATATAAGCCCTACCCCCTAAATAAGCCCTAACCTGTTTCCCCGAAAATAAGCCCTACCCTGAAAATAAGACCTACAATGACTTTAACTAGGGCTTATTTAGGGGGTAGGGCTTATATTGCAGCCATCACCGACAATCACGCTAGGTCTTATTTTCAGGGAAACAGGGTAGTTGGTAGGCATGTGGTACTAAATCACGACTACAAAGTGCCCAAAGTTACTTTCTCTGCACTTGATCGGATGCACATTTCGGATCAAGGCAGAAATTGGAACAAAATATTACTCCAACATGAGCAGAGATGGATTTTCAGATTACAGGCCACTATTTCCCAGGTCTGTGATGCTGATCCATATACCCTGATCTGTGAGGCTGAGCTGTATACCCTGATCTGTATACCCTAATCTGTGATGCTAAACTGTATACACTAGTCTGTATACCCTGATCTGTGAGGCTGATCTCTATACCCTGGTCTGTATACCCTAGTCTGTGATGCTGATCTGTATACCCTGATCTGTATACCCTGATCTGTATACCCTGATCTGTATACCCTGGTCTGTGATGCTGAGCTGTATACCCTGATCTGTATAGAGTGGTCTGTGATGCTGAGTTGTATAACAAGACACTGGTCACCGCCCACACCCATAACTGGCCTTCACAGTAAGGAGCACATGGAGGGCATATACATACAAGAAAAGGACAATTCCATAGCTCAACTCACCAACCAGTCTGCTGACCAACCAAATTTACCTGTCTAACCGTATGTTAAAAGCAGGGGTTTAGTTAGCACACATTTGCAAACGCACGTGAAAGCTGCAAGGCCTCGTCAAGGCACCCTGTATTACTTGCAGTCCTAACACTAAATTTATAAGTGTCTCCACAGTGGAAGCACATGCATTGAATGGATAGGTGTGAGACAGGTGAGCCTGGAGGCCGCCCTAGCCCCCTTAAAGGGACAGGACACAAACTGGACACCCAGCAAGAGCAGCAAAGGCGTCCAGTGTGTCCCCGACCCAAATATACAAACGTTAACAAGACACTGGTCACCGCCCACACCCATAACTGGCCTTCACAGTAAGGAGCACATGGAGGGCATATACATACAAGAAAAGGACAATTCCATAGCTCAACTCACCAACCAGTCTGCTGACCAACCAAATTTACCTGTCTAACCGTATGTTAAAAGCAGGGGTTTAGTTAGCACACATTTGCAAATGCACGTGAAAGCTGCAAGGCCTCGTCAAGGCACCCTGTATTACTTGCAGTCCTAACACTAAATTTATAAGTGTCTCCACAGTGGAAGCACATGCATTGAATGGATAGGTGTGAGACAGGTGAGCCTGGAGGCCGCCCTAGCCCCCTTAAAGGGACAGGACACACACTGGACACCCAGCAAGAGCAGCAAAGGCGTCCAGTGTGTCCCCGACCCAAATATACAAACGTTAACAAGACACTGGTCACCGCCCACACTCATAACTGGCCTTCACAGTAAGGAGCACATGGAGGGCATATACATACAAGAAAAGGACAATTCCATAGCTCAACTCACCAACCAGTCTGCTGACCAACCAAATTTACCTGTCTAACCGTATGTTAAAAGCAGGGGTTTAGTTAGCACACATTTGCAAATGCACGTGAAAGCTGCAAGGCCTCGTCAAGGCACCCTGTATTACTTGCAGTCCTAACACTAAATTTATAAGTGTCTCCACAGTGGAAGCACATGCATTGAATGGATAGGTGTGAGACAGGTGAGCCTGGAGGCCGCCCTAGCCCCCTTAAAGGGACAGGACACACACTGGACACCCAGCAAGAGCAGCAAAGGCGTCCAGTGTGTCCCCGACCCAAATATACAAACGTTAACAAGACACTGGTCACCGCCCACACCCATAACTGGCCTTCACAGTAAGGAGCACATGGAGGGCATATACATACAAGAAAAGGACAATTCCATAGCTCAACTCACCAACCAGTCTGCTGACCAACCAAATTTACCTGTCTAACCGTATGTTAAAAGCAGGGGTTTAGTTAGCACACATTTGCAAACGCATGTGAAAGCTGCAAGGCCTCGTCAAGGCACCCTGTATTACTTGCAGTCCTAACACTAAATTTATAAGTGTCTCCACAGTGGAAGCACATGCATTGAATGGATAGGTGTGAGACAGGTGAGCCTGGAGGCCGCCCTAGCCCCCTTAAAGGGACAGGACACACACTGGACACCCAGCAAGAGCAGCAAAGGCGTCCAGTGTGTCCCCGACCCAAATATACAAATGTTAACAAGACACTGGTCACCGCCCACACCCATAACTGGCCTTCACAGTAAGGAGCACATGGAGGGCATATACATACAAGAAAAGGACAATTCCATAGCTCAACTCACCAACCAATCTGCTGACCAATGCACTATATGTATATGCCCTCCATGTGCTCCTTACTGTGAAGGCCAGTTATGGGTGTGGGCGGTGACCAGTGTCTTGTTAACGTTTGTATATTTGGGTCGGGGACACACTGGACGCCTTTGCTGCTCTTGCTGGGTGTCCAGTGTGTGTCCTGTCCCTTTAAGGGGGCTAGGGCGGCCTCCAGGCTCACCTGTCTCACACCTATCCATTCAATGCATGTGCTTCCACTGTGGAGACACTTATAAATTTAGTGTTAGGACTGCAAGTAATACAGGGTGCCTTGACGAGGCCTTGCAGCTTTCACATGCGTTTGCAAATGTGTGCTAACTAAACCCCTGCTTTTAACATACGGTTAGACAGGTAAATTTGGTTGGTCAGCAGACTGGTTGGTGAGTTGAGCTATGGAATTGTCCTTTTCTTGTATGTATATGCCCTCCATGTGCTCCTTACTGTGAAGGCCAGTTATGGGTGTGGGCGGTGACCAGTGTCTTGTTAACGTTTGTATATTTGGGTCGGGGACACACTGGACGCCTTTGCTGCTCTTGCTGGGTGTCCAGTGTGTGTCCTGTCCCTTTAAGGGGGCTAGGGCGGCCTCCAGGCTCACCTGTCTCACACCTATTCATTCAATGCATGTGCTTCCACTGTGGAGACACTTATAAATTTAGTGTTAGGACTGCAAGTAATACAGGGTGCCTTGACGAGGCCTTGCAGCTTTCACATGCGTTTGCAAATGTGTGCTAACTAAACCCCTGCTTTTAACATACGGTTAGACAGGTAAATTTGGTTGGTCAGCAGACTGGTTGGTGAGTTGAGCTATGGAATTGTCCTTTTCTTGTATGTATATGCCCTCCATGTGCTCCTTACTGTGAAGGCCAGTTATGGGTGTGGGCGGTGACCAGTGTCTTGTTAACGTTTGTATATTTGGGTCGGGGACACACTGGACGCCTTTGCTGCTCTTGCTGGGTGTCCAGTGTGTGTCCTGTCCCTTTAAGGGGGCTAGGGCGGCCTCCAGGCTCACCTGTCTCACACCTATCCATTCAATGCATGTGCTTCCACTGTGGAGACACTTATAAATTTAGTGTTAGGACTGCAAGTAATACAGGGTGCCTTGACGAGGCCTTGCAGCTTTCACATGCGTTTGCAAATGTGTGCTAACTAAACCCCTGCTTTTAACATACGGTTAGACAGGTAAATTTGGTTGGTCAGCAGACTGGTTGGTGAGTTGAGCTATGGAATTGTCCTTTTCTTGTATGCTGAGTTGTATACCCTGATCTGTGAGGCTGATCCCTATACCCTGGTCTGCATACCCTGGTCTGTGATGCTGAGCTGTATACCCTGGTCTGTGATGCTGAGCTGTATACCCTGATCTGTATAGCCTGGTCTGTGATGCTGAGCTGTATACCCTGATCTGTGAGGCTGATCTCTATACCCTGGTCTGTGATGCTGAGCTGTATACCCTGGTCTGTGATGCTGAGCTGTATACCTTTTATCTGTAAAACCCTGTGATGTACACCCTTATCTGCGAGGCTGAGCTGTGTACCCTATTCTGTATACCCTGATCTGTATACCCTGGTCTGCGATGCTGATCTGTATGCCCTGATCTGTGAGGCTGATCTGTATACCCTGGTCTGTGATGCTGAGCTGTGTACCCTGATCTGTATACCCTGGTCTGTGATGCTGAGCTGTATACCTGTGTCTGTATACCCTGAGATGTATACCCTTATCCGTGAGGCTGAACTGTATACCCTGATCTGTATACCCTTATCTCTATACCCTGGTCTTTGATGCTGAGCTGTATACCCTGATCTGTATATCCTGAGATGTATACCCTTATCTGTGAGGCTGAGCTGTATACCTTGATCTGTATACCCTGATCTGTGAGGCTGAGCTGTATACCCTGATCTGTGAGGCTAAGCTGTATGCCCCGAGCTGTATACCCTGGTCTGTGATGCTGATCTGTATACCCTGATCTGTGAGGCTGATCTCTATACCCTGGTCTGTGATGCTAAGCTGTTTACCCTGATCTGTATACCCTGGTCTGTATACCCTGGTCTGTGATGCTGAGCTGTATACCCTTATCTGTATACCCTGAGATGTATACCCTTATCTGTGAGGCTGAGCTGTATACCCTGATCTATATACCCTAATCTGTGAGGCTGAGCTGTATACCCTGATTTGTATACCCTGATCTGTGAGGCTGAGCTGTGTACCCTTATCTGTATACCCTGAGCTGTATACCCTGATCTTTGAGGCTGAGCTGTATACCCTGAGCTGTATACCCTGATATGTGAGGCTGATCTGTATACCCTGATCTGTAAACCCTGAGCTGTACATCCTGAGCTGTGAGGGTCAGCTGTATACCACAATCTGTATACCTTGAGCTGTAAGGCTGAGCTGTATACCCTGATCTGTAATGCTGAGCTGTATACCCTGAGCTGTATACTCTGATCTGTGAGGCTGAGCTGTATACCCTGATCTGTAATGCTGAGCTGTATACCCTGGTCTGTGAGGCTGAGCTGTATACCCTGAGCTGTGAGGCTGAGCTGTATACCCTGAGCTGTGATGCTGAGCTGTATAGCCTGAGCTGTATACCCTAATCTGTGAGGCTGAGCTGTATATTCTGTCCTGTGATGCTGGGGCTTTATACTCCTGACACTATGGGTGGAAGCAAGTGGAATACAGGGGACGGAGTGGGTGGATTCTCTAAGGGGTGGGGCTTATAAGTGGGAGTGGTCAAAAAGAAAGGGCGGGGTGTGGCGCCCCATCCTAAAATTTCACCAACTGTCACTGCATATTATTAAAATAGAAAACAGAATATTGATTAAGCTTATAGCACTTATTAAAATAAAAATCCTAACAAGTGTCTGTAAGGCACTTAATGCAGGTTTATATGTGAATACTGTATTGTACCATATACAGGATTATATGTATGAATTTCAAATGCATTGTAAATAAAATGGATTTATGTTGTAATTCTTTAATAATTTTTATGCTTTATGTTATAGGTCTTGGATGATTTGTGGCCCTCGTTGCATTCCTCCTCATGGTCTTTGGGTCATCAAAGCTTCCCGGCACGGTAGGGGAATGTGGATTCCTTACGCTTTTCCCCATAGATATGCTCTCTTATGGTGTCCAAAATACTTTCTGGCCGCTTGAGGGAGCACTCCCATGCCAGCGGCATTCCTTAATACCCTCCGGACATGGCAAGTGGCAGAACGCGCATGTGCGACCTAGTGTCCTGCATGTGTGTGACGCCATGACGTTATGAGATTACAGTGGAGGTGATGGCAGCGGTCGAGAAAGCCAGTCTTTAAACAGGAACGCAGGAGATAGTTTCTTGTGATGTGACCAAGACGAAAGCAGAGCTCCTCTGGACTGGATGGCTTAAGTAGGCAGGACTGATGAGCAGGATCATCAACAGAGTAACTGTGGAGAGAGATGGGAGCTGGCAATTAGCCGACAGCTGAGCGGCCAGCTCAGAGAAGGAAGGGCTGAGCCCAGCCCTGACAGTACCCCCTCCTCAACGACCCCTCCCCCTCAGGGGACCACCAGAATTGAGGGTAAAACATCTATGGAAATCATGGAGGAGGACAGGGGCATGTACATCCGAGGATGAGACAAAAGACCGTACCCTTTCCAATGCACCAGGTACTGTATGTACACGGAATCTACGGGTATCAACAATGGACTGTACTTCATACTCCTCGTGGTTCTCAACCTGTACAGGGTGAGGACGTGGTACCTTGGTGGTAAAGTGGTTGCAGTTCAAAGGTTTTAATAAGGAGACATGAAATACGCATATTAGAATGAAGGTCTAATGCGTAAGCCACTGGGTTAATCCTGTGGAGAATACGGAAAGTCCCAATAAACCGAGGTGCGAACTTCAGTGAGGGAACACGAAGTCGGAGGTTGCAAGATGACAGCCATACCCTGTCCACAACAAGGTAGGAAGGCGCAGGCAGGCGTCTGTGGTCAGCATGGAGTCTGTACCTATCATTAACATGACACAAAGCCTCCTGGACTTGTGCCCAAGTGGAACGAAGATCACAGAGATGCTCCTCTAATGCAGGAATACTCTGCAGAACAAACGAGTCAGGCAACATGAAAGGTTGAAAACCATAATTCGCTATAAACGGGGACAACCAGGAAGCAGGATTCAAGGCACTGTTGTGAGCAAACTCTGCCCACGGTAATAAATCTGACCAGTTGTTATGATGGTCAGATATATAGCAATGTAGGAATTGCTCCAAGGACTGTTTGGCCCGTTCTGTGGCCCCATTAGACTACGGGTGATATGCAGAGGAGAATTTTGTCACCCAAAGGAGAAGTGAGACTGGTGCGAACCGTAGCCAGAATACGATCAGGAGGAATCACAGGAACCCGAACCAACTCCAACTTGGAAGTGGAGGAAAATTGTTGTGACAAGGCATCAGCCCTTACAATGTAATTGAAACTTGATAAGAAAAGAGCCCATTGCTCCCTTCCTGGAGAGAGGCGTTTAGCCTCAGACAAGAATGTGAGATTCTTATGGTCAGTAAGAATGAGAACCGGCACAGAGGTACCTTCGAGGAGATGTCTCTATTCTTTAGGGCTAAAATAATCGCCAACAGCTCTCTGTCACCAATCTCGTAATTGCACACCACAGGTGACACTTTCTTGGAAGAGTAGCCACAAGGAAGCATAGCGCTCTCAGAGGTAGGACGTTCAGACAGAAGGGCACCAACACCAGTCTAAGAAGCATCAACCTCAAGGATAAAAGGTAATGTAGGATCAGGATGTGCCAACACAGGAGCAGAAACAAAGGAAGCCTTGAGACTCTCAAAGGCTTTAATGGACTCCAGAGACCAACTCTGTGGGTTACCGCCCTTTCTGGTCATATCAGTCAGGGGCTTGACCAGAGATGAGAAGTTACGAATAAACTTCCCATAATAGTTGGCAAAGCCCAAGAAAGGCTGCAGAGGATGTAAACCCACGGGATCGGGGTCACTGTAGGACTGCTGAAAGGACTGCTGAAAGTTTCTCTGGGTCCATCGAAAAAGCAGCAGTGGAAATGACACTATAATGGCCAGGAATTTAACCTGTCCACGATGGAACTTGTACTTCTCCAGTTTACAGTAGAGATTGTTCTCAGTTTCTGAAGCACACAACAGACATCTGTGTGGTGGCCTTCCAGTCCAGGGACTTGCACATAACATAACTGCAACAAATCTCAGAGGACATCGTTAAAAAAATCCTGGAAAACTGCTGGGGCATTACAAAGGCCAAAAGGCATTACGAGGTACTCATAATGGCCTGTTCTGGTATTAAACACAGTTTTCCACTCCTCGCTCTCCTTAATCCTCACGTGATTGTATGCCCCTCTCAAATCAAGCTTCATGAAAACCGTTGCTCCCTTGAGGCGATCAAATAACTCTGTAATCAATGGAATCAGATAGGCATTCTTAATCGTGAAACGAATGAGACCCCCATAATCAATACAAGGTCTCAGTTCCCCACTCTTCTTCTTCACAAATAAGAAACCAGAACCAGCAGGAGACAAGGATTTGCAGATGAAACCTCGAGAAAGTACATCTGTAACATACTCCTCCATGGCCTTATCCTCCAAGACCGACAAAGGGTAAACCCGGCCATGATGGGGTATTGCACCAGGTTGAAGGTCAATTGCGCAATCATACAGCCTGTGTGGAGGTAAACTACCGGGTTGACCTTTGCTTGACATTGCTAAAATCGCGGTACTCCTCCGGCAGGGAGGAGAGTGAAGAGGTGCACAGGACCTTGGCTACCTTCTGGAAGCATGTCTCACTGTATTGTGGTGACCAGGAGAGAACCTCAGCACGGAGCCAATCAAAAGAGGGGTTGTACCTCTGTAACCAAGTATAACCAATAACCAGCGGAAACTTAGGTGAGGAAATAACTTGGAATTGGATTATCTAATGGTGAAGAGCCCCTACGTCCACGGACAACGGAACCGTCTCATGAGTCACATGGGCAGGCTGTAGAGATCTCCCATCAAGAGCCTCAATGGCAAGTGGAGTGTCATGCAGCTGCAGCAGAATCAAGTGCTTTGATACAAAGACAGCATCAATGAACAGGCCTGCAGCCCCAGAGTCGATTAGAGCCTGTATCTCGATGGACAACTCAGCCCAAGAAAGGGTGACTGAAACCAGGGGCTTATCCTTCTGAGGATGAAACAATGGCACCTAAGGTCTGTCCGTGACAGGACCTCAAGGTTCGGATGTTCCCTGGACGGGTAGGACAAGACTTCAAAAAGTGACCTGCCTGGCCACAATAAAGGCACAATCTCTCCCTCCTCCTAAAGGTTCTTTCATCCGCAGAGAGACACGTGAACCCCAAGTGCATGGGTTCATCTTCACTGACCGACTCGGTACCAGGAGGCATGGGAGGTGAGGGAGGCATGGGTGGGACAGCAAAGCTCACAGGCAAACGTACAGGAGGCTTCCAAAAGTGCTCCTTAAAAGAGAGTCTTTCTCTGAGTCAGGAGTCAATGAGAATGGCAAACATGATCAACTTCTCTAGCTCAGTGGGTATATCTCGGGCTGCTATCTCATCCTTGATGGAATCTGAGAGACCATGAGCAAAAGCAGCCACGAGAGCCTCATTGTTCCAAGCAACCTCTGCTGCCAGAGTATGGAATTCAATGGTGTAGTCGGCAACAGTTCCCGTACTCTGTTTGATGGACATGAGGCACTTGGCAGCAGAAGTGGAGCGTGCATGAATGTCAAATACCCTTTAACGGAGACCACAAACTCAAGGTAACTCAAGACAGGTTTTTGCATCTCCCATAGAGGGTTTGCCCAGGCCAAATCTCTCTCAGAAAGCAAAGATATCCCTAAACCTACTTTGCTTCTGTCCGTGAGAAACGGCAGGGGCAGCATCTCAAAGTATATCTCAACCTGGTTGAGAAACCCTCTACATTGAACTGGATCACCCCCAAATTGGGGACGCAGAGCGGAACCAGACATACCTCTTATAAAGGTAATGCTCGAAGCGGGTGCCTGCACAGAGACTGATGCAGCAGCAGGGACGGCCTGCAACTCAGGTTGTACCAGAGCAGCCACAGTGGGAGATTCCAGGTGAGCCGTGCGAATCAGGAGCGTTTGTAATGCCATAGCAAACTGATCCATGAGGTGATCTTGCTAATCCAATCTGGAAAAAGTATTACCAACAAGTGGATTGACTGTATCTTCTGAATTCATAGCCTTCACCTACTGTCAGAAACCATGAAATCAGACCAAGACAGAAGTAAAGTTAAATCACACTAGTTTAATAATAAAAGTAAAAGAACAAAGGTAGTCAAAACATAGCCAAAGTTCAGTAACCGGAACGGATAGTCAGCAAGCCAGAAATCAGGGATCAAAGTAGTGGAACAGCAAGCAGGATCTGGAGCCAGAAGGGATGTCAACAAAGCCAGTCTTTAAACAGGAACGCAGGAGATAGTTTCTTGTGATGTGACCAAGGCAAAGGCAGAGCTCCTCTGGACTGGACAGCTTAAGTAGGCAGGACTCAGGGGTGTTGCTAGGACTACAAAAGATCTGGGGCTAGAGCCCATAGCAGCTAAGTAAAGAAAATCATATGCTTGGGTGGGCATACACATGTATATAATATTTGTGTGTGTGTGTATGTATGTATGTATGTGTATATATATATATATATATATATATATACTGATATATATTGTAGATTACATATATTATCATTTCATCAGGGTCCTCAGAGAGCCACCCCCTTACATCAGGGTCCCCAGAGAGCCTCCCTTTTATATCAGGGTCCCTAGAGAGCCCCTTCCTTACATCAGGGTTCCCAGAGATCCCCTCCTTACCTCAGAGTCCCCAGAGAGCCACTCCTTACATCAGGCTCACCAGAGAGAGGGCAGGCAGTGAGAGATGATGTCATCTCTCTGCTGCCCGTGGTTTCACAGTGAGAGCGGAACAGCGGTCATGCAGGGTGGGTGGTGAGAGATGATGTAATCTCTCTGCTCTCTTGCCCGCTCGGCTCTCCCGTGCTGCCTGCCCACGCTCTGGTCCTGCCCACTGAACTCGGAGCCTGGCTGCAGAGAGGCCACAACCATGGCCGTCTCAAAGAGACTAGGGGCTATGGACCCCAGATTGGGGGCTATAGCCCCAAAAGTCACCCCTAGCAACGCCCCTGGCAGGACTGACGAGCAGGATTATCAACAGCTGAGTAACTGTGGAGAGAGATGGGAGCTGGCAATTAGCTGATATCTGAGCGGCCAGCTCAGAGAAGGAAGGGCTGAGCCCAGCCCTGACATACAGATGGTCAACATATATTGATGGTGTGATGTGAGTATAGATTTCAGCAATGCCAGACCAAACTTTTCTATCTCTCTTTGTTTGCCTGATGGGTAAACAAAATTATAATTACTACAATACATTGAATTGGGAGCGTATGTGATATGATTCTTTCGCTCTGGTCGTTTATTTTTAGAGCTCATTACCCCAACTACATTCAGAAGTTATGTATCAGCTTATATTCAACTGATGGTCTATATCAGTCATTTTATTCATTAAGGTAATGAAGCTCTTGTGTTTTTTTGATTTTCACATTTTGCACTTTTTTCAACATTCCTGCCTCTCAGCAGGTTATTATTTGTGTCTTAATTATCAGTCAGTCAACACTTTATTTCACTATATACAGTACCTATTGCCCATTGCTTATTAGCAGTGTGATTTGTATTTTCACCAGCCATGACATGTATTACACCCCTTCATACATTTTTGTATTTTGGTCTATCCATTGTTTTTATGCAATGTAATTTCACACTTCATATACCACAATATGATTATACACTTTTGTACTTCTAAATATTCAATGCCTATAAACAATGTAATTCTTATTATTTTTTATGTATCATGTAATATTTTCCACATTTCAATACATCCTCGATGTTGTTTATCCTTGCACACATCATCCTCACGGCATGTTACTCACATCACACATTTACGTTTTTCTTTCTTTTTATATATATAGTCTTTAATGATATTTTAGATACACATAAAATAAAATAAACTGAGTTATTACACATATAAATAAAATTCTTTATTACTTTTCTGGCATCCTGTTATTCTGATGGCCTGCAGGGTTCGATCATACACTACATAAAAAAATACAAGTTTGAGGGATCATTAACAGCATTCAGACTTTATAAGGAATGCAACAAGAAATGTAAGGGTGCAATTAGAGCGGCTAAGATAGAACACGGAAGACACAAAGCAGAGGAAAGCAAAAAAAGTCCCAAGAAATTATTTAAGTATGTAAACAGTAAAAAAGGGAGGACAGACCATATTGGCCACATAAAGAATGAGAAAGGACATCTGGTTACAAAGGATGGGGAGATGGCGAAGGTATTGAATTTATTCTTCTACTCAGTCTTCACGAGGGAATCGGGGGGCTTCAGTAACCAAAACTGCAGTGTTTATCCTCATGACACATCATAGGAAGCACCTCCATGGTTAACAGAGGACAGAATTAAAATTAGCTTGGGAAACTTAACATTAAAAAATCACCAGAACCAGATGGCTTGCACCCGAGGGTACTTTGGGAAGTCAGTCAAGTAATTGCCAGACCATTGTTCCTAATTTTTACTGACAGTCTACTGACTGGAATGGTACCAGCTGATTGGAGAAAAGCCAATGTAACACCAATATTTAAAAAGGGCCCAAAATACATCCCTAGGAATTACAGACCAGTTAGCCTAACATCAATAGTATGCAAGCTCTTGGAGGGGATGATAAGGGGCTATAAACAAGATTTTAGAAATAGAACGGTATCATTAGCAGTAATCAGCATGGATTCATGAAGAATCGATCTTGCCAAACCAATCTATTAACCTTCTATGAGAAGGTGAGTTGCCATCTAGATAAGGAAGGCCCGTAGATGTGGTGTATCTGGATTTTGCAAAAGCATTTGACACAGTTCCCCATAAACGTTTACTGTACAAAATAAGGTCCGTTGGCATGGACCATAGGGTGAGTACATGGATTGAAAACTGGCTAAAAGGGCAAGTTTAGAGGGTGGTGATAAATGGGGCGTACTCGGAATGGTCAGGGGTGGGAATTGGGTCCCGTAGGGTTCTGTGCTGGGACCAATCCTATTTCATTTTTTCATAAATGACCTGGAGGATGGGCTAAACAGTTCAATCTCTGTATTTGCAGACGATAGTAAGCTAAGCAGGGCAATTATTTCTCCGCAGGATGTGGAAACCTTGCAAAAAGATCTGAGCAAATTAATGGGTTGGGCAACTACATGCAAATGAGGTTTAATGTAGAAAAATTTAAAATAATGCATTTGGGTGGCAAAAATATGAATGCAATCTATACACTGGGGGGAGAACCTCTGGGGGAATCTAGGAATCTAGAATATTGGCATGCATTAAAAAGGGGATCAAATCCAGAGATAAAATGATAATTCTCCCGCTCTACAAGACTCTGGTCCGGCCACACCTGGAGTATGCTGTCCAGTTCTGGGCACCAGTCCTCAGGAAGGATGTACTGGAAATGGAGTGAGTACAAAGAAGGATAATAAAGCTAATAAAGGGTCTGGAGGATGTTAGTTATGAGGAAAGGTTGCGAGCACTGAACTTATTCTGTCTGGAGACGAGACGCTTGAGAGGGGATATGATTCCATTTATAAATACTGTACTGGTGACCCCACAATAGGGATAAAACTTTTTTGCGGAAGGGAGTTTAACAAGACACGTGGCCACTCATTAAAATGAGAAGAAAAGAGGTTTAACCTTATACAATGTATATACAATGTAATACTGACATATAATCACACACATAGGTTGGATTTGATGGACTTGTGTCTTTTTTCAACCTCACCTACTATGTAATTATTAGACATGTGCACACTGAAATATTTCATTTCGGAATTTCGTTTTCGTCCGAAAAATACATTTATTTAGTTACTCCCGAAATTCGTTTTTATTTATTTTGTTTTTCGTTAAAAATTGCATTCGTCCGAAAATCCAAATTTAGGTCGAATCTGTCATTGAAGGCTTATGGTGTCTGTCGAATTTTCAAAGATTTGACGGATCAGCTAAACTGTACGACGCCATATAGTTTATCTGCTCCGTCGAATCTTCTTATAACTTTCGACAGACACCATAAGCCAAAGTACGTGTGCACTTAGTTCTAGCTATTTTACTGCTCCTCCTATTTGGTTACAATCAGCCATTAACATTCATCATCATCATTATTTTTATTTATCTTTTCTCCCCTACGTCGAATCTTTTCTCTCTGTGTAGAATAATCTTGGACTAATAGAGTTAAGGTTAGGCACATTCGACCACAGGTTTGATGGACACAGATTGTTATTGTCATCATCATGTTGAATCTCCTATCTATATTGAACTGTTGTAGCAACGAAAACGAAAATAAAGCATTTGTTTATGTCGGATCTTTCGTTTTTCGGATTCTGCTTTTTCGTTATTGTTTGTTAAAATGATAACGAAAATACCTGAAATTCGGACGAAAATGCATTCAGACGAAAACGAATGCACATGTCTAGTAATTATGTAACCATATACTAAGGAGGAAGACCATGTCTGTAGCTCATATTTTAACCTACATGATACTGTGTTGTTATCCTATTTCTGAAAAATAAAGACTTTTATAAACAGTTACAGCTTTTGATCTATTTACTTAACTGCTAAAAAAACTACTTGGGGGAACTATCCCATATTCTTAATTTTGTTGCCCTTCTCTGGACTCTCTCCATTTCCAGCACATCCTTCCTGAGGACTGGTGACCAGAACTGGACAGAATACTCCAGATGTGGCCGAACCAGATTTTTCTAAAGTGTCAGGATTATATCTCTGGAGTAAATCCCCTTTTTAATGCATGCTAATATTCTGCTGGCTTTGCTTGCTGCAGTTTGGCATTGCATGCTATTGCTCACTCTGTCATCTACTTGGACCCCCAGATCTTTCTCTATCCTGGATTCTCCCAGAAGTTCCCCCCCCTATTGATTAACTTGCATTTGTATTTTTAGCCCCAAAGTGCATTACTTTACATTTATCAACCTTATTTACTGTGTAGTTGCCCCCCCCCCCATTATTTTAGTCAAGTCTTCTTGTAAAATCTCTATATCCTGCTGTAAAGTTATTGCCCTGATTAGCTTTGTATTGTCAGCAAACACTGAGATTGAGCTATTTTTTCCCATCCTATATATCACTTATGAATAAATTCAACAGAATTGAACCTAGGACAGATCCTTGGAGTACCCCAATTACATAGTCAGGTTGAAAAAAGACACAAATCCATCCAGTTGAACCAATAAAAGACCCCTTTCACACTGGGGCAGTTTTCAGGCGCTTTAGTGCTAAAAATAGCGCCTGTAAAGTGCCTGAAAACTGCCTCCCCTGCAGCCCACGTGATGCGCTTGCAGGACAGGAAAAAAAAGTCCTGCAAGCAGCATCTTTGGGGTGGCACGGGAGTGGTGTATACAGTGCTCCTAAACTGCCCCTGCCATTGAAATCAATGGGCAGCGCTGCCAAAAATTTGGCAGCAGTGCTTTTTGGGTGCTTTGAACCCCTTTTTAACCTCTTCTGGAAGGGTTAAAAGCACCCCGCTAGTGGTGGCAAAGCACCCCTAAACAGCAGTAAAGCACCACTAAAGCTAGTGACGCTTTACCGATGACGCCCTACCGCCCCAGTGTGAAAGTAGCCAAAATGACCAGTCTGAGTGCTCGCTATTTATCACCACAGTCTGGACACGCCCCTGTAACCAGTTTTCTATCCAGGTACATATCCTATGGTCCATGCCGACAGACCTCAGTTTGTAAACGTTTATGGGGAACTGTATCAAATGCTTTTGCAAAATCCAGATACACCACGTCTACGGGCCTTCCTTTATCTAGATGGCAGCTCACTTCTTCATAGAATGTTAACAGATTGATTTGGCAAGAACGACCTTTCGTAGGCCCATGCTGATTACTACTTATGATACTGTTTTCATCAGCAAATTCTTGGATATAGCCCCTAACCACTTCAATACCGGGCACTTTTACCCCATTCCTGCCCAGGCCAATGTTCAGCTTTCATCGCTGTCACACTTTGAATGGCAATTGCCATGCAACACTGTACCCATATGACAATTTCATAATTTTGTTCACAAATAGAGATTTCTTTTGTTGGTATTTAATCCCCACTGGGTTTTTTGCTAAATAAGCAAAGAAAAAAAAAAAATTTTTGAAAAAAAACATGTTTTTCTTTGTTTCTTTTATAAAATTTTGCAAATAAATAATTGTTCTTGATAACGTTAGCCTAAAATGTATTCTACTACTTTTTTGGGAAAATAACCCAAATTTATGAATATTATTTAGTCTGTGTGAAAGTTATATAGTTCACAAATTATGGTTTATCTATCTATCTATCTATCTATCTATCTATCTATCTATCTATCTATCTATCTATCTATCTATCTATCTATCTATCTATCTATCTATCTATCTATCTATCCTGATGTACTGATGGCCGATCTCATTTTTTGAGGCCCTAATATGTCAGGACAGTACAAATACCCCCCAAATTACCTCTTTTTTTAGAAAGTAGACAGTCAAATATATTTAGTAAATGGCATGGCGGGTTTTTTGAAGTAAAATGTTTTTTGAAAATAAAGAAATTAGAAAGAAAAGTCTTTTTTTTAAACATACTGTCACCATTGCAGTACAGTGTCATCATATAACCGGTGTGGCAGTGATCAAGGGCACTGACTAGTGAAAGTACTAAAAAAAATATATATTTTTTTAGATTTTTTTTTTGGGGTAGGGAATATTTATTGCAGATGTATATGTGGGATATGAAATAACAGCAATGATACATCAAACAGTTAAACTATAGCAAGGAATATATTACAAATAGGTGTAGAAAGAAGTATACTGTAAAAACAAGAGAGCAACTTCATAAACCCTTTACTTGGGCTATCCTATCTAAGGGGAATCACACCACTTTAATGCCCCGTACACACGGCCGGATTTTCCGATGGACATTGTCCGATCGGAGCGTGTTGTCGGAAATTCCGACCGTGTGTGGGCTCCATCGGACATTTTCCATCGGATTTTCCGACACACAAAGTTGGAGAGCAGGAGATAAAATTTTCCGACAACAAAATCCGATTGCGTCAATTCCGACCGTGTGTGACCTGTTCCGACGCACAAAGTGCCACGCATGCTCAGAAGAAATTCCGACACAGGACAGCTCGTTCTGGTAAACTTAGCGTTCGCAATGGATACAGCATTTTCGTCACGCTGCAATGTTAAAAATGGTTTAATACAGCGCACTCTCTTCTTCTTTATAATGTGATAAGAATTAAGTTGTTTTGCTGCTCATATTCACACACACTTCTCACAAAGTTTTATTTGTGTTTTTTTAGTGGGATTCCCTGAATATATTGTTATTAGTTGTCACATCTGACAGTTTTAAATTTTTAAATTTTTTTTTATTTTGGATTTTAAGCCTTTTTTTTAAATGTTTGGATTTTTTCCAAGGCTGATCTTTGTTCAATGTTATTTTTATTTTTACTCCAGAATATTTTTGGGTGTGTTTTGTGTGTCAAGTTACCCCAACACTATTGATATCTTTTATTATTTAATCTCCAGGAGATTGTTTGGTGTTGGTGTCCCTTGTTCATTTCACATTGTATATTTGAAATGTACCTGAATCCTCACAAACCAACTGTCATTTTTGAAGTAAAACACATAGGAGAGTATAATTCAAAACAAAAATCCTTTATTAAGGGATCAGAACCAAACAAAGAGGAAGGCAACACTGGATCAACATGAGAAATTAGCGAAGCCTGGGACCCCCACGGCAGACATCAATTCTTCAACATCAAAATTGGTGGCCTGAGGAGTCCATATGTAAGGGAGTGCAGTCTGGTCCGGGATTCACAGAGACTCGGATAGCAGCAGATGACATCTGTGTCCCCAGGCTGTGGTACCACAAGAGGCTGCATTTTTTGGCCGACCAGACTGGATCCAGGGTCCTCACTTTCTGGTCTTCCTTTCACGCTTCATTCCGGGCTGTGGCTGTGCAGTTGGAGATGTGGCAGGAGGAGGAGTAGGACCTGGAGGAGGAGGAGGAGGAGGACCTGCAGGAGGAGGAGGACTGGGAGGACCTGGAGGAGAAGGAGGAGGAGGAGGAGGACCTGTAGGAGGAGGAGGAGGACCATCCCAAAGATGTGTGTGAGGTGTAATTTGGCCCCTCATACCTTTCTCCAGAGCCTCCGATATGAGGGCCTCACACATGGCTTTTTGGCCCTCCTCCATCCTCTGCATTTTATATGCTATGAAGGTAGCAATGTTCTCCTGCCTGGTGTGTGGTGCTCCCAGGACCTCTGTAGCCCTCCAAAAGAATGCTATAGCCGCCTCCTCTAGGGTACTCCTCCTACTGCCACTTTCTCTTTTCAGGGGGGGTGGAGGGACCTGCAGATCAGCCAGCCAGCTCGGCCCGGCCACCTCCTGGCTGAGACTTCCCTGTGTATGAAAAAGGGACATAGTTTTAGTTTTTGCATCATCAATCACAATCCTAAATTAGTACTCCCAACTAACATCTAGTTAACATCATTGATTGGACAAGCAGAAATATTTAGAGGAATGCTATACCTGGCTCAATCTGGGCTCCTCCACATGCGGCCTGGAAGGCCCAGGTTGGGCGTCAGAAGCCTCAGCTGGGGGGGAAGGAAGCGTGGAAGGAAGACTGGAGAGGGATGGCCTGGGTTCAGTCTGGCCTGCCAGAAAGTGCAGCCTGTCATAGTACAACATCCTGGGGACATAGATGTCATCTGCTGCTCCGGATCTCTGTGAATCCAGGACTTTCTTGCGCTCCCTCAGATATGTGCTCCTCAGGCCACCAATGAAAATCTTTAAATAAGTGATGTCTGCCGTGGGGATCACCTGCTTCACAATTTCACACAATTGCTCCAGTGCTGCCTTCCTCTTTGCTTGGTTCTTGAAATGGGGGTGGGTAATCTCCCACAGACAGGGCAGCTCACTTAGCATATCTATGAATACTGACATGAAGTCATTATCTTTCATTAAGATATCCATGTTCACTGCAAGACACAACACAAGACAAAGCCTAATGTCACACAAAACTCTCTTAATCTTGTTACAATATAGGCCTCAATCTAGAAGCAGTATAGGCACAAGTTTGTCTCTTACCTTCGTTCTTACGATCGGCGTGTCCAATGCTCCTTCCTCCGCTCACAGATCGTACGTAATACGCACGCGTGTTACGCTTTATACACACTGCGCATGCGTGTAACTCCGCCCGCCCCTGACGTTCTTTCTATTCCATTCCCCGCCCCTTTTCGTTCGGCGCAGTGGGGGAAGAGCATGATGGCAGAGTTACAACAGGTGCGTGATAATTCTAACAACGAGGAGGAGGAGGAGGAAAGCCCGGATCCAGGCACGTCCCGATCCAGAAGGAGACGTTTTAAGGCCACAAATATGTCGTTTGGGGAGATGTTGGAGATGGTCGACATCATGAAGAAGTCCGACTATGACGGAAAATATGGGCCTTACCCCAACCCGAACATCCGAAAGGCCAAGATCATGGCGAAAGTGGTCAGGAGTCTTGAGCGGAATTTCGGGGTCCGAAGATCGAAAGATCAGCTCAGGAAGCGGTGGTCGGACCTGAAGTTGAGAGAGCCAGAGCAGTACCGAAAGATCCGGAGAGTGCTGCAAAAAAGTAAGTAGTTGTGCTGTGTTCCTATTCTTTCTGTCTTTATTCAGTTCGTTCTGCTCCATATGCTTTTATTAATTGTAACGTTTAAAAATGTCAACTTTAATGTTCATGGGCCCATTATTCGTTCGTATCAAACATTTTTCTTTCGGCCTCTAGAACACCATTGTTTAGGCCATATGCATTTTCACACATTTTTTTGGGCCTACTTGGATGCCAAATATTTGTTTGTGTAGATGGATTTGTTACTAGAATGAAATGCAAACTAGATTGTGTGTAAGGAGAGGACACTGAGCAGCTGTTTTCACATCTGGACACTGGAGCACTAGTGTGGGACCCCAGAACACCCTTTTTATTAGGGGGGCCACACAGGTGCTCCAGTGTATACTATAGGGGGGGCTACATCTGTGAAGCTTGTACCAAACAGGTAAAGTATTGCAGCTTGACAAAGGACACTAAAAAAGATACATCTTGGAACTCGGCTAAAATAGACAATTGTACCCCACTTCCAAGCAATGTTTCCTATTTCTAGTTCTGCCATCAAATATCTGTGTGCTAATTATACCATTTTTGTTTTACATAGGGGAGAAAAGACTTGGACACCCCTCATCCCAGGAGACCAGAGCCCCCCCCCTCTGGAAGAAGGGGAAATACTAACCCAAGAAGCTGAGCAGGAGGAAGAAGAAGATGTGGTGGAGATTGGCACCACAACAGGTGAGTGTCTGCGACCACAGGCTCAGGTAAAAGAGATGGCTGTTGGCAGATTTTTGAGACCTTTTTTTTTGATCTTTATCTCTTTTTAGGTGATCGTGATCCAGAACGCTTTACATCTGAAAGTGCCCAGATACTCATCGGGGAGATCATGGGGTGTAATCTCCAATTGCAAAACATCCAGCAACAAATCACTGATGTTATTAAAAAAAAAAATAATATCATTGATGTTTTGGGGCAAATTTAGACCCCACAAAATCACCTGTTTTATCTTACGAAAATTTTTACAATGTTTAGAAAAGACAAATTTGGAGGATGCACACAGTGTGCCAACATGTGCTATCTGCCATCACGGGAGATCAATGGACGTGTTTTGGGGGTGCAACCCCTTCCTCAATTATAAAGTCGCATTGAGGAAGGGCTTGCTCCCCCAAAACACGTCCCTTGATCCCCCCTGATGGCAGATAGCACATGTTGACATTCGGAAATTGGTGTTCATCTTCCAAATTTGGCTTTTCCAGGGGTGATTTCCCCCCATCTGAACGCTATATCAAACACAGTTCCTAAATACTCATGTCTGATATAGCCTTCAGGTTTTACCATAGGTGAACTTTGTAAGTTCAAGTTTTTTGGCTTTCTTGTTGGTTTTACACAGGCCTGTTTTATCTGAAATGGATATTTCGATTTTTGAGAATGCTACTGCAAACATTGTTATACAACAAACATGTTGGTTTGTTTTAAAAACCTTTGGGAAATGCACATGTGATTGTGCAGGTATAAAAAAGTGCCTTACTCAAGAATGTGTGGATTATTGCCTCAACACTACAACACTTTTGGGGTGATGTAATTGCTGTTTTAGGCAAAAATGGGGGTTATTTCCTAAGGGCAAATACACTTTGCAGTACAAGTGCAGGTTCAGTGCAGTTGCAAGTGCACTTGTAGTGAAATGTGTTTTGGCATTTAGGAAGTACCAGCCAACACTGTTTTTTATAAGGTTACCCAATCACGACATTTTCTGCACTCAACACATTTCTGTCAGGGTCAGCTAAAACAAACACAAGCAGTAAATGTCCACAAAGAATTTCTTTTGGTTGTTTTTTATTTGAAAAAGGTGTCACAGATTGTCTGGCATATTGATAGCCCCCTACCCGCAAAGAACTCCAGGTAGCGTAACCGGACATCACGGGCATTCAGGGAGGGCAAGCCAAGACGGCCACTTTCAAGCGCCGTCAGTGTTGATGGATTTGGGATTCCGGCCTCAGGCCCAACTGAGCCAGCATAGTTGGCTGAATGTTTTCTTAAAAAATTATGGAGAACACAGCAGGCAAGTATTATATGGTTCAGTTTATACTCCACCATATGGATGGGTGTCAGAAATAATCGGAACCGGCTGGCCAGGATTCCAAATGTGTTCTCCACCACTCTTCGGGCTGTGGCCAGCCGGTAATTAAAAACCCTCTGTTCCGGGGTGAGGGTCCTCATCGGGAATGGCCGCATCAGGTGGTCCCCCAGCGCAAATGCTTCATCAGCAAGGAACACAAATGGGAGACCTTCAACATTGTCCTCTGGAGGTGGCAAGTCCAAGCTGCCATTCTGGAGACGCCTGTAGAACTCCGTCTGGGCGATCACTCCACCATCGGACATCCGGCCATTCTTCCCCACGTCCACATACAAGAACTCGTAATTAGCCGACACCACCGCCAACATCACTATACTATTAAACCCTTTGTAATTATAATAGTACGACCCCGAGTTGGGTGGTGGGACGATGTGGACGTGTTTCCCATCAATTGCCCCTCCACAGTTAGGAAAGTCCCACCGCTGGGCAAAGTGGGAGGCCACAGTCTGCCATTCCTGTGGCTTTGAAGGAAACTGTTGAGGAAAAAACAATAAACATTACTATTTTTTCTAAGATACATGGCAAGCAGATTAGACACAAACATTATGGGGCAACCTCCAGATAGCATTTACTAAGGGGAATTTAACAAGGCCAAAGTATAAGGTACACCTATCATATTCCCCCTCCCCCCTCTCATGGGCCATTTCTAACATTATAGGGGGGGGGACTCTTGGACAGGTAACCCTCTTCACTTCATTGAGAGATGAATGCCTAAATACAGGGTATTACTTGTAACAGCCCCTCCTTAGTTACACTATTGGCAGCCCACTGGACAGGTAAGAAGTGTCAGAATACAAAGATATAAATACACACTGTACACATTTGAGGACATTTGGACATTCTGCTATTACCTATCAAGATAATAATAGAATAACAAAACTTTAAACAGTACCATTGGAAAGTATACAGGCAGGCCCTTGCACTACATGCTTTGGGGAATTCATCCATACATCTGACCAGTAAAGAGATGGGTATAGTGTGTATGGGTTTGGCAAAGTCAGCAGATGATTGAGGATAGATAGAGAATTGGGATCAGCTGACTTAGCAGTTGGGGGAGGGAGGGTTAAAAAAAATTGGGGGACACCACAAAAAAAACCCTCTGGCACTCTGCCTGAATTGAAATCAAAAATCACATTTCCAAACATTTTAGGGGGTGTTTGGGGTAAAGCACTACTATAGAGCTGATAAAATACATTGTTAAGTGACTACATGAGGTTAATATAGGGCAGGAGACACCATGCTGGAGAGGTTATTGAAGGGCAAATATGTATGAAGGACCTAACATAATAATTACATAACAATCCAGCATGCATGAGGACAAAGGGGACATTCACAGCATATTACAATCATGGTAATTAGGGAATGAGGGAAGAAATACAAAATATTATCAAACATTAAATACAATAAAATCTGAGATAAAAGGATAAAAATCTTACCTTCATATACTCCTTCTGCAGGACCTGGATGATGGCAGAACAGATCTCTGGGATAATGATACCCAGAGCCTGGGGGGAGATGCCTGTCGAGAACTTTAAGTCCTGCAGGCTTCTCCCTGTGGCCAAATACCGCAAGGTAGCGACCAACCTCTGCTCTGGAGTGATGGCTTGCCTCATGCAGGTATCCTGCCTGCTGATATAGGGGGTCAGCGAAGCCAACAAACGGTGAAATACGGGGTCCGTCATCCTGAGAAAGTTCCTGAAATCATCAGGATTATTCTCACGGATCTCACGGAGCAAAGGCATATGACAGAACTGGTCACGCTGAAGCAACCAATTCTTGGTCCATGAACTCCTCCCCACCCTGTTCATGGACTGGACTTGTGTCAAGGTCAGGACCCCAACACCAAGCCCCTGCACAGCACGAACTGTACGAGGAGTACGCATACGAAACATGGCTAGAAAACGGTCGGCTGCTCAGAACGAAGTAACAGAATGCACTGAAGAACAGCAAGGCCTGTGAAGAGCGACCTGAAAACCAGTAACGAACGAACAAGAATACAATGACTAAAGTCATGCGGAACTTGCTTGCATGCACTGAAGAGCAGATACAAACCCACAAGCACAAACTGAACGGCAGAAAACGATCTGAAAGCCACGAGTCTGAAAAAGCGCGAATCGTCTCTCACCAAACTTTTACTAACATGAGATTAGCAAAAGGAGCCCAAAGGGTGCCGCGCTTGGTTCTGAACCGGCCTTTTCTAGTCTCGTCGTACGTGGTGTACGTCACCGCGTTGTTGGCGATCGGAAATTCCGACAACTTTGTGCGACCGTGTGTAGGCAAAACAAGTTTGAGCCAACATCCGTCGGAAAAAATCCTAGGATTTTGTAGTCGGAATGTCCGAACAAAGTCCGACCGTGTGTACGGGGTATAACAGTTCAGCAGTCAGTAATATAACCTCTTTTGCTGGCCCACTTGTTAGGGCCCAATTATTATGGCAGAGAGCTCAGGATAATGTCCTTTTAGGCACTAATGATGACACTGACTCTGTGATACTTATGGTGGTAAAAACAAATATCCAGGCGCACTGACCAGAGGCCAAGTGAAAAGTCAAAAAGAAAAATTAAATGTAGTTGTGGCCGCTGCTGTCCAAAACTCATAGACAAATGAGGGCAGAAGATATAATCAAAGGGGTGAACATTGCTGATCAGTAAACATAAATAGGACCCTCAGAGGCAAAGTGAATGGTGAACATTTTATTATTTTTTTAACCACTTCCGGACCACTGCACGCCGATACACGTCCTAACTTTGATGGGGGATATCGTTGTTATGGCAGCAGCTAGCTGCCATAACACCAATATCCTTGTGTTCGGCCGGCGGTCCGGTTTCTGATAAGAGTGGTCTCTGCGGCAGATTCACCGCGAGATCACTTTTATTGGCAGCAGGAGAGGGGCCACCCGCCGCGCTCCGGTGCCCTCCGCCGCTTTCCGGATCCATCGGCAGTAGCGGAGGCAATCGGATCTTCACCCTGGCTGGGCATAAAGACGAGTGAAGGGAAGATGGCCCCCACCCGTCTCCATAACAATGCAGGGCAGAAGCAACGTCAAAATGTCACTTCCGCCCACAGCTCTTAAAGGGACATTTTTTTAAATTATTTTTTTAAATGACAATTGTTTAAAAAAATTTTTTTGAATTTAAGTGTAAATATGAGATCTGAGGTCTTTTTGACCCCAGATCTCATATTTAAGAGGTCCTATCATGCTTTTTTTTTTTTATTACAAGGGATGTTTACATTCCTTGTAATAGGAATAAAAGTGACACTTTTTTTTTTAAAACAGTGTAAAAATAAAAAATAAAAGGTAAAATAAATAAGAAAAATAACATTTTTTAAACGCGCCCGTCCCACCGAGCTCACGTGCAGAAGCGAACGCATATGTGAGTAGCGCCCGCATATGAAAATGGTGTTTAAACCACACATGTGAGGTATCGCCACGATCAGTAGAGCAAGAGCAATAATTCTAGCCCTAGACCTCCCCTGTAACTTAAAACATGCAACCTGTAGAATTTTTTAAACATAGCCTATGGAGATTTTTAAGGGTAAAAGTTTGTTGCCATTCCACGAGCAGGCACAATTTTGCAGCGTGACATGTTGAGTATCAATTTATCTTTCATAATATAAAAAAATTGGGCTAACTTTACTGTTTTACTGTTAAAAGTGTGCTTGTAAGATCGCTGCGCCAATACGGTGTGACAGAAAGTATTACAACAACCGCCATTTTATTCTCTAGAGTGTTAGAAAAAAAAAGTATATATATAATGTTTGGGGGTTCTAAGTAATTTTCTAGCAAAAAAACCTGTTTTTAACTTGTAAACAACACATCTCAAAAAGAGGCTCGGCCATTAAGTGGTTAACAATAATAAAAAGTTCTTACTTTGCCTCTGAGGGTCCTATTTATGTCTGCTGATCAGCGCTGTTCAACCCTTTGATTATAACGTATACCCACCGATCAATCTCTTTTTTCGTTCAGCCCACAGGCTGCATGAAAAAAAGAACATTACAATATATGCCCAACAAGGACCAGCAACGTACTGGTATGTTGCTGGATTTTGCGTGGTTATACCAGAATGATGCCTGCAGGTTTTGTTCTTTTCAGCCAGCGGTTGGCTTTTATGTAAAAGTAATCCCAGCAGCTAATTAGCCACTAGACTGCTTTTACAAGCAGTGGGAAAGAACGTCCCCTTCCTCCGTCTTCCATGGTTTTCTCAGGCTCTCCTGTCCCACCGGGGAACCTGAGAATGCAGCCAGTGGTTCTGCCACCTGACCATAGAGCTAATCGAAGACCAGGACTGCTCCAATCATCTCTATGTCTAAGAAACCGGAAGCTACGAGCATTTCATGACTTTGGTTTCGCCGGATATTGGTTTCGCCATTGGGAAATTAGGAAAGCATCTTATCACACGATCTTGGTGTGGTCAGATGGTTTGAGGGCAGAGGAGATATCTAGTGTCTAATAGATCCCAAATGTTTTTTTAAAAGAGTACCTGTCACTACCTATTAACATTCCCTGAGATAACAATAAAAATGATCAAAAAAATGAAGAACAGTGTAAAAATAAAAGAAAAAAGCAAAAGAAATAATAAAAAGGCGAATGCAAGCTTCTGTCTCATGTCATATGTAAACAGCAATTGCACCATCCATGTGAGGTATCGCCACGAATGTCAGATCGAGGGCAGTAATTTTAGCAGTAGACATCCTTTGTAAATCAAAAGTGGTAACCTGTAAAGGCTTTTAAAGGCTTTCAAAAATGTATGTAGTTTGTCTCTGCTGCACGGTTGTGCACAATTTTAAAGCATGTCGTGATCATCTTTTGAACGTTACCAATGTGTTTTAGTTCATTAAAAATTCAAAAAAGTGTTTTTTTCCCCAAAAAATTGCATTTGAATAATCGCTGTGCAAATACTGTGAAAAAATAAATTGCAACACCCACCATTTTAATCTGTAGGGCCTTTGCTTTAAAAAATATATAATGTTTGGGGGTTCAAAGTAATTTTCTAGCAAAAAAAAAAATATTTTTTCAAGTAAACAATAAGTGTCAGAAAGGGCTTTGTCTTAACCACCTCAATACAGTGCACTTACACCCCCTTCCTGCCCAGACCAATTTTCAGCTTTCAGCTCTCTCACACTTTGAATGACAATTACTCAGTCATGCAGCACTGTACCCATATGGAATTTGTGTCCTTTTTTTGACACAAATAGGCTTTCTTTTAGTGGTATTTAATCACTAGTGGGTTTTTATTTTTTGTGCTATAAATAAAAAAGTCTGTAAATGTTGTGAAAAAAGGCCTTTTTCTTTGTTTCTGTCATAAAATTTTGCAAATTAGTCATTTTTCTTCATAAATTTTGGACAAAATTTATACTGCTACATATCTTTGGTAAAAATAACCCAAATAAATGTAAATTATTTGGTCTTTGTGAAAGTTATAGAGTCTACAAACTATGATGCCAATCACTGAAAATTGATCACATCTGATGTACTGAAGGCCTATCTCATTTTGAGATACTAACAAGTCAGGAAAGTACAAATACCCCCCACATGACCCCTTTTTAGAAGGTAGACATTCCAAGGTATTAAGTAAGTAGCATGGTGAGTTTTTTTAAGTTGTCATTTTTTCCCACAATTCTTTGCAAAATTAGGATTTATTTTTTTTTACAAAATTGTCATATTAACAGGTTATTTCTCTCACATACAACAAATTACTCCCCAAAATACTTTCTACTACTCTTCCCGAGTATGGCGATACCACATGTGTGAGACTTTTACACAGCCTGGCCAAATAGAAAGGCCCCATATTGAAGTAGCATCTTCAGGCGTTCTACAAGCATAAATGACACATCTCATTTCTCAACCACCTATTACACTTTTGAAGGCCCTGGAGCACCAGGACAATGGAATTGCCCCCAAAATGACCCCATTTTGGAAAGCAAACACCCCAATGTATAATCTATCAGGCATAATGAGTCTTTTGAACGGTTCATTTTTTTTCCAGAAGTTTTTGGAAAATGTGAAAAAAAAATGGAAACGCATTTTTGTTACACAAAGTTGACAATTTATCAGATATTTCCAACACATAGCATGTACATAGCAAAGATGACACCACAAAATACATTCTGCTACTCCTCCTGAGTATGGCGATACCACATCAGCCTGGCCACATACAGAGGCCCAACATCCAAGTAGCACCATCAGGCATTCCAGGAGCATAAATGACATATATAATTTCCTGGCAACCTATTATTTTTGAAGGCCCTTCATATTTCTAACACATAGCATGTACATACCAAGAATTACAATCCAAAATAAATTCTATTCCGGAAAGGGTAAAAAAAAAACATTACCTGTTCTTTTAGTAGTATCCACAGAGGAGAACACTGGTCCAGGCAGCAGGAAGGGATGTGCTTAGCGACAGCAATAGTAATTATCCAGGCAGCAGGCAGGAATAGTGTCTATAGTCAGCACAAGGATATTGTCAGCACAGCACAGTCCATAGAAATTGTCCAGGCAGAGACAGCCATCACAGCCCTAATATTGGTCCTGGTACACTGTTACCTGCAGACACTCATTGTACCGCTCTCCAGCCCTTCATAAACATACTGCCTCTTGCTACAGCTAATTATTTGCATAGTCCAGGTAGCGGTGTAGTCCATTCATGCGGAAGGCAGAGGCATGATGGCAGTAAGTCAGCAGCAGGCTGAGGGCTGCAATCAGGTCAGACCTGTGCACAGGGGCACAGGGGTAGAGGCTTCGACCCACCCAAATCTTTATGAAGCCTCCGGACTCCAGACCCTAATCTGGAACTTCCGAAACCTGGAGAAAACAAAAAAAATGTCTCCATCCGGAAAAACAATTCTGGAGCCCCTCACATATGTGAGACCCCTGTGTACTACAGTAGCAGGGCAACAGATCAGTCCAAGCGGTAGGCAAAAGCATAGTCCATAAAACAGGCCGGGGTCAGTTCATGTGCAAGCAGTCCAGGTGGTAGGCAGTAGCGTAGTTGATAAAACAGGCCAGGGTCAGTTCACGTGGAGGCAGTCCAAACGGTAGGCAGAGGCATAGTCACAAAACAGGCCAGGGTCAGTTCACGTGGAAGCAGTCCAAACGGTAGGCAGAGGCATAGTCAGAAAACAGGCCAGGGTCAGTTCACATGGAAGGCAGTGGCATGGTTATTTGGGGAAGCATGGAAAATGGTCAGCACAGATGATGAAAATGGGGAAATGGTTAAAAATATGGGCTAATATTTTAGAGATGTATGATAAAGTTGGAAGCATTCACCAATGCAAAAGCCAGGTTGGGAGGGACACTGAGGACAATGGTAGCTGGTATCTTTTCGAAACCCTCTTTTGGTGCACACACAACTTTTTTTGTCATCTTCGGCCTGCTTCAGATGGTGGAATGTTGAAGAGGGGAAGTGGCACTCATGAAGTTGGCAAACAGCCTCAGAGCAAAGGTCTTCTGGGGGTTTTTGGTGATATATGAGGGACGTAACAACTTCTTCTATGAATTGTAGGAAGGGAGGGCTTTCTGTGGATTTGGTGTAGACTACATAGGAATTATAAACGGCCAAATGGATGAGATAAATTGCTGCCTTCTTGTACCAGAATCTGGACCTCCTTATCGACAAATAGGGCTGAATCATTTGATCATTGAAATCCACCCCCCATGTAGTGATTATAATCTTGGACACATACTGGCTTTTCAATAGGACCTCTTCTTCTTTGAACCTCAATTGTAGTGTCATCATGGCTGGTGGACATCATGTGCACGTCCCTTTTATCCTTCCACCTCAAGGCCAGCACTTCGTTGCATCTCACTGCTGCTCTTTCCCCCCTTCGCAGCTTTTTGTTTGCTAGAGATTGTGGGAAGCCCTTCCTATTTTTTCTGGAGGTTCTGCAGGCCAGGGTTTTTGCAATGTATAGGTGTTTGAAAAGGGGCAGGCCATTGTAGAAATTGTCAAGGTATATGTGATATCCTTTGTTCAGAAGTGGGTATGCCAAGTCCCATAAAATCTTTCCAGTTGTGCCCATGTAGGCCGGGCACTCAGGGGGCTGGAGCTGGGAATCTTTTCCTTCATTGATGCGGAACGCATACAAATATCCCGTGGCTCTCTCACAGGGCTTGTATAATTTTACTCCATATCTGGCCCTTTTGCTAGGAATATATTGCTTTATTCCTAGCCGGCCTGAAAAGGGTACCAGGGACTCATCAACACATATATTCTGATCGGGGTCATAGAGTTCTGCAAATTGTTGGGAAAATAAATTTATCAGTGGGCAAAGTTTATATAATTTGTCGTAATTTGGATGATTGCGGGGAGGGCACTGGGTGTTGTCGCTAAAATGAAGAAAGCGCATTATTATTGCGTATCAGGACCTGGCCATTACGGCAGAATAAATGGGCATGTTGTGGATGGGGTTGGTGGACCAGTAGGCATGTCCTTCATTTTTTTTGTAAGCCCCATGTTTAGGGTGAGGCCCATAAACAATTTGAACTCCTCCAAATTCAGATCTCTCCACTCAAATGGATGGGCATAGTATGATTGGGGGTTGTTGGCAATATATTGCTGGGCATATAAATTTGTCTGGTCCACAATGAATTGCAGCAAAGTGTCGGGCAAAAACAGATAAAAAAAATCAATCGCTGTGAAATTTTGGGTGTTGGCCTGCACACCTGGCTGTGCTGTGAATGGGGGAATAATTGGTGATCCCGAGTCGGATGGCAACCACGTTGGGTTGGCAAGACCATCTGGCATATATGTAGAGGCCCTGGCTTTTGGGGGACGTGACACTCCAGTAGTTGGGGGAATTGAATTTCCTGTGCTGGTACTCAGGCGTGATGTGGCAGCACTGGTACTGGGTCTGGGCATTTGTTCCTGGGGCCTATCGCTGGCGACAGCGCTGGTACTGGGCATTTGTCCCTGGGGCCTATCACTGGCGGCAGCGCTGGTACTGGGCCTGGGAATTTGTTCTTGGGGCCTATTGCTGGCGGCAGTGCTGGTACTGGGCCCTGGAATATAATCCTGGTTTCCAGAGTGTCGTGCCCTTTTAGGAGGGACCCATTCTTCCTCTGAATCATTTGCCGATTCACTATTGGGTTCAAATGCCGAATTTGATTCGGAATCAGAATTGGAATCTGATGAGAACTCCCCGTTGCTCTCATCAGTCATGGAGAGGATCTGGAACGCCTCTTCACTGGTGTATAATCTTTTGGACATGACGCTGATAACTGTGTGAAAGGTGGCAGGTTACGGTCACTGATGGGCTGTGGGATGGGTGGCAGGTGACGTTCAATGATAGGTGATGACGGTGTGACAGGCGATGGTCACTGATGGGTGACAGGCCACGGACGGTGACGGGTGATGGTCACTGACGGGTGATGATCACAGACGGGTGACAGGCCACGGTCACTGATGGGTGATGGGTAATGGCTGACATCACTGATGGGTGACGGGTAATCACTAATGTCACTGATGTGTGACGGGTGATGGCTGACGTCACTGATGGGTAATGGCTGACGGTCACTGATGGGTGATGGTAATGGCTGACGTCACTGATGGGTGATGGGTGACGGCTGACAGATGACGGTCACTGATGGCTGACGGGTGACAGCTGACGGTCACTAATGGGTGATGGGTAATGGCTGACAGTCAGTGATGGGTGATGGGTAATGGCTGACGTCACTGATGGGTGACGGGTGTTGGCTGATGGTCACTGATGGGTGACGGGTTATGGCTGACAGGTGACTGCTGACGGTCACTGATGGGTGAGGGGTTATGGCTGACAGGTGACGGCTGACGGTCACTGATGGGTGACGGGTTATGGCTGACAGGTGACGGCTGACGGTCACTTATGGGTGACTGGTGATGGCTGACAGGTGACGGCTGATGGTCACTGATGGGTGATGGGTGATGGCTGACATGTGATGGCTGATGGTTACTGATGGGTGACGGGTGATGGCTGACAGGTACACCGCTGACGGTCACTGATGGCAGTCTTATGTGACAGGTGCACTTTATGGGGTGACTATTGGGTAACAGATGACAATTGGGGGGGCGATGGGACAAGTGTTGTGCTTGTGCAGTACAATACAGACACAGATCAGTAACTCACTCCTCCTAGCTCTTCTCTCCTCACACTGAAAATGGTGTGTGAGGAGAGAAGAGCTGGTAACAGCTAGTTACTGCAGTGTGTTTACATTTAGTGACCGGCTGTGAAAGGATTACAGCCGATCACGTGGTAAACAGCAGCCAGCCAATGGCTGTTTACCATCGTCAGTGAAGAGCAGTGTTCCCGGGAACACGCTGCCACTGACGTGCACGCGCGACACGCTCCCGATCGCACGCATGCACTGTGCACAATGGGGCGGTACCAGCTGTCATCGGCCGTGACTTCATCACGGCCGATCACATGGTAAATAGCCATGCCCCATGGCTGTTTACCCTCCTCGGTGGTGAGCGATGTCTCCGTGACACGCCGCCACCGAGGGTACAGGGATGCGCGCGCACAATCACATGCATTCCCTTTTTAAAGGGCAGGGCATCATATGACGCCCCCTCCCAGAACGAGAGCCGCGCCGCCTGGTCGTCATATGACAGACGACTGGCGGCAAGCGGTTAAAGTGGTTAGAAGAGTGGTAGTGGTAGTGACTTCATCACGGCCGATCATGTGGTAAACAGCCATGCCCCATGGCTGTTTACCCTCCTCGGTGGCGAGCGATGTCTCCGTGACACGCCGCCACCGAGGGTACAGGGATGCGTGCGCACAATCACATGCATTCCCTGTTTAAAGGGCAGGGCATCATATGATGCCCCCTCCCAGAACGAGAGCCACGCCGCCTGGCCGTCATATGACAGGCGATGGGCGGCAAGCGGTTAAAGTGGTTAGAAGAGTGGTAGATGTGTGGCATAAGCTTTTAATGTTGTGCATAAAATGCCAGGACAGTTCAAACCCCCCCAAATGACCCCTTTTTGGAAAGTAGATACCCCAAGCTTTTTGCTGATAGGCATGTTGAGTCCATGGAATATTGTATATTTTGCCACAAGTTTCAGGAATATTACAATTTTTATTTATTTTTTTACACAAAGTTGTAACTAAATTATATAATTCTCGAACGTGCCATGGGTATATGTGATATTACACCCCAAAATACATTCTGCTGCTTCTCCTGAGTACGGGGCTATCATATGCGTGGGACTTTTTGGGAGTCTATCTGCGTACAGGACCCCGAAAACCAAGCTCCGCCTTCAGGCTTTCTAAGGGCGTAAAATGGTGATTTCACTCCTCACTACCTATTACAGTTTCAGAGGCCCTGAAATGTCAAGATAGCACAAACCCCCCCAAATGACCCCATTTTGGAAAGTAGACAACCCAAGGTATTTTATAAGAGGCACGGTGGGTATTTTGCAGCTCTCATTTGTTTTGGAAAATGAAGAAAGAAAAGGATTTTTTTTTTCTTTTTTCAATTTTAAAAAACTTTGTGACAAAAAGCGAGATCTGCAAAATACTCAACATGCCTCTCAACAAATACCTTGGGGTGTCTACTTTCTAAAATGGGGTCATTTGGGGTGGGGGGTTCTGCTATCTGAGCATTTCATGGCCTCCAAAACTGTCATAGGCAGTGAGGAGTGAAATCAAATAGTGATGCCCTTAGAAAGCCTAAAGGTGGTGATTAGTTTTTGGGGTCCTGTACACGGCTAGAAAAAAAAGTCTCACACATGTGGTATCCCTGCACTCAGAAGAAGCAGCAGAATGAGTTTTGGGGTGTAATTTCACATATATCCATGGCACGTGTGAGCAATATATCATTGTGTGACAACTTTGGAGTGTCTACTTTCCAAAATGGGGTCATTTGGGGGGGGTTGTGCTATCTTTGCATATCATGGCCTCTGAAACTGTGAGGAGTGAAATTAACTTTTTATGCCCTTAGAAATCCTGAAGACGGTGATTGGTTTTCAAGGTCCTGTAAGCAGCTAGGCTACCAAACGTGGTATCCCCGTACTCAGGAGAAGCAGCAGAATGTATTTTGGGGTGTAATTTCACATATATCCATGGAATGTGTCAGCAATATGTAATTTCAGTGACAACTTTGTGTAGCTTGTGACAAAAACTAAAATATTCAATGTGCTCAAAAAGCCTCTCAGCAAATTCCTTGGGGTGTCTACTTTCCAAAATGGGGTCATTTGGGGGGTTGTACTGCCCTGCCATTATAGCACCTCAAGAAATGAGATGGGCAGTCATAAACTAAAAGCTGCACAAATTCCAGAAAATGTACTCTAGTTTGTAGACGCTATAACTTTTGCGCAAACCAATAAATATGCGCTTATTGATTTTTTTTTTTACTCGAGACATGTGGCTGAATACATTTTGGCCTAAATGTATGACTAAAATTAAGTTTATTGTATTTTTTATATAACAAAATTAGAAAATAGAATTTTTCAATATTTTCAGCCTTTTTTTGTTTATATAGCAAAAAATAAAAACCACAGAGGTGATCAAATACCACCAAAAGAAATCTCTATTTGTGGGACAAAAGGAGGCAAAATTTGTTTGGGTACAGCATTGCATGACCGCGCAATTACCAGTTAAAGCAGCACAGTGCCAAATTGTAAAAAGTGCTCTGGTCTGGAAGGGGGTAAAATCATCTGGGGCTGAAGTGGTTAAAATATAGGCACCCCATTGGCCCTACGCCAATCCAGTGGTGCAATTCCAGTCATTAAATACTCCCTAAAAATTAGAAACAATGGCTGTGAAATGACAGAGCTCAATTCTTTTAGGACACATGGGTGGATGCCATCTGGTCCAGGTGCTTTATACACCTTTATTCTATCTAAATATTTCTGGACCAGATCACTTATGAGACATTATGGATCATTTGGGGCTGTGTCACTACCACCCCCATTATGGACATGAGCCCCCATGCTCCTTTGTATACACAGAGCTGAAGAAATTATTTTATAAAAATGCCAATAGATTATAACATTTTTCTGATTAAATTATATTTTCTGGAGTTTTATATAAATGATCTGATATAAAATGATTCCAATAAAGAAAAATGAGTTCCATTCATGTAGAGAATAGTTACATTCATTCCTGGGGGAGAAATTCATTTTCGTCTGGTAACTTTCTTCTCTTCTACAGATTGGATAATAATCACCTGACAGACAGTTCCTGCCCCCACCTGGCATCTGGAATAAGAAATAACCAGACACTGAGGACACTGAACCTGTCTAGGAACAATCTGGAGGGTCCTCATTTCAGGGATCTGATGGAAGCTCTGACAACAAGCCAGATAGGGAAATTAGAGTGAGTATAACAGGATTGACTGAGACAATAATATTCTGGGACAGTTTTATATGTAAACCACATAAATAATATATAAATATGATAATAAATAATAATATAATGTAATTATATAGTTTTCCTTTTTGTCTCAGTAAATAGCTAATCCTGGAATGTTGAGTAATTCTTGAATCTTATCACTCTATTAGCCATGAAATAATTGTTTCATAAAACCTGTTATTCTGTTTTGTCTGGTAACTGAAATAGATGAGATTATAGGAGGTCTTACACGGGGGAATCTGTACTTACTGCAATCACCAATTAGAGCCTCATATGACCTTCCTGTCATGACCATTTTATTTAATATTTATTACAAGTATTTATTTATATATCGCCAAAAATGTATATAGCACTTTACATACATATTATACATTTATATATATATACATATATATAATAAAGTAACATAAACTTGAACTGTGGAGGTAACAACAATACTTATCTTACAGTTGAAGTACTGCCACCTATCCCGGGCACCCCATCTGGGAACAAACTGTGTCCAGGTTAGAGTGGAAGCACAGTCAACTATGATCAGTGTCATATCGATATTGAAGTAACTTGAGGTGGTACAGGATCAAGACTGGAAACAGGGTAGTTAGATACATTGGTTGGTACACAATCCACATACTGGTGTAATCTGTAATGGAAGGCATAATTTTTCCTGTACAGAGGGTGAATGACTTATAAGTTGATGTGAGTAGGCAAGATAAGCTTGCCAAGGTGATAAAGGAAAGGGGAATGAAAAGGGGGGGAAAGGGGTTAGGGATAGGGCAAGCCAGTCACCATAACAGAAAGACTTTCAAATTTTGACTGTGCAACTAGGATTTGATAACCAGGGTTCCCATTTATCTCTAAATACTATGAGACTGAGGTTTGTGATTGCCAGTAATTTCTCCATCTCGCATTGGTGGTTGAGGGTGAGAATGGCATCACTAAGATTAGGTGGATCGATAGTATTCCACTTCCTTGTAATAGTGGTTTTTGCTGCTAATAAAAATTGTATGATCACTACTCGGAACTTGGGAAGAAATTTGTGAATGTTCAGGTGCAAGATGGCTAGTTCCGGATGAGGTGCAATGTGTCGGCTACAAATATCAGACATTATGGAAAAAATCTTGTTCCAGAATGACCGTAGTGATATACAAGACCATAATATATGGTATAGGGTTCCAGATTCTCCTCATTTTCTCCAGCACAAGGCCGATTGGGATGGGTAGAATTTGGAAAGTTTGTACGGGGTAAGGTACCAAGAATGTATAACCTTTTGGTAATGTTCCCAGTGGTTAATGCACTTAGATGAGGTAAAAGTGGTAGAGAAAGCTTTCACCCAATAGGTGTCTGGGAGGGTTTTTCCCAATGCCTCTTCCCATTTTAGCATGGTAGTGGTCTTTGAGATGGGATCTTGGGTGTTGTGGATATTATAAAACAGAGAAATACCCCTTAGAGGGGATGTTGATTCGAGGAAGAAGGTATACATGGAGACTGGAATTTCTAATGCCGCGTACACACGGTCGGACTTTTCGTCTACAAAAGTCCAACGGACGCGACGGACTAAAGCTGGCT
The DNA here is from genome assembly GCF_042186555.1 of Aquarana catesbeiana. Taxonomy (NCBI): domain Eukaryota; kingdom Metazoa; phylum Chordata; class Amphibia; order Anura; family Ranidae; genus Aquarana; species Aquarana catesbeiana. Next base: position 9,956,025 of record NC_133336.1, read on the forward strand.
GGTAATCCGATCGTGTGTGGGCTTCTCCGGACTTTCAGCAGACTTTTTCAGCCTCAAATCCGACGGACTTTAGATTTGAAACATGCTTCAAATCTTTACGTCGTAACTACGACGGACCCCGAAATCCGCTCGTCTGTGTGCTAGTCCGACGGACAAAAACCCATGCTAGGGCAGCTATTGGCTACTGGCTATGAACTTCCTTATTTTAGTCCGGTGTACGTCATCACGTACGAATCCGTCGGACTTTTGTGTGGTCGTGTGTAGGCAAGTCCGTTCGTTAGAAAGTCTGCTGCAAGTCCGCCGAAAGTCCGCAGGAAGTCTGTCGGACAGGCTGTCGGACTTTTGTAGACGAAAAGTCCGACCGTGTGTACGCGGCATAAGTGTAGAGGTAGAGGATGTTTATGGAGGAAGGAGCGTACTTGTAAATAGGTAAATTGTGCGGGCGGTGGAAGGTCAAATTGGGTAGATAGGGTTTCATATGTGTGGAGAGATGTATCCTGGTATAGGTCTCTCAAGAGAAGAAGGCCTTTATTTTTCCATAATTTAAGGTCAATGCAGGGTATAAAGTGTTGGAGCACTGACAATGGGGTAGGGATTTTAAAAAGTGATCCCTTGGGTGAAGATAAGAGGGGAATTTCCAACCACAATATGATAGAGATTTGTACAGTTGGGATAGTAGAGATGGGTGGTGGAGCTCCCATTCTACTAGCGATAAGAGTCGATTGGTAATTTTTATGTGGAACCGCGTTGGATTCCATAAATGCCCACGTTTTATGTTTAGGGGAGTTCCACCAGTATCTAAGTTGATCTAATATGCATGCTTTATAATATGCCATAATATTGGGTACTCCCATTCCACCATTCCTTCTATGCCTTAACATAATATTGAGGGAGCATCTTGGGGGTTTGTGGTTCCAAATAAATTGTGTGAAGAGTTTTTGGGTGGCAGAAAGGAAGGTTTGCGGTAAGGGGATTACTAAGGTGCGAAAGAGATAAAGGAGTTTTGGTAAGAGCAGCATTTTTAAGGTCGCTATTCTTCCAGCCGTTGAAAGTTCTCGAAGGGATAGTTGTCGAGGCAGTGATTCCAAGAAGGGCTTAAAGTTATGTTCATATAGCTGTGAGGTGTGTGCAGTTAGTTGAATTCCTAAGAATGTCAAAAAGTGGGGGGACCACTCAAAGGGGAACCTATTAGTTAGGTAAATTTTCATGGAGGGTGGAACATTAAAACCTAAAATTTGGGACTTTGTGGTGTTTAATTTATAGTAGGATACGGCACTAAATACTTCCAGCTATTTCTGTGTCTCATGTAGTGATGTTTTGGGGTTAGAGAGCATGAGCATGACATCATCCGCAAATAGGCTAATTTTATGTTCAGTATCGCCAATAGTGATGCCTGTAATGTTGGGATGAGATCGGAAGCTTTCCGTCAATGGTTCCATAAGGAGCGTAAAAATAATGGGCGATAGGGGACATCCTTGTCTAGTTCCTTTAGTTATTTGTATCGGGTGGAGGTAAGTCCTGAGGTGAGTACAGTGGCCGATGGAGTGGATAAAGGGATAGAATGGCTGTCTGTATCCATCCCGTAATCCCGAAATTATCAAGCACTGTCTTGAGATATCCCCAGTGGACCCTGTCTAACACCTTCTCCGCATCCAAGGAGAGGAGCAGAGAAGGCGTCCGAGAGGGCCCAGCATGGGAGATTAAATTAATGAGACGTCTAGTCCCATCAGGGGCCTGGCGACCTGGGACGAAGCCCACCTGGTCAGGATGGATAAGGAATGGTAAGATTTTTTGTAATCTGATTGCTACAAGTTTGGCAAATATTTTAACATCAGCGTTTAGAAGAGATATAGGCCTGTAATTTGCAGGGGAGGTGGAGTCTTTGTTGGGTTTATGGATATTCACGATCACGGCTCTTAACATTTCAGGTGGGAAAGTACCAAAAGAGGAGGCAAGGTCGAATACGGATTGTAGATAAGGAGCCGTTTCAGAGGAAAGATATTTATAGTATTCATTCGAAAAGCCATCGTCACCTGGGGATTTGTGATTGGGTAATTTTGTGATAAGTGAGCAAATCTCTTGGGTAGTTAAAGGTTGGGAGATGGACTGGAGTTGATCGCCATCAAGGTTAGATAGTTTGATTTTGTTTAAAAAGTTACTAATGAGTACAGGAGAGGGTTGGGGAGTAGAGTCATCATTACGGAGGTCATATAGGGACTGATAATAGTCCGCAAAGGCGTTGGCTACATCCTTTGGGTTAGATAAACTATTCTTAGATTGAGGGTGAACAATAGAATTAATTTTTTGTTTAGTCTGTTTTGCTTTTACTTTTTTTGGCCAGCCAGGATCCTGCTTTGTTATGGAGGCCGTAGTAATTGGATTTAAGGTATTTGAGATGGGTTTCATTTTTGTAAAGGAGCAGGGACCTTAATTTTTGCCTGTCTTGCAAAATATCTTGTGTGAGACGGGGATTTGGGTTCAACTTATTCTCACGTTCTTTTAAGGTTATAGAATTCAGCACGTCTTCGATCTGCCTCCTTCTGCTTTTTTTTGACAAATTAAGCCATTTTAATCAGTACCCCCCTTATATAGACCTTATAAGTATTCCACAGTGTAAATCTATTGATATCAGGAGTGTCATTATACCTAAAAAAGTCATGGTGTTCTTGCATGATCTGTTGGTACAATTCCTTGTCCTCCAATAGGGAGGTGTTTAGTCTCCATAGTGGAGGAGGGGAGTTGTGAAATGTGTCATCAAACTCTAGTGTGATCGGAGCGTGATTTGACCAAGAGATTGTACCAATGTCTGTACGCAGAACATTTTGTAGAGACCTTTTATCAGTAAAGAAAAAGTCAATGCGGGAGTAGGAAGAGTGAGCTGCAGACAAAAAAGTAAAATCCTTCTCGGATCCATGGAAGCAATGCCAGGTATCATCCAGCTCGTATTTATGAAGTAAGGGGACAATTGAGTGGCCAGGTCTTCTAGCGAGGGTGGTGGAGTCCATGGTGGGATTCAAGATAGTATTAAAGTCTCCACCAATAATAAGGATACCCTGCGTCACATCCATAGCCTTGGTGAATAGAGGAGTAAGGAATTTTCTCTGTTGAACGCTCGGAGCATATAGGTTAACTAGAGTAAACACTACTTGATAAAGCTCGCAAATGAGGATGATGTACCGGGCTTGGGGATCCTGGATAGTGCGTATATGACGAAATGCCACAGAGTCCTTGACAGCAATAAAGACTTCACAAGCCTTTTTTGGGCAGTTGGCCATGTACAAATGAGGGAAATGTCGAAAGGACACTCGAGGGCACTTGTGGGCAGCGAAATGGGTTTCCTGAGCAAAGATTATGTCAGCTTTGAGAGAGTGTGCTTCTTTCATTAGCGCTGCACGTTTAAAGGGGCTGTTGAGGCCCTTAGAGTTCAGTGACATGAATTTTAGAGGCATAGTGAAGAATGTGTACTTACTAAGGTATTGTTGCAGAAAAAAACATTGTAGAGAGGAGAGTCAGGGAAAGATTACCTGGTATGTGGAGATTTCGGTCACCGAGGATTGGCAATTTGTGTAGAGCAGGGATGAGCCGAACACCCCCTGGTTCGGTTCGCACCAGAACCTGCGAACGGACCGAAAATTCACACGAACGTTAGAACAACATTGACGTCTATGGGACTCGAACGTTCAAAACCAAAAGTGCTCATTTGAAAAGCTAATTTGCATGGTATTGTCCTAAAACGGGTTTGGGGACCCTGGTCCTGCCCCAGGGGACATGTATCAATGCAACAAAAACTTTTAAAAACGGCCGTTTTTTCGGGAGCAGTGATTTTAATGATGCTTAAAGTAAAAAAAAGTGAAATATTCCTTTAAATATCGTACCTGGGGGGTGTCTATAGTATGCCTGTAAAGTGGCGCGTATTTCCCGTGCGTAGAACAGTCCCTGCACAAAATGTCATTTTTAAAGGAAAAAGTCATTTAAAACTGTTTGCGGCTTTAATGTAATGTCGGGTCCTGGCAATATGGATGAAAATCAGTGAGACAAACGGCATGGGTACCCCCCAGTCCATTACCAGGCCCTTTGGGTCTTGTATGGATATTAAGGGGAACCCCGCACCCAAATTAAAAAAGGAAACAGCAGTATACAGGCTCTGTATTCTGAACAGCAGTATACAGGCGGTGCAAACAAGACAGGGACTGTAGGTTTGTTGTTAAGTAGAATCTGTTTGTAATTTTGAACTGGTACATTTTTAACGTGTTTAGCTCCAGCCAATAAATCTATTTTAAGCTTTTTGGAAAACATAGGGAAGGGTTATCACCCCTGTGACATTTGTTTTGCTGTCTGTGCTCCTCTTCAGAAGATTTCACCTCACTTTTTGTCCCAATGACAAATGTTTTTTGAAAATTTGGGTTTTTTTGTGAAACAAGGATTGGTGATAAAGCATTAGTGGAAAGGAGAAATGTTTTTCCCATATTAACTCTTAGAGGAGAGAATTTCCCTTTCTAGGGGTAGATTTCATCTCACTTCCTGTTGTCTCCTTCTGTTTGCAAGTAGGAGTCGTTTGTAAGTTGGATGTTTGAAAGTAGGGGCCTGCCCTATATACTCAGCAGAAATTTGGGCCTTAGGTGTTGTTGTGGCCACAACACTGTAAGCCCTCACAGGGCCCTGCTCTGAAATGTTAGATCAAGAATTGTAATTACATGCCCCTGCTGAACAGGGGCAGAAAAATTGGGCCTTTGGTGGTGGTGGTGGTGCTGGTGCCACAACACTGTAAGTCCTCACTCGCTCTTGGCGGACGCAGAAATGGGCCCTGCTGTGAAATATTAGATCAAGAATTGTAATTATATGCCCCTGTAGAACAGGGGCTGAAAAATTGGGCCTTAGGCACTGGTGCTGGTGCCACAACACTGCAACCCCTCACAGATACTCTAGTTGGAACGCAGAAACGAACCCTGCTGCAAAGTATTGCATCAAAAATTGTAATTACATGCCCCTGTTAAACAGGGGCTGAAAAATTAGGCCTTAGGCACTGGTGCCACAACACTGCAACCCCTCACAGATACTCTAGATGGAACGCAGGAACGAGCCCTGCTGCAAAGTATTGCATCAAAAATTGTAATTACACGCCCCTGTTAAACAGGGGCTGAAAAATTAGGCCTTATACACTGGTGCTGGTGCCACAACACTGCAACCCCTCACAGATACTCTAGTTGGAACGCAGGAACGAGCCCTTCTGCAAAGTATTGCGTCAAAAATTGTAATTACGCGCCCCTGTTAAACAAGGGCTTAAAAATTGGGCCTTAGGCACTGGTGGCGGCGCCCAGAACCAAAAATGTTCTTACAAGCTATCAGCATGATCATTGAGGAGGAAGAGGATAATTCCTCAGGATAGTCACTCCACATAGGCAGTCTTTGAAGAGATCTGAGATTTCAAAAAAAATTATTTGGTTACATCAGCATCAGGTGCTTGGTAGCTGGTGGTGATCCAAGACTGATTCATTTTTATGAAGGTCAGATGATCGACCGAGTCGGTGGACAGACGCACCTTGTGATCGGTTACAAAGCCTCCAGCAGCACTGAATGTGCATTCCGAAAGAACGCTGGATGCAGGACAGGCCAGTAGCTCAATTGCATACTGTGCAGGCTCTGGCTATTGATCCATCCTCAAGACCCAGTAACCAAGAGGATTTTTGGTGGGAAAGGTGTCCAAGTCAGATCTTGCCCCTAGGTATTCCTGCACCATGTAAAACAGAAGCCGGCGATGGTTGCTGGAACCGATCATACCTTGGGGCCTAAAAAATTGTCTGAATGCATCTGTCAGATGGCCACCTTCTCCACCGCTCCTTCTTTGACTGACCGAAGCCTCTGCAACACGTTGTCCAGAAACAGGAGTTTGTAACCTCCCAGTCTCTGGGAACGCGTTGCACAGACCTTTCTGCAAGGCTTCCCGAAGATGTTTCATCCTCTGCGACGGCAAGATAAGGTCCGCAACCTTACCCTTGTAACGTGGATCAAGGAGGGTTGCCAGCCAGTATTGATCCTTCTCCTTGATACCACGAATACGAGGATCCTTACGCAGTCTTTGCAGGATCAGGGAGGCCATGCAGCGTAGGTTTGCTGAGGCATTCGGTCCGGAGTCCTCTGGGTCACTAAGGACGACATGGTCCGCAGCCACCTCCTCCCAGCCACGTACAAGTCCATGTGTTTCTTGGGACTGATCCCTTAAAGACTGCTGCTGATGCTGAGTGCCAGGCTCCACCTCCATACTGACACAATCCTCCTCCTCCTCCTCGTCCTCTTCCTGTGTGATCGGCGGGCATGCAGGAACACTGTCTGGATAAAGGGGGCCTTGAGAGCTAAGGAAGTCCTCCTCTTCCTGCCTCTGTTCTGCCTCAAGTGCCCTGTCAATTATTCCATGCAGCAAGTGCTCCAACAGGTGGACAAGGGGGATAGTGTTACTGATGCAAGCACTGTCACTGCTCACCATCCTCGTGGCCTCCTCAAATGGTGACAGGACAGTGCATGCATCCCTGATCATGGCCCACTGGCGTGGGGAAAAAACAAAGCTCCCCTGACCCTGTCCTGGTGCCATAGTCGCACAGGTACTCATTGATGGCCCTCTGTTGCGTGTGCAGCTGCTGCAGTATGGCCAACGTTGAGTCCCACCTGGTGGGCATGTCACAGATTAGGCGGTTCTTGGGCAGGTTAAACTCCTTTTGGAGGTCCACCAGCCGAGCACTGGCATTATATGACCGGCGGAAATGCGCACAGACTTTCTTGGCCTGCCTCAGGACATCCTGTAAGCCCGGCTACCTGCCCAAGAACTGCTGCACCACCAAGTTAAGGACGTGAGCCAAACAGGGCACATGGGTCATTTGTCCCTGTCGGAGGGCAGAGAGGAGGATGGTGCCATTGTCGCAAACCACCATTTTTGCCTTAAGTTGGCGTGGCATCAACCACCTCTGAACCTGCCCCTGCAGAGCTGACAGAACCTCTTGTCAGAGGAATAACAGAAACTTTGTTTGCCAGTACCGGCATTTCCCTGTACGCCTGCGTGGCAGAATGGCTAATAGGCGTACGCGGGTACGCAATTCAGCAGACCGCGTCACGGCGTAACGGCGCACATAGACGTGCAAGTTAGCGGACGGCTAAACGGCGAAACGGCGTAAGCACGTACGCACATACGCATCTTAGCCGCACACGTGGGTTCCCCTATTAGCCCTATAAAAGGCAGCTCAGCTCTCTGGCTTATTGCTGGTTTGTCATTTCAGCTTCTGTGTTCCTGTTCCTTGTTCTGCTATTGACTCCTGCCTGTTGTGACCCGGATTTCCTTGACCATCCTTGAACTTCTCCTGCACCTTGACCTCGGCTTGCTTAAACGGATTCCTCTTCAGTCTGCTCCAGTGTTTGACCCCCGGCTTCTCTTTAAAGACTTCGCTACTGCCTGCTCCAGTGTTTGACCCCCGGCCTGTCTTGGACTCTCCTATTGATTGTTTCCTGTGTATGACCTTGGCTTGTTTAAACGGACTTCCTTCCTACCGGCTTGCTGTGTTTGACCCCCTGGCTTCTCTACATACTTGTTCCAGTTATCTACTTCAGGCCCAAGGTGTTGGAGCCCCAGTCTGATTCCTCTGCTGATCACCGTCCGGGTGTACCCTGCACGGACTACTTCCAGACAGAAGTTCAACACGCAGGCTCCTACTAGTGCCTGGCGACCCGTGCCTCTCTGTGCCCGATACCCTCTGTGCCATCTCCAGGGGTATAGCGCACTCAGCTGCAAGGGGAGCCGCTCTCAGCATTTCGGCCCTGGTGAGTACCCTGACACCTCTGCCCCAGTGTGGCTCCTGTCCCCCAAGCACACCAGCTCAAGCACCGCATGGCATCTTTTGGCCTGCGTACTTGCGTAGCCCCTTGAACGCCTACGGAGCACCGCTGGTTCCGAGGACAAAGCACAGGAAGAGGCCATGGAGGAAGAAGAGGAGGGGGTGGAGGAGAGAGGTGTGTCACAATCATTATTAGTGGCATTTTGGAGGCGTGGTGGCGGAACAACCTCCAACACTACTGCACCTTGTCCTGCATCCTTCCCAGCTGCCAGCAGAATCACCTAATGCGCAGTGAAACTTAGGTAACGTCCCTGTCCATGCCTGCTGGACCATGAGTCAGCGGTAATATGCACCTTACCACTGACCGCCCTGTCCAGTGAGCCATGGACATTGCCTTCCACATGCCGGTGGAGAGCCAGAAACGCCTTCCGTGAGAAAAAGTGGCGTTTGGGTACCTGCCACTGAGGAACCGCACATTCCACAAACTCACGGAAGGGGGCAGAGTCTACCAACTGAAAAGGCAGCAGTTGAAGTGCTAGCAATTTTGCCAAGCTAGCATTCAACCGCTGGGCATGTGGATGGCTGGGAGCGAACTTCTTTCGGCGGTGCAGCAGCTGGGGCAGGGAAATTTGCCTGGTACAATCTGACGTCGGTGTACCGAAAGCAGATTGCCCACAAGTACTTGGCTGTGACACACCTAATTCTACACCTTCATTCCTCTCAGTGCAGGTCTCGGAGAGGACTGAAGGTATAGTGGGGTTGAAGATCTCAGCTGATGAGGAGCAAGGAGAGGTCCTCTTTGTTCTTTGGTGTGGGTCTTTAAGATACTCTTGCCATCAAACTGCATGGCAGGTCAACATATGTCTGGTCAAGCATGTGGTGCCCAAGTGGGAGATGTTTTGGCCACGCGAGATACGCTTGAGACATATGTTGCAAATAGCAGCGGTGCGATCTGATGCACTCGTCTCAGAAAAGGCCCACACCAAAGAACTTTTGGAATAACACGCAGAGACAGCAGCGCCCTGCACATGCAGAGCTTTGGGGTGTGATGCAGTCCGTGTGATGCCCTTAGGCTGGCCCCTGGAGGGCATCCTGCCTCGTTGGGGATGTGCCTCCTCCTCCTCTCTCCTATCAGGCACCCACGTTGAGTCAGTGACCTCATCATCCCCTCCCTCCTCATCACTGGAGCAAACCTGGCAGTATGCTGCAGCAGGGGGAGCATGACTGCCAGATTGCTGTCCTTCTTGGGCACCCCCTCTGTCCTTGCTCACGTTACTGTCTTCATCTAGCTCAGTATCATCATCAGAGCCTTCTAAACGCTGGGCATCCTCCTGGAGCATGTACCCAACACTGTGGTCAAACAGTTCGAGGGACTCCTCAGGAGGACATGGTGGGGCTAGGGAAGGAGTCACTGATGCCATTGAGCCGAGGGAAGAGGCCACGCTGGCAGCTGCTTTGCCAGACAAAGTACCCTGAGCATGGGTGAGAGAGGATGAGGAGGATGAGAACGGCTTGGTCATCCACTCAACCAAGTCTTCCACATGTTGCGGCTCAACACGGCCAGCTGCCGAAAAAAAGGCCAAGCGTGTCCATGACCAGCACTGTTGCCTCTAGACACAGAGCCTGCTTGCCCTCTTCTATTGGCTTGTGACTGTCTGCCTCTCCTTGTTGGCCTTCCAGACATACTAATGGCCTGTAGCTGCACTAAGCTCTGGGATATATATATATATATATATATATATATATATACTGATACTGCAGCTAGCAAAATCAACTGCCTGGCTGTAGTATGAGAACACCACCAACCTTCTACGGGTAGCTTTAGCTGAACACTGTGCAGAGCTCGCGAAAAACTAACTTGTAGCTTATTTAGCTGTCTGCGGTAGTGATAGGATCAGGAAAACACCACCAACCTTTTACAGGTAGCTTTAGCTGAACACTGTGCAGAGCTCGCACTACACTAACTTAGTAGATGGGGAGAGTGTTCTTCCAGCTCCTCGGGCTGGGTGGTAATACGCCTTCCTGCAGCTTGATGGCCAGGTTGGGATCGGGCCGTTCCTGTGGAGCTAGGGCCGGCGCCATTTTGCAGGATAGAAGTCTGTGAGACGCTGTGGCTGCCTATTCGTCTTCCGCCGCTTAGTCATTGCTCCTGCGGGTGTCAGGCGCTTCAGTGAGAGTGTGTAGAGCCGGAGGAGACCTCACCCCGTTGTCGCTGAATGTCGCTCAGAGCGTGAGGCTGCCGGAGCTCTGAGTTATGCGGCCATCTTCTCCACCGGCCGGACAAGCCCCATTTTATACATTTATATCAGTCCCTGCCTTCAAGTAGCTTACAATCTAATGTCCCTAACTCACATTCATACACATAATAGGACCAATTACCTCCCAGCATGACTTTTGGAGTGTGGGAGGAAACCCACACAGGCACAGGGAGAACATACAACCTCCAGGAAGGTAGTGCTGTGGTTGGGATTCAAACCGATGACCCTAGTGCTGCCAGGTGGAAAGCATTAGCATTTGCTATTGTGATGCACATCTGCTATTCAGTCTTCAGAGATCTCATCAACCTTCTTCCTTATCAGCAGAGAATATCAGATAAAAAAACCATCCTGTCCAATCTCTAGCAATGCTTATTCTGGCCTCACACTGTCTGCTGATACCATTCATGCTTCATACACAAGGAGATTATAGCACAATGCGAGTCATTAGACATGTGCAATTTGTTTCATTTCAAATTAGTTTTTCAAACAAAATTCCACAAATTTGTTAATTCTGAAATATTCAAATGAACAAAAAACATTTTAATGAACTTTTTTGAAAATTCAAAAATCGAAAATTCGGAAATTTGAAGATTCCGAAATTCAGAAATCCGAAAAATTGAAAATAAGAACGAATATCCAAAAATTAGAAACCCTAAAATTTCTACAATCTGAAATAATAACTAACTAATAATAACTATTATTAACTATTAAATTATAGATATTGGAATTTCCTTTCAATTTTGGCTGTTAGTGAACGTAATGAACACAAATTTATCAGAAGTTAAGAATTATCCAAAATAACGGATGACACATCTAAACTAATAGAATGTAATGAATTAATAATAATAAAAACTTTTTTGTCAATATTTTTTATTATTAGTTACATTCCATTTGTTTAGATGCGGCATGCGTTATTTCAGATAATTCATAACTTCGGATAAATTCGTATTCGCTACGTTCACTAACAGCCAAATTTGAAAGGAAATTCCAATATTTATAATTTAATAGTTATTATTAGTTAGTTATTTCGGATTTTTGAATTTTTGGATTTTTCAATTTTCAGGTTATCATTCTTATTTTCCAATATTTTTAATTTTCGGATTTTGAATTTACGAATTTTAGAATTTACAAATTTTTAAATTTCTGAATTTTTACATCCAAGTTTTCGAAATTATGAATTTATTCGAAATAACTAATTTTGATCATAAGGAATGACCCGAAAAACTAAAAAAAAGAATGAAACAAAAACAAACTAATTTTTTGGCAGTGCACATGTCTACGAGTCATGTCAGTGGTATTCTGTTGTCATCCTGTGTATGGAGATATCACCGTCTCTACACATGGATGATAATATTGGGGTGTCTACTCCATTATAACATTTTTTGGAGTTTTATATAAATGATCTGATATAAATGATTCCAATAAAGAGAAATGAGTTCCATTCATGTAGAGAATAGTTACATTAATTCCTGGGGGAGAAATTAATTTTCTTCTGGTAACTTTCTTCTCTTCTACAGATTGGATAATAATCACCTGACAGACAGTTCCTGCCCCCACCTGGCATCTGGAATAAGAAATAACCGGACACTGTGGACACTGAACCTGTCTAGGAACAATCTGGAGGGTCCTCATTTCAGGGATCTGATGGAAGCTCTGACAACAAACCGGATAGAGGATTTAGAGTGAGTATAACAGGACTGACTGAGACAATAATATTCTGGGACAGTTTTATATCTAAACTACATAAATAATATATAAATATGATAATTAATAATAATATAATATAATTATATGGTTTTCCTTTTTGTCTCAGTAAATAGCTAATCCTGGAATGTTGGGTAATTCTTGAATCTTATCACTCTATTAGCCATGAAATAATTGTTTCATAAAACCTGATATTCTGTTTTATCTGGTAACTGAATTAGATGAGATTATAGGAGGTCATACACGGGGAATCTGAACTTACTGCAATCATCAATCAGAGCCTCATATGACCTTCCTGTCATGACCATTTTATTTAATATTTATTACAAGCATTTATATATCGCCAAAAATGTATACAGCACTTTACACACGTAATATATATTCATATCAGTCCCTGCCTTCAAGGAGCTTACAATCTAATGTCCCTAACTCATATTCATACACATAATAGGACTAATTACCTCCCAGCATGTATTTTGGAGTGTGGGAGGAAACCCACACAGGCACAGGGAGAACATACAACCTCCAGGCAGGTAGTGCCGTGGTTGGGATTCAAACCGATGACCCCAGTGCTGCCAGGTGGAAGTGATAACCACTTTGCTATTGTGATGCACATCTGCTATTCAGTCTTGAGGGCTCTCCTCCATACTTCCTTCTTATCAGCAGAGAATATCAGATAACTAAACCATCCCTTCTAAACTCTAGCAATGCTTATTCTGGCCTCACACTGTCTGCAGACACCATTCATGCTTCATACACAAGGAGATTATAACACAATACGAGTCATTAGACATGTGCAATTCCTTTAATTTCAAATTAGTTTTTCAAACAAAATTCCACAAATTTGTTAATTCTGAAATATTCAAACAAAAATAAATTTTAATGAACTTTTTTGAAAATTCAAAAATCGAAAATTCAGAAGTTTAAAGATTTGGAAATTCAGAAATCCGAAAATTTGAAAATGAGAACGAAAATCCAAAAATTAGAAACTCCAAAATTTCTAAAATCTGAAATAACTAACTAATAATAACTATTATTAACTATTAAATTATATATATTGGAATTTCCTTTCAATGTTGGCTGTTAGTGAACGTAACGAATACAAATTTATCCGAAGTTACGAATTATCCAAAATAACGGATGCCACATTTAAACTAATAGAATGTAATGAATTAATAATAATAATAATAAAAACTTTTTTATCAATATTTTTTATTATTTATTTGCTATGTTCCATTTGTTTAGATGCGGCATGCGTTATTTCAGATAATTCATAAATTCAGATAAATTTGTATTTGTTGCGTTCACTAAATTTGAAAGGAAATTCCAATATTTATAATTTAATAGATATTATTAGTTAGTTATTTCCGATTTTTGAATTTTCATGTTATCGTTCTTATTTTCTAATTTTTTTTAATTTTCTATTTCGAATTTACAAATTTTTACATTTCTGAATTTTTACATTTCCAAATTTTCAAATTTATGAATTTATTCCAAATAACGAATTTTGATCATAAGGAATGACCCGAAAAACTAACAAAAAAATAATAAAAAATAAAAAGAATGAAACAAAAACAAACTAATTTTTTGGCAGTGCACATATCTACGAGTCGTGTCAGTGGTATTCTGTGGTCATCATGTGTATGGAGATATCACCGTCTCTACACATGGAGGATAATATTGGGGTATCTACTCAATTATAATATTTTTCTTATAAAATTCTATGTCCTGGAATGTTATAAAGTGATCTGATATAAAGGATTCCAATAAAGAGAAATTAGTTACATTCATGTAGAGAAGAGTTACATTCAATCCTGGGGGAGAAATTAATTTTCTTCTGGTAACATTCTTCTATTCTAGTTTTATGTCTAATCACCTGACAGACAGTTCTTCCCCCCACCTGGCATCTGGAATAACAAATAACCAGACACTGAGGAGACTGGACCTGTCTGAGAACAATCTGGAGGGTCCTCATTTCAGGGATCTGATGGAAGCTCTGACAACAAGCCGGATAGAGGAATTACAGTGAGTATAACAGGACTGACTGAGACAATGATATTCTGGGACAGTTTTATATCTAAACCAAATAATAATAATATTAATAATTATGCAATTATATGGATTTCTCTTTTGTCTCAGTATATAGCCAATCCTGGACTGTTATATAATTCTTGGATCTTATCACAATCTGTTATCAGCCATGAAAGAGGCACATCCTAAAACATACTTAAAAATCTGATATTCTTTTTGGTCTGGTAGCTAGTAAAATAGATGAGATTATAGAAGGACATTCATGGGGGAATCAGATCTCACTGCAATCACCAATCAGAGCATCATATGAGCTTCTTGTCACCTGACTATTCTGATCAATCACTAGCAATGCTGACCCCAGCCTCACACTGTCTGCTGATACCATTCATGCTCCATACACAAGGAGACTATAGCACACTACGAGTCATGTCAGTGGTATTTTGTGCCCATCCTGTGTATGGAGATATCACCATCTCTACACATGGATGATAATATTGGGGGGTCCACTCCAGTGGCAGCTGGTGCAAAATTTTCTTGGGGGGAGGGGGGTGGCCCACTGCCCCCACCCAACAAGCCACCCCCTTCCCCCAGCCAGCCGACCACCCCCCACCTCCCATCAATTGATCAATCAATGCTCCCCTCATTGCTCGATTGTTTACCGCTCCGCTCACATGTCAGGTCCCCCAAAGCCTTGCAGTTATCCCATCCAGGTTGCGGCTTTGGTGACTTCTCCCCCCGCATCTCCTCCTAAGTCCTGGCAGTTGTTTCTCCTCCTGGTTAATCAGAACTTAGGACTCATGGCCAATGGGGTCTTAGGACTCTCAGCCAATCAGGACTCACTTCCTGATTGGCCAGGAGGAGAAGCAGGAAGACATTAGCGAATATTAATTTGCTATTGTCACACAACTCGGTGGGCTCTGCGCCCCAAGCCCATCCTCTTTGAAGCCAATTGGAGCCTCAGGCTCTGAATATGTGCTTCAAAAAAATAAAAATAAACTCCATTGAAATCCATGCGTTATCTGCCTTGCATGTAAATTAGGGGCCAGGCGCGTGGATTAGGTGGCGGGTGCCCCTGTGCCCTGCGATGGTAACTTCATTATAACATTTTTATTAAATAATGTCCTGGAGTGTTATAAAGTGTTCTGATATAAATGATTCCAATAAAGAGAAATGAGTTCCATTCATGTAGAGAATAGTTACATTCATTCCTTGGGGAGAAATTAATTTTCTTCTGGTAACATTCTTCTCTTCTAGTTTGATCTCTAATCACCTGACAGACAGTTCCTGCTCCCACCTGGCATCTGGAATAAGAAATAACCAGACACTGAGGAGACTGAACCTGTCTATGAACAATCTGGAGGGTCCTCATTTCAGGGATCTGATGGAAGCTCTGACAACAAGCCGGATAGAGGAATTACAGTGAGTATAACAGGACTGACTGAGACAATAATATACTGGGACAGTTTTATATCTACACCAAATAATAATATTAATATTAATAATAATGCAATTATATGGATTTCCCTTTTGTCTCAGTATATAGCCATTCCTGGACTGTTATCTAATTCTTCGATCTTATCACAATCTGTTATCAGCCTTGATAGAGACACTTCATAAAACCTACTTAAAAATCTGATATTCTCTTTGGTCTTGTAGCTAGTAAAATAGATGAGATTATAGGAGGACATACATGGGGGAATCAGATCTCACTGCAATCAACAATCAGAGCCTCATATGAGCTTCCTGTCACCTGACTATTCTGATCAATCACTAGCAATGTTGATCCCGGCCTCACACTGTCTTCTGATACCATTCATGCTCCATACACAAGGAGATTATAGCACACTACGAGTCATGTCAGTGGTATTCTGTGCTCATCCTGTGTATGGAGATATCACCATCTCTACACATGGATGATAATATTGGTATTGGTGGTCTACTCCAGTGGCAGCTGGTGCATAATTTTCTTGGGGGGAGGGGGCGGCCCGTGGCCCCACCCAAGAAGCCACCCCCCTTCCCCCAGTCAGCCAACCACCCCCACCTCCCATTGATTGATCAATCAATGCTCCCCCATTGCTCAATCGATCACCACTCTGCTCGCCAGTCAGGCCCCCAACCAGCCTTGCAGTTACCCCATTCAGGTTGTGGCACATCTCCTCCCAAGTCCTGGCAGTTGTTTCTCCTGGCCAATCAGGACTTGGGTCTTGTGGCCAATGGGGTCTTAGGACTCCCGGCCAATCAGGACCCGCTTCTTGATTGGCTGGGAGGAGAAGCAGGAAGACATTAGCGAATATTAATATTAATTATTTGCTATTGTCACACAACTGGGTGGGCTCTGTGCCCCGAGCCCACTCTTTTTGAAGCCAATTAGAGCCTCAGGCTCTGATCATGTGCTTCGAAAAAATAAAAATAAACCCCTTTGAAATCCATGCGTCTGGTGCCTTGCATGTAGATTAGGGGCTGGGCGCATGGATTAGGAGGGCGGCGCCCCTGTGCCCTGCGTTGGTAACTTCATTATAACATTTTTCTCATAAGATTCTATGTCCTGGAGTGTTATAAAGTGATCTGATATAAATTATTCCAATAAAGAGAAATGAGTTCCATTCATGTAGAGAATAATTACATTCATTCCTGGGGGAGAAATTCATTTTCTTCTGGTAACATTCTTCTTTTCTTCTGCAGATTGTCCCATAATCAACTGACAGACCATTCCTGCCCCCATTTGGCATCTGGAATAAGAAATAACTGGACACTGAGGACACTGGACCTGGATTGGAACAATCTGGAGGGTCCTCATTTCAGGGATCTGATGGAAGCTCTGACAACAAGCCGTATAGAGAGATTACAGTGAGTATAACAGGACTGACTGAGACAATAATATTACACACTGTATCAGCTATGAAATAACCCTTCACACCCACTAACTCTATATACAGGAAATGTCCTTCCTAGTGCCCAGAGCTGGGAGAACATTTACAAACATTTATACTTTGCAGCTGCAGGGCCCTCTGGGGATTGATCTGATCTCTTTGGGTGGGCTGGAAGATTGATCAGTAGTGGTGGTGTTTAGTGAACCCCTTAACTGTCAACACTGTTTGGTGGTGCAGTGGATAGATAAAAACAGATCTGTGGCTGTGGATTTGTTTTCATTCATGCTGCAGCATGTATAGATTCCTCTAGATTGGATCTAAGTGGCTGTACAGTCACCTAATCATTTATATTGTACATGTGTCTGGGCAGGTGATCAGTGACTTCACTCCCCTGTGAAATATTCCCCATATCCTGGCCCCTGGACTCACTGCTCCATTTTTAGAACTGGATCTTTGCAGACATTCAGAACGGAGTAGAACATATTGAGAGTGAACCCGGAAGTCCTCAGCTCCGAGCACTTTTGGGTTTAGAGCTGTGTTATGGGTTGTGTCAGGGAAATGCCTAGTCAATGAATTAATTTAAGTTAATTTTAGCCATAGTTACATAGTTACATAGTAGGTGAGGTTGAAAAAAGACACAAATCCATGAAGTCCAACCTATGTGTGTGATTATGTCAGTATTACATTGTATATCCCTGTATACAATGCCCCCAGCTGAGACCACCGCCTGTGGAAGGGAATTCCACATCCTTTCCGCTCTTACAGTAAGGAACCCTCTATGTAGTTTAAGGTTAAACCTCTTTTCTTCTCATTTTAATGAATGGCCACGAGTCTTGTAAAACTCCCTTCTGCGAAAAAGTTTATCCCTATTGTGGGGTCACCAGTATGGTATTTGTATATTGAAATCATATCCCCTCTCAAGCTTCTCTTCTCCAGAGAGAATAAGTTTAGTGCTCGCAACCTTTCCTCATAACTAATATCCTCCAGACCCTTTATTAGCTTTGTTGCCCTTCTTTGTACTTGCTCCATTTCCAGTACATCCTTCCTGAGGACTGGTGCCCAGAACTGGACAGCATACTCTAGGTGCGGCCAGACCAGAGTCTTGTAGAGCGGGAGAATTATCGTTTTATCTCTGGAATGAATCCCTTTTTTAATGCATGTCAATATTCTGTTTGCTTTGTTATCAGCAGCTTGGCATTGCATGATATTGCTGAGCCTATCATCCACTAGGACCCCAGGTCCTTTTCCATCCTAGATTCCCCCAGAGGTTCTCCCCCCAGTGTATAGATTGCATTCATATTTTTGCCACCCAAATGCATTATTTTACATTTTTCTACATTGAACCTTATTTGCCATGTAGTTGCCCACCTCATTCATTTGTTCAGATCTTTTTGCAAGATTTCCTGCGGAAAAGTTATTGCCCTGCTTAGCTTCGTATCGCCCTCAAATACAGAGAGCCAGTCCAGAATCCTTTGCAATAACTCAGCCAGTCGATGTGAATATAATATTTATTCAATAAGTCATATATACACTATAAATAGCGGGATTGATAGGCAGAGACAGACAATATAATACAATTCCAAAATTGTCTTTAACAATAGTTTATATATATATATATATATATATATATATATATATATATATATATATATATATATATATATATGTATATCTATGTATATAATGAACTAATTTCAATAAATAATTTCTTCCCGTACACAAAATAACCACTGAACCAATTATCAGACAATAGTCTGTGTTTTACGGAATTTAGCGGTTATTCCCCTGCGGAAGGAATAAGCGGCAAACAAAATGCTGCGCCCCTATGGCCCAAGAACAGAAAAATGATTAAAAAAAATAATAATAATGTAGCGATACCCCCGAAGGGGCTGCTTAACCACTTCAATACAGAACACTTATATACCCTTCCTGCCCAGACCACTTTTCAGCTTTCAGCGCTCTCTTACTTTCAATGCCAATTACTCAGTCACTGTACCCAAACAACATTTTTATCATTTTTTTCCACACAAATAGAACTTTCTTTTGGTGGTATTTAATCACCGCTGTTTTTTTTATTTTTGTGACATAAGTGAAAAGAGAGCGAAAGTTTTGAAAAAAAAACAACACTTTTTTTAGTTTCTTTTTGCAAAATTTTGCAAATAAATAATTTTTGTTCATAAATTTGGGCCAACATTTATATTGCTACATATCTTTGGTAAAAATAACCCAAATAAGTGTATATTATTTGGTCTGTGTGAAAGTTAGAGTCTACAAGCTATGGTTCAAATCATTGAAAATGTATCAAACCTGATGCAATTGATGTTTTTGTTTCAGTATTTTTCAGAATGCCACTGGTGGAATCCCCTGCGTGTACTACTGATTACTTTTGTGAACTTCTCCATTCATGCCCTTAAAAATACAGTTTTGAACTGGTGCACTCATTGAAAATGCAACTGCCACTTGAGTCTGATCAACCCAATCTTATTATATATATATATATATATATATATATATATATATATATATATATATATATATAGTATCTCACAAAAATGAGTACATGGATACATGCTGAATGGTGGACACGGGCTGCATGGTGGCCAGAGGCTGCATGGGTGGGCACAGGCTGCATGGTGGCCAGAGGCTGCATGGGTGGGCACAGGCTGCATGGTGGCCAGAGGCTGCATGGTGGGCACAGGCTGCATGGTGGGTACAGGCTGCATTGTGAGCACAGGCTGCATTGTGGGCAGAGGCTGCATGGTGGGCACAGGCTGCATGGTGGACACAAGCTGCATGGTGGACACAGGCTGCATGGTGGGCAGAGGCTGCATCGGTGGACACAGGCTGCATTGGTGGACATAGGCTGCATGGGTGGGCAGAGGCTGCATTGGTGGGCACGGGCTGCATTAGTGGGCACAGGCAGGCTGCATTGGTGGGCTAAGGCAGGCTGCATTGGTGGGCACAGATAAAGTTGTTGTTAATATTTATTTTTATAACTTAATTCTGGTTGAAACATTTAAGTGTAATTTCATGAGATAATTTATGAGGGCATGTTTAGGGGCAGAATTAGGGGCAGAATTAGGGGCAGGGCAGGGTCGGGTGGGGCAACTGGTGGCGAGTAACTTTTGAGGCCTGGCTAGTAGCTCAGGACTTGAACTTTTGAGCCCTGCATTAGAAAACTGACCAGTTGCATTCCAGCCCTGTCAGTCGAGACATTCTTTTTTTGTGACACCCTGTTCAAGTGCTTCGTATTAAGAAAAATGCAAGCAAGTTTGAAGTGTGAAATTGGGCAAAAGTGCTTAAGAAACTTTGGAAATGTAAGGAAAGCTTATTGAGAAGCTATGCTATCATCTCCACAAGCGTACTGATGGCACAAGGCCTTTAAGGAAGGATGAGAAGGCTTTTAAGATGAAAAATGATCAGGACTCCCCTCTTCATCAAAAACTGAACAGAATGTGAATGCAGTGAGGTCTTTTCTCAACCATGATCAATGGCTTACTATCAGAATGATTGCAGAGGAAACAGGAATTTCAAAGTCAATTGTTCATGAAATTGTGACTAAAGTTTAGAACAAGAAAAGTGTGTGCAAAACTTGTTCCAAAGAACTTGTCACCTAATCAGAAGGAACACCGTCAACTCGTTTGCCAAGCCATGTTGGCCTATATGGAAAGAGAGACAGTTTTTTTGAGTCGAGTGATCATGGGAGATGAATCCTGGGTGTTTGCATATGATCCCAAGATGAAGAAACAAGGTTCAGAATGGCACATGCCCACGTTACCTCGCCCCAAGAAGGCTCAAATAAGCAAATCAAAAGTCAAATCAATGATTTTTATTCATGTGGAATTGACTTACTGGTCAAACTGTGAATCAAAGATTTTACCTGGAAGTTGCTTGAGACAAAGAGTTTTTCATGTGTGTCCTGAGATCAGCTCAACTTGGACCCTTCACAGAGTTTTTGGCTGAAAAACACATCACAGTGTTTCCCCATGCTTCCTACAGCCCCAACTTGGCTCCTTGTGACTTTTTCCCGAAAATGAAGAAGGGTTTGAAAAGACAGCATTTTGGTAATGTGGATATGTCCAAAGAGCCACTACACAGGCTCTGGATGCCATCCCACTTGAAGACTTACAGGGATGCTATGAAAAATGAAAAAATAGCTGGGAGCGTTGTGTATACTCACAAGGTGCATACTTTGAAGGAGACAATGTTCAATTGTAAACTTTTTCAATAAAATAATTTTTAAAATATCATTCACATTACTTTCTGGACACACCTCATATTGTCCACAGCATCTAGTCTTTGGTGGAAACTCTCTGAATTCCTCCATATATTCCTCCATATCCTGCCTATGTGCGATCTTCAGCTGGCTAAACATAGTTTCCATGTCAAGCTTAATAGGTAATAAGACAAAGCACTTGCATAGTGCCTTAGGCAGGACCCGCTTATCCTCTTCACTCCTCCTGATCTGCACCTTCTTCTTCACCATTGTCCTCCCCCCATACTCTCCATAGACTTACTATAGGGATGGGGGCTGGGTAATTGCTGCACTGTTCTGGGTATTCACAGATGTTTCCATGCTCAATATATCCAAGCTCTGATTGCCATAGAGAACCTGAGAACCTCCACAATCAAGCTGCAGAGTTGATTGTGTCTATTTGGCTGTTTCTGCTAGTGCTCCACTCTCTTCTGCCTCCACACGTGCAGATACCATCTTCCTCTGAGAGTTAGCAGTGCTGCACAGTGCCCTTTGCCGGTTAAAATAAGATTCAATTTCCCCTGCTTCTTTATTCTCTTGTGGGGCCTCTCTCCTTGGGTCCTGAGACTTTGACCGCTGCTTGTCCGATTTCCCCATCTGTCCTGGCTGCTAAGAATATCAGAGCAAGATTGGATAGCACAGGTTAACATCCATTGAAAACTCAGCACTATCTCCCCAACACACACGCTCAGCCAGAGGATCACTTTACAGACAAGTCAGAAAGCTCAGTTGTAGAGCTGCACAAAGCACCCCTGCTGCTAGCTCTGGTAATGGGGAAGCACAATATGACAGCCACTGGGAGGAACCAACAGTAGAAGCATATCGGCTTGGGGAGCACTCCATGTACCCAGGGGATTAAGGTCAACACCTAATCCAGCGAGTCTAGCGGGTCCGTCTATGGGAGGAGATCGAGGGTGAACAAAGCAGCTATTTTTTGCTCCTTCTTTTTCTAACCAACAGGCAGAGATGAACAAGAGTGGGGGAGTGGGATGGGTGAAGAAGGGGGAGAGCAGGCATGAGTTTACCTGTTTCCTGCTCCCACTCCAATGTATTCACGGTACTCAGACAGTACTCCAACCCCTGAGTGACAGCGGTGGCTCAGTGGCTGGTATTGGCTGGCATCAACAGTCTCCAAGTGCATTTAGACAACTTTAGCTGTTAGTACAGCCTGTGCATTGATTCCTGCATCGGGTTTCGGTCCCTAAACATCCACCGGTCAAAGCTAGGAGCTCTCAGCTAGCGTGCATTTTCCATGCCATTACCAGACCACGCCCCCCCATGCCACATTGTTTCATTTAACCACCTAAAGGGTAAGTTCACCTTTTCAGATAAATTACAGGTCTCCCTCCTCGCCCCCCGTCCTGCTGACCTGGACCACAGCAACCTATGGTTCTAAGCCCCTCATCAGCAGGGACGTTTTGGAGCATTTTAATTGGTCAGCACCATCACATTGGCGGCGTTGACCAATCAGTAGCCGCATAGCCCGTCCTGTCAGCTATGGAGAAGACCCCTGGATGCAGAGAAGATTTCCAAGCCCTGGACTCCTAGTGCAGATATACCGGGGCTTATAACCGGAGATTGCTGTGTTCCAGGTCAGTGGGACCGGGGGGAGGGGGGAGGGGGGAGGAGGGGAGCCTGTGTAAGTTCACCTTACAGATTTTTCTGCAAAGGTGAACTTACACTTTTAGGACTGGGCCTATTTTTCAGACTCGGTGTTTACAAGCTAAAATAATTTTTTTTGCTAGAAAATTACTCAGAACCCCCAAACATTATATAATTTTTCAGACACACTAGAAAAAAAATGGCAGTCATTGCAATACTTTATGTCACACTGTATTTGCACAGCAGTCTTTTTTTCTTATTTTTTTTCTTTTTTATTTTGACACTGTCCTTTTAAAAAAAAAAAATTTTGGTCACTTTTATTCCTATTTACAGTACAAGGAATGTAAACATCTCTTGTAATAGAAAGAAAGCATGGCAGAGCCTCTTAAATGTGAGATCTAGGGTCAAAAAGACCTCAGATCTCACATTTACACTAAATAAAATACAATAATAAAAAATTAATGTCATTTAAAAAAAAATCCTCCTTTAAGAGCATTGGGTGGAAGTTATGTTTGACATCACTTCCGAAGTTCCGCCCTCCAATGTTATGGAGCTGAGCGGGGGCCATCTTTCCCTCACTCAGCATCCATGCAGTGAGGGGAGAGAAACGATCGGCTCTGCCTCCACCGTTGGCTCCAGTTATGGAGATGACCAAAGCGTGGCTAGAGGGGTGGGGCCCCTCTCCCACCCCTGATTAAAGTGATCTCGCGGGTAATCCACTGCAGAGACCACTTTTATCGTAAAGAGAACAGTCCACCCTTTTTAAAAATACTTGGTTATCTCAGCTAGCTGCTACCATAACAACGCTATTTAATGTCAAAATAGCGAGGTATAACAACGATGGCTGGTCCTTAAGTAGTTAACCATGCTTCTGTAAGCCCCTCCCATTGTTAATGCAATTTAGCCACACCAACTATTCACTGCAGTGAGTGTAGCGTGCCACATTCCTACCCTCCTTGGGGCACCCAATTGTGTCCAAGGTCTTTTATAATCCTATAGTGTATACCACCAAAAATAATTCCTGTGCGCTGCTAAAGTGTTTGGGGTGGCTTGAATTAAAGGTGGCAATCCTAATGACATAATAAAGTGCTGTTACTTTATTCCTTTTGACTGTCAGGATGCATGAGGCTTTGTTTCCTTTATTCACCACTCTCTGAAGCAGATACCACTCAACTGGATGGTTAAGCATCATTTAGGAGTTCCACTGATATTCATTCATAATTGCATGCACATAAGGCATGATCACAATGCAATTAGTTGGAGGAAACCTTTGGATGGTTATATACATTATTGCTTTATGTTGGTTGAACATGTTTATTAAGTGTTCTTGCATAGCAAGACCACTTATTGTTATCTCACATATATATTATTCTTATTATTATAGCCAAATTTACCACCCTAACTCCTCCCACAGTTTTTACACTACATAGACAAGTAATATACCGAAACGTGTGGATTGTTCCCGAATGGTGTGCTATTACTTTGTGGAACGTTTCGCCGAATGGTTCACGAAATATCGTCGTTTTTGCGGCGAAATTGGTCCCATAGGAATGAATGGGGAAACTAGAGTGGGAGATGACAAAAGCTGGAAAATCAGAACATGATTTCTAAACTGCCGCCACTCCCTCATTTTCAAGCCCACCTACACAAATCTTATATCAAAACGTTCAGCTATCCCTGCTGCCACTAAACATGTCCACGGCTAAGCCATAGCCCTGATAGTTTTCACAATATGACCATTTGTTTGCAACTCACGCCGTCCATTGACATTCATTGAAACTACACTCTAGCCCCCTCCAAATTTGAAGGGCAATTTCTAAACTGCGACCATGCCTTCATTTTTAATATTTCAGAGACATACTATACATCAAAATCTAGGTCTGGGTCTTGTGATTCTCACAATATAAAGATCTTCGCTGTAGGATGTATAGTTTTTAAAATACCGCCATTTGTTTAGAGGTCATTTCAGGAAATTTTAGCCATTAATCAGAGTGTACTGTTAGTGTTTGTTTTGTTGCCATGGTTACCAAAGCTTCTGTTATACACAGGGGGGAGGTGGCTGGAGCATCTCAGCTGATTACAGAGCCCGGGGGGAGGGGACAGACACACCATGTACTGATTTATAATAGAGGAATATGATGGGGCAGTTTTGATGGGGTAATTCTGATGGGGCAGTTTTGATGAAGCAGTATTTGGGAAGCATAAACAGGGCATGAGCGTTGCTAGGAAACAGTGTTTGTAAACACAAGATGCTGAGACACCCCAAATGCATGTGACTTCATCTGCTAGACTTGATAATGCTTGTAGACTCCTCCCACAGTTTTCACACTACAGAGACAAATAATATACCGAAACGAGCGGATTGTTCCCGATTGGTGTGTTATTACTTTGTGGAATGTTTTGCCGAATGGTCCACGAAATGACGTTTTTGCGGCGAAATTGGTCCCATAGGAATGAATGGCGACATGTTCAAAACTAGAGTGGGAAGTGACAAAAGCTGACAACCCCATGATCAGCCAAAACATTATGACCGCCCCATGTAAAAAAAAAAATATTTTTGAAAAAAAAAAAAAAATTTTTGAAAAAAGTAAAAAAATAATCTTTGGAAAAAAAAAATCATTTTTGAAAAAAAAAAAAATATTTTTGAAAAAAAAAATATTTTTGAAAAAAAAAAAATTATTTTTGAAAAAAAAATTTCTTTAAAAAAAAATTATTTTTGAAAAAAAAATATATTTGAAAAAAAAATATTTTTGAAAAAAAAAATTATTTTTGAAAAAAAATTACTTTAAAAAAAATAATAATTTCGAAAAAAAAATTATTTTTGAAATAAAAAAATTCATTTTTGAAAAAAAAAATTACCTTTGAAAAAAAAAATTACTTTTGAAAAAAAAAATCATTTTTGAAGAAAAAAAAAATCATTTTTGATTAAAAAAAATTCATTTTTGAAAAAAAAAATTACTTTTGAAAAAAATGTTCAGCTCTTTCAGCGAATGATGGAACTTTTTTACTACTATTTATACTTTTTAAAATATTAAGCTTTTTAACACTTTTCACAGTTACTCAAGCCACTCCACCCCACCCAGTTACTCCGCCCACTCCAGTTGTAGAGGCAAGAACACTTTCACAATTTCCCCAGAAATTGTACCTTTTCTAGTTATATTTACTTTGATTCTGACTATATGATTGACAATGTGTCTGAATGATAGGGGGATATAGTTTGTAGTTCATGGACAACATTGTCTGTTCCTAATGAGGAGAGAGGGGCATGCCTAAACTGGATTAATTTATATATAAATATTATTTTGTACATCAATAAAGATATTTATATTTATTTCCTGATGGGAGAAGATCTCTATTAGGGATGGGCCGAACACCCCCCGGTTCGGTTCGCATCCAGAACATGCGAACGGACCGATAGTTCGCGCAAACATTCGAACACCATAAAAGTCTATGGAACTCGTACGTGAGAAATCAAAAGTGCGAATTTTAAAGGCTAATATGCAATTTATTGTCCTAAAAAGGGTTTGGGGACCCGGGTGCTGCCCCAGGGGACATGTATCAATGGAAAAAAAAGTTTTAAAAATGGACGTTTATTCGGGAGCAGTGATTTTAATGATGCTTAACCACTTGACGACCGCCGCACGATGATATACGTCCACAGAGCGGCACGGGCAGGCAAAAGGACATACATATACGTCCTTGCCTTCCCACAGGTGGGGGGGTCGTCTTTGGTCTGGGAGCGTTCAGTGATGAGGGGGAGGCCATCCGATTGTGGCCCCCCTCGCGATCGTTCCCAGCCAATGAGAATCCTCCCCTGCCTGTGTGTAGTACACACAGGCAGGGGATGTGATGTCATCTCTCCTCGGCTCGGCAGTTTCCGTTCCGGCGCCGAGGAGAGAAGACTTCACTGTGAGTGCACAACACATACACACACAATAGAACATGCACACTTTACACCCCCGATCCCCCCCCAATCACCCCCCCCTGTCACACTGACACCAAGCAGTATTTTTTTTTTGATTACTGCATGGTGTCAGTTTGTGACAGTTACTGTGTTAGGTCAGTTAGGGTTAGCTCCCTTTAGGTCTAGGGTACCCCCCTAACCCCCCCTAATAAAGTTTTAACCCCTTGATCACCCCCTGTCGCCAGTGTCACTAAGCGATCATTTTTCTGGTGACGCTAGTTAGGGACGTAAATATTTAGGTTCGCCGTCAGCGTTTTATAGCGACAGGGACCCCCATATACTATCTAATAAATGTTTTAACCCCTTGATTGCCCCCTAGTTAACCCTTTCACCACTGATCACCGTATAACCGTTACGGGTGACGCTGGTTAGTTCGTTTATTTTTTATAGGGTCAGGGCACCCGCCATTTATTACCGAACAAAGGTTTAGCCCCCTGATTGCCCGGCGGTGATATGCGCCGCCCCAGGCAGCGTCAGATTAGCACCAGTACCGCTAACACCCACGCACGCAGCATATGCCTCCCTTAGTGGTATAGTATCCGAACGGATCAATATCCGATCCAATCAGATCTATACTAGCGTCCCCAGCAGTTTAGGGTTCCCAAAAATGCAGCATTAGCGGGATCAGCCCAAATACCTGCTAGCACCTGCATTTTGCCCCTCCGCCCGGCCCAGCCCAGCCCACCCAAGTGCAGTATTGATCGATCAATGTCACTTCAAAACACTAAATGCATAACTGCAGCGTTCGCAGAGTCAGGCCTGATCCCTGCGATCGCTAACAGTTTTTTTGGTAGCATTTTGGTGAACTGGCAAGCACCAGCCCCAAGCAGTGTCAGGTTAGCGCCAGTAGCGCTAACACCCACGCACGCACCGTACACCTCCTGTAGTGGTATAGTATCTGATCCGATCAGATCTATACTAGCGTCCCCAGCAGTTTAGGGTTCCCAAAAACGCAGTGTTAGTGGGATCAGCCCAGATACCTGCTAGCACCTGCGTTTTGCCCCTCCGCCCGGCCCAGCCCAGCCCTCCCAAGTGCAGTATCGATCCATCACTGTCACTTACAAAACACTAAACACATAACTGCAGCGTTCGCAGAGTCAGGCCTGATCCCTGCGATCGCTAACATTTTGTTTGGTAGCGTTTTGGTGAACTGGCAAGCGCCAGCGGCCTAGTACACCCCGGTCGTAGTCAAACCAGCACTGCAGTAACACTTGGTGACGTGGCGAGTCCCATAAGTGCAGTTCAAGCTGGTGAGGTGGCAAGCACAAGTAGTGTCCTGCTGCCAACCAGAAGAAGACAAACAGGCCCGTTGTGCCCATAATGCCCTTCCTGCTGCATTCGCCAATCCTAATTGGGAACCCACCACTTCTGCAGCACCCGTAATTCCCCCATTCACATCCCCAACCAAATGCAGTCGGCTGCATGAGAGGCATTTTCTTTATGTCCTCCCGAGTACCCCTACCCAACAAACCCCCCCAAAAAGATGTTGTGTCTGCAGCAAGCACGGATATAGGCATGACACCCGCTATTATTGTCCCTCCTGTCCTGACAATCCTGGTCTTTGCATTGGTGAATGTTTTGAACGCTACCATTCACTAGTTGAGCATTAGCGTAGGGTACAGCATTGCACAGACTAGGCACACTTTCACAGGGTCTCTCAAGATGCCATCGCATTTTGAGAGACCCAAACCTGGAACCGGTTACAGTTATAAAAGTTAGTTACAAAAAAAAAGTGTAAAAAAATATATATATATATAAAATTTTAAAAAAGTTGTCGTTTTATTGTTCTCTCTCTCTCTATTCTCTCTCTATTGTTCTGCTCTTTTTTACTGTATTCTATTCTGCAATGTTTTATTGTTATTATGTTTTATCATGTTTGCTTTTCAGGTACAGTACCTGACCGCGAGATTGTGTTTCCAGCGCGATAGCATCGCGCTGGTTCTCGGCGACAGGGTACTGTGAATGTTGCGCTGGCTCGCTCATCGGGAAAGGAAAACTTTGTTTTCCTTCCGCGATGAGTGACAGGCAGCGCTGACAGCTGTCTAGTATGAATCCTGAGGCGGGAACACCGCGCCAAATTTTCAATGAAAAAAACGGCGTGGGTTCCCCCCTCGGAGGCATACCAGGCCCTTAGGTCTGGCATGGATTGTAAGGGGAACCCCCTATGCCGAAAAATCGGCGTGGGGGTCCCCCCCAAATCCATACCAGACCCTTATCCGAGCACGCAGCCCGGCCGGCCAGGAAAGGGGGTGGGGACGAGCGAGCGCCCCCCCCTCCTGAGCTGTACCAGGCCGCATGCCCTCAACATGGGGGGGTGGGTGCCTTGGGGGAGGGGGGCGCCCTGCGGCCCCCCCACCCCAAAGCACCTTGTCCCCATGTTGATGAGGACAAGGGCCTCTTCCCGACAACCCTGGCCGTTGGTTGTCGGGGTCTGCGGGCGGGGGGCTTATCGGAATCCGGGAGCCCCCCCTTAATAAGGGGGCCCCCAGATCCCGGCCCCCCACCCTGTGTGAATGAGTTTGGGGTACATGGTACCCCTACCCATTCACCTAGGGAAAAGTGTCAATATAAAAAAAACACACTACACAGATTTTAAGAGTAATTTATTAGTCAGCTCCGGGGTCTTCTTCCGACTTCGGGGGGTCTCCTTCCGACTTCTCCCGGTGTTCGGCCTCTTCTCCCGGGCCCCGCCGCTATCTTCTTCCAGCTCTATTGCCAGCGAGGGGCCCGGTCTGCTGCCGCTGTCTCGCCGCCGCTGTCTCGCCGCCGCTGTCTTGTCGCCGCTGTCTCTCCGCTTCTTCTCTTCTTTTCTTCTTCCCCGATGTTGACACGATGCTCTCTCCGGCTCGAATGCTGTGTGCGAGCTGCGGAGCCATTTATATAGGCGGTAACCCCGCCCCCTTACGACGTCATGATCCCAGCATGCGCAGGGACTCTGGGGCCACGCCCCCTTATGACGCCAGAGTCCCTGCGCATGCTGGGATCATGACGTCGTAAGGGGGCGGGGTTACCGCCTATATAAATGGCTCCGCAGCTCGCACACAGCATTCGAGCCGGAGAGAGCGTCGTGTCAACATCGGGGAAGAAGAAAAGAAGAGAAGAAGCGGAGAGACAGCGGCGACAAGACAGCGGCGGCGAGACAGCGGCGGCGAGACAGCGGCAGCAGACCGGGCCCCTCGCTGGCAATAGAGCTGGAAGAAGATAGCGGCGGGGCCCGGGAGAAGAGGCCGAACACCGGGAGAAGTCGGAAGGAGACCCCCCGAAGTCGGAAGAAGACCCCGGAGCTGACTAATAAATTACTCTTAAAATCTGTGTAGTGTGTTTTTTTTATATTGACACTTTTCCCTAGGTGAATGGGTAGGGGTACCATGTACCCCAAACTCATTCACACAGGGTGGGGGGCTGGGATCTGGGGGCCCCCTTATTAAGGGGGGGCTCCCGGATTCCGATAAGCCCCCCACCCGCAGACCCCGACAACCAACGGCCAGGGTTGTCGGGAAGAGGCCCTTGTCCTCATCAACATGGGGACAAGGTGCTTTGGGGTGGGGGGGCCGCAGGGCGCCCCCCTCCCCCAAGGCACCCACCCCCCATGTTGAGGGCATGCGGCCTGGTACGGCTCAGGAGGGGGGGGGCGCTCTCTCGTCCCCACCCCCTTTCCTGGCCGGCCGGGCTGCGTGCTCGGATAAGGGTCTGGTATGGATTTGGGGGGGACCCCCACGCCGATTTTTCGGCATAGGGGGTTCCCCTTACAATCCATGCCAGACCTAAGGGCCTGGTATGCCTCCGAGGGGGGAACCCACGCCGGTTTTTTCATTGAAAATTTGGCGCGGTGTTCCCGCCTCAGGATTCATACTAGACAGCTGTCAGCGCTGCCTGTCACTCATCGCGGAAGGAAAACAAAGTTTTCCTTTCCCGATGACTGAGACATCTCGGCGCTGGCTCCTGCGACGGGGCTCGTAGGTGTCAAATCTCGCCGAGAAGTGCGGCGAGATTGACACAATATTGCGGTCACCTACTGTATGCAATTTTTTATACTTTACCGTTTACTGTGTTTTATTATTAACCATTTTTTTGTCTTCAGGTACGCCATTCACGACTTTGAGTGGTTATACCAGAATGATGCCTGCAGGTTTAGGTATAATCTTGGTATCATTCATTTCAGCCAGTGGTCGGCTTTCATGTAAAAGCAATCCTAGCGGCTAATTAGCTTCTAGACTGCTTTTATAAGCAGAGGAAGGGAATGCCCCCCCCACCGTCTTCCGTGTTTTTCTCTGGCTCTCCTGTCTCAACAGGGAACCTGAGAATGCAGCCGGTGATTCAGCCAGCTGACCATAGAGCTGATCAGAGACCAGAGTGGCTCCAAACATCTCTATGGCCTAAGAAACCGGAAGCTACGAGCATTTCATGACTTAGATTTCGCCGGATGTAAACATCGCCATTGGGAAATTGGGAAAGCATTTTATCACACCGATCTTGGTGTGGTCAGATGCTTTGAGGGCAGAGGAGAGATCTAGGGTCTAATAGACCCCAATTTTTTCAAAAAAGAGTACCTGTCACTACCTATTGCTATCATAGGGGATATTTAAATTCCCTGAGATAACAATAAAAATGATTAAAAAAAAATATGAAAGGAACAGTTTAAAAATAAGATCAAAAAGCAAAAAAATAATAAAGAAAAACAAAAAAAAAAGCACCCCTGTCCCCCCCTGCTCTCGCGCAAAGGCGAACGCAAGCGTCGGTCTGGCGTCAAATGTAAACAGCAATTGCACCATGCATGTGAGGTGTCACCGCGAAGGTCAGATCGAGGGCAGTAATTTTAGCAGTAAACCTCCTCTGTAAATCTAAAGTGGTAATCTGTAAAGGCTTTTAAAGGCTTTTAAAAATGTATTTAGTTTGTCGCCACTGCACGTTTGTGCACAATTTTAAAGCATGTCATGTTTGGTATCCATGTACTCGGCCTAAGATCATCTTTTTTATTTCATCAAACATTTGGGCAATATAGTGTGTTTTAGTGCATTAAAATTTAAAAAAGTGTGTTTTTTCCCAAAAAATGCGTTTGAAAAATCGCTGCGCAAATACTGTGTGAAAAAAAAATGAAACACCCACCATTTTAATCTGTAGGGCATTTGCTTTAAAAAAATATATAATGTTTGGGGGCTCAAAGTAATTTTCTTGCAAAAAAAATAATTTTTTCATGTAAACAAAAAGTGTCAGAAAGGGCTTTGTCTTCAAGTGGTTAGAAGAGTGGGTGATGTGTGACATAAGCTTCTAAATGTTGTGCATAAAATGCCAGGACAGTTCAAAACCCCCCCAAATGACCCCATTTTGAAAAGTAGACACCCCAAGCTATTTGCTGAGAGGCATGTCGAGTCCATGGAAAATTTTTTTTTGTGACACAAGTTGCGGGAAAGAGACAAATTTTTTTTTTTTTTTTTGCACAAAGTTGTTACTAAATGATATATTGCTCAAACATGCCATGGGAATATGTGAAATTACACCCCAAAATACATTCTGTTGCTTCTCCTGAGTATGGGGATACCACATGTGTGAGACTTTTTGGGAGCCTAGCCGCGTACGGGACCCCGAAAACCAAGCACCGCCTTCAGGCTTTCTAAGGGCGTAAATTTTTGATTTCACTCTTCACTGCCTATCACAGTTTCGGAGGCCATGGAATGCCCAGGTGGCACAAACCCCCCCAAATGACCCCATTTTGTAATATAGACACCCCAAGCTATTTGCTGAGAGGTATAGTGAGTATTTTGCAGACCTCACTTTTTGTCAAAAAGTTTTGAAAATTGAAAAAAGAAAAAAAAATGTTTTTTCTTGTCTTTCTTCATTTTCAAAAACAAATGAGAGCTGCAAAATACTCACCATGCCTCTCAGCAAATAGCTTGGGGTGTCTACTTTACAAAATGGGGTCATTTGGGGGGGTTTTGTGCCATCTGCGCATTTTATGGCCTTCAAAACTGTGATAGGTAGTGAGGAGTAAAATCAAAAATTTACACCCTTAGAAATCCTGAAGGCGGTGATTGGTTTTCGGGGCCCCATACGTGGCTAGGCTCCCAAAAAGTCCCACACATGTGGTATCCCCGTACTCAGGAGAAGCAGCTGAATGTATTTTGGGGTGCAATTCCACATAGGCCCATGGCCTGTGTGAGCAATATATCATTTAGTGACAACTTTTTGTAAATATTTTTTTTTTTGTCATTATTCAATCACTTGGGACAAAAAAAATAAATATTCAATGGGTTCAACATGCCTCTCAGCAATTTCCTTGGGGTGTCTACTTTCCAAAATGGGGTCATTTGGGGGGGGGTTGTACTGCCCTGCAATTTTAGCACATCAAGAAATGACATAGGCATCATAAACTAAAAGCTGTGTAAATTCCAGAAAATGTACCCTAGTTTGTAGACGCTATAACTTTTGCGCAAACCAATAAATATACGCTTATTGACTTTTTTTTTACCAAAGACATGTGGCCGAATACATTTTGGCCTAAATGTATGACTAAAATTGAGTTTATTGGATTTTTTTTATAACAAACAGTAGAAAATATCATTTTTTTTCAAAATGTTCTGTCTTTTTCCGTTTATAGCGCAAAAAATAAAAATGGCAGAGATGATCAAATACCATCAAAAGAAAGCTCTATTTGTGGGAAGAAAAGGACGCAAATTTCGTTTGGGTACAGCATTTCATGACCGCGCAATTAGCAGTTAAAGCGACGCAGTGCCAAATTGGAAAAAGTCCTCTGGTCCTTAGGCAGCATAATGGTCCGGGGCTGAAGTGGTTAAAGTGAAAAAATAAAAGTGAAATATTCCTTTAAATATCATACCTGGGGGGTGTCTATAGTATTCCTATAAAGTGGTGCGTGTTTCCCATGCTTATAACAGTCCTTGCACAAAATGACATTTCTAAAGGAATAAAAGTAATTTAACACTGAGGCTTTAATGTAATGTCGGGTCCCAGCAATATGAATGAAAATCAGTGAGACAAACGGCATGGGTACCCCCCCAGCCCATTACCAGGCCCTTTGGGTCTTGTATGGATATTAAGGGGAACCCCGCACCCAAATTAAAAAAAGGAAAGGCGTGGGGCCCCCAGGCCCTATATACTCTGAACAGCAGTATACAGGCGGTGCAAACAAGACAGGGACTGTAGGTTTGTTGTTAAGTAGAATCTGTTTGTAATTTTGAAGTGGTAGCTCCAGCCAAGAAATCTATTTTTAAGCTTTTTGGAAAACTTAGGGAAGGGTTATCACCCCTGTAACAAGTGTTTTGCTGTCTGTGCACCTCTTCAGAAGATTTCACCTCACTTTCTGTCCCAATGACAATTGGATTTTGAAAATTTGGGGTTTTTAAGGGAAACAAGGATTGGTGATAAATCAGTGGAGGAGACACCTTTTTCCCACATAAACTCTTACAGGAGAGAATTTCCCTTCCTAGGGGTAGATTTCATCTCACTTCCTGTTGTTTCCTTCCGTTTGCAAGTAGGAGTTGTTTGTAAGTTGGATGTTTGAAAGTAGGGGCCTGCCCTATATACTCTGCAGAAATTGGGGCCTTAGGTGTTGTTGTGGTCACAACACTGTAAGCCCTCACAGGGCCCTGCTGTGAAATATTAGATCAAGAATTGTAATTACATGCCCCTGTTGAACAGGGGCAGAAAAATTGGGCCTTTGGTGATGGTGGTGGTACTGGTGCCTCAACACTGTAAGTCCTCACAGTTACTCTTGGTGAGCGCTTGAACGGGCCCTGCTGCAAAGTATTGCATCAAAAATTGTAATTACATGCACCTGTTGAACAGGGGCAGAAAAATTGGGACTTTGGTGGTTGTGGTGGTGGTGCTGGTGAGATATTAAAAGGAGCTAGCCAAGGTGATCCAGAAGGGATCAGAAAAGGGGTTGTTAAACAAAAGAGAACCTAAATATCTACAGCCGAATGTATGCAGGGTACCTGTCATCTACACATTACCCAAGATCCATAAGGATAATGTTAAACCCCCAGGTAGGTCTATCGTTAATGGGATTAACTCTGTAGGTCCACGAATTGGGGAATATATCGATTGGTTTCTACAACCTGTGGTGAAGAAAACTAGGTCGTATCTGAGAGATACGAAACATCTCATTCAGCTGTTAAATGATATTACTCTGATGGATGGACCTGTATATTTAGCAACGGCTGACGTTGCATCCCTCTATACAATTATCAATCACAAGGAGGCCATCCAAGCAACTAAATGGGCCCTGAGAAATTTGAGTGATCTAAAATGTAAACAGAGAAGGTTCCTTCTGGATTGTTTGAGATACAGGTTAGATTCCAACTACTTTTGGTTTAATGGCAGCTACTTCAAACAAATATGTGGAATTGCGATGGGCGCAAAGTATGCGCCCAGTGTTGCCAACTTAACCATGTCGGAATGGGAAGAGGAGTCACTATATAATAATGTACCACATCAACTCACAGTATTCAAAAGATATGTAGATGACATTATTGTAGTTTGGAGTGGTAATAGAGAGAGTCTCATGGATTTTTGCTTTAATTTAAATACCAACAACAAAAATATAAAGCTCACGTGGGAGATAAGTGATGAAATAATTAGCTTTTTAGACTTATTAGTAGAAAGAGAAGGTAGTAAATTGATTACAGAAACCTATTTCAAAACAGTTGATAGAAACAGTTACTTGCCCCTTGATAGCTGTCATCATACCCTATGGTTGGATAATATACCAAAGGGACAATTAATAAGATTAAGACAGAACTGTACCACCAAGGAAGTGTTTTTGGAACAAGCAGAAATGATTGGAGAGAGGTTCATTCAAAACGGATATCATCCTGAATTAATTGAAGGAAAAATATAGGAGGTCTCATTAGATAGAGAAAAATTGATACAAGACAATATTAAAAAAACAGCCAATCAAGAGAAGGTATTTATTGTTTTTGATTTTAATATCCAATATAAACAAATTGAGAGAGTTTTTAAAAACCACTGGGATATTATTAGAGTGGATCTACACTTAGGTACGATTCTTCTGGAAAGACCAAAATTTACCTATAGGAGGGCCCCTACCCTGAGGGATTGCTTGGCAAAAATGTCCTTGATCCCCAGGCTAAGAAAACTTTTTTCAAGGTAAAGGATACTACACTTGTAGTGTAATTGTTACACGTGTCAACACACAAAAGAAAGCAAGAAAAAGAAATCTAGCTTCACGTCAGCGGTGACGTTAAAGAATTATGCAATAGAAGATTTTATATCATGCCGTAGTGAAGGCGTTGTGTACCTTTTGGAATGTCCCTGCCATATCCAATATATTGGCAGAACGAAGAGGGAATTATGGAAGAGGTTGAGGGAACATGTCCAACACATCAAAAAAGGTTTTGAGAAGCATAGTCTGTCAAGACATTATGCTAAATATCATAATAGAGACCCCTCATCTTTACAAGTCCGTGGAATAGAAAAATATAAACCCCATTGGAGAGGTAATAATAAAGTAATTAAAATTAGTCAAGCTTAGTCCCCATGGATATACAAATTACGTACTTTGGCGCCATTAGGACATAATGTCGAATTTGATCTAAATTGTTTTTTATCTAATATTAATATTTATGAGTATTTTCTACTTTCTTTATTACTGTTTAGATTGGCTTGTGGGTGAAATCTGTTATTTTACCATTAGATGGCACTGGAGAGTTTTTTGGCTGTGGGGTATTGAATTGCTGGACTTTACCAGCTGTCACCAATTAGAACATTTATTGCCTTACTGGTCATTGTTTGACGTTCTGTGGCTTGCAGGGATTTATTTATGAAATGTTAGTTACTACTTCCCCACTAGATGTCATTATTGAGACTTGAATTGTGTCCTGTGTATTTTTAGAATTTTCGTTAGAAATGTGAGTTTTCACATTTCCACTAGATGTCCCCAGTGAGTTTTTGGAGGATTTTCGATATACGCGCTTTTTCTTTCAACCACTGGATGGCGTTT
The DNA here is from genome assembly GCF_042186555.1 of Aquarana catesbeiana. NCBI lineage: Eukaryota > Metazoa > Chordata > Amphibia > Anura > Ranidae > Aquarana > Aquarana catesbeiana. Next base: position 9,992,502 of record NC_133336.1, read on the forward strand.
GGTGTATGTTATATGAATTACTATGCATTTGATTTTTAAATATGTATACTCATTTATAATGCCCAGTAATTATTTTATCCTGTTCTATATGATATTTTTACTGAATTGCTTCATTTCTTGAATTTGCTGCGGTCATGACAGTGGAAGAGACTATTTAAACTGGCTTATTGACCCTTTGAGAAAGTCATGTGAGTGGTGACGCAACGTGTCAGGGAGGAGTCAGGTGTCGTTACTTCCTGGTCACGGCCGAGACCAGAGGTATTCGTTCTGATTACAGAGTTCTGCGATTTTAAGTAAGTTGCTATGTGTGCTGGATAAAATAAATGTTTTAAATACTACACAATGGAGCCACCCTTTTTCTTTTAATAAATACCCTCACCATTATTACTGAGTCTGGAGATCAGAGATCGAAGTTGGGTGCTGGATACCGGGTATCTCCTGGAGGTGACCAGTGAAGGTTGATCGTTTTGAGGAATTCGCACTGATTGCTGATCCGAGCTCCACTTGGCCCATAGGGGCTGCTGCCAGAGGTGAGAGGCTGGGGGAAACAGGTGGCACACTCCGGATGGTGATTGAATGGAATAGACTTTTTCACATCGATCGTTTGCTGCACTGGCACTTTAATTCACTTACGGACTGCTGCAATTAGGTTTGTTTTTTGTTGCTGGGATTTCAACTTTAATATTTAGTGGATCTCTGCTTTTCATCATGTTATTTATATTCCTTTGACATTTACTTTAGAAAAATGGAATCGAGCTAAGAAGGGGACTGGTGGCCATAGATGACCATCAATCCTCCTTGTAAGTGAATAAGTGAAAAATGATATGTGTAGAACATGTAAATTATAATGAACTACCAATGTGAATGGATAAATAATAAATAGATAATCCATCAGAAATGCATTATTCATGTACAACAGTGGAAAAAATATAATATAAGTCCGTATATAGACAATAAGATGAATCACCCAGGTGATTATTAGAAATCAATTAGGGTCCTGCTGAATAAGGACAAAGTGCTTGGTCCACCACCACATATAGAGAGACTGGCCGCTTACCATATTCATCTTATTGTCTATATACGGACTTATATTATATTTTTTCCACTGTTGTACATGAATAATGAATTTCTGATGGATTATCTATTTATTATTTATCCATTCATATTGGTAGTTCATTACAATTTACATGTTCTATACATATAATTTTTCACTTATTCACTTACAAGGAGGATTGATGGTCAACTATGGTCACCAGTCCCCTTCTTAGCGTGATTCCATTTTTCTAATTTGATTTTATTGTGTCTGTGTTGCATATAGGAATTTGCAACTTTTATAATTTATTGTTTACACATTTCACCTATGCACAGTTTCTTCCCTTTCCCCTTTGACATTTACTGTCATATTGTATCACATATGCACTTTATATTGCACCTTTTTTATTTTTCTGTGCAGTAGGATTAGTTATTATTGTATATTTGAAGATATTGCCATTGATTTGCACTTTAATTTATATTGCATGATTATTATTGCAATTTTGAAGATACCAATTGTCATTGATTTGCACTTGTTTTTTGCTGCTATATTTATGCACTTTTACCTGCACTTATTTATCTGCTATATTTATGCACTTTTACCTGCACTTATTTATCTGCTATATTTATGCACTTTCGCTATATAATAGTACACAGGTTAGTTAGCGCCGCATATATCTATTTATTTATATTACATTGGAGTTGTGTGAGATCACTTTTTTATGCTGGCAGCTTCTTTCCATTCGCATTTCACATTGTGGTTTTGCGCATAAGTTATCCCCCTATATTAGCTAACTGAATCAACTGCCTGCCTGAAGTATATTAGAAACAGTACAGCAGGAACGGTCTGCAGTGAGGTCTAGCTAACTGACTAAACTGCCTACTCAAAGTAAATGAAATGACACACTCTCTCTGCAGGAGGCCGTATATAGTGTGGGGCATGGACTTAACCCCCTGAGCCATAATTGGCCAAAGGCACCCTGCTTTTGGCCAATTATGGCTCTCTTCGCTGACGGCGCTGTGATTGGCCAAAGCATGCGGGTCATAGTGCATGCTTGGCCATGCTTGGCCAATCATCAGCCAGCAATGCACTGCGATGACGCAGTGCATTATGGGCCATGACGCGCTGCTCGAATTTGGCGCAAACGGCCCATCGAACAATCGAACAGCTGATGTTCGAGTCGAACTCATGTTGAACTCAAACAGACAGCCCATCCCTAATCGCTATGAGGTGAGAGTGTTCTGCTGAGATCTGATGACTAGTTGTATTCTCTCTTCTAGGATCAAGTACAACAATTTTTCATTGGAAGCAAAAAGAGAACTAGAAAAGCTGAGAAAGCTCCGGCTGGGACTGGAGATTTACTTAGAATAACCCCAGAGAAGAGGCTTTGTCACATCGGTGAATGGAGTCAGGACTTTGCTCTGGATGATGAGGAGAAGGAGATTTAGAAACTACAAATCCAATCCAAGAGGAGAATGATCCTCCACAGATGAACTAATACACAATATACAAGGACAGGATGGAGAGGGATTTTGTAATAAAGGGGTTAAAGGCATTCTCTGTTAAAAATAAACATTTCACATACAAAATAACTCTAGGAACACAACCAGACTGATGATCGGTTCCGATTGTTACCCCGGTCTTCATCTTACACATTTCTTACTAAACCTCTATATCTGCTGAAATTCTTTTTTTTCTGGATGGATTCTTGTGCCAATGTTTTGCCAGCAATCCCGTTTTTTTTCAAGGGAAGAGAAATCCGAGGTTTCCATGGAAATGCCAGAACAAGATTCAGTCCCCTTCTCATAGTGCCTGCATGATGCTAAGCACACTGTGGGCCAACCAGCCTCCCACACTGACTCCTCTCTTTATATTCCTGTCTTTCGTGGCAATTTGTATTACAGACATTTATTAAGTCATAATTGTTATTGTGATTGGCTAATAGTCTATTAAACTATCTTGTGGCAGCTGATTTGGGGTGTAACAAATTACAAAGTTAACTAAACCCAGTGACAAGCACTCTGTCTGCCGGCACTTCGATTTTCCAGCTCTTGGGACCACAATCTGTGTGTATGGTGAGACCGAGTGTCATCACGTATTATTGACAGTGTGGTTTTAGTTTGGCCATTCAGGGCCACTGCTATAATAGCAATAACTATACTTTAATAGTTAGTTATTCGTAGTTAGTTATTAATTCGGATTTTCCAATTTCTGAATTTTAGAATTTCCGGATTTTGGATTTTCGAATTTACGAATTTTCGAATTTACGAATTTTCGAATTTACGAATTTTCAAATTTATGAATTTTTAAATTTACGAATTTCGATCTGAAAAACGAAAAAAAAATGAATGAAACCAAAATGAAAACAAATGAATTTTTCGGCAGTGCACAAGTACAGGCAACCTATGTTACTCTATGAGGATGCAGCAGCTGTACTAACAGCCGCAGGTCCTAATATGACAGGCGTGTGGATGTAGGTGTACAGCCCCGAACAGACAGTGTGCATTCAGGGCCACTCACCTGCACACCTATCAAATTAACAGGTGCGGCTGTGTTCATATGGCTGTTGCATCCTCATAGAGTAACAGGTGGCTCCAGCTGCACAAACAAACCGCTCATACAAAAGAACCCGTGTGAATGTGCCCTTTTTTTTACATTTATTTATACATTTTTTTTTAATGATTGTTTACAATTTTTTAAACTATTTTTTTATTATTTTTTACAACTTGTATGATTTTTTACATTTTTAAAACATTTTTTTAATTTTTATTGTTGGGGGGGGGTGCATGGGTGACATATAAGGGGTCTAAACAGACCCCTGACATCTCACCTCTCACCCTTGAGACAGAGAAAGAAATTAAGGACGATTTCTTCAATTTCTTTCTCTGCAACCTTAGCTGTATTAAAGATGAATGAACAGGAGAAAGAAGCTCCTCCCCATTCATAAATGAAAGCATAGTAAACACAGTTTACTATACTGTAGTTATTAATGGACACAGGAGCGATCTACACAGATCACCTACTGTGTCCATTCAGAAAAGAAAGGGTCAGTGAATTACATACAGTGACTTGAAAAAGTATTCACACCCCTTGAAATTTTGCACATTTTGTCATGTTACAACCAAAAACATAAATGTATTTTATTGGGATTTTATGCAATAGGCCAACACAAAGTGGCAAATAATTGTGAAGTGGAAGGGAAATGATAAATGGTTTTCAATTTTTTTTTACAAATAAATATGTGAAAAGTGTGGCGTGCATTTGTATTCAGACCCCTTTACTCTGATACCCCTAACTAAAATCTAGTGGAACCAATTGCCTTCAGAAGTCACCTATTTAGTAAATAGAGTCCACTTGTGTGTAATTTAATCTCAGTATAAATTCAGCTGTGAAGCCCTCAGAGTTTTTTTTAGAGAACCTTAGTGAACAAACAGCATCATGAAGGCCAAGGAACACACTAGCAGGTGTGATGGGGTATGATGGGACAGTGACGTCATAAGGGGTGGGGTCACTGGATTACATCACCCGGTGACCCCGCCCTATGCCTACATAAGTCGTTGCGCACCGCACACACGGCATTACAGCGGGAGAGATTGTTGAGTCAACATCGTAAGAAGAAGAGAAGAGGGAAGAAGACAACAGAAGAGACTGGGCAACCGCTAGCAAAAGAGCAGAAGATAGCAGAGGAGCCTGGCAGAAGACACCGGACAGCGGGAGAAGAGACCGGAGAGAGCGGAGAAGTCAGAAGAGACCCCTGAAGTCAGAAGAGCTGCCTAAAAATTACTTTAAAAACTTGTGTAGTGTGTTTTTTGTATTGACACTTTTTTTCCCCCTTTTTTTTGACACATAAGGTGGGTGGCCGGGATCTGGGGGCCCCCTTATTAAAGGGGCTTCCAGATTCCGATAAGCCCCCCCGCCCGCAGACTCCGACATCCAACAGCCAGGGTTGTCGGGAAGAGGCCCTTGTCCTCATCAACATGGGGACAAGGTGCTTTGGGGTGGGGGCCCCAAAGAACCAACCCCATGTTAAGATCATGTGGCTTGGTATGGTCCAGGAGAGGGGGCACTCGCTCGCCCCCCTTTCCTGACCCGCCGAGCTGCGTGCTCGGATAAAGGTCTGGTATGGATCTTGGGGGGACCCCCAAGTCATTTTTTTTTGGTGTGGGGTTCCCCTTAAGATCCATACGAGACAGAAAGGTCTAGTATCGTCTTAGAGGGGAAACTCACGCAAATTTTTAAAAAAAATTTCACGGGGTTTCCCCTCAAGATTCTCAGCACACAAGTTACACCGCAAGTCGGATCCTCTTGATCTGACTTCTGGTGTGACCTCTATTCAAATCAATAAGCTCCCATAGGGAACCATTGATTTTGAATAGAGACAGAAACGCCAGACGAGGCTTAACACAGCGTTAAGCCTCGTTACATCACGTTTAACACCTTTTGCTGGCGTCTAAATAAAAATGGAAATGGTTTTTACAGCTCTAGCACTGGAGCCTCAGAATGCACTGGTCCTGGATTTTTTTGCAGTTTAAAAACGGCTATGCCATTTACAGCTCAAAAACGCCATGGTGGGCATGAGGCCATAGGCTAACAGAGACGTTTTTAAGCTGCAAAAAACGGTTAAAAAAGCGGCTGTAAAAATGTCTATGGGCATGAGGCCTAAAGTTAGCCCAATGGTTTTGCATAATATGAAAGATGATGTTATGCCGAGTAAATAGATACCTAACGTGTCATCCTTTAAAATTGCACACACTCATGGAATGATGACAAACTACAATACTTAAAAACCTCCTTAGGCGACACTTTAAAAATATCTACTTGTTACCAGCTTAAGGTTACAGAGGAGGTTTACTGCTAGAATTATTGCTCTTGCTCTAATGATCGTGATGATACCTCACATGAGTGGTTTAAACTATGTTTACATTTGCGGTCGCGACTTACGTATGGGCACAGAGGGATGGGGCGCCTTAATTTTTTTTGTTTTTTTTATTTATTTATTTAATTATTTTTTACACTGTCCCTTCGTAAAAAAATAATTCTGATCACTTTTATTGCTGTCAGAAGGAATGTAAACATCCCTTGTGACAGTAATAGGCAGTGACAGGTACGCTTTATGGAGGGATCGGGGGGGTCCTTTGCAGTAAAAAGTATACAAAATGCCAAGTTTGGCTGTTCTGAATGCTGTTATTTTTCTTCTGTAAACTGGAAGTGATGTCATGTAGACATGTTCACTGCCGAAAAAATGTGTTCGTTTTCATTTTCATTTAATTTGTTTTTTGTTTTGTTTTTTGTTTTTCTGGTCATTCGATATGATCGCAATTCGTAATTTTGAAAATTCATAAATTTGAAAATAAGAAAATTCAAAAGAATAGCTAACTAATAATAACTAACTATTAAATTATAGATATTGGAGTTTCCTTTCTAATTTGGCTGTTAGTGAAAGTAACAAATTTATCTGAAGTTACAAATTATCCGAAATAACGAATGCTGCATCTAAACGAATGAACAGAACTAATTATTAGTAAAAATAATAATAATAATAATTAAAAAAATGTCTTTACTATTATTATTTATTATTATTAATTAGTTACGTTCCATTGTTTAGATTCAGCATTCTTTATTTCGGATAATTCGTAACTTTGGATCAATTCGTATTTGTTCCGTTCACTAACAGACAAATTTGAAAGGAAATTCCAACACCTATAATGTAATAGTTAGTACTAGTTAAGTTATTATTAGTTAGTCATTATTTCAGATTTTCAAATTTTTGGGTTTTTGGATTTTCGAATTTCTAATTTCCAAACTTCCACATTTTTAAATTTACGAATTTCTGAATTTTCGAATTTTTAAATATTCGGAAAAATTAGTTAAATGGGTTTTCGTTAATTCGGATATTTCCAAATTAACAAGGTTGTCGAAATTCGTTAAATTAATGAATTTGGAACTAAACTAATTGCACATGTCTAATGCCATGACATTGCTTCCGGGGTTCTAGATCTGAGACCCAATCAAAGCTGATTCCAGCTTCATTCGGGTCTCCAGCCAGCCAGCGGACGTATCGACTGGTCGCTCGGGCCTCCCGGTGGGATGGAAGAGCTTGGGAGAGCCGTGGAAGGCAGTGGGAGCAGGGGGGGGTCCCCTCCAGCTCCTTGGGATAACAGCCAAGCAGCTTTTTAGCCGCATCGGTTGTTATCCCAAGAAAGCCAACCGTCGGCTCTCCTGTAATAACGAGCAGTGAGAGGGGATGCCCCCCCTCCAGCTGCCTTCAGCTGCTCTCTCGGGGCTCTTCCGTCCTCCTCTTCCGTCCCACCAGGAGACCTGTACTACTAGCCAGCACATCTGCTGGCTAGTCACAGACCCAAAGAAAGTCGGTAACATCTTTGATCGGGTCACCGTTATGGTAAGCCGGAAGCGATGACATGACATCACTACTGGTTTACCGGCATCTTAACGGCCACATTTTTTTACAATTGAAAGTATTCAAAAACGCAGATCTCTGTGTTTTGAATGCTTTTAAGTGCAAAGGAGAGATTTGGAATCTTATAAACTCCAGATCTCTCCACAAAGAGTACCTGTCACTGACTATTACTGTCAGAAGGGATGTTTACATTCCTTGTGACAGCAATAAAAAAATAAAATAACTAAACAGCGCGCAAAGGTGAACACGTGTGTTAGTCCTGCATGCACGCAAACTGCGGTTGTCCCACACATGTGAGATATCACTGCGAACGTCAAATCATAGGCAGTAATTCTAGCACCAGACCTCCTCTGTAAATCTAAAGAGGTAACCTGTAAAGGCTTTTTAAAGGGTTGCCTATGGATAGTAAAATTTAAGTTTTATGACGCCGTTTTGCTGCCATGCGCAGTTTTTAAAGCGTGACATGTTTGGTATCTATTTCCTCAGCATGACATCATCTTTTATAGTGTACACAAAAATTGGAATATGTATTGTGTTTTTTTGCAGTAACACTTTTAAAAGTGTGTTTTTTGCCTTAAACTCCATTTGAAAAACCACTGCGAAAATACCGTGTGACCTAAAAAAAATTGCAAAACCCACCAATGTATTCTCAAGAGCCTCTACTTTAAAAAAAATATATATAATGTTTGGGGTTCTAACTCATTTTCACATGGAAACAAAAAGTGCCAGAAAATGCCCTGTGTCGAAGACGCATAGGGGAGGGGCCAGGATGGAGTGTTAGGCAGCAGCAGCTATCTATGCTAGGACGGTCTCCATAACCTCACTGTTACATCCATTGCCTCATTGTTATATCCAGGTTATATGCCTCTTCAGAGTGGTGCACTGACGCACCCTCAAAATTTGGAGCGTATGCTGGAGCCTGTTTTCCTGTGATCCACACTGAGCCCTGGGTGGCTCAAAAGCGTTTCCTGACTCTGTCTAGCCACTTAGTCACATCCCCTAAGGTGAGCGCTTTACCTTGGGGGTCACCTTTTGTTTCACCATTGCATGATCTGTGGCACATGGAATTGCAGCACGTTTGAATACATCATCACTGAAGCACAGTTGTCATCACTTTCATTAAGGACTTTTGTGTTCAATATATGTCTAGTTCATGATGGATGATTAAGTATATGTATTGTGTGACACTTTGCACTTTTTGGCTGACACATGACACTTTTCAGCATTTGTTTGCATATATGAATTATTTATGAAGTAACAATAATTACCTTTATCACTATTACTTTATATGTGTATTGCACCTTTTAGCACCTGTTTTGCACTCATTTATTTTGGAGCATATTTATTTATTGATATTACCATTATTATTTCATATGCCCGTTGCACAGTTTATTTATGCACATTATGTTTGTTTACCTTGTGAGATATAGCACATATTGGGGTTAGATATCTTTACACTCTGTTGTATATGGGCTGTATCTCTATGTGCCGTGATTAGGGCACGGTTAGCACACTCTAGCGCATCATATTTTATTTATTTGATATTTCAAATGCATTACAAGGTGTGATTCTGTGTATACTGTGGCCTCCCGCTCCACTGAATTCCCCAGGGGGGAGAGGTGGCCGGAGTGCCTGTTACTGCCATCATCCCCATGGCATCATGATCGCTCTCTAATCCCAGCCAGCACCCAAGTCCTCTCATATAGCCGCATTAACTGCCGACAGGGATGATATATCTCACTGCCTCCACGGAGCATGAACTGCCTCTATACTGATGATAAGCTGTGGGCACCTCCAGGGGCAGACTGAGCCTCTCATGGGGCACCCTTTGTCCCCGGGCCCTTGGGCAGTGCCCAAATGGTCTGTCCACCCCTGGATAAAACAATAGACTTAAGCCTTTAAGGGTTCTGTCGAAACGTGTCAATGCTATCGCTTCATTGTCACTCTGATGTACCAATAATCTACATTTCAAGGATTTCAGTGTTGCCGAATTTTTCTACTGTTTATGACCTTGGAGTGTGATGGGATATACCAAGCTCAGGCACCTGTGAGTGAATCTGGTGTATGGATTGGGTTGGCCCTACAGAGAGCGCTGTTACCTTTCTACCTTCCAAGGAGAACAAAACGCAAATAAAGAGGGTGAATCTCCCTAAAGGGGGCACAGACAGCAAAAAACACCGAAAAGATTAACAAAGTTTGCTTCTAGTTATATTTTATGCATTTTGTAACAAAAAAATACAACGCTGAGGGATCATCATCAGCATTCCAACTTTACAAAGAATGCAACAAGAAATGTAAGGGTGCAATCAGGGCAGCTAAGATAGAACATGAAAGGCACATAGCGGAGGAGAGTAAAAAAAATCCCAAGAAATCTGGTTACTAAGGATGGAAAGATGGCAAAGGTATTGAATTTATTTTACTCCTCAGTCTCTACGAGGAAAACGGGGGGCTTCCGTAACCAAAACTGCAATTTTTATCCTCATTACACATCACAGGAAGCACCCTCATGGCTAACAGAGGATAGAATTACAAATACACTTGAAAAACTTAAAATTAATAAGTCACCGGGACCAGATGGCTTACACCCAGGGGTCCTTAAGGAACTCAGTCAAGTAATTGCCAGACCATTGTTCCTAATTTTTACAAACAGTCTACTGACTGGAATTGTACCAGCAGATTGGAGAAAACCCAACGTAGCTCTAATATTTATATGCCAAGATACATCCCTGGGAATTACAGACCAGTTAGCCGTACATCAATAGTATGCAAGCTCTTAGAGGGGATGATAAGGGACTATATACAAGATTTTAGTAATGAAACGGTACCATTAGCAGTATTCAGCATGGATTCATGAAGAATTGTTCTTGCCAAACCAATCTATTAACCTTCTATGAGGAGGTGAGCTGCCTTCTAGATAAAGGAAGGCCCGTAGACGTGGTGTATCTGGATTTTGCAAAGGAATTTGATACAGTTCCCCATAAACGTTTCCTGTACAAACTAAGGTCTGTCGGCATGGACCATAGGGTGAGTACATGGATTGAAAACTGGCTACAAGGGCGAGTTCAGAGGGTGGTGATAAATGGGGAGTACTCGGAATGGTCAGAGGTGGGTAGTGGGGTCCCCCAGGGTTCTGTCCTGGGACCAGTACTATTTAATTTATTCATAAATGACCTGGAGGATGGGATAAACAGCTCCATCTCAGTATTTGCGGACAATACTAAGCTAAGCAGAGCAATGCATTTCTCCACAGGATGTGGAAACCTTGCAAGAATGCAATCTACTAACTAGGGGGAAAACCTCTGGGGGGAATCAAGGATGGAAAAGGACCTGGGGGTCCTAGTAGATGATAGGCTCAGCAATGGCATGCAATGCCAAGCTGCTGCTAACAAAGCAAACAGAATATTGGCATTAAAAAGGGGATCAACTCCAGAGATAAAACAATAATTCTCCCGCTCTACAAGACTCTGGTCCGGCCGCACCTGGAGTATGCTGTCCAATTCTGGGCACCAGTCCTCAGGAAGGATGTACTGGAAATGGAGCGAGTACAAAGAAGGGCATCAAAGCTAATAGGGTCTGGAGGATCTTAGTTATGAGGAAAGGTTGCGAGCACTGAACTTATTCTCTCTGGAGAAGAGACGCTTGAGAGGGGATATGATTTCAATGTACAAATACCGTACTGGTGACCCCACAATAGGGAGAAAACTTTTCCACAAAAGGAAATTCACTAAAATTAGAAGAAAAGAGGTTTAACCTTAAACTGCGTAGAGGGTTCTTTACTGTAAGAACGGCAAGGATGTGGAATTCCCTTCCACAGGCGGTGGTCTCAGCGGGGGGGCATCGATAGTTTCAAAAAACTAATAGTTAAGCACCTGAATGACCGCAACATACAGGGATATACAATGTAATACTGACATATAATCACACACATAGGTTGGACTTGATGGACTTGTGTCTTTTTTCAACCTCACCTACTATTTAACTATGTAACTATGAGATCCACATTCACTGTTAGAAATCTGTTTGTTTGAGAAAATATTTCTATACTGCTCCTTTGAATTTTCTCATCACTTCAGTCCAAAACAAACATTTGACCCCACTAAAGATTAGAAAATCGAAGAAAGTTTTTGAGGCAAATAGTTTACTAGTACTAGTGTACGGCCGGCATTATGTGTATATTCTTCTCCTATATGTATAAATTATAATTTTACGGTTTTTACAGCTATAACTCGAAAGTGAAAAGTGGCCCTAAAGAGCACCCAGAAAATACTGCACATAAGGAATTTAAGAAGCGTTAGAATGAGGAATAATCTTTATTTAAAACATAGCAATTATGTGGAGAGAATTAGTTCTCTGGGTTTTCAACTTTACCCGTCCAAGATTATTTTGGTTTCGTATTTTATAAAATGTAACAACGGATGGTTAAATTTAATCGGGATAGGACGTTTCATTGACATGGCCTCAAATACGGTGACCGCCAGAGTCAGAGTCTCTTATGGCAACTGAACTTTCAACAATCACTAGAGATCTGTACACTTAACTCACAGTAACCCGTTACAGATCTTCTCTCACGTCTCACAGTATCCCACTGCAGATCTTCACTCACTGAGCTCCCGGTCTCTCACTAGACTTCAAGATCCAAGTCGTCACTGGATCCTCTGAGCTCTTTCACAGCTGTCCCGCTGTATACTCCTCAAGCTTCACCCTTGCTAACCCAATGGGTCCCTGACTTGGCACTCCACTGAAGCTTTCCCACTTCTTCACCGTCCCTGGCTGGTGAAAAGGCTGCTCTGGTACTTCTTCAGACTTCCATAGACTGGCCTCTGATAACAGGAGTGGTTGTCCTTTGGTGGGGACTGCTTCCCCTTTACCTCTGGCCTTGATCCTCACTTGCCCCTGGCAACAATTTGGGAACCTCTGCAACTTGGTTGGGCTTCTGGCCTGAAATCCCAACCCCGCACTGCCTCTCTCAAACCTGGATAGGCCTAAGACAGCCTAGCAGCCAGGTGCTCCTGGGAGAGGCCTCTGGATTCTGGCCTAGCAACTAGGAGCCTTGTAACACATGTCCACCCAGACAGCCGTCCAGGTGGCACAGAACCCTGATCACCTGACTCCTCCTTAATAAATAGGCTCTCCCAACAGGCCAAGGGGCCAAAGAAACCCCTGCCAATGGTCTGAGACAACCCATCCACTCCTAGTCTGAATTCACTATGTCCTAGTTATTCTATTGCCACAGTCAACAATGACACCTAATGACAGAAGAGAGGGGTGCATCAAATCCAGAGTTAGAGAAAAGTCAGTGGATTCCCCTAACAATTAGCGAGGCTAGTTAACACCTAGCCAGCTAAATTTCTTAGCAACCCTGCCTACAACCAGGGTGCTACAACCGTATGGCAATTCAATATATTTTCTTAAAAGTTAATTTTGGACAAAAACCCCCATCATATTCAGTACATTTCTGCAATACATGCACAATGTTTTCTTTCTTTACCACTTCATGTCCTTAGGATGTAATAAAACGTCCCGGACTTTAAAGGATAAGTTCGCGTTTCATAACATGTTACATGTTACACCCATATTCAGGATCGAAAAGGTTATAAAAAAAATAAATGCACAATTTTTACCTGCAAAAAAAGTGCATTTTTTTTTTAAACAAATTTATCCTCTAAATCAGGGGTCTCCAACCACCGAACCACGGCCCACTACTGAGCCGTGGCCTCTCTGCAGATGGGCCATGGGTGCGGCGGGCGGCATGAGAGAGCAAGGCGGGCGGATGAGAGAACCGGTTGGATCGAAGAGGCGGGCGGGCGGATGAGAGAAGTGGGCTGGCGAGCAGAAATTACATCATCTCTCTCTGCCTGCCCCGCATCACCGCTCTTCCGCCCTCACAGCGCGGGTCTCTTCAATGTCAGAGCTGCGGCGGGGAGCAGAGATGACATCATCTCTCACCGCCCGCCCCCCCGCTCAGAAATGACCAGTTCTCCGAGGCCTGCCTCTGTGCTAAATGAACCAGTGCTGCCACCAATGCAGTGACAATCCACATCTGGTGGCAATGGCAGACCTCACATGTTGTTTCCTGAGAGTGACCACGTTCCCAGTTCCATGCCTGTTTGACTCCGTGCCACTGGCATTGGGTCCACTGAGTCCGGTAAGAGTATCAATTTTTTTTCATCGGTGGTGGATTCACAATCTATGGTGATTTCCTTACTGAATGGTGGCCTATCCTTCAGAGGTCAAATATATCTTCAATTTCAACATTTATTTCTACCTAAACACTTGTTATTTTATTTGACCTGTTTGGACTGTTTTTTGTTTTTTTTGGGTTATTTATTCACAATGCCATTTCACACATATGGACTTTTTAGTGATTTCAATTTATGAATTGTATTTATATTTATTTATTGCTGTTTGCACCTCCTCTAAACTGGTAACCTGTAAAAAAATTGAAAGCGTCACCTATGGAAATTTTTAAGTACAGAAGTTTGGCGCCATTCCATGAGTGTGCGCAATCTTAAAGCTTGATATGTTAGGTATCTATTTACTCGGCGTAACATCATCTTTCATAGTATACAAAAAATCAGGCTAACTTTAGTGTTTTGTTTTTTTTGTTTTTATTCATGAAACTGTTTGAAATATTGCTGCTCAAGTACCGTGTGACATAAAAAGTTGCAACAAGCGCACCAAGTACCCGGCCACCTAGTGGTAGAAGAGAAAAGTGCAACAAGGCCAAACTTAGGGAGAAATCATAAAGATCTCTAGCAATCAACCAGGATAATTATTCCTGGCAAGTAAATTTGTGAGGAACAACCCTGCCTAAACTCCAGGGTGCTACATCTGTCTTCGCGCTGGTCCGTTACGCATCTGTTGTGGTGTTAACCTCTCGCCGACCGCCTACCACATATTTACTGTGACAGGTCAGCTCTATTGTGCGAAATCACGTACCTGTACTTCATTTCGTGCAATAACCACTGGGTGGGGCACGCGCACTCCATCAGAGGCACGGTCGCGTGCTGATTTGACCCCGATGTCCGCCACCAGCAGACCGCAGAGAGGCAGATCGGAGATGTGCCTATGTAAACAAAGCAGATTGCTAAGCAGCAACAGGGATCTCTGTCTTCATCCAGTCAGACCATCCAACACAGTTAGAAAGCACCTCCTAGGGACACACTTAATCATTTGATCGCCCCTGGTGTTAACCCCTTCCCTGCCAGTATCATTAGTACACTGACAGTGCATACAGTCAGGTCCATAAATATTGGGACATCAACACAATTCTAATCTTTTTGGCCCTATACACCACCACAATGGATTTGAAATGAAAGTAACAAAATGTGCTTTAACTGCAGACTTTCAGCTTTAATTTTTGGGTATTTACATCCAAATCAGGTGAACGGTGTAGGAATTACAACAGTTTGTATATGTGCCTCACACTTTTTAAGGGACCAAAAGTAATGGGGCAATTGGCTGCTCAGCTGTTCCATGGCCAGGTGTGTGTTATTCCCTCATTATCCCATTTACAAGGAGCAGATAAAATGTCCAGAGATAATTTCAAGTGTGCTATTTGCATTTGGAATCTGTTGCTGTCAACTCTCAATATGAGATCCAAAGAGCTGTCACTATCAGTGAAGCAAGCCATCATTGGGCTGAAAAAAAACCAAAACAAACCCATCAAAGAGATAGCAAAAACATTAGGTGTGGCCAAATCAACTGTTTGGAACATCCTTAAAAAGAAAGAACGCACCGGTGAGCTCAGCAACACCAAAAGACCCGGAAGACCACGGAAAACAACTGTGGTGGATGACCGAAGAATTCTTTCCCTGGTGAAGAAAACACCCTTCACAACAGTTGGCCAGATCAAGAACACTCTCCAGGAGGTAAGTGTATGTGTGTTAAAGTCAACAATCAAGAGAAGACTTCACCAGAGTGAATACAGAGGGTTCACCACAAGATGTAAACCATTGGTGAGCCTAAAAAACAGGAAGGCCAGATTAAAGTTTGCCAAACAACATCTAAAAAAGCCTTCACAGTTCTGGAACAACATCCTATGGACAGATGAGACCAAGATCAACTTGTACCAGAGTGATGGGAAGAGAAGAGTATGAAGAAGAAAAGGAACTTCTCATGATTTATTAATTTATTTATTTCAGGTACTTATATAGCGCCATCAATTTACGCAGTGCTTTACATATACATTGTACAATCACATCAGTCCCTACCCTCAAGGAGCTTACAATCTAAGGTCCCTAACTCACATTTATACATACTAGGGACAATTTAGACAGGATCCAATTAACCTACCAGCATGTCTTTGAAGTGTGGGAGGAAACCGGAGTACCCGTAGGAAACCCATGTCGGCACAGGGAGAACATGCAAACTCCAGGCAGGTAGTGTCATGGTTGGGATTCGAACCAGCGACCCTTCTTACTGCTAGGTGAACTTGCTATCTACTACACCACTATGCCACCCTGATCCAAAGCATACCACCTCATCGGTGAAGCATGGTGGTGGTAGTGTCATGGCGTGGGCATGTATGGCTGCCAATGAAACTGGTTCTCTTGTATTTATTGATGATGTGACTGCTGACAAAAGCAGCAGGATGAATTCTGAAGTGTTTCGGGCCAATATTATCTGCTCCTATTCAGCAAAATGCTTCAGAACTCATTGGACGGCGCTTCACAGTGCAGATGGACAATGACCCAAAGCATACTGTGAAAGCAACCAAAGAGTTTTTTAAGGGAAAGAAGTGGAATGTTCTGCAATGGCCAAGTCAATCACCTGACCTGAATCTGATTGAGCATGCATTTCACTTGCTGAAGACAAAACTGAAGGGAAAATGCCCCAAGAACAAGCAGGAACTGAAGACAGTTGCAGTAGAGGCCTGGCAGAGCATCACCAGGGATGAAACCCAGCATATGGTGATGTCTATGCCTTCTAGACTTCAGACTGTAATTGACTGCAAAGGATTTGAAACCAAGTATTAAAAAGTGAAAGTTTGATGGATGATTGTTAATCTGTCCCATTACTTTTGGTCCCTTAAAAAGTGAGAGGCACATATACAAACTGTTGTAATTCCTACACCATTCACCTGATTTGGATGTAAATACCCTCAAATTAAAGCTGAAAGTCTGCAGTTAAAGCACATCTTGTTCGTTTCATT
The DNA here is from genome assembly GCF_042186555.1 of Aquarana catesbeiana. Taxonomy (NCBI): domain Eukaryota; kingdom Metazoa; phylum Chordata; class Amphibia; order Anura; family Ranidae; genus Aquarana; species Aquarana catesbeiana. The sequence goes on from NC_133336.1 coordinate 10,009,107, forward strand.
TCAAATCCATTGTGGTGGTGTATAGAGCCAAAAAGATTAGAATTGTGTCGCTGTCCCAATATTTATGGACCTGACTGTATTTTTAGCACTGATCACTGCATTAACATCACTGGTCCCTAAAAAAAAAAGTGTCAGTTAGGTGTTCGATTTGTCCTCTGCAATGTCGCAGTCCCGCTTTAAATCACTGATCATCGTCATTACTAGTAAAATAAATAAATAAATAAAAATGCCATAAAAACATCCCATAGTTTGTAGATGCTATAACTTTTGCGAAAACCATTCAATATACGCTTATTGGGATTTTTTTTTTACCAAAGATATGTAGCAGAATACATATTGGCCTAAATTGATGAAGTGATTTTATTTTTTTTAAATTTTTTATTGAATATGTTTTATAGCAAAAAAATTTAAAATATTCTTGTTTTTTCAAAATTGTCGCTCTTTTTTTGTTTATAGCGCAAAAAATAGAAACCGCAGAGGTGATTAAATACCATCAAAAGAAATCTCTATTTGTGGGACAAAATGGACATCAATTTTATTTGTGTACAGTGTCGCACGACCGCGCAATTGTCAGTTAAAATAATGCAGTGCCTTGTCGCAAAAAAAAATGCCTGGTCATAAAGGGGGTAAAACCTTCCAGGGCTGAAGTGTTCAAAATCCTGCTTGCTGCATTTTAGCTCCGTTAAAAACAATGCAGCAAAAACACACCTCCCTGTTGAAATAGTTGAAAACGCAGCAAGAACGCATGAATAACGCACCCGTGTTACGTTTTTTAAGCAGTTTTTGAGTCACTTGACCTATGAAAAACACACCATAAGCACAGTAAAAGCGCGGGAGAATCGCAGCAAAATCGCGGTAAAATTGCATGCGATTTTGGTGCCTTTTTCTATGTCGAAACGCTGAAAACACCATTTTCAGGCGATATTTTTTTCGTGAGATTTTGAGAGAAAAGGACTTTCCTGAATAATAATCACATTCACTGTTAGAAATTAGCATTTTTGAGAAAAGGTTTCCATCGCGCTCCTTTGTATTTCCTCATCACTTCAGTTGAAATCGAATATTTCATTTGACCCCACCAAAGATTAGAAAATTGAAGAACGTTGTTGAGGCAAAAAGTTTTGAAGGAAATTCTACGTGTGCGGCCGGCATTATGTGTGCATTCTACTCCGGGTTTGCTTATAGACACGTACAAGTCGTTTAGTTACGAATTCGTTTGGAAATATCCAAATTAACGTAAATCCGAAAATAAGAATAAATATTCAAAAGAACGAAAATTCTAAAGAATGAAAATCTGGAAATTTGAAAACCCAAAAATTAAAAAATCTGAAATAATAACTAACTATTAAATTATAGGTATTGGATTTTCCTTTCAAATTTGGTTGTTAGTGAACGTAATGAATACGAATGTATCCGAATGCCGCATCTAAACGAACGGAACATAACAAATTAATATTAATAAACAACAATAATAATAATGAAAACTTTTTTATTAAAATTTATTAGTAATTTGCTCCGTTCCATTTGTTTAGATGCGGCATTCGTTATGTCGGATAATTTGTAGCTTTGGATAAATTCAGTATTCATTACATTCACTAACAGCCAAATTTGAAAGGAAGTTCCACTACCTAACAATTTAATAGTTAGTAAAGGTATTTATTAGTTTGTTATTATTTCAAATTCTTGAATTTTCAGGTTTTTGGATTTTCGTTCTTTTGAATATCAGTTCTTATTTTCGGATTTTACGATCACGAATTTACAATTTTCCGAATATTCAAATTTTGAATTTCTGAGTTTTCGAATTACTGAATTTCTGGATTTTCAAATTTCGAATTTACAAATTCTTGAATTTACAATTATTTGAATTTACGAATTGCGATTATAAAGAATGACCAGAAAAACAAAGAATAAAAACAAAAAAACAAATGAAAGAAAACGAACACATCTTTCAGCAGTGCGCACGTCTATTTGCTTACACTTTTCAAGGCGATAATTCAAATGTGCAAAAAGTGGCCCTAAAGAGCGCCCAGAAAATATCACACATAAAGGAGTCAGGAAGCATTAGAATGCAGAATAATCTTTATTGAAGACACAGCAATGATATGTGCTGAGAATTATTATTATTTCTTGGGGTTTACAAGTTTACCCATGAAGAGAATTCTTTTCCCATCATAAATACCACATATGAACGGACGATTAAAACTAATCCGGTTAGGAAGATTCATTGAAACGGCCTCCATTACAGCGTCCTTAGCAGCCTCCGTCCTCTTCTCATCCACACTTCTCTTAGCTCTGTGATGAACCTGCAGAGGAGGAACAAAACCACATTAACATCTGCTTTATAAGTCAAGCCAAACTTTGTCTTAAAAAAAAAACGTATTCAGTAGACAAGTGCATTGCCGAAAAATGTGTTCATTTTTGTTTCCGATTCATTTGTTTTTTGTTTTTTTTTCATTTTTCGTGTCATTTGTTATGATTTCAATTCATAATTTTGAAAATTTGTAAATTCATAAATTTTGAAAATTCGAAAATCCAAAAATAAGAAAGAAAATCTGAAAATTCAAAAGAATAACTTACTAACAATAACTAACTATTAAATTGTGGGTATCTTATTTTCCTTTTAAATTTGGCTGTTAGTGAACGTAATGCCGCGTACACATGAGCGGACTTTCCGGCAGACTTGGTCCGGCGGACCGGACCCCATCTGACAATTCGATCGTGTGTGGGCTCCAGAGGACTTTTTTCCCAAAAGTCTGACGGACCTAGAAATAAAACATGTTTCAAATCTTTCTGACGGACTCAAGTCTGGTCGAAAAATCCGCTCATCTGTATGCTAGTCCGACGGACAAAAACCGACGCTAGGGCAGCTATTGGCTACTGGCTATCAACTTCCTTATTTTAGTCCGGTCGTACATACGAATCTGTCGGACTTTGGTTGATTGTGTGTAGGCAAGTCTGTTAATTCGAAAGTCCGTCGGAAAGTCCATCAAAGTCCGCCCGTGTGTACGTGGCATTACGAATATGAATTTATCCGAAGTTACGAGTTATCCAAAATAATGCATCTAAACAAATGGAACAGAACAAATTAATTATAAATAATAAGAATTAAAAAAATGTATTATTGTTATTGATATTTATTATTATTAATTTGTTACGTTCCATTTGTTTAGATGCGACATTCGTTATTTTCGGATAATTCGTAACTTCGGATACATTTGTATTTGTTACGTTCACTAACAGCCAAATTTGAAAGGAAATTCCAATACCTATGATTTAATAGTTAGTAAAGTTACTATTAGTTAGTTATTATTTCAGATTTTAGAATTTTCTGATTTTTGTTCTTATGCCACGTACACACGATCGGACTTCTCGTCGAAAAAAGATATGATGGCTTTTGCGATGGGATTCCGCTGAAGCTTGCCTTGCATACACACGGTCACACAAAAGTTTGCTGAACTTACGACCGTCAAGAACGCAGTGACGTACAACACTACGACGAGCCGAGAAAATGAAGTTCAATGCTTCCGACGATGCGTTGAATTGTTTCAGAGCATGCATAGGAATGTTGCGCGTCGGAATTGCCACAGACGATCGCCTTTTTCGGATAGGAACTTTTTCCGACCGAAAAATTGAGAACATGCTCTCAATCCTTTGCTGGCTGGAGATTATAAGATGTTGATTGATGGAGGCTTCGCCTCCCTTTTACTCCCAGCACATACACACCATAGACACAGGCTGGATGGGTGTGACACAGTCTGTGATTGGCAGAACATCTTCCACATCTCTTTACAGTGTAAACAAGGTGAAAGCTATTGTCAGTCAACTTATAGGATAAGTTCACTTTAACCACTTGAGGACCGCCCACTGTACATTTACTGCGGCAGGGCGGCTGCTCTGTGCCAAATCACGTATACCTAGTACATGATCTGACACTTTCGGGTCTGGGGGGGCGTGCGCCACCGGCAACCTCCTCCCGCTGTGATTCTGCACAGCAGAAGCCCAGAAGCAAGGACCGCAGACTCTGTCTGCCGGCACCCACCGACTACACATGGCACAGGCAGAACGACATTCTGCCTATGTAAACAAGGGAGGTTGTTGTTCTATCTGAAGGGAAGGCCTGGATCCTGTGTTTCTGCTAAGCAGGAACACAGATCTTTGCCTTCCCCAGTCAAAACAACTTCCACACATTGAGTAAGCACAACCTAGGCATACAGTTAACATTTTGATCACCCCTTCCCAGCCAGTGTCTTTTGTACAGTGACAGTGCATATTTCTTAGCACGGTATTAGTGTCACTGGTCCCCAAAAAAGTGACAAAAAGTCCCCAAAAACTGCCCCTTGCTGTATATACTGTTGTTGTTGGTGGGTTTGTTGGGTTGGTTGTGCACTGTTTGTATTTTCTTATTTATCATATCTTAATAAATAGCATTATTAGTCACTTTACATGCGTTTTTGGTTATCTCTGTGCAGTCCACACAGTCTGGTCTATTAATTCTCCTGACAATGTTGGGGTTTGTAGTTCATTCATTTACATGGAGCTGTGTGTCTGAATGATGCGGCCGTGTAGGCGGAGTCCTGCTTGGCTGCGCTGTTTTTAAACAGAGGCAGCTAGTACAGGGAACTTCTCTCCCTATTTCTGCCACAGGGAGGGGGCAATAGGCGGCGGTGGCTACAGCACTGGGAATACAGTGGGGACAGAAAGTATTCAGACCCCCTTACATTTTTCACTCTTTGTTATATTGCAGCCATTTGCTAAAATCATTTAAGTTCATTTTTTTTCCTCATTAATGTACACACAGCACCCCATATTGTACACACAGCACCCCATATTGACAGAAAAACACAGAATTGTTGACATTTTTGCAGATTTATTAAAAAAAAACAAAAACTGAAATATCACATGGTCCTAAGTATTCAGACCCTTTGCTGTGACACTCATATATATAACTCAGGTGCTGTCCATTTCTTCTGATCATCCTTGAGATGGTTCTACACCTTCATTTGAGTTCAGCTGTGTTTGATTATACTGATTGGACTTGATTAGGAAAGCCACACACCTGTCTATATAAGTCCTTACAGCTCACAGTGCATGTCAGAGCAAATGAGAATCATGGGGTCAAAGGAACTGCCTGAAGAGCTCAGAGACAGAATTGTGGCAAGGCACAGATCTGGCTAAAGTTACAAAAAAATTCTGCTGCACTTAAGGTTCCTAAGAGCACAGTGGCCTCCATAATCCTTAAATGTAAGACGTTTGGGACGACCAGAACCCTTCCTAGAGCTGGCCGTCCGGCCAAACTGAGCTATCGGGGGAGAAGAGCCTTGGTGAGAAAGGTAAAGAAGAACCCAAAGATCACTGTGGCTGAGCTCCAGAGATGCAGTCGGGAGATGGGAGAAAGTTGTAGAAAGTCAACCATCACTGCAGCCCTCCACCAGTCGGGGCTTTATGGCAGAGTGGCCAAACGGAAGCCTCTCCTCAGTGCAAGACACATGAAAGCCCGCATGGAGTTTGCTAAAAAACACCTGAAGGTCTCCAAGATGGTGAGAAATAAGATTCTTTTGTATGATGAGACCAAGATAGAACTTTTTGGTCTTAATTCTAAGCGGTATGTATGGAGAAAACCAGGCACTGCTCATCACCTGTCCAATACAGTCCCAACAGTGAAGCATGGTGGTGGCAGCATCATGCTGTGGGGGTGTTTTTCAGCTGCAGGGACAGGATGACTCGTTGCAATTGAGGGAAAGATGAATGTGGCCAAGTACAGGGATATCCTGGACGAAAACCTTCTCCAGAGTGCTCAGGACCTCAGACTGGGCCGAAGGTTTACCTTTCAACAAGACAATGACCCTAAGCACACAGCTAAAATAACGAAGGAGTGGCTTCACAACAACTCTGTGACTGTTCTTGAATGGCCCAGCCAGAGCCCTGACTTAAACCCAATTGAGCATCTCTGGAGAGACCTAAAAATGGCTGTCCACCAACGTTTACCATCCAACCTGATTGAACTGGAGAGGATCTGCAAGGAGGAATGGCAGAGGATCCCCAAATCCAGGTGTGAAAAACTTGTTGCATCTTTCCCAAAAAGACTCATGGCTGTATTAGATCAAAAGGGGGCTTCTACTAAATACTGAGCAAAGGGTCTGAATACTTAGGACCATGTGATATTTCAGTTTTTCTTTTTTAATAAATCTGCAAAAAAATGTCAACAATTCCATATTTATCTGTCAATATGGGGTGCTGTGTGTACAATATGGGGTGCTGTGTGTACATTAACCACTTGCTTACTGGCCACTTAAACCCCTCTCCTATATCCAGACCAATTTTCAGCTTTCAGCGCTGACGCACTTTGAATGACGATTGTGTGGTCATACAACGCTGTACCCAAATGAAATTTTTATAATTTTTTTCCCACAAATAGAGCTTTCTTTTGGTGGTATTCGATCACCTCTGCGGTTTTTATTTTTTGTTAAAAAAAATGTAAAAAGACCGAATCTAAAAAAAAAAAAAAAAAAAAAAAATTTTATATTTTGTTATACAATTTTAAAAAAGGTAATTTTTCTCCTTCATTGATGTACGCTGATTAGGCGGGACACTGATGGGCACTGATAGGTGGCAGTGATGGGCACTGATGGGTGGCAATAATGGGCACTGATCTGGTACACTGAGAGGCAACACTGCTAGGTGGCACTGATTGGCATCACTGGTGGGCATTGATAGGTGGCACTTGTGGGCATTGAGAGGTGGCACTTGTAGGCATTGATAGGTGGCACTCATGGGCATTGATAGGTGGCACTGGTGGGCACTGTAGGCACTGTCAGGTGGCAATGGCAGGTGGCACTGGCAGGGGGTACTGGTGGCATGTATGAGGCATTATTGCCTCCTCCTCTTCGGGACCGATGTCCCTTGCTGATTAGCCGGTGTTTGGCTTTTTTTTTCTCCTCGCACTGTCAGCACGAGGAGAAAAAAAACACTTTGATCATGTGATCAGCTGTCATTGGCTGATGTAGTCATCATTCGGCTATAGCGCTGATATCAACTGGTTAATGAGGAAAAAAATTAACTTAAATGATTTTAGCAAATGGCTGCAATATAACAAAGAGTGAAAAATTTAAGTTGGTCTGAATACTTTCCGTCCCCACTGTATGTTACATGTTCCACCCTAAAATCAGGTGGAACATGAAACATGTAACATATTCCCAAAGGTGAACTTATCCTTTAAACTCCACCTACACCATGTTATTCCCCCCCCCAAAAAAAAAGCATTTGCTTTGATATATATAGATTTGTGTAAAGCTTTAAAACACTTTGTTGCTATATATTTCTTTAATTTTTTAACTGTTCTAAAAGTTTTTTTTTTTTGTCATGTGGCCAGCACAGCACCAATCAGAACTATGCAGACAGATATACATACATCAGTAGAGCACTAGAAACTCCTCCCTCTGAACTTTCTAGACATGTGCAATTCATTTAGTTCCGAATTCATTTTCTTAACGAATTCTGACAAATTCCTTAATTCCGAAATTTCCGAATTTCCGAATGTTTCAATTTCCGATAATTCTGAATTTCCAAATTTTTAAATCTCCGAAATTTCCGAATTTCTGAATTTTCCGAAATTGCGAATTTCCGAAATTCATTATTTCGGGAAATTCATTATTTCGGAAAATTCGAAATTTGGAAATTCGAAATTTGGAAATTCGAAATTTGGAGAATTTCGGAAATTGGAACATTTCGGAAATTCGAATATTCGAAATTTCATAAATTTTAAAATTCTAAAATTTGGAAATTTGAAAATCCAAGAATAAGAATGAAAATTCTAAAGAATGAAAATCTGAAAATTCAAAAACCCAAAAATCTGAAATAATAACTAACTAATAATAAATATTAAATTATAGGTATTGTAATTTCCTTTCAAATATGGCTGTACGTAACGAGTATAAATTTATCTGAAGTCACAAATTATCTGAAATAACGAATGCCGCATCTAAACAAATGGAGCGTAACAATCTAATAATAATAATAATAATAATAAAACCTTTTTTTCTTTTAACAGAAAAGTTTTTATTTGTCTCTAAACAGAGAAATTTATACATACAATAAAACATTCTGCGGTTGTACATGGTATACATTAAGGTGCATTGAATATTGTCATAAGTGAAATAGGGAAATATCACGTATAAGGTTGTGCATGAATTGTTTAACAGGTATGGTTACATCACTTGAATAAAAGCATTATTAAGTACAGTGTTATATTAATTATTATTTACTCAGTTGTCTTCCACTGTATAGTTCGTGTTAGGATCTTTCCTAGCAGCCACACAGTCTAACTATAGGGGGGGGAGGAGAAGAGGGGCAAGGGGGGAGGAGGGGGGGAGAACAGGGCAAGGGACCAAGGGGTAGAGAGAGGGTAGAAACAGTAGAAGAGGCAGGGGGGAGCCACCAGAAGCACCACCAAATTGCCTAGGTCATTATTGCTTAGTCCATTCTCCCCATATCCTCCCAAACTTCTTGGGGCAATTGCGAGTCATGTAAGTTAGCTTATATAGCGGGAGTGTGGAGTTCACTAGGGCCCTCCACTGGGAGACCGTGGGAGGGTCAGGTTGTTTTCACTTAAGCAGGATAGATTTTCTAGCATAGAATGAGGCGTAAAACACAAATAGACTCTTATGTGTACTGGCTGTGATATTGTCGCAGACTCCCAAGAGAAGAATAATCGGGTTCATCCCTATCTGCAAATGGCCCACTGAGTTAATAGTATCTACTACTTGTGACCAGAATTGTTGTATAACAGGGCAGGACCAAACAACATGTATGAAGGTGCCCAGCTCAGTGTTACATTGAGTTCTATCTGAGTTCGTCGGGTATATTCTAGAAAGTCTCTGCAGCGTGTAGTATGCCCTGTGTAGAAATTTAAGCTGGATGTATCTGTCCTTCGCTGAGACCATCAGTGAGATGTACTGTTGGATCCCTTCCTCCCAGTCGTCGTCAGCGAGGCCAGGCAAATCCTCCTTCCATTTGGCATACAATCTACCTCCTCCATCAGTATCCTCACATGATAGCCTAAGATAGAGGGAGGAGAGGATACGGTCAATGTTTTTAGAGATCAGGAGTTTCTATCCCATGTGATTTCATTGTGACCCATTCTGGAAATTGTGCCTGTATTGCGTGTCTTAATTGTAAGTATCTGAAGAACATCTTGGAGGGAAGCTAGAAATTATTTTTGAGTGTGTCATAAGAAAGGATCTTACCCCCCGACATGATCTGCTACACCACTTTAATTTCATAGCTAGCCCACAATGCATACCATAGGGTGAGTACATGGATTGAAAACTGGCTACAAGGGCGAGTTCAGAGGGTGGTGATAAATGGGGAGTACTCGGAATGGTCAGAGGTGGGTAGTGGGGTCCCCCAGGGTTCTGTCCTGGGACCAATACTATTTAATTTATTCATAAATGACCTGGAGGATGGGATAAACAGCTCCATCTCAGTATTTGTGGACAATACTAAGCTAAGCAGAGAAATGCATTTCTCCACAGGATGTGGAAACCTTGCCAGAAGATCTGAACAAATTAATGGGGTGGGCAACTACATGGCAAATGAGGTTTAATGTAGAAAAATTTTAAATAATGCATTTGGGTGGCAAAAATATGAATGCACTCTACTAACTAGGGGGAGAACCTCTGGGGGGAATCTAGGATGGAAAAGGACCTGGGGGTCCTAGTAGATGATAGGCTCAGCAATGAAATGCAATGTCAAGCTGCTGCTAACAAAGCAAACAGAATATTGGCATCAAAAAGGGGATCAAATCCAGAGATAAAACGATAATTCTCCCACTCTACAAGACTCTGGTCCGGCCGCACCTGCTGTACAGTTCTGGGCACCAGTCCTCAGGAAGGATGTACTGGAAATGGAGCGAGTACAAAGAAGGGCATCAAAGCTAATAAAGGGTCTGGAGGATATTAGTTATGAGGAAAGGTTGTGAGCTCTGAACTTATTCTCTCTGGAGAAGAGACGCTTGAGAGGGGATATGATTTCAATGTACAAATACCGTACTGGTGACCCCACAATAGGGAGAAAACTTTTCCACAAAAGGGACTTCACTAAAATTAGAAGAAAAGAGGTTTAACCTTAAACTGCTAAGAGGGTTCTTTACTGTAAGAGCGGCAAGGATGTGGAATTCCCTTCCACAGGCGGTGGTCTCAGCGGGGGGCATCGATAGTTTCAAAAACTGATAGTTAAACACCTGAACGACTGCAACATACAGGGATATACAATGTAATACTGACATATAATCACACACATAGGTTGGACTTGATGGACTTGTGTCTTTTTTCAACCTCACCTACTATTTAACTATGTAACTATGAGATCCACATTCACTGTTAGAAATCTGTTTGTTTGAGAAAATATTTCTATACTGCTCCTTTGAATTTTCTCATCACTTCAGTCCAAAACAAACATTTGACCCCACTAAAGATTAGAAAATCGAAAAACGTTTTTGAGGCAAAGAGTTTACTAGTACTAGTGTACGGCCTGCATTATGTGTATATTCTTCTCCTATATGTATAAATTATAATTTTACGGTTTTCACAGCTATAATTCGAAAGTGAAAAGTGGCCCTAAAGAGCACCCAGAAAATATCGCACATAAGGGAGTCAAGAAGCGTTAGAATGAAGAATAATCTTTATTCAAAACATAGCAATTATGTGCAGAGAATTAGTTCTCTGGGTTTTCAACTTTACCCGTCCAAGATTATTTTGGTTTCGTATTTTATAAAATGTAACAACGGATGGTTAAATTTAATCGGGATAGGACGTTTCATTGACATGGCCTCCAATACGGTGACCGCCAGAGTCAGAGTCTCTTATGGCAACTGAACTTTCAACAGTCACTAGAGATCTGTACACTTAACTCACAGTAACCCGTTACAGATCTTCTCTCACATCTCACAGTATCTCACTGTAGATCTTTACTCACCGAGCTCCCGGTCTCTCACTAGACTTCAAGATCCCAGTCATCACTGGATCCCCTGAGCTCTTTCACAGCTATCCCGCTGTATACTCATCAAGCTCACTCTTGCTAACTCGATGGGTCCCTGACTTGGCACTCCGCTGAAGCTTTCCCACTTCTTCACCATCCCTGGCTGGTGAAAAGGCTGCTCTGGTACTTCTTCAGACTTCCATAGACTGGCCTCTGATAACAGGAGTGGTTGTCCTTTGGTGGGGACTGCTTCCCCTTTACCTCTGGCCTTGATCCTCACTTGCCCCTGGCAACAATTTAGGAACCTCTGCAACTTGGTTGGGCTTCCGGCCTGAAATCCCAACCCCGCGCTGCCTCTCTCAAACCTGGATAGGACTCAGACAGCCTAGCAGCCAGGTGCTCCCGGGAGAGACCTCTGGATTCTGGCCTAGCAACTAGGAGCCTTGTAACACATGTCCACCCAGACAGCCGTCCAGGTGGCACAGAACCCTGATCACCTGACTCCTCCTGAATAAATAGGCTCTCCCAAAAGGCCAAGGGGCCAAAGAAACCCCTGCCAATGGTCTGAGACAACCCATCCACTCCTAGTCTGAATTCACTATGTCCTAGTTATTCTATTGCCACAGTCAACAATGACACCTAATGACAGAAAAGAGAGGTGCATCAAATCCAGAGTTAGAGAAAAGTCATTGGATTCCCCTAACAATTAGCCAGGCTAGTTAACACCTAGCCAGCTAAATTTCTTAGCAACCCTGCCTACAACCAGGGTGCTACAACCGTATGTCAATTCAATATTTTTCTTAAAATGTAATTTTGGACAAAAACCCCCATCATATTCAGTACATTTCTGCAATACATGCACAATGTTTTCTTTCTTTACCACTTCATGTCCTTAGGATGTAATAAAACATCCCGGACTTTAAAGGATAAGTTTGCGTTTCATAGCATGTTACATGTTACACCCATATTCAGGATGGAAAAGGTTATAAAAAAAAAATGCACAATTTTTACCTGCCAAAAAATGTGCATTTTTTTTAAACAAACTTATCCTCTAAATCAGGGGTCTCCAGCCACCGGGCCACGGCCCACTACTGAGCCGTGGCCTCTCTGCAGCCGGGCCACGGGTGCGGAGGGCGGCATGAGAGAGCAAGGCGGGCAGATGAGAGAACCGGTTGGATCAAAGAGGTGGACGGGCGGATGAGAGAAGCGGGCTGGCGAGCAGAAATGACATCATCTCTCTCTGCCCGCCCCGCATCACCGCTCTTCAGCCCTCACAGAGCGGGCCTCTTCAATGTCGGAGCTGCGGCGGGGAGCAGAGATGACATCATCTCTCACCGCCCGCCCCCCCAGCTCAGAAACGACCAGTGCTCCGAGGCCTGCCTCTGTGCCAAATGAACCAGTGCTGCCACCAATGCAGTGACAATCCACATCTGGTGGCAATGGTAGACCTCACATGTTGTTTCCTGAGAGTGACCACGTTTCCAGTTCCATGCCTGTTTGACTCCGTGCCGCTGGCATTGGGTCCACTGAGTCCGGTAAGAGTATCAAATTTTTTTCATCGGTGGTGGATTCACAATCTATGGTGATTTCCTTACTGAATGGTGGCCTATCCTTCAGAGGTCAAATATATCTTCAATTTCAACATTTATTTCTACCTAAACACTTGTTATTTTATTTGACCTGTTTGGACTGTTTTTTGGATTTTTTTTGGTTATTTATTCACAATGCCATTTCACACATATGGACTTTTTAGTGATTTCAATTTATGAATTGTATTTATATTTATTTATTGCTGTTTGCACCTCCTCTAAACTGGTAACCTGTAAAAAAATTTAAAGCGTCACCTATGGAAATTTTTAAGTACAGAAGTTTGGCTCCATTCCATGAGTGTGCGCAATCTTAAAGCTTGATATGTTAGGTATCTATTTACTCGGCGTAACATCATCTTTCATAATATACAAAAAAATCAGGCTAACTTTAGTGTTTTGTTTTTTTTTTTGTTTTTATTCATGAAACTGTTTTTTTCCCCCCAAAAAAATGTTTGAAATATTGCTGCGCAAATACCGTGTGACATAAAAAGTTGCAACAAGCGCACCAAGTACCCGGCCACCTAGTGGTAGAAGAGAAAAGTGCAACAAGGCCAAACTTAGGGAGAAATCATAAAGATCTCTAGCAATCAACCAGAATAATTATTCCTGGCAAGTGAATTTGTGAGGAACAACCCTGCCTAAAATCCAGGGTGCTACATCTGTCTTTGCGCTGGTCCGTTACGCATCTGTTGTGGTGTTAACCACTCGCCGACCGCCTACCACATATTTACTGTGACAGGTCAGCTCTATTGCGCGAAATCACGTACATGTACTTCATGTCGTGCAATAGCCACTGGGTGGGGCGCGCGCACTCCGTCAGAGGCACGGTCACGCGGCTGATTTGACCCCGATGTCCACCGGCCACCAGCAATCATTCCCCAGAGAGGAAGATCGGAGCTGTGCCTATGTAAACAAAGCTAAGCATAGTGACCAATTCGTACCACCGCACACTTAGGGAGTGGTGCCAAGAAGGATTTAGATAAATATCTATTCACCTGAAAGAAATCTGGAGACCAATAAAGGGTCAGACTCTAATGGTAGTGTCTATGCACCCCATAGTTAAATTGAAAGAAGCAGTAAGCAAAAAAAAGGGGGACAAGGAAAATATACATATAACTATTTGGTTCACAACACCATATATTCTAGATAGTACTGGAATGTCCGTAAGTGTCTATTTATGTAGAAACTGGAGATAATATAAATCCAAAGTAGATGATGATGTCTCTACGTCACATAGGTTGAGAAAAAGGTGGTGTATAATGATGGAGGCTTACCAGAACCGTTGGACTCACAGAGACATATATCCCTTGAGTCAGAAATGCTTGTGTTGCCACCGGGCAGTAAAATGAAGTATCACGCTGGACCAATATGGAATCCGGATACTGTATCCAAGGCTCCCAACAGATTTCTTTCTTGTATGGCCCAATTCAGTAGTGGCTCATGGAAAGTAAAAAAGGGGCCACATAGTGTAATACCGTTTAAAAGAAATACAATTTATTGTGGTAAAAAACTTACATGTTCCATGGTAAAAAAGCGCTTAAAATAGACTTAATGGCAGGCAGTGGAGTCTATGCTTTTTTGTGACTTTTAATTTTTTGTGATTTAACATTAGCGCTACACTGTTTATACACATACGGTTTACAAAATCTCCTTTTTTTGTGTGTGAGCTGCTTTGTTAGAGCAAGCGCGGTGTTTCTTGAGTTATTTATTTTCAAACAAAGTTAAGCAGCAACACAAATCTCTGTCTTCATCCAGTCAGACCGTCCAACACAGTTAGAAAGCACCTCCTAGGGACACACTTAACCTTTTGATCGCCCCTGGTGTTAACCCCTTCCCTGCCAGTATCATTAGTACACTGACAGTGCATACAATCAGGTCCATAAATATTGGGACATTGACACAATTCTAATCTTTTTGGCCCTATACACCACCACAATGGATTTGAAATTAAAGTAACAAGATGTGCTTTAACTGCAGACTTTCAGCTTTAATTTTTGGGTATTTACATCCAAATCAGGTGAACGGTGTAGGAATTACAACAGTTTATATATGTGCCTCCCACTTTTTAAGGGACCAAAAGTAATGGGACAATTGGCTGCTCAGCTGTTCCATGGCCAGGTGTGTGTTATTCCCTCATTATCCCATTTACAAGGAGCAGATAAAAGGTCCAGAGATAATTTCAAGTGTGCTATTTGCATTTGGAATCTGTTGCTGTCAACTCTCAATATGAGATCCAAAGAGCTGTCACTATTAATGAAACAAGCCATCATTAGGCTGAAAAAAACAAAACACACCCATTAGAGAGATAGCAAAAACATTAGGTGTGGAAAAATCAACTGTTTGGAACATCCTTAAAAAGAAGGAACGCGTCCCGGCCCGCCCTCTGGGGTGGATGGTCTTGTGGCTGTCGCCCCTGGGGGCGGGGGGGTCTCCCGCATCTACACCTTCAAATATTAATAACGCCATGAGGTTCTCATACTGTAATTCATTTTAAGCTACTTATATTGATGCTATTTCTAAGTATTGTTTAAATTCTATGTTCATTTTGTTTCAGTTGATTCTATTATCTTCACTATAGGTCGGTGGTTCCGACGGACCACTGCTCCCCTCAAACGTTGGCACCTGGCTAAGATACTTGTCTTGGCTATGGTCCCACCCCATTGTGGGCTCTGTTGCCCAGGACGTGACACGTCAATGTACACACTACATGCTATTCTCCGAGTTCTTCTCGGTATTCCTATATCTTATGTTCTTTCTTATTTTTACTATTCTTCTCTCTCCCTTTCCCCATTCCCTCGGACCCTGGGGTGTGCGGATGGAGTAATCCATAACATCACATCTCAGACCCAATGACCCTTCATTGGTTGTCCCTGAACGTTCAGGGCATGAATTCCCCCCAAAAACGGGTTAAGGTCTTTAACTACCTTAAGCAACAAAAAATTGACATTGCCTGTTTGCAGGAAACACACTTTTCTTCCTCTTTCTGCCCCAAATATTTTGCGGCAAACTATCCCCAAGTCTATACGGCTAATGGCCCCACTAAACAGAGAGGAGTTCTTATAGCTATACGTAAATCAACCCCATTTATCTGTAACAAGCAAATAGCTGACCCTAATGGTAGATACCTTCTCCTGCAGGGTTCTGTTCAGGACAATGAAGTAACTATTATGACTTATTATGCCCCGAATGACAATCCGGGCCCATTTCTGTCTCATGTCTGCTCCTTGTTGCAGGTCCACCAGAGAGGCACCCTCCTGTTGGCGGGTTATTCTAATGTGATGCTCAATCCTGCCCTTGATAAATGCCCGGCGGATCTTAAAGCCCCCTCCCTTGCTTCAAAAAAAGTCTTGCTAACCCTGCAAACTTTTGATTTAGTGGACATATGGTGAGAGCTTCATCCCATGGGCAGGGACTACACACACTATTCCCATCCTCATCACTCCCATTCTAGAATCGATCATTCGTTTGTGTTACGGAAACATCTCCCTTTAATAGAATCGGTCTCGATTTTAGCAGTCCCTTGGTCAGATCACGATCCTGTTCTAACCGTCTATCGCTCCCTACATAGCAAACCACAACATGCTCCATGGGTAATGAATGACTCACTTTTATCCTTCAAACCGATCCTCAGCGAAATCCAAGAAGCTTCTGCAGAATATTTTAGACTCAATGCAGGTTCTGTCTCGTCCCCAATAACACTATGGGAGGCTTATAAAGCTGTCCTCCGGGGTCGCGTTATTAGAATAGCGTCCCAACGCAAAGAGAAAGGATTCAGGCCAGACGCAAGTTAGAGCAGAACTTGGAGGACCGCTCGGTGGCCTTTAAGTTAACCCCCACCCCTGCTAATCGCAGATCTTTAGACAAAGCCCGCACAGACTTGGATCTATGTCTGACAGACGATGCGGACCGTTCCTTACGTTGGGCCCGCCAGAAATGGTATGCTAAGGTAAACAAACCCAATGCTCAGTTGGCCAATAGGCTATGCACTTTTACCCCGAAATTTACCCCCATAACCTTGCGCACCCGCCATAACATCCTCACGGGGAACCCCCAGAAGGTCTTGGAAGAATTCTGCCATCGCCTTACCAAACTTTACTCCCCCCCAAATCACTCTTCAATGCAGGGCCTGAATGCTTTCTTAAAAGAGTTATCTCTACCTTCCCTATCCAAATCCCACATCTCCCTAATGGACCGAGATATACAGGTCCCTGAGGTTCTTCAATGCATTAAGGAACTGAAAGTGGGCAAAAGACCAGGCCCAGATGGTTTCACTGCTTTGTATTATCGAAAATTTGCTGAGGTTCTGGCCCCACACTTAGCGGCTATGTATAACTCGGTCAAAGGAGGTCACACAATTACACCAGATTTGCTCACTGCCAACATAGTAATGATCCCTAAGCCAGATAAGGACCATTCTTTCTGGGCAAATTTTTGGCCAATCTCTTTAATAAATATTGATATGAAGATATTGATGAAAATTCTGGCCAATCGCCTGAACTCCTTTCTACCGCGCCTGATAAAAAAGGATCAGGTGGGATTCGTCCCCCGTAGGCAGGCGGGAGACGCCATTAGATGACTCCTCCAAATCCAACATATAGCTCACGAAAGATTCCTAGAAACAATGTTTCTTTCTTTAGATGTCAATAAAGCCTTCGATACCTTATCCTGGCCCTATTTGACACAGATCCTCACTCACAACGGTTTTGGCACCTCCTTTTTGAGTTGGGTCTCAGCCATATATCTCTCCCCCCAGGCTAAAGTGCGTTACTATGGATATGAATCGCCTATTTTCCCTATTAAGAGGGGAACACATCAGGGATGCCCGCTCTCCCCACTTTTATTTATACTAGCACTTGAACACCTGGCAGAGGCCATACGCTCTCACCCAGATATATCAGGAGTAGAAGTAGCAGGCACCGTGCACAAATTGTCACTGTTTTCAGACAACATTTTATTAACCATTACTAAACTTAGAATCTCCCTCCCCAATTTATTCTCTCTCTTAGACTCCTTTGCCTCATTCTCAGGCCTTTCAGTTAATCCGGCAAAATCTAAAGTGATGTCTATCAACCTTCGGGCCCTGGAACTAGAATCCCTACAACTGGCATTCTCATTCCATTGGTTAACCTCACTACCCTATTTGGGTATTAAACTTACTCCGAGATACTCGGGATTGTACCAAGCCAATTTTCCCCCGCTTTTTCGAAATCTAGAGGCTATGCTTGCCTCTTGGTTCACACTCCCGATTTCTTGGTTCGGCAGAATAGCGACAGTACGCATGATGTACCTCCCTAAATTACTCTATTATTTTAGAGTTCTGCCAGTCCATGTGCCCCCCCATATCATTCAAATACATCAACGTAAAATTATGCAGTTTATATGGGGCCCTAAGAAACCCAGGATCAAGAGGCAGGTACTTTACGCGTGCAAAATCAATGGTGGCCTTTCAGTTCCTAATTTACGAGCATATTACACGGCTGCGGGTATTGCCCCAATATCTCACCTCCATGAGAAACAACAAATGCCACTCTGGGCCACCATGGATTTAGTCGACGCATACCCAACACCTCTAGCTTCTCTTCCGTGGCTTCCTAAAGCACATCGCCCCTCTACCATAGGTCCCTGTCTGGCTCATTCTCTTAAACTGTGGGATGTAGTCAAGTACTCAGCAGGCCTAATTTCTCCTCATCTCCCATTACTTCACCTCCTCCACTGCCCTTTATTTCAACCAGGTTGTGATAATCCATTGCAGTTTAAATGGTGGTCTGATAATGGCTTTACAGATATCCATTCGTTATTCACCCCAACCAAGATCATCCGTTTCGCTGCTTTACGCTCCTCACATGATATCCCCCTTAAGGAACATTATAGTTACCTTCAAATTAGGCATTTTCTCCAACAGCTTACAAAATCCCAATCTGCCCCCTTTACCATGACCCCATTTGAAAGTCTTTGTAGATCGCACCCCCAATCCTCGGGTCTGATCCCCCTCATATATATTGCTATAATTAACTCCAAGACGCCACCATTGAGACCTTATCATCTTCAGTGGGAGGCCGAACTCAGAAAACAATTGGACCCAGAGGATTGGCAAGGTATGACTATTATGCTATCCTATCCTATTATGCTATTATGCTATATAGATGGTACTATACCCCGGCTAGATTAGCAAGCTTCATCCCATCTTATTCCCTCCTCTGTTTTCGTGGGTGCTCACAGGAGGGCACAATGGAGCATATCTGGTGGACCTGCCCCAGGGTTTGCAGATTATGGGTGAGAGTATACGCACTACTACGCAATCTTTTTAATACCACTATAAAGCGGGACCCTTTTGAGGCCCTCTTATTGAAACCAATTGCAGAACTTCTTCGTCCTGAACGCCAACTAGCAGCACATATTTTTACCGCAACTAAATTGACCATAGCAAGGGCCTGGAAAACTCCGAACCTCAGTTTTGAGGCAGTTAAAAACTGTGTGAATTATATCATGGTAAACGAGAAACTTACAGCCATGTTATTGGACACGCATGTAAATTCCTCAGGATATGGCAACCCTGGGTGACCCATAATCGCCCATCAAGATTTGACCTAACGCTTCTTTCCCTATAATGAGCCTCCACCCCCCCCACCCCAGGGCCCCCCCCCCTCTTTTCCCACCCCCCTCTCTCCCACTTTCAATTCCTCTTTCCTTTTTCTTATTCAGGCCCTTGGGCTTAAGTCTTCAGAGAATGAATACTTAAGGTAGCGAAGAGGAGGAAAAAAGAAAAAAAGAAGAAGGGACAGAGAAAAAAACAAAACAAAAAAAAATTACTTCATACAAAGCTATGTTATCGTTTTTGAGGTTAATCAATTTAACTTGATTTTGTTTCTGTTTTTTTTTTTTCTTTTCCTTTATTACCTATGCAATGTTACATATTACAATAACATCTCACTAGACATCCTTTAAATGTTCAAGAGTGTTTGCTAACATAATATTCTGTGTTTGCAGTTTACCACTAGGCTAGTAAGCCGAGATGAAGACTCTTCTTAATATGTCGCCTGGCCTCGGCCTTGAGCGGCCTGAGACCTGGCTTAAATCTTTGAATGTCAGTATTACCTGCCGGATACCGGCAATTTTATACACGTTAATTCTAGATGTATCCATCACTGTTTTGTACTATTCTGTTGATATATGTTTTCAATAAAACTCTTTGTACAAGAAAAAGAAGGAACGCACTGGTGAGCTCAGCAACACCAAAAGACCCGGAAGACCACGGAAAACAACTGTGGTGGATGACCAAAGAATTCTTTCCCTGGTGAAGAAAACACCCTTCACAACAGTTGCCCAGATCAAGAACACTCTCTAGGAGGTAGGTGTATGTGTGTCAAAGTCAACAATCAAGAGAAGACTTCACCAGAGTGAATACAGAGGGTTCACCACAAGATGTAAACCATTGGTGAGCCTCAAAAACAGGAAGGCCAGATTAGAGTTTGCCAAACCACATCTAAAAAAGCCTTCACAGTTCTGAAACAACATCCTATGGACAGATGAGACCAAGATCAACTTGTACCAGAGTGATGGGAAGAGAAGAGTATGGAGAAGGAAAGGAACTGCTCATGATTTATTTATTTATTTATTTCAGGTACTTATATAGCGCCATCAATTTACGCAGCGCTTTACATATACATTGTACAATCACATCAGTCCCTACCCTCAAGGAGCTTACAATCTAAGGTCCCTAACTCACATTTATACATACTAGGGACAATTTAGACAGGATCCAATTAACCTACCAGCATGTTATTGAAGTGTGGGAGGAAACCGGAGTACCCGTAGGAAACCCACGCCGGCACAGGGAGAACATGCAAACTCCAGGCAGGTAGTGTCGTGGTTGGGATTTGAACCAGCAACCCTTCTTACTGCTAGGTGAACTTGCTATCTACTACACCACTATGCCACCCTGATCCAAAGCATACCACCTCATCAGTGAAGCATGGTGCTGGTAGTGTCAATGGCGTGGGCATGTATGGCTGCCAATGGAGCTGGTTCTCCTGTATTTATTGATGATGTGACTGCTGACAAAAGCAGCAGGATGAATTCTGAAGTGTTTCGGGCAATATTATCTGCTCATATTCAGCAAAATGCTTCAGAACTCATTGGACGGCGCTTCACAGTGCAGATGGACAATGACCCGAAGCATACTGCAAAAGCAACCAAAGAGTTTTTTAAGGGAAAGAAGTGGAATGTTATGCAATGGCCAAGTCAATCACCTGACCTGAATCCGATTGAGCATGCATTTCACTTGCTGAAGACAAAACTGAAGGGAAAATGCCCCAAGAACAAGCAGGAACTGAAGACAGTTGCAGTAGAGGCCTGGCAGAGCATCACCAGGGATGAAACCCAGCGTCTGGTGATGTTTATGCGTTCCAGACTTCAGGCCGTAATTGACTGCAAAGGATTTGCAACCAAGTATTAAAAAGTGAAAGTTTGATGGATGATTGTTCATCTGTCCCATTACTTTTGGTCCTTTAAAAAGTAGGAGGCACATATACAAACTTTTTTAATTCATACACCGTTCACCTGATTTGGATGTAAATACCCTCAAATTAAAGCTGAAAGTCTGCAGTTAAAGCACATCTTGTTCATTTAATTTCAAATCCATTGTGGTGGTGTATAGAGCCAAAAAGATTAGAATTGTGTCGCTGTCCCAATATTTATGGACCTGACTGTATTTTTAACACTGATCACTGCATTAACATCACTGGTCCCTAAAAAAAGTGTCAGTTTGGTGTCTGATTTGTCCTCTGCAATGTCGCAGTCCCGCTTTAAATCACTGATCATCGCCATTACTAGTAAAATAAATAAATAAATAAAAATGCCATAAAAACATCCTATAGTTTGTAGATGCTATAACTTTTGCGAAAACCATTCAATATACGTTTACTGGGATTTTTTTTTTTTTTTACCAAAGATATGTAGCAGAATACATATTGGCCTAAATTGATGAAGTGATTTTATTTTTTTTACATTTTTTTATTGAATATGTTTTACAGCAAAACAATTAAAAATATTGTTGTTTTTTCAAAATTGTCGCTCTTTTTTTGTTTATAGCGCAAAAAATAAAAACCACAGTGGTGATCAAATACCACCAAAAGAAATCTCTATTTGTGGGACAAAATGGACATCAATTTTATTTGTGTACAGTGTCGCACGACCGCGCAATTGTCAGTTAAAATAATGCAGTGCCTTGTCGCAAAAAAATGCCTGGTCATGAAGGGGGTAAAACCTTCCAGGGCTGAAGTGGTTCAAAATCCTGCTTGCTGCATTTTAGCTCAGTTAAAAACAATGCAGCAAAAACACACCTCCCCGTTGAAATAGTTGAAAACGCAGCAAGAACGCATGAATAACGCACCCGTGTTACATTTTTTTAAGCAGTTTTTGAGTCACATGACCTATGAAAAACACACCATAAACACAGTAAATGAACGGGAGAATCACAGCAAAATCACTGTAAAATGGCGGTAAAATTGCATGCGATTTCGGCACCCTTTTCTCGAAATGCCGAAAACACCATTTTTAGCCGATATTTTTTCTGGGAGATTTTGGGAGAAAAGGACTTTCCTGAATAATAATCACATTCACTGTTAGAAATTTTGAGAAAAGGTTTCCATCGCGCACCTTTGTATTTCCTCATCACTTAAGTTGAAATCGAATATTTCATTTGACCCCACCAAAGATTAGAAAATTGAAGAACGTTGTTGAGGCAAAAAGTTTTGAAGGAAATTCTACGTGTGCGGCCGGCATTATGTGTGCATTCTACTCCAGATTTGCTTATAGACACGTGCAAGTCGTTTAGTTCCGAATTCGTTTGGAAATATCCAAATTAACGAATCCCTGTTTAATGAATTTTTCCAATTATTCGTAAATCCGAAAATAAGAACGAAAATTCTAAAGAACGAAAATTCTAAAGAACGAAAATCTGGAAATTTGAAAACCCGAAAAATAAAAAATCTGAAATAATAACTAACTATTAAATTATAGGTATTCGATTTTCCTTTCAAATTTGGTTGTTAGTGAACGTAATGAATACGAATGTATCTGAATTCCGCACCTAAATGAATGGAACATAACAAATTAATAATAATAGACAACAATAATAATAATATAAACTTTTTTATTAAAATTTATTAGTAATTTGCTCCGTTCCATTTGTTTAGATGAGGCATTCGTTATGTCGGATAATTTGTAGCTTCGGATAAATTCAGTATTCGTTACATTCACTAACAGCCAAATTTGAAAGGAAGTTCCAATACCTAACAATTTAATAGTTAATAAAGGTATTTATTAGTTTGTTATTATTTCAGATTCTTGAATTTTCAGGTTTTTGGATTTTCGTTCTTTTGAATATCAGTTCTTATTTTCGGATTTTACGATCACGAATTTACAATTTTCTGAATTTTCAAATTTTGAATTTCTGAGTTTTCGAATTACTGAATTTCCGGATTTTAACATTTCGAATTTACGAATTGCGATTATAAAGAATGACCAGAAAAACGAAGAAAAAAACAAAAACGAATGAAACGAAAACGAACACATTTTTCAGCAGTGCGCACGTCTATTTGCTTATGCTTTCCAAGGCGATAATTCAAATGTGCAAAAAGTGGCCCTAAAGAGCGCCCAGAAAATATCGCACATAAAGGAGTCAGGAAGCGTTAGAATGCAGAATAATCTTTATTGAAGACACAGCAATGATATGTGCTGGGAATTATTATTATTTCTTGGGGTTTACAAGTTTACCCATGAAGAGAATTCTTTTCTCATCATAAATACTATATAAGAACGGACGATTAAAATTAATCTGGATAGGAAGATTCATTGAAACGGCCTCCATTACAGCGTCCTTAGCAGCCTCCGTCCTCTTCTCATCCACACTTCTCTTAGCTCTGTGATGAACCTGCAGAGAGGGAACAAAACCACATTAACATCTGGTTTATAAGTCAAGCCAAACTTTGTCTTAAGAAAAAAAAAAAAACGTATTCAGTAGACAAGTGCACTACCGAAAAATGTGTTCATTTTTGTTTTTGATTCATTCTTTTTTTTTTCATATTTCGTGTCATTTGTTAAGATTGCAATTCGTAAGTTTGAAAATTTGTAAATTCATAAATTTGGAAAATTCGAAAATCCGAAAATAAGAAAGAAGATCTGAAAATTCAAAAGAATAACTTACTAACAATAACTATTAAATTGTGGGTATTGGAATTTCCTTTCAAATTTGGCTGTTAGTGAACGTAATGCCGTGTACACACGAACGGACTTACCGGCAGACTTGGTCTGGTGGACCGGACCCCATCGGACAATTCGATCGTGTGTGGGCTCCAGAGGACTTTTTTTTCCCAAAAGTCAGACAGACCTAGAAATAAAACATGTTTCAAATCTTTCCGACGGACTCGAGTCCGGTCGAAAAATCCGCTCCTCTGTATGCTAGTCCGACGGACATAAACTGACGCTAGGGCAGCTATTGGCTGCTGGCTATCAACTTCCTTATTTTAGTCCGGTCTTATGTCATCATGTACGAATCCGTCGGACTTTGGTTGATCGTGTGTAGGCAAGTCCGTTCGTTCGAAAGTCCATCGGAAAGTCCGTCGAAAAGTCCGCCCGTGTGTATGCGGCATTACGCATCTAAACAAATGGAACAGAACAAATTAATAATAAATACTAATAATATTAAAACAAATGTATCATTGTTATTGATATTTATTAATATTAATTTGTTCCATTTGTTTAGATGCGACATTCGTTATTTCAGATAATTCATAACTTCTGATAAATTTGTATTTGTTACGTTCACTAACAGCCAAATTTGAAAGGAAATTCCAATACCTATGATTTAATAGTTAGTAAAGTTACTATTAGTTAGTTATTATTTCAGATTTTAGAATTTTCTGATTTTTGTTCTTATGCCGCGTACACACGGACTTCTTGTCGGAAAAATATATGATGGCTTTTCCAATGGGATTCCGCTCAAGTTTGACTTGCATACACACGGTCGCACAAAAGTTTGCTGAACTTACGACCGTCAAGAACGCGGTGACGTACAACACTACAATGAGCTGAG
Organism: Aquarana catesbeiana; assembly: GCF_042186555.1. Lineage (NCBI taxonomy): Eukaryota > Metazoa > Chordata > Amphibia > Anura > Ranidae > Aquarana > Aquarana catesbeiana. The sequence continues at coordinate 10,033,761 of NC_133336.1, forward strand.
AAAATGAAGTTCAATGCTTCTGAGCATGCGTCAAATTGTTTCCGAGCATGCGTAGGAATGTTGCGCGTCGGAATTGCCACAGACGATCGCATTTTCGGATAGGAACTTTTTCCGACCGAAAAATTGAGAACATGCTCTCAATCTTTTGCTGGCTGGAGGGGGAGATTATAAGATGTTGATTGATGGAGGCTTCGCCTCCCTTTTACTCCCAGCACATACACACCATAGACACAGGCTAGATGGGTGTGACACAGTCTGTGATTGGCAGAACATCTTCCACATCTCTTTACAGTGTAAACAAGGTGAAAGTTATTGTCAGTCAACTTATAGGATAAATTCACTTTAACAACTTGAGGACCGCACACCGTACATTTACTGCGGCAGGGCGGCTGCTCTGTGCCAAATCATGTATACCTAGTACATGATCTGACACTTTCGGGTCTGGAGGGGCGCGCGCCACCGGCAACCTCCTCCCGCTGTGATTCTGCACAGCAGAAGCCCAGCAGCAAGGACCGCAGACTCTATGTCTGCCGGAATCCACCGAATACACATGGCACAGGCAGAACGACATTCTGCCTATGTAAACAAGGGAGGTTGTTGTTCTATCTGAAGGGAAGGCCTGGATCCTATGTTTCTGCTAAGCAGGAACACAGATCTTTGCCTTCCCCAGTCAAAACAACTTCCACACATTGAGTAAGCACAACCTAGGCATACAGTTAACCTTTTGATCACCCCTTCTCAGCCAGTGTCTTTTGTACAGTGACAGTGCATATTTCTTAGCACTGTATTAGTGTCACTGGTCCCCAAAAAAGTGACAAAAGTGTCAGTTAGTGTCCAATTTGTCTGCTGCAATCTTGCAGTCCTGCTATAAGTCGTTGATTGCCACCATTACTAGTAAAAATAAATAAAAATATCCCCTATTTTGTAGACACGATAACTTTTGTGCAAACTAATCAATATACGCTTATTGGGATTTTTTTTACCAAAAATATGTATCAGAATACGTATCTGCCTAAATTTATTAAAAAAATTTGATATTTTACATTTTTTTATTAGAGATGTTTTATAGCAGAAAGTAAAACCATTTTTTTTTTCAAAATTGGCGATCTTTTTTTTATAGCGCAAAAAATAAAATACCTCAGAGGTGTTCAAATATCACCAAAAGAAATCTCTATTTGTGGAAAAAAATGGACAGCAATTTTATTTGGGTACAGCTTCTCACGACCGCGCAATTGTCAGTTAAAGTGACGCAGTGTCATATCGCAAAAAATGGGCTTGTCAGGAAGGGGGGGGGGGTAAAAACAGAGTGGTTTAACAAGTGGTTAAAAAAGTAAATAAATAAATGCACATTTTTTTGCGGGTAAAAAAATGTGCATTTATTATTTTTGGTAGTAGGAGCCGCTAAGGATGTCTGTCATGAAAAGGTTCACCCGTTGGTGGCGCTGTCGGTCTCTTGGATCGTAGTACCAGTGTCCACCAGCGGGTGTCTTCCAACACCCAGGACCTGTAATAAGAGGACTCACCTGCTGGTGGCACTGTTGGATCCTTGGGCCGGTGTCCACCAGCGGGTGTATTCCGGCAGTGTGGAGCAGACAGCGCCTTCTGCACTCAGGTGTTACGTGAGGTCTTATAAATACCCGGCAAGCCCTCACATGCTTGCCTTGGTATCTCTCTCCTTGGGCCCTGACCTTGCTTGCCTGTTACCCGATCCTGAGCCTACATCTGACCTTGTTCCTGAGCTTATCCTGACCCGGTCCCTCCCATGTTCCTGTACCCTTCAGCCCGATCCATCCCCTCCCTGTTCTGTTGGTTCCCTGTCCCTCATCTACTGATCTTCCAGTGTATGACCTTGACCTGGCTAACGTTTATGTTTCTGGAACATCCCTTGTCCTTCTGCTGATCTGCTGTGTATGACCCTGGCCTGGCTGACATCTGTGATTCTAGTACTGCACTTGCTGTATATATTGTTGTTGTTGGTGGGTTTGTTGGGTTGGTTGTGCACTGTTTGTATTTTCTTATTTATCACCTTAATAAATATCTTTATTGGTCAATTTACATGCGTTTTTGGTTATCTCTGTGCAGTCCACACAGTCTGGTCTACTAATTCTCCTGACAATGTTGGGGTTTGTAGTTCATTCATATACATGGAGCTGTGTGTCTGAATGATGCGGCCGTGTAGGCGGAGTCCCGCTTGGCCGCGCTGTTTTTAAACAGAGGCAGCTAGTACAGGGAACTTCTCTCCCTATTTCTGCCACAGGGAGGGGGCAATAGGTGGTGGTGGCTACAGCACTGGGAATACAGTGGGGACGGAAAGTATTCAGACCCCCTTAAATTTTTCACTTTTTGTTATATTGCAGCCATTTGCTAAAAAAATCATTTAAGTTCATTTTTTTCCTCATTAATGTACACACAGCACCCCATATTGACAGAAAAACACAGAATTGTTGACATTTTTGCAGATTTATTAAAAAAGAAAAACTGAAATATCACATGCTCCTAAGTATCCAGACCCTTTGCTGTGACACTCATATATTTAACTCAGGTGCTGTCCATTTCTTCTGATCATCCTTGAGATGGTTCTACACCTTCATTTGAGTCCAGCTGTGTTTGATTATACTGATTGGACTTGATTAGGAAAGCCACACACCTGTCTATATAAGACCTTACAGCTCACAGTGCATGTCAGAGCAAATGAGAATCATGAGGTCAAAGGAACTGCCTGAAGAGCTCAGAGACAGAATTGTGGCAAGGCACAGATCTGACCAAGGTTACAAAAAAATTTCTGCTGCACTTAAGGTTCCTAAGAGCACAGTGGCCTCGATAATCCTTAAATGGAAGATGTTTGGGATGACCAGAACCCTTCCTAGAGCTGGCCGCCCAGCCAAACTGAGCTATCGGGGGAGAAGAGCCTTGGTGAGAGAGGTAAAGAAGAACCCAAAGATCACCATGGCTAAGCTCCAGAGATGAAGTTGGGAGATGGGAGAAAGTTGTAGAAAGTCAACCTTCACTGCAGCCCTCCACCAGTCGGGGCTTTATGGCAGAGTGGCCCGACGGAAGCCTCTCCTCAGTGCAAGATACATGAAAGCCTGCATGGAGTTTGCTAAAAAAACACCTGAAGGACTCCAAGATGGTCAGAAATAAGATTCTCTGGTCTGATGAGACCAAGATAGAACTTTTTGGCCTTAATTCTAAGCGGTATGTGTGGAGAAAACCAGGCACTGCTCATCACCTGTCCAATACAGTCCCAACAGTGAAGAATGGTGGTGGCAGCATCATGCTGTGGGGTGTTTTTCAGCTGCAGGGACAGGACGACTGGTTGCAATCGAGGGAAAGATGAATGCGGCCAAGTACAGGGATATCCTGGATGAAAACCTTCTCCAGATTGCTCAGGACCTCAGACTGGGCCGAAGGTTTACCTTCCAACAAGACAATGACCCTAAGCACACAGCTAAAATAACGAAGGAGTGGCTTCACAATAACTCCATGACTGTTCTTGAATGGCCCAGCCAGAGCCCTGACTTAAACCCAATTGAGCATCTCTGGAGAGACCTAAAAATGGCCGTCCACCAACGTTTACCATCCAACCTGATTGAACTGGAGAGGATCTGCAAGGAGGAATGGCAGAGGATCCCCAAATCCGGGTGTGAAAAACTTGTTGCATCTTTCCCAAAAAGACTCATGGCTGTATTAGATCAAAAGGGGCTTCTACTAAATACTGTGCAAAGGGTCTGAATACTTAGGGCCATGTGATATTTCAGTTTTTCTTTTTTAATAAATCTGCAAAAATGTCAACAATTCTGTGTTTTTCTGTCAATATGGGGTGCTGTGTGTACATTAATGAGGAAAAAAAATAATTTAAATGATTTTAGCAAATGGCTGCAATATAACAAAGAGTAAAAAATGTAACGGGGTCTGAATACTTTCTGTCCCCACTGTATGTTAGATGTTCCACCCTAAAATCAGGTGGAACATGTAACATGTTCCTAAAGATGAACTTATCCTTTAAACTCCACCTACACCATGTTATTCCCCAAAAAATTAAAAAAAAAATAAACATTTGCTTTGATATATATAGATTTGTGAGAAGCTTTAAAACACTTTGTTGCTATTCATTTATTTAATTTTTTCTCTGTTCTAAAAGTTTTATTTCTTCATGTGACCAGCACAGCACCAATCAGAACTATGCAGACAGAGATACATACATCAGTAAAGCACTAGAAACTCCTCCCTCAGAACTTTCTAGACATGTGCAATTTGTTTAGTTCCAAATTCGTTTGCTTAACGAATTTTGACAAATTTGTTAATTCAGAAATGTCAGAATTTCCGAATGTTTCAATTTCCGAAATTGCGAATTTCCGAAATTGTGAAATTCTGAATTTCTGAAATTGTGAATATTCGAAATTTCATATAGTTCGTGTTAGGATCTTTCCTAGCATCCACGCAGTCTAACTATAGGGGGGAGAAGAGGGGCAAGGGGGGAGGAGGGGGGGCAGAGAGAGGGTAGAGACAGGAGAAGAGGTGGGGGGAGCCACCAGAAGCACCACCAAATTGCCTAGGTCATTATTGCTTAGTCCATTCTCCCCATATCCTCCCAAACTTCTTGGGGCATTTGCGATTTATGTAAGTTAGCTTATATAGCGGGAGTGTGGAGTTCACTAGGACCCTCCACTGGGAGACCGTGGGAGGGTCAGGTTGTTTCCACTTAAGCAGGATAGATTTTCTAGCATAGAATGAGGCGTAAAACACAAATAATCTCTTATGTGTACTGGCTGTGATATTGTTGCAGACTCCCAAGAGAAGAATAATCGGGTTCATCCCTATCTGCAAATGGCCCACTGAGTTAATAGTATCTACTACTTGTGACCAGAATTGTATAACAGGGCAGGACCAAACAACATGTATGAAGGTGCCCAGCTCAGTGTTACATTTGGGGCATCTATCCGAGTGCGTCGGGTATATTCTAGAAAGTCTCTGCGGCGTGTAATATGCCCTGTGTAGAAATTTAAGCTGGATTTATCTGTCCTTCGCTGAGACCATCAGTGAGATGTACTGTTGGATCCCTTCCTCCCAGTTGTCGTCAGCGAGGCCAGGCAAATTCTCCTTCCATTTGGCATACAATCTATACATCAGCATCCTCACATGATATCCTAAGATAGAGAGAGGAGAGGATTCGGTCAATGTTTTTAGAGATCAGGAGTTTCTCTACCCCATGTGATTTCATTGTGACCCCTTTTGGAAATTGTGCCTGTATTGCGTGTTTTAATTGTAAGTATCTGAAGAACATCTTGGAGGGAAGCTGGAAATTATTTTTGAGTGTGTCATAAGAAAGGATCTTACCCCCCGACATGATCTGCTACACCACTTTAATTTCAAAGCTAGCCCACAATGCTGGATCTGGAACCATTTGTAAGTGGTGTAGTTTGGGGGTTGCCCCATAGTGGAGTATATGGAGAGATGGTCCCTGGGCCACCAAGTTTAACCGACATTTGCTCCCAGACTCTGACAGCTGTTCTCATGGGGGTCGCGATCTCAGGGTGTGCCTTGGGGCCTCTGAATACCAAATTGCTTAGCGCCGAGTACGACCCTAGAATAGCCGCTTCTAGATTAACCGGAGGGTTAGATTTTGGTTGGGTGAACCACCACCTGACCGTAACTGTGACCACTGCCCAATAATACTGTTTAAAGCAGGGAAATGCCAGGCCACCCAACGAAAGAGGGAACTGCAGGGTGGTCTTTGCAACCCTGGGAGCCACCCCCCAAATGCAGGCAACAACCACTCGATCTAATTTCTGGAAAAGGGAATTAGGGATGGGGACAGGAGTGTTACAAATTTAGGCATTTAGGCAGGAATGTCATTTTAAGGAGATTAACCCTTCCTACCGGGGAGAGGGGGAGTGATTTCCAAGCCTGGCATTTAACAATCAGTTTATGTAGAATTGGGTATAGATTGTCTGTAAGATACAGAGAGGGATCTCTCTGTACCTCAATCCCCAGATATTTAAATTTGGATACCATAGTCAATGGTATCTGTGGGTCTGGGGGGGATAGTCTGAGAGAGGGAAAAAAGGGTAGATTTAGACCAGTTAATCCTTATTCCAGAGAAGGAACCGTAACAATCGATAATTTCCAGTGCAGCTGACAGGGATGATAAGGCGTCTGGGAGATATAGGAGTGTATCATCAGCATATAGTGAGAGTTTCTCAGTTAGAGGACCCACTTCTATCTCTCTAACTGTAGGGGAAGACCTGAGGAGGATGGCCAGAGGCTCTATAGCTAAAGCAAAGAGCCCTGGAGAAAGTGGGCATCCCTGCTTAGTGCACCTACCCAGGGAGAAAGGGGGGAAAGAGCATGCCGTTACCAAGGACCCTTACAGAGGGTTGTCTGTATATTATAACCCAGGAGAGGAATTTGGGACCAAAGTTAAATCTGTCATGTATTTGCCACAAGGACTCCCACTCTACCGAGTCGAAGGCCTTCTCGGCATCGAGTGAGGCCACAACACCCAGAGAGATCACCCTCCCAGCCCGAGATATATTGGTGAATAGACGACGCAGATTTATATCGGTACCTTTGCCCGGCATAAATCCTGTTTGATCAACATTAACTAAGGATAAAATTACTGAATTTAGTCTAGTTGCAAGGATTTTAGTAGTGATTTTGGCATCTACATTCAAGACCGATATTGGGTGATACGAGGCACTGCTTGCAGGGTCCTTGTTGGGTTTAGGTATGACCACAATAACTGCCTCCGACATAGAGGGAGGAAGACACCCCTTCTCCAGCATGTTTAGGAGCAGGCAGTGGAATTTAGGAACAAGGAGTTCAGAGTTAGCCTTGTACAACTCCGACGGAAGGCCGTCAGGTCCAGGAGTTTTACCTGATTGGAGTGTCGCCGCCGCAAGCTGTACCTCTTTGATCGTGATGGGGGCGTCTAGTGTATTGCGAGCCTCGTCCGAAAGCTGTGGAAATTCTATCTGGTTTAGAAAGTTATGTAAACTATCAGGGGTAAAGTCAGCTCTAGACGTATAAAGGTTCTCATATAACCTGGCGTACTGAGCATTAATACCAGCAGGGTCATCATACACCACTCCATTTTCATCCTTAATGTGTGCAATGTGGGGTGTAGACGAGCGCTCCCTGGCCAACCATGCCAACAGTCTAGCCGTCCTTTCCCCCTGTTCAAAAATTCTTTGTGACTGAGAAAGCAATTGTTTCTTAGTAGTCTCCACTCTCAGCAAGGAAATTTCCCTGTGGAGAGACTGCATGGCTTCATATGTCAGAGCGTCCTTGTTGGTTACATAACTATCCACTATCCTCCAATACCACAACCTTCTTTTCCGCCTCTTCCAATGCCAAGTTCGTGTCTTTCCTGACCCTCCCAATGGCTGTTTTATATTGCCCTCTAGTGTATGCCTTAAAGACGTCCCAAAGCATCGGGGGAGGGCAGTACCAGCATTGTGTGCCCAATAGACTCCCAGCTCTCCTTCAACCAGAGGGGCCACCCGCTCATCAGTTACCCATACCCCGGATAACCTCCATAGCGCCGATCTCACCGGCAAGTCAGTTTGCAATTTCAGTAAAAGGGGCGCGTGATCTGAAATGCCCTGGGGCAGGATCTCCACCTCCTGTATCCGCGAGAGCAGGGAGTCATTAGTATAAATCAGGTCAATTCTGGAAAAAGAAGCAAACGTAGCTGAGTGACACGTATATTGTTTCTTTGCCTTATGTCTCAGTCTCCATATATCAGTGAACCCATAGTTGTCCGCCCATTGCAATAGGGGGGAGACAACCAGGGGTCCAGCATTGAGCCTATCAAGGGTAGGGTTGGGGATCATGTTAAAGTCCCCGGCTATTATTACACCTGGCGAGGGATACTGTGCCATCAGCGGGGCAAGTTTCTGGAGGATGTCCAAGGTGGCTGGCGGGCGGGTATATAGAGCCCTACAATCAGGAGTTCTAGCCTATCACACATAGCATGGAGGGCCACATATCTCCCTTCTGGGTCAAGGTGGAGGTCCAGCAGGGTAAACCCAAGAGACTTGTGGACAGGACACTGACACCTCTAGAGAATGAGGAATGAGTAGCATGGTAACAAGCCCCTACCCAGGGTTTCCGGAGGGCCAGCGTCCTTCTCCCCACCGGATGTGTCTCCTGCAATATACATATATGAGGGGTATATTTTTTCAAACAGTTAAACACCAATGACCGTTTGATCTTGGAATTCAGTCCTCAGACATTCCAAGATAGTATAGTTAAGGGAGTCATCTTGTTAAGTCTACATATCCCAGGGGGCAACCAAGCAGCATACTCAATATAGAAGTTATTAACACGCACAAATAGAACAGCACAATATTCGTCTGTATGAGATCCTCACCAGGGAGATCCCCTGCGCCACCTGGTGGGGAGAGATCAGAACCGCAGACATAGCTAGGGAAAAAACCATATGTATAAAGTATCACAGAAAAGCAGCCGTCCCCACCCTGCACCACCCTCCAAACTTCGGTGTGCTTCTTTCCCAAAAACAGACATGGCAACAGCCACTGGGGAAGTGAGCAGAGGGACACCTGAGTGTCACAGTACATACACTGAGTCCTCCAATATTATAGAACGGATGAAGGGTCCCTGCAGATCGTGTGGGCACCCGGAAAAAATTGCTCCGGGGGTACAAGGCTTAAAGAGAAACTTATTACAAACTTTTTCAGAAAGAAAGAAAAAATCAGCAAGTATCCAGCTCCACTTTAGGGCAGCATCTAATGTAGCGGCAGGGATAACAGTCAGGTGCACAGGCTTAGTAGACATGTCGGCCTCACTGCGGGCTGTAGCAGCATGTCATATCCAGGTATCATCCCCTGCAACAGTGTCAATGAAGTTGAACAACAGTCTGTGCACATATAAGTCACTCATACCTGTAAGGATAGTTAACCATAAAAGTGGAGAGGATGTGGGAAACATACCAGTGGTAGCATGCAGCTTATTATCTTCTAGGCAGAGTCTCCAGCCATTGCGATGCGTCTTCAGGAGAAGTAAAAAAATGAACGGATTCGCCATCCTGTACACGCAGCCTTGCAGGAAATAGCATGCTGTATTTGATTTTTTTGTTGCGCAGGTTGAGCTTCACATGGTCAAAGGAGCGGTGCATTTTCTGAGTGTCTACGGCGAAATCAGGAAATATCATCAGTTTGGCTCCTTCATATCTCAGTTGCCCTACCTTTCTTGCTTCACGCAGGACTAGGTCCTGATTCTTAAAGTTAAGCAGCTTTAAGATAAAAGTGCGTGGAGGATCTCCCAGGGGCCCCTGGGTAGCAGGCATTCTATGTGCCCTCTCCACCACAAAAAAATTTGAGAAGGCCGCATTTGGGAGAAGGTTTCTCAGCAAGTGTTCTGTGAACGCCGTGGGGTCTCTGCCCTCCGCCCCCTCAGGCAGCCCTACTATGCGAAGATTGTTCCATCTATTGCGGTTCTCACCTTCCTCTGTGCGTGTCTCCAGGGTTTTAATCTTAGTTTGCAGCGTGCGTAGTGAGACTGTTTGCTCCTGCAGCGTGTCCTCTGTATCCCCCACCCGGCGCTCAGCCTCAGTGAGGCGGGAATAAAAACTGTCCATATCTCTGCGGATTAAGCTAATATCCAGCTGCATGTGTTCAATCTTACCCGCAAGGGTTGATTGCCAGGTGTTAATTGCGTGCATAATGGCATCAAAGTTGGACTGTTCCCTCTCTGCTGGGTCAGGGACATCGCTCTCCGCCTGAGACGCCATATTAATTGCTTTGGCGGGACGAGTGGTCCGTGCAGCGGGGCTACTTTGTGGGACTTACGGGTGGACAGGGTACCTTTTCCTGTGGTCATCCCGGTCACCGCCTCTCCCTCGTCCGTTTTCAGCTGGTTAGAAGTGTCAGGCTGCAGGGTAGCAGGGATGGAAAGTGGAGGCCGAGCGGAGCTCTCTCAATGCACGTCCGCTCTGGTGGCCATCTTGGACACGCCCCCAATAATTTTATTATTATTATTTATTATGAATTTGTTCCGTTCCATAAGTTTAGATTCGGCATTCGTTATTTCAGATAATTCGTGACTTCGGATACATTCGTATTCGTTATGTTCACTAACAGCCAAATTTGAAAGGAAATTACAATACCTGTAATTTAATAGTTAGTTATTATTTGAAATTTAATTGATTTTCTCTCTCTTTTTCAAATTTTCGGATTTTCGAATTTCCAAATACTCTAATTCCGAAAATTCGTAAATTCGGAATTTGGAAATTCGTAAATTCGTAAATTCCCAAAATTTCCGAATTTGCGAATTTCCGTAAAAAGCAAAAAAGCTAATGAAATGAAATCGAACACATTTTTTGTCAACTTTCCCCGAGGACAGGTAAGATCGGGGAAACAACTAAAAAAGAAAAAGAAATGAATGTCTGGTGCTCATCACACAGGGAAAATAAAAATACTAACCATAGACAGATTGAAACAAAATAACCAAAAAAAAACTGCTCCTGAGAGTTGCTGTGTAGAAGCTTGCTGGAAACAAAGTGTCTGATCACATACAGTGCCTTGAAAAAGTATTCATACCCCTTGAAATTTTCCACATTTTGTCATGTTACAACCAAAAACGTAAATGTATTTTATTGGGATTTTATGTGATAGACCAACACAAAGTGCCACATGATAAATGGTTTTCAACATTTTTTTACAAATAAATATGTGAAAAGTGTGGGGGGCATTTGTATTCAGCCCCCTTTACTCTGATACCCCTAACTAAAATCTAGTGGAACCAATTGACTTCAGAAGTCACCTAATCAGTAAATAGAGTCCACCTGTGTGTCATTTAATCTCAGTATAAATACAGCTGTTCTGTGAAGTCCTCAGAGGTTTGTTAGAGAACCTTAGTGAACAAACAGTATCATGAAGTCCAAGGAACACACCAGACAGGTCAGGGATAAAGTTGTGGAGAAGTATAAAGCAGGGTTAGGTTATAAAAAAATCTCCCAAGCTTTGAACATCTCACAGAGCTCTGTTTAATACATCATCAGAAAATGGAAAGAGTATGGCACAACTACAAACCTACCAAGACATGGCCGTCCACGTAAACTGACCGGCCGGGCAAGGAGAGCATTCATCAGAGAAGAGCCAAGAGGTCCATGGTAACTCTGGAGGAGCTGCAGAGATCCACAGCTCAGGTGGGAGAATCTGTCCACAGGACAACTATTATGCCCCGTACACACGGTCGGACTTTGTTCGGACATTCCGACAACAAAATCCTAGGATTTTTTCCAACGGATGTTGGCTCAAACTTGTCTTGCATACACACGGTCACACAAAGTTGTCGGAAAATCCGATCGTTCTAAACGCGGTGACGTCAAACACGTACGTCGGGACTATAAACGGGGCAGTGGCCAATAGCTTTCATCTCTTTATTTATTCTGAGCATGCGTGGCACTTTGTGCGTCGGATTTGTCTACACACGATCGGAATTTCCGACAACGGATTTTGTTGTCGGAAAATTTTATATCCTGCTCTCAAATTTTGTGTCAGAAAATCCGATGGAAAATATGTGATGGAGCCTACACACGGTCAGAATTTCTGACAACAAGGTCCTATCACACATTTTCCTTCGGAAAATCCGACCGTGTGTACGGGGCATTAGTCGTGTTCTCCACAAATCTGCCCTTTATGGAAGAGTGGCAAGAAGAAAGCCATTGGTTTTAAGAAAGCCATAAGAAGTCCTGTTTGCAGTTTGTGAGAAGCCATGTGGAGGACACAGCAAACATGTGGAAGAAGGTGCTCTGGTCAGATGAGACCAAAATTGAACTTTTTGGCCTAAAAGCAAAATGGTATGTGTGACAGAAAATGAACACTGCACATCAGCCTGAATACACATCTCCACTGTGAAACATGGTGGTGGCAGCATCATGTGGTGGGGATGCTATTTTTCAGCAGGGACAGGGAAGCTGGTCAGAGTTGATGGGAAGATGGATGGAGACAAATACAGGGCAATCTTAGAAGAAAACTTGTTAGAGTCTGCAAAAGGCTTGAGACTGGGGCGGAGGTTCACCTTCCAGTAGGACAACGACCCGAAACATCCAGCCAGAGCTACAATGGAATGGTTTAGATCAAAGAATATTCATATTTTAGAATGGCCCAGTCACAGTCCAGACCTAAATCCAATTGAGAATCTGTGGAAAGACTTGAAAAATGCTGTTCACAGACACTCCCCATCCAATCTGACAGAGCTTGAGATATTTTGCAAAGAAAAAATGGGCAAAAATATCCCTCTCTAGATGTGCAAAGCTGGTAGAGACATCCCCAAAAAGACTTGCAGCTGTAATTGCAGCGAAAGGGGGTTCTACAAATGCCAAATGCCCCCCACACTTTTCACATATTTATTTGTAAAAATTTTGAAAAACATTTATCATTTTCCTTCTACTTCACAATTGTCTTGAAGAGGGGTCCCTTCTGCACCCGAGCCCAGGCCTGAGTTCACCCCCCAGACAAGGGGGGCTACTTTCAAAGGCCTCCAACAGCCTAAGATGAGAGATATGGGGGGGATGGGGAGGAGAGAGAGAGAGGGGATTGGGGATGAGAGAGAAAGGGGGGTTGGGGATGAGATAGAGGGGATTGGGGATGAGAGAGAAAGAGGGGATTGGGAATGAGAGAGAAAGAGGGAGTTTGGGGATGAGAGAGAGCGAGGGGATTGGGGATGAGGGAAAGAGAAGGGGTTGGGGATGAGAGAGGGGATTGGGGATGAGAGAGGGGGGATTGAGGACAAGAAAGAGAGGGGGGGATTTGGGATGAGAAGGGGTTGGGGATGAGAGAGGGGGAGCTTGGAGAGGAGGTTGGAGGAATCCAGCCTCTGGGTGGCATCACCGCATCTGGGTTGCACCTGCTGCTCCTCACCTCTCTGGTGGTCAGGGAGCTCTTTCCCTTCCCGAGCTCTTGCTTCTCCTTGCTCCGGGTCCAGGACTTCTCATGCCAAGGGGCTCAAGGGACAGCTGCTTTGGGCCCCTCAACAATAACAGGGCCCTGGGCAGCTTGCCCTTTTGCCCCTCATTAAAGACGGCCCTGATAGTGTCAATATAGTGTAGTGTCAGTGTACCCAGGCCCCCACTCCCTTTTTATGGCCAATTACTTGCATATAAGCCTTCAAAATGGACACTTGATTTTTCAAGTTTGGGTCCCATAGACTTTAATGGGGTTCGGGTTCGAACGTTTGTGGCGTTCGAGAGTTCTATCGCGAACCAAACCGGGGGTGTTTGGCCCAACTCTACTTGCGACTACACATGTCCTGACAGTGTGAGCACATCATCGGTGATTAGTCACAGCAGAAGCCGAACAGCGGGTGTCGACCAATGAATGTCTGCCGACACTTGCTGATCATCGGTAAGGGAGGCTGAACGAAGCTCTGCCTATGTAAACAAAGCAGAGCTCTGTTCTGACAGCGGGGATGTGATGAATTTTCTCTCCCTGAAAAGCAGGGAATAAAATCCATCACATCCCTTAGTAAAAGCAGCACACGGTATACACAAAAACACTGGCTAGGCACACAGTTAACCTTTTAATCACCCTAGATGTTTAAACCCTTCTCAGCCAGTGTCATTAGTACAGTGAAAATGCACATTTTTAGCACTGATCACTGTATTACTACTGTCACTGTATTACTGTCACTGGTTCCCACAAAGTGTCAAAAGTGTCAGCTAGAGTCCGATTGTCCGCTGCAGTACCGCAGTCCCACTATAAGTCGCTGATTGCTGCCATTACTAAAAACATTACATACATTTTATTTGAGTACAGTGCTGCATGACCGTGCAATTGTCAGTTAAAGTAACACAGTGCCTTATAACAAAAAATGGTCTGGTCATGAAGGGGGTATAAATCTTCAAGTGATTAAAAAATGCAAAAAATCTAGCTTTGTGAGAATAAAGACATTGTACTCTCTTATATGTTATTGCTTTAACTCTGTATTAGTGTAGTTCTATTCCTTGAGTTTGTTTACCTTACCTTGTAATGATGGGATCAGGTGTTCTGGCTGCAGTTTACAGTGTGCTGGTCAATCGATCCTCCTATGTCCCATAAGCGGATCCAGGGGGGGCAACGGGGCATTTGCCCCATCCGAGAATGCGGGTCAGTGGGCGGGCAGCTCCGCGGGTGAGAGTGCGTGAAAATCCCAAAAATACTCAGACCAGCCCGTCTGCCACCAACAACCATGCCATGTTCAAAGTCACTTAAATCCTCTTTCTTCCCCATTCTGATTCTGTCTTCACCACATCTAGATGCCTAAATTCATTGAGTTGCTGCCATGTGATTGGCTGATTAGCCATTTGTATTACCAAGCAATCAAACAGGTGTACCTAATAAAGTGGCTGGTGAGTGTATATATACAGTAGCTCACAAAAGTGAATACACCCCTCACATTTTTGTAAATATTTTATTTTTTCTTTATTTATTTTATCTTTTCATGTGACAACACTGACAACACTTTGCTAAAATGTAGTGAAAATGTCCAAATTGGGCCCAAAGTGTCAATATTTTGTGTGGCCACCATTATTTTCCAGCACTGCCTTAACCCTCTTGGGCATGGAGTTCACCAGAGCTTCACAGGTTGTCATTGGAGTCCTCTTCCCCTCCTCCATGACGACATCACGGAGCTGGCGGATGTTAGAGACCTTGCGCTCCTCCACCTTCTGTTTGAGGATGCCCCACAGATGATCAATAGGGTTTAGATCTGGAGACATGCTTGGTCAGTTCATCACCTTTACCCTCAGCTTCTTTAGCAAGTCAGTGGTGGTCTTGGAGGTGTGTTTGGGGTGGTTATCATGTTGGAATACTGCCCTGCGGTCCAGTCTCTGAAGGGAGGGGATCATGCTCTGCTTCAGTATATCACAGTACATGTTGGCATTCATGGTTCCCTCAATGATCTGTAGCCCCCCAGTGCCAGCAGCACTCATGCAGCCCCAGACCATGACACTCCCACCACCATGCTTGACTGTAGACATGACACACTTATCTTTGTACTCCTCACCTGGTTGCTGCCACACACGCTTGACACCATCTTAACCAAATAAATTTATCTTGGTCTTACCAGACAACAGGACATGTTCCAGTAATCCATGCCCTTAGTCTGCTTGTCTTCAGCAAACTGTTTGCGGGTTTTCCTGTGCATCATCTTTAGAAGAGGCTTCCTTCTGGGACGACAGCCATGCAGACCAATTTGATGCAGTGTGTGGCGTATGGTCTGAGCACTGACAGGCTGACCCACCACCCCTTCAACCTCTGCAGCAATGCTGGCAGCACTCATATGTCTATTTCCCAAAGACAACCTCTGGATATGACGCTGAGCATATGTACTCAACTTCTTTGGTGGACCATGGCGAGGCCTGTTCTGAGTGGAACCTGTAGTGTTATAATGCTGTATGGTCTTGGCCACCGTGCTGCAGCTCAGTTTCAGGGTCTTGGCAATCTTCTTATAGCCTAGGCCATCTTTATGTAGAGCAACAATTCTTTTTTTCAGATCCTCAGAGTCGAGTCACATGATACCGGGGAGGAAAAATGGCTAATTGGGCCCAATTTGGACATTTTCACTTAGGGGTGTACTCACTTTTGTTGCCAGCGGTTTAGACATTAATGGCTGTGTGTTGAGTTATTTTGAGGGGACAGCAAATTTACACTGTTATACAAGCTGTACACTCACTACTTTACATTGTAGCAAAGTGTCATTTCATCAGTGTTGTCACATGAAAAGATAGAATAAAATATTTACAAAAATGTGAGGAGTGTACTTACTTTTGTGAGATACTGTATATATACTGTATATGTTGTGAGATTGAAAAATAAATTGTGAAAGGAAGGAGGAGGCTTTATTTGTATAAAGGATTGCTCAGATGAGAGCACCGCTCCTGAGGAAGTCGTATTCTGATGAAACCTGTTCAGTGGGAGGAGTCTGTGATTCCATCATGTCCAGTCGGAAATATTGGTAAACCCGCTCCTGATGCAAGGAGGTTCAACAAGGCATTTTTAAAACAGTGCATATAGCACATAGGAAGGTGAATTCTATTTAAAATATTAACATTTTAAACTGGATTTTATGTTATGTACACTTGTAGTTAGGAGGTGGTAAAAAAAACACAAGATCGAGCCATGTTTTTACCACCTCACCTACTCCCCCTGAATCTGCGAAGGCAGTGGGCGAGGGTGTACACATGCCATGACCACAATGCTTTGTATCACAGCCACGTGGGAATTAAACCCCTCCTTACCCAAACTCAACCAATTCAAGTGAATAGTGTTGCACAGTTGCATACAATGCATACAGTTATGGCATTAACAGGGTTAAAACAGACAGTTAGGAAGTAACATATCACCTTCTCACCACCATTATACATGAGATGGAGGGGAAGAGGAGGAGGAGAAAGGAGGAGGAGGAAGAAGAGAATGAGAAGGAGGAGGATTAGGAGGAGAATGAGGAAGAAGAGGAGGGAAGGATAAGAGATGGAGAAGGCGTAGAGGAAAAAGTGGGAGGCAGAGGAGGGGGAGGTGGAGGAGTAGAAGGGAGAAGAAGAAAGAGGAAGATGAGGAAGAAGAAAAGGAGAGGGAGGAGGAAGCGAAAGAGGAGAAGGGGGGGAGGAGGGAGCAGAGAAAGAGGGGGAGGAGGAGAGAAGAAGGGGGGTAGGAAAAAAGGAGGAGAAGCAGGGGGAGGAGGGAGAAGAGGAGGGGGAAGGAAAAGAGGATAAGGAGGGGGAGGAGGGAGAGAGGAGAAGGAGGGGGAGAGGAAGAAAAGAAGGCAAAGGA
This sequence comes from Aquarana catesbeiana, assembly GCF_042186555.1. Lineage (NCBI taxonomy): Eukaryota > Metazoa > Chordata > Amphibia > Anura > Ranidae > Aquarana > Aquarana catesbeiana. The sequence continues at coordinate 10,050,536 of NC_133336.1, forward strand.
AAATGAGTAAGAGGAAAAAGAAGAGGAGGGGGAGGGGGAGAAGAGGAGGTGGAAGGAAAAGAGGACAAGGAGGGGGAGGGGAAGAAAGAGAATTAAGAAGAAAAGGAGGCAAAGGAAGGTGAGTAGGAAGGGAAGAAAAGGAGGAGAAGGAGGAGGGAGAAGAGGAGGTGGAAGCAAAAGGGGAGAAGGAGGGGGAGATAGAGAAATTGAAGGAAGGGTAGGGAAAGAAGAAGAGTAAGAAGAAAAAGAGTGGGAGGGGGTGAGTAGGAGGAGGAAGAAAAGGAGGAGGAGGGAGCAGAGAAAGAGGGGGAGGAGAAAAGAAGGAGAGGTAGGAGAAGAAAGAAGAGTGAGAAGAAAAGGAAGTGAAAGAGGGGGAGGAGGGAGAAGAGGAGGAGGAAGCAAAAGGGGAAAAGGAGGGGGAGATAGAGAAACTGAAGGAGGGGGAGGGAAAGAAGAGGAATAAGAAGCAAGGGAGGCAAAGGAGGGGGAGGAGGGAGAAGAGGAGGAAGGAAAAGAAGAGAAGAAGGGGGAGATGGAAAAATTAAAGGAGAGAGAGATGAAGAAAGGAGTAAGAGGAAAAGGAGGCAAAAGAAGGTGAGTAGGGGGAGAAAGAAAAGGAGGGGGGAGAGGGAGAAGAGGAGAAGTAAGAAAAAGGGGAGAAGGAGGGGGAGATGGAGAAATTTAAGGAGGGGACGAAAAAGGGGTAAGAAGAAAAGGAGGAGAAGGAGGGGGGAGGAGGAGGAGGAGGAAAAAATGTATGAGGGAAATAAGGAGGAGGAGAAAAAGAGTACATTAGCAGCTGTTAAAAAAGTAGCTGCCATGTGCCTTCAGGTGGGGAAGGAAAAAAAGGCCCAACATTTCTGCTATATGCCCTTTAGCAGGAGGAGAAAGAGGTAAAAGGGACAGAAACTTTCTGCTATATTATATTTGAGGGGATGGAGTGTAAAAAATGTGGCAAAATAAAAAAGAGATCTCTGGTAGCACGTGTCCCCACCTTCCCTCTGTTCCAGTGGTGGTGGCTCCATCAGACTCCTCAGCATTCAACACTTTCAAGAGTGTTTGTCCCCCGCTGAGCTACATGGTTCCAACCTGTGTCCTGTGGTGATGTAGGGTTGGAGGATAGAACCACATCACGTGGCAGGGGGCACAGGAATCCGACACTCCTGAAACAAGACATGGGCTGCCAGAGAGGTGATTATGATGGCTCTTCTTTAGCAGGGATCTTCCTTTAGGATTTTTATTTAGCCTTACAGGGTCACTTTGAGGAACCATTTCCATCTTTGTATGTTATATAAAACCATGTTTTACATTCTACTCCTGGTTTTCATGGCTATATTACAAAAGTAGAAAGTTGCCTTAAAGAGTGCCCACACAATTTAAAACACAGTGATGATGTACAGAGAATTATTGCACTGGGTTTTCAACTCTACCCACAAAGAGAACACTTCTGGATTTGTAGTTCTATACAGTGATGAATAGGAATGGACGGTTATCATTAACCTGAGTAGGAAGTCTCCTTGGAACGGCCTCCAGAACTGTGATCTCCGCAGCCTCCGTCCCTTTCTCATCTACAGTTATCTTAACTCTGTGAAGAACCTGCAGAAGAGAAACAACACCAAATTAATGTTTAGTTTATGTCAATTACATTTTTTCTTCAAGTGTATTTTTGTGAAAAATAAAAAAAAATGTTGTACATATCTCTGCAACATAAGCACAACTCCCTGTGTTTGCTTTCTTACTAAAAGTACAAAAAAAAAACTGTTGACCAGCCAGAAATCCAGTGAGCTTCTAACTTCCTGTTTGAGCTGAAAACACTGAAATCTGTTGTCCACACTGTTTGATTTATTCCCTTCTGGGCTACATAATACCCCCCCTCCTCATCCACATGAAATAAATGGGAAGTGTTCTGTAGTCCACAAGGGTGATATATCGACATAGCATGGAATTTTGGTGGAGCAGTGAAGAGAGCACATGAAGTTAGAAGCACACTGGATTTCTGTCAGTATCAATGGGTATTTTTCTGTTCTTGGAGCAATAATAAAGGAAGAAAACATAGGGAATATGCATGTACTGTAGTGATGTACTGAGTATTTTTTTATTTTTATTATTTTCCAAAGACATACATTTTAACCCTTTCACTAACAGGGGCTTTTTTTTTTCCTTTTTATAAACCCTTATTTTTAGTAATAAATAGATTAAACCATTTCAGTTTGCACAAACACAATATAATCCCAATTTTTTTTGTAAAATTCAAAACATTGTGTAGCTTAATCGGTTCCCGACTGGCTCACATACTTTTACTGCTGCAGAATGGCTCTCCTGTGTAAACACCCAAATCCCTGTGCTGTCAGTGGAGAGGAGACAGATCGTGTGTTCCTACTAAGTAAGAACAACGATCTGTCTCCTCCCCTAGTCATTCCTATCCCACCACAGTTAGAACACGCTGAGGGAACACATATTTAACCCCTTGATCACCCCCTAGTGTTAACCCCTTCCCTGCCAGTGACATTTACACAGCAATCAGTGCATTTTTACAGCACCAATCGCTGAATAAATGTCAATGGTCCCAAAAATGTGTCAAAAGTCTCTGATCTGTCCATCGCAATGTCGCAATACTGCTAAAAATCGCTGATCACTGCCATTTCTAGGAGAAATAAAATTATAAAAATGCCATAAAAAGGCCATAAAACTTTCCCATAGTTTGTAGACGCTATAACTTTTGCGCAAACCAATCAATATAAGCTTGTTGCGATTTTTTTACCAAAAATATTTAAATTAATATATATTGGCCTAAACTGAAGCTGAAAATGGGGATATCTATTATAGAAAAAATTAAAAAATATTGTTTTTTTTTCAAAACCGACGCTTTTTTTTTGTTTATAGTGCAAAAAATTAAAACCGCAGAGATGATCAAATACCACCAAAAGAAAGTTCTATATAAGTGAAAAAAAGGACACAAATTTAGTTTGGGTACAACGTCGCACGACTGCGCAATTGTCAGTTAAAGCGACACAGTGCCAAATTGTAAAAAGTGCTCTGGTCAGGAAGGGGGTAAAATCTTCCAGGGCTGAAGTGAATAAAGTGATAGCAATGAAGTCAAGTCTCATAACAGCAAGCAAAATAAAAAAAAACAACTAATCCTTACCTCCATCCATGCCATTCAGCTGCTTTCAGAAGCACTCAGGTTCTCATTGCTGGGCAAGGAGGTCAGTGTCCACTATGGGATGACTGGCCAGCAGCAGGCCCACCCAGGTCATCCTCATTCCTAGGTAGCATGTTGCTCCATCTGCCCTCCTTCTCTGTATGATTGCCACACACCCCTGCCTCTGGTTGCACTTTTCTAGCTCTTTATTTAAAGTGTTACTAAACCCACAACTGTAAAATCAGTCTGTATATGCAGTAAAGCATGCTTGTTATACTCACCATGGAACCTAAAGGGTTCTGCTGATAGTACAAAGTCTTGGAGGTACTCTGCACATGCCGTAGTAGAATTTCATATTAACCAATATATTTTATATTATTCACATTCATTTGCATATGTTTTATTGATAATATAATTATTATTCATATTATTATTATTATTATTATTATTATATAGTAGTGGTCTTATCAATATTATTATTCAAAAGTAAAGCAATAGTTATTAATCTTTATTAATGTATACTATATTATCCAATAAATATAGAAAGTCTTTATTTCTAAATTTCGAACTTTAGATGACTTCACTGCTTCATGCTGTTTTTTTTTTTATAAGACAGTCACAAGTTTACTGGGTAAAAGGTTATTAGGATAGTTCATTTTAGTTTTTTAAGTCTACTAATTAGAGGAGAAACACTTTGACAACAGTTGAAATACAGCCTGATAAGACAGTATTCCTTAAAGGTAATAAATAAACATTGTCAAGAATAAGTGATAAAACTTCTTATTGTCAGGGCTGGGCTCAGCCCTTCCTTCTCTGAGCTGGCCGCTCAGCTGTCGGCTAATTGCCAGCTCCCATTTCTCTCCACAGCTCCCCAGCTGTTGTTGATTCTGCTCGTCAGTCCTGCCTACTTAAAGTCGTCCAGCTCACTTGATCTCTGCCTTCGCCTTTGTCAACCTCACATAGACTTTTCTCCTGCGTTCCTGTTGAAGACTTGCTCGGCTGCCGTTCCTTCTGGCTCCTGATCCTCCTTGCTGTACTACTACGTTTATCCCTGGCTCTCTGACATTTGCTTGGCTGACTACCCGATCCGGTTACTGAACTCTGGCTTGTTTTGACTACGCTTACTCTGTTTACGTTATTATTATTATTATTAAACAAGTGTGACTTAACTATACTTCTGTCTTGGTCTGATTCATGGTTCCTGATACTTATAGTGTTGGTTTAAAAGTAATAATGTGGACTATGGGAAAGTTATGTACATTAATGAAGTTCGACAGGGTCAAAAAGGTCCGCTTGTGCCCTCATTAAAACTTCAAATACATTAAATAAGAGGAACACTGACATAGTTGCCAACATTGTAAAAAAATTTATAGGGACACTTGCCTGTAGTCAGAGTCTTATTATAATTAGGGGGCAGGGCATGCATTTGTAGGCGTGAAATAGGGGAAAATAAAAATGTGGTGCATGAAAAATGGGTGTGGTTTCAGCTAAATAGTGGGTGTGGCTTAAAGGGCATGTCTCTGAGGGGTGTGGTTAGAGACTGAGATGAACGAGGGATGGAGGGAGAGAGGGAGAGAGAGAGATATAGAGGGAGAGAGAGAGATGGAGGGACAGCAGGCTGAGATCCTACACCACAATAGCAATATGTGTATTCCAGAAAGTTTAACAATCAGCAGATAAAGATACTCCAAACACCTGGTGTTAGCGATTCAATCATCCTGGCACCATGATTGTTGTGGTGTAGGATGAGTGAAGCGTGTTATTTCTATTATTACATTGTTATTATTATTATTGTTATATTAAATTAAATCATTCAACTCACCATAATGCAGAATCAGTGGGAGCTCTGAGCATGTCCCCTGCCACGTCGCCTGCCACCAGATGCCATCAGGTGCCCCCAGCGGAGTCCCTCCTTACATCAGGTGCCCCCAGCGGAGTCCCTCCTTACATCAGGTGCCCCCAGTGGAGTCCCTCCTTACATCAGATGCCCCCAGCGGAGCCCCTCCTTACATCAGTGTCCCCATCAGTGGAGTCCTCCTCACATCAGTGTCCCCATCAGCGGAGTCCTCCTCACATCAGTGTCCCCATCAGCGGAGTCCTCCTCACATCAGTGTCCCCATCAGCGGAGTCCTCCTTACATCAGTTAAGAAACAAAGAAGAAAACTAATGCGTAAAACCAAGGCGAGCCAAAGCAGCTAAAGAGGATTAAAGAGGATTAAAGTTTTAAGAAGCCGCCACACATACGGCAGTGTTCCCACACAGAAAAACAATAAGGTAAATAGAGATATGTGGCACTAACTCAAAGTGCAAAAATGTGATGAAATAAATATAATCCAATTCTTCAAGTAAAGTGCATATGCGTAAAGAGCTAGGTATACCCTATCTGGTTTCCTGTACTTACCTCCTTTGTTTGTGTTGTATGCTTTTATTTCCTCACATTTACCTATAGCGTGGAATTTTTTTATCATTATCACTATTTATCCACAAGATGGCAATATAGGCGAATTAGAACAAGTATTTTTGCTCGTGATTATGTTTCATTTACAAGATTCCCTTTTCTTACCACTAGATATCATCTGTCTGCCGGGTTTTAAGGTGTTTCTTGATGAATCGCCACCAGATGGCGCTGTCCTATGGAGATTTTATATAGGCTAGTTTATATGCTTTTCTTTTTCTTTTTTTTTTTCTTTTTTACATTTTTATATTTTTTATTTGGATCTGTTATTAGGGGGTCTTTTTATTATAATTGCCTAGACCTCATATGGTTATTTATGGCGTCTACTGAGTGAGGATACAATTATTAGTATTCCAATCCAATCTACTGAGTGAGGATACACTTATTAGTATTCCAATCCACTTTGCGGATTAAGAACAGACTATATAAATAGACACCTGATGCCTGACTCCATTACCCTTTGATAAAGTCACGTGGGCGGTGACGATACGCGTCAGGGAAGAGTCAGGTGTCATCACTTCCGGTCGCGGCCGAGACCGAAAGTACTGGGATCTGTGCTGTTCATTTTAAGCTGTACATGCCTCCACCCAACTTGCCGAACTTGAGGCCTTCCATTGGAGATTTGCCAGACCTATGACGATCAGAGGAGACTGTTCGATTGATGGTATTTCATCCACTTCCTGATTGCAGGCTCGACTTGACCCTAGGGGTCTTTGCTAGAGGTGAGAGGCTGGGGAAACGTGTGGCGCACCACGGAGTATGGTTATTAAGAGGAATCTGTCACCTATCATTGTTTGCACTTGCACTTTTTTCATTTATTTTTTGCATGAACTGTTTTATGAAGACTCACGTTGTTCACGCTGGAACTGTATTACATTAATTGGATCGACTTGTGGCTATTTTTATAGCGTTTCTGCACTTTTTTGCACTTTATGCGATTTTTGTTATTACATGCAACTTTTTTTATCTCATGCGATTTTTTTTCAATTTATTCTAAGTTTGTGATTTTTTTCATCTTGATGCACTTTTATGCCCCGTACACACGGTCGGACATTGATTGGACATTCCGACAACAAAATCCTAGGATTTTTTCCGGCGGATGTTGGCTCAAACTTGTCTTGCATACACACGGTCACACAAAGTTGTCAGAAAATCCGATCATTCTAAACGCGGTGACGTAAAACACGTACATCGGGACTATAAACTGGGCAGTAGCCAATAGCTTTCATCTCTTTATTTATTCTGAGCATGCGTGGCACTTTGTGCGTCGGATTTGTGTACACACGATCGGAAATTCCGACAACGGATTTTGTTGTCGGAAAATTTTATAGCCTGCTCTCAAACTTTGTGTGTCGGAAAATCAGATGGAAAATGTGTGATGGAGCCCACACACGGTCGGAATTTCCGACAACAAGGTCCTATCACACATTTTCCGTCGGAAAATCCGACCGTGTGTACGAGGCACTAGACTATTTTTGGATTTATTCACCTTCATTTGGATTTGTTTATTTATTTGATGTCATATTTCATGAATTTTCATTGTTATGTATCCGATGTCACTTCTTATGAATTTAATGGATGTTTAGTCACTTTATTAATGTGATTTTGCTCTTTACGTATATTCACTTTACTTGAAGAATTGGATTATATTTATTTCATCACATTTATGTACTTGAGTTAGCGCCACATATCTATATTTACCTCCTTACATCAGTGTCCCCATCAGCAGAGCCCCTCCCCACATCAGTGTCCTTATCAGCGAAGTCCCTCCTTAAATCTGTGTCCCCATCAGGGGAGTCCCTACTTAATTCAGTGGCACTATCAGCGAAGTCCCTCCTTAAATCTGTGTCCCCGTCAGCGGAGTCCCTCCTTACATCAGTGTCCCCATCAGCAGAATCCCTCCTTACATCAGTGTCCCCATCAGCAGAGTCCCTCCTTACATCAGTGTCCCCATCAGTGAAGCCCCTCCTCACATCAGTGTCCCCATCAGCGGAGCCCCTCCTCACATCAGTGTCCCCGGCAGCGGAGTCCTCCCTTAAATCAGTGTCCCCGGCAGCGGAGTCCCTCCTTAAATCAGTGTCCCCGGCAGCAGAATCCCTCCTTAAATCAGTGTCCCTGGCAGTGGAGTCCCTCCTCAAATCAGTGTCCCCGGCAGTGGAGTCCCTCCTTAAATCTGTGTCCCCGGCAGCAGATCCCCTCCTTTCATCTGTGTCCCCATCAGCGGAGCCGGCCTCACATCTGTGTTTCCCTGGCAGCAGAGCCCTCCATGCCACATCTGTCCCCTTCAGCGGCAGCTAGTCAGATGTTCCCGGCTTTCTCCGTGTGTTCAGTGGAGAGGGGAGGGGCCTCCAAGTCGTAGAACCAATCGACTTCAGTGTACAAGAGAATTGTCTACTTGTACACTGAAGAGAGAAGCCGATTGGCTGCCCCTCTCCTCTCCACTGAACACAAGGGGATTAGTCCTCACGGTGGTGGACATCAAAGCAAAATACTGGGAAATTAATCAGGACAAGCTCCGATTCGGACGAGGGTCTCAAAATCGTGATTGTCCCGGGAAAATCTGGACTGTTGGCAAGTATGCACTGATGTGTATGTATGTATATACTGATAATTAGACAATATTGAATAAAGCAGTTAGCTTTGTGTATATATATATTGTGAGAGTGAGAGCCCCTGTCTTACAGTGTCTTAGTGAAAATGTGTGTAAAATGGACACAGGACTCTCAAAGAGGCAGTTTGAGAAGTTCCAGCAAAAGATTGGTGAGCAGAGAAAACTATGCTTTGTTTTCTCTGGATTTTGTAAGTCTGGATTGGGGCTGGAAGCTTGAAGACTTCAAAGAGCATTGGGTGGGATGAAGTCTTCAGTCATGTGTCCGGGTTTTCCAGAAGCTCTGCAGGATGTGTGTGTGTCCAGGTGCACAAAACCATTATAAGACAAAGCTGAGCATAGCTCAGTGTGTGTGGGAAAGGAGTTGGTGTTGGAGCAAAAGGGAGGTGCGCTACTATTTAAAGCGGAGTTCCACCCTAAAGTGGAACTTCCGCTCATCGGATTCCTCCCCCCCTCCGGTGTCACAATTGGCACCTTTCAGGGGGAGGGGGGTGCAGATACCTGTATTATACTATATATATATATATATATATATACACTTCCGGGTATAGCTAGCCGCAGCTAGCCGCAGACTCCCCGCCCACCCCCGTTGTGTTGTGGGAAATACACAGTTCCCACAACACAACGGGGACCAGTATAGACGCGCAGCGCGACTCCCGCATGCGCAATAGGGAACCGGGTAGTGAAGCCCCAACGCTTCACTTCCTGATTCCCTCAGTGAGAATGGCGGCAGCAGCACCCGAGGACCGAGGGACGGTTCGGTCTCGGGTGCCGACATCGCTGGACCCCTGGACAGGTAAGTGTCCTTATTTTAAAAGTCAGCAGCTGCAGTATTTGCAGCTGCTGACATCTAATTTTTTTTTTTTTTTCGCGAAACTCCGCTTTAAGAACTCAGGCAATACCCTTGAGATGGCACTCCATGTGGGAAAGGGGCGGATCCAGGGGGGGCAACAGGGCAATTACCCCCCCACGAAAATACTACACTGACATGCCTCTGCCGAGTCTCTCTCTCACATCAGCCGATCAGCGGCACTGAGAGAGAGAGACTTGTCTAGTGTTATTATGGCTACGCCGCACTGACCAGGAGCCGGAGGAGGTGGGTGGAGCCTCTTCCCTGCACTCGTTGCTAGCACCTGGGCCGCCTGGCATCTAGCAACGAGTGACGTCAGAGTCACGTCGGACTCGAGTCTCGGAGCCGACGTGACAGGAGCTGGAGCCATAAATAGGGGAACAGTTGTTGCTACAATTTAGAGTTTAGACAGATAGATAGAGTTAGATATAGTTTAGATAGAGTTTAGACAGACTAGTTAAAATGTCCAGAGTTCACTGTCAGTGGCAGAGCGCCAGCATTATTCCTTCTCCGCCCCAACTTGTGGCAAGTGACAATCTGCAACGTGTGGCAGGTGACGTGGCAAGTGCACAATCCGCAACGTGTGGCAGGTGATGTGGCAAGTGGACAATCTGCAAGGAACATCAAGGAACTGCGCCCAAGGCTGAGCGAGCCTTAAGAGCCAGGTGGATTGGCATTTTTCAGTTGTTGTTTTTGGGAGAAAAACCCCTGTGTGGGAAACCAAATGCATGTGAGAACTTTCATCTTTTTGTTCCTTTCAATAAAAGTGTATATATGAATCCATACATATAGGATTGTATAGTGAAAAATAATGTCACGTACACAGGAGCGGAATTTCCGTCAGAAAAATCTTGGATGGTTTTTCCAACAGAATTCCGCTCAAGCTTGGCTTGGATACACACGGTCACACAAAAGTTCTCTGAACTTTCAACCGCCAAGAACGCGGTGACGTACAACACTACGACAAGCAAAAAAAAAAAAAAACAGCGATACCCCAACAACAACCACCTGCCCCTCCTAGCGCTAGCAAAATATGGCACAACACAATGCAGAACTTTATGTGTTATATGTCTTATTCCCCGTACACACGAGCGGAAATTCCGATGTGAGCTTTTGGTCGGAAATTCCGACCGTGTGTACACTCCATCGGACTTTTGCTGTCAGAATTTCAGCCAGAAAAAGAAAATGAAGTTCAATGCTTCCGAGCATGCGTCAAATTGTTTCTGAGCATGCGTAGGAATTTTGGGCGTCGGAATTGCCACAGACGATCGGAATTTCCAATCGGAACTTTTTCCGGCGGAAAAATAGAGAACCTGCTCTCAATCTTTTTCTGGCTGAAATTCCGACAGCAAAAGTCCGATGGAGCGTACACACGGTCGGAATATCCGACCAAAAGCTCACATCGGAATTTCCGCTCGTGTGTACGGGGAATAAGACATATAACACATAAAGTTCTGCATTGTGTTGTGCCATATTTTGCTAGCGCTAGGAGGGGCAGGTGGTTGTTGTTGGGGTATCGCTGTTCACCAGGCAGATCTTTGTGATAGCAGGTTGGGTTTTCTCAACTGTAGGTGCCTTAAGGTGCATTGTACAGGATGAGATACCCTGGGTGGAAATTTTAAAAATTTTTTTTTTTTAAAGGGGTACCCCTGTAGAGGGTTAGCCCCGCTCTGTGTAAACCTGGGTTTTACATGCATGTTGGTATCCTAGGCTGAGTAAATCAGTCTGGAAGAGGTTTATTTTTGATTGGTATCCTAGACCTACAAGTTACCTGAATGAGGTTTTGGGGTAATGTATGACCCCTGGAGAACATTATGTTGATCAGCGTTCATTATGTTGAACATATTCACTCCATGGGATCAGAGGCTGAACTGAGCTCTTTACCAAGCTCTGACGGGGAGAAGCAGACAAGATACCCGGTCTCCTCCATGGGCCATAATCAGTGGGTAGAAGGCTAGCCTCTAGTCCCCTCCAAAAGCCCCTGTTCCTGTTGGGTCTGTCACAATATATACCATGTTTACATGTTACATATGAACTGTATATTAAGAAGATCAAAGCAAACTCTTACTTTCCCTGCTTTAAGGCCGATTTTGTTTGTAATCCCTGAGAAGTCAGCGCTGTCAGTGAAGACGGTCTTGTTGCCCAGCTTGAGTAAAGGATTCTCCGTATCTATAGTTGAATCAATAGAAGACTTAGGAATGGAAAGTTGTATGGACCTACAAAGGAAAAAAATGATAAAATGTATATGGGCCAATACTAATGGATGCAACAACAGTCATTGGGAGGAAAAGAGGCAACTCCAACCACATAGATACACTATATTACCGAAAGTATTGGGATGCCTGCCTTTACACACACATGAACTTTAATGGCATCCCAGCCTAAGTCCATAGGGTTCAATATTGAGTTGGCCCACCCTCTGCAGCTATAATAGCTTCAACTCTTCTGGGAAATCTGTCCACAAGGTTTAGGAGTGTGTCTATGGGAATGTTTGACCATTCTTCCAGAAGTGCATTTGTGAGGTCAGGCACTGACATTGGATGAGAAGGCCTGGCTTGCAGTCTCCACTTTAATTCATCCCAAAGGTGTTCTATCCGGTTGAGGTCAGGACTCTGTGCAGGCCAGTCAAGTTCATCCACCCCAAACTCGCTCTTCCATGTATTTATAAAGAGGGTACCCCCAAATGGGACTTTAACGGCAACCACAGGAAAACATAAATATAAAAAGATTTATTGGAATTCACAATATCATTAAAAAGGATTATACATATTATACAAAATATACAAAAATATACAAAACCATTAAAAGCAATGGTGTAGATGGTAATAATACATGACAGTTGTCCAGACGGCCCGACGTGTTTCAAGACTATAAAAACGTCTCTTCATCAGGTACAAGTCATAGAACAGGATCACACCAGAAAAGGGTCACCAAGAGGATCTCAAGCAACTGAAGCAACAGCGGCACATATGACGCAGATCCACCACCCCGGTATCAAAAGAACCGGAATGTGGGAAGTGGGTCCAGCTTCATCCACACTGATCCACCCTACATGCACCGATCAAAAAGGCCCCCAGAAAGATGTCTGGTTGCAATTTAATTGCAGAACACAGCCATAGTCTCCAATGAATACAACAAACATCGAGGGCTGGCTTAAAGATTGCAAAGAAAACTATATAGGCGAATATTTTTTGAAAAGATCAGAGTATTTTCCAAAATCTTAATGTGGCAGAGAGCAATACAGAGCAGTGACGATGGCGATGTGTGGTATCGTTCCTTCTAATACCAAGGACTTCTGTATTGCTCTCTATAATTCATCCCAAAGGTGTTCTATAAGGTGGAGATCAGGACTCTGTGCAGGCCAGTCAAGTTCCACCACCCTAAACTCCTCATCCATGTCTTTATGGACCTTGCTTTGTTCACTGGTCTAAATCATTTGGTGGAGGGGGGATTAGGGTGAGGGGTTGTTTTTCAGGGCTTGGGCTTGGCCCCTTAGTTCCAGTGAAAGGAACTCTTAAGGCATCAGCAAACTAAGACATTTTGAACAATTTTAGCCTCCCGACTTTGTGGGAACAGTTTGGGGACGGCCCCTTCCTGTTCCAACATGACTGCCCACCAGTGCACAAAGCAAGGTCCATAAAGACATGGAAGTAAAGAGTGATGAACATCCAACTGGACCATGAAGGTTGCCAGCATCCCTCAAATACAATATAAAGAGGGTACCCCCAAATGTATGGGACTTTAACGGCAACCACAGGAAAACATAAATATAAAAAAGAGTTATTGAAATTCACAATGTCATTAAAAAGGATTATACATATTACACAAAATATACAAACATATACAAAACCACTAAAAGCAATGGTGTAGATGGTAATAACACATGACAGTTGTCCAGATGGCCCGACGCGTTTCAAGACTATAAAAACGTCCCTTCATCAGGGGCAAGTCATGGAACAGGATCACACCAGAAAAGGGTCACCAAGAGGATCTCACTACTGAAGCAACAGTAGCACATATGACGCGGATCCACCACCCCGGTATCAAAAGAACCGGAAGGTGGGGAGTGGGTCCAGCTTCATCCACACTGATCCACCCTACATGCACCGATCAAAAGGGCCCCCAGAAAGATGTCCGGTTGCAATTTAATTGCAGAACACAGCCATAGTCTCCAATGAATACAACAAACAATGAGGGCTGTCTTAAAGATTGCAAAGAAAACTATATAGGCGAATATTTTTTGAAAAGATCAGAGTATTTTCCAAAATCTTAATGTGGCAGAGAGCAATACAGAAGTCCTTGGTATTAGAAGGACGATACCACACATCGCCATCGTCACTGCTCTGTATTGCTCTCTGCCACATTAAGATTTTGGAAAATAAATAGTAAATTAGGCATGGGATGGGCAACATGTAATGGAATCACATAAAGAAAGGAAGATTGAAATGTGGAGAGGTATAAAAATGAAATAGTAGAGTGAGATTATATTGAATTAAAACACTAAACATAATAGGACACGAAAATAGTAATTCAAAATTATACACTTTTTTTTTGTATTGTTGGTTGTTTAACACACGTAATAGGGCGCTGCAAAGCTCCTTTCTTAATTATACTTTGAATAATGTTTTGCACAAATTGAGTTTTGGGTAGGTAAGTGAGTGGGCTTTTTCTTTTCTTTTTTTTTTCTTCTTTTCTCTTCTGAAGAGGACATGGTCAAGGACCCGGTGTGTTTTCTCGGGGTGGGGGGGTTAGTGTGGTGTATGTTAATAAAAGGGGATATATAGATATTTTGTGCAATGTGTATTTGTATGTTGGAATTTGTCTTAATAAAGAAAAAGTGATTACAAAAAAAAGACATTGTTTATAAACATTGATCAGACAGGAGATAGAGAGATACAAAGTAACATTGTTTATAAACATTGATCAGACAGGAGATAGAGAGATACAAAGTAACATTGTTTATAAACATCGATCAGATGGAAGATAGAGAGATACAAAGTAACATTGTTTGTAAACATTGATCAGAGAGGAGATAGAGAGATACAAAGTAACATTGTTTATAAACATTGATCAGATGGGAGATAGAGAGATACAAAGTAACATTGTTTATAAACATTGATCAGATGGAAGATAGAGAGATACAAAGTAACATTGTTTGTAAACATTGATCAGAGAGGAGATAGAGAGATACAAAGTAACATTGTTTATAAACATCGATCAGATGGGAGATAGAGAGATACAAAGTAACACTGTTTATAAACATTGATCAGACGGGAGATATAGAGATATTACATAGTAGGTGATGTTGAAAAAAGACCATCAAGTCCAACCTATGTGTGTGATTATATGTCAGTATTACATTGTATATCCCTGTATGTTGTGGTCATTCAGGTGATTATCGATGCCCCCCGCTGAGACCTCCGCCTGTGGAAGGGAATTCCACATCCTTGCCGCTCTTACAGTAAAGAACCCTCTACGTAGTTTAAGGTTAAACCTCTTTTCTTCTAATTTTAATGAGTGGCCACGTATCTTATTAAACTCCCTTCCGCGAAACAGTTTTATCCCTATTGTGGGGTCACCAGTACGGTATTTGTATATTGAAATCATATCCCCTCTCAAGTGTCTCTTCTTCAAAGGGGATAAGTTCAGATACAAAGTAACATTGTTTATAAAACGCGATCAGACAGGGAATGGAGAGAGATACAAAGTAATTTTGTGTATAAACATTGTTCATTGATTATTGATGAATAAACAGGTCCATAGCAGAAATATAAGAACTGTTCTGCTCAATGGGGGGTATACAGCGGAGAGTGGGAAGTGGGTAATTGTTTGAATGAACAGTGGAACTTAAGGGTGATGTTGTACATTTGCCAACAGTCTTCTTCACTTACGTTTCTCTGGTAGATGTCTTCCATCGCTGTATAGTCTCAGCGGACATTCCTTGCTCTACCTCATGAATCCTGCCTGGCTCGGCCATGGCGATAATCATGGATACGTTATCCTTGTATGGAAGTTCCACCACTGTACAAGGAAGATCTGGGTCACGGTAAGTGTTGAAGCGCCCCGTGAGGTGCATCAATGGAACATCCACCGTTGTGTTCTCATCAACAAAGAACTTCTCAACTTTTGTATTATCTGGATCAAAAGGTTCCTGCCATTCTCCTAATGAAATAAAACATGTATACATTGGTAATACAAATGAACACAATGTCTGGGTAATGTGGAAATAAACTCCTACGGCCACATACACATGCTCTGTAGTTTTACCTGATATTCCATCTTCTTCATAGTACTATATAGCAAATCAACTTCCTACTGTACACAGTTGAGGTTCCTCCTGAATTTTCTGGGACTATAGAGGCAATGACAGAAATACTGGCCGCTATCATACTGCTATAGAGATCTAACAAAGGTTAAAAGACATCCCTGACTCCAGACGTATGATGTCATTATGTAATTTTATCGATGTGTCTATCATCCTGCTCTGCTAGAGAAGCTCCTCGCTCAGAAGGGCTACAGGTAGAGGGACAACCAATCCTGTCAGAGCTCAGGTCTGTGACTCTAGTCTTACATTCACCTGAAACATCATGTCCTAGTAAATTTTATAATTATGAGAGTAAATAAAAGAAAAGTGTCCACATTTTTCTTGTTACTGAACCATTTATTCCTGTGCAATAACAAAGAAAAGTTGGAGACAGCCCTTTAAGAATGAATGATATCATGTTTTGTATCATTATTTTGTATCTAATAAAAAGTTTGTAAAAAAAAAAAAAAAAAAAATGAATGACTACCGGCACTTTTCCCCCTTATTAACCAGGACATTTTTCAGGTTTCAGCGCTTTGGATGACAATTGCACGGTCATGTAACACTGTACCCAATAGAAATAATGTTTCGATACATATAGAGCTTTCTTTTGCTGTGTTTTTAATTTTTTGCTAAACAAACGAAAAACAACCAAAAATTTTGAAAACAAAAAGGTTTTCTAATGCCGCGTACACACGACCGGTTTTGCCGTCAAAATAAACTTTGAAGGTTTTTACCGACGGAATTCCACTCAAGCGGTCTTGCGTACACACAATCACACCAAATTCCGACCGTCCAGAACGTGGTGACGTACAACACATACAATGGGACTAGAAAAAGGAAGTTCAATAGTCAGTAGCCAATGGCTTCCGTCTCGTACTTGCTTCAGAGCATGCGTAGTTTTTGGTCCGTCGGAACAGCATACAGACGAGCGGGTTTCCCGATAGTAATTAGTTCCGTCGGAAAAATTTAGAACATGTTCTCTATCTAAGTCCGTTTGAATTTTCGACGGCAAAAGTCTGATGCCCCGTACACACGGTCGGACTTTGTTCGGACATTCCGACAACAAAATCCTAGGATTTTTTCCGACGGATGTTGGCTCAAACTTGTTTTGCGTACACACGGTCGCACAAAGTTGTCGGAATTTCCGATCGGTGACGTACACCACGTACGACGAGACTAGAAAAGGCCAGTTCAGAACCAAGCGCGGCACCCTTTGGGCTCCTTTTGCTAATCTCGTGTTAGTAAAAGTTTGGTGAGAGACGATTCGCGCTTTTTCAGACTCGTGGCTTTCAGATCATTTTCTGCCGTTCAGTTTGTGCTTGTGGGTTTGTATCTGCTCTTCAGTGCGTGGAGTCAGTTCGTATCGGAGTTTTCTGTGCAATCTTGCCCGCTCGTTGCTGTTTTTCAGGTCGCTCTTCACAGGCCTTGCTGTTCTTCAGTGCGTTCTGTTACTTCGTTCTGAGCAGCCGACCGTTTTCTAGCCATGTTTCGTATGCGTACTCCTCGTAGAGTTCGTGCTGTGCGGGGGCTTGGTGTTGGGGTCCTGACCTTGACACAAGTCCAGTCCATGAACAGGGTGGGGAGGAGTTCATGGACCAAGAATTGGTTGCTTCAGCGTGACCAGTTCTCTCATATGCCTTTGCTCCGTGAGATCCGTGAGAATAATCCTGATGATTTCAGGAACTTTCTCAGGATGACGGACCCCGTGTTTCACCGTTTGTTGGCTTCGCTGACCCCCTATATTAGCAGGCAGGATACCTGCATGAGGCAAGCCATCACTCCGGAGCAGAGGTTGGTCGCTACCTTGCGGTATTTGGCCACAGGGAGAAGTCTGCAGGACTTGAAGTTCTCGACAGGCATCTCCCCCCAGGCTCTGGGGATCATTATCCCAGAGACCTGTTCTGCCATCATCCAGGTCCTGCAGAAGGAGTATATGAAGGTAAGATTTTTATCCTTTTATATCACATTTTATTGTATTGAATGTTTGATAATATATTGTATTTCTTCCCTCATTCCCTAATTACCATGATTGTAATATGCTGTGAATGTCCCCTTTGTTCTCATGCATGCTGGATTTTTAGGTAATTATTATTTTATGTCCTTCATACATATTTGCCCTTCACTAACCTCCCCAGCATGGTCTTTCCTGGCCTATATTCACCTCATGTAGTCACTTAACAATGTATTTTATCAGCTCCATAGTAGTGCTTTACCCCAAACACCCCCTAAATAGTTTGGAAATGTTATTTTTGATTTAAATTCAGGCAGAGTGCCAGAGGCTTTTTTTTTGTGGTGTCCCCAAATTTTTTTTAACCCTCCCCCACAACTGCTAAGTCAGCTGATCCCAATTCTCTATCCTCAATCATCTATCTGCTGACTTTGCCAAACCCATACACACTATACCCATCTCTTTACTGGTCAGATTTATGGATGAATTCCCCAAAGCATGTAGTGCAAGGGCCTGCCTGTATACTTTCCAATGGAACTGTTTAAAGTTTTTGTATCGTATTATTATCTTGATAGGTAATAGCAGAATGTTCAAATGTCCTCAAATGTGTACAGTGTGTATTTATATCTTTGTATTATGACACTTCTTACCTGTCCAGTGGTCTGCCAATAGTGTAACTAAGGAGGGGCTGTTCCAAGTAATACCCTGTATTTAGGCATTCATCTCTCAATGAAGCGAAGAGGGTTACCTGTCCAAGAGTTCCCCCCCCTATAATGTTAGAAATGGCCCATGAGAGGGGGGGAGGGGGAATATGATAGGTGTACCTTATACTTTGTTGTTGTTAAATTCCCCTTAGTAAATGCTATCTGGAGGTTGCCCCATAATGTTTGTGTCTAATCTGCTTGCCATGTTTCTGTGAAAAAATAGTAATGTTTTTTTTTTTTTCCTCAACAGTTTCCTTCAACGCCACAGGAATGGCAGACTGTGGCCTCCCACTTTGCCCAGCGGTGGGACTTTCCTAACTGCGGAGGGGCAATTGATGGGAAACACATCCACATCGTCCCACCACCCAACTCGGGGTCGTACTATTATAATTACAAGGGGTTTAATAGTATAGTGATGTTGGCGGTGGTGTCGGCTAATTACGAGTTCTTGTATGTGGACGTAGGGAAGAATGGCCGGATGTCCGATGGTGGAGTGATCGCCCAGACGGAGTTCTACAGGCGTCTCCAGAATGGCAGCTTGGACTTGCCACCTCCAGAGGACAATGTTGAAGGTCTCCCATTTGTGTTTGTTGCTGATGAAGCATTTGCGCTGGGGGACCACCTGATGCGGCCATTCCCGATGAGGACCCTCACCCCGGAACAGAGGGTTTTTAATTACCGGCTGGCCAGAGCCCAAAGAGTGGTGAAGAACACATTTGGAATCCTGGCCAGCCGGTTCCGATTATTTCTGACACCCATCCATATGGCGGAGTATAAACTGAACCATATAATACTTGCCTGCTGTGTTCTCCATAATTTTTTAAGAAAAAATTCAGCCAACTATGCTGGCTCAGTTGGGCCTGAGGCCAGAATCCCTAATCCATCAACACTGATGGCGCTTGAAAGTGGCCGTCCTGGCTTGCCCTCCCTGAATGCCCGTGATGTCCGGTTATGCTACCTGGAGTTCTTTGTGGGTAGGGGGGCTATCAATATGCCAGACAATCTGTGACACCTTTTTCAAATAAAAAACAACCCAAAGAAATTCTTTGTGGACATTTACTGCTTGTGTTTGTTTTAGCTGACTCTGACAGAAATGTGTTGAGTGCAGAAAATGTCGTGATTGGGTAACCTTATAAAAAAACAGTGTTGGCTGGTACTTCCTAAATGCAAAAACACATTTCACTACAAGTGCACTTGCAACTGCACTGAACCTGCACTTGTAGTGCAAAGAGGATTTGCCCTTAGGAAATAACCCCCATTTTTGCATAAAACAGCAATTACATCACCCCAAAAGTGTTGTAGTGTTGAGACAATAATCCACACATTCTTGAGTAAGGCACTTTTTTATACCTGCACAATCACATGTGCATTTCCCAAAGGTTTTTAAAACAAACCAACATGTTTGTTGTATAACAATGTTTGCAGTAGCATTATCAAAAATCGAAATATCCATTTCAGATAAAACAGGCCTGTGTAAAACCAACAAGAAAGCCAAAAAACTTGAATTTACAAAGTTCACATATGGTAAAACCTGAAGGCTATATCAGACATGAGTATTTATGAACTGTGTTTGATATAGCGTTCAGATGGGGGGAAATCACCCCTGGAAAACCCAAATTTGGAAGACGCACACCAATTTACGAATGTCAACATGTGCTATCTGCCATCAGGGGGGATCAAGGGACGTGTTTTGGGGGAGCAAGCCCTTCCTCAACGCTACTTTATAATTGAGGAAGGGGTTGCACCCCCAAAACGCGTCCATTGATCTCCCGTGATGGCAGATAGCACATGTTGGCACACTGTGTGCATCCTCCAAATTTGGCTTTTCTAAACATTGAAAACATTTTGGTACGATAAAACAGGTGATTTTGTGGGGTTTAAATTCGCCCCAAAACATCAATGATGTTATTATTTTTTTTAATAACATCACTGATTTGTTGCTGGATGTTTTGCAATTGGAGATTACACCCCATGATCTCCCCGATCAGTATCTGGGCACTTTCAGATGTAAAGCGTTCTGGATCACGATCACCTAAAAAGAGATAAAGAACAAAAAAAGGTCTCAAAAATCTGCCACCATCCATCTCTTTTACCTGAGCCTGTGGTCGCAGACACTCACCTGTCGTGGTGCTAATCTCCACCACGTCTTCTTCTTCCTCCTGCTCTTCTTCTTGTGTTGGTATTTCCCCTTCTTCCGGGGGGGGGGGGGGTCTCTGGTCTCCTGGGATGAGGGGTGCCGAGTCTTTTCTCCCCTATGTAAAACAAAAATGGTATAATTAGCACACAGATATTTGATGGCAGAACTAGAAATAGGAAACATTGCTCGGAAGTGGGGTACAATTGTCTATTTTAGCAGAGTTCCAAGATGTATATTTTTTATTGCCCTTTGTCAAGCTGCAATACTTTACCTGTTTGGTACAAGCTTCACAGATGTAGCCCCCCCCTATAGTATACACTGGAGCACCTGTGTGCCCCCCTAATAAAAATGGTGTTCTTGTGTCCCACACTAGTGCTCCAGTGTCCAGATGTGAAAACAGTTGCTCAGTGTCCTCTCCTTACACACAATCTAGTTTGGATTTCATTCTAGTAACAAACCCATCTACACAAACAAATATTTGGCATCCAAGTAGGCCCCCAAAAATGTGTGAAAATGCATATGGCCTAAACAATGGTGTTCTAGAGGCCGAAAGAAAAATGTTTGATACGAACGAATAATGTGCCCATGAACATTAAAGTTGACCTTTTTAAACGTTACAACTAATAAAAGCATATGGAGCAGAACGAACGTAATAAAGACAGAAAGAATAGGAACACAGCACAACTACTTACTTTTTTGCAGCACTCTCCGGATCTTTCGGTACTGCTCTGGCTCTCTCAACTTCAGTTCCGACCACCGCTTCCTGAGCTGATCTTTAGACCTTCGTACCCCGAAATTCCGCTCTAGACTCCTGACCACTTTCGCCACGATCTTGGCCTTTCGGATGTTCGGGTTGGGGTAAGGCCCATATTTTCCGTCATAGTCGGACTTCCTCATGATGTCGACCATCTCCAACATCTCCCCAAACTACATATTTGTGGCCTTAAAACATCTCCTTCTGGATCGGGACGTGCCTGGATCCGCCCTTTCCTCCTCCTCGTTGCTACAATTAGCCCGCACCTGCTGTATGTCCGCCATCATGCTCTTCCCCCACTGCGCCGAACGAAAAGGGGCGGGGAATACACTAGAAAGAACGTCAGGGGCGGGCGGAGTTACACGCATGCGCAGTGTGTATAAAGTGTAACACGCGTGCGTATTACGTTTGATCTGTGAGCGGAGGAAGGAGCATTGGACGCGCCGATCGTAAGAACGAAGGTAAGAGACAAACTTGTGCCTATACTGCTTCTAGATTGAGGCCTATATTGTAACAAGATTAGGAGAGTTTTGTGTGACATTAGGCTTTGTCTTGTGTTGTGTCTTGCAGTGAACATGGATATCTTAAGGAAAGATAATGACTTCATTTCAGTATTCATAGAGATGCTAAGTGAGCTGCCCTGTCTGTGGGAGATTAAACACCCCCATTACAAGAACCAAGCAAAGAGGAAGGCAGCACTGGAGCAATTGTGTGAAATTGTGAAGCAGGTGATCCCCACGGCAGACATCACTTATTTAAAGATCTTCATTGGTGGCCTGAGGAGCACATATCTGAGGGAGCGCAATAAAGTCCTGGATTCACAGAGATCCGGAGCAGCAGGTGACATCTATGTCCCCAGGATGTTGTACTACGACAGGCTGCACTTTCTGGCAGGCCAGACTGAACCCAGGCCATCCCTCTCCAGTCTTCCTTCCACGCTTCCTTCCCCCCCAGCTGAGGCTTCTGACGCCCAACCTGGGCCTTCCAGGCCGCATGTGGAGGAGCCCAGATTGAGCCAGGTATAGCATTCCTCTAAATATTTCTGCTTGTCCAATCAATGATGTGAACTATATGTTAGTTGGGAGTACTAATTAAGGATTGTGATTGATGATGCAAAACATTACAACTATGTCCCTTTTTCATACACAGGGAAGTCTCAGCCAGGAGGTGGCTGGGCCGAGCCGGCTGGCTGATATCAAGGTCCCTCCACCCCCCCTGAAAACAGAAAGTGGCAGTAGGACGAGTGCCCTAGAGGAGGCGGCTATCAGATTCTTTTGGAGGGCTACAGAGGTCCTGGGAGCACCACACACCAGGCAGGAGAACATTGCTGCATTCATAGCCTATAAAATGCAGAGGATGGAGGAGGGCCAAAAAGCCATGTGTGAGGCCCTCATATCGGAGGCTCTGGAGAAAAGGTATGAGGGGCCAAATTACACCTCACACACAGCTTTGGGATGGTCCTCCTCCTCCTCCTGCAGGTCCTACTCCTCCTCCAGGTCCTCCTCCTCCTCCTCCTCCAGGTCCTACTCCTCCTCCTGCCACATCTCCAACTGCACAGCCACAGCCGGGAATGAAGCGTGAAAGGAAGACCAGACAGTGAGGATCCTGGATCCAGTCTGTTGGGCAAAAAAATGCAGCCTCTTGTGGTACCACAGCCTGTGGACACACATGTCATCTGCTGCTATCCAAGTCTCTGTGAATCCCGGACCAGACTGCCCTCCCTTACATATGGACTCCTCAGGCCACCAATTTTGATGTTGAAGAATTGATGTCTGCCGTGGGGGTCCCAGGCTTCGCTAATTTCTCTTGTTGATCCAGTGTTGTCTCCCTCTTTGTTTGGTTCTGATCCCTTAATAAAGGATTTTTGTTTTGAATTATACTCTCCTATGTGTTTTACTTCAAAAAGGACAGTTTGTTTGTGAGGATTCAGGTACATTTCAAATATACAATGTGAAATGAACAAGGGACATCAACAACAAACAATCTCCTGGAGATTAAATAATAAAAGATATCAATGGTGTTGGGGTAACTTGACACACAAAACACACCCAAAAATATTCTGGAGTAAAAATAAAAATAACATTGAACAAAGATCAGCCTTGGAAAAAATCCAAACATTAAAGAAAAAAAAAGGCTTAAAATCCAAAATAAAAAAAAATTAAAAAATATCAAACTGTCAGATGTGACAACTAATAACAATATATTGAGGGAATCCCACTAAAACAACACAAATAAAAGTTTGTGAGAAGTGTGTGTGAATATGAGCAGCAAAACTACCTAATTCTTGTCACATTATAAAGAAGAAGAGAGTGTGCTGTATTAAACCATTTTTAACATTGCAGCGTGGCAAAAGTGCTGTATCCATTGCGAACGCTAAGTTTACCAGAACGAGTTGTCCCGTGTTGGAATTTCTTCTGAGCATGCGTGGCACTTTGTGCGTCGGAACAGGCCACACACGGTCGTAATTGACGCGATCGGATTTTGTTGTCGGAAAATTTTATCTCCTGCTGTCCAACTTTGTGTGTCGGAAAATCCGATGGAAAATGTCCGATTGCGCCCACACACGGTCGGAATTTCCGACAACACGCTCCGATCGGACATTGTCCATCGGAAAATCCGACCGTGTGTACGGGGCATGATGGGGCATACACACGATCGGAATATACGATGAAAAGTTCCCATCAGACTTTTTCTGACGGACATTCCGCTCGTGAGTACACGGCATTAGTTTCTGTTATAAACTTTTCTAAATAAGTAATTTTTCTCCTTCACTGATGTGCGCTGATGAGGCGGCACTAATGGGCATTGATAGGCTGCACTGATGGGGCGACACTGATGAGGCCCTGATAGGTGGCACTGATGAGCACTGAGGCAGCACTGATGGGTACTGATGAGGCGACACTGATGGGCACTGATAGGCAGCCTTTTTGGGCACTGATAGGCAGCACTGATGGGCACTGATATATGGCACTGATAGGCGGAACTAATGGGTACTAATAGGTGGCACTGATAAGCATCAATGATGGGCACTGATATGTGGAACTGATAGGTGGCACTAATAGGCACTGGCAGGCACACTGATGAGCACTGATTAGCAACACTTGTGGGCACTGTTGGGGCAAAAACAAAAACGAAAAAAGACCAGATATGTTGGAAAAAAGCTTTTCTTAGTTTCTGTTATAACATTTTCTAAATAAATAATTTTTTTCACAAGTGTGCACTGATGGGGCAACACTGATGAGGCACTGATATGTGGCACTGATTGGCACTGATGGGCACTGATCGGCGGCCCTTATGGGCACTGATAGACAATACTGATGGGCAATGATATGTGGCACTGATAGGTGGCATTAATGGGTACTAATAGGTGACACTGATAGGCATCACTGATGAGCACTGACAAGCAGCACTGATGGGCATCCTTGATGGGCACTGATTGGCAGCACTTGTGGGCACTGTGGGGGCTGCAATAATGCTGTCAGTGTGAGGAGAGGGTTGCCAATAACTGTCAAATTCTGTTTACAATGTGATCAGCTGTGATTGGACACAGCTGGTCACATGACAAACAGCTTTGTGATCAGCTGTATCCGAAGGATCACAGATCTGTGCCAATGCACGCCTCAGGGTGCGCGTGAGAAGTGCGATCATGGGAGGACGTCCCGGCAATGTGAGCTGGCGCTGTAGCTGTCTTTCGGTTATAGTGCGGGCAGGAAGTGGTTAAAGAATAACTCCCCTTTTGTGGGAAAAATACAGCAAATAAAAAAGTTAATATAAAATATACAGAAATATGCAGCAGCCATATTGTAATTTAATTTTATTATAAATTACCTTTTCTTTTCAGTCTGCGGCTGCTGTTATTTTCTGTAAAATTCAATGCAATATGGCAACCTTGAAACATTCTGTACACAGATGGTACACAAAACGCCCCCAGAAATGTCATTTCCTGCTTGTGTGATTGGCTCACTTCCCAGAAGTCTGCACTAAGATACATGTCAGATTTTAGGCATCCTCTGCAATAGGAATTCCATTTTGGTGAGTTACTATCCCAAGGGTTAAATACTTCCAAAGGGATGCAGACCCTGCAGTTTTTTTTTTATTAGAACATGGAGAGTAAACCAGATGATTATAAAGAATCAGACCCTCCCTTTCAGAATTAGCCTCCACAGTACGTGGGGAAACAAATGGCTATTTCTTCAGAGCAATAAAGTCCAGGTTCACACTGGGCTGCGGGAATGAAGCTGTGCGAGTTCAGCTGAACTCGCGCAATTTCACTCCCGCTTCTCAGTCCCGATGTCGGCCACGATTACAGAGACATCTATGCAGGTTTCTGCACGGATGTCAATGTAAATCGCAGGGGCCGAAATCGCAAAAAGTAGTACGGAAGCTACTTTTTTAAATCGGTGCAGCACCGTAGATGTGGCATCGCACTGATTAGGATGGTGCCATTGCCGGCAAATGCCCCCGATTTGGAGTGTGATTTGACATGCCTATCGCGACTGCCTGCATTAACCAACTGGAAGAACTAGGTCTTCGACAACTGATAAATGCTCCCACGCATGGTTCAGGACACACTCTAGACCTCATCTTCGAACAGAATATGGACATCAACATATTTGACAACACACCACTTCCATGGACGGACCACCACGCCATCAAGTTTAAAATCACCACCGACATCACCCTTCAAAAACAGAAACATATAATAACAACACATTGGAACAGATCTCAAAAGAAACTACACTCCGAACTCTTCAAAACCACTTTATCAAACAAAATACCATTGTTATAGGGCGTACACACGGTCGGACTTTGTTCGGTCATTTTGACAACAAAATCCTAGGATTTTTTCCGACGGATGTTGGCTCAAACTTGTCTTGCATACACACGGTCACACAAAGTTGTCGGAAAATCCGATCATTCTGAACGCGGTGACGTAAACCACGTACGTCGGGACTATAAACGGGGCAGTGGCCAATAGCTTTCATCTCTTTATTTATTCTGAGCATGCGTGGCACTTTGTCCGTCGGATTTGTGTAAACACGATCGGAATTTCCGACAACGGATTTTGTTGTCGGAAAATTTTATCTCCTGCTCTCCAACTTTGTGTGTCGGAAAATCCGATGGAAAATGTCCAAGGAAGCCCACATACGGTCAGAATTTCCGACAACACGCTCCGATCGGACATTTTCCATCGGAAAATCCAACCATGTGTACGGGCCATTAAACTCAAACTTCTCAACGGAACAAACACTCAACTTCCTAAACAAGGCACTACTACAAACAGCAGACTTAATGGCGCCAAAACGCAGAACACTCATCCGCAAAAAAAACTCCAGATGGTTTAATGACACCCTCACACTACTGAAACAAGAACGTAGAAGAGCTGAAAGGGCATGGAGAAGAAATCCTACCAAGGAAAACCATACAAAATACAAAGTACTCACTGTGAAATACCACAAAGCAATCTTCCAAGCCAAAAAAGAACATTTTTCAAACACCATCTCAACTGCTTTAAACCGACCGCGGGAACTCTTCAAAATAGTCGCCCAATCAATGAACCCTACCTGCTTAGAGCCCCCAGCAAACGATACGCAAGAATTCTGTAATGGGCTATCAAAGTTCTTCATCGACAAAATCGACAATATTCAGAAATCAATTCGCCACATAAAAACAACTCACCCAAAGCAAGAAGAGGATATCGACACGAACATCACAAAACCACCAGATCTCTCTTTAACACCAGTCTCCACTGACACGACTAGAAACATCATGAGAAGTCTTCGAGACAGCACATCTCCAAATGACATAATCCCCACAAAACTCCTGAAAGAGTGTTCCGACATTCTGGCCCCTACTATAACACACCTCATAAATCAGTCATTCAAAGAGGGGATTGTGCCAACCACTCTCAAGCAAGGTATCATCAAACCCCTAAATAAACCCAATCTCGACCCTAAGGACCCCAACTACCGCAGACCAATAACAAGCCTCAACACCATCTCCAAGATTATGGAGAAAGCGGTAGTACAACAGCTACAGCGCCACCTGGACACACACCAACTCCTGGATCCTCTGCAATCAGGCTTTCGCCCAGGGCATGGCACAGAAACAGCACTTCTCAAAATATGGGATGATGCCCACGAAGCAGCAGATGACGGAGAATCATGTCTCCTGGTACTATTAGACCTCAGTGCAGCATTTGACACAGTGGACCACAACACTCTACTCGCCTGCCTCACAGAAGTAGCAGGAGTCACAGACTCTGGGCTAAAATGGTTTGCATCCTTCTTAGAGAATCGCTCTCAGATAGTGAAACTTGGAGCATTCACCTCTGAAACCCGGGCAATCTCCTGTGGAGCCCCGCAGGGTTCACCCCTATCACCAGTCCTTTTCAACATCTACATCCGCCCACTCCTCAAAATCATCAGAAAATCGGACCTCTCCTTCCACTCATATGCTGATGACACCCAACTGTACCTTCGCATCACCGGACAAAAAGACCACCATCAACAACTAGAAAAATGCCTCACTATGATAGATGACTGGATGACCGTTAGCTCCCTCAAACTCAACGGGTCAAAAACAGAACTTCTTCTCCTACACGCTAACCCAAATGCCAAAAACAAGGCTCTGTGGATACCTCCCACCATCTTAGGACAGACCATCTCTCCGAGCACCAAAGTCAAGAGTCTCGGAGTTATCTTTGACTCAGAAATGTCAATGGATGCACAAATAGGATCGGTAGTCAGTGGATCCCACCATCTGCTCCGTCTGTTACGTAGACTTATCCCCTTCATCCCATAGGAGGACAAAGCAGCAGTAGTTAGAACAATCATCATTTCCCGACTCGATTACGCTAACTCGCTCTATGTAGGATTACCCCAATATCAGCTTGCGCGCTTACAACTCATCCAAAATACGGTGGCAAGACTGTTAACAGAAAAAAAAACCCTGGAAGTCAATCTCCCCATCCCTGAGGAGCCTACACTGGCTAACTGTAAAGAATCGGATCACATTCAAGACCCTCTGCCTCACCCACAAATGCATACAAGTAAACGCGCCTCAATACCTTTGAGAGAAAATAAAACACTACACACCCAATCGCAATCTTCGATCATCTAACCAAAACCTCCTTCTCATTCCCAAATACCGCTACAAAGCAAAGGGAGAACGAAGGTTTGCAGTCCAAGGACCTCGACTATGGAACGCACTTCTGCCCCACATACGCATGGAAGAAAACCATCTGGCTTTCAGGAAAAAACTCAAGACCTTCCTCTTCTAGAAGCTGTCAACACCAACACATTAGCGCCTTGAGGCGATTCAGTTCGCATTTGCAGCGCTCTATAAATTTTTCATTCATTCATTCATTCATTCATAGAAATACGTAAACTATAAAGCAATGATAAACTACCTAAAATGCACCTAAAAAAGGACATCATGTCAACTACATAGTTACATAGCAGTGTTAATTTTGGCAGCAAATTTCGATCTAGTTTTAGTCTTAGGACTAAAATGACATTTTAGTTTTAGTCCCATTTTAGTCTTCTGCAATTGTTTTAGTTTTAGTCTTATTTAGTTGACTAAATCTCCTGTACATTTTAGTCGACCAAAACTAGTTTTAGTCATCTAAAATCTAATGGGTGTAATTAAATTGTAATGCATTAGTTAACATTTCTCTACAATTTCCACTCATTATATACTGCTGGAGTGAAAAATCTCATACGTTATTATTTATGGTTTTGAGGTATGAACATGCACTACAGACCAGTGTTCATTTTGAAGTCAAATTTAAATTTAGTTTTAGTCTTAGTCTTTTGACTAAAATGTCATTTTTAGTTTTTTGTTGTATTTTAGTCATCTCATATGTTTTAGTTTTAGTCGTATTTTAGTCGACTAAATTACCGTATTTATCGGCGTATAACACGCGCCGGCGTATAACATGCGCCGGCGTATAACACGCACCCCAAGTTTAGGAGAGAATTTTAAGGAAAAAAACTTTTAGGAGGGAAGTTTAAGGAAAAAAACTTACATTAAAATGCCCATCAATGCAGCCTCATCAGTGTTCATCTGTAGCCTTGTTAGTGTCATTGCAGCTTTTTCAGTGTCAGCTTTGCCCCAGTGCAGCCTTGTCAGTGCAGCTTTGCCCCAGTGCAGCCTTGTCAGTGCAGCCTTGTCAGTGCAGCTTTGCCCCAGTGGTCAGTGCAGCCCTGCCCCCAGTGTCCATGCTTGCCCCCAGTGTCCATGCTTGCCCCCAGTGTTTAGTTTTAAATATGGCGCCGCAGAGTTCGGAGAGACTCGGCGGAGCTGAACGAGCGCCGCCGAAATCACAGTGAGCCGAGATACACATAGTCAAGTGTATTCGGCTCTTTCCGGCGCTGCTCACAGTCCCACCCAGTCCCGCCCTATGATGGACATAACACAGGTCCAATGGCGGGACTGGGTGTGACTGTGAGCGGCGCCGGAAAGAGCCGAATACACTCAACTATGTGTATCTCGGCTCACTGTGATTTCGGCGGCGCTCGTTCAGCTCCGCCGAGTCCCTCCGAACTCCGCGGCGCCATATTTAAAACTACTCGCTATGTGAATGTCGGCGGCGTTTGCCGCCGATAGTTCACAATTAGCGGGGATCGGCGTATAACACGCATCCACAATTTTCCCCTGATTTTAAGGGGAAAAAAGAGCGTATTATACGCCGATAAATACGGTAGTATTCATTTAGTCAACTAAAATGTTTTAGTCATTTTAGTAGATAAAATTAACACTGTTACATAGGTTGAAAAAAGACACAAGTCCATCTAGTTCAACCATAAAAATAAATAAAAAATAATATCATACAATCCCATATACACAGTCCTTCATCCACAGTTGATCCAAAGGAAGGCGAAAAACCCCAGCAAAGCATGATCCAATTTGCTACAGCAGTGGAAAAAATTCCTTCCTGATCCCTTGAGAGGCAATCGGATTTTCCATGGATCAACTTTACCTATAAATGTCAGTACCCCGTTATATTATGTACATTTAGGAAACAATCCAGGCTTTTCTTAAAGCAATCTACTGAGCTGACCAGAACCACCTCTGGATGGAGTCTACTCCACATTTTCACAGCTCTTACTGTGAACTAGTATATGATTATCTGCTCTAGCTGCTTTTGCTGTCTTCTTACCTTTAAATACGGCATGGTTGATTAGAACCACCTTTGTGTCTTTGGAAAGGTCTTTGAGAACATCCTTAATTTTTCCTTCAGTCTTATTCTTCACATATTCATTAATTTTTTTTTCAGTCTCTTTTGGGCGACGGAAGTTGACCTTCATAATTTTGGCATGGCAATCATTTTGTTCATCATCTTGAAAGTTCTTCAGGAAGGTCAGCAAGTTGTGTAGAAAGATGGTATTACCAGCTGGGAGCTGAATGTCGCCCTTTGGTCCATCCCACCCCTGGAGAAGATTGCAACAAGACTGGTGAACCACCCTTTGCTTGACATCTGCGTCAGTCGGGCTCAAACCTCCCTGGATGTCAGTATTTCCTTTTACTGCTGCACTTAGGACTTGACCTTTCTTAGTTATGATTGGAATTAGCAAAATTAGAAGGAACTTCATGTCTTCTCAGTAAAGACAACCACCTGCAGAAAAAAAAACAATATCTGAGCAAAATAACAAATTTTTGGGAATTTGGGGATTTTCATTGTTCTTGGGAGTATATTGATTTTATTTTACATTGATAAGGCCATTTTTTAGGTTGGACGTGCTCATAGTGCAGCATTCACTTGTGACTCACCATCAGCTAAATTTTTTTACAGTACTCTGCTGCATTGTTTGAAAGAACAAACAGTGTGCACCTAAACCACCTCCCATCGCATCACTCGTTTTCACTGTGCCTTAAATCACTGTAGTAAAAATAAAAGTTAGGCATACACATTCTCCCTGGATAAATCTGTCTTTCCACTGATCAATTTTCACACAGCTGATGCTCTGAATTAGGGGGGTCAAGGCATTGCAAGGCTGACAGTTACAATCATGACTCACAAAGGCAGAGGCATGATGGGACTTGTAGTTCTGCAATAGCTGGAGGACTGCACTTTATCCTTGTAGGAAAACACCTGTCTGTGCCTTATGTTTGTTTCAGTCTAGTTTTCCCACAAATCACCATAGGTGTACGTCGGGTCCTTTAAGAGCCATAGCAGATGCGTGTGCACCAACCGCTGCATGGCGGGGGACCCGATGCGCGTGGCCGGCGGTCACAATGTCCACTGGCCACCCGCGATCACGGTTAAGAGAGCCAGAATAGGGATCTGTCAATGTAAACAGACAGATCCCTGTTCTGACAGGGGAGGAGAGAGAGATATGCTGTTCCTAGTTATCAGGAACAGCAATCTCTCTCTTCTTCCAGTCAGTATCCTCCCCCATACAGTTAGAAACACTCCCTAGGGAACACTTAACCTCTTGATTGCCCCCTAGTGTTAACCCCTTCCACGCCAATGACATTTATACAGTAATCAGCATTTTTATAGTGCTGATTGCTGTATAAATGTCAATGGTCCCAAAAAAGTGTCAAAAGTGTCAGATCTGTCCGCCACAGGGGGAGGAGCTCTCGCATGTAGTAGGCTCATGCTGAGCGCCTGAGCTCTGCCTCCACCTGACCATCCATCCATGCTGAAGCTCCAATAACGCTGGAGGAGCGTCCTGCTGAAAGCAGGGGAGTCGAGAGCTGCCCCTCATGATCTCTCGTGGGGCACAGTGACTTGACCCATGGGCCGGCATGGCCCTCCCCCCTCCCCTCCTTTCCCCCTCCTTTCCCCTATGGCTTTGGCTTCTGCCTGCTTTGGTCCCAAGCACTCATGCTGTCCGGAGGGGAGCAGGGAAGCGGCGGTCACCCGGAGCGCTGAGGAGGACACTCTATTGTAGAAGCTGCCGGAGCGGTGCCTTATGTCTGACGGAGGAGATCTGAAGACACAGGACAAAGACACAGACTCAAAAAGGGCACAGACTCTGGGCGGCTGCCCCCCCCTTTGCCCCCCTGTTGGTTGAGAGGATGCGGTAATGTAGAGGAGATACTCAGGTAACAGTGAAGGATTTGTTTGCCTAGAATTGCATAAAAAACTGCTTACAACTAACTATTTGCTTGCTAATTGCTGCTGGGCTTTGCCTTCTTTGCCTTGTTTTTTGCAAACTGCTGTTTTATGTCACTACGTGCAGAGGTTAAATGCCTCTACTTTTGGAAAATCCCCGCGGCTTCTTAAATGACTGCTAGTAAATGCTGCTGAGGGATCTGGTCTTACCTGACAAACTACTGCTTCCGTCTCTGTCAATTGTAGACAAAGTACTTCTAATTGCTAGAAACTTTCATGGATATTTAATGACTGCTATTATCTGCGATGGCTGAGGAGTACCCTTGGCAGTTATTATGAACATCGTTTGCTGATATATGCTGCAATTTTCAGATGATTGCAACCTCCTGGCAAAGCTATTGCTAATAACCACTGTTATTTTTGCTATCAGCAGCTTTAACTTAGCTCTGTGTAGGTGGATGACTGTGAACATTTACTTTCCTCATTTGTTATAAAATGAGGTGTCTTTTGCAGTTGGGAGAATTATATTTTGACAAACCTTTAACTGCTATTAGAATATACGGTTACATTTGAGTACAACTGGGGCTGAAAACCGAGGGCTACCTATTCCTACCTCCTACCTCCACTAGGTCTGGAGCTTGGTGGGGTGATTGATAAATATTGTTACAGATGTCACTCCTGGACAAACTGTTATTGGCCATCATGAACTGTTCCTGATAAATACCGCCATTTTTTTGAACAACTTCCTTGCTGGTAGTATCTTCCTTGATGGTAAATAAAATAGCTGGTAGATTTCGCCTAACGGTGGATTACCTACACTTTCAGTTTGTAATTGTGACCGCCTTAGAATAACAGCTGTTTTATATCCTGACATTTTTGGTGAATGCCGGCTGCTACATATGCTGCTATTTCTCACGAACAACTATTGCTACATATTTTGCTAAGGGTAACGAACAATCACTGCAATTATTTGTGGGTATTTTGTTATTTTTTTCTAAGAAGAATAGCTGCAGATGATTGTAGAAGCCTCAGTGACTCTTGGAGATTCTCGAACAGTGTAGTGGCTCACAGATAACTTATATGGATAAACTCTCCTACTGGTATTTATAGAGTGAAGGGTCCTCGGCGGAGAAATCCCAAGAGAAACCTTACCAAGGTAGAATCAACCACAATGAGGGGGAAATCAAGTAAAACAGGAAAAGAGGGCCCACCTACTGTAAGCCCAGGGGGTAGTCAGTGATATATGTCCGCAGAGACAAGCTTGGTGGAAAATGGGCACAGTAGCCCTAGGCAGTTAACCGCAGCACGGGCCGGGACCACTAAACCCAAAGTGGTGGATGAAGAGACTAAAGTGGGGAAAATTAATGACATGTCTGTCACACAGTCAATAAATACGGGGGGAAGACTCCCAAGGAAGTGTTATGATACATAAGAAGAGGAAAGGAGGGGCGCCCCCTGAGATTGGAAAGGGCCTAAGGCTAGATGTGGTCCAAGCAAGCCTATGCCAAATTAAAGAGATGTTGACTGAGATGCTATCTAAAGTTGAAATATCATTGAAGGCTGATATAGCGGCAGTAAGAGCAGATATTGGGCAGGTTCTTGGACGAGTAGAAGAAATAGAGAAGAGAATGGATAATAATGGATAAATATGTCCAAAAACTGGTGGAAATAAACGCGCAAATGGAATCTCTCCAAAAAACAAATAGATTGCTCCTTTATAAAATCGAGGACCAGGAAAATAGAAGCCGAAGAAAAAACTTGAGGATAAGAGGCATATCGGAGAAATATAAAAATGATGAATTTAGTCCACAGGATTATAAGATATCAATCCCAGGCGGGCGATAATCCAAGAGATGTAATAGTAAGGTTCCATTACTATGAAGAGAAAGCTAAAATTATGGAAAATATCCGGAAGATGGTAGGAATTTCATATGAAGGAACTGAACTACAAGTATTCTCAGATTTATCGGGAGAAACGCTGGCAAGAAGAAGACTCCTTAACCACTTCAGCCAGGGCCATCTTAAGAGCATTATAGGCCCCCCGGGCAATACAGTGCACTGGGGACCTGTCTACACAATCACGCATGAGAATAAAAATGCAAATTATCAATAAGGCTATATTTATTGGTACTTCCGACAAATCAGTGTTTAAACATTAACACAACGTTTGGACAATATAACACGAGCTTGAAAACCAAGAAATTGAAAAACAAGAAATTACAGATTGAAATGATTGATGGGAACAGTGGCAGCGTTTGATGGGCACAGTGGTTGAATTTGATGGGCACAGTGGCTGCGTTTGATGGGCACAGTGGCAGCATTTGATGGGCACAGTGGCTGCATTTGATGGCACAATGGCTGCGTTTGATGGGCACTGTGGCAGCTTTTGATGGGCACAGTGGCAGCTTTGATGGGCACAGTGGTTGTGTTTGGTGGGCACAGTGGCAGCTTTGATGGACACAGTGGCTGTGTTTGATGGGCACAGTGGCTGCGTTTAATAGCACAGTGGCAGCATTTTATGGGCGCAGTGGCAGCTTTTGATGGGCACAGTGGCTGTGTTTGATGGGCACAGTGGCTGTGTTTGAAGGGCACAGTGGCAGCTTTGATAGGCACAGTGGCTGTGTTTGATGGGCACAGTGGCAGCTTTGATGGGCACAGTGGCTGTGTTTGATGGGTACAGTGGCAGCTTTGATAGTCACAGTGGCTGTGTTTGATGGGCACAGTGGCAGCTTTGATGGCCACAGTGGCAGCTTTGATGGCCACAGTGGCTGTGTTTGATGGAAACAGTGGCAGCTTTGATGGGCACAGTGGCTGTGTTTGATGGGCACAGGGGCTGTGTTTGATGGGTACAGTGGCAGCTTTGATGGGCACAGTGGCTGTGTTTGATGGGCACAGTAGCAACTTTGATGGGCACAGTGGCAGGTTTGATGGGCACAGTGGTTGTGTGTTTGATGGGCACGGTGGCTGTGTTTGATGGGCACAGTGGCTGTGTTTTATGGGCACAGTGACAGCTTTTGAGGGGCACAGACAGTGGCTGTGTTTGATGCACAACTTGAACTTACTTAGACAGTGTTAGTCAGGCTTACTTCAGGCCGCCGGCCTGGTGCAGTGCAGTGTGTCACTCACAGCAGCAAGGCAGCGCCAGCTATCAATCAGGGCCGTCTTTCCGCTCTGCTCCCTCTGAGCTACGCTGTCTGAAGAACATGGCAGAGGTGGGTGGAGCTGGGGCAGCTGCGGCGCACTATGAATGCTGGGGCGGCCACGGCTACTGACTGATGTCACTGGTTGCTAGCAAGATGCCAGGCGGCCGGCGATTCTAGCAAGTAGGGCTGGACTGGGACAAAAATTTGGCCCTGGACTTCATCCAGACTGGCCCACTTTAATTTTGCAAACACACACAAAATCAGTATATAAACTTTACGTAATTACTGTGACCAGTGGCATTGAATTGTTCATCAGTTACCGTGGCCAGTGGCAGTAAATTCATTCATCAGTTACCGTGGTCAGTGGCAGTAAATTCATTCATCAGTTATCGTGGTCCTAATCCTATGCACTCTGTCTATTTTGAGTTCTTGCTCTTCTCCTCTGTCCAGTAGAGGGTTAAATATTTCCTTCATAGTTTTTTTCAGCTCTTCACCTCTCTCTTCTGGAAGCGCTCTTATCCTTAGATTCTGGCGTCTGCTTTGGTTTTCTTGGTTTTCTATTTTGTAGAATATTTCCCTCTGACTGGTTTGCAGAGTTTTAACTTGTGTTTTTAGTTCTTGTATTTCTGAGGCTTGCTTTTCGTTCTTGTCCTCCGTTTCCTCTACCCTTTTTAGCAGATGGCCCAAGTCAGCTCGCATTGTTGCGATTTCTTAAAAGAATTTTCTAATCTTTTTTCTAATCTTTCAAACATCTCTATTATTTCTGATTTCATTGGCAATTGGGGCGTAAGTACTTTGTTCACCTGCTTCATTGTCCATCCTGAAGCCTGCTTTAGTTTTTTCCTGTATTTCTCCTTTCTTTTTCGCAGACTCTTTTTTCTTTTCTTTAGTCGCTTGTTGTTTTTTAAGGACCGGGCTTTTTGGATTTTCCTCTTTTGTTAAATATTTTTGGCTCGTACGTGTTCAAGCTTTCCCTTGGGGTTTTAGGCACGGTTCCTTTTGTAGTTCTGCTTCTCATTCTAGTATTTATATAGATAAGAAAGAAGACTGATGTTGGGTTTTCACAGTCAACAGGGTTTGCCAATGCACCTGCAAGGTTTTTCCATTCAACAAGGTTTCACAGTCAATTCGCCGTGCATCAACAGATTTCAGGGGTTACACTGGGGCAGACACACGGATGCGCATGCAAAATTTTTCACAGTCAGTAAAATTTGCGCAGGCAAATGCAAGATTTTCACATTTTCATAGTCAATTACCGGCCCATAGGCAGGTGCAGGGTTTTCCTATTTAACAAGGGTTCACATTCAATCACCCGGGCATAAGCAGATTACATACAAGATATGTTTAAGGGTTTTTACATGCTGCTTACAGGCCGTTTGCTCATCTCTCCCTTGTAGGTATTTCCTATCTGGGGGGTCGCACTGTAACAAATGACCGGATGTACATGCAAGTTTTTTTGCCGTTAGCAGGGTTTGTGAAAGCAAGTTCAGGG
Source organism: Aquarana catesbeiana (assembly GCF_042186555.1). NCBI lineage: Eukaryota > Metazoa > Chordata > Amphibia > Anura > Ranidae > Aquarana > Aquarana catesbeiana. The sequence continues at coordinate 10,087,141 of NC_133336.1, forward strand.
TGCAAGATTTTCACATTCAACAGAATTTCGCCATCAATTACCAACTCATCAGAAAATTGCGAGCATAGCTTATATAATAATAATAATAATAAAAAAAACTTAGTTATTGCTATTCACAGTCCGTTTGCCTATTCCCCTATAAGTACTTCCATTGGGGGGTCACACTGGGGCAGGCAGATGGGTACATATACCAGATTTTAACATTTAACCAGGTTTGCAGAGTGCAGGTACTTAGATTTCACCTTCAACAGAATTTCACAGTCTGCTTGCCATGACATAGACAGATTTCTTGCAAAGCCCGTGCAAAAATAATATCACCTGCTCACAATCCGTTCATCAGTTTGCTCACCTCTCTTATTTAGGGGGGTTGCAGATAAAAAATGCACAAATGAGGTTGTCACAGCCAGCAGGGTATTGCGGTTAAAGATGCAGATTTTTCACATTCAACAGGTTTTCACCAAGGTTTCCTAGTCCATTACCATAACATGATTAGATTACATGTGTAGCGCTGGGATTTTTGTTATCTAAGGCTATGCAATAATATAATGCTATTGGATTGGTGTTTGGCTCCCTCTAGTGGCCAGAGCACCTCTGTGACACAAGACTTTGTTTACACATAAGTATATGCAGGAAGTGACTTAAAGTTTATATGAAAAGACTCACTTACCCACAGTGCCTCACTTACCTACCCATGAGGCCAAGTGAAAAAACTGCATGCTGGGTAGTGAAATAAAAGGCCCCATACACACGGTCGGACTTTGTTCGGACATTCCGACAGCAAAATCCTAGGATTTTATTCCGACAGATGTTGGCTCAAACTTGTCTTGCATACACATGGTCACACAAAGTTGTCGGAAAATCCGATCGTTCTAAACGCGGTGACGTAAAACACGTACGTCGGGACAATAAACGGGGCAGTGGCCAATAGCTTTCATCTCTTTATTCATTCTGAGCATGCGTGGCACTTTGTCCGTCGGATTTGTGTACACACGATCGGAATTTCCGACAACGGATTTTGTTGTCGGAAAATTTTATATCCTGCTCTCAAACTTTGTGTGTCCGAAAATCCGATGGAAAATGTGTGATGGAGCCTACACACGGTCGGAATTTCCGACAACAAGGTCCTATCACACATTTTCCGTCGGAAAATCCAACCGTGTGTACAGGCATTAGAGTTTGTTGCATAACTGAAATTCACTGTTATCTACCACGTTGTATTACTTTGTCACCTGCTAACTCCCTGGAATACAAATACTGCAGTATAATTTGGCTAGATGAAGAAAGAAGACAAAAGACTATACCATTCACTGTAAGGCCTTGTGTTTCCGTTACATGCATTACACCACAGGGGGAGCTCTCGAGCAATTATACTGCATTGTATTGTTTACTAGCACTACACAGTGTGCTGCAGGTTTGATGTGTCAGCAGTGTCACACTGGAAGTGTTAAAAAGAAGAATGGGACTTTAAATGAGACGCTAGGTCTCCATCCCTATGCGTACAGGCACATAAAACAGGAGGGTTGGGACTTTAAGTGAGGGGAGCAAAGGAGGCCAGGGGGACAGTCAAAATTGCATAAAACACTTTATTGATACATAGTAGTGCAATGGCACAATTGGAGTTCAAGTGTAGATTATAGTAGCAAGTCATATAGAAGTCACATCCTAACTGATACATGGCAGACATGGTAAACAGCCCCCAAAAGGATGCAGAGCAAATAATCATAATCTGGAAAAAATATTCACTAGAGTGACATAAAATCATAAGGTAATGAAATAATAGAGTAATAAAAAACTTGTAGGTATATGATTGTCTGGTGCATGTCGTAAGCCCAACGCGTTTCGTGTATTGAATACTCTTCAGGGGCCATATAGCACCAGGATCTACAAAGGAAAGGGACGGTGTGAACAAAACTGTAAGAAAAAGAAAAAGCAAAAGAAAGAGAGTAAGATGAATAAAAAGGGGGGGAAACAGAACCCCTAATCCCCAATGGGTACTCACATGCCACGTGATAGTGAATCTCAGGGGGTCCACGACTGCAGGCAGCCAAATAGCCTGGGCCCGGGAACTGAGGGAGGAGCTCAAAGGGAGGGGCTGGGAGAGACTCAGACACAACACTTGTGTTGTGTCTGAGTCTCTCCCGGCCCCCTCCCTTTGAGCTCCTCCCTCAGCTCCTAATCTGGAAAAAAGAGAACATCCATTTGATGACGAAACGCATCTGAGTACGCACGTAGTGACGCTACCACGCGACCAGGAAGTAGGACAAGCTCCGCTTTGTGATTTTATGCCGGCCGGTGTCTTGTACAATATTCATGCGAATTCATCCTTCTGTTTGTAAGTGCATTACTTTATCTATTAAAACGTTCTTTGAATGTATTACACCATGGATAGTTTATTTCCTTTTTGGGTCATGTACTGAGGACATGGATTTCCTGGCTACAGAGGGCGAACTATTCATTTCCTGTCACTTATCAATTGATTCCTAGTGTGATATAGAGCCTAGCTACCATTGTGAGTTGGTAAGCACACTTTACAGCCACGGTGGTGGGATATCACCCTTTGTTTTTGTGTGCACACCAGGGTGTTGGTACGTTTGTATGTCCACATACGCATATAACCTTACTACACTATGGCCAGCCTTTTTGTTATTTTTTTCTCCTGTATTTACTGAGGGAATAATATCCTGAACCTGGACAGAGCGGATCGGTTTCCATCTCAAAGGCCCTGGCTGGGTTTAAGCCATCCGTCTATTTTGTTTGGCGTTCTGGTAAGGGCAACTTACTCTTGCGATTTCTGGACTGTTAATCTATCCATATATGTTGAAGTATTTTGGCGATCTGGAGTTTTTTTCATCATAGGAGATATCTGGACTTTAATTTTTAATTTAAAATTTTTTTGGTATTCAATTTTCCACCTAAATAACGTTTTAAATAAAGTAATGAGTATTTAGCGCAGTTTATTATTTTTACATTGATATTTGGTGTTGTCGCACTGTTTACTGCTCCTTTATTTTTGCTTTTCCAGCGCGGGATTTTTTTTTTTTATTATATACTATTACACAGCTGTGTCAAGTGGGTTGAGCAAATTTATTGGGGATTCAAGAGCAGAGTACGGGCCCGATCAATTACCAGCAGCTCCTTAGGGTGTAAGTGCTACACATGTGTAGGGGACATACTAAAACATTTAATGTGAAAATGGCTTAATGTAGCTTAACGTGTAATAAAGTGCCTAAACCACAATCAATTGCCCTGAAACTTTGCACAGCCCAAGTTTTTACATTTGCAAACCTTTTCAAGAAGTTTCATGCAATTTGGTGTTCCACAAGGCAAACTAGGGACATTAAGCTTGTTTTTTGGGGAGCTTAATGTATTGATTGAGGTTTAGGCACTTTATTACACGTTAAGCTACATTAAGCCATTTTCACATTAAATGTTTTAGTAAATCCCAGGAACGTAGTATGGGTCTATATTCATATATAACTTTAGTTATTGAATTACAAGAAACTTAGTAATAGTTTTATAAGTAATCACTTCTATCTATATACAACATGCTTAATGCATGAGACATCTGCTTCATTATGCTATGGGAAGTTGGGAACTGTGATATCTGCTTCATTATGCTATGGGAAGTTGGGAACCTTTGACCTTTTCTTTTCATCAGTTGTAGCTATTGTTTTCCCTACCATATAAATATGACTGGGAGGCCAGTCCAAGTTTGAGGTTTGATTCAGGACTGAAGAGAAGGTCTGAATCATGACTGTTGTCTCCAGGTATCTCATTGGGATTGTGACTCCCCTGGATTGAATATGCTGTATTTATCCTGTATCATATCTTCTGTAATACATCTTTAATCAAAGCTAAGTAAATCTCCTATATTACATTCTTTGTATGTGTTCTGTGTTTTAATCCTTGCATTTACTGACCACATATCTGAAGGGTAAATATATGAATGAACCTATGAATAAATGTAACACAGAAATTAACCCCTTGTTACAAAATGGCGCTGTGAGCAGGATATTTAACCCTTTCAGTGCTGGTTTGAGGTGCATTGATTAATCCTAGTAATACTGTTGTGAATTGTAATGTTTTTTTGACAATTGGGGAAATGTATTAGTGTGCACTGTGATGGGAGGTTTGTTGCTAGCTTTGCTTTGGTGGTGGAGTTATAGTCAGTTAGTGGCAGATATGTTTGGTTTAAATTGGATAAATATAGCAAAGGGGGTAGATGGTCAAATGTTTCCACTCATTGTGTGCTCAGCGGACCCCCGGCAAGCTTTAGATTTTTTGAGATATAGAACAGATGAGCTGATGACCGCGTTAGGTGGATGAGTGGCCCTTTTGCTGGTGCTCATATAGTTGTTCTTTGAGGTTTGAAAACGATGAGCAGAAAACAGGTAGGAAAAGGAAAAATATGACCTGTGTTGATGCTTACAATTGTGATTACTGCAGTAATATATGTGTTGAATTTAAATGTTGAGCTCTTCTGTTGGTTGTTTAGCTAGCTATTGGTGAGTAAAAGTTGCTTGTATGGATGATATGTAAAAATGCATTTGGTTACTGATGTTTAAGTGAGTAAGTTTAACATTAGAATAGTTAAGTAATGAAACTAAGGCAAAGGTTTTGAGAAAAGTGAGCCTTTTGTATGTTTAACTGAAACTATCATTAGTAGCAGGAATGGATTGCAGTCTGCATCTCCTGTATTTGTGGGAGCTTGCAGCATTCCCCCCCCCCGGACAATGGACAATAGTCCTGCATTTTGTAAAAAGGGACACCTGCAGCTATCTGATGTTAACACCATTTAAAATCCTGAATAGCAGTCATGATTATTATAATTTTATTGGTGAACGTAATAGTGTCATGTTCTAGGATAAAACACTTATTTTTTTTTTTTTTTTTTTACGTTTTTTTTTCGTTAATACAGAAGGAACCAGATCTATTCCTAGAAGTTTCTTAGATCTGTATGGTATTGAACAAGAGGCTGCAATAGAAACATCAATATGAGTTTGGTGATGTATAATATTTGTGCACAAATGTGATGAGCACCATATAATGTTCTTGTGAATGGTATTTCAACCATGGTAAATTAATGACAACTTTGAATGGACGTCCTTTAATGAAAATCCACGTGGTGATGATTAATTATTTAAGTAAAATTAGCTCAATTAATATGGGTAATAAAAAGTGCACTCATGAATAACAGAAATAATGGCCATATGTTTTGTAGTTTGTGGAAAGTGTTGGTTAAATGTGTTTGTTGCTAACTATTTGGTACTTTCTAGGAGGGAACTGTAATAATATCACACTAAAACCTTTCATTTTGTTTGGATCCTAGACAATATTAAACAGCATCAATCCACCTGTCTGATATGGTTTGATGTCCAAGAACTAAAGATGAAGATTACAGTCAAACTGAATAATTTATGTTGGTAGATAGAGGTCAAGGGGGATTATAGCGGTGCCAACAGATGCGATTAAACAAAGGTGCTAAAATTTACAAAATACTTTATTTACATATATCAACAAGTAACACCGACATGTACTGCATTATTTTTATTTTTATTTTTGTCGGCTCGTATATCCTTTGTCGGTGTTACTTGTTGATATATGTAAATAAAATATTTTGTAAATTTTAGCACCTTTGTTTAATCATATCTGTTGGCACCGCTATAATCCCCCCTGACCTCTATCTACCAATTCTACTATTTGGGATGAGGTGCCGTGTCCTTTGAGGTTTTTCCAGCCATACCCCATTTTTTTTTCCTCGAATAATTTATGTTGTTTTTGTTGTTATTTTTAAGTAATATGCAAATGTACTGAAAGTTTTCATTGGAACTGATTGTAAACCAGAGCAGCTAATAATCTCGATGCTGCATGATAGATTTCTTATGCCGCGTACACACGACCGGACTTTACGGCATACTTTGCCCGGCAGACTTTTCGATGGACTTTACGACGGACTTTCCGAATGAGCGGACTTGCCTACACACGATCAACCAAAGTCCGACGGATTCGTACGTGATGACGTACGACCGGACTAAAACAAGGAAGTTCATAGCCAGTAGCCAATAGCTGCCCTAGTGTCGGTTTTTGTCTGTCGGATTAGCATACAGACGAGCGGACTTTTTGACCGGACTCGAGTCCGTCGGACAGATTTGAAACATGTTTCAAATCTAAGTCCGTCAAACTTTTGAGAAAACAAAGTCCGCTGGAGCCCACACACGATCGAATTGTCCGACGAAATCCGGTACGCCGGACTAGGTATGCCGTAAAGTCCAATCGTGTGTACGCGGCATAAGGGTTTTCCTCTGAGTTGAATCTAAAAAGATATAGAACAAATAATGTTTGAATATTGACACCAAGATTGTTTTGATATCTGGAATTATATAATACTTGTAATGGTTTGAAGGGTGTAAGAATACCCAAACATTTACATATTGATCCTTTCTGTGTATTTGCAAGCTAAATTATGGCAGCATCTACTTCTGTATATTCTGCCATAATTATCTTGGTGTAACTGTAATGCCCCGTACAAACGGTCGGACTTTGTTCGGACATTCCGACAACAAAATCCTAGGATTTTTTCCGACGGATGTTGGCTCAAACTTGTTTTGCCTACACACGGTCGCACAAAGTTGTCGGAATTTCCGATCGCCAAGAACGCGGTGACGTACACCACGTACGACGAGACTAGAAAAGGCCGGTTCAGAACCAAGCGCGGCACCCTTTGGGCTCCTTTTGCTAATCTCGTGTTAGTAAAAGTTTGATGAGAGACGATTTGCGCTTTTTCAGACTCGTGGCTTTCAGATCATTTTCTGCCGTTCAGTTTGTGCTTGTGGGTTTGTATCTGCTCTTCAGTGCGTGCAGTCAGTTCGTATCAGAGTTTTCTGTGTGATCTTGTCTGCTCGTTGCTGTTTTTCAGGTCGCTCTTCACAGGCCTTGCTGTTCTTCAGTGCGTTCTGTTACTTCGTTCTGAGCAGCCGACCGTTTTCTAGCCATGTTTCGTATGCGTACTCCTCGTAGAGTTCGTGCTGTGCGGGGGCTTGGTGTTGGGGTCCTGACCTTGACACAAGTCCAGTCCATGAACAGGGTGGGGAGGAGTTCATGGACCAAGAATTGGTTGCTTCAGCGTGACCAGTTCTCTCATATGCCTTTGCTCTGTGAGATCCGTGAGAATAATCCTGATGATTTCAGGAACTTTCTCAGGATGACGGACCCCGTATTTCACCGTTTGTTGGCTTTGCTGACCCCCTATATCAGCAGGCAGGATACCTGCATGAGGCAAGCCATCACTCCGGAGCAGAGGTTGGTCGCTACCTTGCGGTATTTGGCCACAGGGAGAAGTCTGCAGGACTTGAAGTTCTCGACAGGCATCTCCCCCCAGGCTCTGGGTATCATTATCCCAGAGACCTGTTCTGCCATCATACAGGTCCTGCAGAAGGAGTATATGAAGGTAAGATTTTTTTTCCTTTTATATCACATTTTATTGTATTGAATGTTTGCTAATATATTGTATTTCTTTCCTCATTCCCTAATGACCATGATTGTAATATGCTGTGAATGTCCCCTTTGTTCTCATGCATGCTGGATTTTTAGGTAATTATTATTTTATGTCCTTCATACATATTTGCCCTTCAATAACCTCTCCAGCATGGTGTCTCCTGCCCTATATTCACCTCATGTAGTCACTTAACAATGTATTTTATCAGCTCTATAGTAGTGCTTTACCCCAAACACCCCCTAAAATGTTTGTTAATGTTATTTTAGCTTTAAATTCAGGCAGAGTGCCAGAGGCTTTTTTTGTGGTGTCCACAAATTTTTGGTAACCCTCCCTCCCCCCAACTGCTAAGTCAGCTGATCCCAATTCTCTATCCTCAATCATCTATCTGCTGACTTTGCCAAACCCATACACACTATACCCATCTCTTTACTGGTCAGATTTATGGATGAATTCCCCAAAGCATGTAGTGCAAGGGCCTGCCTGTATACTTTCCAATGGAACTGTTTAAAGTTTTTGTATCCTATTATTATCTTGATAGGTAATAGAAGAATGTCCAAATGTCCTCAAATGTGTACAATGTGTATTTATATCTTTGTATTCAGACACTTCTTACCTGTCCAGTGGTCTGCTAATAGTGTAACTAAGGAGGGGCTGTTCCAAGTAATACCCTGTATTTAGGCATTCATCTCTCAATGAAGTGAAGAGGGTTACCTGTCCAAGAGTCCCCCCCCCCATAATGTTAGAAATGGCCCATGAGAGGGGGGGGGGGGGGGAATATGATAGGTGTACCTTATACTTTGGCCTTGTTAAATTCCCCTTAGTAAATGCTATCTGGAGGTTGCCCCATAATGTTTGTGTATAATCTGCTTGCCATGTTTCTGTGAAAAAATAGTAATGTTTATTGTTTTTTCCTCAACAGTTTCCTTCCACGCCACAGGAATGGCAGACTGTGGCCTCCCACTTTGCCCAACGGTGGGACTTTCCTAACTGCGGAGGGGAAATTGATGGGAAACACGTCCACATCGTCCCACCACCCAACTCGGGGTCGTACTATTATAATTACAAGGGGTTTAATAGTATAGTGATGTTGGCGGTGGTGTCGGCTAATTACGAGTTCTTGTATGTGGACGTGGGGAAGAATGGCCGGATGTCCGATGGTGGAGTGATCGCCCAGACGGAGTTCTACAGGCGTCTCCAGAATGGCAGCTTGGACTTGCCACCTCCAGAGGACAATGTTGAAGGTCTCCCATTTGTGTTCGTTGCTGATGAAGCATTTGCGCTGGGGGACCACCTGATGCGGCCATTCCCGATGAGGACCCTCACCCCGGAACAGAGGGTTTTTAATTACCGGCTGGCCAGAGCCGAAGAGTGGTGGAGAACACATTTGGAATCCTGGCCAGCCGGTTCCGATTATTTCTGACACCCATCCATATGGCGGAGTATAAACTGAAACATATAATACTTGCCTGCTGTGTTCTCCATAATTTTTTAAGAAAACATTCAGCCAACTATGCTGGCTCAGTTGGACCTGAGGCCGGAATCCCAAATCCATCAACACTGACGGTGCTTGAAAGTGGCCGTCCTGGCTTGCCCTCCCTGAATGCCCGTGATGTCCGGTTACGCTACCTGGAGTTCTTTGCGGGTAGGGGGGCTATCAATATGCCAGAGAATCTGTGACACCTTTTTCAAATAAAAAACAAACAATAGAAATTCTTGGTGGACATTTACTGCTTGTGTTTGTTTTAGCTGACCCTGACAGAAATGTTTTGAGTGCAGAAAATGTCGTGATAGTGTTGGCTGGTACTTCCTAAATGCCAAAACACATTTCACTACAAGTGCACTTGCAACTGCACTGAACCTGCACTTGTAGTGCAAAGTGTAATTGCCCTTAGGAAATAACCCCCATTTGTGCATAAAACAGCAATTACATCACCCCAAAAGTGTTGTAGTGTTGAGACAATAATCCACACATTCTTGAGTAAGCCACTTTTTTATACCTGCACAATCACATGTGCATTTACGAAAGGTTTTTAAAACAAACCAACATGTTTGTTGTATAACAATGTTTGCAGTAGCATTATCAAAAATCGAAATATCCATTTCAGATAAAACAGGCCTGTGTAAAACCAACAAGAAAGCCAAAAAACTTGAACTTACAAAGTTCACATATGGTAAAACCTGAAGGCTATATCAGACATCAGTACTTAGGAACTGTGTTTGATATAGCGTTCAGATGGGGGGAAATCACCCCTGGAAATGCCAAATTTGGAAGATGCACACCAATTTACGAATGTCAACATGTGCTATCTGCCATCAAGGGGGATCAAGGGACGTGTTTTGGGGAGCAAGTCCTTCCTCAATGCGACTTTATAATTGAGGAAGGGGTTGCACCCCCAAAACGTGTCCATTGATCTCCCGTGATGGCAGATAGCACATGTTGGCACACTGTGTGCATCCTCCAAATTTGGCTTTTCTAAACATTGTAAAAATTTTAGTAACATAAAACAGGTGATTTTGTGGGGTTTAAATTCGCCCCAAAACATCAATGATGTTATTATTTTTTTTAATAACATCACTGATTTGTTGCTGGATGTTTTGCAATTGGAGATTACACCCCATGATCTCCCCGATGAGTATCTGGGCACTTTCAGATGTAAAGCGTTCTGGATCACGATCACCTAAAAAGAGATAAAGAACAAAAAAAAAGGTCTCAAAAATCTGCCACCATCCATCTCTTTTACCTGAGTCTGTGGTCGCAGACACTCACCTGTTGTGGTGCCAGTCTCCACCACATCTTCTTCTTCCTCCTGCTCAGCTTCTTGGGTTTGCGGTATTTCCCCTTCTTCCAGAGGGGGGGGGTCTGTGTTCTCCTGGGATGAGGGGTGTCCTCCGAGTCTTTTCTCCCCTATGTAAAACAAAAATGGTATAATTAGCACACAGATGTTTGATGGCAGAACTAGAACTAGGAAACATTGCTTGGAAGTGGGGTACAATTGTCTATTTTAGCCGAGTTCCAAGATGTATATTTTTTATTGCCCTTTGTCAAGCTGCAATACTTTACCTGTTTGGTACAAGCTTCATAGATGTAGCCCCCCCTATAGTATACACTGGAGCACCTGTGTGGCCCACCTAATAAAAAGGGTGTTCTGGGGTCCCACACTAGTGCTCCAGTGTCCAGATGTGAAAACAGCTGCTCAGTGTCCTCTCCTTATACACAATCTAGTTGGCATTTCATTCTAGTAACAAACCCATCTACACAAACAAATATTTGGCATCCAAGTAGGCCCCCAAAAATGTGTGAAAATGCAATGGTGTTCTAGAGGCCGAAAGAAAAATGTTTGATACGAACGAATAATGGGCCCATGAACATTAAAGTTGACCTTTTGAAACGTTACAATTACTAAAAGCATATGGAGCAGAACGAACGGAATAAAGACAGAAAGAATAGGAACACAGCACAACTACTTACTTTTTTGCAGCACTCTCCGGATCTTTCGGTACTGCTCTGGCTCTCTCAACTTCAGGTCCGACCACCGCTTCCTGAGCTGATCTTTCAATCGTCGTACCCCGAAATTCCTCTCAAGACTCCTGACCACTTTCGCCATGATCTTGGCCTTTCGGATGTTGGGATTGGGGTAAGGCCCATATTTTCCATCATAGTCGGACTTCTTCATGATGTCGACCATCTCCAACATCTCCCCAAACGACATATTTGTGGCCTTAAAACGTCTCCTTCTGGATCGGGACGTGCCTGGATCCGGGCTTTCCTCCTCCTCCTCCTCGTTGCTAGAATTAGCACGCACCTGCTGTAACTCCGCCATGTGCTCTTCACCCACTGCGCCGAAAGAAAAGGGGAGGGGAATAGACTAGAAAGAACGTCAGGGGCGGGCGGAGTTACACGCATGCGCAGTGTGTATAAAGCGTAACACGCGTGTGTATTATGTACGATCTGTGAGCGGAGGAAGGAGCATTGGACGCGCCGATCGTAAGAACGAAGGTAAGAGACAAACTTGTGCCTATACTGCTTCTAGATTGAGGCCTATATTGTAACAAGATTAGGAGAGTTTTGTCTGACATTAGGCTTTGTCTTGTGTTGTGTCTTGCAGTGAACATGGATATCTTAATGAAAGATAATGACTTCATGTCAGTATTCATAGATATGCTAAGTGAGCTGCCCTGTCTGTGGGAGATTACCCACCCCCATTTCAAGAACCAAGCAAAGAGGAAGGCAGCACTGGAGCAATTGTGTGAAATTGCGAAGCAGGTGATCCCCACGGCAGACATCACTTATTTAAAGATTTTCACTGGTGGCCTGAGGAGCACATATCTGAGGGAGCGCAAGAAAGTCCTGGATTCACAGAGATCCGGAGCAGCAGATGACATCTATGTCCCCAGGATGTTGTACTACGACAGGCTGCACTTTCTGGCAGGCCAGACTGAACCCAGGCCATCCCTCTCCATTCTTCCTTCCACGCTTCCTTCCCCCCGGCTGAGGCTTCTGACGCCCAACCTGGGCCTCCCAGGCCATATGTGGAGGAGCCCAGATTGAGCCAGGTATAGCATTCCTCTAAATATTTCTGCTTGTCCAATCAATGATGTTAACTAGATGTTAGTTGGGAGTACTCATTTAGGATTGTGATTGATGATGCAAAACATTACAACCATGTCCCTTTTTCATACACAGGGAAGTCTCAGCCAGGAGGTGGCCGGGCCGAGCCGGCTGGCTGATATCAAGGTCCCTCCACCACACCTGAAAACAGAAAGTGGCAGTAGAACGAGTACCCTAGAGGAGGCGGCTATAGCATTCTTTTGGAGGGCTACAGAGGTCCTGGGAGCACCCCACACCATGCAGGAGAACATTGCTGCATTCATAGCATATAAAATGCAGAGGATGGAGGAGGGCCAAAAAGCCATGTGTGAGGTCCTCATATCAGAGGCTCTGGAGAAAGGTATGAGGGGCCAAATTACACCTCACACACAGCTTTGGGATGGTCCTCCTCCTCCTCCTGCAGGTCCTCCTCCTCCTCCCTCTCCTCCAGGTCCTCCCAGTCCTCCTCCTCCTCCTCCTCCAGGTCCTACTCCTCCTCCTGCCACATCTCCAACTGCACAGCCACAGCCCGGAAGGAAGCGTGGAAGGAAGACCAGACATTGATTGCCCTGGGTTCAGTCTGGTTGGCCAAAAGATGCAGCCTCTTGTGGTACCACAGCCTGGGGACACAGATGTCATCTGCTACTATCCGGATCTCTGCGAATTCTGGACCAGATTGCCCTCCCTTACATATGGACTCCTCAGGCCACCAATTTTGATGTTGAAGAATTGATGTCTGCCGTGGGGGTCCCAGGCTTCGCTAATTTCTCCTGTTGATCCAGTGTTGCCTTCCTCTTTGTTTGGTTCTGATCCCTTAATAAAGGATTTTTGTTTTGAATTATACTCTCCTATGTGTTTAACTTCAAAAATGACAGTTGGTTTGTGAGGATTCAGGTACATTTCAAATATACAATGTGAAATGAACAAGGGACACCAACACCAAACAATCTCCTGGAGATTAAATAATAAAAGATATCAATGGTGTTGGGGTAACTTGACACACAAAACACACACAAAAATATTCTGGAGTAAAAATAAAAATAACATTGAACAAAGATCAGCCTTGGAAAAAATCCAAACATTAAAGAAAAAAAAAAGGCTGAAAATCCAAAAAAAAAAAAAATATAAAACTGTCAGATGTGACAACTAATAACAATATATTGAGGGAATCCCACTAAAAAAACACAAATAAAACTTTGTGAGAAGTGTGTGTGAATATGAGCAGCAAAACGACTTAATTCTTGTCACATTATAAAGAAGAAGAGAGTGCGCTGTATTAAACCATTTTTAACATTGCAGCATGACGAAAGTGCTGTATCCATTACGAACGCTAAGTTTACCAGAACGAGCTGTCCCGTGTCGGAATTTCTTCTGAGCATGCGTGGCACTTTGTGCGTCGGAACAGGCCACACACGGTCGGAATTGACGCGATCGGATTTTGTTGTCGGAAAATGTTATCTCCTGCTGTCCAACTTTGTGTGTCGGAAAATCCGATGGAAAATGTCCGATGGCGCCCACACACGGTCGGAATTTCCGACAACACGCTCCGATCGGACATTGTCCACCGGAAAATCCGACCGTGTGTACGGGGCATAAGGCATTACCACTGTGGGAGTGTGCCTGGGGTTTTACATATAAAGTACATTTCCCTACATGATTGACAGTTTAAATTTAAAGTAATCATTTTGTTTATCAAGGAAAGAAAAGTACTTTTATGTCTACTTATAATTGTGCATTTAGGTTGATATTATTGCAATGAACACAATTTTTTTTTAAGTCTTTCAAAATGAGGTGTTCTAGTGATATATATACGGTCAGTTATATCTGACACTCGGTGATTCTTTGACCACCCTGTTCTATACACCTGATTGAGTTTTCATAAGATTTTCTTGGTAAAGAAAAAGAGTTATAAAATAGGTTCTCAGGTTTGGTTTTCCTCAATTCTCCTCAATTGCTTGGGGTGGGACTGGCATGTAGAATACAGTGACACATATGCATGGGCATATTATATACACATATTGGGATCAGTGTAGACAAGAGCTGGTTAGCCTGCCATAGTGTATTTACAGTGTGGAAGGAGATCAAAGTGAATAGAGGAAACACACATGCAGTAGTTTAAAGTTGGGCCTATAGTTTGAGACAGAGTAATGTATAGTTTGGGTGGGGGATGAGTAATATACCTGTAATAATATTTCACCTTTAATGTAGAAAGCTGAGTTTTTCAGTTTTAAGCCAGGTCACTAATGATCATCGATTTGCCTTTTCAGAAATCTATAATGGGCTATATGGGCATTGTTGGTAATTACGGAATGTTGGACTGACATATTTGGTAACGCACCTGCCATGACGTCAACTAGAAGCATATTGGAGAAAGGAGACAAACACTTTTGACAGCAGCAACGGTCTATAAAGTCTTTACCAATGATCAGCAGCGGAACTGTTGGTGCAAGTTCCACCTGTTCTGAGGGTCGAGTACCTGAACTGTTCCATCCGCTATCATGGTTAAGTACCTGAATCTGATGGTGAAGTACTTTAACTGTTTTATCTGCTCTGATAGTCATGTGCCTGAACTGTCTGTAAAAGTTCCAGCTACTATGTGGTTATGTGCCTGCATGTCTATGACTTGTGAGCTGCAATAGTCTGAAGTAGGGATGAGCCGAACACCCCCCTGTTCGGTTCGCACCAGAACATGCGAACAGGAAAAAAGTTCGTTCGAACATGCGAACACCGTTAAAGTCTATGGGACACGAACATGAATAATCAAAAGTGCTAATTTTCAAGGCTCATATGCAAGTTATTGTCATAAAAAGTGTTTGGGGACCTGGGTCCTGCCCCAGGGGACATGGATCAATGCAAAAAAAAGTTTTAAAAACGGCCGTTTTTTCAGGAGCAGTGATTTTAATAATGCTTAAAGTCAAACAATAAAAGTGTAATATCCCTTTAAATTTCGTACCTGGGGGGTGTCTATAGTGTGCCTGTAAAGGGGCGCATGTTTCCTGTGTTTAGAACAGTCTGACAGCAAAATGACATTTTGAAGGAAAAAACTCATTTAAAACTACCCGCGGCTATTGCATTGCCGACAATACACATAGAAGTTCATTGATAAAAACGGCATGGGAATTCCCCAAAGGGGAACCCCGAACCAAAATTAAAAAAAAAAAATGACGTGGGGGTCCCCCTAAATTCCATACCAGGCCCTTCAGGTCTGGTATGGATATTAAGGGGAACCCCGGCCAAAATTAAAAAAAAAAAATGACGTGGGGTTCCCCCTAAATTCCATACCAGACCCTTCAGGTCTGGTATGGATTTTAAGGGGAACCCCGCGCCAAAGAAAAAAAAAAAAACGGCGTGGGGTCCCCCCAAATATCCATACCAGACCCTTATCCGAGCACGCAACCTGGCAGGCCGCAGGAAAAGAGGGGGGGACGAAAGTGCGGCCCCCCCTCCCTCCTGAACCGTACCAGGCCACATGCCCTCAACATTGGGAGGGTGCTTTGGGGTAGCCCCCCAAAACACCTTGTCCCCATGTTGATGAGGACAAGGGCCTCATCCCCACAACCCTGGCCGGTGGTTGTGGGGGTCTGCGGGCGGGGGGCTTATCGGAATCTGGAAGCCCCCTTTAACAAGGTGACCCCCAGATCCCGGCCCCCCCCTGTGTGAAATGGTAAGGGGGTACATAAGTACCCCTACCATTTCACGAAAAAAGTGTCAAAAATGTTAAAAATGACAAGAGACAGTTTTTGACAATTCCTTTATTTAAATGCTTCTTCTTTCTTCTATCTTCCTTCATCTTCTGGTTCTTCTGGCTCTTCTGGTTCTTCTGGTTCTTCCTCCGGCGTTCTCGTCCAGCATCTCTTCCGCGGCGTCTTCTGTCTTCTTCTCCTCGGGCCGCTCCGCACCCATGGCATGGGGGGGAGGCTCCCGCTCTTCTCTTCTTCTCTTCTTCTTTTCTTCTTTTCTTCTTTTCTTCTCTTCTTCTCTTCTTCTTCATTTTCTTCTCCGGGCCGCTCCGCAATCCATGCTGGCATGGAGGGAGGCTCCCGCTGTGTGACGGCGCTCCTCGTCTGACAGTTCTTAAATAACGGGGGGGGCGGGGCCACCCGGTGACCCCGCCCCCCCTCTGACGCACGGTGACTTGACGGGACTTCCCTGTGACGTCACGGGGAATGCCACAGGGAAGTCCCGTCAAGTCACCGTGCGTCAGAGGGGGGCGGGGTCACCGGGTGGCCCCGCCCCCCCCCGTTATTTAAGAACTGTCAGACGAGGAGCGCCGTCACACAGCGGGAGCCTCCCTCCATGCCAGCATGGATTGCGGAGCGGCCCGGAGAAGAAAATGAAGAAGAAGAGAAGAAGTGAAGAAAAGAAGAAAAGAAGAAAAGAAGAAGAGAAGAAGAGAAGAGCGGGAGCCTCCCCCCCATGCCATGGGTGCGGAGCGGCCCGAGGAGAAGAAGACAGAAGACGCCGCGGAAGAGATGCTGGACGAGAACGCCGGAGGAAGAACCAGAAGAACCAGAAGAGCCAGAAGAACCAGAAGATGAAGCAAGATAGAAGAAAGAAGAAGCATTTAAATAAAGGAATTGTCAAAAACTGTCTCTTGTCATTTTTAACATTTTTGACACTTTTTTCGTGAAATGGTAGGGGTACTTATGTACCCCCTTACCATTTCACACAGGGGGGGGGCGGGATCTGGGGGTCACCTTGTTAAAGGGGGCTTCCAGATTCCGATAAGCCCCCCGCCCGCAGACCCCCACAACCACCGGCCAGGGTTGTGGGGATGAGGCCCTTGTCCTCATCAACATGGGGACAAGGTGTTTTGGGGGGCTACCCCAAAGCACCCTCCCAATGTTGAGGGCATGTGGCCTGGTACGGTTCAGGAGGGAGGGGGGGCCGCACTCTCGTCCCCCCCTCTTTTCCTGCGGCCTGCCAGGTTGCGTGCTCGGATAAGGGTCTGGTATGGATATTTGGGGGGACCCCACGCCGTTTTTTTTTTTTTCTTTGGCGCGGGGTTCCCCTTAAAATCCATACCAGACCTGAAGGGTCTGGTATGGAATTTAGGGGGAACCCCACGTCATTTTTTTTTTTTAATTTTGGCCGGGGTTCCCCTTAATATCCATACCAGACCTGAAGGGCCTGGTATGGAATTTAGGGGGACCCCCACGTCATTTTTTTTTTTTAATTTTGGTTCGGGGTTCCCCTTTGGGGAATTCCCATGCCGTTTTTATCAATGAACTTCTATGTGTATTGTCGGCAATGCAATAGCCGCGGGTAGTTTTAAATGAGTTTTTTCCTTCAAAATGTCATTTTGCTGTCAGACTGTTCTAAACACAGGAAACATGCGCCCCTTTACAGGCACACTATAGACACCCCCCAGGTACGAAATTTAAAGGGATATTACACTTTTATTGATTGACTTTAAGTATTATTAAAATCACTGCTCCTGAAAAAACGGCCGTTTTTAAAACTTTTTTTTGCATTGATCCATGTCCTCTGGGGCAGGACCCAGGTCCCCAAACACTTTTTATGACAATAACTTGCATATTAGCCTTTAAAATTAGCACTTTTGATTTCTCCCATAGACTTTTAAAGGGTGTTCCGCGGCATTCGAATTTGCCGCGAACACCCCAAATTGTTCGCTGTTCGGTGAACTTGCGAACAGCCAATGTTCGAGTCGAACATGAGTTCGACTCGAACTCGAAGCTCATCCCTAGTCTGAAGGATATGGACTTTGTATTCTACAGTTCTTTCAGTTCTACAGTGTTGCAAGTGCTATGCTGCAGCTGCGATCTGGTAACCGGATGTCTAATGGGGCATACACACGGTTGGACTTTTCGACCGAACTGGTCTGACGGACACCGACGGACCAAATAAAGTGGACAATCCGATCGTGTGTGGGCTTCACCAGACTTTTCCAGTCGCAAATCTGACGGACTTTAGATTTGGAACAGGCTTCAAATCTTTACGTCGTAACCTTGCTGGACCCAGAAATCTGCTCGTCTGTATGCTAGTCAGACGGACAAAAACCGACGCTAGGGCAGCTATTGGCTACTGGCTATCAACTTCCTTATTTTAGTCCGGTGTACGTCATCACGTACGAATCTGTCGGACTTTGGTGTGATCGTGTGTAGGCAAGTCCGTTCATTAGAAAGTCAGTCGGAAGTCCGTCGAAAGTCCGCTGGAAAGTTTGTCGGACCAGTCCGGTTGAAAAGTCCGCCCGTGTGTACGCGGCATAAGACTCTGCTGTCCATCACCAGATATGGAGAACTTTGACAAGTATCTATGCATTTAAACTCTTGGAAAGGAAAGTTTGATGTTCACGCCTGTACTTTCAAAAGGAAGTTTGGTGTTATTCTGTTAGTCCAACATATAATTGTTTTTATATTTTTGGAAGTTTGGATATTTTTATATTTTTCAGCCCTAACATAGCAGAATGAGATTTCCTGGACAGGTAAATCAGACATATAAAGTGGGTCAAGAGATAGAACTTTAGATAGATACGACAAGGGGTGGAAGGATGTAAATCTGTTATACATTAATTTACATGTGGAAAATACCCAAGGGGTGGGATATATGGGAGAAGGACCATATTTAATAATGAGGAGTGTTTTGCATACATACTCATAATACTGGAAATATGAAGGATGAAATTAATGAAGCCAGAAATGTTTATATTAGAGTAGAAGCGAAAAGACTACCTTGAGTAGAACATCTTGCTATATCTATAGGTATCTAAGACTATCTTGAGTATTAAACTAAGAATCTTGTAAATCAAGGGGTGGAATGTAGTATGGGTCTATATTCATACATAACTTTAGTTATTGAATTACAAGAAACTTAGCAATAGTTTTATAAGTAATCACTTCTATCTATATACAACATGTTTAATGCATGAGACATCTGCTTCATTATGCTATGGGAAGTTGGGAACTGAGATATCTGCTTCATTATGCTATGGGAAGTTGGGAACTGAGATATCTGCTTCATTATGCTATGAGAAGTTGGGAACCTTTGACCTTTTCTTTTCATCAGTTGATTCAAGCACCCGCTGACCTGGTGATGTTCTGGGGGTGCAGTGGGCTTTTACCTCTGCCACATGTCCCGGCCTTTCACGCCGCTGGCTGCAGCTCGTCCACCCGGAGCCTCCCTCATCTTTACGGGGCCCCGTAAAGCCCCCTCAGACCATTCCCACTGCAGCACTTCCGCCCACACTTCTCTCCTCCCAGAGTGCAGCACGGTTCTCAGTCAGCTGATCGAGCAACACAGATGAAGTTGGTTGGTAAGAGCAGGCTGATAGGCTGGTTACCATGCAGGTGAACCTCTGCCACGAGTTTTGCTTCTGTTATTGCTGACGGTGTGATGACCCCTAGTGGATGCTGATACAAGTCCTTACAACCTGTTTAAAGTTTACCTGCTTGCTGTGATCCTCTGTGGTGGGGGGTCATGGCCATCCGGTAATAAGTAACCCCCCTCATTCTCGGTGGTGGATCTTCCTCTGTTGTCCCAGATTATTATTGTTTATCACTCAGACTTTCCTTGACCATTTATGGGTGATTTGGAGTCACTACTTCATTCATTTATTTTTCTTTCTTTTTTCATTTAATGTGACACTATTGTGGATTATATGCAGGTGTTCTCTGCATTTATCCTCCTCCACATGCTTTTTCATTTATGTGTTGTATGTTATATGCACATTCAATTAGCGCAATTCTTTTATTTTTCTATGTCTGATCTTACAATTGATGTTTATTGTTAGAATTGCTGCTGTTTTATATTGCTAGTTGTTCACATATTCCACAGCGCAGTTTTTATCACATTTTTTTCTATTCATGTGAAAGTGCCTAAAGTACAATGTGATATACCGTATTTATCGGCGTATAACACGCACATTCATTTTAAGAGGGAAGTTTCAGGAACAAAACTTAAATTTTAAATAAGGAACTTTGAAGCAAAATAAGGGTCAGTGCCCATCTGCAGCCTCACCATTGCCATCAATGCAGCCTCACAGTGCTTTATTCTTTGCATATATGGCTTTGCCTGTGGTTGGTACTGGACCGAGCTACTATACAGGCAGTGTTGCTTTTTCAGCAAAGTGGTTGTAAATATCCAGCAGATGACAGGCGCATGTAACCTCATAAGTTTAAGAGGTCACATTTTTTAGTAAGCTAATGGTATGTGCTTTGTCTTGGTGATAGAACACTGAAGTTGAGGCAAACAGCTTGCAGTGGATCTGCACAAATTTATCACAGCACAGTTTTATTTATTTTTTTGTGTGAAATTTATGTTTTATGCCTATTATTTATTGTATTAGCACTTTGGAATGTACATATGTTAATTATTATTAATATCTATCACACTATATATAGCACATTATTGTGGTACACACTTATGTAGACAGGAGAAGAGCTCCTGTAAATTTTCCTGCTTCACCCCGACTCTGCATATGCACAGTTCCAAAGCTGGACGGTTATTAGACAGCTGAGCTCCACCTAACTCAGGCAGTGTGCCGTGTACTGGAGGGTGCATGTGACGTGCATTGTGCTTGCTGCCTGTTTCCACTAGTTTGAAGAAGATGGGACGGAGGGGAGGAAGGACCAACAGCCTGCCTGAACTCCAGCCAGCCTGCAGCACCCTTCAGCCTGCCTTCCCACAGTGCCCTACAGCCTGCCTTCCCACAGTGCCCTACAGCCTTCCTTCCCACAGTGCCCTACAGCCTGCCGTCCCACAGTTCCCTACAGCCTGCCTTCCCACAGTGCCCTTCAGCCTGCCTTCCCACAATGCCCTACAGCCTGCCTCCCCACAGTGCCCTACAGCCTGCCTCCCCACAGTGCCCTACAGCCTGCCTTTCCACAGTGCCCTTCAGCCTGCCTTCCCACAGTGCCCTACAGCCTGCCTTGCCACAGTGCCCTACAGGCTGCCTTCCCACAGTGCCCTACAACCTGCCTTGCCACAGTGCCCTTCAGCCTGCCTTCCCACAGTGCCCTACAGCCTGCCTTCCCACAGTGCCCTTCAGCCTGCCTTCCCACAGTGCCCTACAACCTTCCTTCCCACAGTGCCCTACAACCTGCCTTCCCACAGTGCCCTACAACCTGCCTCCCCACAGTGCCCTACAACCTGCCTTCCCACAGTTCCCTTCAGCGTGCTTTCCCAGTGAGTATGCTGTTCAGTTCTGGGCACCAGTCCTCAGGAAGGATGTACTGGAAATGGAGCGAGTACAAAGAAGGGCAACAAAGCTAATAAAGGGTCTGGAGGATCTTAGTTATGAGGAAAGGTTGTGAGCACTGAACTTATTCTCTCTGGAGAAGAGACGCTTGAGAGGGGATATGATTTCAATATACAAATACCGGACTGGTGACCCCACAATAGGAATAAAACATTTTTGCGGAAGGGAGTTTAACAAGACTTGTGGCCACTCATTAATATGAGAAGAAAAGAGGTTTAACCTTAAACTACCTAGAGGGTTCTTTACCGTAAGAGCGGCAAGGATGTGGAATTCCCTTCCACAGGTGGTGGTCTCAGCGGGGAGCATTGATAGCTTCAAAAAACTATTAGATAAGCACCTGAACGACCGCAACATACAGGGATATGTAATGTAATACTGACACATAATCACACACATAGGTTGGACTTGATGGACTTGTGTCTTTTTTCAACCTCACCTACTATGTAACTATGTAATTATGTGTACCTGTATATGGGTTCCTTTTATATGGGTTCCACTATTATGTGTACCTGTATATGGGTTCCTGTATATGGGTTCCTTTTATATGGGTTCCACTATTATGTGTACCTGTATATGGGTTCCTTTTATATGGGTTCCACTATTATGTGTACCTGTATATGGGTTCCTGTATATGGGTTCCTTTTATATGGGTTCCACTATTATGTGTACCTGTATATGGGTTCCTTTTATATGGGTTCCACTATTATGTGTACCTGTATATGGGTTCCTGTATATGGGTTTCTGTATATGGGTTCCTGTATTATGTGTACCTGTATATGGGTTCCTCTATATGGGTTCCTCTATATGGGTTCCTGTATATGTGTACCTGTATATAGTTCCTGTATTATGGGTTCCTGTATATGGGTTTCTGTATTGCAATGTTTGACAAGCAGATATTATAAAGAAGTCCTTGCGGGCAAGAAGAATTTTGCTATTTCAGCCGGCGTCTCCGATGGAGATCGTGTGATTGTGTGAGAAATTGAATGACAGGAGTGGTTATGTAAGTAGACCCTCTTGTTAAGTGAATGAGCAAAAAGAATGTTAATATAAAACCTAACTAACTAGCCAAGAAAAAAAACAAACCTTTTCTCCTCTTTCTCTCGATCTCTTTTCTCTCGATCTCTTTTCTTTCGATCTCTTCCTTTCTTTCTTCTGTTTCACTTGAATTTCACACTTGATCTACAAGTCTCCACTGGGTCCTAGAGGTCGGTGTATAGAGACTGATCAGTGTACAGCCTTCTGAGAGGGCGTGGTGACTTGTGGCTGTTTTCTGTCTCTACCTATTACTTTTGTGCAAAACTTTTATTTTTTATCCTGTTTTTCTCAATGTTAACCGCATAACCACGCAATGCCGATCCATTGGGACGCTCGTGTTTATTGCCTAGAGTGAAGACAGAGATCTGTCCGGTCTGATATGGAAATGCTGGCTGCTTGCTCAGACTGTAAAGTGATGCACTAATAAGGAATGGATCTTAATTAAGACTTTTTATGTGCATAAAAAGTTATAACTTACAGTGCCTTGAAAAAGTATTCATACCCCTTGAAATTTTGCACATTTTGTCATGTTACAACAAAAAATGTAAATGTATTTTATTTGGATTTTATGTGATAGACCAACACAAAGTGGCACATCATTTTGAAGTGGAAGGAAAATGATAAATGGTTTTCAATTTTTTTTTACAAATAAATATGTGAAAAGTGTGTGTGGGGGGGGGCATTTGTATTCAGCCCTCTTTACTCTGATACCCCTAATTAAAATCCAGTGGAACCAATTGCCTTCAGAAGTCACCTAATTAGTAAATAGAGTCCACCTGTGCGTGCAGGTCCATTTATAATATTGACTGGATCCTGGGCAAACATTTTCTTGGGCCCCCTCTTCAATGCAATTGTGCTCTCCACCTGCTCTGAGTTTTAGCGATTACCAATATAAAGAGGAGTTTCTACACTGGCCACCAATGTAATGAGAAGATTTACACTGACCACCAATGTAACTGAGACATTTAGCCTGCGTTCACATTTGTGTGTGTCCAGAATACATGCAAAATCGCTTTCCCGACACCAGGGAAAGATGCTGCCCTTTAGCGGATACACAGAAGTGCCATTAATTGTTAATGAGACCCTCTCATGCATTGGCTGAGATGTGCGTATTCAAATGCACCAAAATTCAGGGTGCTGTGGCCCCATGTTATTTTGAAGAAGGGTTCCACCTCAAATTTGTTTACCTTTGTAGAACAGGCTGATGTTAGGATTAATGACTATAGTTGTAGGCCGGACTTTCCAGCATATCCCTTTACCTCCCCAGTGGGCAGCATTTAGCAGAAGTTATGGTAGATATGACCTCATGATATACATATGAATGCCGCCTCTATTTACATATTAATGCTGCGGTCCTCTACTATTTATACATTAATGCTGATTATTTACATGTAAACATAGGGTCTGCAGATGGAGTCATCTGTACATGGCAACAGGGCAGAGCTGGACAGCAGCAACAGAACTTTACACTGAGATATCGGGACACAGCATGGGACTAAAACTTCAAGGGACAAGGGAATTTAAACTGGGATAGTTGGCAAGTATGAGGCAGCTGCTTTGGGCCCCACAGCAATGACAGGGCCCAGGGCAGCTTCCCATTTTGTCCTGCCTTAAAAAAAATCCTCTGTGTGTGTGTATTTTAATCTCAGTACAAATACAGTTGTTCTGTGAAGCCCTCAGAGGTTTGCTAGAGAACCTTAGTGAACAAACAGCATCACAAAGGCCATGGAACACACTAGACAGGTCAGGGATAAAGTTATGGAGAAGTATAAAGCAGGGTTAGTTTATAAAAAAAAATCCCAAGCTTTGAACATCTCACGGAGCTCTGTTCAATCCATCATCCGAGAATGGAAAGAGTATGGCACAACTGCAAACCTACCAAGATATGGCCGTCCACCTAAACTGACCGGCCGGGCAAGGAGAGCATTTATCAGAGAAGAGCCAAGAGGTCCATGGTAACTCTGGAGGAGCTGCAGAGATCCATAGCTGAGGTGGGAGAATCTGTCCACAGGACCAGGGCCGCTGTTAGAAATCATGGGGCCCCATACAGCCTACACGGCAGCCCCCCCCCACATCACAGGGACAGGACCTGAGCTTGAGCACCCCTCCCTGTAGCCCACAGGCAGCCAGTGGAGAAGGAAGCGGCAGCGTGGACTATGCGCAATGGAGAAATGTGTGTGTGGCAAAATTGCACT
Source organism: Aquarana catesbeiana (assembly GCF_042186555.1). Taxonomy (NCBI): domain Eukaryota; kingdom Metazoa; phylum Chordata; class Amphibia; order Anura; family Ranidae; genus Aquarana; species Aquarana catesbeiana. The sequence goes on from NC_133336.1 coordinate 10,111,671, forward strand.
AACAATAGGGTTAAAAACCTGTACAGAGCAGAGTGCTGAAATGTATTTAAAGTGGTTGTGAAGTCTAAACATTTTTTCCCAGGGCCGAGTCCCTCTGTCTGTGTCAATGGTCACAGCAGAGGGATTTTGGTGCAAGCACGGATGAGTGCCCCCATGGAAAGCAACTTCCCATGGAGACACTGGACAGAGAGGAGGGGCCAGGAGCGCCAGCGGGGGACCTAAAAGAGGAGGTTCCTGGCCGCTCTGTGCAATTCTATTGCACAGAGTAAGTAAGTATAGAGATGTTTGTTATTTTTTTTTTTATTTACCTTTACAAACCCTTTAACATGCAGAGTGCAGATCAGGTGTATGTATGTCATTTACAAAATTCAGGTGTCAAGAAGATGTAATGAACAGAGTGCCGGTTTAAGGAATATGTACTGTACAGTGTGCACATGGTTCAGGGGTTAGGAATGGGTAATGTACAAAGTTTGGTGGTCAAAATTGAGTACCTTACAGAGTGCTCATGCATAGTTCATGGGTCAGAAGTGGGTAATGCATAGAATGAAGGTGTCTGGAGTATGTAACATACAGAGTGCAGGGGTCAGGAGTGGGTAACATGCATCAGTGGCGGCCCGTCCATAGGGGGCTCATGGGTGCTACCCCCCCAAAGCTATTCACAAAAAAAAAGGTCACTTTAAGAGTGACCAGGCGCCGGACACACAGCAGTCTATGGGAAGCTTCCCAGCTTGCAATCAGCTGATTGCAAGCTGGGAAGCTGATTTGCCCATTTTCAGGGCATGTGCAGTGTGCAAGCATTGCGCCCACAAACACTCCCACTATCCAATGATTTGTTTCTGGCATTTGTTTCTTTATTTTTATTGGCGGGGACCGGAGGATGGGCAGCCCTTTTTCGGAGTCACTTCTGGTTTCCCGGCTCACTGTGCTGTGGACTGGGCATCTAGTAGAAACATGCTGGAGTTTCTACTAATTTACCTCCCTGGGACTCGCTACTCTGGACGCATGGGACCCTTCACAGCATGGGACTGAATTCCCATGGAACAGCCGGCTGCAGTGATGGATGTCACTATGACATCACACAGTAAGTGACTGGAAGGGGGAGTGGCCAGCCTCTGCTCTACAGATAAGATTGTCAGGTGAGGGATCAGGGAACAAGTACTCTGTCTATAGAGAGGAGAGAAATGAAGCCAGCAGTGTGTGTGCAGCTGGTTACTTTCTCCACTTCCCCCTCTCCCTAACCTGCCTGCTTGGAATGCCATGGCCATTCTGGAAGAATTACCCCCCGGCTGTGAGGGGACCAATGAGAGTGTTTAGGAGGGTTTTACTCAGCTGTTGTTCATATCCTGCTGGTCAGTCCTGCCTACTTAAGCCGTCCAGCCCAGAGGGTCTCTGCCTTCTCCTTGGTCAACATCTCAAGAAACATCGCCTGCGGTCCTGTTTAAAGACTGGCTTTGCTGACATCCCTTCTGGCTCCAGATCCTGCTTGCTATTTTACTACGCTCATTTCCGGCTCCCTGACATTTGGCTTGTCTGACTATCCGTTCTGGTTACTGAACTTTGGCTATGTTTTGACTACATTTGTTCTTTTTACTTTTATTATTAAACAAGTGTGATTTAACTGTACTTCTGCCTGATTTCATGCTTTCTGACAGCAGATGAAGGCCATGAATTCAGAAGATGCAGTAAATCCACTTGTTGGTAATATTTTTTCCAGATTGAATGAACTGGATCACCGCATGGATCAGTTTGCCATGGCGTTAAAAACGCTCCTGAGTCGCACGGTTCACCTGGAATCTCCAACTGTGGCCGCCCCGCTACAAGTGTAAGGCTGACCGCAGGTCAGCCTGTGTTTGTGGGAGGAGTCGGGCTGCATAAAGCCTCCCCTCCATCCCTCCTTCCCTGTCGACGCTGGCTCATGTATGAGCGTCATTTCCGGGCAACGATTCCTTCACTTCCGGTTTTCGGAGTCCGCGCGGTCTCATCCTCTCTCACAGGACAAGCGGCATCCTCTCAGTCCGGTCGGAGTGTTCGTTCGTGACAGGGCAGGTAAGGGGGGGTGGTTCTTCCCTCCGGTCAGCTCTTTCCCGATACTCTGGTCCTTAGTTGTTCCAGCTATCGTGCAAGCTCCGCGTGGGATGGTGTCAAAGTTCCCAAGTGCTGCATCACTGGTTAGATATCACATGCTCCCTCAGCCCTGTATGCTTCCAAGTATGTTTTGTGACAGCTCCATGTGGGATTGTTATTAAGCTTACACAGGATCACAGTACTGCTCTGCCTGTAACAAGAAACACTAACCTCCCTTATGTTAGCATTACCTCTCTTTTCATGCCCCCTGTGCCGGGTTTCTCCGCATTTCATAAACAACCTTTTTTGTGCTGACAGTTACCATTGTTGAAATCCACCTTCTCCAGCGTTTTTTGTTTTGTTTCCACGCATGCTTGTGGCCACCATTTCATCTTGCTTTTTGTCATAGGCCCAGGTAATGGCATGGTCAAGGGGTTTGCTTTTCTAGGGAGAGCGTCACCTGTGCCAATGCATGGGACATTTAGATACTGCACTTTTAATTCCTTATGATACATGTTAGTCCTGTTTACTTTGCAGCAGAGGCCAGGGCAGGTGTCACAGTACGGTACAGCACACAATGCTTCAAACCGGCACAGATTTCATACGGGCATGTTTCTTACTTCATACTGGTCAATTATATCATTTCTGCCACTGTTTTGTTTCGTATTTCTATGTCATTTCTACTGCTGTTTTATGTCACTATCTTGTCCATTCCGTCATGCTTGGGCTTTTGGGCGGTACTGTTTTTATCACTATCACTATGTTTCCATGTTAAACACGTAGGAATTTTTTGCTTCCAGCGCACTTGGGGTAGGCACTGCTGGCAGGGCCGTTTTTAAGGCAGGGCAAAAGGGGCAGCTGCCCTGGGCCCTGTTATTGTGGTGGGGCCCAAATCAGCTGCCTCATATATGACAACTATCCTGGTTTAAATTCCTGCGTCCCTTGAGGTTTTAGTCCTGTGCTGTGTCCCAATATCTCAGTGTGAAGTGCTGCTACTAACGCTGCCCAGCTCTGCCTTATTGTTGTGTACAGATGGCTCACCAGCAGACCCTGTGTTTACATGGAAATTACCGGCATTCATATGTAAATAGCGGCGGCATTCATATGTAAATAGCGATGGCCGGCAGCATATGTATATCATGCCCCCCCTGAGGTCATATCCACAGTAATCTCTAGCAACCAATCAACAAGCAGAAATATGTGCTGTAACCTCTAGCAACTAATCAGAGAGCCGTAATGTGTGCTGTAACCTCTAGCAACCAGTCAGTAAGCGGTAATGATACACTGTAACCTCTGGCAACCAATCGCAATAGCAGCCTGATCTGATTCAGTAAACTGATTTTGAGTCTAGCTGCTATTTATTGTATGTCTCAGAGCAGGTGGAGAGCAAAACTGCATGGAGGGGCCTAAGAAAAGTTTTGCCCAGGGTCCAATCAATATTAAAGACGGCTCTGACTGCTGGTTCCACTCAGGTAGGTATCACTTGTTACTTTCAGTATGGCCAGCAGGGCACCCAAGTTCCAGGGCTAGGGCCATAAGCACGTACGTCCCCACTGCTTTCATAAGTGTAGAGGAGTCCTGGTCTTTCATTTGTCGCATGCATTTATACTGATTGGTAGTATTGTACGTTTATGTCCCTCTTCCAGAGTTAGTTTTCTACATATCAACAGGACTCAAGTGTTTTTGCAGGTTTCAGACGCTTTTTCAAGTATGTATCGGTTATTTTACTTATGACGGATTTTCAGGGGTGGTTGGGTTCATTTCCGAAACCCCAAATCACTGGTTATATGCGTGGTTTCTAAGTGGTAGCTTTGTGTGTTGCTGCTTACGCTGCTTACGATTAGTTCCCACGTAGACACTTTTTGTTACTCGTGTCTTTTGGCTGAGCACATTTAGGCTCCTCGGGCTTGAGTTTCGTTGAGAGGCCACCAGGTTTCAAGGGTGTCACAAAGCGGGCTGGTTAGTGTCTACACATACTTCCCGGCATTTAGTTGTCTCGTTAATTTCTGTTTTCACATCCTTAGCGTCACATTCTTCACGATTAGGTCATGGCGTTACCACTGCAGCACTACCTATCACACTTATAGGTATGTACAGATTGAGATGGTCGTTTTTAATTGGCTTGAAAGGTGGCAAGCCTCCTTATCTGTTCTCACATGGCTCACGCTATGATCATTTCTACTCATATCAGTAGCCTGACACGTTTTCAGGTTCAAAGGCCTGACTTTTTGTTATTAATTTGCCTGATTACGCCTCAGGTAACTCGGCCTGGTAACTTCACCAGACTGACACATTTTTCAGTCCTGTTTTAACGTTCCTTTGTCATTTCACGAAATAAAAAGGGGGGAGGGGACGGAGGGGCAGCCAGGTTGGTTCAAGGTAAGTGATGGGTACAGTACATACGGTACAGATGATTTTTCTGGGCTTACAACGTTGTTCTCGGTTTTATGTAGGTCATGTCACAGGCTGCAGACATCGAGAACTTTGCATCCATCCCCCTTCTCTGGCTAGGGGTTCGGAACATGGTAGCACACCCTCCTTGAGAACCTGGACCGTCCCTAGACTCATGGCTGAAGTGCAGTACAGGGGAATTTTAATACCCGGCTTCAGCACACAGGGCTGAGCTGTTCAGACTACTGTTCCCCTGTGCTTCAGGCTCTAGCACACAGCAAGTTACACTTCGGACTGTCGCTTTATCCCTTTCTCAAATTCATACTACCCTGAGTTCCCTGGCCTCTTCCTGCCAAGAATTGTGTGCAAGGGTGGAGGTGTTGGAGGCTCAGGCTCAGTGGAGCCCAGTGTCAGGACTATCTTCCACTCCAGGGACATCTGCAGGTCTTGGGACTCCCTTGGTACCAAGCCCCGTACCCATAGGCCCGGGTAATAGTATGGGTGTTCCTCCCATTACCCCGGCTCATTTTATTCCCGTTAACATCAGGAAGGACATACTGAAGGGCAAAGATGTTAATTTAGCATCACTTTTGATAGCTGCCCGTGATGTTGCCGATAATAGGTCATATGCCTGTGGCGATGTTTCGGTGGTGGTTATGATCCCTGGTCTTAGGGATGGTGGTGGTTATGATCCCTCAGCCGCAAACTTTCTATCCCGGGGTTTGTCCTGGCCTTTAGCTTATACAGAGACGTAATTTGCTCAGTGAGACCGCTCAGGAGGGAAGAGCTGGACCATTACCTTTACACAGTGGTAGAGTTAGGACAGAAGCATGGGGGGTCAAATTTCTATGACTATTAGCCATGGGCCGAACACCCCGCCGGTTTGGTTCGCACCAGAACTACCCCAAAGCATCCTCCCCATGTTGAGGGCATGTGGTCTGGTACAGTTCAGGAGGGGGGAGACGTTCTCCCGTCCCCCCCTCTTATCCTGCGGCCTGACAGGTTGCGTGCTCAGATAAAGGTCTGGTATGCATTTTGAGGTGGACCCCTATGCCATTTTTTTTTAATTTGGCACAGGGTTCCCCTTAATTTCCATATCAGACCCAAAGGGCCTGGTATGAATTTTAGGGGGATCCCCATGCAATTTTTTCTTTTTAATTTTGATTTGGGGTTCCCCTTAATATTCATACAAGACCCAAAGGGCCTGGTAATGGACTGTGGGGGATTCCATGCCCTTTTTTTCGATGATTTTTATCTATATTGCCGAGACCCGACAATTCATTACAGCCGCGATCAGTTTTAAATGACAATTTTTCTTTTAGAAAAGTCATTTTGCTGTGGTACTGTTCTAAACACAGGAAAAATGTGCTGCTTTACAGGCATACTATAGACCCCCCCCCCCCCCAGGCATGATATTTAAAGGAATATTTCATTTTTATTGTTTCACTTTAGGCATTAAAAAAATAACTGCTCTCGAAAAAACGTTAGTTTTTAAAAAAAAAAAATTCATTGATACATGTTCCCTGGGGCAGGACCCAGGTCCCCAAACACTTTTTATGACAATAACTTGCATATAAGCCTTTAAAATGAACACTTTTGATTTTTCATGTAAATGTCCCATAGACTTTAATTTACAATTTGTCAGCCCCTCATTGTTCGCAGGTGCCTAGACTTAACTCGTTAATACAATCTGAGAAGTTCTCACTTAAATATGCATCGGTGGATTAAGCAATTCAGAGTATCATTGGGGCAGGTGAGGGCACTTGGCTGTCCAAAGCTGACATCGCGGACGCCTTTAAACTTTTCCCAATTCTGCCATCACTCTGGCAGTGGCATGGCATTAAGTGAAGGGAGTTTTATTATTTTGCAACCAAACTCACATTTGGCTCCAAGAGTACTCCCTGGCTGTTTGATTGCTTCACATAAGCACTTAGTTGGATCCTCACTAGGGATGGGCTATCTGTTCAAGTCGAACATGAGTTCGACTCGAACATTGGCAGTTCGCCTGTTTGCCGAACAGCGAACAATTTGGGGTGTTCGTGGCAAATTTGAAAAGCCGCGGAACTCCCTTTAAAAGTCTATGGGAGAAATCTAAAGTGCTAATTTCAAAGGTTAATATGCAAGTTATTGTCATAAAAAGTGCACCAGGGAACATGTATTAATGCAAAAAAAGTTTTAAAAACAGACTTTTTATTTGTTTTTTTCTACCCTTTGTCCATCCTAAAAAAAAAAAAAACAAAAAAAAAAAAAAAAAAAAAAAGGGAAAAACAAAAAAAAAAAAAACAGACGTTTTTTCGGGAGCAGTGATTTTAATAATGCTTAAAGTGAAACAATAAAAGTGAAATATTCCTTTAAATTTCTTACCTAGGGGGTGTCTATAGTATGCCTGTAAAGTAGCGCATTTTTCCTGTGTTTAGAACAGTACCACAGCAAAATGACATTTCTAAAGGAAAAATTGTAATTCAAAACTGATCACGGCTGTAATGAATTGTCAGGTCTCGGCAATATAGATAAAAATCATTGAAAAAAAAAGCATGGGATACCCCCCAGTCCATTAACAGGCCCTTTGGGTCTGGTATGAATATTAAGGGGAACCTCGAACCAAAATTAAAAAAAAAATTGCATGGGGGTCCCCCTATAATCCATGTCAGGCCCTTTGGGTCTGATATGGAAATTAAGGGGAACCCTGCACCAAAAAAAAAAAAATGGCATAGGGGTCCCCCTCAAAATCCATACCAGACCCTTCAGAAAATCACAATTCTAAAAGAAAAAAAAGTCATTTAAATGTACTAGCGCTAGTGTCGGCTATTAATGAATTGTCGGTCCTGACAATACACATAAAAGTCATTGAAAAAAAAAAAATGCGTGGGGGTCCCCCAAAATTCCATTACCAGGCCCTTCAGGTCTGGTATGGATATTAAGGGGAACTCCGTGCCAAAACTAAAAAAAAAAGGTGTGGGGTTCCCCCCAAAAATCCATTACAAACCCTTCTGGTCTGGTATGGATTTAAAGGGGAACTCCGCACCAAAAAAAAAATATGGCGTGGGGTTCCCCCAAAAATCCACACCAGACACTTATCTGAGCACGCAACCTGGCAGGCCGCAGGAAAAGAGGGGGGACAAGAGAGCGCCCACCCCCCTGCCTGAACCATACCAGGACACATGTCCTCAACAGGGGGGAGGATGTCCTCATGTTGATGGGGAGAAGGGCCTCATCCCCACAACCCTTGCCCGGTGGTTGTGGGGGTCTGCGGGTGGGGGGCTTATCAGAACCTGGAAGCCCCTTTAACAAAGGGGACACGCAGATCCCTCCCCCCATATGAATTGGTAAGGGGTACATTGCACCCCTACCATTTCACAAAAAGAAAGTGTCAAAATGTTAAAAAACCACAGGAGATGGCTTGGGACAAGTCCTTTATTAAAAATAAAAAAAATGAAAAAGAGATTCCAGAGATGTAATCCAATAAATCCATGCTCCTACTTCAGCGATGTAATCAAATTCTCGATCTCCAGCGATGGATGATCTCCAGCGATGGGTGATCTCCAGCAACTCCAGCGAGGAACACGCACAGGATCCTGCCTCCACTGGAGGCACCCATCCAATGACGTGGCGCCAGCTGGACAGCTCTTATGTAGCTGAGGGTGGGGCCATCTGTCATGTGAACCTGTCCCCCTCTAACAAGGGGAAACGCCGGGGTTTCCCAGTGACATGTACGGGTGACCCCGCCCCCTCTGATGCAACGGGAATCCTGCGTTGCATCAGAGTGGGGCAGGGTCACTCGCTGGAGTCCATCCATCACTGGAGATCGAGAACTGGATTACATCGCTGGAATCTCTTTTTTATTTTACATTTTTTATCTTTAATAAAGGACTTGTCCCAAGCCGTCTCCTGTGGTTTTTTTTTTACATTTTGGCACTTTTTTTGTGAAATGGTAGGGGTACAACGTACCCCTTAACAATTCACATGGGGGGGCGGGATCTGGGTGTCCCCTTTGTTAAAGGGGGCTTCCAGATTCTGATAAGCCCCCCGCCCGCAGACCCCCACAACCACTGGGCAAGGGTTGTGGGGATGAGGCCCTTGTCCCCATTGACATGGGGACATCCTCCCCATGTTGAGGGCATGTGGCATGGTACGGTTCAGGAGGGGAGGCGCTCTCTCGTCCACCCCTCCTTTCCTGTGGCCTGCTAGATTGCGTGCTCAGATAAGGGTCTGGTGTGGATTTTTGGGGGAACCCCATGCCATTTTTTTTTTACATTTTGGCGCAGAGTTCCCCTTAATATTCAAACCAGACCTGAAGGGCCTGGTAATGGATTTTGGGGGACTCCCACGCATTTTTAAAAAAAAATTTCAATGACTTTCAATTACTTTTATGTGTATTGTCGGGACCGACAATTCATTAATAGCCGGCACTAGCGCTAGTACTTTTAAATTACTTTTTTTTCCTTTAGAAATGTCATTTTGCTCTCAGACTGTTATAAACACGGGAAACATGCGCTACTTTACAGGCATACTATAGACACCCCCCCAGGTAAGAAATTTAAAGGAATATTTCACTTTTATTGTTTCACTTCACAAGCATTATTAAAATCACTGCTCCCGAAAAAACGGCCATTTTTAAAACTTTTTTTTGCATTGATACATGTCCCCTGGGGCAGGACCCAGGTCCCCAAATACTTTTTATGACAATAACTTGCATATTAACCTTTAAAATTAACACTTTTGATTTTTCATGTTCGTGTCCCATAGACTTTAACGGTGTTTGCGTGTTCAAATTTTTTGCCTGTTAGCATGTTCTGGATGCAAACCGAACAGGGGGGTGTTCGGCCCATCCCTAATCCTCACACACAGAGAAAGTTGTCAGGAAGTGATCCACTATTTGGACGATATTCTCCTCATTGAGAGTGGTGGTCAGGCTCCCTCCGACCTTCAAAAACTGATATCAGTTTTTACGGCCTTAGAAATCCCACTGGCAGGTAAGAAAATAGAAGGTCCAGTTACCAGACTCACCTTCCTGGGGATTGTGCTTGATACCCAGTCTATGCAGGCCAGCCTTCCCGCAGACAAACTGGTAAGGATCAGAGATTGCATACATGCATTCACGATCTCCCAATATTGTGCCAGGGTTGAATTACAGTCTCTGCTGGGAATGCTGAATTTTGCGATGAGGATCATCTCCCAGGGAGGTCTTTCATTTCCAGGTTACTATCTTTGTTACCTTCAGCCCCCAACTCTGATTCTCGTGTCAGATTAGATCCTTCCATGTTGTCGAATCTACACATGTGGGATGAGTTCCTGCAACACTGGAATGGTGTTACCATGTTTATCCCTGTAGTGTCAGGGTTTTCCCCTCAGGTTTTTTTTAGATGCAGCGGCCACAAAGGGCTATGCAGCTTTTTGTAGCTCACACTGGCTGGCAGGGCCTTGGCCAGACAAGGTTGTGTCTATTCCAGGGTTCACAGAGACGTCAGCCTTGTTCGAAATCTACCCCACTGTTGCGGCAGCACAGGTGTGGGGTCATTTGTGGGCAGCTCAGACTGTGGTTTTTTCCACAGATAATCAAGCCACGACAGAGATCGTCAACAAGGGTAGATCTAGGTCTTTACTCATAATGTCTTTTGTGCGTAGGCTCATTTGGCTCTACCTCCGATTTAAATTCCACATACAGTGGAACCTCAGATTACAAGCATAATCCATTCCAGGAGTATGCTCTTAATCCAAAGTACTCACATATCAAAGCGAGTTTTTTCATTGAAGTCAATGGAAACGAAAATAATTTGTTCCGCGTTGACTTCAATGGGATGCAATACCGCATGCGGCCAGAGGCGGGGGGCGCCGGAGAGCCTCGGAAATGTCCGAAAAGGCCCAAGCGCACTTCGGCTAACCTTGGCAAACCTCGGAAAGACTCCGTTCACGATTCTTTCCGAGGTTTACCGAGGTCAGCCGAACTGTCCTCGGGCATTTCCATGCATTTCTGAACGCCGACGATCGGCGACTTTCGGCTCTGCTCGGCTCCGGCGCCCCCCCACCTCAGGCCAAAAGCAGTACTGCACACCGCTTTTGGCCTGAATCCTGCTCGTTTTGCGAGACAACACTCGCAAACTGAGTTAGGATTTTTAGAAATACAGTGCTCGGTTTGCGAAACGCTCGTTAACCGCGTTACTGGCAAACAGAGGTTCCACTGTACACTGCAGGTTCATGAATGGTGTTGACAATGTAGCTGCATATGCACTGTCCCAGTTTAATTAATCACTGTTTTTCCAGCAGGTCCCAGAGGCCAACGCTGGCCCCACTCCAGCCCCACACTTTCTTCAATAATTGATGGACTCGATACCCACTGGGCCTTCGCGGCAGCTTTGATTGACAAATCGTTGTCAGTGAACACCAGGAAGGCGAACGTCATGGCCTGGAATATTTTCCAGACCTTCCAGGCTCGGTATCCTGAGGTTGATGGCTACAGTGTTCAGTATTTACGTTCACTGCCTTTTGCCACTCTCAGCTTAAGCTGGCCCATGGCACTATTAGGACATATTTAGCAGGTATTCAGCACCTTTTTGTCCCTACCCCAGCAGGCCATCCATTTTTTCAGCACACCCCATTAAAGCTATCCTCAAAGGGTATTCAGAAGAGTAGACCTCCTGCTGTAGCTAGCAGGCTGCCCATCAGGGGCAGATATTCCAAGGCATGTCGGATTCACTTGCCAGGTCTCCCTTTGGGTTGCTGCCTAGATTAATGCTTAAGGCAGCTATGTATCTGGCATTTTATGGTTTCTTGAGGCCTGGGGAGTTTTACTTCTTCTGGGCTAGGATCCCATATTCTTTTGGCCAATCAGTTAGTCAGGTTCCCAGACTACTTTCAGTTGTGTTTGCATACTTGCAAGATGCAGCAGCTGGGAGTCGGCACTGTCATTAGGTTCTTCAAGACCAACAATACATGGTGCCCGGGTTTGGTCTTAGACCAGCTTGCAAGGGCAACAGCGGACAGGCCTAGGGACAGTCCACTATTGCCTTTCCCTAGTGCTCCCCTCTCTGCAGCTCAGTTCGTGGATCATTGCAGCACCCTTCTGGCCAATTTGGGTTTGGACCCCAAGGCATTTTCGGGTCATTCGTTCAGAATTGGGGCAGCATCCGCAGCCTCTCGCCAAGGGGTACCGGTTCATGTGATCAAAAAGTTAGGTAGATGGAAGTCATCTTGCTTCTCTACATATATCCCAGATCCTCTGGTCAAGATGTCACAGGCGTTTGTTGTTTTGACTGACTGATTGTTACATTTCAGTTTGTAATAAATTTTTGATAGCTTCATCCTACTATCTTTATTTTTGCCCCCTTTAGGCATACTGACCACGGCATACCCCAGGTCTATTTTCCGTAGCTTTGAGTGTTACCTCTATAAGAGGTATGTCTGGTCCCGCTCCGCTTCCCCAGCAATTTGGGGGCGATCCAGTCCAATGCAGAGGGTTTCCCCTCTGCATTGGATTGGTTGAGATATATTATTTGAGATGCTGCCCCAGGCGTTTCCCATGGACAGAAGCAAAGTAGGTTTCGTGATATCTTTGCTTTCTGAGAGAGCCTTGGCCTGGGCAAACCCTCTATGGGAGACCCAAAAACCTGTTGTCTTGAGCTACCCTGAGTTTGTGGCTTAGTTTAAAAGGGTATTTGATGTTCCCGCATGCTCTGCTTCTGCTGCCAAGTGCCTCATGTCTATCGAACAGAGTACAAGAACTGTTGCCGACTAAGCCATTGAATTCTGTACTCTGGCAGCAGAGGTTGCTTGGAACAATGAGGCCCTCGTGGCTGCTTTTTCTCCTGGTCTCTCGGATACCTTCAAGGATTAGATAGCAGCCGAGATATACCCACTGAGCTGGAGAAGTGTCAGGTCACCTTGAGGCTAGGTGACAGATGCACACCGTTGGTATCAGGAGTGCACCGCGAGGCAGTGGACCCTACGGCTGACTGCTGCGGATGGGAGTCAGGGTGGTAAGAAAGGCAGGGCCGCTGGAACACCAACATGGAACCCACCGGGGTTAGAGCGTAAGATTCCCTAGGGCACGGAGTCTAATGCCCCGTACACACGGTCGGATTTTCCGATGGAAAATGTGTGAAAGGACCGTGTTGTTGGAAATTCCGACCCTGTGTAGGCTCCATCACACATTTTCCATCGGATTTTCTGACACACAAAGTTTGAGAGCAGGATATAAAATTTTCCGACAACAAAATCCAATGGACAAAGTGCCACGCATGCTCAGAATAAATAAAGAGATGAAAGCTATTGGCCACTGCCCAGTTTATAGTCCCAACGTACATGTTTTACGTCACCGCGTTCAGAATGATCGGATTTTCCGACAACTTTGTGTGACCGTGTGTATGCAAGACAAGTTTGAGCCAACATCCGTCTGAAAAAATCCTAGGATTTTGTTGGAAGGTCCGAACAAAGTCCGACCGTGTGTACGGGGCATAAGAGCCAGCAGGTGTTCATCAGGAGCCTCTAGTGGTGAGGATGGACTGGGCTGCAACTGGCTCCAGGTCGCGACCCCCAGGGTCCCCCAGCTCACACCCACAGTAGGCAACAGGAGGATAGGGATAGTAAGGGAATAAGCCAAGGTCGGGGCCACAAGCAGACAAGGACAACAGAGTTCACGCCAAGGTTCAGGGTCACAGGCAAACAGGAATAGTCGGGGACACACCAAAGGTCAGGGTCACGAGCAGACAAGAACATGCCAAGGTCAATAACAGAAACAAACGAAGAGCACACAGCAGGCATGAAACAGGAAGCCAAAACACACAAAGGTTGATCAGCAGGGCTGGCCTGCAGTGCAGAGGTAAATATAGAGTTCTCTGATAGGAGCTCGGGTGGAGCCATGCTAGAGGAGAGATTATAAAAGCAATCAGATGAGAGTCAGCTGGTCTCTAGAGATGAACACATGGAGACAGGTAAGCTGACAGACAAAACTCTATTGCATAACCATGAGAGTACCCCCCTCTCTTATGAGGCCTCCCCCTTCCCCACCTGGGACCAGGTTTAGAGGGGAACCTGGAAACGGATAGGGCCCCCTGGGAGCACAGTACCATCAATTGCCAAGACTACCAGTGGTGTAGCGAGGGGAGAAAGGGTAAGCTTCATAGAAGAAGCAGTTCTCCAGTCCATAAAATTGCCGGCAGCCCTGGAGTCCAGATATGCTAGGACCGATTGGGGAGAAGTGCCTACATGGAGGATCACTGGAAGAAGAAGACGAGAAGGTGATGTTTCTGGGTCCAATACTCCACCTTCTAAATGTATTAGACCCGAGCGTTTCCCGGACGAATCGAGCAGGAGTCACGAAAATGACCCTTGCCCCCACAATAAAGACACAAGCCCAGAGTTCTGCATCTAGCACGTTCTTCGGAGGTTAGTCTGGTCCAGCCCAGCTGCATAGGTTCCTCAGCAGGCAGAGGATGCTCCACAGGGTGACGGGGGAAGAGTTCTGGCTGACTAGGACCTAGGGGGTGCTGGTGTCTTTTTTCTAGGGACCTCTCCTGGAAACGGATGTCAATCTGATTGCACAAGGAAATTACATCATCCAGACCAGCGGGGATGGCTCTTCCTAATTCGTCCTTCACTCGGTCAGAGAGGCCATGTAAAAAGGTTGTGACCAGGGCCTCATTGTTCCAGCTCAATTCAGCTGTGAGGATACGGAACTGAAGCGCACACAGAAGTCGAACAGGCTGGAAACCACCGGGTCATTCTTCTCCCACAGGGGGGCAGCCCAGGCTAAAGCTTCACCAGAGAGGAGGGAAATGATATAGGCTACCTTAGCCCGATCAGACAGAAAGTTTTGAGTCTGGAGCTCAAAATGAATGGTGCATTGGCTGAGGAAGCCCCTGCAGGCCTTGGAGTCCCCAGAGAAATGGGATGGAGCTGGCAGTAAATATGAATGCGTGGCAGCGACTGGTGCGATAGGTGCAGCTGCTGATTGTACTTGACGCTGCAGGTTCGGGTTTCCCAAGGAGGCCTGGAGCTGCTCGAAGTGGGAAGCCAAAAAAAATTTGGTGTTATCACTCTCACTCACTCATACTGGTCATTGGAAGTTCAGCATGGCATCTCATGGCAAAGAACTATCTGAGGATCTGAAAAAAAAATTGTTGCGCTACAAAAAGAGGGTCTAGGCTATAAGAAGATTGCCAGGACCCTGAAATTGAGCTGCAGCACGGTGGCCAAGACCATACATCAGTTTAACAGGACAGGTTCCACTCAGAGCAGGCCTCGCCATGGTCGACCAAAGAAGTTGAGTGCACATGCTCAGCGTCATATCCAGAGGTTGTCTTTGGGAAATAGGCGTATGAGTGCTGCCAGCAATGCTGCAGAGGTTGAAGGGGTCAGCCTGTCAGTGCTCAGGCCATATGGCGCACACTGCATCAAATTGGTCTGCATGGCTGTAATTCCAGAAGGAAGCCTCTTCTAAAGATGATGCACAAGAAAACCCGCAAACAGTTTGCTGAAGATAAGCAGACTAAGGTTATGGATTACTGGAACCATGTCCTGTGGTCTGATGAGACCAAGATAAACTAATTTGGTTCAGATGGTGTCAAGTGTGTATGGTGGCAACTCGATGAGGAGGGTGGGAGTGTCATGGTCTGGGGCCTGTATGAGTGCTGCCAGCACTGGGGAGCTACAGTTCATTGAGGGAACCATTAGTGCCAACATGTACTGTGACATACTGAAGCAGAGCTTGATCCCCTCCCTTTGGAGACTGGGCCACAGGGCAGTATTCCAACATGATAATGACCCCAAACACACCTCCAAGACAACCACTGCCTTGCTAAAGAAGCTGGGGTAAAGGTGATGGACTGGCCAAGCATGTCACCAGACCTAAACCCTATTGAGCATCTGTGGGGCATCCTCAAATGGAAGGTGGAGGAGCACAAGGTCTCTAACATTCACCAGCTCCGTGATGTCATCATGGAGGAGGACTTCAGTGACAACCTGTGAAGCTCTGGTGAACTCCATGCCCAAGAGGGTTAAAGTGGTTGTAAACCCCTTACAGACCATTTTTTCCTACAGTTAAGCCTATAATAAGGCTTACCTGTAGCTACCCAGGATATCACGGATATGCACGGACATCATCGGCACATGTGCACTGAAGCAAACTGAAGCAATTGCACATACGTGCCGTTTGCTTTAATGAGTGTGCCGTTACCGGTGGCTCCCACGCGCATGGAAGTAACTCCTGGGAGTGATGTCACTGGCCAGTGCTGTGTACGGGCACCGCTGCGAGGGCTTCGATCTCAGGGGAGTATTACATAATGAGCTAGTATGCTATGCATACCAGCTCATTATGCCTTTGTCTTGCAGGTGTTAGTTTTTTTTTTCAAAGTGGGTTTACAACCACTTTAAGGCAGTGCTGGAAAATAATGGTGGCCACACAAAATATTGACACTTTGGGCCCAATTTCAACATTTTCACTTAGGGGTGTACTGACTTTTGTTGCCAGCGGTTTAGACATTAATGGCTGTGTGTTGAGTTATTTTGAGGGGACAGCAAATTTACACTGTTATACAAGCTGTACACTCACTACTTTACATTGTAGACAAGTGTCATTTCTTCAGTGTTGTCACATGAGAAGTTACTGTGAGATACTGTATATATGAGGTATTTGCTAAGAGCACTCAATAAACTTGGAAGGAATGGGGAGAAGCAATCACTAAATAAATAATTTGCTCAGAGCAAAATTGAGTGTGGAATGAGGGATAGGCACTTCACGGCAGTGGTGGAACAAGGTCAACTAGTGCCCAGGGCGAAAATGTCAAACTTCGCCCCCCCGCCAACTAGTTGGGAGGAATTAGAGAAGTATATGTATATAAAACGCATGTACTGGTTACAGCAGGCTGCCGATGGGCCAAAAAAATAAATAAAAAAGATCCGCCTCCATGGGAGGCACCCGCTGTATGACGCGTCCTCGCAGGTGACAGTTCTTTTATAACTGAGGGCTGGGCCACACGGGTGACCTGGGTGACCCCGCCCCCCTCTGATGCACGGGGACTTCCCAATGGCTTCCCTGTGGCATCAGAGGGGGGTGGGGCCACCCATTTACGTAACCGGATATGCATTAGAATGTGTAGCTAGTCCTGGCTACAGATTATAGTAAATATTGGATATAAGGAGAAATCTTGCTAAATTGTTTTGTATATGGAGGTATACACATGCCAGGCTGTGATGCTTTGTATTATAGTATGGAAAAAATAATTCCCTGAAGTGTGTGGTGGGCAGTACTACCTGCAGAATGTGACCTAATCGGCCACCTGAAAACCATTTGCAATTTGTGTACTTACAGCAGTGGTGAGGACTTTTAGAGGTTCAGGTTGGGTTCTCACTGGTGTGATGTGGGAAACCCTACAATTCCTGTGCGGGTTTCTGCATTGCACCTAAATTGCCAGCAGTTCACACTGACAACTGTGAACTGCTGCGGGTGTCAATGTGAAGTTAAGGACACCCCCAGATTGGTTTCCATATTGCAGTGTGTACTGTGAAATGGTACAGGAATCGGACGGCATGGCATGTTCACACCTATGCCATCCGATTCCAGTGCGGACCAAAAAAAGGGTCCTGCACCATTTTGGTCCAAATGTGATGCGAATGCAGCCATACATGGCTGAATTTGCATCGCAAAGACATCGCATGTGATCTGATGTCTATCATTGCAATAGTGTGAACCCAGCTTAAAAAAGGGAGAGAAGAGGCAACATAATATCTTCTAAGCACCTGCAATAAGGCATATTACACTTTACTTATAGCACCCCTACCCCCTAGCAGAGTCCTGTGAATTTGTGTATTTGGGAAAAGGGGGACTAGGTCTGATTAGGGAACTATAAAGCCACGTACACACGAACAGAATGTCCAACAGAAAAAGTCTGACGGAAGCTTTTCATTGTCTGTTCCAATCTTGTGTAGGCCTCATCGGACTTTTTTTTTTTAATTCTGACGGACCTAGAAATGGAACATGTTCTAAATATTTCCTACAGAACCAATACCTATCGGGAAAATCACTTGTCTGTATGCTGTTCCGATGGACCAAAAACAACTGTACTCTGAAGCAAGTAGCTTTTTGGCTACTGGCTATTAAACGTCCTTTTTCTAGTCCCGTCGTACGTGTTGTATGTCAACGCATTCTGGACAGTCGGACTTTGGTGTGACCGTGTGTATGCAGGACAGCTTGAATGGAATTCCATTGGAGAAACCTTCGGAGTTTATTCCGACGGCAAAACCAATCACGTGTACGCGGCATAAGCCCTTTTACTGTTAGTTGGTGTTATGCTGACCCACTATCTTTAATACATTCTGACCTAAAACTTGTATGTTAGGAAAGTCTGCCAAAATTAACATGCCCCAATCTGTATACCTCCACTGAATCAGAACAATGCAGTCAGCATGCCAACCAAACAACTAGCATTTTCAGATAAAAAACAGCAATGCCAACTTCCCTGTTTCATGTTAGGTTTCCTTTAACCTGGCTATTGTTACTTTGATTAGTAATAAAAGAGCAATATTTGTTGAGTTTGAAGAAGCTCTCCAGGAATAGTGTATTTCCTTATCTCTGATTAATACTGCTCATTTCTGAGTCTGCTGGAACTCTGTCCAAGTGGAACTGGTCTAAGTGGTGAGTTAAAACCAGAGTTTAAAACAGGAGGTTATAACAGAGGTCATAGTACCTGTGTAGTGTGAGTACCTGAGTGTTGTCTGAGTAGTGTGTGTGTGGATCGTTAGTACTTGTGTATTGTGTACTGTATACTTGTGTATTGCGAGTGCATGTAAGTCTGCGAGTGTACGGTGAGTGGTCTGTAAGTGCGCGTAGGTCTGTGAGTGGTCTGCGAGTGCGTGCAGGTCTGCGTGTGGTCTGCCAGTGCGCCTAGGTCTGCGAGTGGTCTGCGAGTGCGCATAGGTCTGCGAGTGGTCTGCGAGTGCGTGTAGGTCTGCCTGTGGTCTGCGAGTGCGCCTAGGTCTGCGAGTGGTCTGCAAGTGGTCTGCGAGTGCGTGTAGGTCAGCGTGTAGGTCTGCGTGTGGTCTGCAAGTGCGTGTAGGTCTGCGTGTGGTCTGCGTGTGGTCTGCGAGTGCGCATAGGTCTGTGAGTGGTCTGCGAGTGCACGTAGGTCTGTGAGTGATCTGCGAGTGGTCTGCGAGTGCGTGTAGGTCTGCGTGTGGTCTGCGAGTGCGCCTTGGTTTGCGAGTGGTCTGCAAGTGGTCTGCTAGTGCGCGTAGGTCTGCAAGTGGTCTGCGAGTGCGTGTAGATCTGCATGTGGTCTGCGAGTGCGCATAGGTCTGTGAGTGGTCTGTGAGTGGTCTGCGAGTGCACATAGGTCTGTGAGTGGTCTGCGAGTGCGCGTAGGTCTGTGAGTGGTCTGCGAGTACACGTAGGTCTGCGAGTGCATGTAGGTCTGCGAGTGCGCGTAGGTCTGTGAGTACCTGTGTATTGTCTTGAGTATTAGCGTCAGGAAGCTAGTTGTTAGGTAATTTGGACAAGATAAAATCCACAATCCTTATTAAATTCAATAGGTATGATGCCCGGCGGGTGTGGAGAGGCGACTCTTTTTACATCTTGCGGCATATATGCGTTCCTTGATCATCCAATCGAGGGTGAATACTGCTGTGCAAAATGTAAATGCATTGTTTCCCTGGAAGCCCAGGTTCTGAATCTGGGGAAGCAACTGTCAGCACTGAGAAGTCCATCCATACTAAAGGAGAGCCAGGAACGTACACGGCAGGTGCCTGCAGGGACCAGCACAGAGGCGGGTGGAGACAAAGAGGTGCAGGCACTAGCAAAGAGTAGATGGGTGACAGTCAGGAAGGGTAGAGGGGGAAGTGCCAGGGAGGCCGATCCAGGGCTGGAGCATCCCAATAAGTACGCTCCATTGAGTGACATTGGTGAAACCAGTCAGGGACCAGCACTGCTGGAGCTGAGGGACTCTCCTAGCTGCCGGGGGAAGAACTCCTCCAGCGAGAGTGGGGGGGAAGTAAAGGGAAAGGAAAGACAGATTCTGGTGGTAGGGGACTCAATTCTTAGAAGGACAGAGAGGCCAATCTGTAACAAAGACCTGAAACGTCGAACAGTATGTTGTCTACCGGGCGCTCAGGTTCGGCACATCACGGATCTGCTGGACAGGTTACTGGGAGGGGCTGGGGAAAACCCAGCTGTCATGGTGCACGTTGGCACCAATGACAAAGTCAGAGGCAGATGGAGTGTCCTAAAGAACTATTTTAGGGACTTAGGAGCTAAATTGAGGAAAAGGACCTCAAAGGTAGTATTTTCAGGAATACTACCAGTACATCGAGCCACACCAGAAAGGCAGAGGGAGATTAGGGAAGTAAACAAGTGGCTGAAGATCTGGTGTAGTAAGGAGGGGTTTGGGTTCCTGGAGGACTGGGCCGACTTCTCAGTTAATAACCGGTACTATAGAAGGGACGGACTGCACCTAAATGAGGAGGATGCAGATCAGCTGGGAATGAAGATGGCCAAAAATTTAGAGGGGTTTTTAAACTAGATGATGGGGGGGGGAGTCCAGAGGTAGAGATAGTCAGTGCAGAACATATTCCAGAGGGAAGTATTGGGGGTATTAGTGGTAGGTTGACCAAAGCACAAAAACCCAAGGTAAGTATAGTAGCAAGTCCTAGTTGCAATCTCAGAACACCCAATACGAGGATAATATGCGACTGGTCTAAACTACGTGGCATGTTCACCAATGCCAGGAGCCTGGCGGACAAGATGGGTGAACTAGAGATACTGTTGTATGAGGAGCATTTGGATTTTGTGGGAATTTCAGAGACCTGGTTCAACAGCTCTCATGATTGGCTGGCAAACATTCAAGGGTATACCCTTTATCGCAAGGATAGAGGGGGTAAAAAAGGGGGAGGGGTATGGCTATATATCAAGAATAATGTACAAGTGAATGTGAGAGTTGATATCACTAAGGGAGCTAGGGAGGAGGTGGAATCCCTTTGGGTAGAGCTCCAAAGGGATGAAGCAAAGGGGAAAATAATACTGGGAGTATGCTATAGGCCCCCTAACCTGAGGGAGGAAGTGGAGACAGATCTCCTATCACAATTTGGATTAGCAGCAAGGATGGGAAGTGTTATCATAATGGGGGATTTTAATTATCCAGACATAGACTGGGCGGAGGGAACCGCGCATTAATCTAAGGCTCGCCAGTTCCTTAATGTCTTGCAGGACAATTTTATTGGTCAGATGGTAGATGCACCAATTAAAAATAAAGCATTACTGGATCTACTGATTACCAACAATACAGACCTGATCACGGATGTGGAATTACGGGGCAATTTAGGGAACAGCGATCACAGGTCAATTAGTTTCAGTATAAATCACACAAATAGGAAACATGAAGGGAATACAAAAGACACTGAATTTCAAAAGAGCCAACTTCCCTAAACTACAAACCTTGCTAGAAGGCATAAATTGGAATAAAATCTTAGGAACAAAGAACACGGGGGAGAGATGGGTTTGCTTTAAGAGCATATTAAATAAGGGCATTAGCCAATGCATCCCATTGGGTAAAAACTTTAAAAGAGCGAACAAAAGTCCTGGATGGCTTAACTCCAATGTAAAAATGCATATAAAAGCAAAGGAGAAGGCCTTCAAAAAATACAAGGTTGAGGGATCATCATCAGCATTCAGACTTTATAAAGAATGCAGCAAGAAATGTAAGGGTGTAATAAGGATGGCTAAGATAGAACATGAAAGACACATAGCGGAGGAGAGCAAAGAAAATCCCAACAAATTCTTTAAGTATATAAACAGTAAAAAGGGTAGGACAGACCATATTGGCCCCATAAAGAATGAGGAAGGACATCTGGTTACAAAGGATGGGTATTGAATTTATTCTTCTCCTCAGTCTTCACAAGGGAATCGGGGGGCTTTAGTAACCAAAACTGCAGTGTTTATCCTCATGACACAACACAGGAAGCACCTCCATGGTTAACAGAGGACAGAATTAAAATTAGACTTGAGAAACTTAACATTAATAAATCTCCAGGACCAGATGACTTGCATCTGAGGGAACTCAGTCAAATGATTGCCAGACCGTTGTTCCTAATTTTTACAGACAGTCTACTGACTGGAATGGTACCAGCTGATTGGAGAAAAGCCAATATAGCACCAATATTTAAAAAGGGCCCAAAATACATCCCTGGGAATTACAGACCAGTTGCCTAACATCAATAGTATGTAAACTCTTGGAGGGGATGATAAGGGACTATATACAAAATTTTAGTAATGAGAACAGTATTATTAGCAGTACCGTATCTATCGGCGTATAACACGCACTTTTTTCCCCTTAAAATCAGGGGAAAATCGCGGGTGCGTGCTATACGCCGATCCCCCGCCGACTGTGAGTGGAGGAGCGAGCGCCGCTGATATTCATACATAGCCAAGTGTACTCGGCTAGGTTCGGCTAGCTCCACTCACAGTCACGCCCAGTCCCGCCCTAAGTTGGACATAACACAGGGACTGGGCGTGACTATGAGCGGAGCTAGCCGAACCTAGCTGAGTACACTCGGCTATGTATGAATGTTGGCGGCGCTCGGCTCTGCCCACACGAGAGGAGCCGAAAGCAGCCGAGAGCCGTCAAGAGACACAGGACCGGCTCTGGGTCTCTCGGCGCGCCATATTCAAAAATTGCAGTGACACTGACAAGTCTGCAGTGTCACTGGGCAAGGCTGCAAATGACACAACAAGGCTGCAGATGACACTGAAAGGCTGCAAATGACACTGGACAAGCATGCAGATGGACACTGACAAGGCTGCAGATGGACACTGATAAGGCTGCATCGATGGGCATTTAAATGTAAGTTTTTTTCCTTAAAAAGTTGTTTTTAATAAAATTCCCTCCTAAACTTGGGGTGCGTGTTATACGCCAGTGCGTGTTATATGCCGATAAATACGGTAATCAGCATGGATCCATGAAGAATTGTTCTTGCCAAACCAATCTATTAACCTTCTATGAGGAGGTGAGTTGCCATCTAGATAAAGGAAGGCCCGTAGACGTGGTGTATCTGGATTTTGCAAAAGCATTTGACACAGTTCCACATAAACGTTTACTGTACAAAATAAGGTCCATTGGCATGGACCATAGGGTGAGTACATGGATTGAAAAACTGGCTACAAGGGTGAGTTCAGAGGGTGGTGATAAATGGGGAGTACTCGGAATGGTCAGAGGTGGGTAGTGAGGTTCCCCAGGGTTCTGTGCTGGGACCAATCCTATTTAATGTATTCATAAACTATCTGGAGGATGGGGTAAACAGTTCAATCTCTGTATTTGCAGACGATACTAAGCTAAGCAGAGCAATAACTTCTCTGCAGGATGTGGAAACCTTGCAAAAAGATCTGAACAAATGAATGGGGTGGGCAACTACATGGCAAATGAGGTTCAATGTAGAAAAATGTGAAATAATGCATTTGGGTGGCAAAAATATGAATGAAATCTATAGACTGGGGGGAGAACCTCTGGGGGAATCTAGGATGGAAAAGGACCTGGGGGTCCTAGTAGATGATAGGCTCAGCAATGAAATGCAATGCCAAGCTGCTGCTAACAAAGCAAACAGAATATTGGCATTAAAAAGGGGATCAACTCCAGAGATAAAACGATAATTGTCCCGCTCTACAAGACTCTGGTCCGGCCGCACCTGGAGTATGCTGTACAGTTCTGGGCACCAGTCCTCAGGAAGGATGTACTGGAAATGGAGCGAGTACAAAGAAGGGCAACAAAGCTAATAAAGGGTCTGGAGGATCTTAGTTATGAGGAAAGGTTGCAAGCACTGAACTTATTCTCTCTGGAGAAGAGACGCTTGAGATGGGATATGATTTCAATATACAAATACCGTACTGGTGTCCCCACAATAGGAATAAAACTTTTTCACAGAAGACAGTTTAACAAGACTCGTGGCCACTCATTAAAATTAGAAGAAAAGAGGTTTAACCTTAAACTATGCAGAGGGTTCTTTACTGTAAGAGCGGCAAGGATGTGAAATTCCTCTCCACAGGCAGTGGTCTCAGCGGGGGGCATCGATAGTTTCAAGAAACTATTAGATAAGCACCTGAATGACCACAACATACAGGGATATACAATGTAATACTGACATATAATCACACACATAGGTTGGGCTTGATGTACTTGATATACTCCATGAATTCCAACCCCTTTCTTTCCACAATACATGCTGCCAGTCTTTTTGAAGCAAGCTCTCCTCTGCTGCAATACCAAAACCCACATAATATTCAGCTGCAGGACCTTGAAGTTCTTTCCTCCCTCCTTTCAGTAACAACAATAGAGGGCAGTGGCTCAGCTCAGGTCCTCCATGCTGCTATCAACTTCTAGGAATCCTGCCATTCGGGTTCTCTGCAGCTTTGTCCCTCCATAGGACACAAATATGTTGACTGTAGAGGTTAGCAGGAGCCTGACATGCGGGGTGGGGCGTGGCGGGGGGGCAGTGATTGCACACACATAAGTTTTGTTTTTTCCTCTTGTTATTAGCAAAAAGCTGCATTTCTCAGCTCTGTGGAAACAAACTGAAGGGCGCTTTACCCTCACTCCCCAGAGCTCTATACACAGAAGGAGGTTTTCTCCAGGCATGTACTGGACAATGGGGACTACCGGGAGTTTCCGGGTGGGCCGATGGCTCAGTGGGCCGGTCAGGTGCAGTCCTGGAGCCGCTCCTCTCTGACAGTGAGTGATCGTGATTTCACTCCTGTCTGGTGGAGCAGCTTCTGTCACTTGCTGGAGAAAGCATTAGGCTTTCTGCTCCCTCCAGCCTGCAGGGGGAGATAGAAAGCCAGCAGACTTTCCTTCCTCTCTCCCCTTATCACTTGTTATCACATGACTGGAGAGAGGAACGAGAAGCTGCCTTCAAAACTGTGAGTACATGTGGGAGGGGGAGGAGAGGGAGGACACGCTGATGTGAAGGGGGCTGCTGGTGGGGGCCTCTGATGTGAAGGGGGCTGCTGGTGGGGACTCTGATGTGAAGGGGGTTGCTGGTGGGGATGCTGATGTGAAGGGGGCTGCTGGTGGGGACTCTGATGTGAATGGGGCTGCTGGTAGGGACTCTGATGTGAAGGGGGCTGCTGATGGTGACTCTCTGATGTAAGGGGGACACTGTTGGGGACACTCATAATTAAAGTGGGCCAGTCATGATGAAGTCCAAGGCCAAATTTTTGTCCCAGTCCAGCCCTGGTTTTCTCCATGGCTGTCTTCCTCTCTTCCACCCACAGGTTGCTATTGGAGGGAAGAGAGAGCAGTCTCCTCCCTTTAGCACCTATCAAGATTCCTGCTCTGCCTGATGGTAATGACACTACCGTCAATTATGTAAGTGAGGCAGAACAGCGCGGCTCCAGTATGCCCCTCCCCCTTCATGTAATTCTCCGCCCAGGGCACCTCTCCCTTCTGCGCACCCCTTGTAACGGCCCTGACTAAACCCAGTGACAAGCAATCTGTCTGCTGGCACTTCGATTTTCCAGCTCTTGGGACCACATGGGACCACAATCTGTGTGTATGGTGAGGCCGAGTGTCATCACATATCATTGACAGTGTGGTTTTAGTTTGGCCATTCAGTGCCACTGTTAGAAATCACAGGGCCCCGTACACCCTCCCCCCCGAGAATATCAAAACATTATTTTTACTAAAAATACACTAAAGTCATTATTAGAGGACACAAACATAATAATTACAAAATTTCTGCTAAATCTAAAAAATAAAACTGTTGAGTTAATAAATAAAGCTCTGTGTGTGGAGGAGGTATTGGGGCTCATTCACATGGGTGCTGTGATCTGTACAGTGTGAATTTGTGTTCTTTAAATGTGGCTGGAGCTGTGTGCAGGCAACTAGACATGTGCAATTTGTTTAGTTCCAAATTTGTTTTTTAACCACTTGCCGACCGCCTAACGTATATATACGTCGGCAGAATGGCACGGGCAGGCAGAATCACGTACCTGTACGTGATCTGCCTCCCGCGGGCGGGGGGTCCGATCGGACCCCCCCCCGGTGCCATCGGCGGTCGGCATCTGACTGGGAGCGTCGGGAGGCGAGGGGGAGACCATCCGATCGTGGCCCCCCCCTCGCGATCGCTCCCAGCCAATGGGAATCCTCCTCTGCCTGTGTATAGTTTCACACAGGCAGAGGATGTGATGTCATCTCTCCTCGGTCTGGCAGTTTCCGTCCAGCGCCGAGGAGAGAAGACATGTAAGTGCACAACACACAAACACACACAGTAGAACATGCCAGGCATACCTTACACCCCCGATCCCCCCCCGATCGCCCCCCGATCCCCCCCCAATCACCCCCCCCCCGTCACAAACTGACATTAGCAGTATTTTTTTTTTTTTTTTTTTTTTCTGATTACTGCATAGTGTCAGTTTGTGACAGTTACAGTGTTAGGGCAGTGAGTGTTAGGCCCCCTTTAGGTCTAGGATACCCCCCTAACCCCCCCTAATAAAGTTTTAACCCCTTGATCACCCCCTGTCACCAGTGTCACTAAGCGATCATTTTTCTGATCGCTGTATTAGTGTCGCTGGTGACGATAGTTAGAGACGTAAATATTTAGGTTCGCCGTCAGCGTTTTATAGCGACAGGGACCCCCATATACTATCTAATAAAGGTTTTAACCCCTTGATTGCCCCCTAGTTAACCCTTTCACCACTGATCACCGTATAACTGTTACGAGTGACGCTGGTTAGTTTGTTTATTTTTTATAGTGTCAGGGCACCCGCCGTTTATTACCGAATAAAGGTTTAGCCCCCTGATCGCCCGGCGGTGATATGCGTCGCCCCAGGCAGCGTCAGATTAGCGCCAGTACCGCTAACACCCACGCACGCAGCATACGCCTCCCTTAGTGGTATAGTATCTGTACGGATCAATATCTGATCCAATCAGATCTATACTAGCGTCCCCAGCAGTTTAGGGTTCCCGAAAACGCAGTGTTAGCGGGATCAGCCCAGATACTCGCTAGCACCTGCGTTTTGCCCCTCTGCCCGGCCCACCCAAGTGCAGTATCGATCGATCACTGTCACTTACAAAACACTAAACGCATAACTGCAGCGTTCGCATAGTCAGGCCTGATCCCTGCGATCGCTAACAGTTTTTTTGGTAGCGTTTTGGTGAACTGGCAAGCACCAGCCCCAGGCAGCGTCAGATTAGCGCCAGTACCGCTAACACCCACGCACGCACCGTACACCTCCCTTAGTGGTATAGTATCTGATCGGATCAATATCTGATCTGATCAGATCTATACTAGCGTCCCCAGCAGTTTAGGGTTCCCACAAACGCAGTGTTAGCGGGATCAGCCCAGATACCTGCTAGCACCTGCGTTTTGCCCCTCCGCCCGGCCCAGCCCAGCCCACCCAAGTGCAGTATCGATCGATCACTGACACTTACAAAACACTAAACACATAACTGCAGCGTTCGCAGAGTCAGGCCTGATCCCTGCGATCGCTAACAGTTTTTCTGGTAGCGTTTTGGTGAACTGGCAAGCACCAGCCCCAGGCAGCGTCAGGTTAGCGCCAGTACCGCTAACACCCACGCACGCAGCATACGCCTCCCTTAGTGGTATAGTATCTGAACGGATCAATATCTGATCCGATCAGATCTATACTAGCGTCCCCAGCAGTTTAGGGTTCCCACAAACGCAGTGTTAGCGGGATCAGCCCAGATACCTGCTAGCACCTGCGTTTTTCCCCTCCGCCCGGCCCAGCCCAGCCCACCCAAGTGCAGTATCGATCGATCACTGTCACTTACAAAACACTAAACGCATAACTGCAGCGTTCGCAGAGTCAGGCCTGATCCTTGCGATCGCTAACAGTTTTTTTGGTAGCGTTTTGGTGAACTGGCAAGCACCAGCGGCCTAGTACACCCCGGTCGTAGTCAAACCAGCACTGCAGTAACACTTGGTGACGTGGCGAGTCCCATAAGTGCAGTTCAAGCTGGTGAGGTGGCAAGCACAAGTAGTGTCCCGCTGCCACCAAGAAGACGAACACAGGCCCGTCGTGCCCATAATGCCCTTCCTGCTGCATTCGCCAATCCTAATTGGGAACCCACCACTTCTGCAGCACCCGTACTTCCCCCATTCACATCCCCAACCAAATGCAGTCGGCTGCATGAGAGGCATTTTCTTTATGTCCTCCCGAGTACTCCTACCCAACGAACCCCCCCCCAAAAAAGATGTCGTGTCTGCAGCAAGCGCGGATATAGACGTGACACCCGCTATTATTGTCCCTCCTGTCCTGACAATCCTGGTCTTTGCATTGGTGAATATTTTGAACGCTACCATGCACTAGTTGAGTATTAGCGTAGGGTACAGCATTGCACAGACTAGGCACACTTTCACAGGGTCTCCCAAGATGCCATCGCATTTTGAGAGACCCGAACCTGGAACCGGTTACAGTTATAAAAGTTAGTTACAAAAAAAAGTGTAAAAAAAAAAAAAAACACATACAAAAATATAAAATAAAAAAAAAATAGTTGTCGTTTTATTGTTCTTTCTCTCTCTATTCTCTCTCTCTATTGTTCTGTTCTTTTTTACTGTATTCTATTCTGCAATGTTTTATTGTTATTATGTTTTATCATGTTTGCTTTTCAGGTATGCAATTTTTTATACCTTACCGTTTACTGTGCTTTATTGTTAACCATTTTTTTGTCTTCAGGTACGCCATTCACGACTTTGAGTGGTTATACCAGAATGATGCCTGCAGGTTTAGGTATCATCTTGGTATCATTCTTTTCAGCCAGCGGTCGGCTTTCATGTAAAAGCAATCCTAGCGGCTAATTAGCCTCTAGACTGCTTTTACAAGCAGTGGGAGGGAATGCCCCTCCCCCCCCAACGTCTTCCGTGTTTTTCTCTGGCTCTCCTGTCTCAACAGGGAACCTGAAAATGCAGCCGGTGATTCAGCCAGCTGACCATAGAGCTGATCAGAGACCAGAGTGGCTCCAAACATCTCTATGGCCTAAGAAACCGGAAGCTACGAGCATTTTATGACTTAGATTTCGCCGGATGTAAACAGCGCCATTGGGAAATTGGGAAAGCATTTTATCACACCGATCTTGGTGTGGTCAGATGCTTTGAGGGCAGAGGAGAAATCTAGGGTCTAATAGACCCCAATTTTTGCAAAAAAGAGTACCTGTCACTACCTATTGCTATGATAGGGGATATTTACATTCCCTGAGATAACAATAAAAATGATTAAAAAAAAAAAAAAAATGAAAGGAACAGTTTAAAAATAAGATAAAAAAATAATAATAATAAAGAAAAAAAAAAAAAAAAAAAAAAAGCACCCCTGTCCCCCCTGCTCTCGCGCTAAGGCGAACGCAAGCGTCGGTCTGGCGTCAAATGTAAACAGCAATTGCACCATGCATGTGAGGTATCGCCGCGAAGGTCAGATCGAGGGCAGTAAATTTAGCAGTAGACCTCCTCTGTAAATCTAAAGTGGTAACCTGTAAAGGCTTTTAAAGGCTTTTAAAAATGTATTTAGTTTGTCGCCACTGCACGTTTGTGCGCAATTTTAAAGCATGTCATGTTTGGTATCCATGTACTCGGCCTAAGATCATCTTTTTTATTTCATCAAACATTTGGGCAATATAGTGTGTTTTAGTGCATTAAAATGTAAAAAAGTGTGTTTTTTCCCCAAAAAATGCGTTTGAAAAATCGCTGCGCAAATACTGTGTGAAAAAAAAAAATGAAACACCCACCATTTTAATCTGTAGGGCATTTGCTTTAAAAAAAATATATAATGTTTGGGGGTTCAAAGTAATTTTCTTGCAAAAAAAAATTATTTTTTTATGTAAACAATAAGTGTCAGAAAGGGCTTTGTCTTCAAGTGGTTAGAAGTGTGGGTGATGTGTGACATAAGCTTCTAGATGTTGTGCATAAAATGCCAGGACAGTTCAAAACCCCCCCAAATGACCCCATTTTGGAAAGTAGACACCCCAAGCTATTTGCTGAGAGTCATGTTGAGTCCATGGAATAATTTATATTGTGACACAAGTTGCGGGAAAGAGACAATTTTTTATTTTTTTTATTTTTTTTTGCGCAAAGTTGTCACTAAATGATATATTGCTCAAACATGCCATGGGAATATGTGAAATTACATCCCAAAATACATTCTGCTGCTTCTCCTGAGTACGGGGATACCACATGTGTGGGACTTTTTGGGAGCCTAGCCGCGTACGGGACCCCGAAAACCAAGCACCGCCTTCAGGCTTTCTTAGGCCGTAAATTTTTGATTTCACTCTTCACTGCCTATCACAGTTTCGGAGGCCATGGAATGCCCAGGTGGCAAAAAAACCCCCCAAATGACCCCATTTTGGAAAGTAGACACCCCAAGCTATTTGATGAGAGGTATAGTGAGTATTTTGCAGACCTCACTTTTTGTCACAAAGTTTTGAAAATTGAAAAAAGAAAAAAAAAAATTTTTTTTCTCGTCTTTCTTTATTTTCAAAAACAAATGAGAGCTGCAAAATACTCACCATGCCTCTCAGCAAATAGCTTGGGGTGTCTACTTTCCAAAATGGGGTCATTTGGGGGGGGTTTGTGCCACCTGGGCATTCCATGGCCTCCGAAACTGTGATAGGCAGTGAGGAGTAAAATCAAAAATGTACGCCCTTAGAAATCCTGAAGGCAGTGATTGGTTTTCGGGGTCCCGTACGCGGCTAGGCTCCCAAAAAGTCCCACACATGTGGTATCCCCATACTCAGGAGAAGCAGCTAAATGTATTTTGGGGTGCAATTCCACATATGCCCATGGCCTGTGTGAGCAATATATCATTTAGTGACAACTTTGTGCAAAAAAAAAAAAAAAAATTTGTCACTTTCCCGCAACTTGTGTCAAAATATAAAACATTCCATGGACTCAACATGCCTCAAAGCAAATAGCTTGGGGTGTCTACTTTCCAAAATGGGGTCATTTGGGGGGGTTTTATGTCATCTGGGCATTTTATGGCCTTCAAAACTGTGATAGGTAGTGAGGAGTAAAATCAAAAATGTACGCCCTTAGAAATCCTGAAGGCAGTGATTGGTTTTCGGGGCCCCGTACGCGGCTAGGCTCCCAAAAAGTCTCACACATGTGGTATCCCCATACTCAGGAGAAGCAGCTAAATGTATTTTGGGGTGCAATTCCACATATGCCCATGGCCTGTGTGAGCAATATATCATTTAGTGACAACTTTTTGTAATTTTTTTTTTTTTTTTTTTTTTTTTTGTCAATATTTAATCACTTGGGACAAAAAAAATGAATATTCAATGGGCTCAACATGCCTCTCAGCAAATTCCTTGGGGTGTCTACTTTCCAAAATGGGGTCATTTGTGGGGGTTTTGTACTGCCCTGCCATTTTAGCACCTCAAGAAACGACATAGGCAGTCATAAATTAAAGGCTGTGTAAATTCCAGAAAATGTACCCTAGTTTGTAGACGCTATAACTTTTGCGCAAACCAATAAATATACACTTATTGACATTTTTTTTACCAAAGACATGTGGCCGAATACATTTTGGCCTAAATGTATGACTAAAATTGAGTTTATTGGATTTTTTTTAGAACAAAAAGTAGAAAATATCATTTTTTTTCAAAATTTTCGGTCTTTTTCCGTGTATAGCGCAAAAAATAAAAACGGCAGAGGTGATCAAATACTATCAAAAGAAAGCTCTATTTGTGGGAAGAAAAGGACGCAAATTTCGTTTGGGTACAGCATTGCATGACCGCGCAATTAGCAGTTAAAGCGACGCAGTGCCGAATTGTAAAAAGTGCTCTGGTCAGGAAGGGGGTAAAACCTTCCGGGGCTGAAGTGGTTAAGGTATTTCAACAAATTTGTAAATTTGGAAATATCCGAATTAACGAAAACCCATCTATCAAATTTTTCCAAATATTCGTAAATCCCGAATTTTTGCACTTTCAGGTTATGAATTTACGAATTTAACCACCTCAATACAGGGCACTTACACCCCCTTCCTGCCCAAGCCATTTTTCAGTTTTCAGCGCTGTCGCACTTTGAATGACAATTGCGCGGTCATGTTACACTGCACCTTAATTACATTTTTATAATTTTTTCCCCACAAATAGAGCTTTCTTTTGGTGGTATTTGATCACCTCTGCGGTTTTTATTTATTGCGCTATAAACAAAAGAAGAGCGACAATTTTGAAAAAACACAATATTTTTTACTTTTTGCTATAATAAATATCCAATTTTTTTTTTTTTTTAACAAATTTTTTCCTCAGTTTAGGTCGATACGTATTCTTCTACATATTTTTGGTAAAAAAAAATTGCGATAAGCGTATATTGATTGGTTTGCGCAAAAGTTATAGCGTCTACAAAATAGGGGATAGGTTTATAGTATTTTTATTATTTATTTATTTTTTACTAGTAATGGCGGCGATCTGCAATTTTTATTGTGACTACGATATTGCGGCGGACACATCGGACACTTTTGACACATTTTTGGGACCATTCACATTTATACAGCGATCAATGCTATAAAATTGCATTGATTACTGTGTAAATGTGACTGGCAGGGAAGGGGTTAACACTAGGGGGCGCTCGAGGGGTTAATGTATGACCTAAGGAGGTGATTCTAACTGTGGGGGGAGGGGACTGACTGGGGGAGGTGACCGATCGCTGTCCCTATGTACAAGGGACACGCCATCGGTCTCCTCTCCTCTCTGACAGGACGTGGATCTGTGTTTACATGCACAGATCCACGCTCCTGCTCTGTTACCCGGCAATCGCGGGTGCCCGGCGGACATCGCGGCCGCCGGGCACACGCACCGGGTCCCGAGTGACGCAGCGGGCACGCGCGCGAGCCGCCTAGTGGCTCGGGAGGGCGAGGACGTCATATGACGTCCTCCCAGAACAACAGAAGCCTCGTCCAGCCGTCATATGACGGTGGGCGGTGGCTTAGTGGTTAAAAAAATGTACAAAATTCGAAAATTTGAAAATCCAAAAATCTGAATTTTCAAATTTTGAATTTCCAAAATTTCGGATTTCCAAATTTTCTTAATTCGTAAAATCCAAAAATTCAAAATGGGAAAATCCAAAAATCCAGAAATTTGAAAATCCAAATATAAACAAATATTCAAAAGAACGAAAATCCGAAAATTCGAAAAAATCTGAAATAATAACTAATAATAACTTAACTATTACTAACTATTAAATTATAGGTATTGGAATTTCCTTTCAAATTTGGTTGTTAGTGAACGTAACGAATACGAATTTATCGGAAGTTACGAATTTTCCGAAATAATGAATGCCGTATCTAAACGAATGGAATGTAACTAATTAATAATAATAAAAACTTTTTATTATTATTATTAGTTCTGTTTCATTTGTTTACATAAGAACATGTATTTTTTTCGGATAATTCGTAACTTCGGATAAATTTGTATTCGTTACGTTCACTAACAACCAAATTTGAAAGGAAATTCCAATACCTATAATTTAAGAGTTAGTTATTATTAGTTATTATTTTGAATTTCCAGATTTCAGATTTTCAAATTTCCGGATTTAGAATTTTAGGATTTTCGAATTTACAAATTTCGATCATAAATAATGACCCGAAAAACGGAGAAAAAAGAAAAATGAATGAAACGAAAACGAACAAATTTTTCAGCAGTGCACATGTCTACAGGCAACCTATGTTACTCTATGAGGACGCAGCAGCAGTACTAACACAGCCGCAGGTCCCAGTCTGACAGGCGTGTGGATGTAGGTGTACAGCCCCCGAACAGACAGTGTGCATTCGGGGCCACTCACCTGCACACCTGACAAATTAGGAGCTGCGGCTGTGTTCGTACAGCTGCTGCATCCTCATAGAGTAATGCCGCATACACACGATTGGAATTCTCGTCGGAAAAAGCTATGATGGTTTTTCTAACGGAATTCCGCTCAAGTTTGTCTTGCATACACACGGTCACACCAAATTCCGACCGCCAAGAACGCAGTGACGTACAACATGTATGACAGGACTAGAAAAGGGAAGTTCAATAGCCAGTGCGCCACCTTTTGGGCTCCTTCTGCTAATCTCGTGTTTATCTTGTGTTAGTAGAAGTTTGGTGAGAGACAATTCACTCTTTTCAGACTCCTGCTTTTCAGATCGTTTTACTGCTGTTCAGTTTGTGCTTGTGGATTTGTATCTGTTTTTCAGTGCGTGTTGTCAGTTCGTACCTGTTTTTCAGTGCGTTCTTGTCCGCTCGTTACTGATTTTCAGCTCGCTCTTCACAGGCCTTGCTGTTCTTGAGTGCGTTCTATTTAGTTTGTTCTGACCAGCCGACCGTTTTGAAGCCATGTTGCGGGTACGTACTCGTCCTAGAGTTCGTGCTGTGCGGGGGCTTGGTGTTGGGGTTCTTGTTTTGACCCAAGCCCAGTCCATGAACAGGGCGAGGAGGAGTTGATGGACCAAGAATTGGTTACTCCAGCGTGACCAATTCTCTCATATGCCTTTGTTGCGGGAGATCCAGGAGAATAACCCTGATGATTTCAGGAATTTTCTCCGGATGATGGACCCCGTTTTTCACCGTCTGTTGACTTTGCTGTCCCCTTATATTAGCAGGCAGGATACCTGCATGAGGCAAGCCATCACTCCTGAGCAGAGGCTAGTCGCCATGTTGCAGTACTTGGCGACTGGGGGAAGCCTGCAGGACCTCAACAGGCATCTCTCCCCAGGCTCTGGGGATCATTATTCCAGAGACCTGTTCTGCCATCATTCAGGTCCTGCAGAAGGACTATATTAGGGTAAGTTTTCTCCTTTAACATCACATTCTATGTATTTAATGTTTGCTAATGTATTGTATTTCTTTCATCATTCTCTAATTACCATGATTGTAATATGCTGTGAATGTCCTCTTTGTTCTCTTGCATGCTGGGATTTTTAAAACTTCCTTTTTTGTCCTTCATGCATATTTGCCTTCACTAACCTCCCCAGCATGCTATCCTGGGCCCATATCCACCTTGCCTAGTCACTTAACAATGTATTTTGTCAGCTCCATAGTAGTTCTTTACCCTACATACCCCCTAAAATGTGTCCAAATGTTATTTGTGTCCTTAAATTCAGGCAGAGTGCCAGAGGCATTTTTTTGGGGGCCCAAAATCATCTAGAACCCTCCCCTCAACCGCTAAATCAACCCAAACCAATCCTCTATCTGCTTACTTTGCCAAACCCATACACACTATACCTACCTCTTTTGTGGTCATATTTATGGATGAATTCCCCAAAGCATGTAGTGCAAGGGCCTGCCTGAATACTTTCAAATGGTACTGTTTAAAGTTTTGTTCTCCTATTATTAACTTGAGAGGTAATTGCAGAATATATAAATGTGCTTCCATTTGTACAGGGTGTATTTATATATTTGTATTATGACACTTCTTACCTGTCCAGTGGGCTGCCAATAGTGTAAGTAAGGAGGGTCTGGCCAAAGTAAAACATTATTTCTGCATTCAGCTCTCAATGAAGTTGAGAGGGTTACCTGTCCAAAACTTCCCCCCCAAATATTTTCAAGGGGCCATCAGAGGTGGTGAGGAATATGATAAGTGGACCTTATATTGTTGCCTTTAAATACTCCTTAAAATAAATGTTATACTGGTGTTGGCCAAGAATGTTTGTGTCTAATCTGCTTGCAATGTTTATGCACAAAATGACTATTTTTTTTTCTTGTTTGACTCCACAGTTTCCTTCAACGCCACAGGAATGGCAGATTGTGCCTTCCCAATTTGCCCAGCGGTGGGACTTTCCTAATTGCGTAGGGACAATCAATGGGAAACACATTCACTTCATCCCACCACCCCATTCGGAGTCATACTATTATAATTACAAGGGGTTCAATAGTATTGTGTTGATGGTGGTGTTGGCGACTTATGAGTTTCTGTATGTGGACGTGGGGAAGAATGGCCGGATATCGGATGGTGGAGTATTTGCCCGGACCGAGTCCTATCGATGTCTGGAGAGTGGTGGCTTGGGATTGCCACCTCCGAAGGAGAACGTGGAAGGACTGCCATTTGTCTTCGTCACAGATGAGGCATTCGGTCTGGGTGACCATGTTATGAGGCCATTTCCCCAGAGGACCCTCACCCCGGAGAAGAAGGTTTTTAATTACCGGCTGGCCAGAGCCAGAAGAGTCGTGGAGAATGCCTTTGGGATACTGGCCAGCCGGTTCCGCCTATTTCAAACAGCCATAAATATGGCAGAGTACAAACTAAATCACATAATTTTATGTTTCTGCATCCTGCATAACTTTTTGAAACACAATAATCCTAATCCTATGTTGCCTCAGTTGGGCCTGAGGCCGGGCTTCAGGAAACAATAACGGTCCTGGAAGCTGGCCGTCCTGGCTTGCCCCCCCAAAGCGCCCGTGAAGTGTGAGAAAAATATGTAGAATATTTTATGGGTAGGGGGGCCATTGCTATGCCAGCACATTTTGAATACATTTTCTCTTTTATCAGATAAAATCTTGATTTTCATTTACTGTTTGGGTTTATTTTTGCTGTCTCCTAGGTTCTTCTAGTGCACTTGTAGTACCAAGTGGTTTTTCCATTATTAAATAACACCCATTGTCACTGTAAACACCAACTTAACACAAAAACTGGTATTGATCATTGAAAGAAGAATCCACACATTGTTGGGTATAAAACCTTTTACTCCGTGCACATTCACATGTGTGTTTTATAAAACATTTGGCAGTTAAAAAACCACATTTTTTTTTCAAAGTTTTACCTTGAATTTTTTTTAAAAATACAGAAACAGGCATGTTTCCAAACATAACATACACTACTCTGGAACTTACAAAGTTCAACATTGCAAAAAAGAAGGCCATATCAGACATTTTATAGTTTGAAAAAGGTCTTGATCTTGCCTTCATCAGATGGGG
Source organism: Aquarana catesbeiana (assembly GCF_042186555.1). Classification (NCBI taxonomy): domain Eukaryota; kingdom Metazoa; phylum Chordata; class Amphibia; order Anura; family Ranidae; genus Aquarana; species Aquarana catesbeiana. The sequence goes on from NC_133336.1 coordinate 10,147,991, forward strand.
TGATGTCAACCCTGTAAAAGCCAAATTTATAAGATGCACACAAATTGGGAGTCAAAATGGAGATTTCTTTTCTGATCCCATACCTAATGTCAACATGTGCTACCTCCCATCATGGGGGATCAATGGACGTGTTTTGGGGGTGCAACCACTTCCTCTCACCTACTTTACTTGTGAGGAAGGGGTTGCAGCCACAAAACGCGTACATTGAAATCCCCTGATGGCAGATAGCACACGTTGACACACTGCGTGCATCTTCCAAATTTGGCTTTTAAAATGTATTAAAACTTTAGATAGAATTAAAAAAAAATAATAAAAAAAATAAACCAGGAATGTTTTTCGGATTTATATTCTCCCTAGTACATTAATCATGTTCTTCAGCCATTTGTTCAATCTCCCTGGTTTTTTCTTTGATAATGTCCAAATCACGACTACAAAACATGATTTCCTGGATCATCTCTTGTGCACTGTCACTGGCGAAATGACTTGATTTTGAGACCACAACCTAAACATCACCTAAAATAAAAATACACACCATGTATTAAAAATATGCAGGCATACATCTATTACCAGAATCTGTGGTGTCCGACACTGACCTGTTGTGGTGCCAAATTCGAGCACTTCTTCCACCTCTCCTTCCTCCAGATCCTGAGGTACCACAATACTCTGTTCCCCTTCTTCAGGAGATGCGGGGGGTTTCCTGGTGTCCTCCGACGGAGCGAGTCTTTTCTCCCCTATGAGAATGAAACAAAACGTATACTTAGCACACAGATATTTGTGGACAGAAATAGTAATATGAAACATTGCTTGGAAGTGCCTTACAATTGTCTGTTTGGGCAGACTTCCAAGTTGAAGACATGATTAATTCCCTTAACCAAGCTGGAATACTTACCTTTTTTGGACAAGTTTCACACATGGAGACACCCCAAGTATCCACTGGAGCACCTGTGTGGGTCACCCAAAATATGTGCTCTAGTGTCCCACACTAGTGTTCCTGAGTCCAGATGTGTAAACAGCTGCTGAGTGTCCTCTCCTTACATTACACTGAATCAAGTTTGCAATTCATTCTAGTTTCAAAGACATCTACACAACAATGTCCTAAACTTATTTTATTAAAAATGATCATGACCAAATGTAGTTAACCCTGTATCTGGAAAAAAAATAGTCTATATTTAGCAAACAAACAATGTTTACTACGACCGATTACTGTGCCCACGAACATGAAAGTCGCCATTTTAAACTGTACAACAGTATAGAAAAGCACATGGCGCAGCATGCAAGTAATAATAATAATCGGAACACACGACAACTACTTACTTCTTAGAAGCACTTTCTTGATCCTTCTATACTGATCCTACTCCCTTAATTTGAGATCCGACCAGGGTTTCCTTAATTACTCCTTGGTTCGTCGTACCCCAAAATTCCAGCGCAGACTTTTCACAACTTTAGTCATGATCTTGGCCTTTCTCACATTTGGGTTTAGGTAAGGTCCATACTTCCCATCATAGTCAGCCCTCTTCGATATATCAACCATCTCCACCATCTCTTCAAAGGACATATTTGAGGCCATAAATCTCCTCCTCCTGGATCAGGACATTTCTTGCTCTGGGCTTTCATCCTCGTTACTGCTATTAAGCACCTGCTGTGTCTCCGCCATGTCATCTCCCACTGCAACTAAAGAGATGGGGCGGGGAATATTCTAGAAAGAATGTCAGGGGCAGGCGACGCGGGCATAGTTTCACGCATGCGCAGTGTATATAAAGCATAACACGCGTGCATCATTCATACGATCTGTGAGCGGAGGAAGGTTTAGCGGAAGCGCCAATTGTTATAACAAAAGTACAATTTTAAGTTGGGGCATCAGTGGCCTATACTGCTTATAGACTGAGGCCTATATTGGGTCAAGATTAGGAGAGTTTAGTATGACATTAGGGTTTGTCTTGTGTTGTGTCTTGCAGAGAAAATGTATCTATTCAATGACAAGGACTTTATGCCCATATTCATTGATATGTACAGGGAGCTGCCCTGTCTGTGGCAGGTAAACCACCCCTTTTATAACAATAAACCAAAGAGGAAGGCAGCGCTGGATCAATTGGTGGAATTTGTGAAGCCGGTGATCCCCACGGCAGACATCCCCTATTTGAAGGCCCTAATTGGTGCCATGAGGAGCACTTATAATAGGGAGCTCAAGAAGGTCCAGGATTCCCTACGATCAGCAGCTGCAGCAGATGACATTTATGTCCCCAGGCTGTGGTACTATGACAGACTTCATTTTCTGGCAGGTCAGACTGAACCCAGGCCAGCACTCTCCAATCTTCCTTCAAGGCTTCCCTCCCCCCAGCTGAGGCGTCTGACGTCCAACCTGGGCCTCCCAAGCAGCAACATGTGGAGGAGCCCAGCTCGAGTCAGGTATAGCATTGTTAAAATCATTTCTGGTTGTCAAATTAATTATGTTAAATATATGCTAATTTGGATCACTAATTTCTGATTTCACAAAGTGTTTCACATATCAATAGAAAGTAGTGGCCACAAATGATTGTGACAAGAATGAAACATGCTGGGTTCAGAATAATAGTCTTTTATATTTCTTAACATTCAATTTGCAACAGTCATGAGATGTAAATTGTGTGTGATTGATGAACCAAAAACTAAAATGATGTCCCTTTTTCATACACAGGAAAGCCTCATCCAGGCCGTGAAAAGTGGCAGCCAGGAGGTGGCCGGGTCCTCCTCCTCCTCCAGGTCATCCTCCTCCTCCTCCTCCTCCACCTCCTGCCACACCTCCAACACCACAGCCACAGCCTGGAAGGAAGCGTCTAAGGAAGACCAGAGAGTGATGGACTGGGTTCAGTCTGGTCTGGCAAAAGATACAGGCTGTGTATGACCACAGCCTGGGGACAGATGTGTCATCTGCTGCTGTTCCTGATCTCTTGTAGTCCTGGACCGGATTGTGCTCCCTATTATAAGGACTCCTCAGGCCACCAATTTTGACTGTAAAATTATTGATGCCTGCCGTGGTGTACAAAGGCTTGGCAAATTTCACCAGGCTATCCAGCGTTGCCTTCCTCTTTATTTTGTTATGACCCAGAATAAATGGATATTTCTTTTTCACAAATACTTGCCTATGTGTTTTAACTTCAAAAAAGGACAGTTTGTGAGTAGGCAGGAACATTTCAAAAATACAATGTCATATTAACAAGGGACACCAACTAACCTCATTGAGATTTACAAATACAAGATACAAATGGTGTTGTGGAAACGTGACATACAAAAAAAAAATGGAGATCACTATAAAATAATTTTTTTAAATCAATAAAACAACAGGAGATCTTGATTAAAAAACAAAAACATGACTCTAAAAATTAATTCTAAACATTATTAGGGAGATTTGGCTTTAAAAACAAAAAAGATTATTCAGGAGTCTACGTGAAATAATAAAGAAATACATTTGTGAGAACTCTGCGTAAATATGAGCAGCAAAACAGCTTCATTCTTCTAGCATTCTAAAGAAGAAGAGAATGCGCTGCATTGAAAGATTTAAAAGTTTGCAGTGTGACGATTGTGCCATCTCCATTACGAATGCTAGTTTTACCAGATTGAGTGCTTCCGTCTCGTACTTGATTCTGAGCATGTGTGTTTTTTTTTATGCGTCAGAATTGCATACACACAAACAAAATTTCCGATCAAAACTTTTTCCGTCGGGAAAATTGAGAACATGCTCTAAATCTTTTGCTGGCGGAAATTCGGCCAGCAAAAGTCTGATGGAGCTTACACACGGTCACAATTTCCAACCAAAGGCTTTCATCGGTCTTTTGCTGGCTGGATTTCCGATCATGTGTATGCGGCATTAGTGGTTTTCTTTCTTTCCAGCCAACAGGTGGAGCCCTGTGGTCAGATACCTGTGTGTTGATGTAGGCATTTACCAAATTTGCTTCCTATTTGTGCTTAAGCAGAGATCTCCAAGCTTTCAAAACAAAGGGCCAGTTTAAGGTTCTTCATTCAATAGGGGGGCCAGACTTTGGCCATTAGGTGAAGAAAAGGTCCCGATGTCAGTGGGAAAAAATAATGCCCCATCTTTGGTGCCAGTGTAAGGAATTGTGCCTCATCATTCATGCCATTGAGAGGAATAGTTCCCCATCATTGGGCCCTATCGTTGGTGTCATTGGGAGGAATTGGGCCCCGTCATTTGTGTAAATATAGAACTTAATTTAGGTGTTTTCAATCAAAGCGCTGCATACAGTATGCCAAAAAAACCTTCTTAATTGTTATAATATAAGTTTTTGTGAATGCTCCGGCTTGTATCTCGCCGCCGCCATTACTTATCCTGTCTTCTGAGTCTGTACAGTAATATATTTCAGCCCTCAGTATGTATCTGTGGCCATAATCCCATGTGTGCGTATTATTCCCCGAAGCCAAGCCTTGTTTTCCCTTCCGGTTACTATGGAATGTCTCTGGCTCTGTATTCAGCTCTGCACTCCGTCTCTTCGTCTCCACAACTCTGGTGATGTAGCGAGTCACATGGGGTTAAGGCTCAGCATCTCAATGGGGAAGGAATCTCGCAGGATGTCGGGCTGACGTCGACCTAAGGAAATGACGCAGCCCCGTCATATACACAGCATTTTTCCTGGAACAAAAGGCTTGATGGAAAAATAGATCTAAAGCCTCGTACACACGATCGGATTTTCCGCAGACAAAACCTCAGACTTTTGTCCAAAGGCGTGTGCCTGGATTTTGTCTTGCATACAAACGGTACACAATTGTCGGTCAACAATCCCGAATCCAATGTAGTACTAGACATACTACGAGCCGATAAAGAGGAAGTTCAATTGTCAGACTCCACCCTTTGTGCTCCTTCTGCTAATTTTGTGTTAGTAGAGGTTTGGTGAGTGTTGATTCGCGCTTTTCATTTCGCACTTTTCATTTTGCAATTTTCAGTTAGTTTCTGAATGGCCATTCATCAACCAGACATGTTGCGGAATCGGAGGAGATAACGTGTTATTTATTATTGGCCTTGGAGTTATTGCTTTGACCCAAGTCCAGTCCAGGAACAGGAGGAGGAGGATTTCTTGGACCAAAAATTGGTTGCTTTATTACAAAAAGAAAATATGTGAACCTCTGCACTACTAAGAAAAGTGTGCTGTGTGTAGTGCTGCAAAATCTTGTGGTATACACAAATCAACCAATAAAAAATAGAGACAGTAAAGTGATTTTGCGCACAATGAAGATAGAAATCAAAGTGATATTAAATTGTCAAAAAAATCATTAAATATATGAAGTGAGCAATGATAAACATCAAAAATATTAATAGATATCCAAAAAAGGTTGTAGTGAATCGCCAGGTACTAAATAAGGTCAATCAGTAACTTAGTCCAATAGCATAGGGCTGGATATTCATGAATCTTCTCAAAGAATACAGTAGGTGATGAAGACAGCAATGTGCTCACAGTGCCCTTACCTCTATAGGCATAGGTAAATGCCTTATTGCTCCAACTGGTGGACGGTGATGGGGACCGATGAGTCCTCAGGTGAGTAGATGTCAATCATAAGGCTGGGTCAGGCTCATCTCCGGATCCAGATGAATATATGCAAAGAAAAGAAAAAGGACAGCCTCCAATGGTGTAGTAAAATAAATCCCATTTTTAATAGTAAAACCGCTGTACAGGGCATGGGATGCAGACAGTACAGCACAAAGTGGCGTTCCACTGCTACCTATTACAAAACTTCCGGTCTGCAACAACAACAACTGGGTTGGAGTAAGAACTTCCAGTTGCGTAAGCTAGCGTGGGTCCTACGTGTTATGCCTGAGGAAGTCACAAGGGGTCGTGACGTAACGCGTAGGACCCACGCTAGTTCTTACTCTGACCCGGTTGTTGTTGTTGCGGACCGGAAGTTTTGTAATAGGTAGTGGTGGAACGGCGCTTTGTGCTGTACTGTCTGCATCCCATGCCCTGTACAGCGGTTTTACTATTAAAAACTGGATTTATTTTACTACACCATTGGAGGCTGTCCTTTTTCCTTTCTTTGCATATATTCATCTGGATCCGGAGATGAGCCTGACCCAGTCTTATGATTGACATCTACTCACCTGAGGACTCATCAGTCCCCATCACCGTCCACCAGTTGGAGCAATAAGGCATTTACCTATGCCTATAGAGGTAAGGGCACTGTGAGCACATTACCACACAGACGTCACCTATTGCTGTCTTCATCACCTACTGTATTCTTTGAGAAGATTCATGAATATCCAGCCCTATGCTATTGGACTAAGTTACTGATTGACCTTAGTACCTGGTGATTCACTACAACCTTTTTTGGATATCTATTAATATTTTTGATGTTTATCATTGCTCACTATATATTTAATGATTTTTTTTGACAATTTAATATCACTTTGATTTCTATCTTCATTGTGCGCGAACTCACTTTACTGTCTCTATTTTTTATTGGTTGCTTTATTAATTGTAACCAATTATGCCTTTGCTGAGGGAGCTCAAGGAGAATAATCTGGATGATTTTCGGAATTATCTCCGGACGACGGACCCCTGCTCTTACCAACTCTTGGCATTGTTGACCCCCTATATTAAGAAGCAGGACACATGAATGAGGCTTTTATTTTATTTTTTGGCTGAATAATAATGATTTGATTAGTTATATTTTCTATATATGGTGTTGTGGTAACTTGCACCAAAAAAAAACCATAATAATATTATTCTTGATATCACTATAAAAAAAAGCCTTTGAAAATTAGTTTGCAATAACTCCATCAGTATCACCAGCAAAGCAGCTTCATTATTATCCCATTAAAGAAGAAGAGAATTGTGCGCTGCGTTTCCAGATTTCATAATTTATCGCGTCACGAATGTTAATTCTCCATTACGAGCGCCAGTTTACAAGACCGACCGCTTCTGGCTCGCCCTTGCTTCTGAGCATGCGTGTTTGTACTTTTGTCTGACGGACTTGTGTACACACGCTCGGAATATCTGACAACAGACATTTGTCCGCAGAAAATTTTAAAGCCTGCCATCCAACATTTGTCCGCAGAAAATCCGACAACAATTGTCCGATGGACCGTACACACGGTCGGAAAATTGCACAATTCCCGTCGGAAAATCAGATCGTGTGTACGAGGCTTAAAAGTGCATGCGCCAGCGACGTCATTAAAAAGAAAACTACGGATTACACAGAAAGCAAGCAGGTAAGAAGCCATAAACAGAGAGCACACAATACTATAGGCTGCATTGATTAATTACAAAATATGAACTTGCTATACTGGGTTTACAACCCCTTTAATAACTAAAGCATAGTAAACTATGAATGGGGAGGAGCTTCTGTGTCCTGTTCATTCATCTTCAGTACAGCTGAGGCTGCAGAGAAAGGAACTGAGGAATCTGTGTCCTCAATTCCTTTCTCTGTCTCAAAGGTGAGATGTCAGGAGTCTGTTTAGACCCCTCATATCTCACCCATGGCCTCCAAACAGCATTGTAAAAAACTATTTTAAAGAATGTAAAAAATAATACAAATTGAAAAAAAAAAATTAAAAAAAATATTTAAATTTAAAAAATAATACAAATTGTAAAAAGTTTTTTTTTTTTTAAATTTAAAAAATTCATTAAAAATGAAGTGCTTATTCACACAGGTTCTCTCATACAGCGCGAATGAAGGATTTGTTGCCGTCTGTTACTTTATGAGGATGCAGAAGCTGTATGAACTTCAGGCCGTACACCAGGCTGTTATAAATGTGGATGAAAGGAGGACAGAGGCCGCTGCAGCCACCGTGGAGATGGTTGTATTGTCCCTCCCCCCATTGATATCCATTGATGGGCCATTTGTTTTCTTCATCATTGAGCAAAAAACCAACAGCATTCTTTTCATGGGGAAGATCATCAACCCTACAGAGAAATAATCCACAATGTTCCCATCTCTGCCACAATGTAACATTCCGGGGGATTAAATAAAACCTGATGAATAAAAGTTGTACACTCTCCGGATGGTTTGTCAGATATTTAGACCCGGGGTCTCCAAAATTTTCATAGGGCCAGTTTACTGTCCTTCAGATTTTAGGAGGGGCTGGACTGTGCCCAGTGAGGGTAGAAAATATACCGGGCCCGGCATCAGTGAGAATAAACATTGCCTCAGTTACATAGAGCCTGTGGTCAGTAGGTGGAGGAATAGTGCCCCATTGTTGGTATCAGTAAGAGGAATAGTGCCCCATTGTTGGTGTCAGTGGCAGGAATAGTGCCCCATCATTGGTGTCAGTGGGAGGAATAGTGCCCCATCACTGGTATCAGTGGAAAGAATAGTGCCCCATCATTGGCATCAGTGAGAGGAATAGTGCCCCATCATTGGTATCAGTGGAAGGAATAGTGCCCCATCATTGGTATTAGTGGGAGGAATAGTGCCCCATCATTGGCATCAGTGAGAGGAATAGTGCCCCATCATTGGCGTCAGTGGGAAGAATAGTGCCCCATCATTGGTGTCAGTGGGAGGAATAGTGCCCCATCATTGGTGTCAGTGGGAGGAATAGTGCCCCATCATTGGTGTCAGTGGGAGGAATAGTGCCCCATCATTGGTGTCAGTGGGAGGAATAGTGCCCCATCATTGGTGTCAGTGGGAGGAATAGTGCCCCATCATTGGCATCAATGAGAGGAATAGTGCCCCATCATTGGTATCAGTGGAAGGAATCGTGCCCCATCATTGGTGTCAGTGGGAGGAATAGTGCCCCATCATTGGTATCAGTGAGAGGAATAGTGCCCCATCATTGGTGTCAGTGAGAGGAATAGTGCCCCATCATTGGTATCAGTGAGAGGAATAGTGCCCCATCATTGGTATCAGTGGAAGGAATCGTGCCCCATCATTGGTGTCAGTGGGAGGAATAGTGCCCCAGGATACTTCCCGCTAAGTGTAGATATATAATCATCTTGGACATCAGGTGGTTATACCCGGATCAGGGCTGCTGAATCGCAGTGATCAGTCTCTATACAATCCTCTCTGGGTTTTCTTTTTTCTCCTCTTGAATGGAGAAAATGGAACATTTTATACGTTTTCTCTTTGCTGGAGGAGAAACATTTGAATAAAGAACAGTGTGTGATAAAAAATAAAATTAAAGATAAAAAATCTACATCAGGATGTGATCGAGGTCAGTGACAGGATCAGTTTTGGGATCAAAGGTCACAGTCAAAGCCAAACATTGGGGTCAAAGGTCAGGACCAAATATTTGAGGTGAAATTTAAAAAAAGAGCATTTTTAAATTTAAATTTAGTGTCGGTGTCAGTTGGTGTCAGTGTACTTAACTGCTTGCTGCCCTCTCACAGTAGATTTACTGCCACTGGGCGGCAGCTGCAGACTAGGCAACGTACCCATATGTCACCACCTACTTCTGGGTTATACTCGCCCCCTGCTGACCCGTGCTGTGATTGGACATAGCACAAGTTTGTTAGCAGGTTTCAGCCAATAGTTTTGGCTAAATACCTGCTAATCAGCTGTGGCCAATCACAGCACAGAGTTTTCTGTGTTTGCAAACACACAGAACTTTGTACACAGAACAGTGATCTGGCTGTTTCTTCTCCCTGAAAAGCAGCACATATTACACACATTAGACTTGTTAGGCACACAGGTAAAGTGATATCAAAGGATCATTTTTTATTTATTTTATAAGAAACATGTTTTACGTACCTGTTCTGTGTATTGGTTTTGGACAGAGCAACCCCGATCCTCCTCTTCTCTGGTCCCCAGCTGGTGCTCCTGGCCCCTCGCCCTGCTGAGTGCCCCCAAAGATACAAGCTTACTTCGGGGGCACTCCTGTGTGCTTTCTCCCAAGCTGCCTCTGTCTGTCTATAAGATAAACAGAGCGTGGCTCAGCCCTGATCCCCCCTCCCCCACTTAATCCTCACTGGCTGTCATTGACAGCAGTGGGAGCCGATTGGAAAATAAAGAAAGAAAACCAAAATGTAATTTATCTTTTTCATATTTCAAAACCTTTAACAAAATAAGATCTGCAAAATACTCACCATACCTCTTGGGGTGTCAACTTTCCAAAAAGGGGTAATTTGGGGGGTGTTCGCACTATCCTGGAATTTAAGGGCCTCCAAAACTGTAATAGGTAGTCAGGAAAACAAATGCAAAAGTTACGCCCTTTGAAAGCTCGAAGGTTCTCATTGGATTTTGGGAGCCCGTACATAGCTAGGCTCCGAAAAAGTCTCACACGTGATATTACCATACTCAGGAGTAATAGAATGAGTTTTGGGGTGTAATGCCAATGTATACCCATGAGGCGTGTGAGAAATATCTCATTAGATTGACAACTTTGTAAGGAAAAATATTTTTTGGCATTTTCCGAAAACTTGAGTTTATGGAAGATTTTATTTTTTGCCACAACATGCCTCTCAGCAAATACCTTGGGGTGTCTACTTTCCAAAAAGGGATAATTTGAGGGGTGTTTTTAATGTTCTGGCATTTTTGTGCCTCAAGAAATGTGATGGGCTGGGGCGCATGCGCGGCATGGATCGGAGCGGCAGCATCTGAAAAGAGCTTTGTCCGTCTCAGGGCTTCCAGCCACAGAAACATTATCACCCATTACTGGCACAAATAGGCATCCCCGCACACAGACTCCTGTGCATGCCTACATCGCGGAAAGAAGAGGAGAGGACGAAAGCAGAAGTCCCTCACACACTACCTCCTCAGGTCAGTAGAACGGGCAGCTTGGCTAAAAATGGCGCCGGCTCCCTGCCCACCTCATCAGAGTCTTCCTCTCCTGCAAAAGAAAAACCGCTGCAGAACTCTGAGACACCTGGAAACAGCGAGTACATTCTCCTCTCAAAAGCTGAATTGGACATCAGCTTAGACACACTTTGTACTAAATTGCTCACTAAATTCCAGTCAGAATTCTACTTCTACTCTATCTCAAGAAATAGCAGCCCTGGGCTCACGTACATACCTACTAGAAAATAAACATGATGAACTAGCAATAGCGTTTAATGATTTATCCAGAGAACATGAAAGTCTATCCTCAGCCTTTACACAATTACAAGCACATGTGGAGGATATAGACAACAGAAACAGAAGAAATAATCTCAGGATCAGGGGGGCTCCAGAATCCATTACGGATTTACCTGCATACACCACCAAATTACTTTTGTTTCTGTTACCCGACCAAAACCCCCAGTCCTTCACATGCGATCACATACATCGCGCATTAAGTGCTAACCCCCCCCCCCGACAACCCCCCTCCCCCGGGACATAGTCCTTTGCATGAAAGACTTTTTAGTGAAGGAAGCTATAATGAGAGCAGCACGTAGCCTCAGAAATATCACTCTGGGGGGAGTTCAGCTACAGATATACCCGGATATTTCTCAAGCAACACCGGACAGACGCAGGAAAATGAAAGAAATCACCACGGTTCTTTCCACAGCCAGAATCAGATACAGATGGGGGTTTCCTTTTAACCACATGCTGACCAGCCGACGCAGTTGTACTGTGGCAGAATAGCACGGCTGAACGAAACAACGGTATGTAACGTCGCTTCGCCCTGTGGCCACTAGGGAGCGCATGCGCTTCGCCGGAGGCACGTGCCCCCCGCTCGCCCCCCGAGCCATTGCGAGTGCCCAATTACCGCCGGGCTCCCGCGATCGCTCGGGGCACACGGAGAACCCGGAACTGTGTGTAAACACACAGTTTCCGGTTCTCTGAGGGGAGAACTGACAGATTGTCTGCTCATACAGAGTATGAACAGATGATCTGTTAGCTTCCCTGCACAGTCCACATCCCCCTTCAGTTAGAACACTCCCTAGGACACACATTAACCCCTTCAAGGCCAGTGACATTTTTACAGTAATCAATGCATTTTTAATCGCACTGATCACTGTATTAATGACAATGGTCCCAAAAACGTGTCAAAATTCTCCGTGTCCGATGTGCTCGCCATAATGTCTCAGTCATGATAAAAATCGCTGATCTCCGCCATTACTAGTAAAAAAAAATTATTAATAAAAATGCCATAAAACTATCCCCTATTTTGTAGACGCTATAACTTTTACGCAAACCAATCAATATACGCTTATTGCGTTTTTTTTTACCAAAAATATGTAGATTACATATTGGCCTAAACTGAGGAAAAAATGTTTTTTTATATATTTTTTGGGGGATATTTATTATAGCAAAAAGTAAAAAATACTGCATTTTTTTTTCAAAATTGTCGCTCTTTTTTGTTTATAGCGCAAAAAATAAAAACCGCAGAGGTGATCAAATACCACCAAAAGAAAGCTCTATTTGTGGGAAAAAAAGGATGTCAATTTTGTTTGGGAGCCACGTTGCACGACCGCGCAATTGTCAGCTAAAGCGACGCAGTGCCATATCGCAAAAAGTGCTCTGGTCTTTGGCCAGCCAAATGGTCCGGGGCTGAAGTGGTTAAGCTGATTATATCACACAATGGTACAACCTATATCGCCACCTCTATCCCTGAAGGTCAGGATATCTTGGTCAAATTGGGCCTATGGAACCCCAATACCTTCCTCGCACCCCTTCTACTCCCCGTCAAGCCCCTATATGGAGCACCCCCTCACTTCGTGGGGATAGACGCAGAACCAGACACAAAGTTGGTCAATGGAGCCCAAATTAACTTTATATCCTCACAAAGATTTACCAGAAATGTATTAATACTCTTTTTTTTGTGTGTTTCTTCAGTTTTTCTCTTCCTCCCTTTTTTGGAGTAGATATAATATCTGCCATGGGATACAAGATATACAAGTCATATTACATCCGGCAAAAACAAGTAAAATTTACTATACTAACTCAATATGCTAAATTTTTTTTCCTGCAGTTAAGACTGTTGTCATTAGCTTAATAGGAATCCAACACTGACATCTTCAGCCTTAAATTAGAACTGTAAGTAAATTACACCCACTATCACCTAATATGCTCAACAGGTCTCTTTGATTCCTTAACGCTGACATTTTGTGGCATTAAATGGAACTACGGATATTTCACAACTACTAAAGAAATAAGACGACCATCCATTTACCACACTAATATCTAACAGCTTACAACCAAATATAGAAGCAATGATAACCATGAAGGACCTAGACATTTTTTTCCCTTTAATCCCAGCCAAAAACTTCTCCTATGTTTATTACATTAAAATTCAGCCGGGGCTTTGGATTTTCCTAACTGAAATCAGACACAATTTTTTTTCAATGGCTCTGAGAACTGAGGAGGTATATAACCACAGATGGACACAGACTCGTTCCAAAAACCTCCCTCACAATTGCCTTTCTCTATGGGTATACAAAATGGACACTACTATACCTACTTAAGTTTATATAAGGTAATATATAGGCGTTCCTCGGTGGAACACTTACATTTCTTTGATGTTTGACATTCTACCAAAATTATAATGTTTACTTCAGTTACTATAGTTAAACATATCGCAGTTCTTTAAAACAAGTTATTTTATTATAATTGCACAGTTAATAATATAACATTTATTAGTCGTGGATCTCCGCCCACATGACGACATGAATCACCCCCCCTCAGTCGTTATCCACCTTCCATTATTATTGATACAATCCAAGTTGTTTAGATATATTGACTTATATTTTTTCAACTGGTTCACTATTTTTTATTTATTTTTTTTATTATTTTTTTTTTAACTCAAATACAATTAGACTGAGATTGAGACATGGTGGTCTCACAAGTATTCTCGGTCGGTTGGATATTTTCCTATCCCCCAACCCCATATTCCCTTCCTATCATAGATTTAAGGTACACTCTAAATATGTTATCAGATATATATTTGTTTCTATATGTAATAATAGTTATGGTACATCTCCATCGAATTATCAATTAATCGTTTGTTCTAAGAGAAATGCATTTTCCACAAACTCCTTGTACACCTGGTTGACCTCAGAAACAGTAAATAATGATTGTAATCTAGACAATACCCCCGTCCTTTTTCATCACACAATCTACCATCATGACCATCAAGATTATTTCACACAATGTACAGGGATTTAACTCCCCAAACAAAAGGAAAAAAGCCTTCTTACAATATAAGAAATTAAATGCAAAAGTAATTCTATTACAGGAAACTCACTTTATGAAAGATAATCACCCACATTTTTTCCATAAAGCTTATAATCAATCTTTCTATACCTCAACATCCACCAAAACCAAAGGAGTAGCTATCTTTATCCACCAATCCTTCCCTCTAGAGGTTCAACAGGTTTACAAGGATCAAGACAGTAGATTTATTATAATTAACGGTATCCTATCTGGCAGAGAACCGACAATTGCCAATGTGTATGCACCAAATGACACACAAACCACATTCTTCACACAATTTTTTAACATCTTACAGCACTACCATTCACCACATATTATACTAGGCGGAGACTTTAACTCCGTATTACAACCAAATTTAGAACGCAGTAGACTTAATATGCACTCAAAAACATTTTCAAAAACAACCTCTGCACATATTAATGATTTACAACTCATTCACTCATGGAGAGCATTAAACATAGGGGGGTGGGGAATATACCTTCTACTCACACCCACACCATTCCTACTCATGCTTAGACTATATTTTTTGTACTCCTATAATCTTAGCTAATGCACAGGAAGCATCAATCCATCCATGTTCCTGGTCCTGTGGCGTCTCCAGTTTTCATATTTAGGGGGGGCACATGGGGGGACAGGGACAAAAGTAGGGGGGCAACTATAAAATGCAAATATATATATATATATATATATATATATATATATATATATATATCTCCTGGGGCCCTTTACTAAGACCCCACAATGGCCCTTTCACATGTTCTGCAGGGAGTTCCCTTCCTACTGTATTGGGGCCCCCCAGGGTGGCAGAAAACAAGAGATATATGTCACCAGCATACCAAGAAAATATAAGGATCCAAAGCAGTGAGAGAACTATCAGGGTTGCAAAGGTTGTCTTGCCACCGGGCCCTGGTGTTCTGCCACTGTGAGGTTCCCCAGCCTCCTCTTGCTGTACTGCCCCTGCTATTGACAGCGTTAGTCTGAGAAATCAGTCTGTTTTATCAGTAACTGAGAGTCCTGGTGGAGTCCTTCCTGCAACTCGCTCTTCTCCCTGCCAATGAGGATGCAGGGGAAGGAGCAGATCGGGCGGCCCTGGTTGTGTGAGCGCTCGCATTATGCAGTGTCAGTGAGCAGAGGGAGGAATCACCCGCAGGAGCTGACTGGGGACTCTCTCCCTCTTAGACAAAAAAAAAAAAAAATTTTATTGGGGGGGCACATGGTGGGGCACAGCATAATGTTGGGGGGGTCAGGGCCCCCTCTGGCCCCCCCTAGGGATGCCATTGTCCTGGTCCGATCATCATATAACCATTCTTAGTACACAATTTATAGGTCTCTCTTCAACACCATACTCATGGAGACTCAACAAATCTTTATTAACCACTTAAGCTAAGGTGACCAGATTTTAAAATGAAAACCGGGGCAAATAGTAAACTATTTTATAAGCATATTTTCCTCAAATGATATATGCAGTGTGTGTGGTATGTGTTTAAGGAATGATTGTATGATGTATACGTTATTTCTGGAAATCATTTCATACCAGCCCCATAGCATTATTATACCAGCCCAACCGCATAACATTATTATGTTCTGGTTCACAAAAGGGAAAACCATGCATTTTAAAGCACAGTTGAAGAGTGTATTATACTCACCAGTGCCCATCAGTGCAGCCTGTTCAGTGCCCATCAGTGCAGCCTGTTCAGTGCCCATCAGTGCAGCCTGTTCAGTGCGAATCAGATCAGCTTGTTCAGTGCCCATCAGATCAGCCCGTTCAGTGCCAATCAGATCAGCCCGTTCATTGCCCATCAATGCAGCCTGTTCAGTGCCCATCAATGCAGCCTGTTCAGTGCCCATCAGCTCAGCCTGTTCAGTGCCCATCAGCTCAGCCTGTTCCCCCTGATGAAGACACGTGACTCCCTGTGTCGAAGATGCGTAGGGGAGGGGCCAGGACGGAGCGATCAGCACAGAGCTGGGTTGTGGAGCTCTCACACCCCGCAGCACGCCGCACAGCCGTTTTTTTCCTATGTTATGTTTGGTGCACATGAGCACCTTATAAATGTGAGTACCCCATGTGGGGATTGGATGTGATTTTAATAAAAGTATCCTACGGTATTATACTATATTAGCCTTTTTCTTTTATATGGTCTGATGTGAGTGGAGCCATAAAGAATCTAGTGTGGGAATCAGCTGTACCTAATACTGAGCCCAGGGGTGGCTCCAAAAGCGTGTATTGACACAATTAAAACCTGTGTCACACGCTCCAAGGTGAGCGCAATCACATTGGGGGTCACCAAGGCACTTCACAGCATGTTTTTCTTTCGGCACGTTTGATTCAAAACCGGAACTTTTTCTTTGAACCATCACCATTACACTGACTTTTATTTGAACTTGGTCACTTTATGTTACTGGATTGGAAGATTTTTTCACGGATGTGATTTGAACACCTTTATTAGGGCGATTATAGTTTCAATTCGCCCACGCATGTGATTGATTTACTCTGTTTGTGTTTTACGAATATATATATTGTTTTATTTAATTTTTTTCTTTTTCATTTTAATCACAGTGGATCTACATATGTGTAACATTTTTTAGCATATACACCTTATTAGTAGGGATGAGCCGAACACCCCCCTGTTCGGTTCGCACCAGAACATGCGAACAGGAAAAAAATTCGTTCGAACACGCGAACACCGTTAAAGTCTATGGGACATGAACATGAATAATCAAAAGTGCTAATTTTAAAGGCTAATATGCAAGTTATTGTCATTAAAAGTGTTTGGGGACCCGGGTCCTGCCCCAGGGGACATGTATCAATGCAAAAAAAAGTTTTAAAAACGGCCGTTTTTTCAGGAGCAGTGATTTTAATAATGCTTAAAGTCAAACAATAAAAGTGTAATATCCCTTTAAATTTCCTACCTGGGGGGTGTCTATAGTATGCCTGTAAAGGGGCGCATGTTTCCCGTGTTTAGAACAGTCTGACAGCAAAATGACATTTTGAAGGAAAAAACACATTTAAAACTACCGCGGCTATTGCATTGCCGACAATACACATAGAAGTTCATGGATAAAAACGGCATGGGAATTCCCCACAGGGCAACCCCGAACCAAAATTAAAAAAAAAAAAATGATGTGGGAGTCCCCCTAAATTCCATACAAGGCCCTTCAGGTCTGGTATGGATATTAAGGGGAACCCCAGCCAAAATTAAAAAAAAAATTGACGTGGGGTTCCCCCTAAATTCCATACCAGACCCTTCAGGTCTGGTATGGATTTTAAGGGGAACCCCGCGCCAAAAAAAAAAAAAAAAAACGGCGTGGGGTCCCCCTAAAAATCCATACCAGACCCTTATCCGAGCACGCAACCTGGCAGGCCGCAGGAAAAGAGGGGGGACGAGAGTGTGGCCCCCCCCCCTCCTGAGCCGTACCAGGCCACATGCCCTCAACATTGGGAGGGTGCTTTGGGGTAGCCCCCCAAAACACCTTGTCCCCATGTTGATGAAGACAAGGGCCTCATCCCCACAACCCTGGCCGGTGGTTGTGGGGGTCTGCGGGCGGTGGGCTTATCGGAATCTGGAAGCCCCCTTTAACAAGGGGACCCCCAGATCCCGGCCCCCCCCCTGTGTGAAATGGTAAGGGGGTACTTACCCCTACCATTTCACTAAAAAACTGTCAAAAATGTTAAAAATGACAAGAGACAGTTTTTGACAATTCCTTTACTTAAATGTTTCTTCTTTCTTCCTTCATCTTCTTCTTCTGGTTCTTCTGGCTCTTCTGGTTCTTCCTCCGGCGTTCTCGTCCAGCATCTCCTCCGCGGCGTCTTCTATCTTCTTCTCCTCGGGCCGCTCCGCACCCATGGCATGAGGGGGGAGGCTCCCGCTCTTCTCTTCATCTTCTTCATCTTCTTCATCTTCTTCTTCATCTTCTTCTTCTTTTCTTCATTTCTTCTCCGGGCCGCTCCGCAGCCATGCTGGCATGGTGGGAGGCTCCCGCTGTGTGACGGCGTCTCTTCGTCTGACGGTTCTTAAATAACAGGGGGCGGGGCCATCCGGTGACCCCGCCCCCCTCTGACGCACGGTGACTTGACGGGACTTCCCTGTGACGTCACGGGGAATGCCACAGGGAAGTCCCGTCATGTCCCGTGCGTCAGAGGGGGGCGGGGTCACCGGGTGGCCCCGCCCCCCTTTATTTAAGAACCGTCAGACGAAGAGACGCCGTCACACAGCGGGAGCCTCCCACCATGCCAGCATGGCTGCGTAGTGGCCCGGAGAAGAAATGAAGAAGAGAAGAAGGAAGAAGAGAAGAAGAAGAAGAAGAAGATGAAGAAGAGAAGAAGATGAAGAGAAGAGCGGGAGCCTCCCCCCCCATGCCATGGGTGCGGAGCGGCCCGAGGAGAAGAAGATAGAAGACGCCGCGGAGGAGATGCTGGACGAGAACGCCGGAGGAAGAACCAGAAGAGCCAGAAGAACCAGAAGAAGATGAAGGAAGAAAGAAGAAGCATTTAAATAAAGGAATTGTCAAAAACTGTCTCTTGTCATTTTTAACATTTTTGACAGTTTTTTAGTGAAATGGTAGGGGTAAGTACCCCCTTACCATTTCACACAGGGGGGGGCCGGGATCTGGGGGTCCCCTTGTTAAAGGGGGCTTCCAGATTCCGATAAGCCCCCCGCCCGCAGACCCCCACAACCACCGGCCAGGGTTGTGGGGATGAGGCCCTTGTCTTCATCAACATGGGGACAAGGTGTTTTGGGGGGCTACCCCAAAGCACCCTCCCAATGTTGAGGGCATGTGGCCTGGTACGGTTCAGGAGGGGGGGGGGCCACACTCTCGTCCCCCCCTCTTTTCCTGCGGCCTGCCAGGTTGCGTGCTCGGATAAGGGTCTGGTATGGATTTTTGGGGGGACCCCACGCCGTTTTTTTTTTTTTTTTGGCGCGGGGTTCCCCTTAAAATCCATACCAGACCTGAAGGGTCTGGTATGGAATTTAGGGGGAACCCCACGTCAATTTTTTTTTTAAATTTTGGCTGGGGTTCCCCTTAATATCCATACCCCCCCCTCCTGAGCCGTACCAGGCCACATGCCCTCAACATTGGGAGGGTGCTTTGGGGTAGCCCCCCAAAACACCTTGTTCCCATGTTGATGAAGACAAGGGCCTCATCCCCACAACCCTGGCCGGTGGTTGTGGGGGTCTGCGGGCGGGGGGCTTATCGGAATCTGGAAGCCCCCTTTAACAAGGGGACCCCCAGATCCCGGCCCCCCCCCTGTGTGAAATGGTAAGGGGGTACTTACCCCTACCATTTCACTAAAAAACTGTCAAAAATGTTAAAAATGACAAGAGACAGTTTTTGACAATTCCTTTATTTAAATGTTTCTTCTTTCTTCCTTCATCTTCTTCTTCTTCTGGTTCTTCTGGCTCTTCTGGTTCTTCCTCCGGCGTTCTCGTCCAGCATCTCCTCCGTGGCGTCTTCTATCTTCTTCTCCTCGGGCCGCTCCGCACCCATGGCATGAGGGGGGAGGCTCCCGCTCTTCTCTTCATCTTCTTCATCTTCTTCATCTTCTTCTTCATCTTCTTCTTCTTTTCTTCATTTCTTCTCCGGGCCGCTCCGCAGCCATGCTGGCATGGTGGGAGGCTCCCGCTGTGTGACGGCGTCTCTTCGTCTGACGGTTCTTAAATAACGGGGGGCGGGGCCATCCGGTGACCCCGCCCCCCTCTGACGCACGGTGACTTGACGGGACTTCCCTGTGACATCACAGGGAATGCCACAGGGAAGTCCCGTCATGTCCCGTGCGTCAGAGGGGGGCGGGGTCACCGGGTGGCCCCGCCCCTCGTTATTTAAGAACCGTCAGACGAAGAGACGCCGTCACACAGCGGGAGCCTCCCACCATGCCAGCATGGCTGCGTAGTGGCCCAGAGAAGAAATGAAGAAGAGAAGAAGGAAGAAGAGAAGAAGAAGAAGAAGAAGATGAAGAAGAGAAGAAGATGAAGAGAAGAGCGGGAGCCTCCCCCCCCATGCCATGGGTGCGGAGCGGCCCGAGGAGAAGAAGATAGAAGACGCCGCGGAGGAGATGCTGGACGAGAACGCCGGAGGAAGAACCAGAAGAGCCAGAAGAACCAGAAGAAGATGAAGGAAGAAAGAAGAAGCATTTAAATAAAGAAATTGTCAAAAACTGTCTCTTGTCATTTTTAAAATTTTTGACAGTTTTTTAGTGAAATGGTAGGGGTAAGTACCCCCTTACCATTTCACACAGGGGGGGGGGCGGGATCTGGGGGTCCCCTTGTTAAAGGGGGCTTCCAGATTTCGATAAGCCCCCCGCCCACAGACCCCCACAACCACCGGCCAGGGTTGTGGGGATGAGGCCCTTGTCTTCATCAACATGGGGACAAGGTGTTTTGGGGGGCTACCCCAAAGCACCCTCCCAATGTTGAGGGCATGTGGCCTGGTACGGTTCAGGAGGGGGGGGGGCCACACTCTCGTCCCCCCCTCTTTTCCTGCGGCCTGCCAGGTTGCGTGCTCGGATAAGGGTCTGGTATGGATTTTTGGGGGGACCCCACGCCGTTTTTTTTTTTTTTTTGGCGCGGGGTTCCCCTTAAAATCCATACCAGACCTGAAGGGTCTGGTATGGAATTTAGGAGGAACCCCACGTCAATTTTTTTTTTAAATTTTGGCTGGGGTTCCCCTTAATATCCATACCAGACCTGAAGGGCCTTGTATGGAATTTAGGGGGACCCCCACATCATTTTTTTTTTTTAATTTTGGTTCGGGGTTCCCCTGTGGGGAATTCCAATGCCGTTTTTATCAATGAACTTCTATGTGTATTGTCGGCAATGCAATAGCCGCGGGTAGTTTTAAATGAGTTTTTTCCTTCCAAATGTCATTTTGCTGTCAGACTGTTCTAAACACAGGAAACATGCGCCCCTTTACAGGCATACTATAGACACCCCCCAGGTACGAAATTTAAAGGGATATTGCACTTTTATTGTTTGACTTTAAGCATTAATAAAATCACTGCTCCTGAAAAAACGTCCGTTTTTAAAACTTTTTTTTGCATTGATCCATGTCCCCTGGGGCAGGACCCGGGTCCCCAAACACTTTTTATGACAATAACTTGCATATAAGCCTTTAAAATTAGCACTTTTGATTTCTCCCATAGACTTTTAAAGGGTGTTCCGCGGCATTCGAATTTGCCGCGAACACCCCAAATTGTTCGCTGTTCGGCGAACTTGCGAACAGCCAATGTTCGAGTAGAACATGAGTTCGACTCGAACTCGAAGCTCATCCCTACTTATTAGGAATGATTATATTTTAATCACTGTGGATTGTATATTTATCTTATTACGTTTTTCTATGCACATTGCACTTTGTGATTTATTGCACTAGATATTTTTTAGTGTGTTTGGTCATAGGATTCACACAGCAGGTGATCTTAGTAAGTGATCAGAGCTTTAGGATTCACACAGCAGGTGATTTTAGTAAGTGATCAGAGCTTTAGGCTCTATTTGATTTGCACGCTTTATTATCTATGATTTGTACTTAGATTTACAGTTATTCAGTTACACCCCTAGGCGCGGCGCATTTTTTTCATATATCATTTATCGCACGGTCATGAATACGTGATCTGCGCCTGCAGCCGGGTAGCTGTTTGGTTGAATTTCCATTAAGGCACTGGATAATTGTGGCTCGCAAGATTTTTTTCCATAGCTCAGCCTGTTCAGTGCCCATAAATGCAGCCTGTTCAGTGCCAATCAGATCAGCTTGTTCAGTGCCAATCAGATCGGCACGTTCAGTGCCAATCAGATCAGCACGTTCAGTGCCAATCAGATCAGCACGTTCAGTGCCAATCAGATCAGCACGTTCAGTGCCCATCAATGCAGCCTGTTCAGTGCCAATCAGCTCAGCCTGTTCAGTGCCCATCAATGCAGCCTGTTCAGTACCCATCAGCTCAGCCTGTTCAGTGCCCATCAATGCAGCCTGTTCAGTGCCAATCAGCTCAGCCTGTTCAGTGCCCATCAATGCAGCCTGTTCAATGCCAATCAGCTCAGCCTGCTCAGTGCCCATCAGCTCAGCCTTACCTAGAGGAGAGAAGTCGGTGCCCATCAGCTCAGCCTGCTCATTGACCATCAGCTCAGCCTGTTCAGTGCCCATCAGCTCAGCCTTATCTAGAGGAGAGAAGTCGGATTATGTAGAGCGGGGATCTCCCATGCGGCTGCTGTCCTCAGACAAAGTCCCACCTCCTATGATAGACGTCACCAGTGTGCTGCCTATCATAGGAGCCGGCTAAGGGGGCAGGACTTCGTCTGACAGCTGGGTAAGCAGGATATCCCCACTCTGTATAATCTGGCGGCACTCGCCCCTCCCAGTTCGAGACAGACCAAACCCAGCAGGAATTAATGGAGGATGGGGAGGCACCGCCACACTGGATATTTCACAGCCCAGGTAAATATAGAGATGGGTTAACCAGACATTCTAACCTGCAAAAATAATTTCAGGGAGGTTGAAAACTCAATTTAACACAACTAGAGGATGATCAAATGAAATGGAGTCAGTATACAGAGGTTTACTTCCTCTGAGAGATATTAAAGGAGCGCTCTAACCATAAGCACTTCAGTAATTTGAAATGGTCATGGTGGTAGGAGTCGGTATGTGCAGTGTTTCTGCTTGAAACAGGTAGGAGGGCTGAGAGAGAGAGAAGTGGGACTGAGAGAGAGGGAGGGCTGCGAGAGAGAGGGGGGTGGATGGAGAGAGAGAGGGGGAGGGTGATAGAGAGGGGGATGAGAGAGATGGAAGGTGTTGGAGAAGTGAGTGAGAGAGAGAGAGAGAGAGAGAGAGAGAGAGAGAGAGAGAGAGAGAGAGAGAGAGAGAGAGAGAGAGAGAGAGAGAGAGAGAGAGAGAGAGAGAGAGAGAGAGAGAGAGAGAGAGAGAGAGAAGGAGGAGGAGGAGGAGGAGGAGAGAGAGAGAGAAGAGAGAGAGAGAGAGAGAGAGAGAGAGAGAGAGAGAGAGAGAGAGAGAGAGAGAGAGAGAGAGAGAGAGAGAGAGAGAGAGAGAGAGAGAGAGAGAGAGAGAGAAGAAGGAGGAGGAGGAGGAGAGAGAGAGAGAGAGAGAGAGAGAGAGAGAGAGAGAGAGAGAGAGAGAGAGAGAGAGAGAGATGGGTATTCTCAGTGGTGGGGCAGTGCTCAGTCGTTGTTGGTAGTGGGCAGTGCTGTGTGGCCCCAGGGATTAGGCTGGGTCCTGGGGAGAGGATGAAACATGAGCAGAGCTGTCCCCGTACACAGCATAGGACTGTGGACAAGCTCCCTCACCTGTGGAGGACCCGTGCACCCCAAGTGTGTACACTGTCCTCAGCTGTGCAGACTGTTCCCTCCAAGGGTGAGTGAAGCCTGGGACAGAAGCCTCTTATGGGGTTCCGAACCAGTGGCGGCTGGTGCTCAAAATTTTTTTGGGGGGCGTGGCCAACCGGGGAAGAAGATGGACGCTTGATCATATAGCTCTTCAGCCAGGGGACACAATCCAGTGCAATCGGCCGCCATCACAACTCCTTCAACAACAATCTGCACCCATCCTTGCTCCGCACGTCCAGGAGACAAAGATGCAGCCATCCAGGAAGAGATTTACGGACCACAAGCCACAAAAACTGACAGAATTTGCCTACAAGCCTACAAGCCGGCGGGCTAGAAATCCTAAGATAGCCCCAGCCAGGCCGCACTGCAAACAGCGTACATGGACCTCCCGGATGCTATGCCAGATGAACAACTGGATGCAGGTACCGTGGTTGATCTCTCCCAGACCCCAGAAGGTGACCCTCTCCCTGGCAGCCCAGCTAAAGCTAAGATGCGGCTGGACACGCCGCCGCAGGGGACACAGCCCCCTGCAAATTAAGGCCCAGGCTCCTATCCCCTTCTCCCTAGACCAGGCCCTGCACTCCTCCATGTCCTCCTTCCCCACCTCAGGCCAGCCAGTCATGGATACCACCCTGAAAGAGATGCTCATCTCCCTGCAGACCTCCCTCATGATCTTTCATCCCTGTTTCACAAGATCACCTCTGACATCCACTCACTGGATGATAGAGTGACTAACGCTGAGAGGGAGCTGTATGCATGCACCTCCACAGTGAATGAAACCATTGAAGCTTATGATGCTGTTAAAGAAGAATAGGCATGGATGCGCGCCAAGCTGGCCGATTTAGAAGACAGGTCTCGCAGGAACAACGGCAAACTGAGGGGTATCCCCGAGACTATACTACCCGTGGACCTGCTACATTATGCAAAAGAATTGATGCATATACCGTATTTATCGGCGTATAACACGTACTTTTTTCCCTTAAAATCAGGGGAAAGTCGCAGGTGCGTGTTATACGCCGATCCCCGCCGATCCCGAGCTGTCCAAATTTCAAAATCGCGGACAGCGATTTGAAAATGGCACCGCCAGAGCCGAAGTACACAGAGCAGGTCCTCGGCTCTTTCCGGCGGCTCTCGTTTACTTTCGGCTCCACTCGTAGTCCCGAGCGGAGCTATCCGAGTAGGTTCGCCATTTTCAAATCGCGGACCGTGATTTTGAAGCCCTGGAAGCAGGGACAGGGGATCCCAGGCTGCACTGGGGCAAGGCTGCACTGGGGAAGGCTGCACTGGGGAAGGCTGCACTGGGGAAGGCTGCACTGGGGAAGGCTGCACTGGGGAAGGCTGCACTGACAAGGCTGCACTGACAAGGCTGCACTGGGGAAGGCTGCACTGACAAGGCTGCACTGGGGAAGGCTGCACTGACAAGGCTGCACTGACAAGGCTGCACTGACAAGGCTGCACTGACATGGCTGCACTGACAAGGCTGCAATGAAGGGCATTTAAATGTAAGTTTTTTTCCCTTCAACTTCCCTCCTAAAAGTTTTTTTTCCTTAAAATTCCCTCCTAAATTGGGGTGCGTGTTATACGCCGGTGCGTGTTATATGCCGATAAATACGGTAGTTATCCCTGAAGCATCACTGCGAGATGTAATTATTGACAGGATTCATAGAATCGCTAAACCATCCCATCTGGCAGCCTCGGTCCCTAGAGATGTTTTGATGAGGGTCCACTTCTACCACACCAAAGAAAAACTCCTCCTCCTGGGACTCAGAGCCAAATCACCCTTACCTGCTCCTTATACTGGGATCCAACTGTTCCCTGACCTGTCAAAGTATACCCTCCAACTGAGACGTCAACTGAATCCGATCACCAAGGGCCTGCAAAACCATAAGTTACAATATAAATGGCGCTACCCTGCCACCATCCTCATTGTGCACAATGGGCAAACCCACGCGATTGGAGATCTAGACAAGGGCCTGAAACTCCTCCACTCCTCAGGTATAATTCCGGAACCACCCTCAGCTCTGCTCCTCATGACAGAGGATCGACTTCAACTGGACAACTGGATCGCAACTTCAACTGAAAGATACAACCTTCCATGATACATTTGGCCGATAACAGTCATTATAGCTCCCCTGAGCTCTGGCCACCCGCTATTCCTGCCCTCCCCTTCCCACGATACTAACTCTCTATACCCCCAAAATAGAGGTCTTTACGGTGCTTAGCACCCCCTTTAAGTTTCTTTTTTGTTGATACAATTATCAACAACTTTTCCGACATTGCCGTAGACATTGCCGATGCCTTCAGTGTCTACTATGGAGACCTATATAACCTAAAACAAGACCCCCATACCCCTCAACCCACACAAGATGGCATTGACCAATTTCTCCACAATATAAACCTACCCAAATTAACCGATGACCAACTGACCACCCTGAACGCCCCATTCACTGACCAGGAGATCAAGACAACTATTGATTCGCTACCTAGTGGTAAAGCACCAGGCCCTGACGGTATGACAGGGGAATACTATAAACAATTTTCCTCACAACTAATCCCACATCTCACTGAGCTCTTCAATCACGCTGCCTCCTCTGCTATCTTCTCGAAAGAATACTTGAAAGCGTTGGTCATTACGATACCGAAGCCAGGGAAACAGTCAAATGTCCCCCAAAATTTTCGCCCAATCTCTTTGCTCAACCTTGACCTCAAAATATACGCTACAACCTTAGCAACAAGATTACTTAACATCATGCCCACTATTATACACCAAGACCAGACAGGATTCACAAAAGGCAGACAATCCTCAGATACCATCAGAAGAATGATTAACTTAATACATCATGCTGAATCCACTGGAACGCCTTCTCTGCTCCTTTCCCTGGATGCAGAGAAGGCGTTTGACAGGGTCCACTGGTCCTACCTCGAAGTGGTCCTCTAGAAATTTGGGTTCCAAGGCCAAATTCTAAGAGCCATTATGGCATTATATTCCAATCCCGAGGACCAGGTATACACAGAGGGCATGCTCTCCCGTCCATTCCCTATTACAAACGGCACCCGCCAGGGATGCCCCCTCTCCCCTCTAATATTTAATATGCTCATGGGTCCCATATCCGCTCCCACCCCAACATCTCAGGCCTTCAAATTGGCCCCTCTCACCACAAAATCAGTCTCTTCGCTGATTATGTAATTCTCATCCTTACTAATCCGACTGTTTCCCTGGCAGAAGTACAAAAACTGCTCAATTGGTTTAGCTCGGTCTCATACTATAAAGTCAACACGACCAAATCCTTCCTATTAGATATAAACTTAAACGCCACCATGAAAAACCTCTTACAACTACAACAAACAAACGATATTTAACAAATTCCTTTGGAATGGAAAACGGCCTAGATATGCCCATCACAAATTGGTTAAACACGAACTAGTTGGAGGAACGGGATCTATAGATTTTGAGGATTATTACTTGGCAACCATCCTAGCCCAATTACCCTCCTGGTTCCAAAAGTACCCGAACACACTATGGGGACAAATTGAGAACTCCTCACTCACACGGCCCAATTTGAAAACCTGGCTACTAAGCACACCGCTAGGCACTACAATACCAATGTCTATATCTCCAACCATGAGAGCATTGGCACACGCTTGGATAAAATAATCAGCCCTACTGACATTCACACCCACCAAGCCACAATCCTATATTCCCTTAAACTCTCTACTATATCTAGTACCTGAACTCTCGCTATCAATATGGACCCTCAAAGGCATACACTCCCTGCAAGATTTAATACATGACAACCGCATTAAAACATTCTCCCAACTACCTACATCCGAACACTTCACTTACCTACGTATACATCACTACCTGAATACTATTCCTCTTCCTATCTACAGTATTCACCCCAAAACCTGGGATTACCTCAGAAAGCCTGCCACTAAAACCAAAAGTATTTCCTACTTTTATAACATCCTCCACCAAAAACACATCTTTTCCAAACTAAATTCACACCACAGCTGGGAAATTGACCTTGCCCATACTTTTACCGACACTCAATGGCAACAAGCCCTGAAATCTGTCTATAAAGCCACCAAATGCGCGGCCCTATGGGAACTCACACAGAAAATCTCACTACGCTGGTATTTAACTCCGGCCAGAATAGTATCCTTTAATCCACGAATCCTCAACACTTGCTGGAGATGTAAATCTTCTCCAAGTGACTTACTCCATGTTTTTTGGACATGTGCCAAACTACATCAATACTGGGAAAGTATCTTTCACTTAATCTCGAACATAACCCACATCAAGATTCATCCCTCACCGTCACTTGCGATCCTAAACCTAACTATTGAGGTCATCCCTCATCCATTCAGACTTGTAATCACTCATATCCTCATGGAAGCAAGACTTAATATAACCAGACACTGGAAATCCGACACTTCTCTGACACTAGCCCAAGTTACTGACTTGGTAGCCCTCCATTTCAGTTACGAGATTACATCAGCCGCATACACTGGCTAGGCAACAAAAATTCACATTAACTGGCAACCGTGGACAGACTGGACTAAACACTGCGCATCTCACACAATTAAGAATTGAAACACAGATCTTTCTTTCTTGACCGAGCAATACCAATTCCTTTACAAGAGCAATTTGTTACATGTAATAGCTAGTAATTTCTAGCTCACCTATATTACCGTATATCTATAGAAAAAAGGTCCTCTTCACTCCTGTGGCACTAGAGCTCCCACCTGGGGTGCAACACTAATGAAGTGGACCGACTATATATATATTTATGTATTTCTGGGACTCTTTATGGATATACGTTCTATACTTGTTACAACAGATCCCTGTTTGTGGTTATAAATTTATACCTTGTATTATCTACCCAGACGTCGTTGCACGATGTACAATGCTTAATTGTACATTGTATTTTCTCTGAAAAAATTTAATAAAAATATGGAATCAAAAAAATAAATTTTGGGGGGGCACAAACAAACTAAAAAATTCAGAAAAAAAAAACATCAATTGTGCCCAAACGCTGCCAATGTGTCATCAAATGCAGCCACTGTGCCATAAAATGCAGCCACTGTGCCATCAAATGCTGCCACTGTGCCTATTAAATGCTGCCACTGTGCCATCAAATGCTGCCACTGTACCCTTCAAATGCTGCCACTGTACCATCAAATGCTTCCAGTGTGCCCATCAGATGCTGCCACTGTGCCCATCAGATGCTGCCACTGTGCCCATCAGATGCTGCCACTGTGCCCATCAAATGCTGCCAGTGCGCCCATCAAATGCTGCCACTGTGCCCATCAAATGCTTCCACTGTGCCCATCAAATGCTGCCACTGTGCCATCAAATGCTTCCAGTGTGCTCATCAAATGCTGCCACTGTGCCCATCAAATTCTGCCAGTGTGCCCATTAAATGCTGCCACTGTGCCCCATCAAATGCTGTCAGTGCGCCCATCAAATGCTGCCACTGTGCCATCGAATGCCGCCAGTGTGACCCCCCGCCTGGTCACCGTCTGCCTGGCACTTACCCTGTCTCGGTGGGGCAGCGGGTGACGGTGACGAGCGGGGTCCTTCACGCGTCTCCTCCCATCCTCATCTCCCGTCCTTTCCTCCTGATAGGCGTCCAATAGCGGCGCCTGTCGTTTCTGCCAATCAGGTGATGGGTAACAGACCCAGCACCTGATTGGTGGAGAGGCGGTTTAGTGTTAGGAAAGCGAATATTTATTCGCTTTCCTAACACACCTGGGTGAACTGCGAGTGCCAAGCATGACGCTCGCAGTTCACCTATTTTGAAGCCTATTAGAGCCTGTGGCTCTAATCAGGTGCTTCAAAAACACCCCCGAAAAGGCAGCGGCGGCCATGGATAGATTCATGCAATGCATGAATCTATCCATTGGTCATAGGGGGGGTGGCTGAAGAGAGTCGGCAGCGTCTATGCGCCCTTATGGACGCACTGCCACTGTTCCTTGGACCCTTGAGCAGTGCCTGGGTGTCCAAACGGTCAGTCTGCCCCTGGATGTCTGTAGACTGAGTGCTATTCCCTATATATAACACTGACATCCGTACATGGAGTGGAGTGGATTTGCACTCCATGTACGGATGTCAGTGTTATACATAGGGAATAGTAGTCACTAAGTGCTATTCCCAATATATATAACACTGATATCTGTACATGGGATGCTAGTACCTCTGACATTGATATCTGTCATATCTGTACACCAAGTTGCACTCAGCGTACAGATATCAGTGTGCACTCATTATAGAATTCAGGGTAAGTAGATATAGGTTAGGGAATAGCACCTGTTGGAAGGGCACTGGGAAGGAACACTCAGCCTGCTTGGTATACATTAAAGCAGTGTGACATACTAAACAGCTGGCCTGGTGATCACACACTGACCTGCTGCTGTGCTGCACAGAGTGTGACAACTTTGAGACCAGTCCATGCTGCCGTGCACTGCCTCCAGCTCTCTAAGTTCAGCACCGCCTGTCCTCCACGGCAGGAATGTGGACTGAGGGCGAGGCTGAGACTGTAAATCCCCGGGGAGAGAGGTGGCCAGTGCAGATGCCACTGCCATCATCCCCATGGCTCCACGATCATTCTCTCTTCCCAGCCAGAGACCTTTTCTATATCTGCATTAGGCCGCCGGGTGGCGGACCGCGGGAGCTGCAGAAGAGGAAAAAGTGGGCGGAGCCAGGGCAACACTGACACGGCCTCGCTCTCGACCCGGTGTCTTGCCGAATAAGTTCCTTCGGCGGATAGGTTCCCCCCCTGTACTGCGCAGGCGCAGCGCCTGCGCAGTACGTACTACTGTCGGCCGCCGGAGATAGCCGAAGCTCAAACACTTCAATCAGCTGTACACGGCGCCTGCGCTCTGAGTCCAGGTTCCTTCCCCACTATCCAAGTGGACCTAGAGGGGGAATCTAAAAGTGCCGAGCGCAGCGAGGCCATGCCCGAAGCGTGGCGAGCGAAGCGAGCCCGCGAGGGGCCCTCTTACAGGCGCCGTGTACAGCTGATTTTCAGCTGTTCCGCTTCGGCTATTTCCGCCAGATTCTATTGCGCATGCGCAGTAGAGGGGGGAACTAATCCGCCGAGCGGAACTTTCTCGGCAGAACACCGGCCTCACTCTGAGAGTCTCTGTATGTGTGACATCACTGGCTGTTATGCCGCGTACACACGGTCGGACTTTTCGTCTACAAAAGTCCAACGGACGCTGACGGACTAAAGCTGGCTGGTAATCCGATCGTGTGTGGGCTTCTCCGGACTTTCAACGGACTTTTTTAGCCTCAAATCCGACGGACTTTAGATTTGAAGCATGCTTCAAATCTTTACGTCGTAAGTACGACGGACCCCGAAGTCCGCTCGTCTGTATGCTAGTCCGACGGACAAAAAAACGACGCATGCTCATAAGCAAAAACTAAACGGAAGCACTCGGTCTAGTAAAACTAGTGTTCGTATTGTAGGTAGCACATTCATCACGCTGCAAAATCTGTGATCGTTGAATGCAGCGCATTTTATTTCTTCTTTACGAAGGCTCTATAAAGAACGAAGGTGTTTTGCTGTTCATAATCAGAGTTCTCCCAAACTGATTTCTGGATTCTTTTTCTCTTTGATCTCATGAATGATATAGTATGCTTTTTAAAAACAATGTTTCCATACTAATAATACTTTTTCCCCTTTTTTTTTTTTAGGTTTGTAAAGTTACCACAAAGAACCCATTATTCTGTTTTTTTTTTTTTTATAGTGATTATTTTTTAGTTTTTAGATAAAGTTAACCCAAAGCACCGTTTTTGGTTACGTAAATTTTTGGATTTTCAAGACTTACCACTTGAACATTATTAACATTAGTAATGTATTTTTGGTGTGTTTTTTTTCTAACTCAATGAGATTGTTGTCCCTTGTTAATTTAACATTGTGTGTAAAATCAATGATTTCAAAGAAAAAACATAAAAAGTCTTTTGCTAAACTCAAAAAATGATCCATTTATTCATGGTCAAAATAAAATAAAGAGGAAGTCAACGCTGGAAAAAGTCGGTGTACCAGAAAATTGGGATCTTGCGGAGTCCATATAAGAGGGAGCACAATCTGGTCCAAGAATCCCAGAGATCAACAGCATCAGCAGATGATCTAGATGTCCCCAGACTGTGGTCCTACAACAGCCTGCGTCTTCTGTCAGACCAGACTGAACCCAGGTCATCATTTTCTTCTCTTCCCTGCAGCCTTTCCTCCACGCTGCCCTGCAGCCTTCCCTGTAGCCTTCTTTTGAGGCTGTGGCTCTGGTGTTTCAGTTGTGGCAGGAGGAGGAGGAGGAGGAGGAGGGGGGGCTGCCTCATGTAGTTGGGTGTTTTGTGTTAGCGTGCCCTGCAGCCCCTTATGGATTGTTTCCCCAAATAGGCGCTCACAAATGAGGCGCTGCTCCCTATTCATCTGAAGAAGCCTGCTGGCTAAGTAGCAGCCATAGGATTCTTCCGCTTCGGGGGGGCTCCTTAAAAAACGGGTGGCCTCTTGCATGAGGCGCAGGGATGCGTCCTGTGTGACCATCCCCTTCCTGGCCCTTTTTTTGGGAAGGTGGAGGGGAGGCACTTGGGATTCGGTCAGGCTCCTACTGGGCCCAGCCACCTCACTTGGCCCAGCCACCTCACTTGGCCCAGCCACCTCACTGGGAGCAGCCACCTCACTGGGAGCAGCCACCTCCTGCCTGACACTGGGCCCAGCCTCCTCCAGGATGATGGTGAATCCGGCCTCCTCCAGGCTGTCCATGGGCCTGGTCTCCTCCTGCCTGCCACTTTCCCCACATTCCTCCTGGATGGACTCATCCTGTGTATAAAAAAAGGACAATAGTTTGAGTATATTTTTTTGGGTTCATCAATGACACACAGTTTGCTTCTCATGAATAGCAAATTCAATGTGAATACTTCTCTTTAATAAAAGAGTCTAATCAGACACCCTAATTATTTCAAGCAGGTGCCAAACATATTTAGCCACTACTGTCAATTGATATGTATACCCAATTTTGAGTGCCAAATTATTTTAGACAATTATAACATCCAGTTAACATCATTAATATTAGTACAGTAAATATTTGTTAAAATAATTTACCTGACTCCAGATGGTCATATCTGGTTCATCCAGGATGGAAGACCCAGCTTGCTCCTCATCAGCCTCTGCTGGGGTGGAGGGAAGGGTGGAGGGAAGGGTTGAAAGTGATGGCCTGGCTTCATTCTGGTCATCCAGAAAACGTAGTTGATTATAGTACCACAGCCTGGGTACATAAACATCATCTGCTGATGCTCCTGATCTCCTTGATTCCTGGATCTTCTTATGCTCCCTCTTATACATGTTCCTCAAGCCCCCAATTTTCTTGAGCAATGTCTCCATTGTTGCTTCCGGGATGGTCGCCTGGACAAAGGCCAGAAGTCTCTCCAGCGTTGACTTCCTCACATGCTTAGCATAATACTGAGGGTGTTTCACCTCCCACAAATTCCTCATCTCTCGATATTTGGAAATAAAAGATGTAAGGAACTCTGGATCCATAAATAGGGGATTCATTATATCTGGAAAAGATGAAGTCACAAGACAAAAAACACTTTTATTATAGGTTTCGGCTAACCCCTCATCATCTTCTCCCTATGTAGGCCTCATCAATCTATCAAGCCATATAGGCCGCTTGCTACAAAGTCATGACCATAAAACCCAAAAAAAATATTTAAAATTACCTTCGTTTTGTAACGTCCTGGTCCACTATCACCTACGCACAGGACGTTCGTACGACACGTGCGCAAGGGCCCTCTTCATACACTACGCATGTGTGAAACTCCGCCTGCGTCGCCCGCCCCTGACGTTCGAAATTAACTCATGTTCTCCGCCCCCTAATTCGACGCACAGAACGTACGTACGACACGTGCGCAAGGCCCCTCTTTATACACTACGCATGTGTGAAACTCCGCCTGCGTCGCCCGCCCCTGACGTTCGATTTTAACTCATGTTCTCCGCCCATTTTTTGTTACGGCGCGTAGTGGAGTTAAATAATGGCGGAGACACCTGAAATGTTGACGACCTCAGGTAGTGGAGACAGCCCGGAGGCTGGAACGTCAACCAAATCTATGAGGCCTAGATTTAAGGCCTCTAATATGAGTTTTAAAGAGATGGTGGAGATGGTGGCCATTCTTCACAAAGACGACTATGATGGCAATTATGGGCCGTACGCACGGCCAAATTTGCGCAAGGCCAAAATAATGGCGAAGGTCGTGGAGACTTTGCAGGCATCTTTTGGGGTCCAGCGCTCCAAAGATCAACTGCGAAAAAGATGGTCTGACCTGAAACTCAGGGAGCCGGATCAATACCGACGTATCCGGAAAGTTCTTAAAAAAAGTAAGTACTTGTCGTGTTTTTCTCTTGTGTTTATTACCTTGTATACTGCTCCATGTGCTTTTCCTTCCTATCCGATTTTTTGTTCATCGTTTTAAACGATCTTTTAAGAAACCTCGTTACATATCTATAGATATATATCTATATATACATATACACATATATATATACATACATATATATATATATATATATACACATATATATAACTATATATATATATATATATATATATATATATATATATATATATATATATATATATATATATATATATATATATATATATATATATATATATATATAACTATAGAGAGAGAGATATATATATATATATATATATATATATATATATATATATATATATATATATATTGAGAGATAGATATAGATATAGATATAGAGATATAGAGAGAGAGAGAGAGAGAGAGAGAGAGAGAGAGAAATATATAGAGAGAGAGAGAAATATAGAGATAGGTAGATAGATAGATATAGAAATGTAAAACATTCTTTTTGAAGATTTGAAGTTATCTTAATTTTTTGGCTTTACATTTAGTTAGATATTTAGAGATTTTGTTCCAGATATAGAGAGAGATCAAAAGATTATTAACTATATTTTGAGATATTGATATCTATCTATCCGATATGTCTTTCTAATTTTAAATATTGAGGTAAAATAGGAACTCTACACAAACCACTTCATTACAAATGTTGGAAAATTACTATGTACTAAAATATCTGTGTGCTAATTAGATTATTAATTTTTTGTTTCACATAGGGGAAAAATCACTCAGCCAACAACCAGAAGACAGTCCACCCCAAGCAAAACATGATTGGGAAATAAGCCCAAGTCCCATTGAGGATGTGGAGGAAGGAGAGGTGGGCGACATGGGCACCCCACCAGGTGAGTGTCTGACACACCAGCTTACGGTAATCTATGCATGGCTGCCTTTTATTTTATGTAATTTTTCTACTCTATTTTAGGTGATCTGGTTGTGCTTGAGTCAAGCAACAGCGCCACCCCCGAGGATGTTCATGAAGTATGCGACATGGGCACCCCACCAGGTCAGTGTTTGAGACACCAGCTTTATGGTAAGGTAAACTTATGTGTGCATATTTCTAAACATATTTTTTTTTTCATTCCACTTTAGGTCCAAGTGACTATTTCACCACAGACAGTGCCCAACGGCTAATTGCTCAAATCATGGCCTGGAATGGGGAGATCGATCAAATGCGGAATCGGCTGGATCGTATGCAGCAGGAAATGAAGGACATGATTGATGTTTTGGGTCGAATCTAAATGCCCTTTTTTCAACCCCAAAACATCAATCATGTCCTTCATTTCCT
Organism: Aquarana catesbeiana; assembly: GCF_042186555.1. Taxonomy (NCBI): domain Eukaryota; kingdom Metazoa; phylum Chordata; class Amphibia; order Anura; family Ranidae; genus Aquarana; species Aquarana catesbeiana. The sequence goes on from NC_133336.1 coordinate 10,183,089, forward strand.
GTTTTGCTGACCCCATTCTGGGCCTTCTCTTTTTTTTTTTTGGCAGAACATAAATGGCTGTTTAACCTAATGTAAAAAAGGAGGGCTGTTTCTCGTAAATACCTCAAAAATCCACAAAAAAATAAAACTTGATTTTAAAAAAACAAAAAAAATAAAAAACTTGATTTTAAAAAACCAAAAAAAATAAAAAACTTGATTTTAAAAAACCAAAAAAAATAAAAAACTTGATTTTAAAAAACCAAAAAAAATAAAAAACTTGATTTTAAAAAACCAAAAAAAATAAAAAACTTGATTTTAAAAAAACAAAAAAAATTAATATACAAACTTTATTAAAAAAAAATAATAAAAACAAAAATAACTTGATAAAAAAAAAAAACATAAACAAAAAAATTGCTTTAAAAAAAAAAAAAAAAAAAAACAAAACTTGATTTTCCCAAAACAAAAAAAAAAGCCTGTTTGTGAAAATCAAAAAGCCAAAAATATTTTTTTGTGGATTAGGTATAAATATTTAGATATAATTATATTTTGCTACATTATTAAGATATCATTCTATTTTTGTCTATGAACATTTTATACTAAATGCAGAACGGAATGCATAACAACCATTAATAAAAACATCTCCTTATAGGAATTAAATAAATGTGTGGTTTGTTATTTCAAGGCTCAGTATCATTTTAGTTATAATTGTAAAAAAGTTGTTTACAGTGGCAATGGAGCTTATTTAGACATTTAAAATTACAATACAGTTGGCACTACAACTGCTCGACCATAACCTAGGAGACAGCCCAAAAGAAAGGCAAGCAATAAATATAATGCAAGATTTCATCAATAATTTTTTTATTGTCAAAAATTATATATCCTGGCCCATTGCAATGGCCCCCCTACCCATAAAATAATTAACATATTGCTGTCTAACTTGATGGGCACTTTGGGGGGCCAAGCCAGTACGGACAGTATCCAGGCCTGTAAGGTTGGCTTCTATTTGTCCGGCCTCAGGCCCAACTGTGCCTATATAATTTGGAGAATGCTTATTTAAAAAGTTGTGCAGAATGCAGCACGATAAAACGATAAAATTAAGTTTGTATTCCGCCAAATTAATGGCTGTTTGAAACAGGCGGAACCGGCTGGCCAGAATTCCAAACGCATTCTCAACCACTCTTCTAGCTCTGGCCAGCCGGTAATTAAAAACCCTCCTCTCCGGGGTGAGGGTTCTTTGGGGGAATGGCCTCATGAGGTGCTTGCTGAGAGCGAAGGCTTCATCGGCAATGAAGACAAAGGGGAGTCCTTCCACGTTATCCTCATCAGGTGGCAATCCCAGGCCACCACTCTGGAGACGCTGGCAGAACTCCGTCTGGGCAAATACTCCTCCATCCGACATCCGGCCATTCTTCCCCACGTCCACATATAAAAAATCATAGTGTGCCGACACCACCGCCATTAAAACAATACTGTGGAACCCCTTATAATTAAAATAATATGACCCCGAATGGGGTGGTGGCACAATGTGGACATGTTTCCCATCTATAGCCCCTCCACAATTGGGAAAGTCCCAACGGCTGGCAAAACGGGATGCCACAGTCTGCCATTCCTGTGGCGTTGAAGGAAACTGGGAAATCAAACAAGAAAACCAAAATCAATTAATTTGGAAGCTAACATTGCAAGAAAATTAGACAATTAAAAACATTATTCCCCAGCATCAGTATAACATTCAATAATTTAATTGTTCTGGAATAACTAATATGGAAAGGCACACTTATCAGATTGCTCACCCCCTCTGATGGAACATTGATTACATTTTAGGGGGTTGTGAATTCCCTAAAAAAATTACTTTTAGGACACGCAGGAATTTAGGGACTAAAAAGGCTACAAGACTGCAGTTGTCGCACTCTGCAGGTGCAGTTGCTAACCAGCTTACAGTAAATGAGGTAATGTAAAAAGGCATTCATGTTGCAAGGAGTACACAATCACATGCAAGGGCAATTAATGAAAACACTTTGAGGCTTGCATATGATTTGATGATGGAAATCAGCAGAGCTTCTGCTCATTTACTAAAGCACTGGAACAAATGCACTTGTAGAGTGCACATGCATTTTGCAAAGTGCAACATATATTTGCTTTAGACAAATCAACACCACAGAACATTCCAGCAAATTTTAACGAGGGTGGGGGTGGGGGGGTTGTGAAATCTAGATAATTGCTCATTAGCAGCACACTATTTGGAGTGAGTTTAGGTGGGGGGGGGGGGGGGGTTGTGAAATCTAGATAATTGCTCATTAGCAGCACACTATTTGGAGTGAGTTTAGGTGGGGGGGGGGGTGGGGGGGTTGTGAAATCTAGATAATTGCTCATTAGCAGCACACTATTTGGAGTGAGTTTAGGTGGGGGGGGGTTGTGAAATCTAGATAATTGCTCATTAGCAGCACACTAAATACACTCAAACAAAATACATTCCAAATGAGTAGACTAGGTGGATATGTTCCCATCACTTCATGCTGGGAAGGTTATTGAAGGAAAATATACATGCATGACAAAAAATAACAGTAAAAAATTCCAGCATGTGTGAGGATAAAAAGGGGACATTCACACTATATTGCAATGATGGTAAGTAGTGTTTGAAGCAAGAAATACATCACATTATCAAAGATTACATAAAAGAACATGTGATGCTAATAAAAGAAAAATATCTTACCTTAATATAGTCCTTCTGCAGGACCTGTATGATGGCAGAACAGGTCTCTGGGATAATGATCCCCAGAGCCTGGGGGGAGATGCCTGTCGAGAACTTAAGGTCCTGCAGGCTTCTCCCTGTGGCCAAATACCGCAAGGTAGCGACCAGCCTCTGCTCCGGAGTGATGGCTTGCCTCATGCAGGTATCCTGCCTGCTGATATAGGGGGTCAGCAAAGCCAACAAACGGTCAAAAACGGGGTCCGTCATCCGGAGAAAGTTCCTGAAATCCTCAGGATTATTCTCACGGATCTCACGGAGCAAAGGCATGTGACAGAACTGGTCACGCTGAAGCAACCAATTCTTGGTCCATGAACTCCTCCTCGCCCTGTTCATGGACTGGTCTTGGGCTGAAGAATAAACTACAGCACCAAGCACATACAATGCACGAGCTCTACGACGAGTACGTACAGGTAACATGGCTTCAAAACGGTCGGCTGGTCAGAACGCACTAAACAGAACGCACTGAAGAACAGCAAGGCCTGTGAAGAACGACCTGAAAATCAGGAACGAGCGGCCAATAAAACAAAGATTTCTCAATGCCAACTGACCAAACGCACTGAAAAGCAGATACAAACCTCACAAGCACAGACTGAACAACAGTTAAAACGAACTGAAAAATACGAGTCTCACAAGCGCGAATCGTCTCTCACCAAACTTCTACTAACACGAGATAAACACGAGATTAGCAGAAGGAGCCCAAAGGGTGTCGTACGGGCTATTGAACTTCCGTTTTATAGTCTCGTTGGACTTGGTGTACGTCACCGCGTACTAGGCTGTCGTACTTTTGTGTGGTCGTGTGTGCGCAAGTCCGTTCGTAAGAAAGTCTGCCGCAAGTCCGCCGAAGGTACGTCGGAAGTCTGTCGGACAGGCTGTCGGACTTTTGTAGACGAAAAGTCCGACCGTGTGTACGCGGCATTAGACGCCAGGCGGGGCGGCCCTAGCATCCAGTGATCAGTTAGGGTGGCTGCAACTGGTGTGTGTCCAGGAGCCGCAGCCCAAATGCGGAACACTGCCGCACCTCATGGGAAACTTAAGATGTCTGGTGACCAGACGTCCCCGGCCCTGCAAAGTGGGGACAAAACCGGGGACAAACTTTCTCCGGGGACAGTTTCCTCAGTCCGGGGACTGTCCCCGGGAATCGGGGACATCTGGTCACCTTACCTTAGTGCTCAATGTATGCGATCGCATGTGAAGGACTGGGGGTTTTGGTCTGGTAACAGAAACAAAAGTAATTTGGTGGTATATGCAGGTAAATCAGTAATGGATTCTGGAGCCCCCCCTGATCCTGAGATTATTTCTTCTGTTTCTGCTGTCTATATCCTCCACATGTACTTGTAATTGTTTAAAGGCTGAGGATAGACTTTCATGTTCTCTGGATAAATCATTAAACGCTATTGCTAGTTCATCATGTTTATTTTCTAGTAGGTCTGTACGGGAGCCCAGGGCTGCTATTTCTTGAGATAGAGTAGAAGTAGATTTCTGCAATTCTGGCTAGAATTTAGTGAGTAATTTGGTACAAAGTGTGTCTAAGCTGATGTCCAATTCAGCTTTTGAGAGGGGAATGTACTCACTGTTTCCAGGTGTCTCAGAGCTCTGCAGCGTTTTTTCTTTTGCAGGAGAGGGAGACTCTGATGAGGTGGGCAGGGAGCCGGCGCCATTTTTAGCCATGTTGCCCCGTTCAACTGACCTCAGGAAGTAGTGTGTGAGGGACTTCTGCTGTCCTCCTCGCCTCTTCTTCCGCGATGTAGGCATGCACAGGAGTCAATGTGCGGGGATGCTTACTATTTGTGCCAGCTGCGGGTGATAATGTCCCCATTTCTGTGGCTGGAAGCCCTGAGATGGACGGAGCTCTCTTCAGATGCTGCCACTCCGATCCATGCCACGCATCGCCCCCAGCCATCACATTTCTCTAGGCACAAGAATGCCAGAACATTGAAAAACACCCCCCAAATGATCCCTTTTTGGAAAGTAGACACCCCAAGGTATTTGCTGAGAGGCATGTTGTGGCAAAAAATAAAATCTTCCATAAACTCAAGTTTTCGGAAAAAGGCCAAAAATATTTTTCTTTTTTTTCTTACAAAGTTGTCAATCTAATGAGATATTTCTCACACGCCTCATGGGTATACATTGGCATTACAGCCCAAAACTCATTCTGCTACTTCTCCTGAGTATGGGAATACCACATGTGAGACTTTTTCGGAGCCTTGCTATGTACGGGCTCCCAATATCCAAGGAGCACCTTCAGGCTTGTAAATGGCGTAACTTTTGCATTTGATTTCCTGACTACCTATTACAGTTTTGGAGGCCCTTAAATTCCAGGATAGTACCCCCCAAATGACCCCTTTTTGGAAAGTAGAAACTCCGAGAGGCATGGTGAGTATTTTGCAGATCTCATTTTATTACAAGGTTTGTAAATATGAAAAAAGATAAAATTACATTTTGGTTTTCTTTCTTCATTTTCCAATTGGCTCCCACTGCTGTCAATTACAGCCAGTGAGGATCAAGCAGGGGGGGGAATCAGGGCTGAGCCAGGATCTGTTTTTCTTATAGACAGACAGAGGCGGCTTAGGAGAAAGCACACACGAGTGCCCTCGAAACAATCTGCTTTCTCTGGAGGCACTCAGCAGGGCGAGGGGCCAGGAGCATCAGCTGGGGACCAGAGAAGAGGAGGATCGGGGTTGCAAAACCACTACACAGAGCAGGTGAGTATAACATGTTTCTTATAAAAATAAATAAAAATGATCCTTTGATATCACTTTACCTGAGTGCCTAACAAGTGTAATGTGTGTAATATGTGCTGCTTTTCCTCACAGATCTAGCTATTTTTTTCTCCCTGCTTTTCAGGGAGAATAAACAGCCAGATCACTGTTCTTTGTACAAAGCTCTGTGTGTTTGCAAATACAGAAAACTCTGTGCTGTGATTGGCCACAGCAAAATAGCAGGTATTTATCCAAAACTGTTGGCTGAAACCTGCTAACAAACTTGTGCGGTTTCCAATCACAGCACGGGTCAGCAGGGGGCATGTATAACCCAGAATCAGGTGGTGACATATGGGTATGTTGCCTAACCTGCAGCTGCTGCCCGGTGGCAGTAAATCTACTGTGAGCGGGCAGCAAGCAGTTAAGCACACTGACACCAACTGACACCGATACTAAATTTACATTTAAAAATGCTTTTTTTTTAATCCCACCTTAAACACTTGGCCCTGACCTTTAACCCCAATGTTTTGGCTTTGACTGTGACCTTTAATCCCAAAGAAAAATTGCTCCTGCGCACAAGTGGATAACCAGACAAATCGTGTAAAGACACAGGCCTTGCTGCCCTCAAGGATGGGGAATCCTAATAGTCAACAAGAGAAAAAGAGAGAAGGGGCGCACCAGCCATGTGCATTATTCTTTGGATGCAGATTTATTTAAAAAAAATGATAAAAAGGAACTACTGACAAGCAATTGTAGAAGATTTCACAATATATGGTCATAGACTAGCAGCATGCAATCAAAGATGAGCGAAACCCTCCAGAAGTCATAGAGGAACTCACAGGAATCACTGCCAGCTGACGCGTTTCAAAGGGACCAACCCTTCTTCCTCAGAGCTCGGCAGTGAACCCTCCTTCAGGAGTCCTTATATATGTGTGCCTACATGCACTTTCAGTCAATCAGACAGATCGCTTAAGGTCCACCCCCCTTACGCCCCTCAGCCCAGTGGGCGGTCCAGTTAGACCATTGACAACTGAATAAACATACTAATATTAGTGATACAATGCCCATTATGGGGGCAGAACTAGACCATTACTATGGGCAGTGGCATACCTTGCATGCGGTGTGTACAACTGGTTTGCAAGAGGGCCCTCCCAGTCTGTGGTGTCAGGGTGGATAGAAGTCCCTTCAGTAGCCGCTCATGGCTTCTATAAAAAACGGGGAGCCGCACCGCCAGGTCTGCACCATAGTACTAATGCAGATTATCTTCCTAGTAGGTCTTGTATCCTGGAACGATGTCAGCGTGTTTGCGCTCCAGTCAGGAGGAAGGGTTGGGTCTGGTGTCACTTCCTCCATGTCATCCATCACCTGTCAAAGATGTAGGCGGCGGAGGGCTGGTCAGCGCCATATTGCTGGGGGTAACAAAACAAACGTCAGCAAAATACACGCCATAGCCATATAGGCAAGCCGCTGACCAGGCTAGATGAAACACAATAGCCACCCGGCTATTGACTGAAAGTGCATGTAGGCACACATATATAAGGACTCCTGAAGGAGGTTTCACTGCCGAGCTCTGAGGAAGAAGGGTAGGTCCCTTCAAAACGCGTCAGCTGGCAGTGACTCCTGTGAGTTCCTCTATGACTTATGGAGGGTTTCGCTCATCTTTGATCGCATGCTGCTAGTCTATGACCATTTATATTGTGAAATCTTCTACAATTGCTTGTGAGTAATTCCTTTTTATCATTTTTTAATAAATATACATCCAAAGGATAATGCACATGGATGGTGCTCCCCTTCTTTCTTTTTCTCTTGTTGACCTTTGATCCCAACAATGACCTTAATCACAGGCTGATGTCGATTTTTTATCTTTAATTTTATTTTTTCACACACTGTTCTTTATTCAAATGTTTCTCCTCCAGCAAAGAGAAAAACTATAAACTTTTCGGTTTTCTCCATTCAAGAGGAGAAAAAAGAAAACACAGAGAGAGTTGTATAGAGACTGATCACTGCGATTCAGCTGCAGCCCTGATCCGGGTATAACCACCTGATGTCCAAGATGTTTATATATCTACACTTAGCGGAAGTACAGGAAATACTTACCAGAAAATATATTATCTTTTTTTGTAAATATTTTTTTATGCACATTGTGTTCTAAATTTCATGATTGTATTTCACTGCGGCCCTTTTCTAGTCTTTATCTGGCCCTTGGGGCACTATTCCTCCCACTGACACCAATGATGGGACACTATTCCTCCTACTGACACCAATGATGGGGCACTATTCCTCCTACTGACACCAATGATGGGGCCCTATTCCTCCCACTGACACCAATGATGGGGCACTATTCCTCCTACTGACACCAATGATGGGGCACTATTCCCCTCACTGACACCAATGATGGGGCACTATTCCTCCCACTGACACCAATGATGGGGCACTATTCCTCTCACTAACACCGATGATCGGGGAACTATTTCTCTCACTGACAACAATGATGGGGCATTATTACTCTCACTGATAACAATGATGGGCCACTATTCCTCCCACTGACACCAGTGATAGGACACTATTCCTCCTACTGACACCAATGATGGAGCACTATTCCTCCTACTGACACCAATGATGGGGCACTATTCCTCTCACTGACACCAATGATGGAGCACTATTCCTCCCACTGACACCTCTACCAATAACTTCCATCTCTTCCAGCTGACCACCTTAGTATTGGCAATTTCCAGTCTGCCTTCCCAGTTTTTGAGGCCATAATCGCCTGGTCCGAATTCAATGCCTAGTATCTTAATTTTTTCCTGGGACACTGGAAAGGTGTCCGGAAGATCAAACCCCTCACCTTCCTTTCCCATCCAGAAAACTCTTTTCCTGATTGATCTTGGAGCCTGATTCTTTGGAGTAACGTGATGTCAGAGATACCACCTCATCTGCTTCATGGAGCACTATTCCTCTCACTGACACCAATGATGGGGCACTATTGATCTTTTATTGAAAATCAAGCAACCAATTTTATACAAAAGTAAAAAAACAAAACCATAGTACAAAACTTCAACAGAAATCCAAGGAATACATATCCATGTTCAGAATATATACAATATATACATAATCCATTACCAAAACATTTTTAGTAAACGATTTACATAAAGCAGCAGAGAGGGCCTAAGAGGCACAACCCATCACCTATGTACGCAGCCATTTATCAAAAATTATTCCAAAAAATAATAATCTAGGGTGATAAGAGACAGACAGCCACATCCAGGAAAGAGACTCCTGGCAGTCAGGGAGGCTTGAAACCCCTCCACGCCTTCAACCAAGCCCCCTGACTCCGCTTGTCTCTCTCAAGCACCCGAATCTTCTCCACCTCATGCAAAATGTCATACACCACCACCTGAACAGGAAGGATTTTATTCTCAATGGTGACCTGACACCGTGCGTTCCAAGTGAAATAATGGACTACTAGGCTAACTAGAAAAAGTGTATCCAAACAAAAAACACCACCAGTATTGAATGCTCTGTACACCCACTCAGCATATCCATCCTGGAGAGGAAAGGAACAACGATGGCCCACCCCACCTATTTGTACACCTCTATATTAAAAGGGCAATGAAGCAGAAATGGTCCATAGTCTCCTCCTCACCTGCACACGGCTCCCGAGGACAGCTACGATCCATCCCACTGCGGAATTTCAAATTGCCCCGAACATAGAGCCTCCCATGGAAGCACAACCAGGCCAGATCCCTAAATTTAGGGGGGTACTCTGTCCAAATTAATAAGTCTTAACCCTGGCCTCAAAACTGGGCCTGGGCAATCCCTTAAGGCCAGTGGGTCATGAAAGACTTCGCTCAAGACTCAAATCATAAGGACTTTCCTCGGAACCGATCTGAGATCTTCAGCCGACAACCGCCACTGCCATAGTAACTTCAGGCACGGAGCAACATAGGCTGGTAGCTGACCACGATGACCCCTGAGATTCTTCACTTGGCCACCTTCTTCCCAAAGTCGTACAAAAGGCCTAAACCAAGATCTAAATATGCCTACCCATCCAGGAGGTCCCACTGCAAGCATATTACCAATATTAAACTTGAGAAAAAGCAGTGAAAAGAAAAGAACTGGGTTGACCATACCTAAGCCACCTTCCCTCCTGGATAGATAGGTGACATTCCTCTTGATGGGGTTCAGTCTGTTCCCCCCACAACATCTGGAAGAACACACTACTGACCCTAGCATAGAGAGACACTGGCAAGATGCAGACAAAGCTGACATACAAGAAGATCGGAATCAGGTAAGTCTTCATCAGATCAACCCTTTCCCTCATAGATAACTTCCATCTCTTCCAGCTGACCACCTTAGTATTGACAATTTCCAGTCTGCCTTCCCAGTTTTTGAGGCCATAATCGTCAGGTCCAAATTCAATGCCTAGAATCTTAATTCTTTCCTGGGGCACTGGAAAGGTGTCCGGGAGGTCAAACCCCTCACCTTCCTTTCCCATCCAGAAAACTTCACTCTTTTCCTGATTGATCTTGGAGCCTGATGCTTCAGAATACCGTGATGTCAGAGAGACCACCTCCTCTGCTTCATCCGCCCCGGTGACAATCACCGACACATCGTCCGCATAGGCAACAACCCTCAAAGGCGGCTCACCCGGGAGCCCAACTGGTACCCCACACAACATGCCGCTCTCTAGCTTCCTGATGAAAGGGTCGATTGCAAACACATAGAGCAGGGGACTCAGGGGACAACCTTGACGCACTCCAGAGCCAACCTCAAAGGACTGCCCAACCCAACCATTAACAAGAGGAAAGCTTTCTGCTCCCTTATACAAGACTTTCAACCAATCAACAAAACCACCCGGCAGACTGTACTTACTAAGGAGCAACCACAGGTACTCATGGTTAACACGATCAAAAGCCTTTGCCTGATCCAATGTCAGCAAATACTTTCCCCAGCCTGCAGCCCTGCATCGCTCCAAGGCCTCCCGGACAGCTAAAAACGCTGTGAAGGTGCTCCTACCCTGGACCGAACAGTGCTGATGGCGAGAAAGCAAAGACTCTGCTACTGACGATAGGCGCCAGAAAAATATCTTTGCCAGTATCTTTCTATCGACATTAAGAAGGCTGATGGGGTGCCAATTCTCAATCATCGAAGGATCTTTACCCTTTGAAAGAAGAATCACAGCTGAGTGCCTCATGGAAGGGGGAAGTACCCCCTCTGCAAGGCAACTGTTAAAAACCTCTACCAAATGTGGGGCCAGAATAGGCTTAAAAGCTTTGTAAAACTCAGCCATCAAGCCCTCCGGTCCAGGTGACTTTTTGATGGCAAGCTGTTCAATTGTCCTCATGACCTCTTTAACTGTGATCTCCTCTGTCAAATTCATCAATGGGACATCTTCATCATTTAGACCTGGAGTAGAGTCCAAAAAGCTTTGCATCTTGTCACGGTCAAGCTCTTTCCTCCCAAGAAGGTCAGCATAAAAGGACCTCACAACCTCCAGAATCCCTGACCTGGACTTTGTCAAGGAACCTGTACTGTCCTTAAGGCCAATGACCGTTTTAACTGCTACACCTTGTTTGCAGTTCTGGCAAAGGGTCAGGCGAGTGGTACTTCCCATAGTCCCTTTCCAGAACCAAAGAGGCATGCCGGTCATATTGACACTTCCTGAGAAGGAGTTTCACTTCGGAGATTTCCCCAGGATCTCCTCCTCTCGAGAAAAGAATATCCAGCTTCCTCCGTAAACGTTGGTAGGTCATGTATTTATTAAACGGTTTGCTATTGGCTAGGCCCCTGAAGAATCCAGCGATCATCTTTTTGGTCAGATCCCATCACTCAGCCTTACTGCTACAAAAGTTCAGGATGGTCACCTGTGCCTGAAAGAATTCCTCAAAGGATTGTCTAACATGTTCTTCTTTGAGTAGAGTCAAATTCAATCTCCAAATACCCTTGCCCCTTTGAGGGGCGTCTGAAGCATTCAGCACCACAGATAGCATACAGTGATCAGAGAACTCCACTGCCTGCACCACTGGGGGTGAGAAAGCAGAGGTCTCCTTAAAAAAAACAAAAAACTATCTATCCTACTCTGACTATTACCTCGATGAAAGGTGAACCCAGTGTCATCCGGGAGGTGCTTAATGTGCACATCCACAAGACCAGCATCCCTAACCATAAAAACTCTATCATATCCCAGCCTGTCCTTGAAGTGCTTCCTGTCCTTGGGCCTAGTTACGTTATTAAAGTCACCTCAAAAGACCACTTGCCGGGATGTAAAAAGAAATGGCTTGATTCTTGTAAAAAGGCATTTTCTGTCCCACTTCGTGTGCGGCCCATAGACATTAATTAGGCGCAGGTCCTGCCCTCCCACAAGGACGTCTAAGACCATACATCTCCCAATCTTCACCTCAATAACCCGCCGGACAGTTACCATGACAGTTTTAAACAACACCACCACACCGCCGTAAGGCTCGGCCGCAAGAGACCAGTATAATGGACCATACTGCCACTCTCTCTTGGGCATATGAATATCTGCCAAGGAGGTGAGCCTAGTCTCTTGCAAAAATAAAATTTTAGCATCTAATTGGCTGAACAAAAAGAAGGCCATAGAATGAGCTCTTACTGACTTAATTGAGTGGATTGCTTCTTAGCTTCCCTCTGCTGCTCACCAGAAGCCTCTCTCTTTCTTGAGGCCACCTCAAACTCCATTTCAGAATTGGAAATTTGCCCTGAAGTAGTCCCAGATGAGGAAATATGCCACTTAGAAGACCTATGATGGTTGGAGGCAGGCACTGGAGCTTCCTAACCCCGCTCTGTCCTCACCGCCTGCTTCTTCCGCTTCCCCACCTTTCTTCTCTCCTCCAGGTACTGCAGGTCAGCTTCAGAGATGCCCTCATCCCTTGTTTTTTTCTTTGAAGTCCTCAGAGAAGACATCTTTACAGAGGAAGAAGCAGAACCCCTTTTGATAGCCCCCCCACCAAGAGTGGTAGAGAGTTTCTTTAAGTCAGACTTAGGAGGGGTAGACTCCTGGGGGGTAACTGACCCGGGGGGCACAAACTTGGAAGGTTCTGATGCAAGAGGAGAGGGTACACTAGGCTGGGGGGACACAGAGACGGATACAGAAAGAATACTTAAAGACACAGGAAAGGTGGCCACAGGAACTGGAGAGGGATCCTGAACAGGACCAGGGCAGTCAGTCACCGCAGAGGAGGATGGTACACCAGGGGCCTCACCCTCCAACCTGTCCAGCCTTGACAAGTCATCTATTACCTCCTTCTCCATATTGTACCAGGCTTCAGGACATCTGCTGTAGGGGTGGCTAAGGTGCAGGCACAGGTTGCACCTGATCATCTGGGTGCAGTCCTTGGCCATATGACCCTGACCCCGACACACTGAACATATCAAGGCTGAACAGGAGGAGCTCAAATGTCCCTTTTCAACCACAGCGGTGACACAGCTTCGACTGACTAGGGTAGAAAACAGTCATCCTATCCCTCCCTATAAAAGCTGAGGAGGGCAGGTGACAGACAACATTCCCATCCCTGGCCAACCTGACCGTCACTGACCAACCCCCAGTCCAGATGTTACGCTCATCAAGGATTTTATTAGGCTTAGTCAAAACCTTACCATAATTTCTTAACCAGACTTCTAGATCCCGAGCAGGGACGCTCTCATTAGTGAGAATAATTGTGATCTTTTTCACTGTTGACCTCTGTGAAACTGCAACTGGGACCAGACCTTCCCATTCAGGTCTTGACCTGCACCGAACCTCATATCGCTTCCGGGAACAGGTCAAGAACCTCTTGCCTGGTGAAGCTAATAATATATTCCCATGTCCCAGCTACATGTATTAGGGCATAGAGGTCGTTCGCCCCAAAAATCTCCAAAATCAGGTCCACCGTCGCACGCCTTGATGAAGGGATTGCACCACCTACCATTTAAGAATTACTACATTTCTTCTTGGACCCCCAGCAAAAGCCAGAGACCCAGGACCAGAACTTGGGGTGCTCAAAGTGGTAGCTTGTAGGCAGTGCTGTCTCTTGGCCTAGGCCAACAAGGCCCAGGCCTAGGGCGGCACTTTGCGGGGGGCGGCAGAATAGCCGCCCCCCCACACGAAAAAGTCCCCCCACACGTCGTCCCGAGTCTCGCACAGCCGCCTCCCGCACATATACAATCCCCGGCAGCCGGCGACTTGCTGTACTGCGGCACTTATGTGCAGTACAAGTGAATGGAGCGTACTTGGCCAGGTAAGGGGGGAGGGACTAGTACCCCCATAGAGCGGCCGGTGACTGGCCATGCAACTGGCGGAGGCGGAGCTTAATGCTCCGCCCACTCTCCTTCACTGTCATCTTTACTTATTGCGGGGCGGGTCTGTGTCCAGGGGAGGAGAGCGAGGAGGACGTAGGGAACCCCCAGGCAGGGGGAGACGGAACGCACCCAATGACACCCTCCAGGAAGCGGGTGCTGTCGAGCCCCCCCCCAGCTGTGAAGCGGTGACTGCGGCTAAAGGTACTGACACTGTGACAAGGAAGAGGCAGGCTGTCAGACAATTCCCCCGCTCATCCCCTTCCTCTCATCCCCTTCCTCTTTTTCTGTCAGCTGTGCAGGATAAGAGAGGAGGGGGCTCTTTTCAGATTTGCCACCCAGCTTCCTGCTCGTTTTTTCCCCTCCCCATTAGCCACAGCAGAGGCCAATCAAAAGCCTAGGGGAGCATCATGGGAAATGTAGTCCCAGAAGATTAAGCCATTTACTTTCCCTTTCATACATCCCATCTCCTCTTGCATTAAAAACAGGATTGGTGTATATGCTTGTTATTGAATAAACTATTCAAGAGAGCCCAGCACCACCAGAGAGAGTGCCACGCTGCCCAGCACCACCAGAGAGAGTGCCACGCTGCCCAGCACCACCAGAGAGAGTGCCACGCTGCCCAGCGTCACCAGAGAGAGCGCCACGCTGCCCAGCACCACCAGAGAGAGCGCCACGCTGCCCAGCACCACCAGAGAGAGCGCCACACTGCCCAGCACCACCAGAGAGAGCGCCACGCTGCTCAGCACCACCAGAGAGAGCCACGCTGCCCAGCACCACCAGAGAGAGTGCCACGCTGCCCAGCACCACCAGAGAGAGTGCCACGCTGCCCAGCACCACCAGAGAGAGTGCCACGCTGCCCAGCGTCACCAGAGAGAGTGCCACGCTGCCCAGCGTCACCAGAGAGAGTGCCACGCTGCCCAGCGTCACCAGAGAGAGTGCCACACTGCCCAGCACCACCAGAGAGAGTGCCACGCTGCCCAGCACCACCAGAGAGAGTGCCACGCTGCCCAGCACCACCAGAGAGAGTGCCACGCTGCCCAGCGTCACCAGAGAGAGTGCCACGCTGCCCAGCGTCACCAGAGAGAGTGCCACGCTGCCCAGCGCACCAGATAGAGTGCCACGCTGCCCATCCGCCTGCTCAGCGGCGATCAATGGAGCGATCCCCCACTAAGTTAACGGTGTCTGTCAAAACAGATCGAACCCATGTGAAAGGGGCTTTACAGTGTCGCCTCATGAGATAATTTATGAGAGTGTGTTTAGGGGCAGGGGAGGGGTTGGGTGGGAAAAGTGGTAGTGAGTAACTATTAGGCTGCTTTCACACTGGGGCATCGGCGGTAAAGCACCTTCGTGTTTGCAGAGGTTTTCGGCCACTAGCGGGGCGCTTTTAACCCCCACTAGCGGCCCAAAAAGGGCTAAAACGACCCCCGACCACCAGCGATTCAGGGGCGCTTTAGGAGCAGTGTATACACCGTTTCAAAGATGCTGCTTGCAGGAGTTTTTTTAATGTCCTGCCAGTGCATCGCCTCAGTGTGAAACCACTCCGGCTTTCACACTGAGACTGCAGGGGAGCCATTTTTCAGGTGCTGAAAAATGCCTTAGTGGAAATGGGTCTTAAGGCCTGGCTAATGGCTCATGACTTGAAATTTTGAGGCCTGCATTCTACATTCACATCGGTCCCTGCCCTCAAGTAGCTTACAAGTAGGCACTTGGTACCCACTTTTAATGTACAGAGAGGAAGAGGTGGATCCTAAAGAGGAAGGGGTGTGGTTTACAGATGACTGGGTGGGTCTTAAACAGAAAGGGGTGTGGCCTTGACAGGAAGGGGCGGGGTATATTTAAATTAGGGGGTGCACGAGTTTAGTAAGGCCTAGGGCAGCACAAAACCTAAATACACCACTGCTTGTAGGGGGAAAACCTGCTTGGAAGTGGAGTTACCAGGAGCACAATGTACCACCTGAGCAAATGTAGGCTTATCAGGGCCAAGGCCCCACACTGATGTCACAGTAGTCTGTATATTATATTTTTCTTGGACTGAGCTGGGACGGTTGTATATCACACTTGCACAATTGCTATCAGTCACACACACATTCAATTTCCCATCAGGAATAGTCACAGTTTCTGCTGCAGTACCAGCTGTCTCCTGATGTTGCACTGTAGAGTCTTCAGCAGCTGTGGGGCAAACAGCTTTAGACTCAGCTAAAGGAGAGTTAACAGGCTGGGCTGAGACTTGTAGTTCCTCTACAGAAATGTCATTTTTTAAATGCAACTCTTGCTGTGCTGCAGCATCAGCATTGCTACACATAGCATTAGCAACTTGAGTGTCACTGGGCACACTTTCGACATTGCTCATGGTGTTAGATGACAGAAAATAAGTTTTATCCCCTGCTTGGGGCTTGACATTATCAGGCACATTATCTTTTATGTCCTCACCACCAAATAACAACTGATCCCCCTGCATAGGAGACTCCATTGCCTGGATGGCCCTCAGCATGCCTCCTGAGTTCTGGGAAGGCATGAGGCTGCTTACCTCTCCCTGAGGGGGCAGGGGTTAGAAAAGGGGGTCTCCTCCTCCACCTCAACTTTTGCCATCCTTCCAAACCTTTCATCATTGTCAAACTTTTCCTTGAAGGGCCCATCTGTGCCTTCCATTATGGCCACAATGGTCTCCTGGTGTTTCATGGATCCATAGTTCCTGCTGTACAAGCCCTCACGCTGCTTTCGCAAGCGTTTCAGCTCCGCTCTGAGCTTGTAGAGCTTGTCTCTCTCCCTGTTCAGGACCTTAATCCCGGCCACCACTCGCTTCCGAATGGCGTCCGAACCTTCATCCTCACCAGGGGCAGAGAGATCACAAGCCATGGCTTGTACAGAGGAAGGCATGTCACCTGATGGCCCAGGAGATGGCTGCGAGCTTCCAGCAGAAGAGGCCCCACTGGCCTCCATGGCTTCCCCAGAAATGGGCAGGAGGGCTGGGAGAGATTTTACCACCACTCCCCTCTCACATGGATCACCTGGAGAAGCTTCAGAGACACCTTCCTCCTGACACACCTGTGCTCCAATGATGGGTGGGGCACTATTCCTCCCACTGACACCAATTATGAGTCATTATTCCTCCCACTAACACCAGTGATGGGGCACTATTCCTCCCACTGACACCAATTATGAGTCATTATTCCTCCCACTGACACCAATGATGGGGCACTATTCCTCCCACTGATACCAATGATGGGGCACTATTTCTCTTACTGATACCAACAATGGGGCACTATTCCTTTCACTGACACCAATGATGGGGCACTATTCCTCCCACTGATACCAATGATGGGGCACTATTTCTCTTACTGATACCAACAATGGGGCACTATTCCTCCAGACCACAGGCTCTATGTAACTGAGGCAATGTTTATTTTCACTGATGCCCGGGATATTTTCTACCCTCTCTGGGCACAGTCCGGCCCGCCTAAAGTCTGCAGGACAGTAAACTGGCCCTATGAAAAGTTTGGAGACCCCGGGTCTAAATATTTGACAAACCATCCGGAGAATGTACGGCTTTTATTCATCAAGTTTTATTTAATCCTCCGGAATGTTACATTGAGATGGGAACATTGTGGATTATTTCTCTGTAGGGTTGATGACCGTCCCCATGAAAAGAATGCTGTTGGTTTTTTGCTCAATGATGAAGAAAACAAATGGCTTATCAATAAATATCATTGGGCAGAGGGCCGATAAAGCAATCCCTATGCCGGTGGCTGCGGCGGCCTCTGTCCCTTCTTCATCCACACGTATGACGGCCTGGTGTACAGCCTGAAATATAATAACAGACATGAGAAGATCAGCAAATAATCAGCAAACACAACCTGCTCATCTCTGACTCTATAAGATGATTGGTGTCGGGTGATGGGATTTATAATCAGTACAAGAAAAGACCAAGAAACATTCTATATATACAATTATCTTTGTGGGTTTTTTCTAATTATTTTCTCCAGTTCCTTTGCTGACTGTTGGCTAGACCCGAGTTTACCAACCAGAGAGCCACGGCACCCTGAAGTGCCATCTCGGTTCTTCTAGGGTGCCATGACACCCGGTTTGCCCCGTATCAATGCCGTGACTAGGGATGAGCTTCGTGTTCGAGTCGAACCCATGTTCGACTCGAACATCGGCTGTTCGATCGTTCGCCGAATTGCGAACGTTATGGGCCGTTCGCGCTAAATTCGTGTGGCGCGTCACGGCCCATAATTCACTGCGGCATCGCAGTGCATTGCTGGCTGATGATTGGCCAAGCATGCACTATGACCCGCATGCTTGGCCAATCACAGCGCTGTCAGTAGAGAGAGCTGTAATTGGCCAAAGCCAGGGTGGCTTTGGCCAATTATGGCTCAGGGGATTTAGTACACACCCCACACTATATAAGGCCGCCTGCACGGCGGCCCTGTGTAGTGTGTGTTCCGGTGTGCTGAGAGATAGAGAGAGAGAGAGACAGTGTCATTTGATTTGAGTTAGATAGATTAGGCAGAACAGTCAGTCAGTTAGCTGCACTTACAGTGTATTGTGTATATATATGCATCCCAGGTGTTGCATATATATATATACACTGTATTCAGTTTAGCTAGATCCGTTCCTGTTATCTTCTATCTAGACTATTTACATTTAATGCAGTGCGTCCTGCTCACAGTGTTCAGCTAGATCCGTTCCTGCTATTTACATTTAGTGCAGTGCGTCCTGCTCACAGTGTTCAGCTAGATCCGTTCCTGTTATCTTCTAGACTATTTACATTTAGTGCAGTGCGTCCTGCTCACAGTGTTCAGCTAGATCCGTTCCTGCAATTTACATTTAGTGCAGTGCGTCCTGCTCACAGTGTTCAGCTAGATCCGTTCCTGCTATTTACATTTAGTGCAGTGCGTCCTGCTCACAGTGTTCAGCTAGATCCGTTCCTGCTATTTACATTTAGTGCAGTGCGTCCTGCTCACAGTGTTCAGCTAGATCCGTTCCTGCTATTTACATTTAGTGCAGTGCGTCCTGCTCACAGTGTTCAGCTAGATCCGTTCCTGTTATCTTCTAGACTATTTACATTTAGTGCAGTGCGTCCTGCTCACAGTGTTCAGCTAGATCCGTTCCTGCAATTTACATTTAGTGCAGTGCGTCCTGCTCACAGTGTTCAGCTAGATCCGTTCCTGCTATTTACATTTAGTGCAGTGCGTCCTGCTCACAGTGTTCAGCTAGATCCGTTCCTGCTATTTACATTTAGTGCAGTGCGTCCTGCTCACAGTGTTCAGCTAGATCCGTTCCTGCTATTTACATTTAGTGCAGTGCGTCCTGCTCACAGTGTTCAGCTAGATCCGTTCCTGCTATTTACATTTAGTGCAGTGCGTCCTGCTCACAGTGTTCAGCTAGATCCGTTCCTGCTATTTACATTTAGTGCAGTGCGTCCTGCTCACAGTGTTCAGCTAGATCCGTTCCTGCTATTTACATTTAGTGCAGTGCGTCCTGCGCACAGTGTTCAGCTAGAGCCGTTCCTGCTATTTACATTTAGTGCAGTGCGTCCTGCTCACAGTGTTCAGCTAGATCCGTTCCTGTTATCTTCTAGACTATTTACATTTAGTGCAGTGCGTCCTGCTCACAGTGTTCAGCTAGATCCGTTCCTGTTATCTTCTAGACTATTTACATTTAGTGCAGTGCGTCCTGCTCACAGTGTTCAGCTAGATCCGTTCCTGCTATTTACATTTAGTGCAGTGCGTCCTGCTCACAGTGTTCAGCTAGATCCGTTCCTGTTAAATTCCTACTGACCGGCAGGCTTGTCTGGTTACAGTATATAAAGCTACCTGAAGAAAATTACAGGTGTTCTATTTGATCCTATTAGTACCACGGTCAGGCAGCTAGACTATTTACATTTAGTACAGTGCGTCCTGCTCACAGTGTACAGCTAGATCCGTTCCTGTTATCTTCCTACTGACAGGCAGGCTTGTCTGGTTACAGTATATAAAGCTACCTGAAGAAAATTACAGGTGTTCTATTTGATCCTATTAGTACCACGGTCAGGCAGCTAGACTATTTACATTTAGTACAGTGCGTCCTGCTCACAGTGTACAGCTAGATCCGTTCCTGTTATCTTCCTACTGACAGGCAGGCTTGTCTGGTTACAGTATATAAAGCTACCTGAAGAAAATTACAGGTGTTCTATTTGATCCTATTAGTACCACGGTCAGGCAGCTAGACTATTTACATTTAGTACAGTGCGTCCTGCTCACAGTGTACAGCTAGATCCGTTCCTGTTATCTTCCTACTGACAGGCAGGCTTGTCTGGTTACAGTATATAAAGCTACCTGAAGAAAATTACAGGTGTTCTATTTGATCCTATTAGTACCACGGTCAGGCAGCTAGACTATTTACATTTAGTACAGTGCGTCCTGCTCACAGTGTTCAGCTAGATCCGTTCCTCTTATCTTCCTACTGACAGGCAGGCTTGTCTGGTTACAGTATATAAAGCTACTTGAAGAAAATTACAGGTGTTCTATCCCAGCTTAGTGCAGCTACAGGC
This sequence comes from Aquarana catesbeiana, assembly GCF_042186555.1. Lineage (NCBI taxonomy): Eukaryota > Metazoa > Chordata > Amphibia > Anura > Ranidae > Aquarana > Aquarana catesbeiana. The sequence continues at coordinate 10,203,346 of NC_133336.1, forward strand.
CATTAGTATGTCTGGAAGGCCAAGAAGGAGAGGCAGACAGTCACAAGCCAATAAGAGAGGGCAAGCAGGCTCTGTGTCTAGTGCTGGTCGTGGAGACGGTGCATCCTCATCAGCACGTGGCCATGGGACACGCTTGGCCTTTTTTTCGGCAGCTGGCCATGTTGAGCCGCAACATGCGGAAGACTTGGTCGAGTGGATGACCAAGCCGTCCTCATCCTCCTCATCCTCTCTCACCCATGCCCAGGGTGCTTTGTCTGGCAAAGCAGCGGCCTCTTCCCTCAGCTCAATGTCATCAGTGACTCCTTCCCTAGCTCCACCATGTCCTCATGAGGATTCCCTCGAACTGTTTGACCACAGTGTTGGGTACATGCTCCAGGAGGATGCCCAGCGTTTGGAAGGCTCTGATGACGATACTGAGCTCGATGAAGGCAGTAACATGAGCGCGGACAGAGGGGGTGCCCAAGAAGGACAGCAATCTGGCAGTCATGCTCCCCCTGCTGCAGCATACTGCCAGGTTTGCTCCAGTGATGAGGAGGGAGGGGATGATGAGGTCACTGACTCAACGTGGGTGCCTGATAGGAGAGAGGAGGAGGAGGAGGAGGAGGAGGAGGAGGCGGCAGCACATCACCAACGAGGCAGGATGCCCTCCAGGGGCCAGCCTAAGGGCAGCACATTGACTGCATCACACCCCAAAGCTCCACATGTGCAGGGCGCTGCAGTCTCTGCGCGTTATTCAAAAAGTTCTTTGGTGTGGGCCTTTTTTGAGACGAGTGCATCAGATCGCACCGCTGCTATTTGCAACATATGTCTCAAGCGTATCTCGCGTGGCCAAAATATCTCCCGCTTGGGTACCACATGCTTGACCAGACATATGTTGACCTGCCATGCAGTTCGTTGGCAAGCGTATCTAAAAGACCCACACCAAAGAACAAAGAGGATCTCTCCTTGCTCCTCATCAGCTGAGATTTCCAACCCCACTAGACCTTCAGTCCTCTCTGAGACCTGCAGTGAGAGGAATGAAGGTGTAGAATTAGGTGTGTCACAACCAAGTACTTGTGGGCAATCTGCTTTTGGTACACCGACGTCAGATTGTACCAGGCAAATTTCCCTGCCCCAGCTGCTGCACCGCCGAAAGAAGTTTGCTCCCAGCCATCCACATGCCCAGCGGTTGAATGCTAGCTTGGCAAAATTGCTAGCACTTCAACTGCTGCCTTTTCAGTTGGTAGACTCTGCCCCCTTCCGTGAGTTTGTGGAATGTGCGGTTCCTCAGTGGCAGGTACCCAAACGCCACTTTTTCTCACGGAAGGCGATTCCGGCTCTCTACCGGCATGTGGAAGGCAATGTCCATGCCTCGCTGGACAGGGCGGTCAGCGGTAAGGTGCATATTACCGCTGACTCATGGTCCAGCAGGCATGGACAGGGACGTTACCTAAGTTTCACGGCGCATTGGGTGACTCTGCTGGCAGCTGGGAAGGATGCAGGACAAGGTGCAGTAGTGTTGGAGGTTGTTCCGCCACCACGCCTCCAAAATGCTGATTGTGACACACCTCTCTCCTCCACCCCCTCCTCTTCTTCTTCCTCCATGGCCTCTTCCTCGGAACCAGCGGTGCTCCGTAGGCGTTCAAGGGGCTACGCAAGTACGCAGGCCAAAAGATGCCATGCGGTGCTTGAGCTGGTGTGCTTGGGGGACAGGAGCCACACTGGGGCAGAGGTTCTGTCAGCTCTGCAGGGGCAGGTTCAGAGGTGGTTGACGCCACGCCAACTTAAGGCAGGAATGGTGGTTTGCGACAATGGCACCAACCTCCTCTCTGCCCTCCGACAGGGACAAATGACCCATGTGCCCTGTTTGGCTCACGTCCTTAACTTGGTGGTGCAGCGGTTCTTGGGCAGGTACCCGGGCTTACAGGATGTCCTGAGGCAGGCCAGGAAAGTCTGTGTGCATTTCCGCCGGTCATATAATGCCAGTGCTCGGCTGACGGACCTCCAAAAGGAGTTTAACCTGCCCAAGAACCGCCTAATCTGTGACATGCCCACCAGGTGGAACTCAACGTTGGCCATGCTGCAGCGGCTGCACACGCAGCAGAGGGCCATCAATGAGTACCTGTGCGACTATGGCACCAGGACAGGGTCAGGGGAGCTTGGTTTTTTTTCCCCACGCCAGTGGGCCATGATCAGGGATGCATGCACTGTCCTGTCACCATTCGAGGAGGCCACGAGGATGGTGAGCAGTGACAGTGCATGCATCAGTGACACTGTCCCCCTTGTCCACCTGTTGGAGCACACGCTGCGTGGAATAATGGACAGGGCACTTGAGGCAGAACAGAGGCAGGAAGAGGAGGACTTCCTTAGCTCTCAAGGCCCCCTTTATCCAGACAGTGTTCCTGCGTGCCCGCCAATCACACAGGAAGAGGAGGAGGAGGAAGAGGAGGAGGAGGAAGATTGTGTCAGTATGGAGGTGGAGCCTGGCACTCAGCATCAGCAGCAGTCTTTAAGGGATCAGTCCCAAGAAACACATGGACTTGTACGTGGCTGGGAGGAGGTGGCTGCGGACCATGTCGTTCTTAGTGACCCAGAGGACTCCGGACCGAATGCCTCAGCAAACCTACGCTGCATGGCCTCCCTGATCCTGCAAAGCCTGCGTAAGGATCCTCGTATTCGTGGTATCAAGGAGAAGGACCAATACTGGCTGGCAACCCTCCTTGATCCACGTTACAAGGGTAAGGTTGCGGACCTTATCTTGCCATCGCAGAGGGAGCAGAGGATGAAACATCTTCGGGAGGCCTTGCAGAAAGGTCTGTGCAACGCGTTCCCAGAGACTGGGAGGTTACAAACTCCTGTTTCTGGACAACGTGTTGCTGAGGCTTCGGTCAGTCAAAGAAGGAGCGGTGGAGAAGGTGGCCGTCTGACCGATGCGTTCAGACAATTTTTTGGTCCGCAGCCCCAAGGTATGATCGGTTCCAGCAACCATCGCCAGCGTCTGTTTTACATGGTGCAGGAATACCTAGGGGCAAGATCAGACTTGGACACCTTTCCCACCGAAAATCCTCTGGGTTACTGGGTCTTGAGGATGGATCACTGGCCAGAGCTTGCACAGTATGCAATTGAGCTACTGGCCTGTCCTGCATCCAGCGTTCTTTCGGAACGCACATTCAGTGCTGCTGGAGGCGTGGTAACCGATCACAGGGTGCGTCTGTCCACCGACTCGGTCGATCGGCTGACCTTCATAAAAATGAATGAGTCTTGGATCACCACCAGCTACCAAGCACCTGATGCTGATGTAACCGAATAATTTTTTTTGAAATCTCAGATCCCTTCAAAGACTGCCTATGCTGATGCTGAGTGACTATCCCTGAGTAATTATCCTCTTCCTCCTCAATCATCACGCTGATAGCTTGTAAGAACATTTTTGGTTCTGGGCGCCACCACCAGTGCCTAAGGCACAATTTTTCAGCCCCTGTTTAACAGGGGCGTGTAATTACAATTTTTGATGTAATACTTTGCAGCAGGGCTCGTTCCTGCATTCCAACTAGAGTGTCTGTGAGGGGTTGCAGTGTTGTGGCACCAGCACCAGTGCCTAGGGCCCAATTTTTCTGCCCCTGTCTAACAGGGGCGTGTAATTACAATTTTTGATGCAATACTTTGCAGCAGGGCTCGTTCCTGCGTTCCAACTAGAGTGTCTGTGAGGGGTTGCAGTGTTGTGGCACCAGCACCAGTGCCTAAGGCCCAATTTTTCTGCCCCTGTCTAACAGGGGCGTGTAATTACAATTTTTGAAGCAATAATTTGCAGCAGGGCTCGTTCCTGCGTTCCAACTAGAGTGTCTGTGAGGGGTTGCAGTGTTGTGGCACCAGCACCAGTGCCTAAGGCCTAATTTTTCAGCTCCTGTTCAACAGGGGCATGTAATTACAATTCTTGATCTAATATTTCACAGCAGGGCCCTGTGAGGGCTTACAGTGTTGTGGCCACAGCAACACCTAAGGCCCAAATTTCTGCTGAGTATATAGGGCAGGACCCTACTTTCAAACATCTAACTTACAAACGACTCCTACTTGCAAACGGAAGGAGACAACAGGAAGTGAGATGAAATCTACCCCTAGGAAGGGAAATTCTCTCCTGTAAGAGTTAATATGGGAAAACAATTTCTCCTTTCCACTGATGCTTTCCAATCCTTGTTCCACAAAAAAACCCAAATTTTCAAAAAACATTTTTCATTGGGACAAAAAAGTGAGGTGAAATCTTCTGAAGAGGAGGAAAGACAGCAAAACAAATGTCACAGGGGTGATAACCCTTCCCTATGTTTTCCAAAAAGCTTAGAAAAGATTTTTTGGCTGGAGCTAAACACGTTAAAAATGTTCAAAATTACAAACAGATTCTACTTAACAACAAACCTACAGTCCCTGTCTTGTTTGCACCGCCTGTATACTGCTGTTCAGAGTATATAGGGCCTGGTGGCCCCACACCTTTCCTTATTTTAATTTGGGTGCGGGGTTCCCCTTAATATCCATACAAGACCCAAAGGGACTGGTAATGGACTGGGGGGTACCCATGCCGTTTGTCTCACTGATTTTCATCCATATTGCCATGACCCGACATGACATTAAACCCGCAAGCAGTTTTAAATGAGATTTTTTCCTTTAAAAATGACATTTGGTGCAGGGACTGTTCTAAACATGGGAAACACGCGTCACTTTACAGGCATACTATAGACACCCCCCAGGTACGATATTTAAAGGAATATTTCACTTTTTTTTTTTTACTTTAAGCATCATTAAAATCACTGCTCCCGAAAAAACGGCCGTTTTTAAAAGTTTTTTTTGCATTGATACATGTCCCCTGGGGTAGGACCCGGGTCCCCAAACCCTTTTTAGGACAATACCATGCAAATTAGCCTTTAAAATGAGCACTTTTGATTTCGAACGTTCGAGTCCCATAGACGTCAATGGGGTTCTAACGTTCGTGCGAACTTTCGGTCCGTTCGCGGGTTCTGGTGCGAACCGAACCGGGGGGTGTTCGGCTCATCCCTAGCCGTGACTTGCCATGGCATGGACAGGTCAGCCGCCAGCACCATACAACAATAGTGCCAGGAGGCATGGCCCCATTTGTTGCTATGATGATGGCAGCGGGCTCACCTGCACCATGGCAATGCATGGCTCTGATCCAAGGCAGATTGTCTGCAGCATTTAAAGTGTTTGTTACCCCAACACTTCATATTCCTGATATGTGTCTGCTGTACCATGTACTTGTATGAGAAAGTCTCCTGTTCTCTTTGTATTGCTTCCTTTGTGTGAAATCCCTGGTGTTCCCGCCAGTCCCTCTGCTTTACTATTAAATACTGACCACACTAAGCAGGAGAGCACACCATGGTCAGTTCTCTAGCTGTGCTGGGAGCTCAGCCTGGTCTCCTCCAATGACTTGTCCTGACACCCCCCACTGTACAGCCATTCACTGGGAAGCTCAGTGTGCTGCTGCTTCTTCTCCCCCAGCTCTTATGCAGCTGAGAACAGAGAGAATGTGATCACTATACGCAATTGTTTTGCCTTTCATTTCTATTTTAAACTGAATGGGTTGTATTACATGATTCTGTTATCCTGACTGGGCGTCATATGATGTCCAGCAGGATAAGCTGTGATTGCGTGCTCCCGGGGGCAATTGGTGGTGTGGGGTGTCAGTCTGACACAATGCATCTCTGATCTAGGTAAAGAGCCTCCGTCCAATCACAGCTGATCACGGTGTAAACAGGAAAAGCCGGCTTTTCCCCCACTCGCACTGACAGGCACGAGTAGAGGAGAGCCGATCGGCTGCTCTCCTGACAGGGGGTGTCTGCGCTGATTTATTATCAGTGCAGCCCCTCCCGAAGATGCCCACCCATGGCCACCAGGGATGCCCATCCCATGACCACCAGGAATGCCCACCCATGACCACCAGGCAAGCCCACTAGAGCCCACAAAGGATGTCAATCAATGCCCATTAGGGATGGCACTCTGTGCCCATCGGTGATGTCTGCCAGGGCCTCCTGATGAGTGCTGCCTATCAGTGCCATCTATCAGTGCCCACCAGTACCCATCAGTGCTGCCTATAAGTGCCCTCCAGTGCCACCTACAAATGCCCATCAGTGCCACCTAAGAGTGCCCATCAGTGCCACCTATAAGTGCCCATCAGTGCCACCTAAGAGTGCCCATCAGTGCCACCTAAGAATGCCCATCAGTGCCACCTATGAGTGCCCATCAGTGCCACCTATGAGTGCCTCTCAGTGCCACTCTCAGTGCCACCTATAAGTGCCCATCAGTGCTGTATATCAGTGTCACCTATCAGTGCCTATCAGTGCTGCTTATCAGTGCCGCCTATCAGTGCTGCATATAAGTGCCTCATCATCAGTGCCACCCCATCAGTATCAATCAGTACTGCCTCATCAGTGCCCATCAGTGAAAGAGAAAACTTACTTATTTACAAAGTTTTGTATCAGAAACAAAAACATTTTTTGGTCTTTTTCTATTTGTAGCGCAAAAAATAAAACCCCCCAGTGGTGATTAAATACCACCAAAAGAGATCTCTATTTGTGGGAAAAAAAATATAAAAATATAATCTGGGTACAGTGTAGCATAACCGTGCAATTGTCATTCAAAGTGCGACAGCGCTGAAAGGTGAGAATTGGCCGGGGCAGCAAGGTGTATAAGTGCCGGTATTGAAGGGGTTATTCAGGGTCACATTAATGCAGCTGTTCGGCATCAAGGCCCACCCGCCGAGAGACAGAATAGATGCATACTGTCTGGGCCAAGAGATTAAGACACAACTGCCATTTGAAACACAAAAAGCTGTTATTCCTTAAGTTATGGATAAACACTGAAGGGTGAATCACTCTTTGGGTCTCCTGTAATCTCAAAATCTCCTTACTTGCTGCTGACTTTTAACCGGTTCCCGACTGGCTCCTGTACTTATATGTCGGCAGAATGGCACGGCTGCGCAAAGTAACGTACCCGTACGTTACTTTGAAATTGCCGCCGCGTGGGGCACGCGCACGCCTGCCGCGATCTCCGTGAGTCAGGTCGCGGGTCCCATGGACTCGATCGCCTCACGGAGAGGATGAACGGGGAGATGCCGTTGTAAACAGCATCACCCCGTTCTGCCTAGTGACAAGTGTCACTCAATCTCTGCTCCCTGTCATCGGAGCAAAGATCAGTGATGTCACACACCAGCCCATCCCCCTGACAGTTAGAAATCACTCCCCTAGGACATACTTAACCACTCCCTGTCCCCTAGTGGTTAACCCCTTCACTGCCAGTGTCATTTATATAGGAATCAGTGCATTTTTATAGCACTGATTGCTGTATAAATGACAATGGTTCCAAAAATGTGTAAAAAATATCCGACATGTCTGCCATAACGTCGCAGTCACAATAAAAATCGCTGATCGCCGCCATTACTAGTAAAAAAAAATGATTAATAAAAATGCCATAAAACTATCCCCTATTTTGTAAACGCTATAACTTTTGCGCAAACAAATCAATAAACGCTTATTGCGATTTTTTTTTACCAAAAATATGTAGAAGAATATGTCTCGGCCTAAACTGAGATAAAAAAATGTTTTTTATATATTTTTTGGGGATAATTATTATAGCAAAATGTAAAAAATAATGCATTTTTTTCAAAATTGTCGCTCTTATTTTGTTTATGGCGCAAAAAATAAAAATCGCAGAGATGATCAAATACCACCAAAGAAAGCTCTATTTGTGGGATAAAAAAAGGACGTAAATGTTGTTTCGGAGCCACGTCGCACGACAGCGCAATTGTCAATAAAAGCGACGCAGTGCCGAATTGCAAAAAAACCCCACTCTGGTCAGGAAGGGGGTAAATCCTTCCGGGGCTAAATTGATTAATATAAGAACACTTACCTGGTCAGGGAGCCCACGATGTCGGCACCTGAAGCCAACCCGACCATCGGCTATGGGTGCAGCCACCGGCATCCTTACTAAGGGAATCAGGAAGTGAAGCCTTGCGGCTTCAAAGCCTGTTTCTCTACTGCACATGTGCGAGTCGCGTGGCGCTTTCTGAATGGTCTGCTGTCTTCTGGGACCAGTGATATCACTGGGGGGGCAGAGGGGGCCATGGCCCCCCAACATTATACTGTGCCCCTCCAATTAAAATAAATGAATAAATGGGACTGGGAGCAGTCTGGAATGCAGGGGACAGGGATGGAGTGAGCCGCCGTATCGCTGGCTCCTGCTCCTCCTCCACCTGATTCCACTCCTGGCCACTGGTTGCTAAAGTCACCTGGCATCTAGCAACCAGTGACGTCAGAGTCAGCATTAGTAGTTCTCTGTCCCCTCCTTCCTCTCTCGCACGCGATTGGTGAGGAGACACAGCCAATCTGCTCCTTCTGCACGCCCCCCCACTGTCGCTCTCCTCCTGTGTGTACCGCTAGAAGTGTGAGCTCGTTAGCTTCACACTTGACTTCCCGCAGTGCACAAAACACACAGGAGGAGAACGGCGGCGCCAGGGGGAGGAAGGAGGAGATCGGATGTGTCTCCTCTCCCATCCTCCCATCCAGTGCGAGAGAGGAAGGAGGGGAGAGAGAACTACCAGGTGCTCATTGATGAGCACTGATAGGAGGCACTGATAGGCGGCATTGATGGGCAATGATTGGTGGCACTGATAGGCTGCACTAGTGGGCACTGATAGGCGGCATTGATGAGCACTAATAGGTGGCATTGATAGGAGGCACTAATGGGCACTGATAGGTGGGATTGATGAACACTGATAGGTGGCACTGATAGGCAGCATTGATGGGCACTGATATGCTGCACTGATAGGCTGCATTGATGAGCACTGATAGTCGGCACTTATGGGCATTGAGCTCTGCTAGGCAGCATTGATGGCCACTGATAGGCTGCACTGATAAAGAGGCACTGATAGGCTGCATTGATGGGCACTGATAGGCAGCACTGATAAGCTGCACTGGTACGCGCCATTGATAAGCAATGATAGGTGGCACTGATAGGTGGCATTGAAGAGCATGTATGTGGGGGTGTGTGGCCTGGACATGGCGGCACGAAGACACACTATACTAGAGCTCCGGGACTACCATGCTCGTCCCGACTAGATAATAGCCGACTGATAGGGTTTTCTTGGAGCATGAGTACAGCCCGAGGGTACAAGACACGATCCACGACAAGGAGAGCCCATCCTCCTGCCTCTCAAACCTTACAGGGGGATATCCAGCACTACTTTGTTCTGCCTCCACGAGGGTCTCCAGGCGCTATAGTGGCGGCACCACGTAGCTCAAGCCGGGCTGTCAGCATTAAGCCGAGCCCACCAGCTCGATCCCCCATGCCCTAAGTTGGAAACCCCGGCGTCTTCACACCATGCTCTGGCGGAAGTCTTCGACCCCCTGCAGGCTGAGAATACAGGAAGTGTGGAAGGAGACATCCAAGCACTGCTGAGGGAGCTTCCCACACGCCGGGACATTGAGGCTTTGATTCTCCGGGTAGAGGAGTCACATCGCTAGGACATCCAAGCGGTAAGGACAGACATTAAAATACTGGCGGAGAGGGTGAGCACAGAAGAGGGACATGTGTCCTCCCTCGAACAGCGGGTAGTGGCCATTGAAAGAGCACAGAATATCCAGGTAGACACAGCAGTGGACTTACAGTTCCACATGGAGGTTTTGGAGGATAGAAGCTGCCAGAACAATTTGTGGCCCCGGGGTATCCCTGAAAAGACTGATGTGGAAGACCTCCAGAAAATAGTGAATGTTATATTTCAGGTGGTCTTAAACTCCCCCCAGATGATGGTTGAATTAGATAGGGTCCATAGAGCTTTGGGCCCCAAATCAAGAGATCCAGAGATACCTAGAGACATTTTATGCCGCCTACATAGCTACTCACAGAAGGAGCAGATACTTAGGGCTGCGTGGGGAGCGGGGGATATTGACTTTGAGGGGATTCCTATTAAAATCTTGTCGGATTTATCTCGGGCTACCCTTCAGCGTAGAGCCTGTCTATGGCCAGTCTTGGACCTGGCTAGAGAACAGGGGTACACATACAGATGGGGATACCCACTGGCGGTGACGTTCCATAAGGCATCATCTTCATTTACCCTCTGTACACCGGCCGATCTCCCGGGATTATTTGCATTTATAGAAGTGGCACCTATCCAGATCCCCAATTGGCTTTTATATATTCCACACACGGGGGTCGCCTGGGTCCGCAAGGTCATGGGAATCGTACTGAAGTACAAGAACAACAGCAGCTCCGATGCAGACCCCAAGTCCTCTGCAAAGAATAGAACCAAGAGCCAAAACCTAGACCTTCAGCTCTATCGAGTGAAAGAGGTGACAGAGAGGACATTAGCGGACGTTCCCCACAGTCCCCTCCATCCTAAGTCCTCAACTTTGGCCCCTGTCCCACATATCAAGATTAGCATCTTGAAGTTCCCGAGATGATGCCATAGGTTATAGCGTTTTGGGACAGTTAATGAATGCAATTACTTATGGAACCAAAAAGCTGCAGGCTCTTTATTGAGGACGCTTTAAGAAGACAGTTACTTACATTCAGAATTTGGTGTATGCTTTTCTGTTTTGTCTAGTATATATTTAAGCAAGGTTGCTCAAGTTGGTTTGGAATTAAAAGAACCAGAAGAATTATGAGTGCATAGGAACCTTTTGGTTATATACTGGGTTTTTTTTTTGTTTTTTTTTTTTATAGGTTTTATCTATTCGGTTGTAGTGTCAGGTTATGGGCTCCTCTTTTATTTGGGTTCTCACCTGTAGCTTCTTAGCACTTGACTGGTAATTAATCTCCCACGTTTAAAGGGGGATTTCCCCTTTTCTTTTTCTCCCCCCCAAATATTAATGGAACCTTTTTTTTTTTTTAAATGGCACGTTAGTAGCACGATTTTGCTATGTTGCAGTTTCTGCAACTCACATACGATATAGTTTTCAAGGCACTGGTTTTGGTTTCACTATATGGATGCAACAACTACCTTGTTTTTTTGTTTTTTTTTTTAAGACATGTGGGTAGCACTGTGTTTTTGAGATTCAGTTTCTGCAACTCGTATTTGATATATTTTTTAGGCACTTATTTGTGTTCTATTATATTGAAGCAACATTGTTCCACCCTTTTTTTTTTATTAATTTTTTTTTTTAAGGCACTTGGGTAACACTATTTTTTTTGGTGTTGCAGTTCCTGCAACTCCTACTTGATATACTTTTCAGACACTTATTTTTGCTCTGTAATATTGAGGCAAAGGTTGTCCTTTTTTTATTTTTTTTTTCCTTCCTTTTCCAGGAGCCTTATACATTGACAATATCACATAATATGGAGCAATCCCTTTTTTTTTTTGGTACACCCCTGAATGGAAGATGACCGTTAACCCCTAACCCCCCCCCCCCAGGTTATGTGGCCGGTAGAGGGCAAGGGGGAAAAGGAGTCTATGGCAGCTTAGAGATGGTCCCTATGAGACCCGTCTCCTTCTCTGTTTTTTTTGGAGAGGGGAATAGGTTATATGTTAGGTTGTATTTATGTTCCCCTTCTAAATATATCTTTATGGTACTCTGGAGATCAGAGGAGGAAGAGGGCTCTCTAACCTCCATGAGTTTTTTTTTTCTTAAAGGATAAACAGCTGGGGAACAATTATATGTTGGGTCCCTCTCTAGAACGTGACTTGAAGGCATGTTTTATAGCGAAGACGTTCTGTGCCTCCCCTATTTGGAATTGTAGAGGGGGGGCCCATTGAGCTATGCACATAGCCATTATTTTGACTTAAAAGGTCCCTTAAAAAGAGAGATGATCTTGGAAAAGGGAAGCCCTCAGACATCGAGGGAAACCTATCATATGCTTTAGATCATAGGCTGTCAATCATACAATATTGCCCTCATGATCCGCAGGTTGCTAGTGGTGTAAGTATTACTATATGCCGATCAACATATTTTAGAATGTTGGCTTTTTTACTTTTACTTTTCATTTTTAATAATAATTTAGAAGGATCGGGAGGGGCAGGTACGCCCAGGGCTCTGTTGTCGACCATCTTCGTCCACAACCATGTATAGGCCAACGCTCGAGTACCGGGTTTAACCGGTGAGCATTTTAGCAATATATTGCTTTTTTCTTTTTTTTTGTGGGCTTAGATCCCCCTCTTTTTTTTGTTGTTGTTGTTTTTTTTCTCCTTCCCCTTTTTCTTTTCTTTTTTTTCTTTTTTCCTGTTCTTTGTCCCTATCCAATACCTTTTCTTATCCTAAATTCCTTCCAATGGAAACCCTCAGTTTGTTCTCGCTTAACGTTAAGGGCTTAAATACGCCGAACAAAAAGGCGGATGCTCCTGCATGATTTGCAACGTCTTAAATCAGATGTTGCATTCATAAAGGAGATGCATTTTAGAGATGACAAAGTACCTATTTTAAAAAGTCGGTTATTTCCGACGGTTTATCACTCTACAAATCAAATAGCAAAGTTAAGGGGGATGTCTATCATCCTCTCTGGCAGAGTACCATGGTTTTTTGTAGATGCGGTCAGAGACCATGTGGAGGGAGTTTCCTGTTCGTAAAGGGCAGGGTGGGCGATGTTGGGGTTACACTGGCGACAGTGTACGCTCCCAATGTACATCAAGAGACATTTCTAGGTAAAACGCTTAAGCGGCTGACTGAATTCACAGAAGGACAGTTGATCATAGGAGGAGACTGGAATTTTTCACTAAATACAGTGGAGGATACTTCCACTGGACTGTCATCTATTTCTTTTAGCGCACGTAATCGTAATGCCCACATTTTGCACAGGAATCAATTGATTGATATATGGTGTTTACTGCATCCTACAGAAAAAGATTATACTTTTTACTCCCTTCCTCATAAGTCTTAATCCCGTATAGATTTTACGAGCTGCCACTATAGGCTCTATCACCTGGTCAGACCACGCACCTATTTTTTGACATATGACTTATGTAACTCTCGGACGAACGGGCCTACTCAGTGGAGATTGAATGAGAGTCTCTTACAGGATAAAGACGTCCTGGAGAACGTAACTAAAGAGTTTGATTTCTATTTTAGCATTAATGATACCCCAGAATGTGATCCTGGAACTGTCTGGGAAGCACATAAGGCAGTTATTAGAGGGGTGCTGATTAAACATGGAGCTAAGATTAAACGGAAACGGGCGGAACAGCTCAAATTATTACTTGATGATTTGACTACCTTAGAGCTTCATCATAAGCAGGCCCAGTCCCCCTCCCTAGAAAAAGATCTTCTGGTTAAACAAACACAAATTTCAGATCTTCTTCATTTTAAGGTGAAGGCGGCACTACAAGTTTGTAAGAAGTTCTCGTATGAGTCTGGGACAAATGTGGGAGATTTTTAGCTAGGACTTTACGTGAGCAGAAATGATTGAATTATATCCCACATTTGGTTTCATCTAATAGGCTTAAGGTCACAAAACCACATGATATATCTCGAGAATTTCAAAAATTGTACAAACCTCTATATAACCTGCAGACAAAGCCCCCTACTCAAGCCCAGATAGACTCGTATCTCTCACAGTCATTAATGTCCCGACTATCAAATGAAGATAGAGATAACCTTGAAAATCCCATAACAATGGAAGAACTTCAGGGAGCTGTAAAGGCCACTAAAATGGGTAAGGCACCGGGTCCCGATATTGATGGCCTGTTTATTGGACTTGATCTGCCTGCTGACTTGGTACCGCATTGCCTGGCTGTTACCCGACTTTGGCCCGCCCTCTGGACTTCCTTTTGCATGCTGATTCAGTGCCCTGCTGCCCGGTTGTTGCTGACTACTGCTCTTCTCCTGGTTCTGCTCCTGTCCATGCTCCGGTGCCCAGCTGCTTCCGCTTCCTGTTCCAAGGATTTTGGCTGCCAGCTCTACCCGCCTTCGGAGGGGACATCACCAGCCAGCTACCCAGCACTCGTGCCACTCCTTGCCTTTACACTTTCTGTTCCCACCTTCAGGAGTGTAGGCGGGAGGAGCAAGGGAGGCCTCCATCACATTCCAGTCTCCACCAGGTACATGATAGATATGTTATTATTTCAGCAGTTTTATATGAGAGAACTAACATTGTCCTATTAGAGGATAGTAGACCTGTGCACTGCCGAAAAATGTGTTCATTTTCGTTTCATTCGATTTTTTTTTTTTCAGGTCATTCGTTATGATCGCAATTCGTAAATTCAAAAATTCGAAAATCCGAAAATAAGAAAGAAAATCTGAAAATTTGAAAGAATAACTAACTAACTAATAATAACTTAACTATTACTAACTATTAAATTATAGGTATTGGAATTTCCTTTCAAAATTGGCTGTTAGTGAACGTAACGAATACAAATTTATCCAAAGTTTCAAATTATCTGAAATAACGAATGCCGCATCCAAACAAATGGAACGGAACAAATTAAAAATACATAATAATAATAATAATAATAATACGTTTTTATTATTATTATTGTTATTTATTTTCATTGATTTGTTACGTTACATTCGTTTAGATTCGGCATTCGTTATTTCGGATAATTCGTAACTTTGAATAAATTTGCATTTGTTACGTTCACTAACAGCCAAACTTGCAAGGAATTTCCAATACCTATAATTTAATAGTTACTAATAGTTTAGTTATTATTAGTTAGTTATTATTTCAGATTTTCGAATTTTCAGGTTTTTGAATTTTCAAATTTTCGAATATTCAAATTTACCAATATTCGGAATAATTTGTTAAATGGGTTTTCGGTAATTTGGATATTTTCAAATGAATGAATTTGAAGAAATTCATTAAAAAAGGAATTTGGAACGAAACGAATGGCACATGTCTAGAGGATAGTAGGTCAGAGGAGAGGTGTTTATGGGCCAAATATAAACTCAATAACAGGAATAATGAAGAGAATGGACTCGTACCGATCCCACTTTAAGCCTGAAATCGGGAGTGATTCCGGAGAAGTTTGCCTCATCAGTGAAAGGGGTTCTGATGCCAACTTTAGCTAACTCATCCTTCAGGTTTATTTTGGAAGTAATATTAAATTTGGGTACATAAATTTCAAAGATCCTGTGAAGTAAACAAACAAAACAAAAACAATGAAGCTTATGAGAACTGGAAAATAGTAATAGCTGCAACAATCATTGGGATAAAAACTTCAACCACCTTTTCTATTCACCCCACTGCAGCTGAGACCCCCATAGAGCTGCTGATCCACCAAAACAATTGTAGAGCCATACATGACCCAGCATTAGAAAGACAACAGGACAATTTAACTACTTGCCGACCGCACACTGTAGTTTTAATGCTACAGTGCGGGCCGGCTGCGCAGAATCATGTACAGTGGAACCTCGGATTGCGAGTAACGCGGTTTATGAGCATTTTGCAATGCGTGCTGTTTAAAAAAAACAATCCTGACTCGCTTTGCGAGCGCAGTCTTGCAAGACCAGCAGGATTCATGTTGCTGGGGTGTGCAGTACTGCATTTGGACAGAGGTGCGGGGGCACTGGTGATGCTTGGAGACACTCGGAGATGCTCAAAAACGATCGGAGACACTCAGAAACACTCAGGGAACACTCAGTTCCCAAGTGTCTCCAAGCATCTCTGAGTGTCTCCGAGTGTTTCCGAGTGTCTCTAGCACCCCTGCACCCCTGGCCACATGCTGTACTTATAGACAAGCAGTGGCTGTGGAATGGATTATCTGAGTTTCCATTATTTCCTATGGGGAAACTCGCTTTGATATACGAGTGCTTTGGATTACAAGCATTCTTCTGGAACAAATTATGCTCGTAATCCAAGGTACATTGGTACAGTGGTACAGTGGTACTTTGGATTACAAGCATAATTAGTTCCAAAAGAATGCTTGTAATCCAAAGCACTCGTATATATCAAAGCGAGTTTACCCATAGGATTCCATGGAAACTCAGATAATCCATTCCACAGTGACTGTTATTGTATGCCGTACCGCATGTGGCCAAAGGTGGGGGGGCACCAGGGACACTCGGAAACACTCAGAGATTCTCAGGGATGCTCGGTTTCCGAGTGTCTTCGAGCTGCTCTGAGAGGTCTCCAAGCGGCTCCAAGTGTCACCGGCACCCCCGCACCTCTGGCCAAATGGGGTACTGCACACCCTAGAGGCTTGAATCCGTCCAATTCCCACCCAATGATTTATGGCCCCCGCCAATCATCAGAACGAGTTACAGGAGAGAGCTGTGTGCATGTAAACCACACAAAGCTTTCTTCTGACAGCGGTGATGTGCCGTTTTTTTTTTTTCTGCAAAGCAGTAAAGCACCACACAATAAATATAGTTAAAGTGTAAGTTCACCTTTACAGAAAAATCTGTAAGGTGAACTTTACCAGGACCCCCTCCTCACCCCTCCCGGCCCCCCCACCCCTCAGTCCCGCTGACCTGGAGCACGGCGATCTCCCATTATGAGCCCCAGTATAGCCGCCTCACGAGTCCCGGGCTTAGAAATCCCCTCAGCTTTCTCTCTTCCTCTTCCCCACTGACAGGACGGGCTACGTGGGTTCTGATCGCTGCCCATGTGACGGCGACAAACAATTAGACTGCTCCTAAACGTACCTCCTGATGGGGCACATTTTGAAGATTATGCCGAGGGGATTTCTAAGCCCCGGACCTGTGAGGACACTCCAGGTCAGTGGGCCTAGGGGGGGTGAGGAGGGGGTCCTGTGTAAGATTTTTCTGTAAAGGGGAACTTATCCTTTAACCCTTTTCCCAGCCATTGTCATTAGTACAGTGACAGTGTATAGTATTAGCACCAATCACTGTATTAGTGTCACTGGTGATGTCAGTGGCAGTTAGCCAGTTTCCAGAAAGTGTCAGTTAGTATCAGATTGCCTGCCGTCCCACTATAAGCGGCCATTACTAGTATATACAAAAAAAATCCACTATATACTGTATACTGAACCATAGTTTGTAGACTCTATACCTTTCACGCAAACCAATCAATATACATTTATTGGGATTTTTTTTTTTTTTACCAAAGACATTTAGTAGAATACATTTTTGCCTAAATTAAAAATTTGTTCTTTATAAAAAAAACAAAAAACAATTTGATGTTTGTTTTATAACAGGAAGTAAAAAATATAGTTTTTTTAAAAATGTTATGCTTTTTTTTTTGTTTGTTTACAGCGCAAAAAATAAAAAACCCAGTGATCAAATTTCACCAAAAGAAATCTCTATTTGTAGGGACGAAATGATATAAATTTTGTTTGAGTACATCATTGCATGACCGCGCAATTACCATTTAAATTAGCGCAGTGCCAAATAGCAAAAAATGGTCATGAAGGGGGTAAAACCTTCCGGAGCTGAAGTGGTTAAACTTGCAGTGAGAGGGATATAAACTGAATGGATTATTTAGGTAGATCCTCACCCTAGAATTGTTGCTGATACATCAATGGCGATTCACATGCATTAGAATCGGATTGTACAACCTCTGCACAATCTTCTCCAGATTTAATGTCCAATTTAATGTTTCATTTTTACACTGCCAGGCCCTGCAGTACTGGAATTAAGCATTAAATACAACTATGTAGTGCGGAGGCTTACCTAAACAAGCCATTCAATCGATAACCAAGTTATAGCTTTCCCCACAACATTTTTGGTAGATCTAAATAAGATTGTATAATTAGAATGTAATGTGCACGGCCCGTTTAAAAAAAAATAAACCTGTCAAGAAAAAAAAAACACAGAGAGTGTATTCCCCGACCTTTCTGACAATGCCAGCTGCCTGAGGGTCATAATGATCCAATGGCATCAAAGCTTCACATCATGCCTGTGGGCCCTGCCCTTGCCCGTTGCAACGGCCTGCCTTTTTTTTGCCTCCTGCCTGCCCTTGTCACACCCCCTGCATGCCTTTATCATCCCTCCTTCCTGCGCTTGTCCCACTATCTGAAAGCCTTAGTCATGCTTTCTGTCTGCCCTTTTCTCACCTTCTTCCTGCCTTTGTCATGCCTCCTGCCTGCCCTTGTTCAGCCTTCTGCCAGCCCTTGCCCTGCCTCCTCCCTTCTTCCTGCCTTTGTCATGCCTCCTGCCTGTCCTTGTTCAGCCTTTTGCCTGTCCATGTCCTTCCTCCTTCCTGCCCTTGTCCCAGCATCTGAATGCTTTTGTCTTTCCTCCTGCCTGCCCTTGTCTCAACTTCTGCCTGCCTTTGTCAAGCCTCCTGCCTGCCCTTGTCCCACCATCTGAAAGCCTTTGTTCTTCCCCCTGCCTGCCCTTGTTCAACAAACTCCCTACCTTTGTCCTTCCTCCTGTTTGCTCTTATCCCCCCATCTGAAAGCCTTTGCCATGACTCCTGCCTGCCTTTGTTTAGCCTTCTGCCTGCCTTTGTCCTTCCTCCTGTCTACCCTTGTTCAGCCTTCTGCCTGTCTCTGTCCTGGCTCCTGCCTGCATTTGTTCTTCCTCCTGCTAGCCCTTTTCCCTTATCCTCCTTGCTCTTGTCCTGCTTCCTGCCTGGCCTTTTCCAGCCTTCTGCCTACATTTGACCTGCCTCCTGTCTGCCCTTGTCCCACATTCTGCTTGCTTTTGTTTTGCCTCTGGTCTGTCCTCGTCAAACCTTCTAATTGTCTTTGTCCTGCCTCCTGCAAGCCCTTTTACCACCCCCTGCCTGACTTTGACCTGCCTGCCCTTGTTCCACCTTCTGCTTCCCTTTGTCTTTCCTCCTGTCTGCCCTTTTCCCACCTCCTTCCTGTTCTTGTTCTGCCTCCTTCCTACCCTATAGGATACTAGTCAACATCACATCACTGCTGATGTCTGTCTTGGGCTGTCTTTCTCCTGTAAGCTAAATGAGTGTATACATGCTCGCCCAGCTAGTTCACTTTCCATATTCAACTGGCATATGGCATGTCAGAATATAGATACATGTTATGCAATTATATAAAAATGTTTTTTAAGTTTGAATAAACATGTAAACAAAGTTTTGTTTTTTTTTGTACATTGGCCTGCAGTGTTCTCCTCTTACGTTTTTCTCCATGATGTCCTCCATCGTTGTATGGTCTCAGCAGACAATCCTTGCTCTACCTCATGGATCTTGCCCGGGTCAGCCATGGCGATGATCATGGATGCGTTATCCTTGTATGGAAGCTCCACCACTGTACAAGGAAGCTTTGTGTCACGGTAATTGTTGTACTGACCCATTTGATGCATCATTGGAACATCCACCATTGTGTTCTTATCAACCTTGAACTTCTGGGTACTTGTAAATGCTGCATAAAAAGCGTGCTGCCATTCTCCTAATAACATAAAACATGCATGTGTTTTAAATCCAATAAAATCTCTGGTGAATGGATAAATAAACTCATGAAATTATTAGATTTGATGCCCCAAATTAATACATGCTCGTGGCATTAAAGCGAATGTCTGGAAAAAAAAGCATATTTAATATATCTCAACAATACCGGTACATTTCCCATGTTTTGTCTCTTTAACCACTTCAGCCCCGGAAGGATTTACCCCCTTCCTGACCAGAGCACTTTTTACAATTTGGTATTGCGTCGCTTTTACTGCTAATTGCACGATCATGCAATGCTGTACCCAAACAAAATTTGCGTCCTTTTCTTCCCACAAATAGAGCTTTCTTTTGATGGTATTTGATCATCTCTGCCATTTTTATTTTTTGCACTATAAACGGAAAAAGACCGAAAATTTGGAAAAAAAATGATATTTTCTACTTTTTGTTATAAAAAAAATCCAAAAAACTCAATTTTAGTCATACATTTAGGCCAAAATGTATTCGGCCACATGTCTTTGGTAAAAAAAATGTCAATAAGCGTATATTTATTGGTTTGCGCAAAAGTTATAGCGTCTGCAAACTAGGGTACATTTTCTGGAATTTACACAGCTTTTAGTTTATGGCTGCCTATGTCATCTCTTGAGGTGCTAAAATGGCAGGGCAGTACAAACCCCCCCAAATGACCCCATTTTGGAAAGTAGACACCCCAAGGAAATTGCTGAGAGGCATGTTGAACCCATGGAATATTTTTTTTTTTTGTCCCAAGTGATTGAATAATGACAAAAAAAAAATTACAAAAAGTTGTCACTAAATGATATATTGCTCACACAGGCCATGGGCATATGTGGAAGTGCACCCCAAAATACATTTAGCTGCTTCTCCTGAGTATGGGGATACCACATGTGTGGGACTTTTTGGGAGCCTAGCCGCGTACGGGGCCCCGAAAACCAAGCACCGCCTTGAGGATTTCTAAGGGCATAAATTTTTGATTTCATTCCTCACTACCTATCACAGTTTTGAAGGCCATAAAATGCCAAGATGGCACAAACCCCCCCCCAAATAACCCCATTTTGGAAAGTAGACACCCCAAGCTATTTGCTGAGAGGCATGTTGAGTCCATGGAATTTTTTATTTTTTGACACAAGTTGCGGGAAAGTGACAATTTTTTTTTTTTGCACAAAGTTGTCACTAAATGATATATTGCTCACACAGGCCATGGGCATATGTGGAATTGCACCCCAAAATACATTCTGCTGATTCTCCTGAGTACAGGGATACCACATGTGTGGGACTTTTTGGGAGCCTAGCCGCGTACGGGGCCCCGAAAACCCAGCACCGCCTTCAGGATTTCTAAGGGCGTAAAGTTGTGATTTCACTCCTCACTACCTATCACATTTTTGAAGGCCATAAAATGACCAGATGGCACAAACCCCCCCCCCAAATGACCCCATTTTGGAAAGTAGACACCCCAAGATATTTGCTGAGAGGCATGGTGAGTATTTTGCAGCTCCCATTTGTTTTTGAAAATGAAGAAAGACAAGAAAAACTTTTTTTTTTTTCTTTTTTCAATTTTCAAAAGTTTGTGACAAAAAGTGAGGTCTGCAAAATACTCACTATACCTCTCAGCAAATAGCTTTGGGTGTCTATTTTCCAAAATGGGGTCATTTGGGGGGGTTTGTGCCATCTGGGCATTCCATGGCCTCCGAAACTGTGATAGGCAGTGAAGAGTAAAATCAAAAATTTACGCCCTTAGAAAGCCTGAAGGCGGTGCTTGGTTTTCGGGGTCCCGTACGCGGCTAGGCTCCCAAAAAGTCTCACACATGTGGTATCCCCGAACTCAGGAGATGCAACAGAATGTATTTTGGGGTGTAATTTCACATATTCCCATGGCATGTTTGAGCAATATATCATTTAGTGACAACTTTGTGCAAAAAAAAAAAAAAAAATGTGTCTTTTTCCCGCAACTTGTGTCACAATATAAAATATTCCATGGACTCGACATGCCTCTCAGCAAATAGCTTGGGGTGTCCACTTTCCAAAATGGGGTCATTTGGGGGGGGTTTGAACTGCCTGGCATTTTATGCACAACATTTAGAAGCTTATGTCACACATCACCCACTCTTCTAACCACTTGAAAACAAAGCCCTTTCTGACACTTTTTGTGTACATGAAAAAAATTTTTTGCAAAAAAATTACTTTGAACCCCCAAACATTATATATTTTTTTAAAGCAAGTGCCCTACAGATTAAAATGGTGGGTGTTTCATTTTTTTTTTTCACACAGTATTTGCGCAGCGATTTTTCAAACGCATTTTTTGGGGAAAAAACACACTTTTTAAAATTTTAATACACTAAAACACACTATATTGCCCAAATGTTTGATGAAATAAAAAAGATGATCTTAGGCCGAGTACATGGATACCAAACATGACATGCTTTAAAATTGCGCACAAACGTGCAGTGACGACAAACTAAATACATTTTTAAAAGCCTTTAAAAGCCTTTACAGGTTACCACTTTAGATTTACAGAGGAGGTCTACTGCTAAAATTACTGCCCTCGATCTGACCTTCGCGGTGATACCTCACATGCATGGTGCAATTGCTGTTTACATTTGACGCCAGACCGACGCTTGCGTTCGCCTTTGTGCGAGAGCAGGGGGGGACAGGGGTGCTTTTTTTTTTTTTCTTTATTATTTTTTTGCTTTTTTATCTTATTTTTAAACTGTTCCTTTCATTTTTATATTTTTTTTTATCATTTTTATTGTTATCTCAGGGAATGTAAATATCCCCTATGATAGCAATAGGTAGTGACAGGTACTCTTTTTAGAAAAAATTGGGGTCTGTTAGACCCCAGATCTCTCCTCTGCCCTCAAAGCATCTGACCACACCAAGATCGGTGTGATAAAATGCGCTGTTTACATCCGGCGAAATCTAAGTAATGAAATACTCGTAGCTTCCAGTTTCTTAGGCCATAGAGATGTTTGGAGCCATTCTGGTTTCTGATCAGCTCTATGGTCAGCTGGCTGAATCACCAGCTGCATTCTCAGATTCCCTGTTGGGACAGGAGAGCCAGAGAAAAACATGGAAGACGGTGGGGGGGGCATTCCCTCCCACTGCTTGTAAAAGCAGTCTAGAGGCTAATTAGCCGCTAGGATTGCTTTTACATGAAAGCTGACCGCTGGCTGAAAAGAATGATACCAAGATAATACCTAAACCTGCAGGCATCATTCTGGTATAACCACTCAAAGTCCAGCAACATACCAATACGTTGCTGGTCCTTGTTGGGTATACATTGTAAACTTTTTTTTCATGCAGCCTGTGGGCTGAACGAAAAAAAGATATTGATCGGTGGGTATGCCCACCATTAGAATACCTCCCTTCATCCACCCACTTCTAATGATGGGCATACATGCACCGTATATATATATGCTGAAGCATGGGGGCATCCTCCCACAAAAGGCAGGAGCAAATCGCTCCTCCACCCACTGCTGCCCCCACGCTTCGGCATATATGCTGAAGTTTGTAACTGTGGTGGTGAAATCACCTCCGACAGCGCTGGAGTCACGGCTTTATGTATCGTGGGAGCAAACGCTGTTGCTGTCGAGATAAATAAATCCGTGCTGCAACTGAATGGCGTACCTGCTAAGCAAATGATGGTTAACAAAAAAACAAAGTAACATTACAGTATAACAGTATTACTTACCATACCTGCAAAGCAAAATACAAAAAAAAAACATAGTAAAAAATAAAACATTTAACGCAACCTGTGCCTACCTAAAATATATATATGCCGAAGCATGGGGGCATCCTCCCGCAAAAGGCAGGAGCAAATCACTCCTCCACCCACTGCTGCCCCCACGCTTCGGCATATATGCTGAAGTATGTAACTGTGGTGGTGAAATCACCTCCGACAGCGCTGGAGTCACGGCTTTATGTATCGTGGGAGCAAACGCTGTTGCTGTCAAGATAAATAAATCCGCTCTGCAGCTGAATGGCGTACCTGAAAACAAAAAAGTGGTTAACAATAAAAAAACAAAGTATAAAAAAATTGCATACCTATAAAGCAAACATGATAAAAACATAACAATAAAACATTGCAGTATAGAATGCCGAACAATAGAGAGAGAATAGAGAGAGAACAATAAAACAACAACTATTTTTGTTTTTTTTATTTTATATATTTTTTTGTGTTTTTTTCTTTTTTTTTTTACTTTTTTTTGTTTTTTTTACACTTTTTTTTGTAACTTTAACTTTTTTAACTGGTACCAGGTTTGGATCTCTCAAAATGCGACAGCATCTTGGGAGACCCTGTGAAAGTGTGTCCTAGTCTGTGCAGTTCTGTACCCTACGCTAATACTCAACTAATGTATGGTAGCGTTCAAAACATTCACCAATGCAAAGACCAGGATTGCCAGGACAGAGGGGACAATAATACCGGGTGTCACGCCTAAATCTGCGCTTGCTGCAGACACAACATCTTTTTTGGGGGGTTTTTTGGGTAGGGGTACTCAGGAGGGCATAAAGAAAATGCCTCTCATGCAGCCGGCTTACTGCATTTGGTTGGGGAAGGTGAGGTGGAGCACCGTCTGGAAACAGAAGGGCTCTGACGATCTCTTCCTGGAATTTAAGGAAGGATCCAGTCCGTCCTGAAGCTCTGTATAGCACATGAGCGTTCAGCAAAGCCAATTGAAATAAATAAACAGACACTTTTTTGTACCAGCGTCTGGCCTTACGGGCAATTAGGTACGGCGCCAACAACTGGTCGTTGAGGTCCACCACTCCTATATTAAGGTTATATTCATGGACACAGAGGGGTTTCTCCACAATACCAGTCGCCGTAGGAATTTGGACCATCGTGTCTGCATGAAGGGAGGTAAGAACGAAAACATTCTTATTGTCCCTCCACTTCACAGCGAGCAAGTTATTACACTGCAAGCAGGCTCTCTCCCCCAGCCTAAGACGGGAATCTACAAGCCGCTGGGGAAAGCCCCAGCGATTAGGTTGCACGGTGCCACATGCTCCAATCTGATTATCAAAAAGGTGGCTAAAAAGTGGCACGCTCGTGTAATAATTGTCCACACCCTTTCCGAATAAGGGTGACACCAAGTCCCACACTATCTTGCCAGCGCTTCCTATGTAGTCAGGGCAGTTTGTCGGCTCTACGTGACTATCTTTGCCCTCGTAAACCATAAAACTACATGTATAGCCTGTGGCCCTGTCACAGAGCTTATACATCTTGACGCCGTATCTGGCACGCTTGCTGGGAAGGTACTGTTTGAATGACACGTGGCCAGAAAATGTAATCAGGGACTCATCAACGCAGACAACTTGATGGGGAGTAAACAAGTCTGCAAAACGTTGGTTGAAGTGGTTTACGAGGGGCAGAATTTTGTAGAGCCGATCGTACACGAGGACGACAGAGTTCATTGTCGTTGAAGTGCATGAACCGCAAAATCTGCTCGTATTGTGCCCTGGCCATGGAAGCAGAGAACAAGGGCGAATGGTAAATTGGGTCAGTGGACCAATATGACCGCAACTCACTCTTTTTATTCAAGCCCATGAGGAGGGAAAGGCCCAGAAAGATCTTAAATTCGGAAACCATAATTGGTTTCCAATCTCTGGCAAGGGAGGACTGGGGATTAGTGGCGATGTGTTGACCAGCGTATAAATTGCTTTGGTCCACAATAGATCTATAGAGATAAAAATCCAGTGGCATAAAGTCAACTGTTTCCACCTGAATTCAGGGTTGGCCAGTGAAAGGGGGAAGTACGGGTGCTGCAGAAGTGGTGGGTACCCAATTCGGATTGACGAATGCAGCAGGAAGAGCACTATGGGTACGACGGGCCTGTGTTCGTCTTCTTGGTGGCAGCGGGACACTACTTGTGCTTGCCACCTCGCCAGCTTGAACTGCACTTATGGGACTCGCCACGTCACCAAGTGTTACTGCAGTGCTGGATGTACGACCAGGGTGTACTAGGCCGCTGGTGCTTGCCAGTTCACCAGAAGGAATAGCGGCACTAGTACTTCTCTGCTCCATACGAGAGCCCTGCGGTTCTTGCACTTCAAGGACAGAAGAAGTTCGGGGTCTGGTACGCAGGGACCACAACTCCGTCGTCAGAGCTATCTGTCATGGAGCCGCTGTCCTCTACAGGATCGTATTCTGAGCCTGAATCTGACAGATGAGTGACTTCCTCTTCACTATCTGTCTTGGTCAGAAACCTGTAGGCCTCTTCACTAGTGTACCTTCGATTTGCCATTTTGGGCTCTAAATTTAGGGGTACACTAGTGAGACTCACAGGCAAAAAAGCTCCTGACTGTTAGCGACTGATTCAAAATGCTACCAAAAAACTGTTATTGATCGCAGGGATCAGGCCTGACTCTGCGAACGCTGCAGTTATGTGTGCTTACTGTTTTGTAAGTGTCAGTGATCGATCAATACTGCACTTGGGTGGGCTGGGCTGGGCCGGGCAGAGGGGCAAAACGCAGGTGCTAGCAGGTATCTGGGCTGATCCCGCTAACACTGCGTTTCAGGGAACCCTAAACTGCTGGGGAGTATAGATCTGATCGGATCAGATATCGATCCGCTCAGATACTATAGCACTAAGGGAGGTGTATGCTGCGTGCGTGGGTTTTAGCGCTACTGGCGCTAACCTGACGCTGCCTGGGGCGACGCAGACCTTATCTGACCCTAAAAACGTAACTTATATCACCGCCGGGCAATTAGGGGGTTAAACCTTTATAAGGTAATAAACGGCGGGTGCCCTAAAACTATAATAAACTATAATAAACTATAAAAAAATAAACTAACTAACCAGCGTCACCCGTAACAGTTATACGGTGATCGCTGGTGAAAGGGTTAACTAGGGGGCAATCAGGGGGTTAAAACCTTTAGCAGGTAGTATATGGGGGTCCCTGTCGCTCAAAAACACTGACAGCGAACCTATATACTTACCTCCCTAACTAGCGTCACCTGTGTCACTAATACAGCGATCAGAAAAATGATTGCTTAGCGACACTGGTGACGGGGGGTGATCACGGGGTTAACCTTTATTAGGGGGGGTTAGGGGGGTACCCTGGACCTAAAGGGGGGTACCCCAGACCTAAAGGGGGCTAACCTAACTGCCCTAACACTTATAACTGTCACAAACTGACACCAATGCAAAAAAAAAAACTGCTATTGGTGTCAGTGTGACAGGGGGTACAGGGAGGTGATCGGGGGGTGATCGGGGGGGTGAAGGAGGGTGAAAAGTGTGCCTGCGTGTTCTACTGGAAGTGTAGTGTTGGTGCAACTTACTTGGATGTCTTCTCTCCTCGGCGCCGGATCGAAAAGACCGGCTCGAGGAGAGATGACATCACTTCCTCTCCCTCTGTTTACATTACAGAGGGAGAGGAAGCATTTGATTCGCTGGGAGCGATCGGGAGGGGGTGGCCATCAATGGATGGCCTCCCTCTGACCTCTCATCGCCCGCGAACAAAAGCAGACCGCCTATGGCACCGGGGGGGGGTCCGTTCGCGGGACCGCGGGAAGGCATCACGTATCAGGTACGTGATTTTGCCTGCCCGTGCCATTCTGCTCACGTATATAGACGTGAGGCAGTCGGCAAGTGGTTAAGCCCTTCCTGCCGACCGGATGCAAATATGCGGCCTCAGCTTGAAGGGTTTGTACTGGGTTGATGCCTGCAGCTGCACGCATGACCCTCCCCCCGGACATCTTGCGTTAAGGGAGTTCAGGCATTCTACAGGTAGCTTTAGAGAGAAAAACACCACCAACCTTCTACAGGTAGCTTTAGCTGAAAACTGTGCAGAGGATGCACTACACTAACTTGTAAATAATGTAGATGCCTGCGGTAGTGATAGGATCAGGAAAACACCACCAACATTCTACAGGTAGCTTTAGCTGAACACTGTGCAGAGGTCGCACTACACTAACTTGTAGCTTTAGCTGAACACAGTGCAGAGGTCACATTACACTAACTCGTAGCTTTAGCTGAACACTGTGCAGAGGTCGCACTACACTAACGTTCAAATAATGTAGCTGGCTGCGGTTGTGATAGGATCAGGAAAACACCACCAACCTTCTACAGGTAGCTTTAGCTGAACACTGTGCAGAGGTCGCACTACACTAACTTGTAGCTTTAGCTGAACACTGTGCAGAGGTCGCACTACACTAACTCGTAGCTTTAGATGAACACTGTGCAGAACAGGCACTACACTAACGTTTAAATAATGTAGCTGCCTGCGGTAGTGATAGGATCAGGAAAACACCACCAACCTTCTACAGGTAGCTTTAGCTGAACACTGTGCAGAGGTCACGCTACACTAACGTGAAAATAAAGTAGCTGAGTGCGGTAGTGATAGGATCAGAAAAACACACTAACTTGTAGCTTTAGATCAACACTGTGCAGAGGTCGCACTACACTAACTTGTTGCTTTAGCTGAGCACTGTGCAGAGGTCGCTCTACACTAACTTGTAGCTTTAGCTGAACACTGAGCAGAGGTGGCACTACACTGACTTGTAGCTTTAGCTGAACACTGTGCAGAGGACGCGCTACACTAACTTGTAAATAATGTAGCTGCCTGCGGTAGTGATAGGATCAGGAAAACACCACCAACCTTCTACAGGTAGCTTTAGCTGAACACTGTGCAGAGGTCGCACTACACTAACGTGTAAATAATGTAGCTGCCTGTGGTAGTGATAGGATCAGAAAAACACCACCAATCTTCTACAGGTAGCTTTAGCTGAACACCTTGCAGAGGTCGCACTACACTAACTTGTAGCTTTAGCTGAGCACTGTGCAGAAGTCTCATTACACTAACTTGTAGCTTTAGCTGAACACTGTGCAGAGGTCGCACTACACTAACTTGTAGCTTTAGCTGAACACTGTGCAGAGGACGCACTACACTAACTTGTAAATAATGTAGCTGCCTGCGGTTGTGATAGGATCAGAAAAACACCACCAATCTTCTACAGGTAGCTTTAGGTGAACACTGTGCAAGGGTTGCACTACACTAACGTGTAAATAATGTAGCTGCCTGCGGTAGTGATAGGATCAGAAAAACACCACCAATCTTCTGCAGGTAGCTTTAGCTGAACACCTTGCAGAGGTCGCACTACACTAACTTGTAGCTTTAGCTGAGTACTGTGCAGAAATCTCATTACACTAACTTGTAGCTTTAGCTGAACACTGTGCAGAGGTCGCACTACACTAACTTGTAGCTTTAGCTGAACACTGTGCAGAGGACGCACTACACTAACTTGTAAATAATGTAGCTGCCTGCGGTTGTGATAGGATCAGAAAAACACCACCAATCTTCTACAGGTAGCTTTAGGTGAACACTGTGCAAGGGTTGCACTACACTAACGTGTAAATAATGTAGCTGCCTGTGGTAGTGATAGGATCAGAAAAACACCACCAATCTTCTGCAGGTAGCTTTAGGTGAACACTGTGCAGAGTTCACACTACACTAACTTGTAGCTTTAGCTTAACACTGTGCAGATGTCACACTACACTAACTTGTAGCTTTAGCTCAACACTGTGCAGAGGTCGCACTACACTAACTTTTAGCTTTAGCTCAACACTGTGCAGAGGTCGCACTACACTAACTTGTAGCTTTAGCTGAACTCTGTGCAGAGGACGCACTACACTAACATTTAAATAATGTAGCTTCCTGCGGTAGTGATAGGATCAGGAAAACACCACCAACCTTCTACAGGTAGCTTTAGCTGAACACTATGCAGAGGTCGCACTACACTAACGTGTAAATAATGTAGCTGCCTGCAGTAGTGATAGGATCAGAAAAACACCACCAATCTTCTACAGGTAGCTTTAGCTGAACATCGTGCAGAGGTCGCACTACACTAACTTGTAGCTTTAGCTGAGCACTGTGCAGAGGTCACACTACACTAACTTGTAGCTTTAGCCGAACACTGTGCAGAGGTCGCACTACAGTAACTTGTAGCTTTAGCCGAACACTGTGCAGAGGTCGCACTACAGTAACTTGTAGCTTTAGCTGAACACTGTGCAGAGGACGCACTACACTAACTTGTAAATAATGTAGCTGCCTGCTGTAGTGATAGGATCAGAAAAACACCACCAATCTTCTACAGGTAGCTTTAGCTTAACATTGTGCAGAGGTCACACTACACTAACTTGTAGCTTTAGCTGAACACTGTGCAGAGGTCGCACTACACTAACTTGTAGCTTTAGCTCAACACTGTGCAGAGGTCGCACTACACTAACTCGTATTTTTAGCTCAACACTGTGCAGAGGACACACTACACTAATGTTGAGATAATGTAGCTCCCTGCGGTAGTGATAGGATCAGGAAAACACCACCAGTCTTCTACAGGTAGTTTTAGCTGAACACTGTGCAGAGGTCACACTACACTAACTTGTAGCTTTAGCTGAACACTGCAGAGGTCGCACTGCACTAACTTGTAGCTTTAGCTCAACACTGTGCAGAGGTCACACTACACTAACTTGTAACTTTAGCTGAACACTGTGCAGAGGATGCACTACAATAACGTTTAAATAATGTAGCTTCCTACGGTTGTGATAGGATCAGGAAAACACCACCAACCTTCTACAGGTAGCTTTAGCTCAACACTGTGCAGAGGTCGCATTACACTAACCCATATCTTTAGCTGAACACTCGGCAGAGGTCGCACTACACTAAAGTTTAAATAATGTAGCTGCCTGCGGTTGTGATAGGATCAGGAAAACACCAACAACCTTCTACCTTTAGCTTTAGCTGAACACTGTGCAGAGGTCGCACTACACTAACTTATAACTTTAGCTGAACACTGTGCAGAGGTCGCACTTCACTATCTTGTACCTTTAGCTGAACACTGTGCAGAAAAGGCACTACACTAACATTTAAATAATGTAGCTGCCTGCGGTAGTGATAGGATCAGGAAAGTACCACCAACCTTCTATAGTTAGCTTTAGCTGAACATTGTGCAGAGGTCGCACTACACTAACGTGTAAATAATGTAGCTGCCTGCGGTAGTGATAGGATCAGAAAAACACCACCAATCTTCTACAGGTAACTTTAGCTGAACACTGCAGAGGTCCCTCTACTCTAACTTGTAGCTTTAGGTGAACACTGTGCAGAGGTCGAACTACACTAACTTGTAGCTTTAGCTGAACACTGTGCAGAGGACGCACTACACTCACTTGTAAATAATGTAGCTGCCTGCGGTAGTGATAGGATCAGAAAAACACCACCAATCTTTTACAGGTAGCTTTAGCTGAACACTGTGCAGAGGTCGCACTACACTAACTTGTAGCTTTAGCTGAACACTGTGCAGAGGTCGCACTACATTAACTTGTAGCTTTAGCTGAACACTGTGCAGAGGTCGCACTACACTAACTTGTAGCTTTAGATGAACACTGTGCAGAGGGCGCAGTACACTAACTTGTAGCTTTAGCTGAACACTGTACATAGGTCGCACTACAGTAACTTGTAGCTTTAGCTGAACACTGTGCAGAGGGCGCACTACACTAACTTGTAGCTTTAGCTGAACACTGTGCATAGGTCGCACTACACTAACTTGTAGTTTTAGCTGAACACTGTGCAGAGGTTGCACTACACTATCTTATAAATAATTTAGCTGCGTGCGGTAGTGATAGGATCAGAAAAACACCACCAATCTTCTACAGGTAGCTTTAGCTGAACACTGTGCAGAGGATGCAATAAACTAACTGTAAATACTGTAGCTGCCTAACTGTGGTACTAATAGGATTAGAAGAACACCAGCAATTTTCTTCAGGTAGCTGTAAATACTGTAACAACACCTGCCTGCCTGTCAGTAGGAAGATAATAACAGGAACGGATCTAGCTAAACTGAATACAGTGTTAATATATATATATATATATATATATATATATATATATATATATATATATATATACATATATATATATACACACACACAAAACACCTGGGATGCATATATATACAAAAATACACTGTAAGTGCAGCTAACTGACTGACTGTTCTGCCTAATCTATCTAACCTAAATCAAATTACACTGTCTCTCTGTCTCTGTCTCTCAACGCCGAAACACGCTACACAGTGCCGAAGTGCAGGCGGACTTATATAGTGTTGGGCGTGTACTAAACCCCCTTAGCCATAATTGGCCAAAGCCCACCTGGCTTTGGCCAATTAGAGCTCTCTGTACAGACGGCACTGTGATTGGCCAAGCATGCGGGTCATAGTGCATGCTTGGCCAATCATCAGCCAGCAATGTACTGCGATGCCGCAGTGAATTATGGGCCATGACGCCCCTCTCAAATTTGGAGCGAACGGCCCATATTGTTCGCAATTCCGCGAACGACCGAACAGACGATTTTCGAGTCGAACATGGGCTCGACTCGAACATGAAGCTCATCTCTATTGAGGAGTTCTACATGGCTCTATACAGCGACCCTGAAATCCCACACGACCCTCCCTCCCCTGACCTGACCGATCGCCTGCACCAGTATCTGGAACGCATTGGAATTCCCAGACTTCAGGCCTCGGACCTCCTTTCCCTTAATGCATCTATCACGGTTGAGGAACTGACGGCCACCATCAAGACCCTGCCTACGCATAAATACCCTGGCCCAGATGGCCTCCCTTATGAATATTACAAATCATTCCTCCCCATTCTCCTACCACATATGTGTAAACTGTTTAACGGCTTTCTTCAGCTAACCCCTATTCCCTCAGACATGCAAAGGTCGTTTCTTATGCGGATCCACAAATCTGATAAGGACCTATCTCTGTGCGCTAGCGATAGGCCGATAGCACTACTAAACTCTGATCTGAAAATCTTCACCAAGCTCCTTTCGAAACGTCTAAACCTGATTCTGCCCTCCTTAATACATAAGGATCAGGTGGGTTTTGTCCCCCTCTGTTAAGCGGGGGACAACACAAGATGGGTCATCGACCTAATAGGTGTGGCGAACAGAGATTGCCTGGAATCTCTAGCTCTTAGTCTAGACGCGGAAAAGGCCTTTGCTTGCCTTGGCTGGCCTTTTCTGTTCGCCACGTTGAGACACGTGGGGTTCCTACAGGCCAACCATCACTTATACACTAATCCCACATCCCAGGTTAAGACTCCTTTCGCTCTGTCCTCCACCTTTCAGATAGCGAATGGGAACCACCAGGGGTGCCTACTCTCACCGTTACTGTTTGCGCTGTGTGTGGAGCCCCTGGCGGTGTCCATTCGTAGAAATCCGGATATCCGAGGGGTCCCGGTGCGGGGGAGGGAGTTTAAATTAGCACTTTTCACAGACGATATCATACTCACCCTGACCCAGCCTAGTACCTCACTGCCCAACCTACATGCTAAACTCGATCTCTATAAATCCCTTTCTGGCTATAAAATAAATGCGACTAAATCGGAGGCTCTCCCAATTAACATCCCAGCAGCAGAAGTGCAAAACCTGCAGCAGTGCTTCCCCTACCACTGGAAGACATCAGCCCTGAAATATCTGGAGGTTCAGATTACTCCGTCTTATGCCACTCTACACCAGGCAAACTCCCCCCCCATTCCGCTCCATAAGAGACCTTCTACAGAAATGGAAGGTCCACCACATATCTCTCCTGGGGAGGGTGGCCTCTGTGAAGATGACCATTGTCCCCAAACTCCTCTATCTCTTCCAGACACTGCCCATCCCAGTCCTGTATGCAGACTTGAGAAGACTCCAGGCGGACTTGGTGCCTTTTGTCTGGAACTATAGGTGACATAGAATACCCCGCTCAGTCCTGATGTCGTCTTGTTCCGATGGGGGGCTGACGTTTCCTGACTTAATTAAATACTACCAAGCAACTCAGCTGCACGCCTTGACCTCCTGGTTTCCCCAACGGTCCTACAACAAATGGACAGAAATTGAAAAAATATTGGTTCGCGCCCACACACCCAATTGGTTTGCTCTGGAAAGCGAATGCGGAGGTAGACTCAGCCCGGCTTTTGGGACCGATGTTTCATCTCAGGTCACTCTGGCGCAGACTATCCCGTGCACATAGACTTGGCTCAGAAAAGTCACTCCTGACCTCCTTGCTCTACAACCCCAGGATGCCTGCTGGTCTCACACATCAGATGTCTTTCCGCTGAGTGACGCGGGATTTATTCCATTTTGGCCACCTAGTGGACCCTAGATCACGCAAAGTGCTCTCATTTACTGAACTCCAGAATAAATATGACTTACCTTGCCAGGTGTTTTATGGGTATTTGCAAATACTTCACTACGCTCTATCTTTCGAGCCGAATCTCCAATTCTCTGCGCCAACCTCCTTTGAGAACCTGGTGATGGAGGGATCCGCACGCCGAAGTTTGATTTCTGACATATACCGGCTGCTAAACTCTTACTCCATCCCCACCCAGGGTAAGCATGCATATATGCTTTGCTGGGAAAAAGTACTAGGAGAAGAAATCCCAGAGGCGACATGGCAGACGATCTGGTCTCAGGCAGCAAAAACCTCTTTTTGCACATTCTACAAAGAGAATGCTTATAAAATCCTCTATTTTGGTACCTGACACCAGATGTGCTCCATGCTATCTATCCCTCTAGCTCAGATAGGTGTTGGCACTGTCAGGGAGCAAAGGGGACCCTCTATCACATTTACTGGAGCTGCCCCAAGATAGTGCCTTTCTGGACAGAAACACAGCTTTTATTATCCCGCCTTCTTGGAGTACAGGTTCCCAAGACCCCAAAATCATTCCTCTTAGGGGTTTCACCCCTGCAGATCCCCAAATATTCCAAAAAACTGCTTAGACATGTCCTAACAGCTGCAAGATGCCTGGTTGCCCTCCACTGGAAACGGCACTCCCCACCCTCCCAGGCAGATTTGTATACTAGAATAAAAGATATAGAGCTCATGGAAAAATGACAGCCAGATTACAGGACAGGCTGGAAATGCATGACAAGGTTTGGGAGGAGTGGCACCGGTAACAAGATCCGCCCTGAGCAGTTGGTCGAGACCCCCCACCCCCCCTTCCTCACCCCCCCCATCTCTCCCTCTTGTGTAGTTTTCTTTCCCCCTTCTTTCTAATTATTCTCTCTTTCTGTTTTCTTTTCCTCTTTTTTTTGGGTTCTACTGTGGCCCATAGCAGACCCTATTTGACATCTAGCAGCTTGCATATGGAGTCAGCAATGACCCCCTACTGTCTATTTCACTGTTTACTGTTACTGAATATGTACTGGTTCTACTGCCATTATAATGAAGTCCGTGTATTACAGTGTCAACTTCTTGTCTATTTACCTGCTG
Source organism: Aquarana catesbeiana (assembly GCF_042186555.1). Taxonomy (NCBI): domain Eukaryota; kingdom Metazoa; phylum Chordata; class Amphibia; order Anura; family Ranidae; genus Aquarana; species Aquarana catesbeiana. The sequence goes on from NC_133336.1 coordinate 10,237,817, forward strand.
TTATGATTAATAAAAATTGTTATTTAAAAAAAAAAAAGAGTACCTGTCTGGAGCATAATGGATGTGCAGGCGCATGGGTATGTGCAAGCGCACTGATGTGCATGTTCTCAGCCCGGGTTGGCGCCAAGCGGCCTTTATAAGGGAGCTAGTTACCCTCTGTGATTGCTGGCTGATCTTCATTTCTTTAGTGCATTTGTTCCTGTGAAACCTTGCTGTGAATACCTGTTAACGACTCAGCTTGCCACTGGACCTGTCTTCTGCCCGCCTCCTGATTTGACCCCGGCTTGTTTAATGAACTGTCTTTCTCTGCTCTCCTGTGTATGACCCTGGCAATCCTCCTACCTATAACTGGCCTCCACAGCAAGGAGCACTTTAAGAGCGATGCATGTCAAACAAAACCAAAGGAATTTCCAAGCTCAACTTACCGACCAGCCTGCAACCAACCAAATTATCCTGTCTGACAATATGCGTTAAAAACGGGGGTTTCGTTTGCGCACATTTGCAATTGCATGCATAAGCTACAGAGTCCCATCAAGGCACCCTGTTTTCTGTAGTCCTAACTCTAAATTTTGAGAGCTTCCACAGTGGAAGCACATGCATTATAATGGATAGGTAGAGGGCAGGTGAGCCTGGAGGGAGCCCAACCCTCCTTAAAGGCACAGGGGCACACTGGACACCCAGCACATATCACTATGGCAACAAAGGTATCCACTGCGTTGCCTCAACAGTGCTTCCACTGTGGAGGCTCTCAAACTTTTAAGTTGGGACTACAGAAAATGGGTTGCCTTGACAGGGCTTTGTAGCTTACGCATGTATTTGCAAATGTGTGCAAACTAAACCCATATTGCTAGACAGGATAATTTGGTTGGTCGCAGGCTGGATGGTAAGTTGAGCTTAGACATTGCTTTGGTTTTGTTTGACATCCCCTAGACTGAGCCTGTATTGTCAGTGTGCATAGAACTGTTCTTGTGACTAGCAGATTCTGTGCTAGCAGGTAAGACCTGGGGTAATCTACAGCAGCCTCTTCTCGGGTAGCACTACATATGTAATCATCCACTACAGATCCTGTGGCTCTCTTCTTACCCTTAAACAGAACATAGTTGACCAGGGCCAACTTAGTATCTGCAGGAAATTCTTCGACAAGTTCCTTAATTTTGCCTTCAGTTTTATTCTCCACATATTCATTCACTTCTCTTTTAGCCTCTTGTGGGTCATTAAAATTGGTCTTCCTAATTTCAGCAAGATAAAGATACTTTAAATCATCTTCAAAGCTCTTCAGCAAGGTCAGTGTCTGCTGTACAAAGAGGGCATTGCCGATGTCAACTTGAAGGCTGCTTTTTGGTTCATTCAGCAGATGGAGAAGAGTGGAATAAGCCTGGTGGACCTCACTTTCTGTGGAGTTTGTGTTGTTCAGGCTCAAACCTTCCAGGATTTCCTGGTGGGTCTTTGATTGGGTGCCCAACAACAGCATGGAAAAAGCAGAAGAAATACTGAAAGGTGAAAAAACAATATTTTTGGGTGGTGAATCCTTGCCCTGAGAAGACACAGAGGCCAGATGCTTGAAGAAATTAAAGGCAAATTCCGTATTTCCTTTTACTGCTTCTTTTAGTGCTTGGGCTTTTTTTCCACCTTCAGCATCTTCATGGGTCTCTTTAGATTTGTGTTCATCTGAAGCAGTTATGACCGGGATGAGCAAAAGCAAAATTAGGAGGAACTTCATGTCTTCTCAGTATAGACGCTCACCTGCAGGTAATGACAATGTGTTAGTTGAGTCTTTGTTTTCAACCACTAATAAGACTAATGCCGCGTACACACGAGCGGTATTGACGGCAGACTTGGTCCGGCGGACCGGAGTCCGGCAGACAATTCGATCGTGTGTGGTGCTCCAGCAGACTTCTTTTTCCCAAAAGTTTGACGGACCTAGAAATGAAACATGTTTCAAATCTTTCCCACGGACTCGAGTCTGGTCGAAAAGTCCACTCGTCTGTATGCTATTTTGACGAACAAAAAACGACGCTAGGGCAGCTATTGGCTACTGGCTATCAACTTCCTTGTTTTAGTCCAGTCGTATGTCATCACGTACGAATCCATCGGACTTTGGTTGATCGTGTGTAGGCAAGTCCGCTCATTTGGAAAGTCCGTCGAAAAGTCCCCTGGACCAAGTCTGCCGTAAAGTCCGCTCGTGTGTACGCGGCATAAGTGTAACATAACACGATCTCAAGACTTCTAAAATCATCATGGAGGCCTTAAAATGTATGTCTGGGCAAAATAAGTAAAACAAAATCATTAAATATTTGGAATACTTCCACATTTCCCAATGTTTTGTCACTTCAGAATGCTGCAGGTTTATTCAAATTGTTAATCTGTCAAAAATCCATTGGGCTCCCAACTTCCTGCAGTGAGCTGCCATTGCTGCCTCTGCTGCACTCAAATCCCTAGAATTGTTTTCAGTCCTTCCCAGTTCTCCCTACTGGACTACAGAACACCTCCCTCTTATGTTATTGAGATTGGGGGATGTCTGTAGTAGTCCAGGATAGAGAAAGCTGACAAACTGATTTACATTTGTAAATTGCAGTGGTGGGGTCTTGTTTGTACCCCCCACTTGTGTTTACAGTTCTTCATTCAACCCAACAGTCTTTTTTAGGACTTATCTGTGTCAGTAAAACAATTGATTTCTAGCCCTTGCTTTTGCAGAGCCAATGCTTTTTTTCCTACTAGACTTCCCTTACAAAGAGGGCTTTTTTAAGTGGCAAAGGGGGCGGGGTTGGGGTTTTGGGGCTTTTCACTTTTTATTTCATTATATGTTGGTAGGAATTTTTTTAGGATTAGGACACTCAAGGCTCAAGGGAAAAGCAGCCTGTAAATGGATAGAAAACTGGCTAAAAGACCAAATTCAGAGAGTAGTTGTTAATGATTCTTACTCTGAATGGTCTAAGGTTATTAGTGGTGCACCCCAAGGTTCAGTATTGGGGCCCCTACTTTTTAATATCTTTATAAATGATATAGGGCCTGGGATTTCAGTCTTTGCAGATGACACCAAGATATGCAGTGGAATAACGTCCTTACAGGATGTCTCCAATTTACAAGCCGACCTCAATGCTCTGTCTAATTAGGCAACTAAGTGGTAAATGAGATTGAAAGAGGAGCAACACCCAAAAGGGGAAGCTCCACTTGTCCCCCAATTTGCACCTTTCGTGGATGGGGGGGAGCGGGTACTTGGTTTTGATACGTACCTGCTCCCACTTCTGATTGAGTTTGCCAAGCAAACTCAGCCAGAGGTTCAGCCCCCCTCCTCCTTCCCACCCTGCCGCCCCATTCACAAAGCGCAGCATACTTCACGGATGTGCAGTAGAGAGTTGTATGTGAAGCTGCCAGGCTTTACTGCCTGTCTTGCTCTAGCCATAATGGTGGGGATATGATCACCATGTATAAATACATAAGGGGGATATGATCTTCATGTATAAATACTGTATTTATTGCCATATAACACTCACTTTTTCACCATGAAAATTGAGTGCAAATAGTGGGTGCGTGTTATACGCCAATACTTCAATTTTAGCTGCCTCGGAGGGGACAGGGAGGGGGGGCGGGACGAGCGCCATCAGATTACATACAGTGAGAATCTTCTGTTTACTTGGTGGCCTCTGTAATAGAAAGTCCTGTCTCCTGGGCCGCCATTGGACCACTGTTCTGTCTATCATAGGAGATTCTCACTGTATGTAATCTGTCAGCGCTCGTCCCGCCCCCCTCCCTGTCCCCTCTAGGCTGCAGATGAACATCGATCAGGCTGCAATGATGGCAGTGGTGAGGCTGCTGCATTGATGGCAGTGGTGAGGCTGCTGCATTGATGGCAATGGTGAGGCTGCTGCATTGATGGCAATGGTGAGGCTGCTGCATTGATGGCAATGGTGAGGCTGCTGCATTGATGGCAGTGGTGAGGCTGCTGCATTGATGGCAATGGTGAGGCTGCTGCATTGATGGCAATGGTGAGGCTGCTGCATTGATGGCAATGGTGAGGCTGCTGCATTGATGACAATGGCAAGGTTGCTGCATTGATGGCAATGGTGGGGCTGCATTGATGTGGACTAATGAGGCTGCATTGATGGCACTTGTGAGGCTGCAGATGGGCATTGATCAGGCTGCATTGATGGCAATGGTGTGGCTGCAGTTGGGGACTGACCCTTATTTTGCTTCAAAGGTCCTTATTAAAAAGTTAAGTTTTTTTCCTGAAACTTCCCTCTTAAAATGAATGTGCGTGTTATACGCCTGTGCGTGTTATACGCCGATAAATACGGTACATATAGTTCAGTTACATAGTAGGTGAGGTTAAAAAAAGACACAAGTCCATCAAGTCCAACCTATGTGTGCGATTATATGTCAGTATTACATTGTATATCCCTGTATGTTGCGGTCATTCGGGTGCTTATATAATAGTTTTTTGAAACTATAGATGCCCCCCGCTGTTGACGACGGCCTGTGGAAGGGAATTCCACATCCTTGACGCTCTTATAGTAAAGAACCCTCTACGTAGTTTAAGGTTAAACCTCTTTTCTTCTAATTTGAATGAGTGGCCACGAGTCTTGTTAAACTCCCTTCTATGAAAAAGTTTTATCCCTATTGTGGGGTCACCAGTACGGTATTTGTATATTGAAATCATATCCCCTCTCAAGCGTCTCTTCTCCAGAGAGAATAAGTTCAGTGCTTGCAACCTTTCTTCATAACTAATATCCTCCAGACCCTTTATTAGCTTTGTTGCCCTTCTTTGTACTCGCTCCATTTCCAGTACATCCTTCCTGAGGACTGGTGCCCAGAACTGGACAGCATACTCCAGGTGCGGCCGGACCAGAGTCTTGTAGAGCAGGAAAATTATCAGTTTATCTCTGGAGTTGATCCCCTTTTTAATGCATGTCAATATTCTGTTTGCTTTGTTAGTAGCAGCTTGGTATTGCATGCCATTGCGAAGCCTATCATCTACTAGGACCCCCAGGTCCTTTTCCATCCTTGATTCCCCCAGAGGTTCTCCCCCCAGTCTATAGATTGCATTTATATTTTTGCCACCCAAATACATTATTTACATTTGTCTACATTGAACCTCATTTGCCATGTAGTTGCCCACCTCATTAATTTGTTCAGATCTTTTTGCAAGGTTTCCACATCCTGGGGAGAAGTTATTGCCCTGCTTAGCTTAGTATTGTCTGCAAATACAGAGATTGAACTGTTTATCCCATCCTCCAGATCGTTTATGAACAAAATAAATAGGTCCCAGCACAGAACCCTGGGGGACCCTGCTACCCACCTCTGACCATTCCGAGTACTCCCCATTTATCACCACCCTCTGAACACGCCCTTGTAGCCAGTTTTCAATCCATGTACTCTCCCTATGGTCCATGCCAATGGACTTTATTTTGTACAGTAAATGTTTATGGGGAACTGTGTCAAATGCTTTTGCAAAATCCAGATACAAATGTGACCCAGTGACGAAACATGTCGGGGCGTGGCTACACGGCAATCCTATACGTGATTTAGAAGGGAGAGTGAAGGAGGAAGGAGAAACAGGCACAGAGCAAGGGTCAGTGTATGGACGCGGAGGATTATTTACTTCGTGCTGGTGAGACTGTCATCGGCGTTCATACTCCCTGGGTCCGCCGTGGCCATGTACTGTTAAATCACTGTCTGCTGCATGTTTCGCTGTAATGTTAACTGGCTTCCATGAATCGATTTGCCCATTGTTTTTATCCACCATGTGAGTGTATTGGAGTTTGTTTTAGTGTTGAATAAATTCTTTTAAAACGATACTACACTATTGGAGCATTTCTTCTCATCCTTTATGTGAAACATCACCCTGAGGAGAAAGTCTGGAATATATAGCGGTGGATAATAGTGGCGCTGTTTAAGCCCTATAAGAGTGGGTTGAGGCCTATTTTGGGCCAAACACGAAAGTGGGAGGCCTTTATTGCTGGTGAGTTTGAAATTTACAAGGGAGTGGAATCACGTCACTGAGGTGTGGTGGACACTTGGATTTGCAGCACTATCAAGTGGAGACACTTTTACTTTTGGAATTGCCTTCTCATTTTTCACATTATATGTGGACTTTCACTTTTCACTTTTATATATTTTTTTGCATTTTCTGCACATTTTATATTGACTTACTATATTTTGCTTCTTCAGTTTTTTTCAGTTTTTTTCATTATATGTATATTTTTGTGCTGTGAGATTTCTGGTGTGCTGTAAGCTTGACACGAGTGCACTTAGATATCATGGGGTGTCAAGAATATTGATGTTTCACGTGCATTTTGAGTTATGTTATGTGATTTTATTATTGTTTATCCAGGTTTTTGTTTTTTTATGTTGCACTCATGAAGGGTATATCATTTATTGATTAAGTCACTATATGTTATGTGATAATTTACACTAAGGGGCGAATGTAGAGATGTTATTCATTACACCTACTGTTGTAAATTTTGGTATTGCTTTAATCACTATCCTAGCATTTTAAACGTCACTAGGGTTCATCCCACAAGTAGTAGGGCCAGCGCCACTTTTCCATCTCTATCGTAGGGGAATATCAGTCTTCATAAAATCCAGATACACCACGTCTACGGGCCTTCCTTTATCTAGATGGCAACTCACCTCCTCATAGAAGGTTAATGGATTGGTTTGGCAAGAACGATTCTTCATGAATCCATGCTGATTACTGCTAATAATACCATTCTCATTACTAAAATCTTGTATATAGTCCCTTATCATCCCCCCCCAAGGGCTTGCATACTATTGATGTTAGGCTAACTGGTCTGTAATTCCCAGGGATATATTTTGGGCCCTTTTTAAATATTGGTGCTACATTGGCTTTTCTCCAATCACCTGGTACCATTCCAGTCAGTAAACTGTCAGTAAAAATTAGAAACAATGGTCTGACAATTACTTGACTGAGTTCCCTAAGTACCCTCGGATGCAAGCCACCTGATCCCGGTGATTTATTAATGTTAATTTTCCTAAGTCTAATTTTAATTCTGTCCTCTGTTAACCATTATCCTGTGATGTGTCATGAGGATAAACAGTGCAGTTTTGGTTACTGAAGCCCCCCGATTCCTTCGTGAAGACTGAGGAGAAGAATAAATTCAATATCTTCGTCCTCTCCCCATTCTTTGTAACCAGATGTCCTTCCTCATTCTTTATGGGGCCAATATGGTCTGTCCTCCCTTTTTTACTGTTTACATACTTAAAGAATTTTTTTGCTCTCCTCTGCTATGTGTCTTTCGTGTTCTATCTTAGCCGCCCTAAATGCACCCTTGCATTTCTTGTTGCATTCTTTATAAAGTATGAATGCTGATGATGATCCCTCAACCTTGTATTTTTTGAAGGCCTTCTCCTTTGCTTTTATATGCATTTTTACATTGGAGTTAAACCATCCAGGACTTTTGTTCGCTCTCTTAAATTTATTACCCAATGGGATACATTGGCTAATGCCCTTATTTAACATGCTCTTAAAGCAAACCCATCTCTCCTCCCTGTTCTTTGTTCCTAAGATTTTATCCCAATTCATGCCTTCTAGCAAGGTTATTAGTCCCATTATAATAAAACACTTCCCATCCTTTCTGCTAATCCAACGTGTGATAGGAGATCCGTCTCCCTCTCCTCCCTCAGGTTAGGGGGCCTATAGCATACTCCCAGTATTATTTATTTTATTTTAGATAAGGGGGATATGATCTCCATGTATAAATATATAAGGGGGGATATGATCTCCATGTATAAATACATAAGGGGGGATATGATCTCCATGTATAAATACATAAGGGGGGATATGATCTCCATGTATAAATACATAAGGGGGGATATGATCTCCGTGTATAAATACATAAGGGGGGATATGATCTCCGTGTATAAATACATAAGGGGGGATATGATCTCCATGTATAAATACATAAGGGGGGATATGATCTCCATGTATAAATACATAAGGGGGGATATGATCTCCATGTATAAATACATAAGGGGGGATATGATCTCCATGTATAAATACATAAGGGGGGATATGATCTCCATGTATAAATACATAAGGGGGGATATGATTTCCATGTATAAATACATAAGGGGGATATGATCACCATGTAGAAATACATAAGGGGGATATAATCAGCTTTCAATTTGTGTGCTGGTGTCCTTTTTTAGAAAAAAATTCGATGTTGATTGAACTAGATGGTCTTTTTTCAACCAGATTAACTATGTAACTATGTAACTATTGTGACATTATGAAAGGTGAGGTGATCAATGAACGTTATGTTTCACTTCGCATGCGTTCATGTGCAGGGAACTAAGGCGGAATCCGGTCCAGGTTTTACAAACCACCTTAGTAGGGTTGGTTCCAGACCAGATTTTATGGTCAACTTGTGTCCACCAACAGGTGGTATAAATAAAGCAGGACGGGAGCAAAAGATTGCTCTTGGCCTGGGACTCAGGAAGCCATACCTGATAGAGCTGCTGATCTGAAGTTTGTTTTGTGAGAGAAAGAAAAGGTTTGCATTATCTTTGTTTTGTGGGTGACTGGGAGAAGCCCTTCACCTGTGAGTTAGGAACCTGAAATGTTTAGTTAGTTCCTGGATGGCAAGGATTTGTTTTCTGGTTTTATTTTAATTTTCATGCAACCTTTTCTTTCTCTCACAAAACAAACTTCAGATCAGCAACTCTCTCAGGTATGGCTTCCTGAGTCCCAGGCCAAGAGTAATCTTTTGCTCCTGCTTTATTTATATCACCTCAGCATTCTCTTACTTCTTGTAGGAAAACACGTATCTGTGCCTTGTGTCTCTAGTACATTTTGGCTAGTTCTTCTTTATTAACTCTGTCCTCCTGCTGACCAATTTGTACACTGCTTTATCATCTGTGATTCCCTAATGCTTTTAAAGGGTTTGATATAAATTAGCCAGCAGCAGGACAGATTTTCCTGAGCAAATACAGAGAAAGCCTCAGAGAAATTCTATCCAGCCTATTAGTGTTTTATAATAATGGGCCAGACCCCAACGACACATAGACATCTTTTCTGTACAGTGACACCACCTATGTAGTGACATTTTCCTTCCAATGTCACTACTGACATAGGGGCATTTTTTCCTTCCAGTAAAACCACAGGTGTTGGGACATTTTCTCTTACCAGTGACACCACTGACACAGAGATGTTTTTTCCATCCAGTGACATCACTAACACAGAGACATGTTTTCCTTCTAGTAACACCACCTAAGCAGTATCATTTTTCCTTTCACTGACATTAATGACATAGAGGCATTTTTTCCTTCCAGTGGCACCACTGATGCAGTGACATTTTTCCTTCCAGTGACACCACTGACACAGCCCCATATTTGTGCACTGATATTAAACTCTTCAGTTTGGAGTGCACACAATCATTTGCACTATTTGGGCACATCAGAACCATTCCATACATTTCAGTGCAGCATGTGCTGTCTGGGGGGGGGGGGGGGCAGTTTTCCATCTTTCTCCTGGGCATTAGGGTTCATCCCACAAGTAGTAGGGCCAGCGCCACTTTTCCATCTCTATCGTAGGGGAATATCAGTCTTCATAAAATCCAGATACACCACGTCTACGGGCCTTCCTTTATCTAGATGGCAACTCACCTCCTCATAGAAGGTTAATGGATTGGTTTGGCAAGAACGATTCTTCATGAATCCATGCTGATTACTGCTAATAATACCATTCTCATTACTAAAATCTTGTATATAGTCCCTTATCATCCCCCCCCAAGGGCTTGCATACTATTGATGTTAGGCTAACTGGTCTGTAATTCCCAGGGATATATTTTGGGCCCTTTTTAAATATTGGTGCTACATTGGCTTTTCTCCAATCACCTGGTACCATTCCAGTCAGTAAACTGTCAGTAAAAATTAGAAACAATGGTCTGACAATTACTTGACTGAGTTCCCTAAGTACCCTCGGATGCAAGCCACCTGATCCCGGTGATTTATTAATGTTAATTTTCCTAAGTCTAATTTTAATTCTGTCCTCTGTTAACCATTATCCTGTGATGTGTCATGAGGATAAACAGTGCAGTTTTGGTTACTGAAGCCCCCCGATTCCTTCGTGAAGACTGAGGAGAAGAATAAATTCAATATCTTCGTCCTCTCCCCATTCTTTGTAACCAGATGTCCTTCCTCATTCTTTATGGGGCCAATATGGTCTGTCCTCCCTTTTTTACTGTTTACATACTTAAAGAATTTTTTTGCTCTCCTCTGCTATGTGTCTTTCGTGTTCTATCTTAGCCGCCCTAAATGCACCCTTGCATTTCTTGTTGCATTCTTTATAAAGTATGAATGCTGATGATGATCCCTCAACCTTGTATTTTTTGAAGGCCTTCTCCTTTGCTTTTATATGCATTTTTACATTGGAGTTAAACCATCCAGGACTTTTGTTCGCTCTCTTAAATTTATTACCCAATGGGATACATTGGCTAATGCCCTTATTTAACATGCTCTTAAAGCAAACCCATCTCTCCTCCCTGTTCTTTGTTCCTAAGATTTTATCCCAATTCATGCCTTCTAGCAAGGTTATTAGTCCCATTATAATAAAACACTTCCCATCCTTTCTGCTAATCCAACGTGTGATAGGAGATCCGTCTCCCTCTCCTCCCTCAGGTTAGGGGGCCTATAGCATACTCCCAGTATTATTTATTTTATTTTAGATAAGGGGGATATGATCTCCATGTATAAATACATAAGGGGGGATATGATCTCCATGTATAAATACATAAGGGGGGATATGATCTCCGTGTATAAATACATAAGGGGGGATATGATCTCCGTGTATAAATACATAAGGGGGGATATGATCTCCATGTATAAATACATAAGGGGGATATGATCTCCATGTATAAATACATAAGGGGGGATATGATCTCCATGTATAAATACATAAGGGGGATATGATCTCCATGTATAAATACATAAGGGGGGATATGATCTCCATGTATAAATACATAAGGGGGGATATGATTTCCATGTATAAATACATAAGGGGGATATGATCACCATGTAGAAATACATAAGGGGGATATAATCAGCTTTCAATTTGTGTGCTGGTGTCCTTTTTTAGAAAAAAATTCGATGTTGATTGAACTAGATGGTCTTTTTTCAACCAGATTAACTATGTAACTATGTAACTATTGTGACATTATGAAAGGTGAGGTGATCAATGAACGTTATGTTTCACTTCGCATGCGTTCATGTGCAGGGAACTAAGGCGGAATCCGGTCCAGGTTTTACAAACCACCTTAGTAGGGTTGGTTCCAGACCAGATTTTATGGTCAACTTGTGTCCACCAACAGGTGGTATAAATAAAGCAGGACGGGAGCAAAAGATTGCTCTTGGCCTGGGACTCAGGAAGCCATACCTGATAGAGCTGCTGATCTGAAGTTTGTTTTGTGAGAGAAAGAAAAGGTTTGCATTATCTTTGTTTTGTGGGTGACTGGGAGAAGCCCTTCACCTGTGAGTTAGGAACCTGAAATGTTTAGTTAGTTCCTGGATGGCAAGGATTTGTTTTCTGGTTTTATTTTAGTTTTCATGCAACCTTTTCTTTCTCTCACAAAACAAACTTCAGATCAGCAACTCTCTCAGGTATGGCTTCCTGAGTCCCAGGCCAAGAGTAATCTTTTGCTCCTGCTTTATTTATATCACCTCAGCATTCTCTTACTTCTTGTAGGAAAACACGTATCTGTGCCTTGTGTCTCTAGTACATTTTGGCTAGTTCTTCTTTATTAACTCTGTCCTCCTGCTGACCAATTTGTACACTGCTTTATCATCTGTGATTCCCTAATGCTTTTAAAGGGTTTGATATAAATTAGCCAGCAGCAGGACAGATTTTCCTGAGCAAATACAGAGAAAGCCTCAGAGAAATTCTATCCAGCCTATTAGTGTTTTATAATAATGGGCCTGACCCCAACGACACATAGACATCTTTTCTGTACAGTGACACCACCTATGTAGTGACATTTTCCTTCCAATGTCACTACTGACATAGGGGCATTTTTTCCTTCCAGTAAAACCACAGGTGTTGGGACATTTTCTCTTACCAGTGACACCACTGACACAGAGATGTTTTTTCCATCCAGTGACATCACTAACACAGAGACATGTTTTCCTTCTAGTAACACCACCTAAGCAGTATCATTTTTCCTTTCACTGACATTAATGACATAGAGGCATTTTTTCCTTCCAGTGGCACCACTGATGCAGTGACATTTTTCCTTCCAGTGACACCACTGACACAGCCCCATATTTGTGCACTGATATTAAACTCTTCAGTTTGGAGTGCACACAATCATTTGCACTATTTGGGCACATCAGAACCATTCCATACATTTCAGTGCAGCATGTGCTGTCTGGGGGGGGGGGGGGGCAGTTTTCCATCTTTCTCCTGGGCATTGGACTGACTATAGCGTCTCCACCATTAGCTGCCAGCACTGGGGAGCTACAGTTCATTGAGGAAACCATGAATGCCAACATGTACTGTGACATACTGAAGCAGAGCATGATCCCCGCCCTTCGGAGACTGGACCGCAGGGCAGTATTCCAACATGATAAAGACCCCAAACACACCTCCAAGATGACAACTGCCTTGTTAAAGAAGCTAAGCCCCGGTTCACACAGGGGCAGCACGACTTGCAGGTTTCCTCAGCGAGGCGATCTGCAAACGACTTCCGCGGTGACTTGCAAAACGGCTTCTGCATAGAAGTCTATGCAAGTCGCCCCAAGTCGCCCCCAAAGTAGTACAGGAACCTTTTTCTAAGTCGGAGCGACTTGCCTCGCTCCTATTAGAACGGTTCCATTGTACAGAACGGGAGGCGACTTGTCAGGTGGCTAGGTCATCTGACAAGTCACCCCTGTGTGAACCGGCTCTAAGGGTAAAGGTGATGGACTGGCCAAGCATGTCTCCAGACCTAAATCCTATTGATCATCTGTGGGACATCCTCAAACGGAAGGTGGAGGAGCGCAAGGTCTCTAACATCCACCAGCTCTGTGAAGTCGTCATGGAGGAGTGAAAGAGGACTCCAGTGACAATCTGTGAAGCTCTGGTGATCTCCATGCCCAAGCGGGTTAAGGCAGTGCTGGAAAATAATGGTGGCCAAACAAAATATTGACACTTTGGGCCCAATTTGGAGATTTTCACTTAGGGGTGTACTCACTTTTGTTGCCAGCGGTTTAGACATTAATGGCTGTGTGTTGAGTTATTTTGAGGGGACAGCAAATTTACACTGTTATACAAGCTGTACACTCACTACTTTACATTGTAGACAAGTGTCATTTCTTCAGTGTTGTCACATGAAAAGATATAATAAAATATTTACAAAAATGTGAGGGATGTGCTCACTTTTGTGAGATACTGTACTTGATAAAGAGCAAAAATCCTCTAAACAAGTTGTCTGGTTCTTCATCACATGGATACCTTCTGGGTAGATGGGGAAGGTGTGGACATTTTGGCATGGTGTGCTACACCCACCTCATTTAGTCCCAATGACCTTGTAATCGGTACCATCCACTTTATGTAAAGATGGAACTTTCACACTGAAGTGACAGGAGAGGCTCTTTACAGGCGCTTTGCAGGCGTTTTGCAGGTGCCTGTAAAGCGCCTCAGTGTGAAAGTAGCCTTAAGATTGTATTACAATATTTAGTGCTTATATGCTAATGTTAAAAAAGAAGGTGAATTTGGGACTTTAAAGTGGAATTCCACCAACATTTTTCACTCCTCACCATGCTGTACTAATGTGCATCCTTAAAATGAATTGGCAATTTATTTATTTTCCTTTCCTAATTTCCTAATTTCACTTCCTCCTCCTGTGGTGCTGTACCTCATTTCGGTTTTGCATTGGCTCCTGGTAGATCTTGGTCAGCTTGGCATGGCACTGCTCCCGTAACATTTAACATTGGTGTCTTTGGAAATTCTTGGTCAGCTTGGCATGGCACAGCTCCAGTAACATTTAACATTGGCATCTATGCAAAATCTTGGTCAGCTTGGCATGGCAAGCTGACCAAGATCGCGCCGCACTGCACATGCCTGAGATCGGCAGGTGCATGCTGGGTAGCCAGCATGCACGGAATCCAGGAAGAAGGACACTGTGGCTTCAGATGCCTACATTGGAGATGGCCAAGCTGTGCTTTTGAGGACCCTATCCAGACTCCATGTTATTTTTGCTATTTCCATAATTTCTCATAAAACCTTTTCTACATGTTTTACCATCCCATTTTTTATATTCAGGATTGTTGTGCGCTGCTAAGTTGATTGTGCTGTCAACCTATGTGTATTTATATATGGATTTACTCAATTACGCCATGTCAAAGTTCTTACATGAAATTACTTTTGCACATGGTATATGCTCATGGTATGTATTTTGAGATTTACTCAATATGTCAATACATGATTAAATCATACTAAGTCACATTCATCCAAGTCAATTGCCACATTTAAAGTCCCAAATTCCCCTTCTTTTTTAATAGAAACAGGGATGTTGGCATATTTGCATATTTACCTATGTGCCTCATTTAAAGTCCCAATTATATAGTTACATAGTTACATAGTTACATAGTAGGTGAGGTTGAAAAAAGACACAAGTCCATCAAGTCCAACCTATGTGTGTGATTATGTGTCAGTATTACATTGTATATCCCTGTATGTTGCGGTCATTCAGGTGATTATCTAACAGTTTCTTGAAGCTATCAATGCTCCCCGCTGAGACCGCCGCCTGTGGAAGGGTGTTCCACATCCTTGCCGCTCTTACAGTAAAGAACCCTCTACGTAGTTTAAGGTTAAACCTCTTTTCTTCTAGATCCTCCAGACCCTTTATTAGCTTTGTTGCCCTTCTTTGTACTCGCTCCATTTCCAGTACATCCTTCCTGAGGACTGGTGCCCAGAACTGGACAGCATACTGCAGGTGCGGCCGGACCAGAGCCTTGTAGAGTGGGAGAATTATCATTTTATCTCTGGAGTTGATCTCCCTTTTAATGCCAATATTCTGTTTGGTTTATTAGCAGCAGCTTGCATGCCATTGCTGAGCCTATCATCTACTAGAACACCCAGGTCCTTTTCCATCCTAGATTCCCCCAGAGGTTCTCCATCCAGTGTATAGATTGCATTCATATTTTTGCCACCCAAATGCATTATTTTACATTTTTCTACATTGAACCTCATTTGCCATGTAGTCGCCCACCCCATTAATTTGTTCAGGTCTTTTTGCAAGGTTTCCACATCCTGCGGAGAAGTTATTGCCCTGCTTAGCTTAGTATCGTCTGCAAATACAGAGATTGAACTGTTTATCCCATCCTCCAGGTCGTTTATAAACAAATTAGATAGGATTGGTCCCAGCACAGAACCCTGGGGAACCCCACCACCCACCCCTGACCATTCTGAGTACTCCCCATTTATCACCACCCTCTCAACTCACCCTTGTAGCCAGTTTTCAATCCATGTACTCACCCTATGGTCCATGCCAATGGACCTTATTTTGTACAGTAAACGTTTATGGGGAACTGTGACAAATGCTTCTGCAAAATCCAGATACACCACGTCTACGGGCCTTCCTTTATCTAGATGGCAACTCACCTCCTCATAGAAGGTTAATATATTGGTTTGGCAAGAACGATTCTTCATGAATCCATGCTGATTACTGCTAATGATATCATTCTTATTACTAAAATCTTGTATATAGTCCCTTATCATCCCCTCCAAGAGTTTATATACTATTGATGTTAGGCTAACTGGTCTGTAATTCCCAGGGATGTATTTTGGGCCCTTTTTAAATATTGGTGCTACATTGGCTTTTCTCCAATCACCTGTTACCATTCCAGTCAATAGACTGTCTGTAAAAATTAGGAACAACGGTCTGGCAATCACTTGACTGAGTTCCCTAAGTACCCTCAGATGCAAGCCATCTGGTCCCGGTGATTTATTAATGTTAAGTTTCTCAAGTCTAATTTTAATTCTGTCCTCTGTTAACCATGGAGGTGCTTCCTGTGTTGTGTCATGAGGATTACTGAAGCCCCCCGATTCACTCGTGAAGACTGAGGAGAAGAATAAATTAAATACCTTCACCATCTCCCCATCCTTTGTAACCAGAAGTCCTTCCTCATTCTTTATGGGGCTAATATGGTCTGTCCTCCCTTTTTTACTGTTTACATACTTAAAGAATTTCTTGGGATTTTTTTTGCTCTCCTCGGCTATGTGTCTTTCATGTTCTATCTTAGCCGTCCTAATTGCACCCTTACATTTCTTGTTGCATTCTTTATAAAGTCTGAATGCTGAGGATGATCCCTCAACCCTGTATTTTTTGAAGGCCTTCTCCTTTGCTTTTATATGCATTTTTACATTGGAGTTAAGCCATCCAGGATTTTTGTTCGCTCTTTTAAATTTATTACCCAATGGGATACATTAGCTAATGCCCTTATTTAATATGCTCTTAAAGCAAACCCATCTCTCCTCTGTATTCTTTGTTCCTAATATTTTATCCCAATTTATGCCTTTTAGCAAGGTTTGTAGTTTAGGGAAGTTGGCTCTTTTGAAATTCAGTGTCTTAGTGTTCCCTTCATGTTTCCTATTTGTGTGATTTATACTGAAACTAATTGACCTGTGATCGCTGTTACCTAAATTGCCCCGTATTTCCACATCCGTGATCAGGTCTGTATTGTTGGTAATCAGTAGATCCAGTAATGTTTTATTTCTAGTTGGTGCGTCTACCATCTGACCCATAAAATTGTCCTGCAAGACATTAAGGAACTGGCGAGCCTTAAATGAATGCGCGGTTCCCTCCGCCCAGTCTATGTCTGGATAATTAAAATCCCCCATTATGATAACACTTCCCATCCTTGCTGCTAATCCAATTTGTGATAGGAGATCCGTCTCCACTTCCTCCCTCAGGTTAGGGAGCCTATAGCATACTCCCAGTATTATTTTCCCCTTAGCTTCATCACTTTGGAGCTCTACCCATAAGGATTCCACCTCCTCCCTAGCTCCCTCAGTGATGTCATCTCTCACATTCACTTGTACATTATTTTTGATATATAGGCATACCCCTCCCCCTTTTTTACCCTCTCTATCCTTGCGGTATAGGGTATATTACCCTTGAATGTTTGCCAGCCAATCATGAGAGCTGTTGAACCAGGTCTCTGAAATTCCCACAAAATACAAATCCTCCTTGTACAACAGTATCTCTAGTTCACCCATCCTGGCATTGGTGAACATGCCACATAGTTTAGACCAGTCGCATATTGTCCTTGTATTGGGTGTTTTGAGATTGCAACTAGGACTTGCTACTATACTCACCTTGTGTTTTTGTGCTTTGGTTAACCTACCACTAATGCCCCCAATACTACCCTCTGGAATATCTTCCACGCTGGCTATCTCTGTCTCTGGACCCTCCCCCCATTGCCTAGTTTAAAAACCCCTCTAACTTTTTGGCCATCTTCAGTCCCAGCAGATCTGCACCCTCCTCATTTAGATGCAGTCCGTCCCTTCTATAGTACCGGTTACCGACTGAGAAGTCAGCCCAGTCCTTCAGGAACCCAAACCCCTCCCTACCACACCAGCTCTTCAGCCACTTTTTTACTTCCCTAATCTCCCTCTGCCTTTCTGGTGTGGCTCGATGTACCGGTAGTATTCCTGAGAATACTACCTTGGAGGTCTTTTTCCTCAATTTAGCTCCTAAGTCCCTAAAATCGTTCTTTAGGACACTCCATCTGCCTCTGACTTTGTCATTGGTGCCAACGTGCACCATGACAGCAGGGTCTTCCACAGCCCCTCCCAGTAATCTGTCCACAAGATCCGTGATGTGCCGAACCCGAGCGCCCGGTAGACAACATACTGTTTGCCGCTTCAGGTCTTGGTTACAGATTGCCCTCTCTGTCCTTCTAAGAATTGAGTCCCCTACCATCAGAATCTGTCTTTCCTTTCCCTTTGCTGCCCCCCCACTCTCACTGGAGGAGTTCTTCCCCCGGCAGCTCGGAGTGTCCCTCAGCTCCAGCAGTGCTGGTCCCTGACTGGTTTCACCGATTTCACTCAATGGAGCGTACTTATTGGGATGCTCCAGTCCTGGATCGGCCTCCCTGGCACTTCCCCCTCTACCCCTCCTGACTGTCACCCATCTACTCCTTGGTGAGTGGTGAGTTAAAAACCAGAGTTTATCTCCTCCCTTTTTTCTTATATGCTAATTTTAGGTTCTTTATATAATAACAGGTTCACTTCCCAAAATGACTTTGCCAGAAAGATGATACTGGAACAACCTGCTTTTCCCAGGGTACTGGGAATTACTTATTGTGCAATGTGACACTGACAAGTAATCTCTGTGTTCTGTAGTGAGATATCTGGGATGGTCCAAACTGATAAGATGTTTCAATATAACAGAAATGAATGTCTCTTGTAATAAATGATGTTCTGCCTGTGTGAATTTTTAAGCGAATGATTTAATATGTAAATTTTTATGTATGGTATGGTCCATTATGGCAAATGTTCAGGAATGGAGCTTAAAAGGCTCCTGTTTGGTACACCTGCCAGTGGCAAAGGCTCCCAGGGCAAGGCAAATATTGTGCCCCTCTAACTCATGGACCCTGTATAGGGATAACAATATGATCCTCACAGAATAATACATCATAGTGCAAATACATCTATATTCAGCATTATATGCAAAACAAGCTATGATAGTAGAAGTGCTATTTATAAACATTATATAAAGAATGGTTAAATATTATAGATGTGGAAACTAAAATGGCGATTATGAGTTTGTGTGACATATTACCATGTGCTTATCTTAAAGTACCATTGGGAAATATTCCAAGGGGACATGGGTCAGCATGGTACTGTCGTTCTGCTTGTGTGACTCTCTAATAAGACACCCTATAAAAGGGATATTAATCTGTATTAACTCAGAGCATACTGTGACGGCCTTGTATGTGTGCTCTCCGTAATTATGTAATTGCGGTACAAATAAACATGATTTGGAACTCTCTCAGTCTGAAGGTAATTTCACAGGTTTCCTGTAGAATAAGGAACTTGAGATTCAATCTCTATTCAAACCCTTCTTCCATTATGCAGTATATACATATACAGTATCTCACAAAAGTGAGTACACCCCTCACATTTGTGTAAATATTTTGATATATCTTTTCATGTGACAACACTGAAGAAATGACACTTTGCTACAATGTAAAGTAGTGAGTGTACAGCTTGTATAAGAGTGTAAATTTGCTGTCCCCTCAAAATAACTCAACACACAACCATTAATGTCTAAACCGCTGGCAACAAAAAGTCAGTACACCCCTAAGTGAAAATGTCCAAATTGGGCCCAAAGTGTCAATATTTTGTGTGGCCACCAATATTTTGTATGGCCATTTTGTATGGCCATGCAGTGCTTTACAATATAAAAGGGAGACAATACAAAAATAAAATAAAATACAAGAGTTTTGTTGTCGGAAAATTTGAGAACCAGCTCTCAAACATTTGTTGTCGGAAATTCCGACAGCAAATGTCCGATGGAGCATACACACGGTCAAATTTTCCGACAACAAGCTCACATCAAACACTTGTTGTCGGAAATTCCGACCGTGTGTATGCGGCATAAGAGTCTTTCACCCATTGTTGTTTGTGCTAATTAACCCTGCTATTGTATGAAGGAGTTCTGTGTTTATACTTATGATAATGTATAATCTACTGTGTGAAGCTTGGTGACAACAAGTCTGACCTGTAGTGAAATCCTGATTAATCACAACAATGGCCAGGTGGGCATGGAGTCACATCGGCTGCTTTAAGGGATTAGTTAATTAGCTCATGTTAGTCTATGTTTCTGGTTACAGGTGTATTGTTAGAGTAATATGAGCAGGAGGGGGGGAACCTCCTCTTCAATTGTATATAAGTCCAGTCCATGAACAGGGTGAGGAGTTCATGGACCAAGAATTGGTTGCTTCAGCTTGACCAATTCTGTCATATGCCTTTGCTCTGTGAGATCCGTGAGAATAATCCTGATGATTTCAGGAACTTTGTTAGGATGACGGACCCCGTATTTCACCATTTGTTGGCTTCACTGACCCCCTATATCAGCAGGCAGGATACCTGCATGAGGCAAGCCACCACTCCGGAGCAGAGGCTTGTCGCTACTCTGCGGTACTTGGCGACAGGGAGAAGCCTGCAGGACTTGAAGTTCTCGACAGGCATCTCCCCCCAGGCTCTGGGTATCATTATCCCAGAGACCTGTTCTGCCATCATCCAGGTCCTGCAGAAGGAGTATATGAAGGTAAGATTTTTATCCTTTAATATCACATTTTATTGTATTTAATATTTGATAATATATTGTATTTCTTTCCTCATTCCCTAATTACCACGATTGTAATATGCTATGAATGTCCCCTTTCTCTTCATGCATGCTTGAATTTTATGGGGTTATTTTTGGCCTTCATACATATTTGCCTTCACTTACCTCCCCAGCATGGCCTAAAGGCCCTATATTTTTCCCCAAATCATTTTGAACCCTCCCTCCCCCCCAACTGCTAAGTCAGCTGATCCCAATTCTCTATCTATCCTCAATCATCTATCTGTTGACTTTGCCAAACCCATACACACAATACCCATCTCTTTTGTGCTCAGATGTATGGATGAATTCCCCAAAGCATGTAGTGCAAGGGCCTGCCGGTATACTTTCAAATGGTACTGTTTAAAGTTTTTGGATACTATTATTATCTTGATAGGTAATAGCAGAATGTCCAAATGTGCTCAAATGTGTACAGTGTGTATTTATATCTTTGTATTATGACACTTCTTACCTGTCCAGTGGGCTGCCAATAGTGTAACTAAGGAGGGGCTGTTCCAAGTAATACCCATTATTTAGGCATTCATCTCTCAATGAAGTGAAGAGGGTTACCTGTCCAAGATCCCCCCCTATAATGTTAGAAATGGCCCATGAGAGGGGGGAGGGGGAATATGATAGGTGTACCTTATACTTTGGTGATGTAAAATTCACCTTAATGAATGTTATCTGGATGTTGGCCAAGAATGTTTGTGTCTCATCTGCTTTGTCTATGTGCAAAAATACTAAGTTTTTTTGGTTTCCTCATCAGTTTCCTTCCACGCCACAGGAATGGCAGACTGTGGCCTCCCACTTTGCCCAGCGGTGGGACTTTCCTAACTGCGGAGGGGCAATTGATGGGAAACACGTCCACATCGTCCCACCACCCAACTCGGGGTCGTACTATTATAATTACAAGGGGTTCAATAGTATTGTGATGTTGGAGGTGGTGTCGGCTAATTACGAGTTCATGTATGTGGACGTGGGGAAGAATGGCTATCCGATGGTGGAGTCATCGCCCAGACGGAGTTTTACAGGCGTCTCCAGAATGGCAGCTTGGACTTGCCACCTCCAGAAGAGAATGTGGAAGGACTCCCATTCGTCTTTGTTGCGGATGAAGCATTTGCGCTGGGGGACCATCTTATGCGGCCATTCCCGATGAGGACCCTCACCCCGGAACAGAGGGTTTTTTTTTTTTTTTTCCAATAGATTTTATTGAAAGAAATTGCAATACAGGGTATCACATTAGTTGGTATACAACATTTTTTGAACATTTTTACATATACGATTTTGAACATTGTATATATAGATATTTACTTATATATATATATACATACATATATAAATATATATATATAAATATATACAAATACCAGTAGTCTATGCACATTTATATATAGGTGTAGAACCAAAATAACCAGGGTGGGATATATGATGTGGCTTTTGGATGGACATATCATGACGATATAACTGGATGAATCAACAGGGTGGGTCCTGTGGGAGCTACTGGTATAAAAAAAAAACAAAAAGAAAAGAAGGGGGGAGGGGGGGAAAGATGGGTAGAAGGGGGGGGGAGAGTGGAAGCATACATCAGTCGGTTAAAGTATTAAGTAGCTATAGCGTTACAGGAAGAAGAGAGAACGGGAGTGTCTTCCTCCTCAGGAGTGTTAATGAAAGTATCATAATAAGCGAATGAAGTATTTTCGAAGTTTTGTAGTTCCTCTTGGGACAGAGTTGATTGCATGAAGGCCCACCATCTTGAGTAAAATCGTGTGTGGGGGAGTTCTTTTTTGAAGTCGGTATTGAGTTTGTCTCTGTGAAGCAAGGTTAGAAGCTCCCTTTTAAGTTGCGAGGTCTGTGGGCAAAGAGAGGAGGTCCAGTTTTGTAGAATTAGTCTTCTAGCCAGTAAGAGACTGATCAAGGCCCAGTCCTTATATGTAGGGTGGGTGATTGGGGACCACGGGAGCAGTTGGTCATCCCAGTATCCGAAGATGAGGAGTAGGGGGTCTTTCGGTATTTTTAACAGCGTTATTTTGAAGATGTAGGAGATGATTTGGTCCCAGAAAGCGGAAATGGAGGGGCATGACCAGAAACGGTGGGAAAGTGATGGTTTTGGCTGTCGACACATGGGGCAATTTGCTGCACCTTGGACAGTCTTGTCCGAGATGAAGGGTATGTAGGCGCGGTGCATAATCTTTAATTGAGTTTCTCTCCATACCTCATTGGGGGTCAGCTGAAGCGTTTTCTGGTATCCCTGAAGAACCTTTTCCACTATGTCTGAGTCAGGGAAGTCCTTACCCCAGTTTGCTACCGATGAGGAGGCAAGTGGGGGAGTAGTCCTTATCAAGAAAGGTTTATAGATATCCGAGATTTTATAAGAGTCACTGTGGAGTAGTAAGTCTGTGATGGATGTCTGAAATCTCTTACTTTCCTCTCTGCATGAATCTTTTATAAAGCTGACGCATTGTGCGTAGTGTAAAGTATGAGATGTAGGGAGAGAGAAAGTTTCTGCGATGACAGAGAAGTTATGAGGGCGTCCTGTTTCCAGATCACATAGGGTGGAAAAATGTGTGAGGCCTTTTTGTTGCCAAATAGTGAAGGGTTTGTATTCCAAACCCGGTGGGAAGCTGGGATTTCCTTGAATCGGAAGATGTCTGGACATAAAGGGTGAAAGTTTCAGTGCTTTCCGTACTTCCCTCCAAGCTATGGCTGTGTCTCTAAGGAGAAGATTGTGTTGTATAGGTGGGGGAATTGATTTCCACCTGCAATGAAGTAATGCCACCAGGGAGTACGGTTGGGCCATTGAAGCTTCCATGGAGTAGTTAGAGCAGCGAGAAAGTTGCGATATCCAGTCTAGGCTTATCCTGAGTAGGCAAGAGAGGTTATAGGTTCTGATATTTGGGAGACTAATCCCTCCTTCGCGTCTGGGAAGATACAGTTTAGCAAGGGCTATACGTGGTCTTTTGTTCCGCCAGAGAAATTTGGAGAAGGCTTTGTTTAAGTTTTTGATATCTGCATGTTTAAGAAGTAATGGTATCGTTTGGAGAGGGTAAAGTAATCGAGCGAAACTGACCATTTTTATTAGGTGACATCTTCCCAGGAGCGAAAGGGGCAGATCCATCCAGTTATCCAATTCTTGAGAAATTTTTTTCAATAGTGGGGGATAATTTAGATGGTATATTGAATGGGGCAGTCTTCCTATTTTAATGCCTAGATATGTTATGTGTGATTTGGCTACTGGAAAGGGTGAGTGTTGTGCCCAGCGAGGGACAGATAAAGTGCCTATGGGGAGAATTTCGCATTTGCTGTAATTTATGCGGAGACCCGAGCAGAATTTAAATTCATCAAAGATTGTTTTGATGGTGGACATGTCAGAGGAGGGGTTGGTTGAGAAAATTAGGATGTCGTCGGCGAAGAGTGACGTGCGGAGTTCTTGGGATCCTATTTTGATGCCGTGTAATGGGGCCTCTAGAGTAAGGTATCTAGAGAGGGGTTCTAAGGCTATGTTAAAGAGGAGTGGGGATAGGGGGCAACCTTGTCTTGTGCCCTTGTAAAGGCGGAATTCATCCGAGAGAAGGCCTGCCGCCACCAATCTGGCCGCGGGGGAGGCATACATGGCATGTATAAGGTGTTGGAAAGGGCCCGTAAAACCCATTTTTGATAGGGTCAGTGATAGCCATTCGAAGCTAACATTATCGAAGGCTTTTTCCGCGTCCAAAGTGATGATGGCATGGTCCCCCCCTGGGCTGATTTTGGCTTGTTCCAGAGCCATCATTACCTTACGGATGTTCATAGTGGCTGTTCTCCCCTTCACAAAACCTGATTGGGCTGGGTGAATCAGAGAGGGAATGATGGTGGCAAGTCTGGAAGCTACTATCTTTGAGAGAATTTTCACGTCTAAATTTAGGAGTGAGATGGGTCGGTACGAACCCGGTTCTTGGGGGTCTTTGCCTTTTTTTGAAAGTAGTTTGACTATGGCCTGATTCCCAGTCGGTAAGTAGGGGCCGCCAGTCCATATACCATTATAGACGGCGAAGAGAGTGGGTTCGGTAATAGTTTGTAGGGCCTTATAGAATTCTCCTGTAAACCCATCTGGGCCTGGGGCTTTAGAGGGAGCTAGGTTCCGGATGACATTAGATATTTCTTGTAAGGAGATAGGTGCGTTGAGGACTTCAAGTTGGGAGGGAGAGATCGTGGGTAGAGACAGCCTGTCTAGGAAGTGTTTGGCTGTGTTTGTGTCGATAGGGTCGGTGGCATATAGCGAGGAGTAGTATTGTAACATTATTTTGTTAATGTCCTGTTGTGAGGTTTTTATGTCACCTGCGGTGTCCCGAAGGGAGGTGATGTGTGTCGGGCGGAAAGGGCCTTTGCAGAGTCTTGCTAACAGTTTGCCAGCTTTGTTGCCAAATTTATGAAGGGTGGCTGTCATATGTGCCCTGTATGTCCGCTCAAGGGTATCTGCCCAGGTATCAAAATCCCTTTTTGCTACCTGCCAGTGTAGCCTGTTATCAGGGGAGTCCCTAGTGTAGAGAGAGCGTTGCGCCGAGCGCAGGTTGGCACTGGCCCTCTTATAATTTGCCAAAGTGTTTCTCTTGTGAGAGGCAGCGTACAATATGATTCGGCCTCTGAGGAAGGCCTTGCCAGCTTCCCAGAAAAGGTTCGGGTTGTCCGTATGTGGGGAATTAGTCTCGGAGAATTCAGACCAAGCTTTCTCCATGTAGTGTCGAAAGTCTGAGTTATTCTGGAGATAAGCGGGGAAACGCCAAAGTTTAGGAGTAGGGTGTAGGTCAGGGGTATCTAGCGAGATTGAGATGGGGGCGTGATCTGATATGGCTATGTCATGGATATCAGAATTTGAGATCATGGGGATAAGACTGTCAGTGCAGAAGAGGTAATCGATTCCAGTGAAAATGTTGTGAGGGTTGGAGTAAAAGGTGTATTCTCTATCTGCTGGGTGGAAAAGCCGCCAGATGTCATGTAGGTGGAGAGATTCCATAGTGGATGCGAAGTGTGTGAGATCAGACAGAGTGGGAGATGGACGCGTTCATTTGGAAGAGGATCTGTCGTCGATTGGGTGTATGATGGTGTTAAAATCTCCCCCAACTATATGTGGGAGGTGTGGAGAGTGTAGAATCCAGGAGGACAATTCATTAAGAAATTTTTTGCCGGGATTATTTGGGGCATATATGTTAGAAATCACTAGAGTGCTGTTACCCAGTTTTATGTGTGTGGAGAGGAAACGACCCTGGTTGTCTGTTTCCACAGATAGTATCTCGCAGGGAAGGTTTTTGTGGATTAATATGATAACCCCTGCTTTGCGATTGAGTGCACTTGAGCCTAGGACAGTACCCACCCAAAGTTTTTTCATTCGGTGGAGGTCAGAGGTGCTTAGGTGGGTTTCCTGGAGCAGGGCGATGTCTGTTTTTAGTCTTTTGAGGTGACGAAGAATTTTAAGTCTCTTAACGGGGGACCTAAGCCCTTTCACGTTCCAAGAGGTGACTTTCATGTGAGTAAGGTCGAAGGTAGGTTATGTGCCGGTAAATTGTTAACAATATATGTAGACCTGAGGAGAGGAGTTGAACTGGTAGTGCTAACTAGGGTGGACTGGCTCTGAGGAAGGAGTTGTGGCTGAGAGTCTAGTGGCAGATGGATGTTGCTGGGGACAAATAATGAGGAGGGATAAGGAGGGGTAGGAGCAAGGAATAAAAACATCTCATAACAATAGAGGAACTTCTCTTTTTTCCGCATAGAGTCACTGTGCAGGCCAGCTCCCCTAACGATCCAGTCGCTGTACTGAGTGCGCGCCCTGAATGGCGCAGTGTCAATGGCTGCGACGGAGGACCTCTCATAGGTGCAGGATCAGGGGGAGGCCATTCAAAGTGAGGCTATAGGAGGTGAAGTACTATAAAAGGAAAAGAAAACTGTGCCATAATAAAAGAGAACAGACAAACTTAAACAAGCCATATACCTGAGTGTCCAGACATTGGAGTCATTAATACCGAGGAGCAGGCAGAACATATGCTCCTAAAGAAAACATGGTGAGGTAGCAAATCTTCTCATCAGCGGAGGGTGTTACGGTGGGTAGGTCCGGAAGATCTGAAGCGTTTCGGGGAATCTTTCCTCGGGCTTCGCTGGTCCAGAGGGCGAATATTTGGAGAGGCCCTGAGCGGGGAATCAGAGTGAGATTCGGTGCGCAATGAACGCAAGAAGGCTTCCGACTCAGGGGTGTCCTGAAAGGAAAGCTGGTCTCCGTTGGGAGCTTTGATGCGGAGAGTTGCAGGGAAGGCCAATGTGAACTTCATCTGTCGCTGATGTAGCTCTGTGCAGATGTGTTGGAATGCTTTCCTCTTTTTTGAGACTTCTATGGAATAGTCCGCGAAGATCAGGATTTTGATCCCATCAACTTCCAGAGATCTGTTTTGCCGAAACTTTTGTAGGATGACAGTCTTGTCGTTGTAGTTTAGGTACTTCGCTATGATTGGGCGAGGGGATTTGCGATCAGGAGCGAATGTTCCCACTCGGTGGGCCCGTTCTACCGTAAAAGGGCCGGGGAGGCCTAATGCCTCCGGGACGCGTCTGGCGCAGAATTCTGCAATAGCTGAGGACTGTAGTGATTCTGGGACCCCCATGAATCGCAGATTGCTCCTTCTAGATCTGTTTTCTAGATCGTCCAGTTTTTGTAGTATGTACTGATTGGTTTTCTCCTGTGCTCGTTCGGTAGCTTGTGCCTGATAAACTTCTTCTTCCAGGTTTGAAAGGTGGTATTCCACCTCGTGAAGTCTAGTTGAATGTTCTCCTAGTTGTGCCTTGACTTGCCTCATTCCCGCATCCACTGCCTTTTCCACTGAGGAAGTTATCATAGGGGATAGGAGGGCTGCGACGGCTTGAGCTATACGATCCGTATCATTATCCCCCTGGTATGGGGAGGGGGAGGTAGGATGCAGGGAGAGAGGAGAGTGGAGTGAGGAGGGGGGTACTGTGGGATCGCTCACCTCCATGCCTGGTTCGTCGGGCGTGGAATTCAGGAGGACCGGGGTCTCGGGTTGCGTCCGGGCCGGTTGCATTGATGCGGCCGCGTAAGAGCGCGCGCCAGTCTTCTCCACAAATCGGTCCATAGGGTACTTGTGGGGGCTGTGGCGTGACTTCTGGCAGGAGGAGGGGGGTGCGCACTCGATATTGAAGTCCTGTTGTTGAAGGCCTAGATCGGGGCAGGCGGCTGTATTTGGGCCTTTTCTTGACTTGCTAGGGCTGCGTAGGCCTAGATATTTGCTGGGCTAGGCGAATCTGGCGTGGATCCGAGCCGTTCCCTTGGTTAGTGAAGGAGGGGTCCCTGATGAGGGGCAGGAGGGGGGTCGGGCAGTTGTTTTAGTTCCCAGGGTCGTGACGTGAAGGTAGCGTAGGCCGAGACCAGGGCCTCGATTTGCGGCCGGGCCGGGTGAGATCGTTGCGGCCTAGTAGGAGGCCGGTACCTTGGCGATCTGGTGGTCCTAGGGGAGTGAGGGGTCCCCGGTTAGGTTGCAGGCGGTAGGAGGGGGGTCGGGCGGTTGTTTTAAGGCCCCTGTTCCTGACGTGGATGCCGCGTAGGCCGAGACCGGGGCCTTGATTTGCGGCCGGGCCGGGTGAGGTCGTTGCGGCCTAGTCGGAGGCCGGTACCTGACGATCTGGAGATCCTAGGGGAGTGAGGGGTCCCCGATTAGGTTGCAGGCGGTAGGAGGGGGGGACGGGCGGTTGTTTTCAAGCCCCCGTTCGTGACGTGGATGCCGCGTAGGCCGAGACCGGGGCCTCGATTTGCGGCCGGGCCGGGTGAGTTCGTTGCGGCCTAGTCGGAGGCCGGTATCCGGCGATCTGGAGATCCTGGGGGGGTGAGGGGTCCCCGATTAGGTTGCAGGCGGCAGGAGGGGGGGTCGGGCGGTCGTTTTCAAGCCCCTGATCCTGACGTGGATGCTGCGTAGGCCGAGACCGGGGCCTCGATTTGCGGCCGGGTCGGGTGAGTTCGTCGCGGCCTGGTCGGAGGTCGGTATCTGGCGATCTAGAGATCCTAGGGGGGTGAGGGGTCTCCGATTAGGTTGCAGGCGGCAGGAGGGGGGGTCGGGCGGTAGTTTTCAAGCCCCTGTTCCTGACGTGGATGCCGCGTAGGCCGAGACCGGGGCCTCGATTTACGGCCGGGCCGGGTGAGGTCTTCGAGGCCTGGTAAGAAGCCGGTTTCTGGAGCTCTGGAGGTCGGCAAGAGAGCGGGGAACACCCGCGGAGGTGTGCCGGCGTCAAGTGGGGATTGGGCAGGAATTTGTAGGCTGATTTTTGGATCGTGGTGTGGGAGCTGTGAGGAGGCTCAGCTACTCCATGCGGCGCCGGAACCGGAAGTCCAGAGGGTTTTTAATTACCGGCTGGCCAGAGCCAGAAGAGTGGTGGAGAACACATTTGGAATCATGGCCAGCCGGTTCCGCCTATTTCTTACACCCATCCATATGGCGGAGTATAAACTGAATCATATAATCCTGGTGTGCTGTGTTCAACATAACTTTTTACGTCAACATTCTGCCAACTATGCTAGCTCAGTTGGGCCTGAGGCTGGAATGATAAATGAAACAACCCTGACGGCGCTTGAAAGTGGCCGTCCTGGCTTGCCCTCCCTGAGTGCCCGTGATGTCCGGTTAAGATACCTTGAGTTCTTTGCGGGTAGGGGGGCCATCAATATGCCAGACAATTTGTGAAACCTTGATCCAATTAAAAAAAAAAAAACGCAAATCTTTGGTGACATTTACTGCTTGTGTTTGTTTTAGCTGACCCTGACAGAAATGTGGTGAGTCCAGAAAATGGCGTGATTGTGTAACCTTATACAAAGCACTGTTGGGTGTTATTTACTAAAGGCAAAGACACTTCGCACTACAAGTGCACCTGAAACTGCACTGGTAGTGCAAAGAGGATTTGCCCTTAGGAAATAACCCCCATTGTCAGAGAAAACAGCAATTACATCACCACAAACGTGTTGTAGCGTTGAGACAATAATCCACACATTCTTGATTAACAATCTTTTTAATACCTGCACAATCACATGTGCATTTAGAAAAGGTTTTTAAAACAAACCAACATGTTTGTTGTATAACAATTTTTGGGGTGGCATGATCAAAAATAGAAATGTCCATTTAAGATAAAACAGGCATGTGTAAAACCAACAAGAAAGACACAAATCTTGAACTTACAAAGTTCACATTTGGTAGAACTTGAAGGCAATATCAGACATGATTATTTAGGAACTGTGTTTGATATTGCGTTCAGATGGGGTGAAGTCACCCCAGGAAAAGCCAAATTTGGAAGATGCACACAAATTTCCCAATGTCAACATGTGCTACCTGCCATCACGGGGGATCAAGGGACGTGTTTTGGGGGAGAAACCCCTTCCTCTCAGCTATTTTATTATTGAGGAAGGGGTTGCACCCCCAAAATGCCTACATTGATCTCCCGTGATGGCAGATAGCACATGTTGGCACACTGTGTGCATCCTCCAAATTTTGCTTTTCTAAAAATCGCTAAAACATTTTGAACTTTGCAGCACACAAAAAAAGAAAGTGATTTAGAGGGGTTTTAAACTCGCCCCAAAACATCAATGATGTTCTTATTTTTTTTAATAACATTGATGTTTTTCTGGAGGTTTTCCAAAGCTAAATTACACCCCATGATCTCCCCGATCAGGATCTGGGCACTTTCTGATGTGAAAGGATCTGGATCCACAACATCACGATCACCAAAAAAGAGAGAAACCAAACAAAAACAGGTATCAAAAATATGCCAGCATCCATCTCTTACCTGAGCCTGTGGTCGCAGACACTCACCTGTTTTGGTGACTAGTTCGACCACATCTTCTTCCTCCTGCTCTTCTTGTGTTGGGGGGATTTCCCCTTCTTCCAGAGGGGGGGGGGGCTCTGGTCTCCTCGGATGAGGGGTGTCCTCCGAGTCTTTTCTCCCCTATGTAAAACAAAAATGCTATACTTAGCACACAGATATTTGATGGCAGAACTATAAATAGGAAACATTGCTTGGAAGTGGGGTACAATTGTCTATTTTGGCAGAGTTCCAAAATGTAGCATTTTCAGTGTCCTTTTTCAAGCTGCAATACTTTACCTGTTTGGTACAAGCTTCATAGATGGAGACCCCCCTATAGTATACACTGGAGCACCTGTGTGGCCCCACTAATAAAAATGGTGTTCTGGTGTCCCACACTAGTGCTCCAGTGTCCAGATGTGAAAACAGCTGCTCAGTGTCCTCTCCTTACACAGAATCTAGTTTGCATTTCATTCTAGTAACAAAGCCATCTACACAACCAAATTAGTTTCATACAAGTAGGGCATAAAAAATGTGGTCAAATGCATATGGCCAAAACAATGGTGTTTTATAGGCCGAAAGAAAAATGTTTGATACGAACGAATAATGTGCCCATGAACATGAAAGTTGCCATTTTAAAAAACTTTTAAGAAAAGCACATGGAGCAGCATGAGCGTAATAAACATAAAGAATAGGAACACAGCACAACTACTTACTTTTTTGCAGCACTCTCTGGATCTTTCTGTAGTGCTCATGTTCTCGTAATTTGAGGTCCAACCACCGCTTCCAGAGCTGATCTTTTGATCGTCGTACCCCGAAATTCCGGTGCAGACTCCTGACCACTTTCGCCATGATCTTAGCCTTTCTGACATTGGGGTTGGGGTAAGGTCCCTATTTTCCATCATAGTCGTCCTTCTTCAGGATGTCCACCATCTCCAACATGTCCCCAAAGGACATATTTGAGGCCTTAAATCTCCTTCTGGATCGGGACATCTCCGGTTCCGGGCTTTCCTCCTCCTCTTTCCTGTAATTAGCACGCACCTGCTGTGTATCTGCCATATGCTCTTCCCCCACTGCGCAGAATGAAAAGGGGCGGGGAATAGACTAGAAAGAACGTCAGGGGCGGGCGTAGTTACACGCATGCGCAGTGTGTATAAAGTATAACACGCGTGTGTATTACATACAATCTGTGATTGGAAATTGTGAAGCAGGTGATCCCCACAGCAGACATCACCTATTTGAAGATCCTAATTGGTGGCCTGAGGAGTACATATCTATGGGAGCGCAAGAAAGTCCAGGATTCGCAGAGATCTGGAGCAGCAGATGACATCTATGTCCCCAGGATGTGGTACTATGACAGGCTGCATTTTCTGGCAGGTCAGACTGAACCCAGGTCATCACTCTCCAGTCTTCCTTCCACGCTTCCTTGCCCCCCAGCTGAGGCTTCTGACGCCCAACCTGGGCCTTCCAGGCAACAACATGTGGAGGAGCCCAGCTTGAGCAAGGTATAGCATTCCTCTAAATATCTCAGGTTGTCCAATCAATGATGTTAACTAGATGTTAGTTTGGAGTACTAATTTATGATTGTGATTGATGATGTAAAACATTACAACCATGTCCCTTTTTCATACACAGGGAAGTCTCAGCCAGGAGGTGGCCAGGCCGAGCAGGCTGCCTGATATGCAGGTCCCTCCCCTACACCCGCAAAGAGAAAGTGGCAGGAAGAGGAGTACCCTAGAGGAGGCTGCCATAGGCCTCTTTTGGAAGGCTGCAGAGGCCCTGGGAGCACCCCACACTGTGGAGGAGGACTTTGCTGGCATAATTGCCTGTAAAATGCAGTGGATTGAGGAGGGCCAACAACTCATGTGTGAGTCATTAATGTTGGAAGCTCTCAATAAGGGGTTGAGGGCCCAAATAACATCTGCTACCCACATTTGTGACCTCACACATGGTCCTCCTCCTCCAGGTCCTACTCCTCCTCCTCCTCCTCCAGGTCCTACTAGTCCTCCTCCTCCTCCAGGTCATACTCCTCCTCCTGCCACATCTCCAACAGCAGAGCCACAGCCAGGAAGGAAGCGTGGAAGGAAGACCAGAAAGTGATGACCCTGGATCCAGTCTGGTCTGGCAAAAGATGCAGCCTCTTGTAGTACCACAGCCTGGGAACATAGATGTTATCTGCTGCTTTCCGGATCTCTGGGACTTCTGGACCAGACTGCACTCCCTCACATATGGACTCCTCAGGCCACCAATTTTGATGTTCAAGAATTGATGTCTGCCCTGGGGGTCCAAGGCTTCGCTAATTTCTGCTGTTTCTCCAGCGTTGCCTCCCTCTTTGTTTGGTTCTGAGCCCTTAATAAAGGATTTTTGGTTTCAATTATACTTGCTTATGTGTGTTTTCCTTCAAAAAGGACAGTTTGTTGGTGAGGATTCAGGTACATTTCAAATATACAATGTGAAATTAACAAGGGACACCAACACCAAACAATCTCCTTGAGATTAAATAATACAAGATATCACTTAACTTGACACACAAAACACACACAAAAATATTCTGGAGTAAAATTAAAAATAAAATAAAACAAAGATCAGCCTTGGAAAAAATACAAACGTAAAATAAAAAAAAATCTGCCTTTAAAAAAAAATATATATTTTTTTTGTCAGATGTGACAAATCAAAATATATTAAGGGAATCCCGATAAATAATAAAGAAATAAGTTTATGAGAAGTGTGTGTGAATAGCAGCAAAAATACTTCATTCTTGTCACATTATAAAGAAGAAGAGAGTGCGCTGTATTAAACCATTTTTAACATTGCAGCGTGAAGAAAGTGTTGTATCCATTGCGAACGCTAATTTTAGCCGACCGAGCTGTTCCGTCTCGGAATTTCTTCTGAGCATGCGTGGCAGTTTGTGCGTCTGAACAGGCCACACACGGTCGGAATTGACGCGATCGGATTTTGTTGTCGAAAAATTTTATAGCCTGCTCTCAAACTTTGTGTGTAGGAAAATCCAATGGAAAATGTCAGATGGAGCCCACACACGGTCGGAATGTCCGACAACACGCTCCGATCGGACATTTTCCATCGGGAAATCCGACCGTGTGTACGGGGCATAAGAAGTTTGATAAAGATATCTGATAGAGTGTGCCAGAAAAACCCAAACCTCTTTGCTTGCCTTCCTGTCGCTTAGAAGTAAATAAGGAAATAAAATAAGTAGATAAAATAAGGTCATCTTTTTATCTGTGTGGAATTTGTCAGGTGTCATAAGGTAAGATGACACCTTTCCACTGCATTGTATTGTCATTGTATTATAATGAAATGTAGAGTGATGTTACAATATTTGGTGATGTATTGATGCTGACTTTTAATGATTTATATATGAATGCTTTGACTCTAAAGTATAAGATATATATAGTTGGCAGGATGATTCTGGCATTGATGCAGTGAGTAAAAATATTTTCTTTTCCTTGCTGTAATTAGACATTCAGTGTCATCTTAGGGAAAGTACCAAAAAAAAAGTCTCAAAAGTGTCCTGATTGTATTACTGGTTTACACAAATTTGTGTTTCAAGAAGGGTTGACAGTGAAGGGAGTAATGTCACTTATTGGAAGAGCAGGGGAGACTTATCAAGTCTGTCCCCGGTCTTTGAAGTATTGTGACATTAGGGACGTTTTTACCATTTAAAATATAGGTAGAGCGTTAATAACACTTTTTTAAGGTAATACATAAATTGGTGAGGCTAACTTTTGAATAAAACATGCTATTTGAATAATTCTTTTTGCTACTGACATCTCTTGCGAAGGGGAAGTCAGGTGCAAAATTTGGACATTTGGCTTTTTGCCAACAGGGTTCAAGTACTAATATCTCACTGACTGTAATAGATAGTGGGGAATTGTTTGCGGCATTAGTACTACCGCAATTGAAGGCACTGTTTGAACCTGTTGGCATACTGCAAAAAGGAAAAAAGAGACTCAGTATCTAATTAGAATGTTTAGAAAGAAAAAATAAATATGTATGTTGTGGAGATCGGCTGGACCGAGGCTCCCTATAGTATCCTAGCCCATACATTGTTTATGATGGGTTTAGCAGAGTCATGGGATGGTAAATTAAGGGTTAAATTAACCTTCTCTATGCCTGTACCATGTGCCCTAGTTCCCTGTGCCCCACCACCTCCATCTTACATACCACAACGCAGAAGTTGAAAGCTGCAGAGGCTGCACACGCTGTAGAAAGTAAGAATACAAAACACGCAGTTTTAAAACAAGCAGAAAGCACAGAAAAAAAAAGAGGAAGTAACTACGCAGTTAGTTAATTTTCTAGGTTTCCTTTCATGACACAAGACGCCGGATGTAACACTTAAGATGAAATGCACAGTCTTTTAATACAGACTTATCTCAGTAACTTTGTTCCTAAATATGCACTTACTGTGAGACAGCAGATGTCAGACTGGGCTACAAAGAGTATGAATGACTTTCAAGAAAAAAAAAACGTTCATTGAAAAAGACGCAGCAGGATGTTTTGACATCCCAAAACAAACACCAATATCAACACATTATCAAAATGATTTCTTAGGAAATCAAAGGGGAAACTTTTATAAAAAGAGGAAAGAGGGCAAGGATAAAGAGGGAGTTGCATACAGAGAAAGAGGATTTCTTAAAGAAAGGAATCTTAAGGGAAATTGTCTCACCTTGTAATACTCCCAGTAAAAAAGGCAAATGGTGACTATAGGTTTTACAAGACCTAAGGGACATCAATAGCCTAGTGGTACCAATTGCCTAAGTAGTGCCTGATGTGCCATCAATACTTACCACCATACCATACCATGCAGAGTAGTTTACTGTGATTGATTTAAAGAATGTTATTTTCATCCCTGTAGACGAGGAGACACGGCCACTGTACTCCAAGTCACCCTCGGGCCCTGGACTGCCCCTCATGGTTCTGTACTGTTGCAGTATGTTGATGATTTTTTTATTTGTAGTTCTTCAGAGGAGAACTGCTGAGCTGATAGCCTATCTTTATTGAAATGGTTACATGTATGTGGTTACAAAATGTTTAAGAAAAAATTACAATGTTGTCAAAAGAAAAAACAAAAAACAGTTGAGTATTTGTGCTCACAAAAGGAGAAAGAAGAGTCAGTCTGAATGGGTCTGCCCCGCCCACTTAATAGGAAGGACATGCTCACCTTCCTAGGTATGATTGGTTACTGCCACCAATGGATACCTGACTGGTCTTTCAATGACAATATATTGAGACAAGCAATGTCTTTGAAGTAATGTCTCTGAAATGTCTGATACTGTAAAATGGTCTGATGAAATGTTAAATGTTTTTGCCATGTTGCCATGTTTTGCCATTTTGAAATGTGTAATGGTTACCAGCCCGAGCCTCGGCCTCCTTGAATATGGCAAAATGTTTCACTTGTTTGCCAGGGAAAATTGCAGAACCATGGCGGGAGTACTGGCCCAGGAACATAGTTGGAGACTGTACCCTGTAGTTTTTTCTCAGAGGTTGAGCGGATATGAGGTGATTTTGCCGTCCAATCCAAAATTGCACATCAAATATGCTTCTCTCACTGCAGGCCCAGCACCAATTTTAAAACGCCCTTTCATGTTAA
Organism: Aquarana catesbeiana; assembly: GCF_042186555.1. NCBI lineage: Eukaryota > Metazoa > Chordata > Amphibia > Anura > Ranidae > Aquarana > Aquarana catesbeiana. Next base: position 10,273,562 of record NC_133336.1, read on the forward strand.
AAAGGAGAACAGGATGAGGTCGTGCCACAACTTGACTGCATAAACCTCATTCACCAAGACACATCACCCAGGTCTGATTTATCTTCCACAGCACTACCAGACACACAGAATGTTTTTGTGGATGGTTCTTGCTCTAGGCTATAGTACACTGCAGAGCACACACAGGCCAAAAGACAGAGATAGCCAGGGGAAATGAGCAGGTCTGGCTGACCTTGCTGCTAAATAAGCTGCTATCTCACAGACAGAAGACATCCAAATTGCTATGCTGATACCTGACCTATCCCCATTTGAGGGGTCACTTGCAGATCCCCAGGATTATGCATCAAATTATGAGTTAAGGGACTGGAATGGAAAGGGTGTGTAGAGAGATCCAAGGTCTGGACTTCTCTGCAAAGAGGGGAAACCATGTATACCAACAGCAAGTGCATTCATAGTACCACGGAATAGACCACGCAGGTATACAAGTCACGGCTGATCTTGAACACATGCCCAAACTAGGCAAAAGACAGGAATATCTTTTGATAATTGGGGACATGTTCTCAAATGGTCCAGCTTTTATAGCCAGGGTCTGCCAGGACTTGGTAAAAATTCTCAAGATAGAATGGAAGTTTCACATTCCCTATCACCCTCCAAGTTCAGGAATAGTAGAAAGGATGAACAGAACAATAAAAGACAAGATAAGGAAGGCCACAGGAGGAACCTTTGCCAACTGGAGAAGGGTCCTCCCAGCAGTTCTGGCAGAAATAAAAAATTTTTGTTTTTTTTTAAGTTTTAAATACTGTTTATTGAAAAAGAAATAACAGTACAAAGGTATTGAATTGGCAGTTGCCAAGAAAGATATCAAAACAATGTAAATAACATTAGAAGCGAGATATACATATACCGAAAGCAGGAGCGGGCTCAAAATATATGTGATATCACCAATGAACTCTAGGATAGCATCATACACTCTATCTCATAGAAAAAGACTGCTGGAAGCCAGGATAGAGGAGCTGGAGCTCACAGGTACCAGGGCTCCTCTGGAGTAGACCACGCACCCCAAATGGGATCCTGCTGTGTGTGGACCAACCGAGAGGAGCACTGGGGGTCAAAAAAGACCTTGCCTGGTCCCATCCTGAACTCACGTACAGCCAATCGGTGAATAAAACAAAAACTCTGTTGTAACGATTAGTAACACTATGAACCCAACAGTAATGTAAGAAATACTATCACTTATACTGGGGATTATCCCCAAAATTAGAGGTGGTACATGCTGGACAACTAGATTGTGGAGGTTTTCATTCCGAGAGAGTACAGCATCAATAAGCAACTAAAGGAAGAGAAAGAAGGGAAGGAGAGTTCTGCATGGTCTGTTTCTCTCAACCTGTGTTAATAACACTTAGTGGAGCTTAGGAAGAAGACAGTCAGAGGAAAGGGATAGAGGGAGAAAGGACAGAAGCACAGAAGCGGGGGAAGAGAGGAAGAGGTAGGGGAATGTTAGGAACAGGAATCCTCGTGGAGTGAGGGGGGGGGGCATGAGCCTCCTAGTACTGAGGGGATACCCAGAGATTAGTTAGTTTCAGGTAAGTAGTGGTATACCCAAGAACCGAGCCCAGGGTTCCCATATGAGTCTGAATCTATCAGAGGTGTCTAAAATTCTGCTCGAGATCTTCTCCTGCACCATAATCCAGGAGATTTTCTGTTTGGCTTGGCGAAGGGAAACCAAAGGTTTTTTCCATGCGTGAGCTAACTTTATCTTGGCCCCCAGAAGGATGAAGTGAATCAAAGACCGAGACAATTTAGGTACTTTCGGGATGTTGTCATTCAGGAGAGCTATGGTAGGGCTTTGTTTGACTGCAAAGCCTGTGGATTTGCGGATGAGATTAAAAATTCCGTTCCAGTACCCTCTAATTTTGGGACACTCCCAGAAAGTGTGAAGTAGGGAGCCTATATGGCCACAACCTCTGAAACAGAGAGGCGATGATTGTGGATAGAATTTAGTAATACGAGTGGGTACCAGATACCACCTGGTCATGACTTTAAGGTCTGCCTCCACCAGAGAGGAACTGAGAATGCCCTTGAAGGATCGGAAAAAGCAAGTGTGCCAAGTATCCATGTCCCAATCCAGTAGCAGATCCCGCTCCCATTGCAGCATATAATTCGCTTTCTCCTGGGGCTCCGCTAGTGCAGAGTAGATTAGGGAAATCCCTCCCCTTACACCCATGGCTGAGGAACACCAGAATTCGTAGGAAGTAACCGAGAGCGGGGTTTCCGAACTTTTCCAGATCCCGCGCAAAAAGTGAGATAATTGGTAATAGCGGAAAGTCTCCGATGCTGGCATTTCTAGTTTCGAAATGCAGTACTTAAGTGAAATAGGACCAGAGCTAATGAAGAATTGCCCTATTCTGTAAAGGCCCTTGTCGAGCCACCACCTAAAAGCCTCGATGTTCATACCCGGCGGGAATTGTGGATTGTGGAAAATGTGTGCCAGGGAAAGCCAAGGGGAGGTCAGGTAATGTCTTTTATATAGTGTATCACATAGGGGCATTGAGTGAGACAGAGAGGGGGAAAGAATCGGAGGTTTGTCCTTTTGCGGTCTCCATACCAGGAAGTCCAGAGTATGGTTGGGAGTGGCCTGTCGTTCTATATCCACCCAATCTGGCCTAGGGCCTTTAGAGTAAATAGCTGAAAATTGGCATAGTTGTGTGGCTTGATAATACCACCATAAATTAGAAAGTCCTAAGCCCCCTTTTTTCTTTGGCCGATATAGCACCTTTTCGGAGAAACGATGTCCCTCCCCCCCCAGATAAATCTTGTGATTGAAGCCTGTAATTTGTCCAGTGTGTGTTTTCGGATGGGAATAGGGAGGGAACGAAAGAGATATAGGATCCTAGGGAGTAATGTCATTTTGACCGAGTTTATTCTGCCTAACCAAGACATTTTATACCGAGATCATCTGGGAGTTTCTTGAGCATTGGGGGATAATTGTGGTGGTATAGACGTTCTATTTTTGAGGATAAGAAGATACCTAAATAGGGTAGGGAAGAATCGCACCAGGAGAAGGGAAAGTGGGTCTTGAGCCTCTCTACAAGGTCTTGGGGAGTAGAAATATTCATAGCCATTGATTTGGCCATGTTGACCTGAAGTCCCGAAATGCAGCCAAATGAGTTAAGTAGTTGTAGAATGTTGGGGGTGGAGATGAGGGGGGAGGTGACAAACAGGAGGACGTCATCAGCAAAGAGGGCGCATTTATGAATCTGTTGGCCACACTTCACTCCATGAATGTCAGGGTTTTGTCTTATGGCCAGAACCAATGTTTCTATCGCTATTGCAAAGAGGATCGGCGAAAGAGGGCAGCCTTGTCTAGTTCCCTGCAAAATAGAAATTTCTTCAGAAAGATGGCCTTGTATTTTAATGTGTGCTTTAGGGGAGGAATAAGGGGAAGATATGGTTGTAATGAAGTCTGGGCCAAAGCCCCATTTATGGAGAATAGTAAAAAGGTATGGCCAAGTGACCGTGTCAAAGGCCTTTTGGAGGTCTATAGAAAGGACATATCCTGGTTGGGAAGGTCCCCCCGTCCCATGGAGATTGCATGAGGGAAATTAAGTCTACTGCTCTCCTAATCTGGTCTGGCCCCTGTCTTCCGGGGATAAACCCCACCTGGTCCTTATGGATATAGTTAGCAATGAAGGAGGCCAGTCTGTTTGCTAGAATTTTCGTCACAATCTTTAAATCATTATTAATCAGCGAGATCGGCCTATAATTGCAAACATCACTGGGGTCCTTGCCCTGTTTGGGGATTACTGATATGTATACCAGATTGGCTGTCGGTTCCCAGGGGGATCCCGCGCAAAGAGAATTAAAGAGACGAGCCAGATAAGGAGAGAGGGTATCTGAGAAAGCTTTATAATAGTGTGCGGAAAAACCGTCAGGGCCTGGGGCAGATTCTGTTTTGAGGTTCTTTATGACTTCGCGAATTTCCTCCACCCTGAAAGGAGATTCCATAATGGACCTATGAGAGTCCGAAAGTTTAGGAATATCTAGGTTATTCAGGAAGGAATCAATGGAAGCTGAGTTGTTAGGGTTAGGGGGTGAGTAGAGCTTGGAATAAAAAGCCTGGAAGGTTTCCAAGATCTTTTGGGGGTTTTGGGTAAGAGTTCCTGACCGGGATCTGATTTTAGGCAGAGAGAAGGTTTTTATTTTGGGAGAAAGTTTAGCGGCCAAATGGGGGCCAATTTTGTCTGCCTGAATATAGAATCTGCCACTTAGCCAAGTCAGATGTTTATCTGCAGTGGATGTGAGGGCCAGATTAAGTGCCACTCGGGAGGCTTCCAACTTGGTCAGGGTTGCAGGAGATGGGTCAGCTTTGTGGGACCTACTAAGGGACTGGAATTCTCTTTCAAGTTGCAAAATATCTGCTTTCCTCTCCGTTTTGAGTTTAGATGCCATTTGGATCATTTTTCCTCTCAGAACGGCTTTGTGAGCTCCCCAGAGGAAACTCGGAGTCGTATCTCCTGTGTCATTGAGATGGAAAAATTCCCAGATTTCTTTTTTTAAAATTATGCAGTTGACTGGGTTGGAATAGTAGTGATTTACTTAGGCACCACTGGGGAGGCCCAGAGGGCGAGAGGGAGCAAGAGATTTTAAGTGTCACTAAGGAGTGATCTGACCAGGGGACTTCCTGTATGGAGGCTTGGGATGCTGTGTGAATATCCGAATTCAGGAGGAATATATGATCACTTCTGGCGTATGTATTATGAGGTGCCGAGAAATAGGTATAGTCCCTCACCGTGGGGTTTAGTTCCCTCCTCGAGTCTATCAAGCCCATGTCATGCAGAAGACGGGCAATTCTGAGGCTTTGTGTGCGTGGATTCCTTAAACGAGATCTCCCTTGAGAGGACTTGTCCAGCAGTTGATCAAAGGTGATGTTGGAGTCACCCCCCATGATCACCCTGCCTTCCAGGTGAGGGGATAGGATTGATAGCATGGAGGTAAAGAAACATGCCAGTCAAGGAGGAATATGCACCATAGTGGGAACTACTTGTTGTAACTACATTGGAAATGATACTAAGACTGAAGATGCCATCATTTCACATGTAGAAAAGCTACAACAAATGAAGGTTAAATTTTGCAAAGAACATACCGAAACTGCTTGGGTGGAAGGTAGCTGGGAAAGCTGGCTTTCCTGGCTCAATCCCCTCAACTGGTTTTCTGGTATTGCAGGATGGTTTTCTGGAATTTTGCATGGTATTTTATATATTGTAGGAATTATAGTCCTCATAATCCTGATAGTTAAATGCGCACCTATGTTATGCAAATGTTGTTTGAAGATCATCACACGTGCTGGTACTAATATTGGTTCTTCTGAGCCCTTAAGGTCTCGAGCCAGAACTGCTCATGAGATGGTGGTTCGTATACCTGGAGATCAACCTAAAGACACAGAAGAAGCTTAAAAGGGATACCGAAAGAATTCTAAACACAAGGAGGGGCTGTGAAGATATGAAATAAATGAACCATATCTTCTAATGTATCCAGAGTTCCTCTTCAACTTTCTTTTGTATTTCTGATAATTCTTATACTTATTTTTCTGTAAAATGTTTCTGAATTCTTTTGGTATTGCAACACAAGTGGCTGACCAGTTGACAATAAAACTTTCCGCCGATAACCTGACATAATTCTCGGAAAGGATGTGAGATGGGAAGATGTTGACATAGAAAGTCCCTGTCTAAAAGTCAAAATGACCTTTCCCAAATAATTATTCTTCCCTTTCTGTCAAAATAATTTGTTAATTAAAAATTAACGATACTCAGGTCAAGATGACCTAAATATAAAAAAACAAAACAACTGGCAAGAAACTGTGTTGACATACTTGGTGAAATGCGTACTTGTGACGTATAATTTTGGGCTTTTGCCCCTCCTAGAATGTAATGTAACAAATCCTTATAAATATTGTACTCGCATTATAATTTGGATCACTCTCCTGACACAAATGGGAGAGGGGTCCTCTGTATGTACGGAGCATATTCTGAAGTAAACATACATGAGACTAATGCAGCTGGCGTTGATGTCTTTTATTTCAAGGCTATACTTGACAGTACCACTCTGTGTGTGATTTGAGGCTAGGACGGAGGTTCACCTTCCAGCAGGACAATGACCCCAAATACACTGCTAAAGCAACACTTGAGTGGTTTAAAGGGAAACATGTAAATGTGTTGGAATGGCCTAGTCAAAGCCCAGACCTCAATCCAATAGAAAATCTGTGGTCAGACTTAAAGATTGCTGTTCACAAGTGCAAACCATCCAACTTGAAGGGGCTGGAGCAATTTTTCAAGGAGGAATGGGCAAAAATCCCAGTGGTAAGATGTGGCAAGCTCATAGAGACTTATCCAAAGCTACTTGGAGCTGTGGCTCTACAAAGTATTGACTTTAGGGGGGTGAATAGTTATGCACATTGACTTTTTCTGTTATTTTGTCCTATTTGTTGTCAGTGGCTTTTGGAGGGGACTGAATGCTAGCCTCTTGCCTACTCATTATGGGCCCCGGATTTTAAGGGAACAATACTCTTTGTGAGGTGTATGCCTGGGGACCCTTGAAGTAATGTTACTTTGGATTCAAAGTCCATGTCTCCCCAAGACACACAGACTCTGGGATCCCTGTATAGGGCCTAACTGCCATGTTAAATATAGTGACTGCTTCACACTGTGTTGATGTCATCAGCAAGTCACCTGTCCAGGGTTGTCTGCTATAATGTGTTTATTGCAAGTATGTCTAGTGTGCCTTCTAAGGCTCTTTCATCCATTGTTATTTGTGCTAATTAACTCCACTATTGTGTGAAGGAGTTCTGTGTTGATATTTATGATGATATGTATTGCATAGTTAGTGAGCTAGGAGACGACAAGGCTAACCTGAAAGGTCGTATCTCTGAGTCACCTAGTCTGGTTAAATGATTAGTTAATTAGCTTATGTTAATTAGGTTTCTTGCTATAGTTCTTATTGTAATCCTGGTGTATATACCATATATACTCGAGTATAAGCCAAAATTTTCAGCACTTTTTTTGTGCTGAAAATGCCCCCCTCGGCTTATACTCGAGTCAAGCACTTTTCTGCAGCAGAGAATGTCATTTTCCGAACTGACTTTAGGGCCCCGTATCTCGGGGCCACTTGATGCTAGGAACCCCAAATTTGGTTTGCAAACCCAGTGGAACTAGCACTACAACATATCCAAAGCTGGGGTTCCTAGCACCAAGGAACCCCAGCTTTGGAAATGATGTAGTGCTAGTTTCACTGGGTTTGCAAACCAAATTTGGGATTCCTAGCACCAAGTGGCCCCGAGATACAGGGCCCAATTTTGGTTCGGAAAATGTCATTCTCTGCTGCAGAAATGTGCTTGACATTTTCCGAACCGACTTTGGGGCCCCGTATGTCAGGGCCACTTGGTGCTAGAACCCCAGCTTTAGATATGTTGTAGTGCTAGTTCCACTGGGTTTGCACACCAAATTTGGGGTTCCTACCACCAAGTGGCCCAGAGATACGGGGCCTCAAATTCGGTCAACTGTGTCCATCTGCAGCAATATCATTTCGGGACCCTTTGGGTCTAGAGACCCCAAATTTTGGCTGCAGCTAAGGGGGCATCTAGGAACCCTTAACTACTGAGTTTGAAGTTCGGGGGACCTATGGCTGCAAATGGGCACAGTGAGGGGGCAAATGAGCATTGCTAACCCTCTTTTCCACTAATGCCCCGTACACACGGTCGGACATTCCGACAACAAAGTCCATGGATTTTTTCCGACAGATGTTGGCTCAAACTTGTTTTGCATACACACGGTCACACAAAGTTATCGGAAAATCCGATCGTTCTGAACGAGGTGATGTAAAGCACGTACGTCGGGACTATAAACGGGGCAGTAGCCAATAGCTTTCGTCTCTTAATTTATTCTGAGCATGCGTGGCACTTTGTGCGTTGGATTTGTGTACACACGATCAGAATTTCCGACAACAGATTTTGTTGTCGGAAAATTTTGTAGCAAGCTCTTAAACTTTCTGTGTCGGAAATTCAGATGGAAAATGTGTGATGGAGCCCACACATGGTCGGAATTTCCGACAACAAGGTCCTATCACACATTTTCCATCGGAAAATCCGACCGTATGTACAGGGCATTACAGTAGCTGCGCATTTCTCACCCTAGGCTTATACTCAAGTCAATAAGTTTTCCCAGTTTTTTGTGGTAAAATTAGGTGCCTCAGCTTATATTCGGGTCGGCTTATACTCGAGTATATGCTGTATTTGTGTGAGATCTCAAATAAAACAGTCTATTTCTAGTGTACTCCAAGACTGGTGTCTGGTTCTTGGGGGTTACTATAGTTAGATCCATTGGTCTTGTGTTCCAGAACTTAGGAAGCGATATACTGACGGAAGCACTTGAGCGGAACGTGGGATGTTCCCGTCACATAAATCTCTAAATGTTAACATAAAAAAATCAAAAACATGAAAGCAATATATTGCAAACAAATGACATATTTTCATATTCTTGTGTATGATGTGAAATCATAAATATGCATTGGTGCCAAAACAATGGTGACCTAAACCTTCCCCAGTGGGCACACATTCCCCCTATTAGATAATGACAATCCAACAAAATATAATCCTTCTGCTCACATCTCTAACCATATACTCTATATCCCTTAGAAAGTAATACCCTATAGTGGAGTCATCGGTATATTAGAAGTTGCAAACCTTTCCAAAAAGGCTAAAACACCTGGATATGACTACCAAACATCTCTAGGTACAAAAAGGAGTATAAAGCCAAGCACACCAAGATACCTGAACACATAAAAAAAATGATGAAATTTTAGGAACACTTCGGAATGTTTTTGTTTTTTTTCTGTCTGTTTTCTCTTCTGTTTTTTTGGTTCTTACCTATGCAGAATACAATATAATCTACAAATCTACAAAATGATACATATACATTGTAACCTTACTATGTTACTTTGGTTGAGGCTCCTTGTACTCTTCCTTTTTTGGGAATGTGGAGGAGACATAGTACGAGTAATGTTTAGTTTGGGGAGTTGGTAATGAATTGTAACCATGCTATGTTCTGTCTATTATATGTGATAGAAAAGGTCAACTGTATATTATTTACTGAACAATACCTGCATATGGCAATAAAAACCGTAAAAATAATGATGATATTTATTAATTCACATTTCCTCTGCAATCATTCTGATAGTGAGCCGTTGGTCACAGTTGAGAACAGACCTCACTGCATCCACATTCTGTTCCGTTTTTGACCGACGGCTCGCTATCAGAATGTGCACATCACCACATCAGTCACTGATAGACCCGACCTCCATGTAAAGCACATATCCAATAAAGCACAGGTGTGTGTAGACTTCTGAAGAAGAGCACAGAGCAAGGAGAAAGCATGCAGCCAGGGAGATGAGCTCTCTAAGCATGAGAGATAAGAGAATAAGCTGAAAGTTTAAATTGCCATGTATGATTACAGCACCAGCCATGCAAGAATTGCCTGAATCATGGGTACTATACCGTGCTGTCTTCTGGGTAATGGGTTTCAATTGAAGGAACTCACAATTGCAGTTATTTGTGACTACAATTGAATATCCATCCAATGCTTCTCATCTTAGGCCCATCCACATTTCATTAGTATCCAGGTGGTCTATCTGTCATCTGCTGTGCTCCACAAGTTTCAGTGCAGTGCAGCTCCACTTCAATGTCACAGACTCTGCCGGGCTGCAGCTGTCATGTGATTTCAGTAGGAAAAAACACCAACGTGTTTTATCTACTTCTGTGTGGACTTTCCAAAGCTGACACACCTTGTAACCATCCCTTACAACATTTTGGTCTGCAGTTTTTTTTTTATGTATGATTTTTTTTTTCCGTATGATTTTTTTTTTCCTTCTAGATGTGTTTGTTACATATTAATACTTTTGATGTTTAAAGAGAAAAAACACACTCAGAGTATCTGCTGCTCATCCCCATATACAGTGGATATAAAAAAGTCTACACACCCTTGTTAAAATGTCAGGCTTCTGTGATGTAAAAAAATGAGACAAAGATAAATCATTTCAGAACATTTTCCACCTTTAATGTGACCCATAAACTGTACAACTCAATTGAAAAACAAACTGAAATCTTTTAGGTGGAGGGAAGTAAAAATAAAAAAAAATAAAATGATATGGTTGCATAGGTGTGCACACCCTTAAACTAATACTTAGTTGAAGCATCTTTTGATTTTTTTATACAGCACTCAGTCTTTTTGGGTATGAGTCTATCAGCATGGCACATCTTGACTTGGCAATATTTGCCCGCTCTTCTTTGCAAAAACACTTCAAATCTGTCAGATTGTGAGGACATCTCCTGTGCACAGCCCTCTTCAGATCACCCCACAGATTTCCAATGGTATTCAGGTCTGGGCTCTGGCTGGACCATTCCAAAACTTTAATCTTCTTCTGGTGAAGTCATTCCTTTGTTGATTTGGATGTATGCTTTGGGTCGTTGTCATACTGAAAGATGAAGTTCCTCTTCATGTTCAGCTTTCTAGCAGAAGCCTGAAGATTTTGTGCCAATATTGACTGGTATTTGGAACTGTTCATAATTCCCTCTACCTTGACTAAGGCTCCTGTTCCATCAGAAGAAAAACAGCCCCAAAGCATGATGCTGCCACCACCATGCTTCACAATGGGTACTTTTGGTGTTGTGCAGTGTTGTTTTTGCGCTAAACATATCTTTTGGAATTATAGCCAAAATGTTCAACCTTGGTTTCATCAGACCATAACACATTTTCCCACATACTTTTGGGAGACTTCAAATGTGTTTTTGCAAAATTTAGCCAGGCTTGGATGTGTTTCTTGGTAACAAAAGACATATGAATAATACAGGAGATTGTTGTCACATGTACCACACAGCCAGTACTTGCCAAATATTCCTGCAGCTCCATTAATGTTGCTGTAGGCCTCTTGGCAGCCTCCCTGACCAGTTTTCTTCTCAGCTTTTTCATCAATTTTAGAGGGACGTCTAGTTCATGGTAATGTCACTGTTGTGCCATTATTTTCTCTACTTGATGACTGTCTCCACTGTGTTCCATGGTATATCTAATGCCTTGAACATTCTTTTGTACCCTTCTCCTAACTAATACCTTTTAACAAAGAGATCCCTCTGATGCTTTGGAAGCTCTCTATGGACCATGGCTTTTGCTGTAGGATGCGATTAAGAAAATGTCAGGAAAGACCTACTAGAACAGCTGAACTTTATTTGGGGTTAATCAGAGGCACTTTAAATGATGGAAGGTGTGTACTAACTATTTAACATGAGTTTGAATGTGATTGGTTAATTCTGAACACAGCTTCATTCCCAGTTATAATAGGGTGTGCACACTTATGCAACCACACTATTTTAGTGTTTTGTTTTTACCCCACCCCCCACCCCTAAAAGATTTAATGTTTTTCAATTGAGTTGTACATATATAGGTCACATTAAAGGTGGAAAAAGTTCTGAAATCATTTATCTTTGCCTCATTTTTTACATCACAGTATGATAGGAGGGGTGGCACTGGAGGGCAGTATGATGGGAGGGGTGGTAGTGGAGGGCAGTATGATGGGAGGGATGGTAGTGGAGGGCAGTATGTAGTAGAGGGCAGTATGATAGGAGGGGTGGTAGTGGAGGGCAGTATGATGGGAGGGGTGGTAGTGGAGGGCAGTATGATGGGAGGGGTGGTAGTGGAGGGCAGCATGATGGGAGGGGTGGCAGTGGAGGGCCGTATAATGGGAGGGGGTGTAGAGGGCAGTATAATGGGAGGGGGTGTAGTGGAGGGCAGTATGATGGGAGGGGGTGTAGTGGAGGGCAGTATGATGGGATGAGGGTAGTGGAGGGCAGTATGATGGGATGGGTGGTAGTGGAGGGCAGTATGATGGGAGTGGGGCAGTGGAGGGCAGTATAAGGGGATTTTACAGCATGACTGGAGGGGGGGCAGTGTATGGGAGGGAGCAGCGTGACCATGAACGTCCTCAGGGCACTGCAGGGAGCATTTCTCCTACCTCTCTTCCAGCGGCAGGAACAACCTGCTTCAGGCGAGACCAAGAGTTGGGGGACCGAGTCGGGGGCGGAGCTGGCGGTCCTTTCGATGACTGTGGAGCCTAGGAACGAGGAGGTGGAAGTTAATTCCTCCTCCGGCTCACTCTGAATGCTGGGCCCCCACTCTCTTCCTTGTCATGACATCACTGGTTGCTAGACGCCAGGTGGGCCATGGCTAGCAACCAGTTGTTTGGGCAGTGAGCCAGGCAGCGCCTGGTGGTTAATAATAAAGCAAATCTTGGCCAGGCAGTGAGTGACAGCGGCCGCATTTTTAGGGGGTATCAGATCGGCCCGGGGGCAATTCCGGGACACTATATTGTCCCGGAATGAAGGTGCCCGGGACAGACCTCCCAAGGCGGGACTTTCCCAGGCAATCCGGGACGGTTGGGAGGTATTGGTTTTAATGCATTAGGGTAAAAAAAAAATTCTACCTTTACAACCTCTTAAAAGAGAAGTATGGGTTTTAGTTTTTTATTCCTGTTCATACTTACCTCGGTGGATGGAGCATCAGACGGATACTGCAGCTTTCCCCAGGCGTCTCTGCACTGGGAACCGAGCCACCAAATACCGCCGATGGCTAGGTTCTCACAGATCCCCGAGAGGAGGGCTGCTGACTGTCAGTCAGCGTCTCTCCTCTCTGATCCTCCACGCTCATTGGAGCGCGGAGCTGTGGAGGGGCGGGGAGCGGTTTGCTGAGACTGCCATCAATTAAGGCAGCTGGTGGATCCAGACTTGGGAAGTTGGGATGGCGGACTGCCTTGACTGATGGCAGTTACGTCAGCGGAGAGTGGACTTCAGACTTTCCCCTGAAAATGGTCACAGGAGTGCAATTTGTTTTGAGGAGAAGCCCAGCCAAACGAGCCCAGGCTGGACTTCTCCTTTAAAACATTATGAGATTCTGCTATACAGTCCCCCCTAGTGGCCAGAAGCAGCATTGTGGCAACTTTTTAATTTTTCAGAATTTTTAGGTCATACAGGATACTATGAACTTCACACATAGAGGCCTGAAAAATGGTTGATTGGCATGGGTGTTTCAGCATGGTAAGTGTCCAGCTGGAAAAAGTGTATAGGTTTAGTTATTAACACTTATATTATGGAGAGTACAGCCATATTTAACCCCCTGCCACACAGCCTTTTGTAAAATGACGGCTGGGCAGGAGTCCTTTTAATTTTGGGAGAACGTCATAAGACGTTCTCCCAGGATCGTGCCTCACGCACACCCCATAGGCGTAATCTGTCACTCGCTGTGTCCATGTGATCGCTGTGACCAATCACGATGTCTACCTGTGTATTGTCTTGTTGAGTACCGTGTATTGTCTTGTTGAGTATTAGTGTCAGGAAGCTAGTTGTTAGTTAATTTCGACAGGGTATAATCCCCAATCCTCATTAAATTAGTAGGTACGATGCCCGGAGGGTAATGAGATGCAACTCGGTGTAAATCTTGCGGTATGTATACATTCTTTGATCATCCGATCGAGGGCGAATACTGCTGTGCAAAATGTAAGCACATTGTTTCCTTGGAAGCCAAGGTTCTGAAACTGGGGAAGCAACTGTCAGCACTGAGAAGACTCTCCATACTAAAGGAGAGTCAGTAACGTACACCATGGCAGGGGCCAGCACAGAGGCGGGTGGAGACAAAGAGGTGCAGGCACTAGGAAAGAGTAGATGGTCGACAGTCAGGAAGGGGAGAGGGGGAAGTGCCAGGGAGGCCTATCCAGGGCTGGAGCATCCCAATAAGTACGCTCCATTGAGTGACATTGGTGAAACCAGTCAGGGACCAGCACTGCTGGAGCTGAGGGACTCTCCTAGCTGTCTCCTAGCTAACTTCTCCAGTGAGAGTGGGGGGGAAGTGAAGGGAAAGGAAAGACATATTCTGGTGGTAGGGGACTCAATTCTTAGAAGGACAGAGAGGGCAATCTGTAACAAAGACCTGAAGCACCGAACTGTATGTTGTCTACCGGGCACTCGGGTTTGGCACATCATGGATCTAGTGGACAGATTACTGGGAGGGGCTGGGGTAGACCCAACTGTCATGGTGCACGTTGGCACCAATGACAAAGACAGAGGCATATGGAGTGTCCTAAAGAATGATTTTAGGGACTTGGGAGCTAAATTGAGGAAAAGGACCTCCAAGGTAGTATTCTCAGGAATACTACCGGTACATCGAGCCACACCAGAAAGGCAGAGGGAGATTAGGGAAGTAAACAAGTGGCTGAGGAGCTGGTGTAGTAAGGAGGGGTTTGGGTTCCTGGAGGACTGGGCTGACTTCTCAGTCGATCACCAGTACTATAGAAGGGATGGACTGCACCTAAATGAGGAGGGTGCAGATCAGCTGGGGGAAAAGATGGCCAAAAAGTTAGAGGGGTTTTTAAACTAGGCGATGGGGGGAGGGCCCAGAGGTAGAGATAGTCAGCACGGAACATATTCCAGAGGGTAGTATTGGGGGCATTACTGGTAGGTTGACTAAAGCACATAAACCCAAGGTAAGTATAGTAACAAGTCCTAGTTGCAATCTTGGAACACCCAAAAAGAGGATAGTATGCGACCGGTCTAAACTACGTGGCATGTTCACCAATGCCAGGAGCCTGGCAGACAAGATGGGTGAACTAGAGATACTGTTGTACAAGGAGGATTTGGATTTTGTGGGAATTACAGAGACCTGGTTCAACAGCTCTCATGATTGGCTGCCAACCATTTAAGGGTATACCCTTTATCGCAGGGATAGAGAGGGTAAAAAAGGGGGAGGGGTATGCCTATATATCAAGAATAATGTACAAGTGAATGTGAGAGATGACATCACTAAGGGAGCTAGGGAGAAGGTGGAATCCTTAAGGGTAGGGCTCCAAAGGGATGAAGCTAAGGGAAAAATAATACTGGGAGTGTCAGGCAAATGTCCATAGGAGAACTGGCAATAGTGCCAGTACTAGTAATGGTTGCCTCCAGCACATCCCTGTGCGCACTAATGCTAATAGTGCGAACGGATGCACGCAGATTCACAACTGACTCAACAGGCAAACGCGCAGAAGTGCCAATCGGCAAATGCACAGCGCGACAGATGCGGCCACTTGCTGGCCTATATAAGACTGCTGCTGAGCCCCTCTCATTGCTGGATTGTCATCAGCCTTCCTGTATTCCTTAGCCTCTGTGCAATCGCTGTTTGGATCTCCCGTTGTGACCCGGCTTGTTCCTGACCTGTTTGATCTGCTCTCCTGGTTTGACCCCCTGGCTTGCTTCACTGACTTGTTGCCTTCTCCACTACCTGATCCCAGCTTGTATCACAGACTTTGTTAAAGTTATCTGTTTCTGCCTGCTTCCTGATACCAGACCCTTGGCTTGTCTCCGTTTCTGCAAACCGCCTTTTCCTCCTGCCTGATCTCCTGTGTTTGACCCCTGGCCTGGCTTCCACTACTGTTCCTTGTGCACACCTTGCCAAGTGTCATGAGGATTCCTAGATACTTCAGCCTTGCTGTGTTTCCCGTAATGCTCAGTGTTCTTCAATTGCCCACCAGTATCTCTCTCCGGAACCCATCTGCCAACCTGTGCTTCTCTGGGCACTACACCCTCTGTACCCAGCTTCAGGGGTGTACTGAACTCAGCCGCAAGTGGAGCCCTCTCAGCATTTCGGCCTCCTACCAAGTAAGTGACAGGAAGTATGCTATAGGGCCCCTAACCTGAGGGAAGAGGGGGAGACGGATCTCCTATCAAAAGTTGGATTAGCAGCAAGGATGGGAAGTGTTATTATAATGGGGGATTTTAATTATCCCGACATAGACTGGTGGAGGGAACCATGCATTCATCTTATGCCCTGTACACACGATCAGACATTTATCGGACATTCCAACCACAAAATCCGTCTGATTTTTTGTGCCAAACTTGTCTTGCATACACACGGTCGCACAAAGTTGTCGGAAAATCCGATCGTTCTGAATGCAGCGACGTAGAACACATACGTCAGGACTATAAACGGGGCAGTAGCCAATAGATTTTGTCTCTTAATTTATTCTAAGAATGCTGAGCACTTTGTGCTTCAGATTTGTGTACACACGATCGGAATTTAAATGATCGGATTTTGTTGTCGGAAAATTTTATATCCTGCTCTCAAACTTTGTGTGTCGGAAATTCCGACGGAAAAAGTCCAATGGAGTCCACACACGATCGGAATTTCCGACAACACAATCCGATCGCACTTTTTCCGCCGGAAAGTCCGACCGTGTGTACAAGGCATAAGGCTCGTCAGTTCCTATATGTCTTGCAGGACAATTTCATGGTTCAGATGGTAGACGCACCAACTAGAAATAAAGCTTACTGGATCTACTGATTACCAACAATACAGACATGATTACAGATGTGGAAATGCGGGGCAATTTAGGTAACAGCGATCACAGGTCAATTGGCTTCAGTATAAATCACACAAAAAGGAAACATAAGGTAATACAAAGACACTGAATTTCAAAAGAGCCAACTTCCCTAAACTATGAACCTTGCTAGAAGGCATAAATTGTGATAAAATCTTAGGAACAAAGAATACAGAGGAGAGATGGGTTTGCTTTAAGAGCCTATTAAATAAGGGCATTAGCCAATGCATCCCACTGGGTAATAATTTAAAAGAGCGAACAAAAGTCCTGGATGGCTTAACTCCAATGTAAAAATGCATATAAAAGCAAAGGAGAAGGCCTTCAAAAATACAAGTTTGAGGGATCATCATCAGCATTCAGACTTTATAAAGAATGCAACAAGAAATGTAAGGGTGCAATTAGAGCGGCTAAGATAGAACATGAAAGACACATAGCGGAGGAGAGCAAAAAAAATCCCAAGAAATTCTTTAAGTATGTAAACAGTAAAAAAGGGAGGACAGACCATATTGGCCCCATAAAGAATGAGGAAGGACATCTGGTTACAAAGGATGGGAAGATGGCGAAGGTATTGAATTTATTCTTCTCCTCAGTCTTCACGAGTGAATCGGGGGGCTTCAGTAACCAAAACTGCAGTGTTTATCCTCATGACACAACACAGAAAGCACCTCCATGGTTAACAGAGGACAGAATAATTAAAATTAAACTTGGGAAACTTAACATTAATAAATGACCGGGACCAGATAGCTTGCATCTGAGGGTACTTAGGGAACTCAGTAAAGTAATTGCCAGACCATTGTTCCTAATTTTTACTGACAGTCTACTGACTGGAATGGTACCAGCTGATTGGAGAAAAGCCAATGTAGCACAAATATTTAAAAAGCACCCAAAATACATCCCTGGGTATTACAGACCAGTTAGCTTAACATCAATAGTATGTAAACTCTTGGAGGGGATGATAAGGGACTATATACAAGATTTTAGTAATGAGAACGGTATCATTAGCAGTAATCAGCATGGATTCATGAAGAATCGTTCTTGCCAAACCAATATATTAACCTTTTATGAGGAGGTGAGTTGCCATTTAGATAAAGGAAGGCCGTAGACGTGGTGTATCTGGATTTTGCAAAAGCATTTGACACAGTTCCCCATAAATATTTACTGTACAAAATAAGGTCCGCTGGAATGGACCATAGGGTGAGTACATGGTTTGAAAACTGGCTACAAGGGCGAGTTCAGAGGGTGGTGATAAATGGGGAGTACTCGGAATGGTCAGGGGTGGGTAGTGGGGTCCCCCAGGGTTCTGTGCTGGGACCAATCCTATTTCATTTGTTCATAAATGACCTGGAGGGTGGGGTAAATAGTTCAATCTCTATATTTGCGGACGATACTAAGCTAAGCAGGGCAATAACTTCTCCGCAGGATGTGGAAACCTTGCAAAAAGATCTGAACAAATTAATGGGGTGGGCAACTACATGGCAAATGAGGTTTAATGTAGAAAAAAAATTAAAATAATGCATTTGGGTGGCAAAAATCTGAATGCAATCTATACACTGGGGGGAGAACCTCTGGGGGAATCTAGGATGGAAAAGGACCTGGGGGTCCTAGTAGATGATAGGCTCAGCAATGGCATGCAATGCCAAGCTGCTGCTAATAAAGCAAACAGTATATTGGCATGCATTAAAAAGGGATCAACTCCAGAGATAAAACGATAATTCTCCCGCTCTACAAGACTCTGATCCGGCCGCACCTGGAGTATGCTGTCCAGTTCTGGGCACCAGTCCTCAGGGGGGATGTACTGGAAATGGAGCGAGTACAAAGAAGGGCAACAAAGCTAATAAAGGGTCTGGAGGATATTAGTTATGAGGAAAGGTTGCAAGTACTGTACTGAACTTATTCTCTCTGGAGAAGAGACGCTTGAGAGGGGATATGATTTCAATTTACAAATATCGTACTGGTGACCCCACAATAGGTAGAAAACTTTTTCGCAGAAGGGAGTTAACAAGACACGTGGCCACTCATTAAATTTAGAAGAAAAGAGGTTTAAACTTAAACTACTTAGAGGGTTCTTTACTGTAGGAGCGGCAAGGATGTGGAATTCCCTTCCACAGGCGGTGGTCTCAAAAAACTATTAGATAAGCATCTGAAGGACCGCAACATACAGGGATATACAATGTAATACTTACATATAATCACACACATAGGTTGGACTTGATGAACTTGTGTCTTTTTTCAACTTCACTTACTATGTAACATGACAATTGTACACAATGAAAGGCTTTGATTGATGTCTTTCATTGTGTACTATTGTGATGTGCTCTGTGATTGATCACAATGATCACATGGTACAGACAGGGCCAATCACAGCCCATTTGTACCATGTGATAAACATCACTTTTAACTATAAAATTCACACTTAGAAGCATACTGTCACCAGTCAGTGACCCTGATCACCGCCACACCAGTTATATGATGACGCTGTACTGCACTGGTGACAGTATGTTAACAAAAAAAAAATGTGAAAAAAAGCATTTTTTTTAAATGTATTAATTTTCCAAAAAAAGTGACAAAAAATTTCAAAAAAACTTAAAAAACTTGTCATGCCTCTTACTAAATACCTTGGACTGTTTATTTTCCAAAAAGCGGTCATTTGGGGAGTATTTGCACTGTCCTGGCATTTTCGGTCCTCAATAACTGAGATTTTAGTACATCAGGATTGATTTTTAGATATATACCACGATATAGACTCTTTAACTTTCTCTCAGACTTAATAATATACACTGATTTTGCTTATTTTCACCAAAGAAATGGAGCAAAATACATTTTGATCTAAATTTGTGAAGAAAGATTATTTATTTGCAAAATTTTATAACAGAAAAATTTGTGTTTTTTTCAACATTTTCGGTCTTTTTTTTGTTTATTTAGCAAAAGGTGAATAAATACCACCAAAAGAAAGCTCTATTTGTGTGAAAAAAAAATTATAAAAATTTAGTTTGGGTACAGCGTTGGATGACTGCGCAATTGTCAAAGTGTGAGAGCGCTGAAAGCTGAAAACTGGCCTGGGCAGGAAGGGGGGTGAAAGTGCCTGGGATTGAAGGGGTTAAATGCCGATCTATGTAGATGTAATTATAATTTATAACAGAATTATAATAAAAGTGGAGAAAACAGGAAAGGAACCAGTTTTTCTGGTTTCTTGTTCGCATTGCAGTTACAGTATAATGACAAGTCTTTGCACTTAGTCAATACTTCCTCATATAATCGTGTAGCTGCCCTTTTAAAGTGCAATATGTCACATTACTATAGATATTTAAAAACAAAAAGTGGCACTTACTAGTTCATTTCTTTACAAAAGAAATCTCAGTGATCTTTGATCTCTTCCATGATGTTCAGGTAGATCTTCACCTCTCAAAGGTTGCCTATCCCGGCTTTAAAGAGATTGGACTTTTGTATCTAAACAAAGACATAAATGATGTGTAGCGCTACCCCCGAAGGAGCCGCTGGAAATTGCCCGGGTTCTTTTCCCAGTAGATTGTCCCCACAGCCAGGCACACGATCACAGTCACTCATTGTCTTGGGATACTCCAAATAGAGAACTATGTGCAGGTTGAGGGATCTCCTTTCTGAAAAGCTGAAGCAGAAGTCCTTTCATAAAGCAAACTGTGGACTTGGCTTTGTAATAGAAGCACATTAAAGGGTAAGTTCACCTTTGTACACTTTGTTTTTTCTAAATTCCAGCTCCCCTATGTACCAATATTAGGGATGAGCCCGATGTTCGAGTCGAGAACACCCTTTAAAAGTCTATGGGAGAAATCAAAAGTGCTCATTTTAAAGGCTTATATGCATGGTATTGTCATAAATAGTGTTTGGGGACCTGGGTCCTGCCGCAGGGGACATGTATCAATACAATTTTTTTTTTTTTTTTAAACGGCCGTTTTTTCGGGAGCAGTGATTTTAATAATGCTTAAAGTGAAACAATAATGCCCTGTACACACGTTCGGACATTGAACGGACATTCCGACAACAAAATCCTAGGATTTTTTCCGACGGATGTTGGCTCAAACTTGTCTTGCATACACACGGTTGCACAAAGTTGTCGGAAGATCCGATCGTTCTGAACGCGGTGACGTAAAACACGTATGTCGGGACTATAAACGGGGCAGTAGCCAATAGCTTACGTCTCTTAATTTATTCTGAGCATGCATGGCACTTTGTACGTCGGATTTGTGTACACACGATCGGAATTTAACCAGACGGATTTTGTTGTCGTAAAATTCTATATCCTGCTCTCAAACTTTGTGTGTTGGAAATTCCGGCGGAAAAAGTCCGATGGAGCCCACACACGATCGGAATTTCCGACAACACAATCCGATCGAACTTTTTCCGTCTGAAAATCCGACTGTGTGTACAGGGCATAAAAGTGTAATATGCCTTTAAATTTTGTACCTGGGGGGTGTCTATAGTAGGCCTGTAAAGTGGCACATGTTTTCCGTGTTTAGAACAGTCCGAGAGCAAAATGACATTTCTAAAGGAAAAAAAGTCATTTAAAACTACTTGCGGCTATTAATGAATTGTTGGTCCCGGCAAAACAAAAAAAATGGCATTGGATCCCCCACAGTCCATTACCAGGCCCTTTGGGTCTGAATATTAACCACTTGCCTACTGGGCACTTAAACCCCCCTCGTGACCAGACCAATTTTCCGTTTTCAGTGCTCTCACACTTTGAATGACAATTACTCAGTCATGAAATAATGTACCCAAATGAGTTTTTTGTCCTTATTATAATACAAATAGAGCTTTCTTTTGGTGGTATTTGATCACCTCTGGGTTTTTTATTTTTTGCGCTATAAATGAAAAAAGACTGAAAATTTTGAAAAAAAAAGAAACACATTTTTCTTAGTTTCTTTGATATAATTTTGCAAATTATTATTTTTCTTCATAAATTTTAGCCACAATTTATACTGCTACATATCTTTGGTAACAATAACCCAAATTAGTGTACATTATTTGGTCTTTGTGAAAGTTAGAGAGTCTACAAGCTGTGGTGCAAATCATAAAGAATAGATCACCTGAAGTACTGACGGCCTATCTCATTTCTTGAGACCCGAACAAGTCAGGAAAGTACAAATACCCCCCAAATGACCCCTTTTTTGAAAGTAGACATTCCAAGGTATTTAGTAAGAGGCATGGTGATGATTTTGATGTTGTCATTTTTTTCCCACAATTCTTTGCAAAATGAAGATTTTTTTTCCACAAAATTGTCATTGTAATAGGTTATTTCTCTCACATGGCATGTTTATACCACAAATGACACCCCAAAATACATTCTGCTACTCCTCCAGAGTATTTTGATACCACATGTGTGGGACTTTTTCATAGCCTAGCCACTTATAGAGGCCAAACATGCAGGGAGCACCATCAAAATTGTAAAAAAAAAATGGCGTGGGGGTCCCCCCAAAAATCCACACCAGACCCTTATTTGAGCATGCAACCTGGCAGGCCACAGGAAAAGAGGGGGGGCAAGAGAGTGCCCCCCTCCTAAAGCGTACCAGGCCACATGCCCAAAGCACCTTGTCCCCATGTTGATGCTACCCCCAAAGCACCCTCCCCATGTTGAGGGCATGTGGCCTGGTACGGTTCAGGAGGGGGGGGGCGCTCTCTCATCCCCCCTCTTTTCCTGCGGCCTGCCAGGTTGCCTGCTCGGATAAGGGTCTGGTATGGATTTTTGGGGGACCCCATGCCATTTTTTTTTAATTTTGGTGCGGGGTTCCCCTTAATATCCATATCAGACCTGAAGGGCCTGGTATAGAATTTGGGGGGATCCCTAGCAATTTTTTTTTTTAATTTTAGTTCGGGGTTTCCCTTAATATTCATACTAGACCCAAAAGGGCCTGGTAATGGACTGTGGGGGAATCGCATGCCGTTTTTTTCAATGACTTTAACGGTGTTCGTGTGAACAAATTTCTTGCCTGTTTGCATGTTCTGCTGTGAACCAAACCAATGTAACATTCATGTACCTTTTTGCAAAAATATTAAATCTTTCCATTAAATCTACAGTCACTTACTTTTCTTGTCCTCATCCATGTTTCCAGACGTTTCCATTAGTAATATCTTCTTCCTGATCAGACTTTAGGTCATGACACAGGAAGGAGATGACCAGCTGACCTCATTAGCACACACCCTGCATCATCCACCCACCCCCAGGTGCACATTTTTTAAATGCAATCAATCAGTGATCACCCTTCTCACTAAATACACAATATACAATCAGATTGCATAGTGTATGGCCATCTTTATACAAGTACATAGGAGCAAGTGGACAGAAACACTCAGCTGTTAAGCCCCGTTTACATCTCTGCATAGCAGGAACTCACATTCCCACATACGTTTTTTTCTTTTTGCGAGGGGGGGGTGTTTCAGCATTTTCACTCATCACACATAGGACAGCCCACCCACCTGAATGGACCGCCCTACACATAGCAATCACCCCAAAGAAGCTTCAGAACTACTTCTTTAGAGTGGAGCTTCGGTGCGTTTTTTACTGCGATGTTTGGTGCAGCGCATTTTGGAAATGCAAGGAAACGCAGAGATGTTAATGGAGCCGCATTGTTCTCGTGTTATCCCACCAATTTCACTTTCAGACCCCATTCACATCTAGCATAGTGGGGAGCGAACGTTTTGTGTCTCGTTTTTCCTGTGACACGCATAGGACAGCCGTTGGTGGTTAATGTGTTTAATGAGACATTTTGGCGTGCTCGGATAAGGGTGTAACCAACGGGCTGGCCTATGCGTGTCACAGGAAAAAGGAGACACAAAACGTTCGCTCCCCACTATGCTAGATGTGAATGGGGTCTGAAAGTGAAATTGGTGGGATAACACAGGAACAATGTGGCTTCAATCACATCTCTGCGTTTCTTTGTATTTCAGAAATTCGCTGCACCAAACATCGCAGTAAAAAACGCACCGAAGCTCCACTCTAAAAAAAAAAGTTTCTTTGGGGCGATTGCTGTGTGTAGGGCGACATGTGAGTTCCCGCTATGCAGAGATGTGAACGGGGTTTGACAGCTGAGTGTTTCTGTCCTCTCCCTCCTATGTACTTGTATAAAGATGGCCATCCACTATGCAATCTGATTGTGTAATTAGTGAGAAGGGTGATCACTGATTGATTGCATTTCAATTAAAAAAACGTGCACCTGGGAGTGGGAGGGTGGATGATGCCGGGGGTGTGTGCTAATGAGGTCAGCTGGTCATCTCCTTCCTGTGTCATGACCTCTAGTCTGATCAGGAAGAAGACATTACTAATGGAAATGTCTGGAAACGTGGATGAGGACAAGAAAAGTAAGTGACTAGATTTAATGGAAAGCTTTGATATTTTTGCAAAAAAAAGTACATGAATGTTATATTGGTGCATATGGGAGCTGGAATTTAGAAAAAAAAAGTGTACAAAGGTGAACTTACCCTTTAATGTCTGGGCCAAACTCCCATTACCTGTGGCTGGAAGGATCAATCTGATAAAGATTATCCTTCTCCCCAAATGTCTGTATGTAACATCCCACATGCCCACGGTGGCACCCAAGTCATTTTTCAATACATTAGATACAATGTTTACGTCCTTTATTTGGGGGAACAACAGGCAAAAGTTGAAATTCTGGAATGGCGCTTCCTAACTAACACTACTACTACCTGGCAGGACAACGGGCCACCTAGTGGATTGGCTGGTTCATGTCACTCCGGTGGTGGTGGAGTCACATTTGGCGAATGGACTTCAATTAAAACATTTATTAATAGCCTTGGAAGCGCCTCTGGACTTAATGTCAAAAGTTTGCCTGCCGATTTTGGCCTTAGCCTGACTGGTCTGGAAAGAGGCTAAATGCCTTGATGGATTTGCTGACATAAACGTAGCTTTACCTCGGTGGCATAACCCCGTGTTTCCTCAGATGCTGAAATGAACGGACAGTGCCTTCTGGGAGCATAGGAGATGAACTATCTTGGATGACATTTATAACTGGATATGTGCTGGCTTCTTTTGCTGACTTATAAGGAAAGTATGATCTCCCACAGACAATATTCTACCGCTACCTACAGCTTTGCCACGCTTTACAAGCCCAATTTGGAATTAATGCACCCCGGTTCTCGGACTACCCCTTGGTAGGTATGTATCGCCCTGGGATTAAGTCAGGGAGCTCCTCACAAATTTACTAGCCAGGAGTAGTAACAATGGTCAATTGCTAGAGATTCATTGATTTCTCCCTAAGTTTGGCCTTGTTGCACTTTTCTCTTCTACTGCTAGGTGGCTGGGTACTTGGTGGTATTAGATACGAGAAGGACAACCCAAGGTCAGGTTATGGGTATATGGGGTATCTCAGCCAATGGGCAGGGATTTTATTGAATCCCTTGGCCTGCTGGGAGAATATATATATTCAGGTGATGTCAGGTGATCTGTGTTCTGTGCCTCCTGGACGGCTGTCTGGGTGGACGTGTGTCGTACTCCCTTGTCTACTAGGCCAGAGATTGGGGCTATCCCGGGGGCATCTGGCTGCCAGGCTGTGTGAGGACCTATCCAGAAGTAAGAGGGCAGCGCAGGGTTGGGATTGCAGCCTGCAGTCGAACCAGAAGTGACGGTTCTGCCGGCTGGAGAACCGGTCAGTGGTCGGAGGTAAAAGGGAAGCTGTCGCCACTAAGGGACCTACCACCTTTTCCAGGGACCACAGTGAGTAACTGAAGCAAGTACCGGAGCAGCAATCTCACTGAACGGACACGGTGGAGAATCGGGAAACTTCAGGCTGTGATCAAGTCAGGGACCCAACTAACAGAGGTGACACTTGTAGAACAGCCTTGTGACCGAGCCAGTAAGCAGGGGTGAAGTTGAGAAGTATTTGGAGTGCCAAGCTAGGGACCCAGCAGAGAAGCGTGGGTGACGCTTGAGGGGGATGCCACCGCAAAGCTTTGAGGAGCTCCAGAGATTCAGAGCCAGTGAATCAGAGGGTCCAGTGAGAGTTCAAGGGGCTGAAGAACTACAAGTAGAAGTTGTAGTGAAGCAAAGAGGACTGTAACATTTTGAGTTAGGAACTGTTAAAGACTGTTACCATAGGAGACAGCAATCCTGCATGTGCAGATGTGGCACCTTGCTGGGGGCCTTTCCCTGTACGGCTGTCCTCCTATTGAAGTCTCGGAGTCTTCCAATTGAAATTGCAACTGCTTAAAGGGGTTGTAAACCCTCCTTTTTTTATATATTTTTTAAATAACAAACATGTCATAGTTACCTCCACTGTGCAGTTCGTTTTGCACAGAGTGGCCCCGAACCTCCTCTTCTGGGGTCCCTCGGCGGTGCTGGTGGCTCCCCCCCCACATTGAGTGTCCACTTTGGGAAAAACGACCTCCTTGGTGGACACCCATGCAGGCACGCTCCCGAGTCCCGCATCTGTGTCCATTTACACAGAATGCAGGACTCGGCCCGCCCCCTGGCACCGCATCATTGGATTTGATTGACAGCAGCGGGAGCCAATGGCTGCGCCGCTATGAATCTATCCAATCGGAACACGAGACACCAGCTACAGATGGTGTGCTCATTCCAGGACAGAGGATGACAGAGTCCAGGTAAGTAAAACGAGGGCTCGGGGGGGCTGCAGCACTAAAAAAGATTTTTCACCTTAATGCATAGAATGCATTAAGGTGAAAAACCATGAGGTTTTACAACCCCTTTAAAGGGTGTCCTGGCCCTAACCCTCTTTCCTCCTCAAAATATAAAAGGACTGTCAAGAGAAATAAAATCTCTTTTGCATCCAAGAAGTGTCTGGCGCCCAAAAACTCTATCCACCGTGCACCCACTATGCCTCACAACCCCCCACATACAGAAGGATGTCAGCTATCTTTGGTCCTAAAAGTGCTCATTAGACTGGACAAGTCCAGAGATCTTGCCACAGGTATATTGAGGTCTCAGGGCCCCAAGGGCTTCATCCAGGGCCGTCTTTAATATTGATTGGACCCTGGGCAAAATTTTTCTTGGGGTCCCCCCATGCAGTTTCGCTCTCCACCTGCTCTGAGACATACAATAAATAGCAGCTAGACTCAAAATCAGTTTACTGAATCAGATCAGGCAGCGATTGCAATCGGTTGCCAGAGGTTACAGTGTATCATTACCGCTCATTGACTGGTTGCTAGAGGTTACAGCACACATTACGGCTCACTGATTAGTTGCTAGAGGTTACAGCACGCGATTTCTGCTTGTTGATTGGTTGCTAGAGATTACTGTGGATATGACCTCAGGGGGGCATGATATACATATCAATTCCGCTGGCCACCGCTTTTTACATATGAATGTCACTGCTATTTACATATGAATGCCGATAATTTACATGTAAACACAGGGTCTGCAGGTGAGTTACCTGTACACAACAATAGGGCAGAGCTGGGCAGCATTAGTAGCAGCACTTCACACTGAGATATTGGGACACAGCACAGGACTAAAAGCTTAAGGGACGAGGGAATTTAAGCCAGGATAGTTGGCAAGTATGAGGCAGCTGCTTTGGGCCCCGCAATAATGACAGGGCCCAGGGCAGCTGCCCCTTTTGCCCTGCCTTAAAAACGGCCCTGGCTTCATCTCTGATGTTTACTCCCGCCTTCTACATAAAGCTGTCATTAGTACTCCCCTGGCAGCTCAGGCTAAGTGGTAGATACTCATATCTGATTTGTCTGAAGAAGACTGGGAGGGGGCGTGCTCTTCCCATTGTATATGCTGCATCAATCATATTTATCATCGGTAAGGTTACACGCTATGCACCACATTCCTACACCTGGGCTCACTCATCACAGAGCTGATCTTAATCATATCATGTGGTTAAGTCCAGTTATAGCTGGATATTGGAAAAGAGTAAGGTAAAAGGGTAAAACCGCGCTAAAGAACTAATAAACTAAATGCAAAAGAGCAGCAGCGGCTCAACTGTATGATACATACACAAAACTAAAAAGGGTTAGAAATGAGCTGCGCTAAAGATCATATGAATGGTAACAAAAGTGAACAGAAACCAAAAACACCAAAGTGCAAAAATAAATTAAATCGAGATCTGTGAATCGCTCTTCCAAGTGTGTGAATCACTTATCAGAGTCATCTAGTGACAATAACAGAAATAAAAAATGAATACAGATGACACAAAGTGTGGAAAACACTAAACAAAAGTGTTAATGTGAACATAAACCTTATAAAAATATGATAAATACATAAAATAAAAGTTCTGAGATGAGACACAAGGCTGTGAATCACCCTTTGTGATGTATGACCCGCTATTCACAATCCACTCGGATGAATTTATCACAATTATTTACAAAAAAATGTGACATTTGTGTGTATCCCTCTTCAGAAGGTGTGAATCACTTTTCGAAGTCCCCACTAATATGATCAACACAATAGTGTGAATCGCTCTTCAGAGTGAGTAGATCACGGATTTCACACTTACCAGACAGAAAGCTGTATAATAACCCAGCCGGGGCCTTTAATCACCAGTTGGAATCAGACAGCAGCTCTCATCCAAGGGCCACCTACGATGGGACCAGACAGATGATAATAGAATTGAAGGCGAATCCCCGTGAGATCAATCTCAGTCATTGACGGTACACAAGATAACCCGAGGAGAGAAACAGACTGGCCATAGTGTAAAACCAACGGACCAATTTATTAGATAAAAAAGTTACTTAACCCCTTCAATACAGGGCACTTATACACCCTCCTGCCCAGACCAATTTTCAGCTTTCAGCGCTGTCGCACTTTGAATAACAATTGCGCGGTCATACAACACTGTACACAAACTAAATGGTTATCATTTTGTTCCCACAAATAGAGATTTCTTTTGGTGGTATTTGATCACCTCTGCAGTTTTTCTTTTTTGCTAAACGAATAAAAAAAGACAGAAAATTTTGAAAAAAAGATATTTTTTTTGTTTCTGTTACAAAACGTTGTAAATAAGTATGTTTTCTCCTTCACTGATGGGCACTGATAAGGCAGCACTGATGGGCACCGATGAAGTGGCACCAATGAGGTGGCACTAATGAGCACTGATGATGGGCACTAATATGTGGCACTGATGGGGCACTAATAGGCGGCACTGATGGGTACCCATAGGTGGCACTGATGGGCACTGAAAGGCGGGATGGGTGGCCACTGATAGGCGGCACAGATGGGCACTGATAGGCAGCACAGATGGGCACTGATAGGTGGCATGGATGGGTACACATAGGTGGCACTGATGGGCACTGAAAGGCGGCATGGGTGGGCACTGATAGGCGGCACAGATGGGCACTGATGGGCACTGATAGGTGGCACTAATGTACACTAATAAATGGTAATGATGGATGTCAATCAGTGCCAAACAATAATGCCTGCCAATCAGTGATGCCCATTGTGGGCACTGATTGGCATCCCTGGTGGTCTAGGGTGTCATACCTGGTGGTGACATCCCTAGTGGTCCTGGTGGCATCCTTGTTGGTCCAGTGTGAGCATCCTCGGGGGGGGGCTGCGCTGATAATTGATCAGCACAGACCCCCCTATCAGAGAAACAGCCGATCGTCTCTCCTCTACTTGCATCTGACAGACATGAGTGAGGAAAATCGGATCAACAGCTCTTCCTGTTTACACTGTGATCAGCCGTGATTGGACATTAGAGACTCTTTACATGCGCGGCCCCTGGGGGCGCACAACGGCTTGATATCCTGGCGACGGCATATGATGTCCGGTCAGGTTATTGAAACCACTTTGTCGCCGTCATTTTACTATATGGCGGGCAGCAAGTGGTTAAGAAACTTAAAATACAGCATGTAGAAAGAAAATCAGGCAGGCCATGGCAAACGCCCGTCCCTGCGCGTTCGCAGCAACAAGGTGATGTCAGCACGACCCTCCATCCGACGCGTTTCATAACAATATGACGTAGTCCTGGGGCACAGGCGGCGTGCTGACTCACCGCATTAAATAGTGTGTGAAATAAAGGACCACGCCTCGGACTGAGCTTCAGGTGGGCAGACCCAAAACCTCCATTTTGGAAAAGGGAAGAGTCAATTATGACCTAGATGTCTATGAATAGATCATGTACATTAAATTTGTCCAAAATGATAAGTAAACCAAAAAACTATAATTAATATTCTAATAAGGACATATAAAATACCATGGTGTGAATATTATATCAATCACCAGTGTCAGATACATAACAATCGTATCACTGCTCCCACTAGTGGTCAATATGTAAAAAACATTAAAAACATTAGTAAATTAAATATATGACCAGCCTATCCATCAGATCAATAAGGAATACGAAAGGGGAATGATCATTGTGTTGAAGATAACCCTCTCAAACGAGAATACAAAAAGGGGGATATAGCAACACTAAAGTTGATCAAGATAAAAGTGAAAAATATAAATTTCCCCTGATATGTGATTGCAACCCCAAATGGGCCAAATTATATGGTAATTGCTTATAATTGGGTCACAATCCCCACATCACCAAGGTGAATTAAAAGTGGCTGTAAACCCCCAAAAATTTTTTTTTCATTAAGACTTAATTAAGAGTTTACCAAGACACGTGGCCCCTCATTAATCTTAGAAGAAAAGAGGTTTAACCTTAAACTACTTAGAGGGTTCTTTACTGTAAGAGCGGCAAGGATGTGGAATTCCCTTCCACAGGCGGTGGTCTCAGCGGGGAGCATTGATAGCTTCAAGAAACTATTAGATAATCACCTGAATGACCACAACATACAGGGATATGTAATGTAATACTGACACATAATCACACACATAGGTTGGACTTGATGGACTTGTGTCTTTTCAACCTCACCTACTATGTAACTATGTAACATGACAATTGTACACAATGAAAGGCTTTGATTTGTATCTTTCATTGTGTACTATTGTGATGTGCTCTGTGATTGATCACAATGATCACATGGTACAGACAGGGCCAATCACAGCCCATCTGTACCATGTGTCAGGGAAAGTTGACGCCTCTCTCTATAAGCAAATCATTTCTTTGCGCTTAAAAGCACAAAAACAGCCCTCTTATATAATGCAGGAATGCGCGCTTTTATATCTCCAAGTAACATAGACACAGATGCTGGTATCACCTTGAGCTTAGCAGAATCCTCCAGAGAATAGCCAGCTCCTTTTATTTATACTATAAACATGAATAACAAAGGAAGGTGGTGGCTTCAGAATCAGCCAATCAGACACCTGTATTCTTTCAAAAGAACCAATCACACACGTTGTCAGGGCTGGGCTCAGCCCTTCCTTCTCTGAGCTGACCGCTCAGCTGTCAGCTAATTGCCAGCTCCCATCTTTCTCCACAGTTACCCAGCTGTTGTTGATTCTGCTCGTCAGTCCTGCCTACTTAAAGCGGAGTTTCACCCAAAAGTGGAACTTCCACTCATCTGATTCCTCCCCCCCTCTGGTGCTACAATTGGCACCTTTCAGGGGGGTGCAGATACCTGTATTAGACAGGTATCTGCACCCACTTCCGGGAATAGACTCCCGCGGGAGTCACGACCCCTCCCGCACCCCCCCCTGCTGTCTCCTGGGAAACACACAGGTCCCAGGAGATAGCGGGGACCACTTAGGATGCGCAGCGCGACTCGCGCATGCGCAGTAGGGAACCGGGAAGTGAAGCCGCAACGCTTCACTTCCTTATTCCCTCACCGAGAATGGTGGCGGCAGCAGCCGAGAGCCGAGCTGTTGCTCGGCTTCGGCTGCCGACATCGCTGGACTCCTGGACAGGTAAGTGTCCGTTTATTAAAAGTCAGCAGCTGCAGTATTTGTAGCTGCTGGCTTTTAATCATTTTTTTTCAGGTGGACTCCCGTTTTAAGCCGTCCAGTCCAGAAGAGCTCTGCCTTTGCATTTGTCAACATCACAGAGACTTTTCTCCTGTGTTCCTGTTGAAGACTTGCTCGGCTGACGTTCCTTCTGGCTTCTGATCTTGCTTTCTGTACTACTACATTTATCTCTGGCTCTCTGACATTTGCTTGGCTGACTACCTGATCCAGTTACTGAACCCTGGCTTTTTTTGACTATGCTTACTCTGTTTACCTTTTTATTATTATTAAACAAGTGTGATTTAAAGCGGGGGTTCACCCACACCGCCAAAAAAAAAAAAATATTAAAAGCCAGCAGCTACAAATACTGCAGCTGCTGACTTTTAATACATGGCCACTTACCTGTCCCAGGGTCTAGCGATGTCGGCAGGGGATGCCGAGAACCCGCTCGGTTCTCGGCAGCTGCCACGGCCATCCTAGGTGAGGGAATCAGGAAGTGAAGAGTTGCTGCTTCACTTCCCGGTTCCCTACTGCGCATGCGCGAGTCGTGCTGCGCGTCCCTAGTGGTCCCCACTCTCTCCTGGGAGCTGTGTGTTCCCAGCAGACAGCGTGGTGGGGACGGGAAGAGGCATAGACTCCCATGGGAGTCTATGCCGGAAGTGGGTGCAAATACCTGTCTTAGACAGGTATCTGCACCCCCCTGAAAGGTGCCAAATGTGACACCGGAGGGGGGGAGGGTTCCGAAAAGCGGAAGTTTCATTTTTGTGTGGAACTCCGCTTTAACTATACTTCTGCCTCAGTCTGATTCATGGTTCCTGATACATGTATATATTCAAATAGAAATACAGTAGTGATGTGGGCAGATGTCATGTGCAGGGCCATGCAGCAAGCATCTTTGTGAGACACAGAGTGTCTCACAATTTGAACACTACTTACATGGCTCTGAACACGATTGTGTGCACATTCCCATTGCTACCAATGATGCGAAAGAAATCAGTTCTTCTGGTTTCTTGTTCTCATAGCAGTTACAGTGTAATGGAAAGTCTTTGCACTTAGTCAATACTTCCTCATATAATCGTGTAGCTGCCCTTTTAAAGTGCAATATGTCACATTACTATAGATATTTAAAAACAAAAAGTGGCACTTACACCGTGTAATCCAAAAAATTACATCAAACTTGAAACAAGCTAAATATAAAAAAGTCCACATTTGGCGTGAGTCTGTGTATTAGAAAACAAGTTTCTCATGAAGTGAACATTTAAGGATGGCTGAGTTCATATTTTTACAATGATGTGTTCGATTATATTTTTCTAGGTTTGGAGCCTTACTAGTTCATTTCTTTACAAAAACAACTCAGTGATCTTTGATCCAGAGGCATAACTAGACCCTTCAGGGCCCCGGTGCAAGAAACCATGATTGGCCCCCCTTCCATCTGAGCCCCGGGCTTCCAATTTTGGGAGGGTGTCCATGGACATCCTCCCAAAACCTTGCTTCCCGCATGACCCCTGGGACGTGCATCCAGCGCAATCACAGCGGTCCTTTACCATGTGATCAGCTTATCACATGTAAACAGACTTGACGGTTATCCGCACCCCTTTCCTCCCACGCTGTGTCTGTGTTAGGAAAAGACTGCCGTTAACTGTCTAGAATGTCAGGAAATTGTTTACACTGATAATCAGTGCCCCAATCAGTGCCATCTATCAGTGCTCATCAATGCCACCTATTAGTGCCCATCAATGTCGCCTATCAGTGCCCATCAATTCCGCCT
The DNA here is from genome assembly GCF_042186555.1 of Aquarana catesbeiana. Classification (NCBI taxonomy): domain Eukaryota; kingdom Metazoa; phylum Chordata; class Amphibia; order Anura; family Ranidae; genus Aquarana; species Aquarana catesbeiana. The sequence continues at coordinate 10,306,531 of NC_133336.1, forward strand.
ACAAGTGTTACCTATCAGTGCTCATTAATGCTGCCTATTAGTGCCCATCATTTCTGTCTATCAGTACCACCTATCAGTGCTCATTAATGCCATCTAACAGTGTCCATCATTGCCACCTATCAGTACTCTTCAATGCTGCCCATCAATGCCCATCAATGCCACCTATCAGTGCAGCCTATCAGTGCAGCCTATCTGTGTCCATTAGTGCCTCCTATCAGTGCCCATCAATGCCTTGTATCAGTGCCCATCAATGCCTCGTATCAGTGCCCATCAATGCCTCCTATCAGTGCCCATCAATGCCTCCTATCAGTGCCCATCAATGCCTCCTATCAGTGCCTCTTATCAGTGCCCATAAATGCCTCCTATCAGTGCCCTCCATCATTGCCCATCAGTGCCTCCTATCAGTGTCCATAAATGCCTCCTATCAGTGCCTATCAGTGACTTCTATCAGTGCCCATTAGTACCTTCTATCAGTGCCCATTAGTCCCTTCTATCAGTGCCCATCAGTGCCTTCTATTGGTGCTCATTAGTGCCTTCTATCAGTGCCCATAAATGCCACCTATCAGTGCCTTCTATCAGTGCCCATCAGTGCCTGCTATCAGTGCTCATCAGTGCCTCCTATCAGTGCCCATCAGTGCATCCCATCAGTGCTCATCAGTGCCTCCTATCAGTGCCCATAAATGTCTCCTATCAGTGCCCATCTGTGCCTTCTATCAGTGCCCATCAGTGCCTTCGTTCTATCAGTGCTCATCAGTGAATCCTTTTAGTGCCCATCAGTGTTGTCTGCCTTCTCAGGACAGAACGGCTCTGAGCAGAGAGCATGACTCTCATGGAACAGCAGCACAGAGACACCGGCATTGACAGTTCTATTTCCCTCTCCGTCCGTCCTCTCTCGCAGGGGATGACAGAGGACACACAGCTGATCTGCTCCCCCTTCTCCCCCCTCCTCTCTCCTGTGTGCTCTGCGGGAAATGTGAGCTTGTTAGCTTCACACTTGAATGCCCGCGGAGCACACACAGGAGAGAGGAGGGGGGAGAAGGGGGAGCAGATCAGCTGTGTGTCCTCTGTCATCCCCTGCGAGAGAGGACGGACGGAGAGGGAAATAGAACTGTCAATGTCATAGTCTCTGTGCTGCTGTTCCATGAGAGACACGCTCTCCACTTGTGGCCGTGTGAATAGCAACCCCACTGGGCCCCCGACAGTGACGGGATGCCAGGGCCCAGACGCAAGTGCGACTGTTGCGACCCTGGTAATTCTGCCACTGCTTTGATCTCTTCCATGATGTTCAGGTAGATCTTCGCCTCTCAAAGGTTACCTATCCCTGCTTTAAAGAGACTGGACTTTTGTATCTAAACAAAGACAGAAATGATGTGTAGCGCTACCCCCGAAGGAGCCGCTGGAAATTGCCCGGGTTCTCTTCCCAGTAGATTGTCCCCACAGCCAGGCACACAATCACAGTCACTCATTGCCTAAAAAAACTGTCTATGGGTGAGTCTTGGGATACTCCAAATAGAGAACTATGTACAGGTTGAGGGCAGAGATCTCCGTTCTGAAAAGCTGAAGCAGAAGTCCTTGCATAAAGCACCCCTAAGCTCCCCTATGCACCAATATAACATTCATGTACTTTTTTTGCAAAAATATCAAAGCTTTCCATTAAATCTAGTCACTTACTTTTCTTGTGCTCATCCATGTTTCCAGACATTTCCATTAGTAATGTCTTTTTCCTGATCAGACTTTAGGTCATGACACAGGAAGGAGATGACCAGCTGACCTCATTAGCACACACCCTGCATCATCCACCCTTCCACTCCCAGGTGAACCTTTTTGAAATGAAATCAATCAGTGATCACCCTTCTCACTAAATATACAATCACATTGCATAGTGTATGGCCATGCTTATACAAGTACATAGGAGGGAGAGGACAGAAACACTCAGCTGTTAAGCGGGGGGGGGGGTTTGTGTTTCAGCATTTTCACTCATCACACATAGGACAGCCCACCCACCTGAATGGGCCGCCCTACACACAGCAATCGCCTCAAAGATGCGATTTTTGATGCAGCGCATTTCTGAACTGCAAGGAAACGCAGAGATGTGAATGGAGGCGCATTGTTCTTGTGTTATCCCACCAATTTCACTTTCAGGCCCCATTCACATCTAGCATAGTGAGAGCGAACGTTTTATGTCTCGTTTTCCTCATGACACGCATAAGGCAGCCTGTTGGTTAAATGTGGTTAATGAGACATTTTGGCACTTTGTGGGTTTTGTATTTTTTACGGTGCGTTTTGCAGCATTTGTCCTTCGTTTTTTAACATGACAAAATGTGTGTTTGTTCCTGTGTTTGGTGCGCCGTTAACAATTAATGGCACTGAGGAGGACCCGGTGCCGGACGGAGACGGTAGGCGAACCACGAGTGGGGGAAAATATTGTGTGGCAGTCCGTCCTCTGATACCCCCAGAAGGACATCAAGTAGCTCTTGAAAACTATGGCTCATTGAAGGAGTAGTGAGTGTGGAAGCTCACGGAGGTGAGAGGGACAGACTGTGTAGATTGAGCCCCTCTATGCAGCCGGACCAGCTAGCCTGTAGACCTGAAGGTCTGAAGAACGGGTAGGAAATATACGGCATTGTATTTAAAGGTGGTGAAAAAAGGAAAAGTAAAGCAAAGTTTTCACCAGGTAGCTGGTGAGGCAGTATTAGGGGAAAACTGTCAAAAGCTACCAGGACAATGATGGTGAACCTGGGCACCTCAGATGTTTTGGAACTACATTTCCCATGATGCTCATGCACTCTGCAGTGTAGTTGAGCATCATGGGAAATGTAGTTCCAAAACATCTGGAGTGCCAAGGTTCACCATCACTGTTCTAGGACATCTGCATTAGCTTGCTTTCATTTATCAGCTTGCTCTATGGACTGTCTACCTGCTTGCCCTTTTATCAATGCCTCTTTTTTAGAAGCCTGAACTTTCCTACCAGCTTGATTGAACTTATTTGCATATATCTTTCTGCTTCTATTTGCACAGCCGCATAGCTGCTTATTACCCACCTGTATAATCTGTATAACTCTCTACCACCTGAGGAAATATATGCAGTAATGCCGCGTACACACGGTCGGACTTTTCAGCTACAAAAGTCCGACAGCCCGTCCGACAGACTTTGGACAGACTTTGGACGGACTTTTGGCGGACTTTCAACAGACTTTCTAACAACCGGACTTGCCTACACACGATCACACCAAAGTCCGACGGATTCGTACGTGATGACGTACACCGGACTAAAATAAGGAAGTTGGTAGCCAGTAGTCAATAGCTGCCCTAGCGTGGGTTTTTGTCCGTCGGACTAGCATACAGACGAGCGGATTTCTGGGTCCGGCGGAGTCACGACGTAAAGATTTGAAGCATGTTCCAAATCTGAAGTCCGTCAGATTTGCAACTGGAAAAGTCCACTGAAGGTCCGGTGAAGCCCACACACGATCGGATTGTCCACCGGATTTGGTCCGTCGGCGTCCGTCGGACAAGTCCGGTCGAAAAGTCCGACCGTGTGTACGCGGCATAAGACTTGTGTTTCTGTATAACAATTGCATAATACCTATATAATACCCACATACCTGCCTGCATTCCTACTCGTACACCAATTTACAGTGTGTATACTTACTTGTTCTACCTCCATCATCAATGAGGAAGCAAATGAGGAAGAATTACCATTAGCCTACAGGGTCTGCTCTGTCTTGGCCTGTGGAAAGTGTTATGTGAGGCGCTTGTTATAGCTCATAAGTTGGGATCAGTGGGCTGTTTGCTTTTCCCTTTTTTTTTTTGCATAATTTTTAGAGCTTGAACTTTCTTCCAGTGTGATTGAATCTGTCTGCATATATATTTCTGCTCACACCAGTACAGGTGCATAGTCGCAAAGCTGCTTTACTAGTACAACTTCTATCACTTGAAGAAATACATGCATTAAGACTGTGTTCTGGTATAACAATTACAAGAAATTCAGGAAACATTTCAATATCTGCCTGTATTTTTACCCGTACATCTACCTGCTGTTTGTTCATGCACCTGTATTACCTGTTTGACCTATGAGGAATGAGGAAGAATGATTAATTGTCTTGGTCCGTGGAAACTGTTCTGTGAGGTGCTTGCACTCACATTCTCTCTAGAAGTGAAAGCTGGAATAATATCAGAACTATTCAGGCTTATATGGTGAAAAAGGAAAACTAATGCAAAGTCTCGATCTGGCAGTTAGCTGGCGAGGATTTACTTAAGGGAAGGACTACCTTACGTTTGGAGGAGGATTGTTTCAGCCTGCTTCAGCTTGCTTGAGCCTATAAGTTTTCATTCGCGGACTGTTTCCCTTTTTTCTCTTTCCCCTTTTTTTTTTTTTTTTTGCATTTAACCCTACAGCTTGATCTTTTTGATTAACCAGATTGAACCTGTTTGCATATATTTCTCTGCCTCTATTTGCACAGTCGCATAATCGCAAAGCTGCTAAATATTTATCTGTACAACTTTTTATCACTTGAGGGGATATATGCAATAAGATTTGAGCTTTGTTATAACAACTACAAAACATTTAAGAAATATTTTAATATGCATACCTATATTGGTCTGCTTTTATAGTCTTTAAGGTGTTTTGTTGTGTATTTATACATCTACACACCAGCTAGCCAGTCAGTCAGCCAGCCAAATAATTTTATAAGGTTGATGAGTATTTCTGAATGCATTGGATCATTTGAATAACAGTCACAACTACCTACCTACCTACCTACCTACCCTGTGGCATTTCTGTCTCCTTGCAGCTTTACTTGAATTTCTAGTTTTCTTCTCCTCCCGAATGCTTGCCTTTACACGGATTGCATGCAGACCTTGCATAAATTTGTATAGCTACCTAAATACTTACTCGCATCCTCATTTGCAGTTTATTTATGGCGGATTACTTATGTGGGAATTTAACTGAAATGCTTATATGAGGGTATATTAATTTACATGAATGAGAAAATGTGTGCAAACAATTAGTGAATGAACTCTGCGAAAAAGATATACATAGAGTCTACCTAATCACCATATACATGTATACCACAATTCGGTTCGGTCTGTGACTGTAGGCATCCTCTTCTTTTATCATCCTGTGAGCCGCTGCTGAGCCAACCCTGCAAATGCCTCTCCTGTTATAGGAGTGGCTATCAGGTTACGAGCGCTGTCTCTCCAAAGTGTGATGACACTTCTGCCCACATCGGGTGAGTGGGTGTGGTTACCTCCCCCTTAGCCCTGTTAGCTCACAGGCCGATGCCTGTAATGGGAAGGAGGCTTGGAGTGCAAACACTAGTGTGCGATGACGTTGTTACGGCAGCGTCATACATGTGATCACAGATGGAGGGTGCTTTATGGCTGTGATTGGCCTATACAGTCACATGACCATCCGGCGAGGAAGGTGTGTGCTTAGATGATCTCTGATTGGTCATCATGCCTGCCCAGTGTCAGCACTTCCAGCTGAACGGCGGCTTTGTTAATTTTAAGGTCTTTATATAGCGTGGTGCTTAACACTAGGTTTTATGCCCCAGTTGAAGGACTTTTGTCCGAAACATGTCGCAGTTGATAAGCCTTTGTGCTTTTTGACACCACGCGATACTGATTTTTACTTTTTATGTGATCACACCTTGTACCCACCTGACTAGATGGATTGTACTGTTGAGCTTTGGCATTTTTTAATAAATTTCTATTTTTTGGAGGCCCTTTTCTTCTCCTTTTTTTTCATGGTTTGATGCGATATCATTGGGAGTTCGTACATCTTATCAAGTGTGACCACTCCATGGGAGTCCGAGTTCGCTGGCTTGGGGGGTCCTAGCTACACCATTTGTTTATCAAGGCTTTGGATGAGAGTATGGAGGTGCATTTCCACACTGGCTTCTTCCATCAAACACCTGCTGGATTGTTGAATCCAAACGCCTGATTGACCCACCGCCGTATTTCCATCTTTATGCTGCAAAATATCTTATGAAGAGGTTATTCCTGTTACATATAGTGGTCGATTAATTACCACCTACATGCATCATCTACACATGGGACTTCACTTTATCCACTGAGGAATCTCCTATTTTTTGGTTCACCACGGACAGTTTTGGTTTCAGGTTTTTTTGCTGTCTTATATGGACATTTCACATATCACTTTTTTTCTTGTGACAAACTTTCTTGATTTGTTTCTGTTGTAAATTGTTCACGCTGGTGTTTGACTTACAAGTCACCACCAGCTTTATATTTATACTTTAAGTGACACTTCACTTTTTCACTTTGTTATATATTAACGCTGCATTTATATATATTTTGTATTTTTTCACTTATCTGTGCAGTCCACTATACTGTTTATGCTAGCGGCTTTATTATTTTATATATTTTTTTCACTAGTAGCGCGACATTGTCTCATACTCAATGTATACCACAATATTTCATATGTGCAAAACCAAAAAATTACTAAAACTACTGTTAGGTGCAAAAATAAAAAACAAACATATACAGAGTCCGGGAGTATATAATTCCCACAGAATATTAAAGTGCAAAAATTGATAATGGAGTGTATCATTCCAGTATGGTAAACACCAAGTTCAATTCCCAGATGAAAAAAGGGAAAAGCCAAGGAGACAAAAAAGAAAGAACGTTGGAGAGACCGTTGAAGGATGAAGGCAACAGGTAGGTTCCACCGTCACCAAAAGAACAAGGGATAGCTTCTCCCTGGAGCATACACCCAAAGAAAAGAGGGGACCCTTACTGGATGCGATGGACCCCCTATCACAGTGAGGTCATAAGCACCTGCAGATACAGCCCTCTGCGGTGTCTCTGATCGATCAGAAGTATCCGGAACTCGAAACTCTCAATGTCTTTCTCTCTCTGTGTATCTCTCCACTGTTCACGTGTAGGGGGGCTCTCCCTCTAGTAGGTATCGATGTACTTTCCCAGGCCGGAACAGGCCGTGTAAAGAAATAAAAAGAGCTCCAATAGTGCGTTATCCTTAAACGCTAGATTTATTGTTAAAAAGGGTCTTTACCAAATATCAGATACAAAAAATCAGATACAAAAAATGTTAAAAATCTTGTCGGCAAACAAACACTAAAACGTACGCCCGTGCTTCCGGGGTCGCGTAGTCCTGCCCTGACATGTTTCGTCACACCTGACGTTCTCAAAGGGCACGGGCGACGCATCGAACACCATAATTACTAACAGGGAGGCAACCAAGCCTCGTTTTCGTGTGACAGCCATATTGGAAGATACGAACCAATCATTCTCAATATTGTAAAAAGGAAGAAGGGCGAGCGTACGGCCCACAATACTAACCAACCTCACCCTTCCTCCTGAATGGGGCCAGCTAGAGCCAAGCCTCATCCTCGCAACCAGCTAACCCGGAAGACGAGCTAGTACACCTGAGACCTGTATTTAATAAAGTAATCTTACACTACATAAAAAATACACAATTTTCAAAACCTTATCCCCTTGAATCTCCAGGCCAATCATATGGCTGGTACTGCAAAAAATATAAAATAATGTAAAAAATAAAAATATATAATTTTGTATTGCACTACCAAAGGTCTGTGACGTATGTAGCACTACCAGCAGGGCTTTTTTTCAGCTGGAACTTGGTGGAACTCACCTCTGGCCCAGACTCCCTGTTCACCACTATTACTTGAAAACACAAAAGTCCGGCTTCAATGCTTACAGGTGACAGCTTGTTCCCCAACTGCTCCCACAGATCAGATCTCCTGAGTGGCTCCTACTAAGTGTACGATGGAGACAAAGAATATGCAGGTACCCGGGGTGCAGTGCAAATGCCAACATAACCACTGGATGATCTTCCCGCATGTAAGAGAGTTGGAGCCAACTACAGTATGCAGGGAGATACTAGAGCCAGCTGGGTGCTTCAGATTAATACAGCAACAAAAATAAGGCATGTGGAAGATGGTGGAGCTTTTAGGGAGATGATGGGGGCAGTAGAGGGGGGTTTGCATGCAGAGGTCAGAGTTGAAGAGGGGTGGATGGATGGTGCAGAGGTAAGCAGCTGTGGAAGAAGGCTGAATTCTGCACTCTGTGTGTAGGGCACCCCTGAATTCTGCACTATTTACTTAGCACACCCTGAACTCTGCAGTCTGTGTGTAACCCCCTCCCTGAACTCTGCACTCTGTACATAACGCACTCCTCCTGGTATTTAGTGACTCTGTTAAGACCCTTCCACTGTTAGTGAAATTTGACCACACCCACTATTTGATGCGGTTTGGGGGGTGTGTGTAGAGGGGGGGTCGTGATCGAGTTCCTCTACTTATTTTCAGAGAAAAAAAACCCTGACTACTGGACATATATGTGAAAATTCTGTATGCGCAAATCAAAGGATCTCGTATACAACTTGAATTCCAAAATTCAAAAACTACAATGGTAAATCAAATGTCAGTTTAGATGTGAACCCAAAAAGAGGCCATGAGGAATTTCAGGGAGAAGCTATCCCTTGTTCCTTTGGTGGTGGTGGAACCTACCTGTTACCCTCATCCTTCAACGGTCTCTCCAACGTTTTTTTTTTTTGTCTCCTTGGCTTTTCCCTTTTTTCATCTGGGAATTGAACTTGGTGTTTACCATACTAGAAGGATACACTCCATTATCGACTTTTGCACTTTAATATTCTGTGAGAATTATATACTCCCGGACTCTGTATATGTTTGTTTTTTATTTTTGCACCTAACAGTATTTTTAGTAAAGTTTTGGTTTTGCACATATGAAATATTGTGGTATACATGTATATGGTGATTAGGTAGACTCTATGTATATTTTTTTCGCAGAGTTCATTCACTAATTGTTTGCACACATTTTCTCATTCAAGTTTTTCAATTTTGATTAGCGCGGCCATCCTTTTCCTTTTTTATTTGTTGTTACATGAGTATCGCATGTTCTTTTGGTAAGGTTTTTCATCATAGAAGTATTTTATCACTACACACCTTTAGCGCGATATATGCCCCCTTACATTGAATATATTAATTTAGAAATTGAGTAGGCAGTAGCTCGCTTCAGTATAAAATGTGTAGATAGGTCTAAACATATTTTCGTATGAAGTGACTGAACATTTGCATTATTATTTGCATATTTATCCGAAAACTTTCTGGTATAATCTCTTCCTGTTTAAGGACCCGCTTGATCGGTAAAGGATTATATTTTGGGAGGTGGACATATAGAGTAAAAACAATTTGACAGGAGGGAATAATGGGGAGAAAAGGAGTTAAAACCAATCAAGCAGAAAGCGGGAACTGTAATTCTATAAAGACATGCATGGTACAGGATAAAATGGATCAAAGAACGAAACAGACAGTTGAGTGTGTTGAGGAAATAACCCCCGTGCCAGAGGGGCAGATAAATGAAACTGATCTGGGAGAAGAGGGAGTTTCGCAAAAAGATCAAAAACAAAAGAGAATGGAGAAAGAAACAGTTAGATTACAAGCACTTCCTACAAAGCAAGACATGGTAGAGATGATGTCTCACTTAGTGTCAGGAAAGGGTTTGCCGTTGGTGGCACCGTCGGTCTCTTGGATCGCCGTACCAGTGTCCACCAGCGGGTGTCTTCCAACACTCTGGATCTGTAGTGGAGGGATTCACCTGTTGGTGGCACTCTTGGAGCCTTTGCTGTAATACCAGTGTCCACCAGCGGGTGTTTCCCGGCACTTTGAAGCAGACAGCACTTCCTGCATTCAGGTGTCACTTGGGGCTAAATACAGGCATTCATATAAATACCCGGCTGATGATAGCTCTCATCGCCTTGGTATCGTCCTTGCGCCCTGACCTGCTAGCCTGCGACCTGAACCTGTACCCGTATCTGTACTTGATCCTGAGCCTGTATCTGATCCCCATCCCGAGCCTGTCCTGATCCTGTCCCTCCTGTGTTCCAGTTCCCTTTCATCCTTGCCTCGTGCCCTGATTCCCATTCATCTTTCCCCATCTGCTGATTCCCTGTGTATGACCCTCGCTTGGCTTACATTTGTGATTCTGGAACTGCCCTTGTTTATCTGCTGATCCTCTGTGTATGATCCTGGCCTGGCTTACATTCTTGATTACGGTATTCCCCATCTACTGTGTATTTTTATTTGTTATTTGTGGGTCACTGTTTGGTTTATTGTCACTGTTTGGTATTGGAGGTGTTTGTGTATTTATATATCACTAATCTTAATGAACGTTTATATTCACTTACATGCGTTTTTGGTTCTCTCTGTGCAATCCACACAGTCTGGTCTTCCCAATTCATGACAGTTAGAATGCATGATTAAAGGAGAACTTAATGCCACAAGAATGGATATACAGAATGTGCTACAAAGGGTAGAAGAATCTGAAGCTCATTTAGATGTTCATAAAAAAGCGATTATGGAGTTGCGGGAGAGAGCTGAACTGGATTGGCTGGAAATGAGGAATATCCGTTATAGGCTTGAAGACCAAGAAAATCGGAATAGGCGTAACAACTTAAAGTGGAGTTCCATCTACAAATGGAACTTCCACTTTTTAGAATCCCCCCCCCCGGTGTCACATTTGGCACCTTTCAGGGGGGAGGAGGGAGCAGATACCTGTCTAATACAGGTATTTGCTCCCACTTCCTGGAATAGATCACCGTGGTGATCTGCGCCACTTCCGGTGCCTACTCTGTCCTCCCCCGCTGTCTTCTGGGATTCTCATCCTTACTAATCCGACTGTTTCCCTGGCAGAAGTACAAAAACTGCTCAATTGGTTTAGCTCGGTCTCATACTATAAAGTCAACACGACCAAATCCTTCCTATTAGATATAAACATAGACGCCACCAGGAAAAACCTCTTACAACTACAATACCCATTCGCGTGGGCAGATACTGACATATCCTACTTAGGTATTCAACTCCCAAGGAAAACTAAGAATTTGTACTCATGCAACTTTCTACCACTCCTCCAAAAAATCCAATCAACTTCACAACAAATAGTAAAACACGAACTTTCATGGACAGGTAGGCTTGCGGCCTTTAAAATGATATGCCTCCCCCAAATACTCTACTATTTCAGGACTCTACCCATCCCTCTGCCCGCCAACTTCTTCAGATCCCTCCGAACGATATTTAACAAATTCCTTTGGAATGGCAAACGGCCTAGATGTGCCCATCACAAACTGGTTAAACACAAACTAGTTGGAGGAACGGGATCTATAGATTTTGAGGATTATTACTTGGCAACCATCTTAGCCCAATTACCCTCCTGGGTCCAAAAGTACCCGAACACACTATGGGGACAAATTGAGAACTCCTCACGCACATGGCCCAATTTGAAAACCTGGCTAATAAGCACCCCGCTAGGCACTACAATACCAACGTCTATATCTCCAACCATGAGAGCATCGGCACACGCTTGGATAAAATCATCAGCCCTACTGACATTCACACCCACCAAGCCAAAATCCTATATTCCCTTAAACTCTCTACTACATCTAGTACCTGAACTCTCGCTATCAATATGGACCCTCAAAGGCATACACTCCCTGCAAGATTTAATACATGACAACCGCATTAAAACATTCTCCCAACTACAATCCGAATTTACTCTACCTACATCCGAACACTTCACTTACCTACGTATACATCACTACCTGAATACTATTCCTCTTCCTATCTACAGTATTCACCCCAAGACCTGGGATTACCTTACAAAGCCTGCCACTAAAACCAAAAGTATTTCCCCCTTTTTTTTAACATCCTCCACCAAAAACACATCTTTTCCAAACTAAATTTACACCACAGCTGGGAAATTGACCTTGCCCAGACTTTTACCGACACTCAATGGCAACAAGCCCTCAAATCTGTCTATAAAGCCACCAAATGCGCAGCCCTATGGGAACTCACACAGAAAATCTCACTACGCTGGTATTTAACTCCGGCCAGAATAGCATCCTTTAATCCACGAATCCCCAACACTTGCTGGAGATGTAAATCTTCTCCAAGCGACTTACTCCATGTTTTTTGGACATGTGCCAAACTACATCAATACTGGGAAAGCATCTTTCATTTAATCTCGAACATAACCCACATCAAGATTCATCCCTCACCGTCACTTGCGATCCTAAACCTAACTATTGAGGTCATCCCTCATCCATTCAGACTTGTAATCACTTAGTAGCCCTCCATTTCAGTTACGAGATTACATCAGCCGCATACACTGACCAGGCAACAAAAATTCACATTAACTGGCAACCATGGACAGACTGGACTAAACACTGCGCACCTCACACAATTTAGAATTGAAACACAGATCTTTCTTTCTTGACCGAGCAATACCAATTCCTTTACAAGAGCAATTTGTTACATGTAATAGCTAGTAATTTCTAGCTCACCTATATTACCGTATATCTATAGAAAAAAGGTCCTCTTCACTCCTCTGGCACTAGAGCTCCCACCTGGGGTGCAACACTAGTGAAGTGGACTGACTATATATATATATATTTCTGTATTTCTAGGACTCTTTATGGATATACATTCTCTACTTGTTACAACAGATCCCTGTTTGTGGTTATAAATTTATACCTTGTATTATCTACCCAGACGTCGTTGCACGACGTACAATGCTTAATTGTACATTGTATTTTCTCTGAAAAAATGTAATAAAAATATGGAATTAACAAAAATTTTTTTGGGGGGGGCACAAAGAAACCAAAAAATTCTGAAAAAAAAAAAAACATCAATTGTGCCCATCAAATGCTGCCAATGTGTCATCAAACGCTGCCACTGTGCCATCAAACGCTGCCACTGTGCCATCAAACGCTGCCACTGTGCCCATCAAATGCTGCCACTGTGCCCATCAAATGCTGCCACTGTGCCCACTAAATGCTGTCACTGTGCCCCATCAATGCTGCCACTGTGCCCCATCAAATGCTGCCACTGTGCCCCATCAAATGCTGCCAGTGCGCCCATCAAATGCTGCCACTGTGCCCATCAAATGCTGCCACTGTGCCCATCAAATGCTGCCACTGTGCCCATCAAATGCTGCCACTGTGCCCATCAAATGCTGCCACTGTGCCGTCAGATGCTTCCAGTGTGCCAATCAAATGCTGCCACTGTGCCCATCAAATGCTACCAGTGCGCCAATCAAATGCTGCCACTGTGCCCATCAAATGCTGCCACTGTGCCATCAAATGCTGCCACTGTGCCCATCAAATGCTGCCACTGTGCCCATCAAATGCTGCCACTGTGCCCATCAAATTCTTCCAGTTTCCTCATCAAATGCTGCCACTGTGCCCATCAAATGCTGCCAGTGTGCCCATTAAATGCTGTCACTGTGCCCCATCAAATGCTGTCAGTGCGCCCATCAAATGCTGCCACTGTGCCATTGAATGCCGCCACTGTGCCATTGAATGCCGCCAGTGTGACCCCCCGCCTGGTCACGGTCTGCCCGGCACTTACCCTGCCTCGGTGGGGCAGCGGGTGTCGGTGACGAGCGGGGTCCTTCATGTGTCTCCTCCCATCCTCATCTCCCGTCCTCTCGTCCTGATAGGCATCCAATAGCGGCGCCTGTCGTTTCTGCCAATCAGGTGACGGGTAACAGACCCAGCACCTGATTGGTGGAGAGGTGGTTTAGTGTTAGGAAAGGGAATATTCATTCCCTTTCCTAACACACCTGGGTGGACTGCGAGCGTCAAGCATGGCGCTCACAGTTCACCTATTTTGAAGCCTATTAGAGCCTGGGGCTCTAATCAGGTGCTTCAAAAACACCCCTGAAAAGGGGTCGGGCGCCTGAATGGGGGGTTGCAGTGGCGGCCATGGATAGATTCATGCAATGCATGAATCTTTCCATTGGTCATAGGGGGGTGGCTGAAGAGAGGGGGGCGGCGTCCATGCGCCCTTATGGACGCACCGCCACTGTTCCCTGGACCCTTGAGCAGTGCCCGGGTGTCCAAACGGTCAGTCCACCCCTGGATATCTGTACACTGAGTGCTATTCCCTATATATAACACTGACATCTGTACATGGAGTAGAGTGGATTTGCACTCCATGTACAGATGTCAGTGTTATACATAGGGAATAGTAGTCACTAAGTGCTATTCCCAATATATATAACACTGATCTCTGTACACAGGATGCTAGTACCTCTGACATTGATATCTGTCATATCTGTACACTAAGTTGCACTCAGTGTACAGATATCAGTGTGAACTCACTATAGAATTCAGGGTAAGTAGATATAGGTTAGGGAATAGCACCTGTTGGAAGGGCACTGGGAAGGAGCACTCAGCCTGCTTGGTATACATTAAAGCAGTGTGACATACTAAACAGCTGGCCTGGTGATCACACACTGACCTGCTGCTGTGTTGCACAGAGTCTGACAGCTTTGAGACCGGTCCATGCTGCCGTGCACTGCCTCCAGCTCTCTAAGTTCAGCACCGCCTGTCCTCCACGGCAGGAATGTAGACTGAGGGCGAGGCTGAGACTAACTCCCCGGGGAGAGAGGTGGCCGGTGCAGATGCCACTGCCATCATCCCCATGGCTCCATGATCATTCTCTCTTCCCAGCCAGAGACCTTTCCTATATCTGCATTAGGCCGCCGGGTGGCAGACCACGGGAGCCGCAGAAGAGGAAAAGGTGCGCGGAGCCAGGGCAACACTGACACGGCCTTGCTCTCGACCCGGCCTCACTCTGAGAGTCTGTGTGTGTGTGACATCACTGGTTGTTAGACCCTAGCAACCAGTGATCAGTTAGGGTGGCTACAACTGGTGTGCGTCAGGGAGCTGCAGCCCAAATGCGGAACACTGCCGCACCTCACGGGAGACTTAGGATGTCTGGTGACCAGACGTCCTCGGCCTTGCAAAGTGGGGACAAAACCGAGGACAAACTTTCTCCGGGGACAGTTTTCTCAGTCCGGGGACTGTCCCCGGAAACCGGGGACGTCTGGTCACCTTACCTTAGTGCTCGATGTATGCGATCACATGTGAAGGACTGGGGGTTTTGGTCGGGTAACAGAAACAAAAATAATTTGGTGGTATATGCAGGTAAATCTGTAATGGATTCTGGAACCTCCCTGATCCTGAGATTATTTCTTCTGTTTCTGTTGTCTATATCCTCCACATGTACTTGTAATTGTGTAAAGGCTGAGGATAGACTTTCATGTTCTCTGGATAAATCATTAAACGCTATTGCCAGTTCATCATGTTTATTTTCTAGTAGGTCTGTACGTGAGCCCAGGGCTGCTATTTCTTGAGATAGAGTAGAAGTAGATTTCTGCAATTCTGGCTGGAGTTTAGTGAGCAATTTGGTACAAAGTGTGTCTAAGCTGATGTCCAATTCAGCTTTTGAGAGGGGAATGTACTCACTGTTTCCAGGTGTCTCAGAGTTCTGAGCAGTTTTTCTTTTGCAGGAGAGGGAGACTCTGATGAGGTGGGCAGGGAGTCGGCGCCATTTTTAGCCATGTTGCCCCATTCAACTGACCTCAGGAAGTAGTGTGTGAGGGACTTCTGCTGTCCTCCTCTCCTCTTCTTCCGCGATGTAGGCATGCACAGGAGTCAATGTGCGGGGATGCTTACTATTTGTGCCAGCTGCGGTTGATAATGTCCCCGTTTCTGTGGCTGGAAGCCCTGAGACGGACGGAGCTCTCTTCAGATGCTGCCGCTCCGATCCATGCCGCTCATGTGCCCCCAGCCTATCACATTTCTTGAGGCACAAGAATGCCAGAACATTAAAAACACCCCCCCAAATGATCCTTTTTGGAAAGTAGACACCCAAAGGTATTTGCTGAGAGGCATGTTGTGGCAAAAAATAAAATCTTCCATAAACTCAAGTTTTCGGAAAAAGGCCAAAAATATTTTTCCTTTTTTTCTTACAAAGTTGTCAATCTAATGAGATATTTCTCACATGCCTCATGGGTATACATTGGCATTACACCCCAAAACTCATTCTACTACTTCTCCTGAGTATGGGAATACCAAGTGTGAGACTTTTTCGGAGCCTAGCTATGTACGGGCTCCCAATATCCAAGGAGCACCTTCAGGCTTTCAAATGGTGTAACTTTTACATTTGATTTCCTGACTACCTATCACAGTTTTGGAGGCCCTTAATTTCCAGGATAGTACAAACACCCCCCAAAATGACCCCTTTTTGGAAAGTAGACACTCCAAGAGGCATGGTGAGTATTTTGCAGATCTCATTTTATTACAAGGTTTGGAAATATGAAAAAAGATAAAATTACATTTTGGTTTTCTTTCTTCATTTTCCAATTGGCTCCCACTGCTGTCAATTACAGCCAGTGAGGATCAAGCAAGGGGGGGGGGGGAATCAGGGCTGAGCCAGGCTCTGTTTGTCTTATAGACAGACAGAGGCGGCTTGAAAGAAAGCACACACGAGTGCCCCCGATTCAAGCTGCTTTCTCTGGGGGCACTCAGCAGGGCGAGGGGCCAGGAGCATCAGCTGGGGACCAGAGAAGAGGAGGATCAGGGTTGCAAAACCACTACACAGAGCAGGTAAGTATAACATGTTTCTTATAAAAATAAATAAAAAATGATCTTTGATATCACTTTACCTGAGTGCCTAACAAGTGTAATGTGTGTAATATGTGCTGCTTTTGCTCACAGATCTAGCTATTTTTTTCTCCCTGCTTTTCAGGGAGAAGAAACAGCCAGATCACTGTTCTGTGTACAAAGTTCTGTGTGTTTGCAAACACAGAAAACTCTGTGCTGTGATTGGCCACAGCTGATCAGCAAGTATTTAGCCAAAAATGTTGGCTGAAACCTGCTAACAAACTTGTGCGGTTTCCAATCACAGCATGGGTCAGCAGGGGGCGAGTATAACTGAATCAGGTGGTGACATATGGGTACATTGCCTAGCCTGCAGCTGCCACCCAGTGGCAGTAAATCTACTGTGAGGGGCAGCAAGCAGTTAAGCACACTGACACCAACTGACACCGATACTAAATTTACATTTAAAAATGCTTTTTTTTAATCCCACCTTAAATACTTGGCCCTGACCTTTGACCCCAACGTTTTGGCTTTGACTGTTACCTTTGATCCCAAAGAAAAATTGCTCCTGCGCACAAGTGGATAACCAGACAAATAATGCGAAGACACAGGCCTTGCTGCCCTCAAGGATGGGGAATCCTAATAGTCAACAAGAGAAAAAGAAAGAAGGGGCGCACCAGCCATGTGCATTATTCTTTGGATGTAGATTAAAAAAATGATAAAAAGGAACTACTCACAAGCAATTGTAGAAGATTTCACAATATAAATGGTCATAGACTAGCCGCATGCGATCAAAGATGAGCGAAACCCTCCAGAAGTCATAGAGGAACTCACAGGATTCACTGCCAGCTGACGCATTTCGAAGGGACCAACTCTTCTTCCTCAGAGCTCGGCAGTGAACCCTCCTTCAGCAGTCCCTATATATGTGTGCCTACATGCACTTTCAGTCAATCGGACAGATCGCTTAAGGCCCACCCCCCTTACGCCCCTCAGCCCAGTGGGCGGTCCAATTAGACCATTGACAACTGAATAAACCTACTAATATTAGTGATACAATGCCCATTATGGGGGCAGAACTAGACCATTACTATGGGCAGTGGCATACCTTGCATGCGGTGTGTACAATTGGTTTGCAAGAGGGCCCTCCCAGTCCGTGGTGTCAGGGTGGATAGAAGTCCCTTCAGTAGCCGCTCATGGCTTCTATAAAAAATGGGGAGCCGCACTGCCAGGTCTGCACCATAGTACTAATGCAGATTATCTTCCTAGTAGGTGTTGTATCCTGGAACGACGCCAGCATGTTTGCGCTCCAGGCAGGAGGAAGGGGCGGGCCTGGCGTCACTTCCTCCGCGTCATCCGTCGCCTGTCAAAGACGTAGCGGCGGAGGGCTGGTCAGCGCCATATTGCTGGGGGTAACAAAACGAAGGTCAGGAAAATACACGCCATAGCCATATAGGCAAGCCGCTGACCAGGCTAGATGAAACACAATAGCCACCCGGCTATTGACTGAAAGTGCATGTAGGCACACATATATAGGGACTGCTGAAGGAGGGTTCACTGCCGAGCTCAGAGGAAGAAGGGTTGGTCCCTTCGAAACGCGTCAGCTGGCAGTGACTCCTGTGAGTTCCTCTATAACTTCTGGAGGGTTTTGCTCATCTTTGATTGCATGCTGCTAGTCTATGACCATTTATATTGTGAAATCTTCTACAATTGCTTGTGAGTAGTAACTTTTTATAACTTTTTTAATATATCTACATCCAAAGGATAATGCACATGGCTGGTGCGCCCCTTCTTTCTTTTTCTCTTGTTGACCTTTGATCCCAACACTGACCTCAATCACACGCTGATGTCGATTTTTTATCTTTAATTTTATTTTTTCACACACTGTTCTTTATTCAAATGTTTCTCCTCCAGCAAAGAGAAAACATATAAAATGTTCAGTTTTCTCCATTCAAGAGGAGAAAAAAGAAAACATAGAGAGGATTGTATAGAGACTGATCACTGCGATTCAGCTGCAGCCCTGATCCGGGTAAAACCACCTGATGTCCAAGATCTTTATATATCTACACTTAGCGGTAACTACAGGAGGGAAATACTTATCAGAAAATATATTATCTTTTTTTGTAAATATTTTTTTATGCACATTGTGTTCTAAATTTCATGATTGTATTTCACTGCGGCCCTTTGCTTGTCTTTATCTGGCCCTTGGGGCACTATTCCTCCCACTGACATCAATGATGGGACACTATTCCTCTCACTGACACCAATGATGGGGCACTATTCCTCTCACTGACACCAATGATGGGGCACTATTCCTCTCACTGACACCAATGATGGGGCACTATTCCTCTCACTGACACCAATGATGGGGCACTATTCCTCCCACTGACACCAATGATGGGGCACTATTCCTCCCACTGACACCAATGATGGGGCACTATTCCTCCTACTGACACCAATGATGGGGCACTATTCCCCTCACTGACACCAATGATGGGGCACTATTGCTCTCACTGATACCAATGATGGGGCACTATTCCTCTCACTAACACCGATGATCGGGCACTATTTCTCTCACTGACAACAATGATGGGGCACTATTACTCTCACTGATAACAATGATGGGGCACTATTCCTCCCACTGACACCAGTGATAGGACACTATTTCTCCTACTGACACCAATGATGGGGCACTATTCCTCCTCCTGACATCAGTGATGGGGCACTATTCCTCTCACTGACACCAATGATGGGGCACTATTCCTCTCACTGATACAAATGATGGGGCACTATTCCTCTCACTGACACCAATAATGGGGCACTATTCCTCCCACTGATACCAATGATGGGGCACTATTCCTTCCACTGATACCAATGATGGGGCACTATTCCTTCCACTGACACCAATGATGGGGCACTATTCCTTCCACGGATACCAATGATGGGGCACTATTCCTCTCACTGACACCAATGATGGGGCACTATTGATCTTTTATTGAAAATCAAGCAACCAATTTTATACAAAAGTAAAAAAAAAAAAAACCCATAGTACAAAACTTCAACAGAAATCCAAGGAATACACATCCATGTTCAGAATATATACAATATATACATAATCCACTACCAAAACATTTTTTGTAAACAATTTACATAAAGCAGCAGAGAGGGCCTAAGAGGCACAACCCATCACCTATGTACGCAGCCATTTATCAAAAATTAATCAAAAAAATAATAATCTAGGGTGATAAGAGACAGACAGCCACACCCAGGAAAGAGACTCCTGGCAGTCAGGGAGGCTTGAAACCCCTCCACGCCTTCAACCAAGCCCCCTGACTCCACTTGTCTCTCTCAAGCAGCCGAATCTTCTCCACCTCATGCAAAATGTCATACACCACCACCTCAATGGGTAGGGTTTTATGCCGAATGGTGACCTGACACCGTGCGTTCCAAGGTGAAATAACGGACTGCTAGGCTAACTAGAAAAAGTGTATCCAAACAAAAAAACCCCACCAGTATTGAATGCTCTGTACACCCCCTCAGCATATCCAGCCTGGAGAGGAAAGGAACACCGAGGGCCCGCCCCACCTGTTTGTACACCTCTATATTAAAAGGGCAATGAAGCAGAAAATGGTCCATAGTCTCCTCCTCTCCTGCACACGCCTCCCGAGGACAGCTACGATCCACCCCACTGCGGAATTTCAAATTGCCCCTAACATAGAGCCTCCCATGGAAGCACAACTAGGCCAGATCCCTAAATTTAGGGGGTACTCTGTCCGAATTAATAAGTCTTAACCCTGGCCTCAAAACTGGGCCTGGGCAATCCCTTAAGGCCAGTGGGTCATGAAAGACTTCGCTCAAGACACGAATCATAAGGACTTTCCTCGGAACCAATCTGAGATCTTCAGCCGACAACCGCCACTGCCGTAGTAACTTCAGGCACTGAGCGACATAGGCTGGTAGCTGACCACAATGACCCCTGAGATTCTTCACTTGGCCACCTTCTTCCCAAAGTCGTAGAAAAGGCCTAAACCAAGATCTAAATATGCCTACCCATCCAGGACTTTCCACTGCAAGCATATCACCAATATTAAACTTGAGAAAAAGCAGTGAAAAGAAAAGAACTGGGTGGACCATACCTAAGCCACCCTCCCTCCTGGATAGATAGGTGACATTCCTCTTGATGGGGTTCTGTCTGTTCCCCCACAACATCTGGAAGAACACACTACTGACCCTAGCATAGAAAGACACTGGCAAGATGCAGACAAAGCTGACATACAAGAAGACCGGAATCAGGTAAGTCTTAATCAGATCAACCCTTTCCCTCATAGATAACTTCCATCTCTTCCAGCTGACCACCTTAGTATTGGCAATTTCCAGTCTGCCTTCCCAGTTTTTGAGGCCATAATCGCCTGGTCCAAATTCAATGCCTAGTATCTTAATTTTTTCCTGGGACACTGGAAAGGTGTCCGGAAGATCAAACCCCTCACCTTCCTTTCCCATCCAGAAAACTCTTTTCCTGATTGATCTTGGAGCCTGATGCTGTGGAGTAACGTGATGTCAGAGATACCACCTCATCTGCTTCATCGGTCCCAGTGACAATCACTGACACATCGTCTGCATAGGCAACAACCCTCAAAGGCTGCTCACCCGTGAGCCCCACTGGTACCCCACACAACATGCCGCTATCTAGCTTCCTGATGAAGGGGTCAATTGCAAACACATAGAGCAGGGGACTCAGGGGACAACCCTGATGCACTCCAGAGCCAACCTCAAAGGACTTCCCAACCCAACTATTAACAAGAGAAAAGCTTTCTGCCCCTTTATACAAGACTTTCTACTAATTGACAAAACCAGCCGGCAGACCATACTAAGGAGCAACCACAGGTACTCATGGTTAACACGATCAAAAGCCTTTGCCTGATCCAATGTCAGCAAATACTTTCCCCAGCCTGCAGCCCTGCACTGCTCCAAGGCCTACCGGACAGCTAAAACCACTGTGAAGGTGCTCCTACCCTGGACCGAACAGTGCTGATGGCGAGAAAGCAAAGACTCTGCTTTGTAAAACTCAGCCGTCAAGCCATCCTGTCCAGGTGACTTTTTGATGGCAAGCTGTTCAATTGCCCTCATCACCTCTTCAACTGTGATCTCCTCTGTCAAATTCATCAATGGGACATCTTCATCATTTAGACCTGGAGCAGAGTCCAAAAAGCTTTCCATCCTGTCGCGGTCAAGCTCTTTCCTCCCAAGAAGGTCAGCAAACCAGGACCTCATGACCTCCAGGATCCCTGACCTGGACTTTGTCAAGGAACCTGTACTATCCTTAAGGCCAATGACCGTTTTAACAGCTACACCTTGTTTGCAGTTCTGGTAAGGGTCAGGCGTGTGGTACTTCCCATAGTCCCTCTCCAGAACCAAAGAGGCATGCCGGTCATATTGACACTTCCTGAGAAGGAGTTTCACTTCGGAGATTTCCCCAGGAACTCCTCCTCTCGAGACAAGAATATCCAGCTTCCTCCGTAAACATTGGTAGGTCATGTATTTGTTAAACTGTTTTCTATTGGCTAGGCCCTGAAGAATCCAGCGATCATCTTTTTGGTTAGCTCCCATCACTCAGCCTTACTGCTACAAAAGTCCAGGATGGTCACCTGTGCCTGAAAGAATTCCTCAAAGGATTGTCTAACATGTTCTTCTTTGAGTAGAGTCAAATTCAATCTCCAAATGCCCTTGCCCCTCTGAGGGGCTTCTGAAGCATTCAGCACCACAGATAGCATACAGTGATCACAGAACTCCACTGCCTGCACCACTGGGGGTGAGAAAGCAGAGGTCTCCTTAAAAAAAAAAAAAAAAAACTATCTATCCTACTCTGACTATTACCTCAATGAAAAGTGAACCCAGTGTCATCCGGGAGGTGCTTAATGAGCACATCCACAAGACCAGCATCCCTAACCATAAAAACGCTATCATATCCCAGCCTGTCCTTGAAGTGCTTCCTGTCCTTGGGCCTAGTTACAGTATTAAAGTCACCTCCAAAGACCACTTGCCGGGATATAAAAAGAAATGGCTTGATCCTTGTAAAAAGGCATTTTCTGTCCCACTTCGTGTGCGGCCCATAGACATTAATTAGGCGCAGGTCCTGCCCTCCCACAAGGACGTCTAAGACCATACATCTCCCAATCTTCACCTCAATAACCCGCTGGACAGTTACCATGACAGTTTTAAACAACACCGCCACACCGCCGTAAGGCTCGGCCACAAGAGAGCAGTATAATGAACCATACTGCCACTCTCTCTTGGCCATATGAATATCTGCCAAGGAGGTGAGCCTAGTCTCTTGCAAAAATAAAATTTTAGCATCTAATTGGCTGAACAAAAAGAAGGCCATAGAACGAGCTCTTACTGACTTAATGCTGGCGACATTTATTGTCACCACTTTTAATGGAGGGGGTTATTGGGTGGATTGCTTCTTAGCTTCCCTCTGCTGCTCACCAGAAGCTGCTCTCTTTCCTGAGGCCACCTCAAACTCCATTTCAGAATTGGAAATTTGCTCCGAAGTAGCCCCAGATGAGGAAATATGCCCCTTAGAAGACCTATGACAGTTGCAGACAGGCACTGGAGCTTCCTGACCCCGCTCCGTCCTCACAGCCTGCTTCTTCCTCTTCCCCACCTTCCTTCTCTCCTCCAGGTACTGCAGGTCAGCTTCAGAGATGCCCTCATCCCTTGTTTTTTTCTTTGAAGTCCTCAGAGAAGACTTCTTTACAGAGGAAGAAGCAGAACCCCTTTTGATGCTCTCTACCACTCTTGGTGGGGGGGCTTTCTTTAAGTCAGACTTAGGAGGGGTAGACTCCTGGGGGGTAACTGACTCGGGGGGCACAGACTTGGAAGGTTCTGATGCAAGAGGAGAGGGTACACTAGGCTGGGGGGACACAGAGACGGATACAGAAAGAATACTTAAAGACACAGGAAGGGTGGCCACAGGAACTGGAGAGGGATCCTGAACAGGACCAGGGGAGTCGGTCACCGCAGAGGAGGATGGTACACCAGGGGCCTCACCCTCCAACCTGTCCAGCCTTGACAAGTCATCTATTACCTCCTTCTCCATATTGTACCAGGCTTCAGGACATCTGCTGTAGGGGTGGCTAAGGCGCAGGCACAGGTTGCACCTGATCATCTGGGTGCAGTCCTTGGCCATATGACCCTGACCCCGACACACTGAACATATCAAGGCTGAACAGGAGGAGCTCAAGTGCCCCTTTTCAACCACAGCGGTGACACAGCTTCGGCTGACTAGGGTAGAAAATAGTCATCCTATCCCTCCCTATAAAAGCTGAGGAGGGCAGGTGACGGACAACATTCCCATCCCTGGCCAACCTGACCGTCACTGACCAACCCCCAGTCCAGATGTTACGCTCATCAAGGATTTTATTAGGCTTAGTCAAAACCTTACCATAATTTCTTAACCAGACTTCTAGATCCCGAGCAGGAACACTCTCATTAGTGAGAATAATTGTGATCTTTTTCACTGTTGACCTCTGTGAAACTGCAACTGGGACCAGACCTTCCCATTCAGGTCTTGACCTGCACCGAACCTCATATCGCTTCCGGGAACAGGTCAAGAACCTCTTGCCTGGTAAAGCTAATAATATATTCCCATGTCCCAGCTACATGTATTAGGGCATAGAGGTCGTTCGCCCCAAAAATCTCCAAAATCATGTCCACCGTTGCACGCCGTGCTGAAGGGATTGCACCACCTACCATTTAAGAATTACTACATTTCTTCTTGGACCCCCAGCAAAAGCCAGAGACCCAGGACCAGAACTTGGGGTGCTCAAAGTGGTAGCTTGTAGGGGGAAAACCTGCTTGGAAGTGGAGTTACCAGGAGCACAGCCTACCACCTGAGCAAATGTAGGCTTATCAGGGCCAAGGCCCCACACTGATGTCACAGTAGTCTGTACATTATAATTTGCTTGGACTGAGCTGGGACGGTTGTATATCACACTTGCACAATTGCTATCAGTCACACACACATTCAATTTCCCATCAGGAATAGTCACAGTTTCTGCTGCAGTACCAGCTGTCTCCTGATGCTGCACTGTAGAGTCTTCAGCAGCTGTGGGGCAAACAGCTTTAGACTCAGCCAAAGGAGGGTTAACAGGCTGGGCTGAGACTTGTAGTTCCTCTAAAGAAATGTCATTTCTTAAATGCAACTCTTGCTGTGCTTCAGCATTGCTACACATAGCATTAGCAACTTGGGTGTCACTGGGCACACTTTCAACATTACTCATGGTGTTAGATGACAGAAAATAAGTTTTATCCCCTGCTTGGGGCTTGACATTATCAGGCACATTATCTGTTATGTCCTCACCACCAAATGACAACTGATCCCCCTGCATAGGAGACTCCATTGCCTGAATGGCCCTCAGCATGCCTCCTGAGTCCTGGGAAGGCATGAGGCTGCTTACCTCTCCCTGAGGGGGCAGGGGGTTAGAAAAGGGGGTCTCCTACTCCACCTCCACTTTTGTCATCCTTGCAAACCTTTCATCATTGTCAAACTTTTCCTTGAAGGGCCCATCTCTGCCTTCCATTATGGCCACAATGGTCTCCTGGTGTTCCATGGATCCACAGTTCCTGCTGTACGAGCCCTCTTGCTGCCTTCGCGAGCGTTTCAGCTCCGCTCTGAGCTTGTAGAGCTTGTCTCTCTCCCTGTTCAGGACCTTAATCCTGGCCACCACTCGCTCCCGAATGGCGTCCGAACCTTCATCCTCACCAGGGGCAGAGAGATCACAAGCCACGGCTTGTACAGAGGAAGGCATGTCACCTGATGGCCCAGGAGATGGCTGCGAGCTTCCAGCAGAAGAGGCCCCACTGGCCTCCATGGCTTCCCCAGAAATGGGCAGGAGGGCTGGGAGAGATTTTACCACCACTCCCCTCTCACACAGATTACCTGGAGAAGCTTCAGAGACACCTTCCTCCTGACACACCTGTGCTCCAATGATGGGTGGGGCACTATTGATCTTTTATTAAAAGAATCAAGCAACCAATTTTATACAAAAGTAAAAAACAAAACCATAGTACAAAACTTCAACAGAAATCCAAGGAATACACATTCATGTTCAGAATATATACAATATATACATAATCCACTACCAAAATTATTTACATAAAGCAGCAGAGAGGGCCTAAGAGGCACAACCCATCACCTATGTACGCAGCCATTTATCAAAAATTAATCCAAAAAAATAATAATCTAGGGTGATAAGAGACAGACAGCCACACCCGGGAAAGAGACTCCTGGCAGTCAGGGAGGCTTGAAACCCCTCCACGCCTTCAACCAAGCCCCCTGACTCCGCTTGTCCCTCTCAAGTACCCGAATCTTCTCCACCTCATGCAGAATGTCATACACCACCACCTGAACAGGAAGGATTTTACGCCGAATGCAGACCTGACACCGTGCGTTCCAAGTGAAATAACGGACTACTAGGCTAACTAGAAAAAGTGTATCTAAACAAAAAACCCCACCAGTATTGAATGCTCCGTACACCCACTCAGCATAACCCAGCCTGGAGAGAAAAGGGACACCGAGGGCCCGCCCCACCTGTTTGTACACCTCTATGTTAAAAGGGCAATGAAGCAGAAAATGGTCCATAGTCTCCTCCTCACCTGCACACTCCTCCCGAGGACAGCTACGATCCACCCCACTGCGGAATTTCAAATTGCCCCTAACATAGAGTCTCCCATGGAAGCACAACCAGGCCAGATCCCTGAATTTAGGGGGTACTCTGTCCAAATTAATAAGTCTCAACCCTGCCCTCAAAACTGGGCCTGGGCAATCCCTTAAGGCCAGTGGGTCATGAAAGACTTCGCTCAAGACTCGACTCATAAGGACTTTTCCTCGGAACCGATCTGAGATCTTCAGCCGACAATCGCCACTGCCGTAGTAACTTCAGGCACGGAGCGACATAGGCTGGTAGCTGACCACGATGACCCCTGAGATTCTTCACTTGGCCACCTTCTTCCCAAAGTCGTAGAAAAGGCCTAAACCAAGATCTAAATATGCCTGCCCATCCAGGAGGTTCCACTGCAAGCATATTACCAATATTAAACTTGAGAAAAAGCAGTGAAAAGAAAAGAACTGGGTTGACCATACCTAAGCCACCCTCCCTCCTGGATAGATAGGTGACATTCCTCTTGATGGGGTTCAGTCTGTTCCCCCACAACATCTGGAAGAACACACTACTGACCCTAGCATAGAGAGACACTGGCAAGATGCAGACAAAGCTGATATACAAGAAGATCGGAATCAGGTAAGTCTTAATCAGATCAACCCTTTCCCTCATAGATAACTTCCATCTCTTCCAGCTGACCACCTTAGTATTGGCAATTTCCAGTCTGCCTTCCCAGTTTTTGAGGCCATAATCGCCAGGTCCAAATTCAATGCCTAAAATCTTAATTCTTTCCTGGGGCACTGGAAAGGTGTCCGGGAGATCAAACCCCTCACCTTCCTTTCCCATCCAGAAAACTTCACTCTTTTCCTGATTGATCTTGGAGCCTGATGCTTCAGAATACCGTGATGTCAGAGAGACCACCTCCTCTGCTTCATCCGCCCCAGTGACAATCACCGACACATCGTCCGCATAGGCAACAACCCTCAAAGGCGGCTCACCCGGAAGCCCCACTGGCACCCCACACAACATGCCGCTCTCTAGCCTCCTGATGAAGGGGTCGATTGCAAACACATAGAGCAGGGGACTCAGGGGACAACCCTGGCGCACCCCGGAGCCAACCTCAAAGGACTGCCCAACCCAACCATTAACAAGAGGAAAGCTCTCTGCCCCCTCATACAAGACTTTTAACCAATCGACAAAACCACCCGGCAGACCGTACTTACTAAGGAGCAACCACAGGTACTCATGGTTAACACGATCAAAAGCCTTTGCCTGATCCAATGTCAGCAAATACTTTCCCCAGCCTGCAGCCCTGCACCGCTCCAAGGCCTCCCGGACAGCTAAAACTGCTGTGAAGGTGCACCTACCCTGGACCGAACAGTGCTGATGGCGAGAAAGCAAAGACTCTGCTACTGACGATAGGCGCCAGAAAATGATCTTTGCCAGTATCTTTCTATCGACATTAAGAAGGCTGATGGGGCGCCAATTCTCAATCATCGAAGGATCTTTACCCTTTGAAAGAAGAATCACAGCTGAGTGC
Organism: Aquarana catesbeiana; assembly: GCF_042186555.1. Lineage (NCBI taxonomy): Eukaryota > Metazoa > Chordata > Amphibia > Anura > Ranidae > Aquarana > Aquarana catesbeiana. The sequence continues at coordinate 10,334,189 of NC_133336.1, forward strand.
CTCATGGAAGAGGGAAGTACCCCCTCAGCAAGGCAACTGTTAAAAACCTCTACCAAATGTGGGGCCAGAATAGACTTAAAAGCTTTGTAAAACTCAGCCGTCAAGCCATCCGGTCCAGGTGACTTTTTGATGGCAAGCTGTTCAATTGCCCTTATCACCTCTTCAACTGTGATCTCCTCTGTCAAATTCATCAATGGGACATCTTCATCATTTAGACCTGGAGTAGAGTCCAAAAAGCTTTCCATCTTGTCACGGTCAAGCTCTTTCCTCCCAAGAAGGTCAGCATAAAAGGACCTCACGACCTCCAGAATCCCTGACCTGGACTTTGTCAAGGAACCTGTACTGTCCTTAAGGCCAACGACCGTTTTAACAGCTACACCTTGTTTGCAGTTCTGGTAAGGGTCAGGCGAGTGGTACTTCCCATAGTCCCTCTCCAGAACCAAAGAGGCATGCCGGTCATATTGACACTTCCTGAGAAGGAGTTTCACTTCGGAGATTGCCCCAGGATCTCCTCCTCTCGAGACAAGAATATCCAGCTTCCTCCGTAAACGTTGGTAGGTCATGTATTTATTAAACTGCTTTCTATTGGCTAGGCCCCTGAAGAATCCAGCAATCCTCTTTTTGGTCAGCTCCCACCACTCAGCCTTGCTGCTACAAAAGTCCAGGATGGTCACCTGTGCCTGAAAGAATTCCTCAAAGGATTGTCTAACATGTTCTTCCTTGAGTAGAGTCGAATTCAATCTCCAGATGCCCTTGCCCCTCTGAGGGGCGTCTGAAGCATTCAGGACCACAGATAGCATACAGTGATCAGAGAACTCTACTGCCTGCACCACTGGGGGTGAGAAAGCAGAGGTCTCCTTCAAAAAAAACCTATCTATTCTACTCTGACTATTACCTCGATGAAAGGTGAACCCAGTGTCATCCGGGAGGTGCTTAATGTGCACATCCACAAGACCAGCATCCCTAACCATACTATTTAAAAAAACGCTATCATATCCCAGCCTGTCCTTGAAGTCCTTCCTGTCCTTGGGCCTAGTTACTGTATTAAAGTCACCTCCAAAGACCACTTGCCGGGATGTAAAAAGAAATGGCTTGATCCTTGTAAAAAGGCATTTCCTGTCCCACTTTGTGTGCGGTCCATAAACATTAATTAGGCGCAGGTCCTGCCCTCCCACAAGGACGTCTAAGACCATACATCTCCCAATCTCCACCTCAATAACCCGCCGGACAGTTACCATGCCGGTTTTAAACAACACCGCCACACCGCCGTAAGGCTCGGCCGCAAGAGACCAGTAAGATGGACCATACCTCCACTCTCTCTTGGCTATATGAATATCTGCCAAGGAGGTGAGCCTAGTCTCTTGCAAAAATAAAATTTCAGCATCTAATTGGCTGAACAAAAAGAAGGCCATAGAACGAGCTCTTACTGACTTAATGCTAGCGACATTTATTGTCACCACTTTTAACGGAGGGGGAACCGCCATTTGGGTTATTGGGTGGATTGCTTCTTAGCTCCCCTCTGCTGCTCATCACCAGAAGCCTCTCTCTTTCTTGAGGCCGCCTCAAACTCCATTTCGGAATCAGAACTTCGCTCCGAAGAAGCTCCAGATGAAGAGATATCCCAATTAGAGGACCTATACCGGTTGGAGACAGGCACTGGAGCCTGTTCTGTCCTCACCACCTGCTTCTTCCGCTTCCCAACCTTCCTTCTCTCCTCCAGGTACTGCAGGTCAGCTTCAGAGATGCCCTCATCTCTTACTTTTTTCTGTGAAGTCTTTACAGAAGACTTCTTTACAGAGGAAGAAGCAACCTTTTTAGTACCCACTACCACTGCTGGTGGGGGGGGTGCTCCCTTTGAATCAGACTTAGGAGGGGTAGACTCCTGGGGGGGAACTGACTCGGGGGGCACAGACTTGGAAGGTTCTGACACATGAGGAGAGGGTACAGTAGGCTGGGGGGAGACAGATACAGATACAGAAGGAATACTTACAGACACATGAGGGGTGGCCACAGGAACTGGAGAGGGATCCTGAGCAGGACCAGGGGAGTCGGTCACCGCAGAGGAAGATGGTACACCAGGGGCCTCACCCTCCATCCTGTCCAACCTTGACATGTCATCAATTACCTCCTTCTCCATATTGTGCCAGGCTTCAGGACATCTGCTGTAGGGGTGGCCAAGGCGCAGGCACAGGTTGCACCTGATCATTTCGGTGCAGTCCTTAGCCATATGACCCTGACCCCGACACACTGAACATATCAAGGCTGAACAGGAGGAACTCAAATGCCCCTTTTCTCCACAGCGGTGACACAGCTTCGGCTGACCAGGGTAAAAAACAGTCATCCTATCCCTCCCTATAAAAGCTGAGGAGGGCAGGTGACGGACAACATTCCCATCCCTGGCCAACCTGACTGTAACTGACCAACCCCCAGTCCAGATGTTACGCTCATCAAGGATTTTATTGGGCTTGGTCAAAACCTCCCCATAGTTCCTTAACCAAACCTCTAGATCCCGGGCAGGGACACTCTCATTAGTGAGGATAATTGTGATTTTTTTTACTGTAGACCTCTGAGAAACTGCAACTGGGGCCAGACCTTCCCATTCAGGTCTTGACCTGCACCGAGCCTCATATCTCTCCCAGAACAGGTCAAGACTCTCTGGCCTGGTGAAGCTAACTGTATAATCCCGGCTCCCAGCTACATGTATAAAGGCATACAGATCATTTGCCCCAAAACCCATCTCCAAAATCAAATCCACCACTGCACGCCGTGCTGGAGGGATCGCACCACCTTCCCATTTCAGAATAACAACATTACGTCTGGGACCCCCAGCAGAAGCCAGAGACCCAAGACCAGATCCTGGGGTGCTCAAAGTGGTAGCCTGTAGGGGAAAACCCCGCTTGGGAGCAGAGCTACCAGGAGCAGAGCGTACCACCTGAGCAAAGGTAGGTTTATCAGGGCCAAGGCCCCACACTGAAGTCACATCATTATCAACTCTCTGAACTGAACTGGAAGAATCCATAGCAGGACGATTGTCCATCACACTGATACTGGGGTGATTGTTATCAGTCACACAAACATTCACATTCCCATCAGGAATAATCACAGTTTCTGCTGCAATACCAGCTGTCTCCTGAAGCTGTGCTGTAGAGTCCTCAGCAGCTGTGGGGCAAACAGCTTTGGACTCAGCTAAAGGGGGGTTAATGGGCTCTGCTGACACCTGTGGTTCTTCTACAGAAATGACATTTTTTAAAAGTAACTCTTTCTGCATTGCAGCATCAGCAGGCACAACATTGCTGCACACAGGATCAGCAGCCTGATTGTCATTAGGCACATTGTCGGTGTTGAAAGGCACAAAAACAGTCTTATCCACAACATGGGACTTGGCAGTCTTTACCTTATCAGGTACATCATCCGTAATGTCCTCCTCATTAAACATTAACTGATTCCTCCGCATAGGAGACTCCATTACCTGGATGGCCCTGAGCATGCCTCCTGAGTCCTGGGAAGGCATGGGGCTGCTTACCTCTCCCTGAGGGGGCAGGGGGTCAGAACTGGGGGTCTCCTCCTCCACCTCCATCTTTGTCATCCTTCCAAACCTCCTGTCATTTCCAAACTTCTCCTTAAATGGCCCATCTCTGCCTTCCATCATGGCCACAATGGTCTCCTGATGGTTCACACGGACTTTGGCCAACTGGATCTCCGGATCCATGGATCCACGCTTCTGGCTGTGTAAGCCCTCACGCTGCCTTCGCAGACGCTTCAGCTCCGCTCGTAGCTTGTAAAGCTTATCCCTCTCCCTATTTAGGACCTTAATCCCGGCCACCACTTGCTCCCGAATGGCTTTGGAACCTTCATCCCCACCAGGGGTAGAGAGATCAGCTTGTACAGGGGCAGGCATGTCACCCGACGGCCCAGGAGATGGCTGTGAGCTTCCAGCAGGAGAGGCCCTGCTGGCCTCCATGGCTTCCCCAGAAAGGGGCCAGGAGAGCTGGGATAGATTTCCTCACCAGTCCCCTCTCACACGGATCTGCAGCAGCTCCAGAGAGACAGCCTCCTCCTGACACACCTGTGCTCCAATGATGGGTGGGGCACTATTCCTCCCACTGACACCAATTATGAGTCATTATTCCTCCCACTGACACCAATGATGGGGCACTATTCCTCCCACTGACACCAATGGTGGGGCACTATTCCTCTCACTGATACCAATGATGGGGCACTATTCCTCTCACTGACACCAATGATGGGGCACTATTGCTCTCACTGACACCAATGATGGGGCACTATTCCTCCCACTGATACCAATGATGGGGCACTATTCCTTCCACTGATACCAATGATGGGGCACTATTCCTCCCACTGACACCAATGATGGGGCACTATTCCTCCCACTGACAGCAATGATGGGGCACTATTTCTCTTACTGATACCAACAATGGGGCACTATTCCTCCAGACCACAGGCTCTATGTAACTGAGGCAATGTTTATTCTCACTGATGCCGGGTCCGGGATATTTTCTACCCTCTCTGGGCACAGTCCAGCCCCCCTAAAGTCTGAAGGACAGTAAACTGGCCCTATGAAAAGTTTGGAGACCCCGGGTCTAAATATTTGACAAACCATCCGGAGAATGTACAGCTTTTATTCATCAAGTTTTATTGAATCCACCGGAATGTTACATTGTGGCAGAAATGGGAACATTGTGGATTATTTCTCTGTAGGGTTGATGACCGTCCCCATGAAAAGAATGCTGTTGGTTTTTTGCTCAATGATGAAGAAAACAAATGGCCTATCAATGAATAACATTGGGGGGGCTGACATTAAAAGGATCCCCACGGCGGTGGCTGCGGCGGCCTCCGTTCCTTTTTCATCCACATTTATGACAGCCTGGTGTACGGCCTGAAATATAATAACAGACATGAGAAGATCAGCAAATAATCAGCAAACACAACCTGCTCATCTCTGACTCTATAAGATGATTGGTGTCGGGTGATGGGAGTTTATAATCAGAACAAGAAAAGACCAAGAAACATTCTATATATACAATTATCTTTGTGGGTTTTTTCTAATAATTTTTGCCAGTTCCTTTGCTTAATGTTGGCTAGACCCGAGTTTACCAACCAGAGAGCTACGGCACCCTGAAGTGCCATCTCGGTTCTTCTGGGTTGCCATGAGACCCAGTTTTCCCGGATCAATGCCGTGACTTGCCATGGCATGGACAGGTCAGCCGCCAGCACCATACAACAATAGAGCCAGGATGCATGGCCCCATTTGTTGCTATGATGATGGCAGCGGGCTCACCTGCACCATGGCAATGCATGGCTCTGATCCAAGGCAGATTGTCCGCAGCATTTAAAGTGTTTGTTACCCCAACACTTCATATTCCTGATATGTGGCTGCTGTACCATGTACTTGTATGAGAAAGTCTCCTGTTCTCTTTGTATTGCTTCCTTTGTGTGAAATCCCTGGTGTTCCTGCCAGTCCCTCTGATTTATTATTAAATACTGACCACACTAAGCAGGAGAGCACACCATGGTCAGTTCTCTAGCTGTGCTGGGAGCTCAGCCTGGTCTCCTCCAATGACTTGTCCTGACACCCCCCACTGTACAGCCATTCACTAGGAAGCTCAGTGTGCTGCTGCTTCTTCTCCTCCAGCTCTTATGCAGCTGAGAACAGAGGGAATGTGATCACTATACGCAATTGTTTTGCCTTTCATTTCTATTTTAAACTGAATGGGTTGTATTACATGGTTCTGTTATCCTGACTGGGCGTCATAGGATGTCCAGCAGGATAAGCTGCGATCACGTGCCCCCGGGGGCGATTGGTGGTGTGGGGTGTCAGTCTGACACAATGCATCTCTGATCTAGGTAAAGAGCCTCCGTCCAATCACAGCTGATCACGGTGTAAACCGGAAAAGCCGGCTTTTCCTCCACTCGCACTGACAGGCACGAGTAGAGGAGAGCCGATCGGCTGCTTTTCTGACAGGGGGTGTCTGCGCTGCTTTATTATCAGTGCAGCCCCCCCAAGTTGCCCACCCATGGCCACCAGGGATGCCCATCCCATGGCCACCAGGGATGCCCATCCCATGACCACCAGGGATGCCCACCCATGACCACCAGGCAAGCCCACTAGAGCCCACAAAGGATGTCAATCAATGTCCATTAGGGATGGCACTCTGTGCCCATTAGTGATGTCTGCCAGGGCCTCCTGATGAGTGCTGCCTATCAGTGCCATCTATCAGTGCCCATCAGTGCTGCCTATAAGTGCCATCCAGTGCCACCTATGAGTGCCCATCAGTGCCACCTAAGCGTTCCCATCAGTGCCACCTATGAGTGCCCATCAGTGCCACCTAAGAATGCCCATCAGTGCCACCTATGAGTGCCCATCAGTGCTGTATATCAGTGTCACCTATCAGTGCCCATCAGTGCTGCTTATCAGTGCTGCCTATCAGTGCCTATCAGTGCTGCATATAAGTGCCTCATCATCAGTGCCACCCCATCAGTATCAATCAGTACTGCCTCATCAGTGCCCATCAGTGAAGGAGAAAACTTACTTATTTACAAAGTTTTGTATCAGAAACAAAGAAAGACATTTTTATTTGTTTTAAAATTTTTTGGTCTTTTTCTATTTGTAGCACAAAAAAAGCAAAAAAAACCCCAGTGGTGATCAAATACCACCAAAAAAAAATCTCTATTTATGGGAAAAAAATTATAAAAATATAATCTGGGTACAGTGTAGCATAACCGCGCAATTGTCATTCAAAGTGCGACAGCGCTGAAAGCTGAGAATTGGCCGGGGCAGGAAGGTGTATAAGTTCCGGTATTGAAGGGGTTATTCAGGGTCACATTAATGCAGCCGTTCGGCGTTAAGGCCCCCCGCCGAGAGACAGAATAGATGCATACTGTCTGGGCCAAGAGGTTAAGGCACAACCGCCATTTGAAACACAAAAAGCTGTTATTCTTTAAGTTATGGATAAACACTGAAGGGTGAATCACTCTTTGGGTCTCCTGTAATCTCAAAATCTCCTTACTTAGCATTACTTAAAGCGGAGTTCCAGCCTGGGTGAAAAATACAAATTTAAGTCAGTAGCTACAAATACTGGATACAAATATTGTAGCTGCTGACTTTTAATATAAGGACACTTACCTGGTCAGGGAGCCCGCGATGTCGGCACCTGAAGCCAACCCGACCCTCGGTTATGGGTACAGGCGTCGGCATCCTTACTAAGGGAATCAGAAAGTGAAGCCTTGCAGCTTCAAAGCCTGTTTCTCTACTGCACATGCACGAGTCGTGTGGCGCTTTCTGAATGGTCCGCTGTCTTCTGGGACCAGTGATATCACGGGGGGGTCAGAGGGGGCCATGGCCCCCAACATTATACTGTGACCCCCAATTTAAATAAATGAACAAATGGGACTGGGAGCAGTCTGGAATGCAGGGGACAGGGATGGAGTGAGCCACCGTATCGCTGGCTCCGGCTCCTCCTCCTCCTGATTCCACTCCTGGCCACTGGTTGCTAGAGTCACCTGGCGTCTAGCAACCAGTGACGTCAGAGTCAGCATTAGTAGTTCTCTGTCCCCTCCTTCCTCTCTCGCACGTGATTGGTGAGGAGACACAGGCAATCTGCTCCTTCTGCACGCCCCCCCCCCACTGTCGCTCTCCTCCTGTGTGTACCGCTAGAAGTGTGAGCTCATTAGCTTCACACTTGACTTCCCGCAGTTCACAAAACACACAGGAGGAGAACGGCGGTGCCAGGAGGAGGAAGAAGGAGATCGGATGTGTCTCCTCTCCCATCCCGTGCGAGAGAGGAAGGAGGGGAAGGAGAACTACCAGGTGCTCATTGATGAGCACTGATAGGTGGCACTGATAGGTAGCATTGATGGGCACTGATATGCTGCACTGATAGGCTGCATTGATGAGCACTGATAGTCGGCACTTATGGGCATTGAGCTCTGCTAGGCAGCATTGATGACCACTGATAGGCTGCACTGATAAGCTGCACTGGTAGGCGGCATTGATGAGCAATGATAGGTGGCACTGATAGGTGGCATTGAAGAGCATGTATGTGGGGGGGCATGGCCTGGACATGGCGGTGTGAAGACATGCTATACTAGAGCTCCGGGACTACCATGCTCGCCCCGACTAGATAATAGCCGACTGATAGGTATTGCTGCGGCATGAGTACAGCCTGAGGGTACAAGACACGATCCACGACAAGGACAGCCCACCCTCCTGCCTCTCGTACCTTACAGGGGGATATCCAGCACTACTTTGTTCTACCTCCACGAGGGTCTCCAGGCGCTATAGTGGTGGCACCACATAGCTCAAGCCGGGCTGTCAGCATTAAGCCGAGCCCGCCAGCTCGATCCCCCATGCCGGACCCTAAGTTGGAAACCCCGGCGTCTTCACACCATGCTCTGGCGGAATTCTTCGACCCCCTGCAGGCTGAGAATACAGGAAGTGTGGAAGGAGACATCGGAGCACTGCTGAGGGAGCTTCCCACACGCCGGGACCTTGAGGCTTTGATTCTCCGGGTAGAGGAGTCACATCGCCAGGACATCCAAGCGGTAAGGACAGACATTAAAATACTTGCGGAGAGGGTGAGCACAGAAGAGGGACATGTGTCCTCCCTCGAACAGCGGGTAGTGGCCATTGAAAGAGCACAGAATATCCAGGTAGACACAGCAGTGGACTTACAGCTCCACATAGAGGTTTTGGAGGATAGAAGCCGCCATAACAATTTGTGTCCCCGGGGTATTCCTGAAAAGACTGATGTGGAAGACCTCCAGAAAATAGTGAATGTTATATTTCAGGTGGTCTTAAACTCCCCCCAGATGATGGTTGAATTAGATAGGGTCCATAGAGCTTTGGGCCCCAAATCAAGAGATCCAGAGAGACCTAGAGACGTTTTATGCCGCCTACATAGCTACTCACAGAAGGAGCAGATACTTAGGGCTGCGTGGGGAGCGGGGGATATTGACTTTGAGAGGATTCCTATTAAAATCTTAATAGGAAGATTTTAAGATTTTAATAGGAATTTATCTCGGGCTACCCTTCAGCGTAGAGTCTGTCTACGGCCAGTCTTGGACCTGGCTAGAGAACAGGGGTACACATACAGATGGGGATACCCACTGGCGGTGACGTTCCATAAGGCATCATCTTCATTTACCCTCTGTACACCGGCCGATCTCCTGGGATTATTTGCATTTATAGAAGTGGCACCTATCCAGATCCCCAATTGGCTTTTATATATTCCACACACGGGGGGTCGCCTGGGTCCCCAAAGAATGCAAGGTCATGGGAATCGTACTGAAGTACAACAACAACAGCAGCTCCGATGCAGACCCCAAGTCCTCTGCAGAGAACAGAACCAAGAGCCAAAACCTAGACCTTCAGCTCCATCGAGTGAAAGAGGTGACAGAGCGGACGTTCCCCACAGTCCCCTCCATCCTAAGTCCTCAACTTTGGCTCCTGTCCCACATATCAAGATTAGCATCTTGAAGTTCCCGAGATGATGACATAGGTTATAGCGTTTTGGGACAGTTAATGAATGCAATTACTTATAGAACCAAAAAGCTGCAGGCTCTTTATTGAGGACGCTTTAAGAAGACAGTTACTTACATTCAAAATTTGGTGTATGCTTTTCTGTTTTGTCTAGTATATATTTAAGCAAGGTTGCTCAAGTTGGTTTGGAATTAGAAGAACCAGAAGAATTATGAGTGCATAGGAACCTTTTGTTTTTTTTTTTTTCTTTTAGGTTTTATCGATTCAGTTGTAGTGTCAGGTTATGGACTCCTCTTATTTGGGTTCTCACCTGTTGCTTCTTAGCACTTGACTGGTAATTAATCTCCCATGTTTAAAGGGGGATTCCCCCTTTTTTTTTCTCCCCCCTAAATATAATTGGAATTTGTTATTTTTTTTTTTTTAAATGGCACGTTAGTAGCACGATTTTGCTATGTTGCAGTTTCTGCAACTCACATATGGTATAGTTTTCAAGGCACTGGTTTTGGTTTCACTATATGGATGCAACAACTACCTTGTTTTATTTTTTTTTTAAGACATGTGGGTAGCACTGTGTTTTTGAGATTCAGTTTCTGCAACTCGTATTTGATATATTTTTTAGGCACTTATTTGTGTTCTATTATATTGAAGCAACATTGTTCCACCCTTTTTTTTTATTTATTTATTTTTTTTAAGGCACTTGGGTAACACTATTTTTTTTTTGGTGTTGCAGTTCCTGCAACTCCTACTTGATATACTTTTCAGACACTTATTTTTGCTCTGTAATATTGAGGCAAAGGTTGTCCTTTTTTTAATTTTTTTTTCTTCCTTTTCCAGGAGCCTTATACATTGACAATATCACATAATATGGAGCAATCCCTTTATTTATTTTTTTTTGGTACAGCCCTGAATGGAAGATGACCGTTAACCCCTAACCCCCCCCCCCATGTGATGTGGCTGGTAGAGGGCAAGGGGGAAAAGGAGTCTATGGCAGCTAAGAGATGGTCCCTATGAGACCCGTCTCCTTCTCAGTTTTTTTTGGAGAGGGGAATAGGTTATATGTTAGGTTGTATTTATGTTCCCCTTCTAAATATATGTTTATGGAACTCTGGAGATCAGAGGAGGAAGAGGGCTCTCTAACCTCCTTGAGTTTTTTTTTTCTTAAAGGATAAACAGCTGGGGTACAATTATATGTTGGGTCCCTCTCTAGAACGTGACTTGAAGGCATGTTTTATAGGGAAGACGTTCTGCACCTCCCCTATTTGGAATTGTAGAGGGGGGGCCCATTGAGCTATACACATAGCCTTTATTTTGACATAAAAGGTCCCCTAAAAAGAGAGATGATCTTGGAAAAGGAAGCCCTCAGACATCGAGGGAAACCTATCATATGCTTTAGATCCTAAGTTGTCAATCATATGATATTGCCCTCATGATCCGCAGGTTGCTAGTGGTATAAGTATTACTATATGCCGATCAACATATTTTAGAATGTTGGCTTTTTTACTTTTACTTTTCATTTTTAATAATAATTTAGATGGTCGGGAGGGGCGGGTACACCCGGAGCTCTGTTTTCGACCATCTTCGTCCACAACCCTGTATAGGCCAACGCTCGAGTACCGGGATAATTGCTTATCCTAAATTCCTTCCATGGAGACCCTCAGTTTGTTCTCCCTTAACGTTAAGGGCTTAAATATGTCGGAAAAAAAGGCGGATGCTCCTGCATGATTTTCAACGTCTTAAATCAGATGTTGCATTCATACAGGAGACGCATTTTAGAGATGACAAAGTACCTATTTTAAAAAGTCGGTTATTTCTGACGGTTTATCACCCTACAAATCAAATAGCAAAGTCAAGGGGGATGTCTATCATCCTCTCGGGCAAAGTACCATGGTTTTTTGTAGATGCGGTCAGAGACCATGGAGGGAGTTTCCTGTTCGTAAAGGGCAGGGTGGGCGATGTTGGGGTTACACTGGCGACAGTGTACGCTCCCAATGTACATCAAGAGACATTTCTAGGTAAAACGCTTAAGCGGCTGACTGAATTCACAGGACAGTTGATCATAGGAGGAGACTGGAATTTTCCACTAAATCCAGTGGAGGATACTTCCACTGGACTGTCATCTATTTATTTTAGCGCACGTAATCGTAATGCCCAAATTTTGCACAGGAATCAATTGATTGATATATGACGTTTACTCCATCCTACAGAAAAAGATTATACTTTTTACTCCCTTCCTCATAAGTCTTATTCTCGTATAGATTTTTTTTGTTCCACATGCCCAACTTCATTCAGAACGAGCTGCCACTATAGGCTCTATCACCTGGTCAGACCACGCACCCATTTTTTGACATATGACTTATATAACTCTCGGACCAACGGGCCTACTCAGTGGAGATTGAATGAGAGTCTCTTACAGGATAAAGACGTCCTGGAGGACGTAACTAAAGAGTTAGATTTCTATTTTAGCATTAATGATACCCCAGATTGTGATCCTGGAACTGTCTGGGAAGCACATAAGGCAGTTATTAGAGGGGTGCTGATTAAACATGGAGCTAGGATTAAACAGAAACGGGCGGACCAGCTCAAATTATTCTTGATGATTTGACTACCTTAGTGCTTCATCATAAGCGGGCCCAGTCCCCCTCTCTAGAGAAAGATCTTCTGGTTAAACAAACACAAATTTCGGATCTTCTTCATTTTAAGGTGAAGGCGGCACTACAGGTTTGTAAGAAGTTCTCGTATGAGTCTGGGGACAAATGTGGGAGATTTTTAGCTAGGACTTTACGTGAGCAGAAATTATTGAATTATATCCCACATTTGGTTTCATCTAATAGGCTTAAGGTCACAAAACCACATGATATATCTCGAGAATTTCAAAAATTGTACAAACCTCTATATAACCTGCAGACAAAGTCCCCTACTCAAGCCCAGATAGACTCGTATCTCTCACAGTCATTAATGTCCCGACTATCAGATGAAGATAGAGATAACCTTGAAAATCCCATAACAATGGAAGAACTTCAGGGAGCTGTAAAGGCCACTAAAATGGGTAAGGCACCGGGTTCCGATATTGACGGCTTAATACTATAAGATCTTGCTCCCTTCTCTAGCTCAATATATGGTTAACTATTGAATGCTTTTGGCTCGTCAGCAACATTAACAAAAGACACCTTGCTAGCCCATATCTCAGTGACACCGAAAGAGGGGAAGGACCCGGCTTCCTGTGGAACCTATCGACCGATCTCCCTGCTTAATTTAGATCTCAAAATCTTTACCAAAATTTTAGCAAATAGGATCCAACAATATATCCCAAATATGATACACTTGGACCAAGTAGGATTTGTTCCCACACGTGAAGCAAGAGATAACACCACAAAGGTCCTGAATCTCTTACAGGTAGTGAATAAAACACAGACACCATGTGTGTTTATAAGCACCGACGCAGAGAAGGTTTTTTACAGGGTGAATTGGAGTTATATGTTGGCAGTCCTGCGATATGGAGGCTTTGGAAGTAAAATGATGCAGTGGATTACTTCCATTTATTCTTGCCCGGCAGCCCAGGTACGGGCCAACGGAGTACTATCAGAGACTTTTCAAATCTCAAATGGGACACGCCAGGGGTGTCCCCTGTCGCCACTCTTTTCGCCCTGTCTTTGGAACCGTTTCTCTGCACAATACGCCTAAATAAGGATATTACAGGAATACAGATAGGTGACGCCCAATATAAAATCTCAGCTTATATACGATATGCTGTTCTCCCTTACAAGCCCTTTGATCACAATTCCAAATTTAATGAGGGAGTTTGAGAAGTATAGTCTACTTTCCAATCTCAGTATTAATTTTTCTAAGTCGGAGGCAATGGGGGTAATTGCTCTCAAACATCAATTGAGCAACTTAAGCAAAACTTTAAGTATAAATGGACTGATAAAGCGCTAACATATCTGGGTATGTTGATTCCACCTAATATAGCTAAGATTTTTGGGTTAAATTTCCCCCCATTGCTTCAAAAAGTTAAAACTCTACTGGGTAAATGGAAAATGGGCCTTCACTCATGGCTTGGGTGCTGCAATATCATTAAGATGAGCATTCTCCCCAAATTTCTTTATCTTCTACAGGAGTTACCGATACGCATCCCAACTACATACTTTAAACAGAGCCAGAGGTTAATTTTTGATTTTATTTGGGCATATAAGCAGCCTCGGCTGCAACGCAACCAACTAACACTTCCCAAGAGAAATGGAGGACTAGCGGTGCCAGATATACGCAAATACTATCAAGTTATACATTTGAGCAGGGTAATTCATTGGAAAAGACATATAGATCTTAAACTTTGGGTGCAGATGGAATATGCCCAGTCGCCCGCCCCACTGGGCAGAACCCCTTGGTGCTTTGCCTATCTTCCTAGAGAGCTTATCAAACATCCTCTAATAGGTACTACTGCTAAACTCTGTTCGGCCTTGTTACCTAGTATTGGTATAACACCTGAGGTTTCCCCCTTATATCCGATACTGGGGAACCCCCATTTTCCTCCAGGGATTGAGGACGTTGCTTTTAAGCACCTATGGAATATGGGCTATATCCAAGTGTCTAGCTACATAAAAGCGGGGGTGTGGCCGACAGTCCCGGAGTTGACGGAACAGGCGGGCAAGTTTATATTAAGATTTTGGAGTAGTATAGTTTTAGAGCTAGTCTGTTGGAAAGACTCAATTTAGGCGCCACATCCCTTATTGCAAGAATAACATAGAAGGAGAGAAATTGGGACTTTTAAAGCGCACACATATACAAAATTTAGAAAAATAGAAAATATTTATTAAATTAAAAATACATATGTGAAAAAAGGGTAAAACCACGATACATCAGTAACAAATATCAACAGAAGTAAATTGTCTCTACATGTTTCTCCGTTCACGGCTTCTTCAGGAGCTTCTGTTACAATAAGCTCTGTGTGTATAGACTGATAACTTCAAAATTTCAAAAATATAGTCATCAATAGTGGAGGAAGGGCAAACAGGGCCAATTGGGAGCATCATAGAGAAGGGTAATAGACTGGGAAGAACAGAAAGTCCATCTCAATACATTTTTGAGCCAGTCAAAATCTTGATAGCAACAATATCTGTTGATATTTGTTACTAATGTACTGTGGTTTTACCCTTTTTTCACATATGTATTTTTAATTCAATAAATATTTTCTATTTTTCTAAATTTTGTATATGTGTGCACTTAAGGACCAAGGGACGTATTTGTCCCATGTTTTTAATTGCCTGTATCATCTGATTAAGAACTTAAAATACTTTTTTTTTTTGGTTTGAGTCAAAATATTAGTTCTTATCAACAAATGGATCTAGCTTTTTGCCAGTTATTTCATAAAATGACTTAGTTACAGCAACTGAAGTGTACGAACTTACAAAACTGTACGAAAATAATAATTGCTTCTTTTTTTCCCCATAAAAAGTAACCTAAATAGTCAGATGTTATTGGATCATAATTCCTCCCCCAAAAATGACACAAGTGTGGAAATGGTTTTATTTATTGTTCAAATACATTCTTAAAGGGAAAAAAATATAATTATTTTTATATTGATGACGGTAATCTTATGGTCTTAAAAGTTCCAATTTCTCTCCTTCTACATAATTCTAAGATTTTGGAGTGATCTTCAGATCACCCACTTCTTCAGTACTCTTCCAACTCCGGGACAGTTTACCAGGTCCCCCACTATTTTTGAGAAATTGTGCTCGGAGACGGGAGCAATGTCTCATACCTTATCGGTCAATTATGAATTATTAATTCCGTCTACGGAAACTAACCTTCTGAATTGTGTTCGTGAATGGGAACAGGAGCTGGGTAAATCTTTCAGCACAATACAGTTACAACATATTCTTAAGTTTACACACGAATCATCGATTTGCGCGAAAACTCAAGAGACCAATTTTAAAATTTTACCCGGTGGTACAGAACGTCAGTGAGACTGAAGAGAATTTTCCCTGACTCTTCTGACTTATGTTGGAGATGTCAGAGAGAGGTTGGATGCATTGTCCAAATTTTTATGGATTGTACAATACCAGAAGATCCAGCCTTCTTACTCCTCCATGCGTCTCACATACCAGAAAAGGTATATAAGGAATCTATTACTCATCATCTTTTAGATGCCGCTAAGGCATGTATCCCTCTGACATGGAAATCACCGTTACCCCCGACAATAGGGATGTGGTTACGTAAAGTGAAAGAGATTAACAAATTAGAGGACTTGGTTCTCTCTGCACAACATCAGCAGGAGCGTTACTCTAGGACCTGGTCCCTTTGGAATGTCTTTATGGCCTCGAAGGAGGGAAGCACCCTCCTTGACAATAATTTGAGCAGCTAGAGTGGGTTTCTAAGATATCTATGGTTTCCATCTTAATTTCCCTTTTGATATGCGAGCACACCTGAGGTTTACCCCCTTGCAGGATTGCCAGTAAATTTACTGACAGTTTATAAAAAATCAGTGATTTACTGCCAGTATCAGGGGCTGATAATTTCATGCTGTGTTGACTTTTTAAGTGTAAATCAAGCAAATTACTTTGTTATAGGTATTGTCAGTGTTTCCATATCACGTTTATACTGTTCAAATATTCACTGTATTCACTGTATTCGTTTTCAATAAGAGTTCTGTAATTTCTCAGGTTGCCAGTAAAAAATGTGCTCCGCCAGTAAATTTTCCATGTTTTGTCAGTAAAAAATGCTGCAGGAGGTTGGCAACCCTGCCCCCTTGGAAGGGTTTTACTTTCCTCCCCCCCTTGCCCCTTTTTCTGTTGTTTTTTTCTTCCTTATATATCTTTCCTTCCCTCCCTCCTTTTTTTTTCTCTCTTTTTCTTTTCCTTTCTTTTTCCTGTTTTTGATAATTGTATAAAACTGACTGGAACGAGTCCAAGACTATAGGGTGGCAGTATATGGGGTTTTTGGTCGAGTATACTGTGAGGGCGTAGAGTTATTTTAGATAGTGACCCAATTTACTCCATGGTCGATATAATTTTGTGTTCTTAATTTGAGATGTTTAAATTTGATAGTGTGTTATTTTTTTTCTCCTGTGTACGTTCTCCAATTTGTCCTATGATCGAATAAATAAAATATTTGAAAAAAAGAAGGGCATGTATGTTAGCCCAACATTGAAAGAACAATTACACGCTTTGAGTCTAAGTGGCTTCTTGCAGCTGCAATGTTCAGCTAACATCTCTCTTTCTAGCAAGACCTCTGGAGTGCATTATATTCTTGATATATATAAATTGTATTTTATAGTTTGCCCCCCTACTTTAGTCCCTGTCCCCCCATATGCCCCCCCTAAATATAAAAGCTGGAGACACCACTGTCTGGGACCCAGAAGGCAACGGGGGAAGGAAGGGCAAAAAAAAACCTGCAGTAGTGACACACCTTGCCGTGGCGCCGTGGGACAGAAGTCCCGAAGAAAATATAAGAGAAAGGTATGAAAAAAAATCTAAAAACGAAAGGGGGGGGGTGCTTACATTTGCTAAGGAGTTCAATTTTTGCTTTAATCTGCCTAAGGATGACACTTGAAGTGGAGAGGCCCTTTTGTTTTGCTCAGGCCTGCCCATTACTTCACTGTTGCTCTTGTTGGCATCAGAGCTCCTGATTGGGCATAACATTATGAAACAACGGCTCTATTGTTGTTCTCATAACTCTTAATGACTCTTTATCTGCTTAACTCTTCTTCATTTACCTTTTTCCTTTCTTTTTAGTTTTAGAGTGAAAAGAGTTATAACCTTACAAAATATTTCCCTTGATGTGATGGTCATCCAATCAAAGGTCACATTTAAAATCTGTCTCAGCTTGGCACTATAAATTCACATGTAAAAGTTACACTTTAGGTTGTATGTAGAAAATAAATGTCCATTGAGACTGCATGTAAATTTCTTTTGTGTGAGTGGGGCAAAGTCATCAGTTCTCTGGCTATACTCTCTGCAGTTCGAATGTGCGATTGTGGAAAATACCGCATTATGACCACTAGATGGTGATGCGGAGCATACTTATTTCCGCTGATACTCAGTGCCATCCAGTGGTCATAATGATGTATTTCTGAGCTTTTTGGATTGCTTGTTATGTTATTATTTCAGCATTTTTTTATGAGAGAACTAACATTGTCTTATTAGAGGATAGTAGACATGTGCACTGCCGAAAAATGTGTTCATTTTCGTTTCATTTGATTTTAATATTTTTTTCCTCGGGTCATTCGTTAAGATCGCAATTAGTAAATTCATAAATTCAAAAATCTGAAAATAAGAAAGAAAATCTGAAAATTTGAAAGAATAACTAACTAATTAATAATAACTTAACTATTACTGTCAGGAGACTTAGTAGACCAGACTGTGTGGACTGCACAGAGATAACCCAAAACGCACGTAAAGTGAATAATGATATTTATTAAAATAGTTGATAAATCAGAAAATACAAACAGTGCACAACCAACCCAACAAACCCACCAACAACAACAATATATACAGCAAGGGGCAGTATCGGAATCTCAGATGTCAGCCAGGCCAGGGTCATACATGGCAGGTCAGCAGGACAAGGGATATACCAGAAGCATAAACGTTAGCCAAGCCAAGGTCATACACAGGGAGGTCAGCAGATGGGTAAGGACGAGAAACCAGCAGGACAGGGAGAGGATGGATGGATAGGCTGCAGGGCAGGGATCCAAGGGAATCAGGAGGGACAAGTACAGGATGGGCTAGGGATAGGGATCGGATCAGATCAGGACAGAAACAGGTTCACGGTCAGGATACAGGCAGCAAGGTCAGGGCGCAGGGAGAAAGATACTAAGGCAAGTATGTGAGGGCTTGCCGGGTATTTATAAGGCTGTAGAGATTGACCTCATGTTACAGCTGAGCACAGAGAGTGCTGTTTGCTCCACACTGCCAGGATCCATCCGCTGGTGGACGTTAGTACTGCGGCCAAAAGATGAAATGACACCAGCAGGGAAATATTCCCCTGACAGTTCAAAACTGCCAGGAGACACCTGCTGGTGGACCCCAGTACTGCACGCCAAACGATATATCTTACCAGTGGATGGACCCTTTCCTGACAGTACCCCCCCCCCTAAAGGAGCTGCCTCCGGATGCTCCAACTAGTCTTAATTGTTCATAGTCTATGGCATCAGGTAGAATGGTGGAAGAAGGCATTTCAGGCTGGTCGTCAGGCACATCCGGGCAAACAGCTGGCACATCCGGGTCATTGAGCTGGGCAGCGGACAGAAACAAACCAAGCTGGGCAGCAGACAGGAACACCCCAAGCTGGGCAGCAGACAGGAACACCCCAAGCTGGGCAGCAGACAGGAACACCCCAAGCTGGGCAGTGGGCACAGGCACTTCGAGCTGGGCAGCAGGCTCTGGGTCGTCGAGCTGGGCAGCAGGCTCCGGGTCGTCGAGCTGGGCAGCAGGCTCCGGGTCGTCGAGCTGGGCAGCAGGCTCCGGGTCGTCCAGCTGGGCAGCAGGCACTGGGTCTTCGAGCTGGGCAGCAGCATCCGGGTCATCGAGCTGGGCAGCAAGCTCCGGGTCATCGAGCTGGGCAGCAGGTTCTGGAACATTAGGCCGAGCAGCATCATAAAACAGCAGGTTCCCCTAAATGGACTTTCCCGGCACTTAGGCCGAACAGCAAGCACCGTAAGGGCAGGCTGGATCACAGGCACCGTCTCAGCAAGCTGGGTAACAGGCCCCGGCCCAGTCGGCTGGGTAACGGGCCCCGGCTCAGCGAGCTGGACACCGGGCACTGGTTTGGCAAAGCCGAATAACGGGTTCTGGCTTAACAGGCCGAGTGACAGACTTTGGTTTAGCAGACTAGGTAACGGGCACCGGTTCAGCAGACTGGGTAACAGGCACCGGTTCAACAGACTGGGTAACGGGCACCGGTTCAGCAGGCTGAGACACGGGCACGAAACTTCAGGCTGGGACACGGGCACCGAAACTTCAGGCTGAGACACGGGCACCGAAACTCCAGGCTGAGATACCAATATCACAACATCAGGCTGGAAAGCAGGCAATGAGACACCAGGCTGGAAGGCAGGTACCAGGATATCAGGCTGGAAGGCGGGCACATCAGACCGGGAAGCGGGCTCATCAGGCTGAAAAGTGGGCACATCAGGCCGGAAAGTGGGCACATCAGGCTGGAAAGTGGGCACCGAGACATCAGACCGGGCAGCAGGTACTGGAACTTCAGGCTGGGCAGCAGACACAGGCGCTGACACATCAGGCAGAACAGCAGGTACTGGCACAACAGGCTGAACAACAGGTACATCTGACTGGACAGTAGTCACTGGAGCGTCAGACTGGAACATGGACACTGGGATTTCAGGGTGAGCAGCAGGCACTGGGACCTCAAACTGGGCAGCGGGCACAGGCATTGGCACAACAGGCTGAGTAGCAGACACTGGCACATCAGGCTGGGCAGCGGACAGTGGCACATCAGACCGGAAAGTGGACACATCCAGCTGGAAAGCGGTCACCAAGACATCAGACCGGGCAGCAGGTACTGGAACTTCAGACTGGGCAGCAGACACAGGTGCTGGCACATCAGGCAGAATAGCAGGTGTTGCCATAACAGGTACATCGGACTGGACAGTAGTCACTGAAGCATCAGACTGGAACATGGGCACTGGGATGTCAGGCCGAGCAGCAGGCACTGAAAACTCAAACTGGGCAGCGGGCACAGGCATTGGCACAACAGGCTGAGTAGAAGACACTGGCACATCAGGCTTGGCAGCGGACAGGAACACATGAGGCTGGGCAGCAGACAGAGGATCATCAGACTGGGAAGCAGGCACATCAGACTGGAACACTGGCAGCAAAACTTTAGGCTGGAACATGGACACAAGGTCATCAGACCGGTCAGCAGGCACTGGGACGTCAGACCGGGTAGCAGGCACTGGGACGTCAGACCGGGTAGCAGGCACTGGGACGTCAGACCGGGTAGCAGGCACTGGGACGTCAGACCGGGTAGCAGTGTCAGAGAACCATTACAAATGCTCATTTCCGAGTGCCAGCTAGACGTGCGGCACGAACAAGTGAGCCCCGGACCAGGCATGCAGGTTAGCACTCTCATACGAATGAGTGCACGTCAGCATGGGCACGTCCACACGCCAACGAATCACGGCACAGGGCGCCCTATTTAAAGGATCAGCATACTAGCATCAGTGCTGGATTGTCTCAGCTAGTTCCTGTATCCTTGTTGCTGTTTTGACTGAACCTTGATCCTGAAACCTTGGCTTTCCTGACTACTCTTTTGGATTATCCCTGCAACCCTGCTTACCTCTGCTTCCTGTACCGAACCCGGCTTGAACTCCTGACCACGGCTCTGTCTTCAGATCTTGTACCTCTCTGCCAGCTCGTTGCCAACCTCCGCCAGCCTCTGACTACGAACCTGCCTATCGATTGTGTACCTTCCTGCCAGCACATTGCCAACTCCTGCCTGTCCCCGACCTTGCAAGTACACCTGTTGGACTTTCCTGAACCAATCCAGGATCAACATCCCACCAGCTCCTCTAAGGCTCCGGTGTTCCTGATCCTGCCAACAGGCACCTGCGCCCTTCCGTTGCCCTAGCAGCCCTGTCTCCACCTCCAGGGGTGCTAGGACCAGAACCGTGCAAGAGGCCACCCTCGTCATTTCAGACTCCGCTGTAAGGTACGTGACAAGCAGGCACTGGAACATCAGACTGGGTAGCAGGCACGGGGACGTCAGACTGGGTAGCAGTCACGGGGACGTCAGACTTATGTGGGTCATCAGGCTCAACTGGTGTGAGGGCAGACTGGGGCATGTTGGTCAGTGTAGAGGTAGACTGGGTTACTGGCAGAATTGTGTGGGTTGGAAAGAACTTCCGTCTCTTATTTGGTTTAGCCACTGTAGCTTTGTAGGTAACTGCAGGGCTGTAAGAAAAAGATGTAACTGGGCAAAAGGAAGACCAGGGAATAGTGGCTGGAGGAGGGTTTTGTTTAATTGTTACCGGTGGAAGAGAAGAGGCAGGTGGATTGAAAGCAGGATAGGTGCAGTGAGTAGAGACTGGGTAATAGTACTTGGTGGGAAGCTGTGTATACTGGGCTGTAGCTGAGGTTGCCATGGGTGACAGGAAGATAGATTTTTGGGAAGGCAGGTGACTAATGGCAGGGCTGGATTGTTGTGGCTTGGCTACATACAAGAGATCTGACCATGCCTGTAGCACAGGTTGAACAAAAGTTGATTCACATACAGCCTGTTTAATCAAAGATTGTACTGAACAAATACAATCAGATAACACCTGCTGGTAACAAGAGGAATAATGTTCATAAAAAAAGAAAACGGATCATCCTCTAACAGCCATACCAGGGATTCAACTTGGCCACAATTGAAGGGGGGAGAGAAATCATCACTTCCTTCAGGTAAACATGACAGGGCTGGCTTTGCACATAACTGAATCAAAGGCTGCACATCTTCAAATAACATATGACCCTGATCTACTTGGAAATGAGCCGATCGGATCGTTTCCAGCAGCTGGTCACTGGACCAATCTTTTAACATCTGACGACAATATTCACTATCCTCTGCTGCTAGCAGAGAGTAATAGACAATTTCATTGAAATCCATCTTAAGCGAGCCCAGCAAACCAGGAGGATTCCTCAATGCAGCCACGTCTGGTTAGGGGTGGCCTTGGTATACTGTCAGGAGACTTAGTAGACCAGACTGTGTGGACTGCACAGAGATAACCCAAAACGCACGTAAAGTGAATAATGATATTTATTAAAATAGGTGATAAATCACAAAATTCAAACAGTGCACAACCAACCCAACAAACCCACCAACAACAACAATATATACAGCAAGGGGCAGTACCGGAATCTCAGATGTCAGCCAGGCCAGGGTCATACATGGCAGGTCAGCAGGACAAGGGATATACCAGAAGCATAAACGTTAGCCAAGCCAAGGTCATACACAGGGAGGTCAGCAGATGGGTAAGGACGAGAAACCAGCATGACAGGGAGAGGATGGATGGATAGGCCGCAGGGCAGGGATCCAAGGGAATCAGGAGGGACAAGTACAGGATGGGCTGGGATAAGGAACGGATCAGATCAGGACAGAAACAGGTTCACGGTCAGGATACAGGCAGCAAGGTCAGGGCGCAGGGAGAAAGATACCAAGGCAAGCATGTGAGGGCTTGCCGGGTATTTATAAGGCTGTAGTGATTGACCTCATGTTACAGCTGAGCGCAGAGGGTGCTGTTTGCTCAACACTGCCAGGATCCATCCGCTGGTGGACATTAGTACTGCGGCCAAAAGATGAAATGACACCAGCAGGGAAATATTCCCCTGACAGTTCAAAACTGCCAGGAGACACCTGCTGGTGGACCCCAGTATTGCACGTCAAACGATATATCTTACCAGCGGATGGACCCTTTCCTGACAATTACTGACTATTAAATTATAGGTATTGGAATTTCCTTTCAAATTCGGCTGTTAGTGAATGTAACAAATACAAATTTATCCGAAGTTACAAATTATCCGAAATAACAAATGCCGCATCCAAACAAATGGAACAGAACAAATTAAAAATACATAATAATAATAATAATAATAATAATAATAAAACATTTTTATTATTATTATTGTTATTTATTTTAATTGATTCATTACGTTCCATTCGTTTAGATGCTGCATTTGTTATTTTGGATAATTCGTAACTTTGAATAAATTTGCATTCATTATGTTCACTAACAGCCAAACTTGAAAGGAAATTCCAATACCTATAATTTAATAGATAGTAATAGTTATGTTATTATTAATTAGTTAGTTATTATTTCAGATTTTCGAATTTTCAAATTTTCGAATATTCGGAATAATTTGTTAAACTGGTTTTCGGTAATTTGGATATTTTCAAATGAAAGAATTTGATGAAATTCATTAAAAAAGGAATTTGGAAAGAAACAAATGGCACATGTCTAGAGGATAGTAGGTCAGAGATGACATCATGTTTATAGGCCAAATATCAATAACAGGAATAATGAATAGAATGGACTCGTACCGATCCCACTTTAAACCTGAAATCAGGAGTGATTCCGGAGAAGTTTGCCTCATCGGTGAAAGGGGTTCTGATGCCAACTTTAGGTAACTCATCCTTCAGGTTTATTTTGGAAGTAATATTAAATTTGGGTACAGAAAGTTCAATGGTCCTGTGAAGTAAACAAACAAAACAAAAACAATGAAGCTTATGAGAACTGGAAAATAGTAATAGCTGCAACAATCATTGGGATAAAAACTTCAACCACCTTTTCTATTCACCGCACTGCAGCTGAGACCCCCATAGAGCTGCTGATCCACCAAAACAATTGTAGGGCCATACATGACCCAGCATTAGAAAGACAACACGACAATTTATCATTAACTACTTGCCGACCGCAAACTGTAGTTTTACTGCTGCAGTGCGGGACGGCTGCACAGAATCATGTACAGTGGAACCTCGGATTGCGAGTAACGCGGTTTACGAGCATTTCGCAAAACGTGCTGTTTAAAAAAATAAATCTTGACTCGCTTTGTGAGCGCTGTCTCGCAAGATGAGCAGGATTCATGTTGCTGGGGTGTGCAGTACCGCATTTGGACAGAGGTGCGGGGGCGCCGGTGATGCTTGGAGACACTCGGAGATGCTCAAAAACGCTCGGAGACACTCGGAAACACTCAGGAAACATTCAGTTCCCAAGTGTCTCCAAGCATCTCTGAGTGTCTCCGAGTGTTTCCGAGTGTCTCTAGCACCCCTGCACCTCTGGCCACATGCTGTACTTATAGACAAGCAGTGGCTGTGGAATGGATTATCTTAGTTTCCATTATTTCCTATGGGGAAACTCGCTTTGATATACGAGTGCTTTGGATTACAAGCATTCTTCTGGAACAAATTATGCTCGTAATCCAAGGTACATTGGTACAGTGGTACAGTGGTATCTTGGATTATGAGCATAATTAGTTCCAAAAGAATGCTTGTAATCCAAAGCACTCGTATATCAAAGCGAGTTTACCCATAGGATTCCATGGAAACTCAGATAATCCATTCCACAGTAACTGTTATTGTATGCTGTACCGCATGTGGCCAAAGGTGGGGGGGCACCAGAGACACTCGGAAACACTCGGAGATTCTCTGATACACACAGAAACACTCAGAGATGCTCAGGGACGCTCGGAGGCACTCAGAAACTGAGTGTTTCCGAGTGTCTTCGAGCTGCTCTGAGAGGTCTCCGAGCGGCTCCGAGTGTCACCGACACCCCCCGCACCTCTGGCCAAATGTGGTATTGCACACCCTAGAGGCTTGAATCCGTCCAATTCCCACCCAATGATTTATGTCCCCCGCCGATCGTCAGAACGAGTTACAGGAGAGAGCTGTGTGCATGTAAACCACACAAAGCTTTCTTCTGACAGCGGTGATGTGACTTTTTTTTTTTACTGCAAAGCAGTAAAGCACCACACAGTAAATATAGTTAAAGTGTAAGTTCACCTTTACAGAAAAATCTGTAAGGTGAACTTAAACAGGACCCCCTCCTCACCCCTCCCGGCCCCCCCACCCCTCAGTCCCGCTGACCTGGAGCATGGCGATCTCCCGTTATGAGCCGCGGAATAGCTCACGGGTCCCGGGCTTAGAAATCCCCTCGGCTTTCTCTCTTCCTCTTCCCCACTGACAGGACGGGCTACGCAGGTTCTGATCGCTGCCCATGTGACGGCGACAAACAATTAGAATGTTACCTCCTGATGGGGCACATGTTGAAGATTATGCTGAGGGGATTTCTAAGCCCCGGACCCGTGAGGACA